>NC_135329.1:152169-1599669 GCF_023851605.1 Tamandua tetradactyla | reverse complement strand
TGGAGGTGGTGGTGATGGTGGAGGTGGTGGAGGTGGTGGAGGTGGAGGTGGAGGTGGTGATGGTGGAGGTGGTGGAGGTGGAGGTGGTGGAGGTGGTGGAGGTGGTGATGGTGGAGGTGGTGATGGTGGAGGTGGTGGTGATGGTGGAGGTGGTGGAGGTGGAGGTGGAGGTGGTGGTGGTGGTGGTGATGGTGATGGTGGAGGTGGTGGAGGTGGAGGTGGTGGTGATGGTAGAGGTGGTGGAGGTGGTGGTGATGGTGGAGGTGGTGGAGGTGGTGATGGTGGAGGTGGTGGAGGTGGTGGAGGTGGAGGTGGTGGAGGTGGTGGTGATGGTGGAGGTGGTGGAGGTGGAGGTGGAGGTGGTGGTGGAGGTGGTGATGGTGGAGGTGGTGGAGGTGGTGATGGTGGAGGTGGTGATGGTGGAGGTGGTGGTGATGGTGGAGGTGATGGAGGTGGAGGTGGAGGTGGTGGAGGTGGTGATGGTGGAGGTGGTGGTGATGGTAGAGGTGGTGGAGGTGGAGGTGGAGGTGGTGGAGGTGGTGATGGTGGAGGTGGTGGTGATGGTGGAGGTGGTGGAGGTGGTGGAGGTGGTGGAGGTGGAGGTGGTGATGGTGGAGGTGGTGGAGGTGGAGGTGGTGGAGGTGGTGGAGGTGGAGGTGGAGGTGGAGGTGGTGGAGGCAGTGGAGGTGGTGGTGGTGGAGGTGGAGGTGGTGGTGATGGTAGAGGTGGTGGAGGTGGAGGTGGTGGAGGTGGTGGAGGTGGAGGTGGTGGAGGTGGTGATGGTAGAGGTGGTGATGGTAGAGGTGGTGGAGGTGGAGGTGGAGGTGGTGGAGGTGGTGATGGTGGAGGTGGTGATGGTGGAGGTGGTGATGGTGGAGGTGGTGATGGTGGAGGTGGTGGTGATGGTGGAGGTGGTGGAGGTGGAGGTGGAGGTGGTGGAGGTGGTGATGGTGGAGGTGGTGATGGTGGAGGTGGTGGTGATGGTGGAGGTGGTGGAGGTGGAGGTGGAGGTGGTGGAGGTGGTGATGGTGGAGGTGGTGGTGATGGTAGAGGTGGTGGAGGTGGAGGTGGAGGTGGTGGAGGTGGTGATGGTGGAGGTGGTGGTGATGGTGGAGGTGGTGGAGGTGGTGGAGGTGGAGGTGGAGGTGGTGATGGTGGAGGTGGTGGAGGTGGAGGTGGTGGAGGTGGTGGAGGTGGAGGTGGAGGTGGAGGTGGTGGAGGCAGTGGAGGTGGTGATGGTAGAGGTGGTGGAGGTGGAGGTGGTGGAGGTGGTGATGGTGGAGGTGGTGGTGATGGTAGAGGTGGTGGAGGTGGAGGTGGTGGAGGTGGTGATGGTGGAGGTGGTGGTGATGGTAGAGGTGGAGGTGGTGGTGTTGGAGGTGGTGATGGTAGAGTTGGTGGAGGTGGAGGTGTTGGAGATGGTAGAGGTGGAGGTGGTGGTGTTGGAGGTGGTGGTGATGGTAGAGGTGGTGGAGGTGGAGGTGGTGATGGTGGAGATGGAGGTGGTGGTGGTGGAGGTGCTAGAGGTAGAGGTGGTGGTGGTGGAGATGGGGAAATTGTACAGTTGGAGGTGGAGGTGGATGTGATGGTGGTGGAGGTAGTTCAGGATGGAATAAGAATCAGACATAGATTCGTACAGTCCTGAAGATCTTGACCTTTTCTTATGAAGCACTGCTAACCATTTCCCATTTTATAAAAATCAGATTCTACAGAGTGTTGGCTTAATTCCAGAGGTCTCAAGCATGTAGAAAGGACTCAGTGGAAAAATACTACTGAGAAAAAATGTCTTAACTCTGCTAGGATAATCTCTTCACAAGAATAAGAAATTGTGGTATCAACAAATTTTGTCCTCTGTTTGTCCCTATTCCTTCTCTCTTCTCCAGTACATGTCCTCATCTCTCAGGCTCCCAAGTCCACTCTGAGTTACTGACTTGAGTCAGTCAAGATCATGAGATCAGCTTGGGAACAGGCACAGAGTGACCGGAAGCTGTACTAAATCTTGGTTTTTCTGCAAAGCTTAGCGCCTTTCCACTATCAACAGAGAGCTCTTGCTCTTGGCCATGTTTCCAGTCTCATTCCATCCGTCCTACTTTCTGCTGTAATTAATGAACACAGGTGAATCTTTCTAACTTGAAAAATTTACCACTGTCTAAATATATAAGTTATAGATACATATATATATATATATATATGTATATATATATAACTTTTAGATCTGCCCTTGGGGTCCTTTTGCAATTTCAATGTGCTCAGCCCATAGATGTGTTGGTGCAGCCAGACTTGTTGCCAGCGAAGCTCTAGATCAACTCATGAAGATAAGCCCTGTGTCTGTCACTTAGCAGCTAATTTAATGTTGTGTGCTACTTACCCCTCTAGCCTCATTTATTGTGAAACATGAACAACCCTTAATGGGTTGGCAAGTGGATAAAAGTGCGTGCCTAAGTGTAGGTTTAGGTTTATGAAGTTTGAGAACTGCGGCTGGCCCATAGTTTGCAGCCATGATATAGGCTGGTTAGTTATTCACCAGAATACTTCCTTCTCCTCTGTTCCATGTGTTTAAACTACCTTTCCCAGCCTTCCTGGCAGTTAAGGGTAGCTCAGGATGAACTCTAGCCAACACACAATGGACAGAGCATGAGTGCAGGGCATTTGGGCCTGGCCCATTGAAAGCTTCTCCACGATCATCCATTGTCTTCCTCCATCTGTCAGCCAGATGGAGAGAATCCAGCCGAGGAAACGGAGGCCCGAGGAACGTCAATACACAATATGGAAGAAGCCTTGGTCCTGAATTGCTTCCTGCAAAGCTGTCTGCTTAGTCCCACCCTGAAAGTTGTTTGAGTGAGGAGTAAGTCTTTACAGTACTAAGCCACTGTGATTTCAGGGTCAAGTGGTAAAGGATTGGAAACCAACATTCTGATTAACAACTACTTTATTTTTCCAATTTCCACAGTGCAAATATTTCTGCTATGGCCAATTTCAAGTCACCGACCTGGCATTTGCTACTGGTGCGGAGCTGGGAAAAGTTATGCATGCCCAGTTCCCATGGGTTGCCAAGATCCCACTTTGGCACATCCCACAGACAGTAACCATTCCCGAACTAACAGTACTCGATAACAGTTAACAACTAGTGTCGTTATAGCTATTGAATAGGTGACAATAAAATAATGTCTAAACCAGTACTAACTGAGGAAATATAGCTTATTTGTACTTGTTAGCAAAAAAAGGGGAGATTTTTCATCTCAGAACCTGAATTCCTGCTTTGGTTTGTTACTGTGGTTTTGTTTGTTTTTTCCCATAAAGTACTAATATTATGAAAGAAATCAGTGAGAAAATTTAAGCTTTTCAATATATTCTAATCCCTCAGAACCAATGAAATGTAGTTTTTTTCTCTATATTTCTCATTATATTTCTATTGAAAATGTGTCAAAAATACCTACAAAGGCAATTACAGATCAATAAAGACAGACTCTGAGGTCTTAAGAGAATGAGGGGACAATCTGGTCAGGCTACACTTCTTCTTCCTTCTGAATTAGTCTTAAGGATTTCTTCTCCTGTTTACCCTTCCTTCTACAATTAGGAATTTGTCAAAAACCAGCAAACCTAAGCTTCATGCAGGAGCCCAGCACATCCCTGGCACAGAGGCTCATGTCAGATGGTGAATCTTCTTTAAAGTGTACCTTTTCGTGGGCTTAACATAAGAACTCGTCTGTTTGAATCAATTTCTTATTTCCCTTGTAAAATATGGCTTTCATATTGCTCAAAGGCTGATCTTGTTAAATCTCATCTATTTTCCGCTTTTATGCTGGAAGTCATCTGGACTTGTGGACTATTCATTTTCCTCAGCCAAAGAGAACCTTGAAGAAAAAGCTGTTTAATTTTTGTCTTACAACGAAAGTCACGTGGCATCTATCAGGTTCGTGAATTTCCTTGTATTAAGACAAAGTAGCAAACTTATAAAGGTAACATGTTAAAAGGGAGGTCACTCCTCCAGCAGCATCAGACCAGGTGTCAGGTGTCAGGTTTCCTGGAAAGGGCGTGTGAGCAGGAAGTGGACACCCAGCCCACAGCCCGTGTCCGAGCCTGGGCTTGGGTGAGGAGGGACGCCCAGCTATGCCCAGAAGAGAAAGCAACGACCGCTTCCAGAGAAGGTTCTGGAGAAGTCCCGGACACTGTGCGAGGCTCTGTAGGTTTTTTTTGATGTGTTTCTTAAACATATCAAAATTCTGAGAAAGTAATTATTTAATTAAAAGTATTTACTTCATAGAATATTCAGTATAGGTTTTCTTTAAATAATGAAATCTTGTAGCACACTGAAAATACCATTAAATTGGCAACATTTTGAATAGTGCAGTTTTCAGTTGTTAAGAATACCTTTATACGTGCACATTCATGTGCATTAAATGACTTTTTTCTTTGACCAGGACAGACCAACAGGTAGTTTATAAACATCACCTACAATTTTAAGAGCGTGGCAGACTGAAGGTGGCCCGTGACTCACCGTAGGTGCAGCACTGGCGTTGGGTCTGTGCTTTCGAAGGTGGGCTGCAGAGCCCTTGGCCGAGCAGCACCAGGGGCGGCCGAGGCAAAGCTGCTGCTGAAGGGAGAAGAGCCTTGGAGCCAGGCCTCCCGAGACCCTGAGGGCGCAGTGACCGGCCCGACCTCCTAGGAGCCTCTGCTTTGAGCAGGCTGAAGCTGCAGCGGCCACCTGTGTTCCCGCCCACCGCGGCAGAGCTCGGGCCCAGGCACTGCGGTTCAGGTCTCGGGAACTCAGAGGCCACAGTGTCCCTCGGGGGCCAGGTGGTGCTGGAGCTCAGAGGCCCCAAGTCGGGCATGGAGAGGAAACCACGTGTAAAGGGCTTAATCTCCTAAAATACTATGCGGATGTGATCGTTATTCTCATTTTACAAGGTAGGAAAGGAAAGCTCAGAAAGCTCAGGGTGATTCCTCGGTCACACACGACCCGCTATGCGGGCGGGCTGGGCAGGCGGGTGGCGAGGCCTTTTCAGGGCGCCGTGGTGCCTGTCCCAGGTGAACGGCGGGCTCAGCGCCCTTCTCACCCTCCTCCTGCCACCCTCCCACCTTGCTGACGGTGATTGCCTCAATTCCGTCCATCTCTCCACCCACCTCGAGCCGACCCCCTGCGTACTGCCCCATTCCTACCACCGCTTTTACGAAACTCCACTTTTTCCCCAACTCCTGCCTCCCCCCACTCACTGCCTAGAAACCCCTCACCTCTGTCTTGCCTTGGTGCTAACTGCAAAAACTTAGTTTTCATTTAAATAACTGCTTGTGTTGGTCATTATCTATTCTTTGTCCTAATGTTAACAAGGATTATATGTTTGACATGAAATACACATTTTATCTTTTTTATCACTAAATATTGTTGGGTTTGAAATCATCAGAAGCACAGTATTCAATCCAGATACGATTGATTTAGTCGTCACCGCAAACACTGATGGTTGGATGCCAGATTCACGCCAGCCGTGCGGCAGAGACGCTGTTCTACGTCCATCGAAAGTCGGCGGGAGAAGTCCAGGTGGCTGTCACTGGCCAGGCCGGCCAGGAGGAAGGCCTGAGCCCAGGCCACGGCCAGGGGCACGTTGCTGAAGGCCCCGCTGCGGTGCCTGACGCCCTGGGAAAGGCTCAGGCAGGGGACAGCTTAGGAGAAGCCCCGACGTTTTCATCTAGAGTCAGGTCTCATAATGGGGCTGTTTTCTGGGAAGCACAGGTGAAATCGCAGGGCTAATGGGATTGAGATTAGTTCCATTTAGGAAATGCTGAGTTTAGAATACACAGAACATCCCTATAAAGCCAGAGATCCATGAGGCAGGTGGATGCACAGATGTGACACTCTTGGCACAGGCAAGCCTGGAAATGAAGGTCTGCAGCTCTGGATATGAAGTTGGGGGTTAAATCAGTGCACGTAGGCAAGAGTTTGCAGAAAGCATACACAGGGTAGAAAAGAAGTGAGTCTGGTAAGGGACCCAAGAGCAGACCCATGTTTAAAGAACTGTCAGAAAAAGAGACCAAGGGGGAATTTTGAAAAGAAATAGCAGCCGAGACAAGGAAGAAGCCGAGTCTTCCTTGGCAGCTGTCTTTCCAATGCCATACAACAGCGGTTCGGAACATGTAAAAATTCTTCTCAACAGAGTCACTACCTGCGAACACCTCTGGGGGGTGGATTTACGTAGCGTGACCAGGTGGCCAGGCCGCTGCGGCTGGGTGGGGCTTCCCAGCCCCTTTGCTGCTGGGCCGGCTGCTCAGCCTATGAACCTTTGCCCTAACCCACAGGAATTCCCTGAAGCCCCGTGCCCATCGCCTGCTCCTGGTCACCTCCAGGCCTGCAGCCCCGGTCCTGCACCACGGTGGAAGCCAGCTCCTCCGGTCAGGTCCATCCCAGCCGTGCGTCCAAACAGACAGAGATTTTAAATCTCTAGAAACAGATGAAAACGTGAAATGCCGAATCTACCGCTAGCAGTCATTCCCACAAAGACTTTTGGGATTTGCCAGGACAAAGGCATATTTCATCTCCTGTAATGATAAAAGGTTCAAAAGCGCCACCAGACAGCGACCTCTGTACGTGCTCTGTAGGAAAGGATGTTCCTTTAAAGACGCAGCTCCGAAGGCGCGTGTAAAACGCTTGTAGCTTTTATTATGTCCTAGATGGAAAACATGTTTTACTGCATACCAGAGTAACAGACGTCAACTTACTTTTCAAATTGAGAACAGCTTTTCATTTTGGTCTGTTCAACGTTTTCTGGGTCCTAATTCGGCCCTGCCCTCCTGCCTCGTACCTCCCACCACCCAGCATTCGTCCTTGCTCAAACAAAACAAGGACCCAAACTGCATTTTCAAACAGCGTGAGGGGGAAGAGGTTTAACAATAGAAACTGAACATGCTCCCTTTTATTCAGCGAGAATAAAAGAAGGTGAAATATTTACTACCTCGACACTGATGCTTGAACACAATCCACAGGAAACCCAGCTATCCAGAGCAGGAGACCAGAAAGGGGAAGTTAAGCGGTCGCAGAGCCAAATTTTGATTTCTAGTCTCCTGTGTAAGTAAAAAAAAATGACCATCTGTGCGCGATGTGATTAAAATCCTATATGAGCAAGTCCACTCTTTGTTTACTGCTGATTAGTAAAACAAGCTCATTCTTTCGAAAGGTTAAATATAATTTAACATTTAAATTAAATATAATTTCAGATGGTCATTGATAAACATGTTTTAGAGTATTATATGTATATATAGTTGAGTTCTACTACTTAGGGGAGGAAAAATACAGGCCTCCTTTCATCTAGAACTGAACATAAACTTTGAACCAAATATTAAAATAATTCGTTTATGTTAGTTGTTAAGATCATGGCATCTGCACAGGGTATGGCACAAATATTTTTGTCCAGGATTCCCTGCTGGTGAGAAGGATATTTTGTTTAATTCTGTTCTAAAAGTCAGGGGAGCACAAGGCCCCCACATAGTCCTTTAAATCGGGAGATCCAGTCCTAAGCCCCATCCCCAATCCCAATTAGTCTGTAACTTTCGGCCCCTCCTGCAACTTTCCCCACTGCAGGATGACCAGCCTCCTTCTGCTCCAAAGCTATTACCAGCAGAACTGAGGTCATGGGTATGAATGCACATTAACCTCTTCCCTCAGAGAGTGGTGAGGAGATGCATGACAATGAAAAGCTTTTTGAAACATGTATGATTTTTTTTACCTCCAGGTCTTTTAGATAGCCAAGTTTAAAGTCAGTGGTACCCATTCAAAAAGCAAATTCACAGAAACATGCAGGAAAATTTGGAATCAATTTATTTAAAGACATGTTCTTTGCAGCTGTTGTTCATTAGGATACTTTTATTGACGTGTCCAAAAACCTTTCCTAGTAGTTTAGGCACGCCGGGGCTTTGAGGCCTACGAAGTATAGCAAATTGCAGATGAATTGGTCCAGAAGTGTAGGCTTGTTTAAAAAAAAAGCTCTGTAAAACAGAATATTCTCAAGGGGGTGATTGGTGGGGGAAGGGTGGTATGTACTGACACTTAAAAGATCCCTGACCTTCGTGGAATGCACATCTAAACTTCTGCAACAGTAGCCCAAAAGGAGGGAAATGCAATGTCCCAAATCCTCAAGGCCCCCTTCCCTCCTAAGAGCCCAACCCAAGTAACTCAGGGATAATTACTTCATAATAAGGTGAAACTTGGTCCACGAGCCCCCTTTTTATGAGCACTTTTTCTTTTGGTACATCACAAATTTTCGGGTCTCAGAAAGAGCATGAGTTACCAGCTAGAGTTGGCCAAGGACGGAGGAGGAGGGAAAAGAGTAATTCAGTAAATGAAAGAGTGTTTTCAGACATGGAGGTTAAAATACAAAGAAAGTTTAAAAGAACTATATGCATTGATTTGATCATTTATTCATTCATTCATTCTTTCATGAATGAATCCTTTACTCCACAAGCATATATTGAGCCCCTACTATATGCTGGCTACTGCGTTAGGTGATGAATAAGGCATCAAACAATTGACATGCAAACAATTTAAATAGACTATGTTAAGGTTTATGAAGAGACAGGAATGCGTCCTATAAGCACAAGTTCAGTGGTGGGGGACACAAGCAAGGATGGCTCAAGAAAATGTATCTCCTGAGCTGAGTTCTCAGGAGCAAAGAGAAGGCAGCCATATGGGAATTGGGGTGCTGGGCAAAGAAGATAGCCATATGGGAATGGGGGTGTGGGAAATGAGATGCAGGGTCTTCCAGGTGGAGGAGAAATATGAGGAAATGGCTCAAAGCTAGAAGAAACTTGGTGGGATGCAAAAATTGCAAGTAGCTCTGGCCAGAGCTTGTGTGGCCTTGAGGGAGTAGGGCTGAGGGAGGAGGTGAAGAGACGTGACCAAATGGACATGGCAGGAGGAAGGGGTGAGACCACAAAGGGCCTTCAGTGGCATGCTAAGCCAAAGAGTTTGGATTTCAAGTTCCACTGAAAGGTCTTCCTCAGAAAGTGTCTGGCAGAGTCAGTTTTTCAAGGGCCCCTCTGCGGGATGGAGAATGGACTCCAGTGGGGAAAGCAGCAGGTTGGCCCCATTCATGGGCCATACAGAGGAGGAGAAAGTGCAAAGAGACCGGAGCCCCCACCCCTGTCCTGGAGCTTAGCCTCCCTCTCTGTGGGAGCCTCCAGAGCCTCTCGAGGCTATGCCCACCCTCCCTGGGCTACCATAGTAGCACCCATTTTTGCCCGTTTGTTTATTCAAGCTCTGCCTTCTTCACTACAGTGACCCCAGACCCTAGATTCCTCCAGGAAAGCGATTAGGCACAGGAGGAGGTTAGGGGCCACTGGAGACATGAAGGAAAAAAGTCAAGAACCTGACCAAAGGTGGTTAGAAATGCCTGCTGAAGGTGACCTGAGAGCCCCCTACCTTGCCAGCACTGCCTTTGGTAATGAGGCTTCAGAAACACAGGGACTTGGGCAGACGCAGACCTTGGCCGTTATGCTGTGCCTCTGGGGGTGCAGCTCTCTAAAGGGAGGGCGAGGCATCTGCATTTTTGGACCTTTTTTTTTTAGCTCCTGAACACATTGCTTATTTAATTTATAAATGAATAATGGGAAAAGATGGCAAATCCCTTGAATCTCCCAGCTTCTCGCCTGGCCTCTTCTCAACCTTCCATCTTTTAGGAGCACTGCCTCCCCACCTTCTCCCTCACAGCCAAGGACTTGCCCCCATGGTTCATGGAAAAACGAAAGTTTTGGCAGAGAAAATCATTTCTCTTCTCACAACCGAAACTACCCACTTTTCACCCCCTGTTTTGGTGTCCATCTCTCTGTCTTCCCTCTTGTCTCCTAGGAGGAGGCATGCCTTCTCCAGGGCTCTGACTGCCCTGGGGCTCATCTCCATTCACCTCCATGGGATTGCTCTCCTGTAATTACACTGTCTTGTGCACCATCCGTCTCTTTCTCGACAGCATCCTTCACTTCATCTTCAAGTCACACAGTAGCACCTTCCATTTTCAAAAGCGCCAAAATATCTTTTCTCCCCATGTCTCTGTCCAGTAGCCATCACAATGTTCTGCCCCAATTAACAACAGCTTTTTACTTAACTGCTTTCTTCACCTCTTTTCTCACTCCTACTTTCTACCCTGAATCTTCTCGAAGTGGACCCTGTTCCCCCACAGCACGGGGACTGCATTTGTCCATCATGAGAGGTGAGCATGTTTTCAAACCCGATAGCCCTTCACAGATTTTTCTCTTACTTGACTGCTCAGAAGTATTCAAGCCAAGTAACCTTTTTATCGAAACACCTTTCTCTCTTCAATCACTCTTCCCTGATTTTTCTTCCCATCTCATTTCTTGCTCCTAGTCAGCGTCTATGCTGGATTACCCCATCACCATCACCCAGTCCTTAAATGAACGAGATCTTCAATGCAGAGACCTGTTCTGTCTCTAAGCCTGCTCCATAGCGAACTCACTCAGCTACCTACTGATGGCTACCAAACGTACGTCTCCAGCAATAACCTCCCTCATTTGCTTACCTGACAACTGTACTTAGAGGCATAATACCTCAAACTTTACATGTTCATAAAAAGAACTCTTTATTCCCAGATTTTCTCCTCTCAGAAAATGACTCACCTCTACATTTCTTCTTCTCATCTTCTGCAACCATTCCATGAGCTTGTTCCACATTTGTTCATTTTTCTCGTCCATCGCTCGGTACAACCAGTCTAGTCCACCTTATCACCGTCTCTCTCCTGGATAATGCTAACAGCCTCCTAATTTAAAAACCCATCTACTGCCTTCCTGCTAAACCCATCCTTCATATAATTCCAAGAGTTTTATTTTCAAAATTTAATATTCTTTCCATCTCAAGCTTAAAATCCTCCAGGGACTTTCAATAGCATTTAAGATAAATCTCTTACCCTGATGTACACAAACAATCTCAGTCTGTTTCCTGATCAACTTCTGCACCTCCTTGGGACCACTTCTACCCTCACCCTACTCAGTGGGTTCTCTCACTTGCTGAAAGAAAGTTCCCGTGCACTTAACAGCACCCCTACTTGGGACACTTCCTGCCTGGTCTTGGCATGGCTGCCTCTTAGCCTAGTGTCACTTGGGACACAGCATGCATGTTTGTCACACCATCCTCCAATACTTCTCTACACAGCAGGTAGCTCCATCTGGTAAGTTATGCATTATTTATTTGCATAAGTGTCTAACTGGCTACCAGCATCAACTCGAATATAATCTTCCTTATGGCAGGTTCTTTGTCCGTCTTGTTTAAACAGTATTCTCAGCACACAGAACAGTCCAGGTACATAGTGGTGTCCAAATTAATCATCGAAAGAACAACCTGGTCCCCTTATAGTGTTGGAATGGATTTTTGAGACCATCCTAGTACAACACTGTGGTAGACTGAGTCACTACTCCCCCCACACACACACGTGCACACACACATACACACAAAGGCTAGCTCTGGTCCTAACCCCTGGTCCTGTAGGTATGGACTTATTTGTAAAGATCTTCAAAGATACTCTTGGGAGGAGGCCAAATTGAACGACAGCAGGCCTAACCCGCCTGTGACTCCACAACCGAAGTCCTTATGAACTTGGAGATGGGCGCAGTCCCTGGGTAGATGCTGGAGGAGGGCAGGAGGCAAACTGCCCATGAGGGCGGAAGCAGCACATCTGCGCACGAAAGAGCGTGTGCCCACAACCATTGGCAAGCCACCAGCAGGACGCGACAGCCTGATCCTGTGGACACCGTGATTTGACCTTCCAGCCTCCAAAACTGTGAGACAATAAATTCCTGTGCTTTAAGCCAGCCAATTTGAGGTACTTTGCAGCTCTGGCAAACTAAGACAAATACCTGCATTTTAGAGAAGGAGAAACTGAGGTCCAAGAAGAAATAGTTATTTCAAAGAATCACTTAGGTTGGCAGTCAGAAATGCCCTTTATACTGGCCCCATTAGAATCCTACTTATTTGAAATAATACCAGAGCCCTGCATCTAATAAATCTATGTACATTACACTCTACCTTTTCCTGTGCGAGCTCATCATGGGACAGGCTGGGTCCTACACGCTGGTCTCAAGAGTGAACACTGACCGAATATATCTCTCCCGACAGATGATCTCCCAAATCCCAAAATGTCCTGCAGGGTAAAGAACTGGACCCCTGGGACTCTCAGGCCTCAAATAGAGAGAGGGCCAATGCTGGATTTGGTCAAAGTGCTAGAAAATAAACGTCCCAGGGAGATCAGTTACCACAGACTGAACTTGTAGCTCCCGATTCTTCTGCCTTTAAAAGACCAAGCACGCCAACCTGGCTGTGTCTGTGACATCTGAGCAATGTGAGGGCACAGAATTGGGGAGAGCCCAACAGAAAAGCCTTGGGTGTCATTAGAAGGTGTCTGATGTTTTAAATTTCTTTTCTCTGAAACCAATAGTCCACATTGGATAATTATATATTTTTTTGCATGAGCAGGCACCAAGAATCGAACCCCAGTCTCCAGCATGGCAGGAGAGAACCCTGCCTGCTGAGCCATGGTGGCCCACCCCCCACATTGAATAATTTTAAGTAGAGGAGTGATGTGATCAGATTAATATTTCAGAAGAATTAGCCTAGCTATGTTTGGGGAAAATGGATAAAGAGGACAAGTCTGGCAGTAAAGAGCGTGGCTAGAAGGCTGCAAGAGGAGACGGGGGCTGAAGGAAGGCATAAAGAAAAGCAGAAGCTATGTCTGAAGTTCTAGGTCCTTTCCCAGGAATTCTTACTCTGGGCTCTACAGCCCTTTCTGTTCTCCAGGACTTGGTAAGAGTTAGGCACACTCAGGATTCCTATTGAGAGGGTGTTGAGCTCGCCCCCAATCTTCTAACTTCAGGTTTCTACATGAGAAAGAAGCATGCCTGGTATGGTCGGTTCATGTGTCACCTTGGCCAGGTGGTGGTCCTGTTTGTCTAGTTGGGCAAATGCTGGCCTGTTTGTTGCAATGCGGACATTTCATAGAATTAAATCATGATTGCGTCAGCTGCATCAACAGGTGATTCCATTTGTAATCAGCCAAAGGGGAGTGTCTTCTGCAATGAGTGATGCTCAATCTAATCACTGGAAGCCTTTTAAGGAGGATTCAGAAGAGACAGGTTCTCTTCCTGCTTCGGCTGGCGAGCCTCTCCTGTGGAGTTCACCCAGACCCTCCATCAGAATCGTCAGCTTCACAGCCTGCCCTGTGGATTTTGGACTCTGTGTTCCCATGATCATGTAAGACACTTATAAATTTAATATTTGTGAGTTTTCCCCATAGCTTCTGTTTCTCTAGAGAACCCTAACCAATACAGTGCCTCTATCTTATGTGAGCCACAGCAGTTCAAGGTTTCTCTGCTATGGCAGCATAGTCTACATCCTATTGAGCCAGCCCCCAGCCTGGGGAAAGAGCACGTGTGCACATCCCGAGGGGCAGCAGGAGGTGTCTCTGCGATGGTTTCTGTGGCCAGTGCACACAGGAGCCACCAGTTAATAATTCTCCAGAGCAAATCCATTTGGCATCTCCATCCAAAGAGGGTATAGAGGATGCTAACAAAACTATCATCCTGATACTATCCAACTATGTATATTAGTCATTTTGATGCATGTGTATTTATTATACCAGAAGGAAAAAAATCAAGATTGTGCTTGGAATTGGCAAAAAGCAATTACTTTAAATAATTAATATTTCCTCCTTCTGACTAATGTATAAGCCTTTCACTTAGTTATTCCAGATAACTATAGACACTGGACTTCTTCAAATGAGGCAATTGTGACTATTTATTCAGTAAACATATCACAAATCTAGAACTGCCTGATCCAATTGGCCATTAGCCACATGTGGCTATTAAAGTTAAAGTTAATTAAAATTAAAGAAAGTTAAAAATTCAGCTCATCAGTTTCCCTAGCCACATCTTGAGTGCAAATAGCCACCTGTGGCCAGGAGCTACCACTTTATCAGCCCAATATAGAGCATTTCCTTTATCGGGAACATTTACTGGACAGGCTGCTCTAGAGTTTGCCAGGCCCTGTGCTGGATGCTAGAGTTCTGCGAGGAACACAGCACAGTCCCGTCCTCCGGGTTCTCTCAGCATGTGGGACAGACATGCAGCGAAATCATAATGTCTTGTAACACCTGGGCTTCTTCTGCTCCCTGCCACAGAGCTCCCCACGCCTGCGGCTTTAGGGCTGTGGGTCAGAGCTCCCTGCCTCTCTGGAGCAAGGTATCGAGGTCATCACTGTGTTATGTGAGGAAATACATCATAATTAAGCAGGCTTCTTGGGGAATGGTTTGTGTTCTGGGAAATGAACTTAATGAATCCAATCAGCGGGTGTATAGAGGATGCCTGCTCCCTCCCAGGCATGTCATTAGTGTACAGATAGAAGAGAGATGAAAATGGCCAAGACTTCTGCTCTCCTGGAGATTCCATTCCAGGGGGCTGGGGCAGACAACAAATCCACAAGCAAGGAAGATATCTCATACATCAGAGAGTGATCAGTGCGTGGTGTAATGATGGCCAGTGGGAGGTGAGGTGGGGGTCGGGGCAGAGGGGCAGGAGGGGCAGCTTCAGCAGGGTGGCCACAGAGCTGTCCCGGAGGTGGCGGCATGCACAGAGAGTGAAGGAGGGGCTCCTCACGAGAGCTGCAGCTAGGGACAGTCCTCTGGGAGACCAGATGCTGTAGGACACTCCGGCTCCACTAGCTTCCCGGAGACAGTGTGAGGCCACTGACCCTGCTGGGTCCCCAGTTCCTCCATCGTCACAGAAGTGAGGACAGATGGTGTTTGAGGCCACAGCTAGAGCAGGGGAAACCTTCCTTCTGCAAACTAGGGACCCACAGTTCAATGCAGGGTAAGTGCAAGCCCAACGGGCAGTGGGCTTGGGGGAGACCCCGAAGGTCACAGGGTCGGGAAGCTGACTCCACCTCTAGAAGGAGAACGAGGGAGGCAGCTGCAAGTCTTCCTCGTGGCTTGGAGGCCTCCTGCCGAGGGCTGGGGCTCAGGGCTCCCTGTCCTCGGGGCCTCCGGGCCGTCCTGGGGTCGGCAGCACAGAGCCCAGGGCCCCAGCCTCCCGAGGCAGCCACGGCCCGGCCATCATGGCCTCCCCAGGCCCTGCCCCTGCGGCCGCAGGCCTGCACCTGGGTGGGGCAGCTGCTCGGCGGACAGGGCGGCGGTGGGCGGCCCGGGGAGGCATCTCTCCTTCCCCAGCCCTCCGCGTGTGCGCTCGCCGGGGCCAGCTGTTCTCAGTTTTCTCAGCTGTTGTCACCTTTTCCCTTTCCTGACAAATGCACCCATTTTACACCCTGGGTGACTCACAGCTGCTGGAGGAGGTCGAGGTTAACCCCCTGTGGCAGAGGACGAAAATAAGGGCAATTTATTTTTAACTTGACACCTTAAACCTCCCTCCTGAGCACACCCTTCTGAGAAACCGGCCAGGAGCTCCTCCTGTCCTCGGGGGAGTAGCCCAGTCCATCCAGTGTGACTCAGCCACGTGCTGGGGACCCACCCTCCTTCCTACCCGTGTCCGCAGAGCGCTCCTCTCCCCCGCTGGCTCAGCTGCACCGCCCTCTCTGGGGAATGGTCCCCAACGCCCGGGCACGGGACTCCTGCTCGTGTCGTCTGAAGGGCCGTTCGGTGGCAGCTGCACCCTGCCTGGGACAGTGGGCGCCTTTGTCCCCAGATGCTCGTGCGATGTCCGTGTCCCCACTCAGAAGCGCATCTCCGGCCACCTCCCCCTTCCCAGCTGCACCCGGCGGAGTGTCCAGCCGTGGAAGGGGTTGGATACAACATATCAGCTGATGGATTCCTTCCGCAGCCTCTCCAATGTGTTCACTTCTCTCGGCCAGTGGGCAGGGGTCCGGGCTCCCAACCGAGGCCCTGCTCAGCCCAGCGAGGCTGCCTTTCCCCAGCCCGGGACCCAAGAGTGATGGCGGCTGGGCCCTGGGTCAGCGATGACCAGCCACCCACGAATCGGATGTTTCTCATTCGGAAAAAGTAATGCCCTGAACGGGAACAATGAAACCCAGGCCCAGCTACCAACACTCCTGCGCCTGTGCAGAGCCGTCGCAGAGAACAGGCGGGTCTTTCTCCTCTCCACAGCCCTGCAAGCTTTCTACAAATAGGCGCATTTATCAAAACATTTTTAGACAGAGACATCAGTGCTTCTCTATACCAGTGGTTCCTGAACCCTAGGGTGAGTGGAACCCCAGGAAGGGAAGGGTGGAGCACGCAGGGTAGGGCCCCTCCCCCAGCGTAGTCCGGGCTGGGCCTGGGACTCTCGTTTCTAGCACATTCCAGGGGCCCTGCTGGTCAGGAAGCCACACTTTGAAAACCACTGTCCTAGCCTCACACTTTCCTTTTCTTGTTTATTCTCTCCTTTGTCTTCATAAGACCATATTCTTATATTATTCTTATGCCAGCAATTTGTGCATTTCAAATTTATTTTTTGAATTACAAAATGTCTCTCACCAACCTGTGATCTGTCTTATAGCTTAGCATAGCTCTAAGGTAAAACCCCACCAAGTAAAAGGACCTGTGGAGCTTAGGGGCGGAGAGGCACCCTAAAAATCAAGGTGATTGTTTAACCCTTGAGCAGGAGCTGGGGGTGGGTGGGCAAAGCACGAGAATTAGAAAGACTTTTAACCCAACATGATTCAATCAGGGAATTAAGCTGCTCAGAAGTTAAGTTTGTGTCTGTTTTGTTCATAGCCATATCTCTAGCTCCTGGAAGAGCCACTGGCACTAAAAGGCATTAAATATTTGTTGAACAAAAGGATGGTTGGATAGATAGAAGGATAGGTGAGTGGATGGATGGATGGATGATGGTGGATGAATGATGGTGGATGGATGGATGAAGGTGGATGGATGGATGAAGGTGGATGGATGGATGGATGGATGGATGGATGTATGGATGGATGGATGATGGTAGATGGATGGATGATGGTGGATGGATGGATGATGGTGAATGTATGCTGCATGAACAGATGATGGTGGGTGGATGATGGTGGATGAATGGTGGATGGGTGATGGATGGATGAATGGATGGATGGATGGATGATGGTAGATGGATGGATGATGGTGAATGTATGATGCATGGATGGATGATGGTGGATGGATGGATGATCGTTGGATGGGTGGATGGATGGATGATGGTGGATGGATGGATGATTGTTGGATGGATGAATGGATGGATGATGGTGGATGGATGGATGATAGTTGGATGGATGAATGGATGGATGAAGGTGGATGGATGGATGATGGTGAATGTATGCTGCATGAACAGATGATGGTGGGTGGATGATGGTGGATGAATGGTGGATGGGTGATGGATGGATGAATGGATGGATGGATGGATGATGGTGGATGAATGATGGTGGATGGATGGATGAAGGTGGATGGATGGATGATGGTGGATGGATGGATGATGGTGAATGTATGATGCATGGATGGATGATGGTGGATGGATGGATGATCGTTGGATGGGTGGATGGATGGATGATGGTGGATGGATGGATGATTGTTGGATGGATGAATGGATGGATGATGGTGGATGGATGGATGATAGTTGGATGGATGAATGGATGGATGAAGGTGGATGGATGGATGAAGGTGGATGGATGGATGATGGTGAATGTATGCTGCATGAACAGATGATGGTGGGTGGATGATGGTGGATGAATGGTGGATGGGTGATGGATGGATGGATGAAGGTGGATGGATGGATGAATGGATGGATGAAGGTGGATGGATGGATGATGGTGGATGGATGGATGAAGGTGGATGGGTGGATAGTGAATAATGAATGGATGAATGGTGGATGGGTGGATGGATGATGGATGGATGATGGAAGGAGAAAGAAACATTTCCTTCATATCCTTCAGGTAATTTAGGATCTTAGGAGGGGTATAAGTGTAGGCCAAAGAAAGTTCCTACTGCACTTGTTGGATATTTTGTCTCAAAACAAGTCACTTACCACAGAAGAAATGCTAACTGTAACTGGATTGGGCCCTGGGGGGTCACCTGTAAAAGTAAGTGCGTTTGTACAAAGCACATGCACACCCAGTCACCTCCTCTGGGTTGCACAAACCACCCTGTGTCCACCGATGGGCTCTGTGTGCTGTGGGTATCTGCCCATAGAGTTACCCCGGATTTTTTATTCTAAATTAGAAACGCTTCTGTACACAGATCAGCTCAGAATCTGAAATTAAATGTGACGTGGGAAACATTGTTAGAGATCTTGCTTTCTACTGTGCATCCCATGAAAACACCAAAGCCTTTTCTTTAAAGTCAATCCAATGAAAACAAATGAGCTCAGCAATCCTGCTGGTGACCTCAGCGCACTTTCACCAACACAGTGCACAGTCCTCCACGCACGTGACTCTCACATCTCATCCGTGGACCGGGTGATCTGAGTGTCCGGCTGCCTTCGTAAGGGGACTGTAAAAACAGGGCAGCAAATTAGATTTAAGAAATGGTCTACAGTGAGGGAACATTGCATTATAAAGGCGGCTCTAACATCCCAGAGCTCTGAGGCCTGGGGACGGCACATCCCTGAGCCACGTGGGCTCGCACGGAGAAACACGCGAGTTGCCCCAGACCTGTGGCAGCAGCACCTGCCGGGAACAGCAGCTTCATCCCGAAACTGAGCACAGCAGGGAAACAGGAGTTGCTGGCCGTCCTGCGCAGCCTCACCCGCTGCCATCCCCTGGCAGAGAGCAGACCTGAGGCATGCTCTCTTCGGCAGGCCTGCCAGTGACCAGCTGTGAGACCACACGCTGGGCAGCTCCTCTGGCATGGGCATTGCAATACTTCACTTTTCTAGCTTAATTTCAGACAGTGTTTCCTCCATACATAAATATACACACCATATACAAACCAGAAACTTTATCTGCATGGAAGGGCTTGGAGAGTTTATTTCTCTCCCCTCTGTAGGACAAGGAAAAGCATTGTTTTCCCCTTTGGTTTAGAAGTCTGATTTATGCAGGTTTGCCTCTCAGGCTTCTGGTTCAGGTGTTCTGCTTTCAGGTTTGTGGGCGTTTGGTCAGATTTACTGACCTGAGTTTAATTCCTGATTTATAATCCATAGGCGTCAGAGTAAGAATGAGTTTTGATTTAGGGTAACACACTCTATTCGACTTGTATTTTCCCCTCAGAGACAACTATTTGTAGGCTTTAGCACAAACTGAATTATGCCTCTCCGAGAAGGCACTTTTTGAACAAATGAAGATCAGACTAAGCAGATCTTCCCCATATGGCTGTGAAATAAAGTTTCCTCCTTAGAAGTGTGATGAGCGTGAAGAGGCTCCTCCAGAGAGAAGCTGCTCCGCTGGGGCAGTGGCTGTGGGGGCACTTCCCTGGTTGTCCCCTTGTGATCCCACTATTTCCTTGTTCATCCACTTTTAAAAACGTTTCCAAAGATGTTTTGAAAATATTTCACCGTGCATCGGTGTGCTGTGTCCCGGGGGCAGGTTCCCCCCCCCCCGAGGGTCATGCCTTGAAGAGCTTCTTGACGCCCAGTGCTGGAAGCATCCAGAATAAATGCACAGGTAAAGAGACAGGTGGGAGTGAGGCGCTCCTCGCTGCTCTTAGCGTCACTGTGTGCTTCTCTGTTTGGGTGTCTGGGGTCCCCAAGCTACAGGCAGACAGCTCTCACGGCCGATTATGGTGGGGTGGTCCTCTGTGCATGGGGGGCAGTGGGGGGCAGGGGGTCTCCACATGTAAAGAAACGCATGCGCGGGGGGGCGGGGGGCACAGGACCTCGTGACCCATCCCGGCAGCTGCATGTGAACTGACAATTACTTCAACGTAAAAAGTGTAATATTTTAAAGCATGCACCTCTTCCCTTCAACTTCATTGAACAAGACTGGGCGTACCCCAAGCCAGTGACCCAGGGGAAGGCAGCAGCGGAGAGGCGCCCCCCCCCCCCAAGCGCTGCCACCCGGCCTGGGCAGCCTCATGCCGTCTGAGAAGTCTGCAGGCGTACAAGGACATTCTGAAAGTCTGAGGTCTAAGACGCCCCAATAGATGTTTTCCAAATCAAGCCCCGTTGGCGTAAAATCCTTCATGAACTCGCAGTGGCCGATGTGCTGAGGTTCTTCAGGTGTGTGGGCACCACTGAGGCACTGGGTTGGGACAAAAAGAAAAAGGAGACACTATTTCTAGCCAGACCTGCCCTCCCCGGCCCCCAACAGCAGCCCTGAGGAGGCCGAGCGCCCCTGCCCAGCGGGACTCGCTCCCTGGCACCCCTGTCGGCCTCTCGTGGTCGCAGAGTCCAGAGCGGCTTCCCTCACCAGGCTCCAGGGTCACCCACAGAGGCCTGCGCTACAAATGGAGAAAGTGTGGCACGCCCCAGTGGCCGGCAGGCAGGCGGGGCACCCCCTGACACCTGCGTCTGCCCCTTAGACTCCCTGTCGCAGGGTGACCTGTACATGAGCCCCTGGCCTCTGCCTCCTACATGCCCAGACCCCCCAACCCCCGGCAGTAATGTTCAAATGTTTCTAGACACTGGCGACTGTCCTCTGGAGGGTGGCGGGCAGAGCGGCTGCAGGACGGCCCCAGAGAGACCCAGTGCCGGAGAAGAACACTCCCAGCCAAAGCTGGCCTGGGGCCGGCCCAGAGCTGCACGCTTCCCTCAGCTGGACCCTGAGACCTCAGCCCGCAGTCAAGACCCAGACTCCAGCAGGGCAGCTGCTCGGCACAGGGCAGCAGGACAGCAGGACCACAGGGCACAAGACAGGAAGACCACAGGACAGGTGGACAGCAGAACGGCAGGACAGCAGGATGGCAGGACACAGGACAAGAGGACAGGAGGACAGCAGGATGGCAGGACACAGGACAGCAGGACAACAGGGCAGAAGGACAGCAGGATGGCAGGACAGGAGGACAGCAGGACACAGGACAGGAGGACCACAGGACAGCAGGACAGCAGGGCCGCAGCACACCTCCTGGCCCAAGGCCCGCCCCGTCAGCACAGGAGCTGCTGCCTCCTTCAATCCCCAACCAGGGTGAGGGGAGAGGTGGGGGGTGCATCTGGAAGCTGGGGTGGACCTGGGGCCGCCGCCGGGGGCACAGCTGTCCGAGGAGCAGCTCGCCTGAGGAGTGGAGGGGCCGCAGCAGGCAAGGGCGTGAGGGGAAAGCTTTGTTTACAGATGCGATCGCTGTTCTGAGAGTGCCAGTGACTTGCTCTGCTTCTCTGACCTCAGACCTGCTCACGTGGAGGACTCGTCCAGGTTACCTAGGAGTGGTGAGGCTTACTGGGAACACTCAGGAGCATTTTACCTGGTATTGTATTCTGTATATCATGTATGTTATGGTCCGTGTTTTCTAAAGTTTATTTTTAGACTGATCTTATACTCACTGCAAAGAATGTTAGTTTTCCAATTACAGAAGTGATGTAAAGCTTCCTTTAAAATAAATTAATTTAAAAAAATGAGTTGATTTAAAAATATTGAACAAATACTAGTGCAGTAATTACAAAGTGGGTCTGAGACTGTGGGGTTTGGAGGCGGTTCCCCAGCTCCAATCCCCGGGTGCGTGGGCACGTTGGCGGCATGAGGAAGCGGCGGCCTCCTCTGGGCCCTTCTGTCGCCCCTGGGCATCAGCACCGGGCGGACTCACTAAAGGCTGGACGGTCTAGGAAACAGCTCAGGGACTAAGGGAAGCCCCTCCTGAGTTCGGGTCAGGTGCCAGCGCTTCATCTCCAAGGAAGTCCCGTTTTGTACAGCCGAAGTCAGGGAACGAAGACGCGCAGCTCGCCGCGCGCTCGCCAGGAGCAGAGCTGACGCGGGAACCCGCCCTGCCCGGACCTCCGGCCCTCCGGGAGCCCAGGAACAGGTCACACTGTGTGCGGTGTGCGCCCCGTCAGCTCTTCGAGGGGGGCTGAGCTGTGCGCCCCGCTCCTCTGCAGGGCTCGGGTAACCCTGGACTGGGGACCGGACGCAGGATGGAGCCACCCCCTCGGCCAATGACCCCAGGGGTCGGGCCACATCGCTCGGAAGGGCCCTGGTTCCCGGGAAAGCAGCAGCTGGGACGTGCGGTGCGGGCCTTCTGCGGCTGAACCGGCGCTGGAGTCCGGCAGAGACACCCCGCCAGCGTCTCTGTTTACATCTCATCGGAGTCTGCCCCGTCCATTCCCGGGCTCGCGAGAGGCGACGGGGTGGCTGCTGGTGGCTCCCGCGCCGGTTTCCCGGGCCCACACTCCCGCCTAGTGGCTCCTCCGCGCCAGCGCACCGACATCCCGCCCGGCCTGGGGACGGCGCAGCCCGGGACACAGTCCAGGGCCAGCCGGGCCTCCTCCCCGCTGTCCTCCGACTTCCCAGCCTTCAGCGTCCTCGCCCGGCACACCCTCCTCGGAGCGCACCTGCAGCCCGCGGGTCACAGGCCGCGCAGTGCGTCGCACGGCGTCCCCCCAGGGCGCCATCCTGCGCCCACGCGGGTCTCTACGCACCGCGGCACCCAGCGCGGGGAATGTGAATGCGCCCCTTTAGACATTCAATCAACTCCCTCCCGAAGCCCTTGGTTCTGGGAGATGGTTGGGGAGATTCAGCTGACGTCGGATTCTCTCAGACTCTTCCAGAAACTGGCATTACCTTGGAACCTATGGGTGGCAAGCAGGGGAGAGTTCCTTCCTCTGAAACGCAAGGTCCGGTACGCCATGGCCCTGGCCTGAATTTTCTTCAAGTTTTCCAAAAACCATCAGCAATTACTGATGCGTAGATGATTTTTTTTTCTTTTGTTTTTTGCATGCGCAGGCCCCGGAATTGAACCCAGGTCTCCGGCACGGCAGGTGAGAACCCTGCCTGCTGAGCCACCGTGACCTGCCCTAAACCTTTTTTTTGCAAAAAGAGTGTTTTATTTATTTATTAAATTTTCTTACATGGGCAGGCACCAGGAATCCCAGGGTCTCTGGCATGGCAGGCGAGGACTCTCCCACTGCGCCACTGCAGCCCGCCTGGTAGAGGACCTTTTGCAGTGGACTGTTCTGCATCACCTCCCATTTCCCTTTGTGTAGACCGAAGCTCTTGTTTCTGTCGTCGAGATTACATCTAATGCCGTGAATCTACGCCTTCTCTGCGCTCCTATCCGTCTGCTCCGCCCGCATTCAGCACTCTGCTCACGCATGATGTGCGCCCCACAGCACAGGTCCACAGTGGACTGCTGTGCTTGAGTATTTTAAACCATGCAAGAGGTTGAAAACCCCACATTACCAGGGAACTCTGCAATAATGCGTTTTGTTTCCCCAGGTGGTGCTGTGCCTAGGTTCTGACTTCTTGGTACAGCGCCCCGGGGCACCCAGCATCCTTCCCTCCCACACAGACGGCCCACACTGCAGGCTACTGCCGACCACCTCCAGCCTCTGCTCATCCAGAAATGGCTCAATTCAGCCCTCTTTTTTCTTTTTTTGGCTTTTTTATTGTATAATGTAACATATATACAAAACTAAGAAAGAAAAAAGCAGTAGTTTTCAAAGCACTCTTTAACAGGTAGTTACAGGACAGATCCAAGAGTTTGTCATGGGTTCTCAGATGTTTGCTTCTAGCTGCTCCAGAACATTGGAGGCTAGAAGGAATATATATATTTTTTGCCATCACTTTTTGGTGCATACAAAAAAGCAATAAATTTCAAAGCACAGCACAACAAGTAGTTGTAGAACAGATTTCAGAGTTTTGATGGGTTACGGTTCCACAGTTTTAGGGTTTTACTTCTAGCTCCTCAAAATACTGGAGGTGATTTAGCAATCATACTCATTTGTTAGAACCTACCTTCTCTGAATAAATCCACCATCACTTTTGATCTTTCTATCCCACTCTTTAGGGGTATTTGGTATGGCAATTCTAACTTTTTCTTGTTGGAAGGGGCTGTCAATAATATGGGGTAGGGAGATGGAACTAGCTGATGTTCTGGAGAGGCTGGGCCCTCTAGATTTCACGACTTATCTGGTCCAGAGACCCATCTGGAGGTTGTACGTTTCTGGAAAGTTGCTCTAATGCATGGAACCTTTGTAGAATCTTTTAAAATGCCCTAGGTATTCTTTAGAATTGGCTGGAATGTTTTTGGTTGGGGGATGGCAGGTTATGATAGGTAGCAATGTCTAACTGAAGTTTGCGTAAGAGCAACCTCCAGAGTAGCCTCTCAATTCTATTTGAACTCTTTCTGCCACTGATACTTTATTAGTTACCCTTCTTTTCCCACTTTTGGTCAGGATGTAATTGTTGATCCCACGGTGCCAGGACCTGGCTCATCCCTGGGAGTCATCTCCCACGCCACCAGGGAGACTTTCACTCCTGTATATCATGTCCCACGTAGTGGGGAGGGCAATGATTTCACTTACAAAGTTGGGCTTAGAGAAAGTGAGGCCACATCTGAGCAACAAAAGTGGTCCTCCAGAAGTAACTCTTAGGCATGCCTAAAGGTAGTCTAAACTTCTCTGTTACCTAACTGAGCTTCACAAGGGCTTGGCCTATTGATTTGGGTGTCCCTGATGTTTGACAGTATCAGGGGTTTCCCTCATGGTAAAGTTTAATAGTTCCATATTTTTTCTACCATCCCTCAAGGAACTTTGCCAATACTTTTTCATTATCTGCTTAATATATTCTAGGATATATCCAGGCATTACATTAAGCTGTACAGGATTAAAGGCCCTCATTTTTATTCTGGGCTTGTTTCAATTGTTTAAATGAGCTATGTAGACAGGTTGAGTTAGATTATGTGCTACAGAAAATTTAGGTTCTGGACAAAATAAACCTTTCTTCCTTTGGTCTCAAAGAGTATGTGAGGTTCTAAAATATAGGACCATGTCTCCCTTACCCTTGTGTTCTGAATTACCTTAATCCTGACCTGATCACCTTTGTTCTTATCTCTAAATACCAGGTTATACATATATAAAACATCCTCTAAAAACCCAGAACTAATAACTAACATTTCAGAAAAAAAATGTTACTATTACAAGAGCAATCTAGGGTGCTCTTTTCTTATAAGCATTTTCTAAATGAGACCACACAATAATTGCTCTTTTGTTTCTGGCTTATTTTTCCTCACCAAATGTCCCACAGGTTCATTCACATAGCTCCTTAGTTCCTTTCTGTAGCAGCCTGATTTTCGATCATACGTATACACCATCATTCGCCAATCTACTTCTCAGTCAATGCATCCTTCAGTCACCTTTACATGGTCATAAAAGTGGAGTCATACAATATTCATCCTTTCGTGTCTGGTTTATTTCACTCGGCATTGTGTCCTCAAGGCTCATCCATCTTCTCATGTGCTTCAGGATGTCATTTTGTCTTGCCACTGCATAATATTCCTTCATATGTATATACCACATTTTATTAATCCACTCATCATGTTGATGGACACTTGAATTGTTTCCATCTTTTGTCAATTGCGAATAATGCTTCTATGGACATTGGTGTGAAAATGTCTGTTAGTGTCACTGCTTTCAGCTCTTCTGGGAATATACCGAATAGTGGTATTGCTGAGTCATAGGGCAATTTGATATTTAGTTTCCTAAGGAACCGCCAAACAGTCTTCCATAGTGGCTGCACCATCATACATTCCCACCAGCAGTGCATAAGTGTCCTAGTCTCTCCACATCCTCTCCAAAATCTGTAGTTTCCTGTTTGTTTAATAGCAGCCATTCTTATAGGTGTGAGGTGGTATCTCATTGCAGTCTTGATCTGCACTTTCCTTATTGCCAATGAAAATCAACATCTCTTCATGTGCTTTTGAGCCATCAGTATTTGTTCTTCAGAAAAATGCCTATTCATATCTTTAGCTCATTTTTAATTGGGTTGTTTGTTCTTTCGTTGTTGAGTTGTATGATTTATTTATGTACCAGGATATTAAACTTTTCTCTGTTGTGTAATTCCAAATTTTTCTCCCATTGAGTTGGCTGCCTCTTCACCTTTTTGACAAAGTGTTTTGAGGTGCAAAAGGATTTTATTTTGAGGAGTTTCCATTTATTTATTTTTTGTTGTTGTTGCTTGTGCTTTGGGTATAAAGTTTAGGAAGCTACCTCCTATTGCTAGGTCTTGAAGATATTTCCCTACATTTTCTTCTGGAAGCTTTATGGTACAAGTTCTTATATTTAGATGTTTGATCCACTTTGAGTTAATGTTTGTATAGGGTGTGGGGTAAGGGTCTTCTTTCATTCTGTTGGCTATTGATATTCAGTTCTCCCATGCCCGTTTATTGAAAAGACTATTTTGTCCTAGTTCATTGGATTCGGAGGTCAAAAGTAAGTTGACCATAGATTTTGTGGCCTATTTGTGCATTCTCAATTTGATTCCATTAGTCAATATATCTATTTCTTTGTTCCAGTTCCATGCTGTTTTGACCACTGTAGCTTTATAATAAGTTTTAAGTCAGGGAGTGTTAATCCTCGCACTTCGTTCTTCTTTTTTGAATGCCTTTAGTTATTCGTGGTCTCTTTCCCTTCCAAATGAATTTGGTAATTATCTTTTCCAAGTCTTCAAAGTACATTGTTAGAATTTTGATTGGTACTGTTTTGAATCTGTAGATCAGTTTGGGGAGAATTGGCATCTTAACTATGTTTAGCCTTCCTATCCATGAACCTGGAATGTCTTTTCACCTATTTAAATCTCCTTTGATTCTTTTAGCAATGTTAAGCAGTTTTCTGTGTACAAGTCCTTTACGTTCCTAATTAAGTTCATTCCTAGGTACTTGATTCCTTTAGTTGCTATTTTGAATGGAATTTTTCCTTAACTGACTCTTGGGTCATTGCTTGCGTATAGAAACGTTATTGATTTTTGCCCATTAATTTTTTATCTCACCACCTGGATGAATTTGTTTGTTAGCTCAAGTAAAATTGTTGTAGATTTCTCAGGATCTTCCAAGTATAGTATCATGTCATCTGCAAATAATGAAAGTTTTTCTTCTTTCTTTCCAATTTGGATGCCTTTTGTTTCTTTGTCCTGCCTGATTGTTCTAGCTAGAACTTCTAGCACAATGTTGAATAACAGTGGTGACAGTGGGCATCCTTGCCTTGTTCCTGATCTTAGGGAGAAAGTTTTCCGTCTCTCTGCATTGAGTACAATACTGGCTATCGATTTTTCATATATTCCCTTTATCATATTGAGGTAGTTACCTTTGATGCCTATCTTTTGAACTTTTTTTATCAGAAAAGGTTGTTGAATTTTGTCAAATGCTTTTTCAGCATCAATTGAGATGATCATGTCATTTTTCCCTTTCGATTTATTAATGTGTTGTATTACATTAATTGATCTTCTTGTGTTGAACCATTCTTTCATTCTTTGTATAAACTCCATTTGGTTGTGCTGTATAATTCTTTTGATCAATTTGCTAGTATTTTGTTGAGAATTTTGGCACTGTGTTCATCAGGGGGATTGGCCTGTGGTTTTCCTTTCTTGTAGCATCTTTACCCGGTTTGGGTATTTAAGTGCTGTTAGCTTCATAAAATAAGTTAGGTAGCATTTCTTTTTCCTCGACTTTTTAGAAAAGTTTGAGCAGGATTGGTGTTAGTTCTTTTTGGAATGTTAGATAAAATTCCCTGTGAAGCCATCTGGCCTTGGGCTTTTCTTTGTAGGAAGATTTTTGATGACTGATTGAACCTCTTTACTTGTGGTTGGTTTGTTGAGATCTGTTTCTTTCTGAGTCAGTGCAGCTTGTTTGTGTGTTTCCAGGAATTTTTCCATTTCATCTAAGTCTAGTTTGTTGGCATATAGTTGTTCATAGTATCCTCTTGTGATTTATTTTATTTTTTCAGGGTCTGTGGTAATGACTATCCTCTCATTTCTGATTTTGTTTATTTGCATCCTCTCTTTCATTTATTTTTTATCAGTCTTGCTAGTGGCCCACTAATTTTATTGATTTTCTCAAAGAACCAACTTTTGGTTTTATTGATTCTCTTTATTGTTCTTTTGTTCTCCCATTCATTTAACTCTGCTTTAATCTTTGTTATTTCTCATCTTCTGTTTGCTTTGGGGTTAGTTTGCTGTTCTTTCTCAAGTTCTTCCAGGTGAGCAGTTGAGTCCCCGATTTTTGCCCTTTCTTGTTTTTTTAATTAGGCATTTAGGGCAATACACTTCCCTCTCAGCACGGCCTTTGCCACATCTGGTAAGTTCTGATACGTTGTATTCTCATTTTCATTTGTCTCCAGATAGCTACTGATTTCTTTAGCAACTTTTTATTTGACCCACTTGTTGTTTAAGAGTGTGTTATTTAGTCTCCATATATTTGTGAATGTTCTCATTCTTTGGTGTGGGTTGATATCTAGTTGCATTCCACTGTGATCAGAGAAGATGCTTTGAATAATTTTGATGTTTTTAAATTTATAAAAACCTCTTTTGTGCCTAGCATATGATCTATCCTGAAGAATGTTCCATCAGCACTGGAGAAGAATGTATATCTTCGTGTTTTGGGAGTGCAATGACCTATATATGTCTGTTAGACCTAATTCATTTATCAAGTTATTTAAACTTCTCTGTTTCCTTGTTGATCTTCTGTCTGGTTGTTCTACCTATACAGGACAGTGTTGAATTGAAGTCTCCTACTATCACTCCCTTCAGTTTTGCCAATGTCTGTCTCATGTACTTTGGAGCCCCTTGATTGGGAGCATAAACGTTTACGATTGTTTTATCTTCTTGGTGGATTGACCCTTTACTTAGTATATAGTGTCCTTCTTTGTGTCTTATGATGTCTTTACATTTAGGGTCTATTTTGTCTCATATTAGTATAGCTACTCCTGCTTTCTTTTGGTTACAACTTGCGTGGAAGATTTTTTTCCATCCTTTCAGTTTCAATCTATTTGCATTCTTGTGTCTAAGATGAGTCTCTTGTAAGTAGCATATAGCTGGATTATATTTCTTAATCCATTCTGTAATCTGTATCTTTTAATTGATAAGTTTAGTCTGTCAACATTCAAAGTTAATACTGAAAAGACATCTCTTGAATCTACTCTCTTATCCTTTGGATTTTTTTTGTCAGATCTATATATTCTTCTCCTTCTTTCTCTTTTTATCCTATATGTTACCCCTACTGGTACCCTTTAATTCTGTGCCCTCCTCCTGTCTTTTTTTTTTTTTTTTCAGTTGGCAGAACTCCCTTTGGTATTTCTTTTAGGGCTGGTCTCTTGTTGACAAATCCTTTCAGCATTTGTTTGTCTGAAAATTTTAATCTCTCCATCAGTTTTGAAGCACAGTTTGGCTGGTACAGAATTCTTGGTTGGAAGTCTTTCTCTTTTAGGATCTTACACATATCACACCACTGCCTTCTCACCTCCATGGTGCCAGTTGAGTAGACTGAACTCCATCTTATGTGGTTTCCCCTGTCTGTAGTAGATTGCTTTCCTCTTGCTGCTTTTAGGATTTTCTGCTTCTCTTCAGCATTTGACAGACTGATTATGTGTCTTAGGGAAGGCCTATTTGGATTTAATCTGTTTGGAGTTTGTTGGGTTTCTTTGAATGGCATATTCATGTCCTTTATAAGAGTTGGGATGTTTTCCCCAATTATATCATCAACTAATCTTCCTTGTTCTTTTCTCTTCTCCTTCTGGGACACCAATGACTCATGTTTGTGCACTTTGCTTTGTCCATCATTTCCCTGAGATCAAATTCAAGTTTTTCCATCTTTTCTGCCATTTGCTGTTTTGAGCATTCAAAATCAGTTGTCCTGTCCTCTAGTTCACTTATTCTTTCTTCTGCCTCTTCAAATCTGCCCTTGTGTGTCTCTAGTATATTTTTAACTTGGTCTCTAGCATCTTTAATCTCTGTGATATCTACTATTTTTTAATTTATTCTTTCAAATTTCTCTTTATGCTCTTCTAATGTCTCCTTGATCCCCTTTATGTCATTAGCCATCCCACTGATTTTTTTTAGTAGAGTTGTGTGAACATCTTGAATTAGTTGTTCCAAAGTCTGTCTCCCCTGGTGTTTTAGTTTGGTCATTAGGCACTGCTATATCTGTTCACCTCTTGATATGCTTAGTGACCTTCTGCTTTCTCTGTGGCATATAAATATCTTGATTGGTTTTGCTTTGGAAGTTGATTTCCTTCAGTAGTCTAAAGCTTTGTATTCGCGAGATGGATGTGAAGCAGGACGCAGGGTGTGGGATAGAACACAACAGTGTGTGACGCATTGCAGCACAGGTGAGGGACATTGTGCTGGTGCCTTTGAGCATGTCATGGGGTTTTAGGGGAGCAGTGTAGGCCATGGGTATGAGGTCTAGCTCAGGCAGACCTTGGAGCGCAGGAGCAGGCTGCGGCATTCCTAGTCCCATCTCCCCACCCATGTACTCCCGAGGGCTCCGGGCTTCCATTTGGAAAAGGGCACTAGGCTGGCTGCACCAGCCGGATGGTCTCCGGTTCTTTGCATCACAGTTCTTCAGCTTTTGTAACCAGGGCCTCTCTGTGTGGTGCAGAGACCCTCCCGGGTTACTTACACCCTGGAATTACCATCTCAGCTGCCTTCTTCTTCCTTCTCCTCTCCAGCTGCTCCTTGGAGCAGGGATGGACTTGACCTATCCCATTCCACCATCCTTTTGTGGTATTTTGTGCTATCTGACTCAAAAAACCTCAAGTTTTTTGTTTCTATTTTCATCAACCTCACCCCCTCTCTGCCAGGGCAAAAACCCCTAGTACCTTTAGTGCTTATTCGAGATTTATCTGTGCTGGGGACCTATTTTCACTCATCAGAATTAGTTAATTAATTTCACAAGTGGAGCTTGGCTGAGCTAAGCCCTTGCTGCTAGTAAAGTCTGTTTCCTTTCCCCTCGGGGAACCAGGCAACTGTGCCCATGGGGGAGGGGTGCTGGCCTCCACAGCGGGGGGACTCACAGTTCCATGTGGGGTCTCCCCAATCCACCTGGTCCAGACTGCTGGACGCTGTGTGTCCAGTCACTGACGTGGCCCAGTGGTTGTTCTGTCCTGTTCCTGGTTGTTTACTAGCTGCTCTGGAGGACGAACTAAATCCCACACCTCACTAAGCTGCCATGTTGCCTCCATCCATCCCTCATCTTTTTTTTGTTTTTTGTTTCTTGCATGGACAGGCACCAGGAATCGAACCTGGGTCTCCAGCATGGCAGGTGAGAATTCATCCCTCATCTTTTAAGAGCAGTTTTCCGAGATATAATGTTCTAAATTGATGGGTATTTTTTTTTAGCACTTTAAATATGCCATCCCAGAAAATTGTCTTCTTTTAACTGAAGTGACTAAAGTTCATTTATATTTGAGTTAAGACTGTAATTAGATGTATTTCCCATCTTGCTTTGTGCTCTTTGAGTTTTGGTTTTGTTTGGAAGGAGAATCTTTTTTCCCCTGTTCTTGCCTTCTTCTGTATTGACTGAGTTTCACTTTTTATTTTCCCTTTTCTTCATATCTCCCCACTTCCCTTTAAACTAAATTTTTAGTTTTATCTTGTAGTTATTTTCAGATAATTTAATATACAGACTTAACAAAGTCGTGATAATTGGTTTGACCTGTTGCTGAGTAGAACAAGTTTACTAATTCTCTCTTTAGCTGGATCTAATCATCTGTTTTAATTCATCTATTGTGTTTTAAATTTCAATTTCTTTTTCTAGGAGTTCTACCTAGTTATGTTTCCAATCTGCTTTAATCCTCTTTTGTTCCTTGCTCATATTTTCAAATCTTTCTTTTATTTCCTAGAACATATCAAATATACTTACATTACATTGCATCTGAAATAGTTTCACAGTCTTTTTTGTGCAGTTCTGACATCAAAAAGTTCTGAGAACCTTGCTTTTTCATCCAGTGGGAGGGCAACCCTCATTCAGAAGCAAAATCCAAACTGCACTGCTATGGGGATATTTAAAGTTTCTAACTTTACCATTTTATATGTTTTACTCTGAAATTTTTCAATATCCCTTTAATTCTGCTACAGATCCCGTTTGGACTGTTATGGATAAATGAACTCTATTATTTTTCTAAAGCTCAACCAGTTCTGAATACCAGACCATATTTAGTTCCAAGGTTTCATTTAAATAATTGCAGACTAGCTTCTTGGGTTTTGTGGATCTAATTCTACTATTTGTGTTGCTGCTGGTTTGTACTCGTGATATATTATTTTATTTTGTCCATGAGTTCACGTTCTCTACCATATCATCTTTGGAAATTCTCCGAGGCTTGTAGAAGAATCGAATTTACATTTCTCTAGAAAGGATTTGCATTTGTTTCTTCCAGCTTCCTAAGATATTATCAATGAATAACTACTTTATTTAAACTCCCTGCTTGTGAGAGCTGGCTTATGATCATACTTTCCCTAGTGAAACAGTTTTCCCCCTGCCTGCTAACACAGAAATAGGCTTGTTTTCTTGCAATCTTATTATGTGCTGTGGATTTGTTTTCGTTCATCCTAGCCAAAGCATTGTGTTTCTTTGAAGTCTCCGCAACGTGTGTGAGTCCTGATCCCTCATGGGCCTGAGTCGGCATCACAGTTATTTCTCATCCCCTGAACCACTTGCAGCCCCAAAATGCAAGTTCAGAATCTCCAGGTTTGGCAGATTCCCCTGAAGTAAAAAGTAAGATGAAGGTTACTTTACTTTTATGTCACTTTATTCTGGAGTCCTTATTGTCTCATAAAGTCATTGATGTGCTTAAGGGAAGAGATTCTTTATGTTTAACACATTTAATGGAGTTAATTTTCTTCAAGAAGGACTTTTTGGGTTCTGAAATAACAAACTGCGGGAGCCAGAGCCGCTCTCCCCGCCATGGCTCTCTTCTATCCTCTGCAATACCAGTCACATCGTTTGGCTTAAATGCCCAGGTTGTGAAAAAGTTAGTATATCTCTAAGACTCGTATCTGCGTTACAGGCAGGAAGCTGGGGAAAGAATACAGGGCAAAAGGGCACACATTATTTTAGTATCTCCCTTTTTATCGGCAGAAGATTTGAGGGGGTAGCCCATTAGCCGGAGCCCCGTAACGAGGGTGGCATTGTTGCACCACGCATGATGGGCTCGTAGCGCAGGGAGGATGGACGGGGCACGGGGCAGCCATGCTCAAGTGTCCTCCACTGCCTGGAATTGTCACAATAACAATTATTGACATGTATTTATCTTAATCTGGACCTTCACGGTGACGAATTATATATGATAGGAAAGACATGGAAAAATGGTGTGGATGGAGACCAAGGTTTCTCAACCTCAGCCCCACTGACATTTGGGGCCAGAAGATGCTTTATTTGTAACATAGGTCTGCCCTGGGCAGTGCAGGAAGCTGAGCCGTGTCTCTGCTCCCTACCCCCAAATGCCAGCAGCACGCACACCTCCCCGGGAGTTGTGACAACCAAAATGTCACCAGACATTGCCAGAGATCTCCTTGGGGGCAGGGGATCTCCCCCAGTTGAGAATATGTATGTGTAAATGTGTAGGTAGAGAGCTGGGGGAGATGAGAGATGAGACGACAGACACACAGACTGAGGCATGCAAATGCCTGTAACTGTGCTTACGGATGTGGAGGTTTACACACCCATCTGTGATGAGTCTTATTTCTTCTGCATCCCTAACACTGGGTCGGAGCCTTTTGTGGGCCTCTTTCTTATTTCATTTTCATGGAAACTCTATGAGGGATTTAATAGCATTATCCCTCATTCACTCATATGAGGGAATGGACATTAGAAAACCTGCCTAAGGCCACACAGCCGCCACCCTCAGAACTGGGCTTGCACAGTCTCCAAAGTTGCTGTTTTTTTAAGTTTATTTTATTTTATTTCTTGGATTTGGTTTAATCTTACCAATTTACACTTCCTGCCACCCTTCACAGTTTTTATTTCTTTATTCAGAATCTGACCCTCACAGACTGGTTCTACCCCTTTCCACAGCCTCGCCTTCTGCTCGGTTCTCTTCCTTCCCAGGGTCCCTTAGAGGAAGCTCCGCCTCTCAAGGTTCAAACGGCACCAAAACCACGCAGAGATGATCCAAGCGTCACATCGGAAGGTGAGGTGCCCAGCAGGAGAGGGTCATGTGCCCCCAAGCCCCCAGGCCGCCCTCCCCGAGGGCATGGCCACGCCCCCCTCCCCTACAGGCTACAGCTGAGGCAGGACGCTGTGACGAGGTGCCCATCTGTCTAAGGTGATGCTCTCTCGGGGGCAGCCAACGGCCACTGGTGGCCTGGCCAGGGACACAAAGGCCAACCATGTGCTTCCTGCAGGACGGGCTGAAGCCTCAGTTTACCCACGTCACTGGTCAGCTCCATCCCTGCCCAACTCTGCCGTCTTCCCTTCCTGGAAGGCACACATGGTGGGCACCCACCAGTCAAGCTGCTGCGACAGCGCTTTCTCCGGTGTCTATTTCCAGGGAGCCAAGCGGAACAGCTGGTCTCAAGTGGGTCTGCGAAGAGGGCTGAGGAGAAACAGATGAGACCCTGACAGCATCTACTCTGAGGGCCATTGACAAGCCTAGTATGACAACATTTTAAAAACCATATGCCTCTTCTCAGTGTCTCATGCATTCTACTGCAAAGCAGAATTTCTTACCTAAGATCCACGCAGTTCCTGCAGGCTTGCACAAGTTCCTCCTCACACCCCAGTGGGAACCCGCCTGGCTGTCTTGCCTAGGTGGGAATCAGGAGGAAGGGCTGCTGTCCGCAGTCCTCTTGGCCCCTGGCCCAGCCTCTCCGGGAGGGGCTGGTGGCTCTGCACATCCTGAGCTGCTTCCAGCGACGGCAGAGGGCAGCAGAGCCTGCCTGCTGCCGACACAGGCCCCTTGCTGAGGATTCCCACATCAGTTTGGGCATAGATTTCCGGAGAGCCTTACTGCTGCAGACTAAATATAACTAAAGTATCACTCTGGAGTGAAAATTAGAAATGATCAATAAAAACAAAACCCCTAAATATTGAGAACAATGATTCTTTGCATAAACCCCAAAGCGCGTGAATAGATCAAACCCAAAAGGTGCTTCAGCTCTTTCCCATCAGTGCCTCATTTTCTGAAAACTCTGAGCCAACTGACGAAATGCTTACATGTGAGCCTGCATGGGCCTCTTGTCACCTCCCCCGCCAGTCCGTGCCTGCTCCCCTCCACCCGTTGCCCAACGGTCCCTAGGCAGTGAAGTGACAGCGCACAGACCCGTTCCAGATGGCCTCAGAGCCAGCCTCCCTCTGTCACCCACCTGTGTCCAGGGTCTAAACGCACTAACCCGGGATCAATGCATGGGGGACTCTCTCAAGAGAAATGTTAGAAGCGTACATCTTGCCTTGCTATCTGTTAGTGATCGCACGTGTATCCGTTTTGCAGGGAGCTCTACCGGATGAATCACATGGAATGAAAAGCATTCCTCAGACCCTGTGCTGGGAGCACAGACTCAGCCAAGACACAGCAGCACCTGAGGCCACGTCCTGCTGCCCTCCGGGGTAAACTGGCGCACATACTCCTACCAAAGACACTTCTTAATCGTAAGTCACAGATCTTGCGTATGAACACACTTCTAAACATATTCAATAAGTAAATTTATAATGAGTTGGGGCGAGGACGAGCGGGTCAGATGGGCCCTAACCCATATCCGGACGCCCTTTAAAGAGGATCCAGCTGTCAAAGGGCAGGAGGAGATGCAGGGCATGGCCACAGGCGAGGCGAGAGGGGAGCCAAGGACGGGACCCCCAGGGATTGCAAACAGCACAGACTCGGAGAGAAAGCAAGACCTCCCCAGTGCCTTGATTTTGGACTTGTACTTCCCCAAAGCCAATACATTCCTATTTTTAAGGCAACGCCCCAGGTTATATTGTCCAACAGCCCCGGAAAGCGAAGGCACTGTCCCCAACCAGGGTCCAGAAAGCACAACCCTTCTCTTAAGGACGGCTGTTCAGCACTCGCTGGTTTCCCAAGTAGGAAAATGCTTGTAATAGCAGTCATCTGACTCCAGTTATTGTATTGCATATTGACCCTTTCCATTCCTTTTTTTGTTTAGAAATATGCATAAGCCATAGGCTGCTATATTTCTGGTTAATTATCTTTGAATAAGGGCAGTTTTCAGCCAGCCTGTTATTTATCTCAAAATGGACTAAATGAATCTTCTTGGCTCGCCTCTCTATTTTGCCAAGATCATTGAAGTCTCTTTCTTTGTATATTAGTATGAAATATTGGATGTTCACAGTTCTTTTATTTTTTCATAGCTATTGATTTTTATCTGAGGGGCAATTGCAAGGGCTTGGAGGAGATTCCACCGGAGAATTCTGGTTTCTGAGTTTCTCTCTACAAGCACTGGTTTTAGCATAAACTTTCACTTTTTTAGTCTAAACTTTATTCTTTCAAAGATAGAGAGCCCCTAAGGGTGGGGTTTTGTCCAACAGCCACGAGCAAACTGCCTGCTCTGTTGAGAAATAATGAAGCGCGTCCTGCCTCTTCGGTGGACAGACACGGAACTTGATCTGAGAGGGAGCAATTGCACAGGAGTTGGCTCAGGTCCATGAGTTCCCTTTCCTGTTTGGCAGCTGGATGGGAGAAGTCAGAGGTGGAAAGTGGCAGTGCCGTTTCTGCTCCTGCCTCTTCATCTCTGTTAATCCGCCGAGAGGGAATGGACTTCAGATGTTTTCTTTTCCCTCCCTTTCTTGTGGCTTATTTATGCTCAGGTCTTATTACCTCCAGGTGCAAAGGTGTTAGAGGGACTGCAGAAACTCCTGTCTGTGTTTCCACTCTTATTTCAATTCTTATCTGAAGGAAAGTTTTTCTTTGTCAATTTCAGATGTGTTTCAATTTGATAAAAATAAAATTGCATCTGACAGACAGTTTTCAGAAATCATAGCATGAGATTAGAGACCTTTCCTGGTTTCAGCCTATCGGAGCTTTTCTTTCTATTTCATTGCAATGTCCTCAAAAAAGGACATTCTGATAAATGTGCAGTTACCCTGTCTCATCTGCTGGACAAAACCCAAAGCCTTCCAAAGGTCTCCCAGAAAAAAATAATAATAATAAAAATAAGAGGAAATTCTTCTCTTCCCCTTGCATCAGGGCAGCAGCTGGGGACACAGGACGTTTCTCCATCTTCTCAAGTCCTTGGTTCTGGTCCCTCTGGGACCGCAGGCCTTTTCTCTGCACTCACGCCAACGTGATGACTCACCAGTGCTCCTTTCAAGGTTATCACCGCCATGCCACTGCTGTTTCCAGACAGCCTGCACTGTGGGTAAAAGTCATCTTTAAACAGCCACAAGAGAGATTTAATGGCGATCCAGTGTGTGATTAACATGCAAATGTGTGTTGTGTTTGCTGGAATAAAGCGTGCTTCTGTGTGATTCAGCATTTAGCAAGGCCTGCTCCAAGCCCTCAGCGCAGGGCAATCAGGAGCCGTTCCACCAGGAGAGAAAAGAGTCCTGGGTATGGGGGGGGAGACTAAATGGGATCACCTGGCTTAGTGAGGCCAGTTACATTTTCTCATAATTGTTTCATTATGGGACACTCATACTAGGAGGAGGGCTTCCCTGAGTTAACTGACACTTCATTCCCTTCCTGGGGGACATTTGACAAGCAGGGTGTCAAATCTGTCTCCTTCTACCGCTAATTGCATTAAGCCCAAAGACTGATATATGAAAACCAGCATATACCGAGAGTTCTTCCATAATCATTTTAAATTTAATATGCAAAAAAAAGGCTAACTTAGAAGTAGGTGTGCTTAGTTCAAAATGAAGAAGATTCTGAACAAAGGGCAGCACCCCCAGTCTCACTGATCAACGAAATTGCTCTGGCGGCTCAGTCCCTCCTTTTGGTCTCTTTCACCCAGAAATTCAAACATGACATCTGAGGATGCGTATGGAGTGGGGAATACATAGTAGCAGCTGCTTAAGTCTGCTGTAACCAAGGGCCACCAGCGGGGGCTGAGAACACGGAGGCGCGTGCCCGGGCAGGGAGGCAGGCGCGCCCTTCCCGGCCTCCCCGTCGGCTTGGTGTTCCCGGCGCGCACCTGCAGCCCGTCGTCCACCTCGCCGTCCTTGCTCGTGGCTGCCTGTCTCTGCGCCAATTCCCTCTTCTTCCTGGGACCCGGGGCATATCGGTTTAGGGCACGCCGTGAATCAGCTTGCCGGCGCCATCTCTAGTCGCATCTTCTAAGACCCTTTTTCCAAATAGGTCACATCCACAGGACTAGGGTGAGACATGAGCAAAGGTTTTTTGAAGACGCGATTCCACCCATAACCTGTGTCCTAACTTTGCATCCGCAGCGCCCAGGACAAGACTTGGACATTATACAGACATGAATCTGCTTATATAACGAATCAGTTCATTCCTGCCTATCTCGTCTTCCCTAAGTCCTATACAGAAAGTTACCAATGAGGAAGATAGAGTGCATTATTTGCTAAAAATAATTTGGAAGTGTGCTTTTTATATAAGAGTAGATTAAATCAGTGCACATCAAGCATAGTAAATAAAAATCGGTTATAAGGCAGATTGAGAAGACAGTCTTCCCTATAATGGAATTGATCTCGCTCTAACATAGCACGGGCAGAGTGCAGGTCCTCTCTGCTTAAAGGTGCGTTTTTCACCCGGCAGCTGTCCTGTGCCGACGAAACGCTGGCACCCGAGCTGGGGCGGCGGGCCAGAGCGCCCCTCCCTCGCCGGGCAAGGCTGTGCCACCCACACAAGCGTCATCGCCACTGCCGGGAAGCCAGGCACACGGCTCCCAGTCCCCCGAGACTTACTACTCGTCTGGACAGGGACAGCAAGACTGAGGTCAGAGGGCCGGGAACCTAAGGCTAAACCCTAGGCCTACAGGTTTGCCTCCTCTGCTTGAAACCCCACTGGGAAAAAAAAGAACAAAAATAAACTAATGGTGTGAAAGAGAAGTGAGGGATAGAAAGGTTACTGATGAATAGTTTCAAAAATTCTGAAGAAAATTGTGGCCAGGAGCAGGCTGACGGCTCAAGCGGAGAGGCTTGTAGGGTGGAGTCTGCCGAGGAGGCAGCGGGGACCCCCAAGGAGCCTCAGGAATAACCTGGGCTCCGGGTCAGCACCTGCCTTGTGGGGAGGGGGGCAGGGGGGCCAGTTTAGAAGAAGAGAAAAAGGAACAGCCAAAGGTCAGTACATGGGACAACTGAACAAGACTGTGGGTGGCTTTCCCTCCCCTCCCCTGGGGGGACACACCAGGCAGGCAGTTCTAAAGAAATTTAACGAATTTAAGTCTTTGCCTGCTGAGGTGCCCAGGCTACGGCTTTCTTCCTTCTGGCTTTAGGGTAGAATGTGACCAGCCTGCAGCCCCTCACCCGAGAGGCGAGTGTGAGAACACGCGTCCGAGCATGAACACATGCGCCTGGACACCCACACGTGACTCCATCCCCGAGACCGGCCTCAGGGAGCCTGCAGACAGCCATAGGGCAAATTGGCAGTGGAGTTCTTTCCGGAAGCCACGCAAGCCAGAATCCAGTGAAACAGCACCATTAAATACCAAAAAGGAAAAAACTAGGATTTTGTATCCAGTGAAAACATCTTCCAAAAATGGAGCACAATAAAAACTGTTCATGTCTATGAATCTGAAAGAACAGCTCACCAGCACACCTACGCCACAGGAAATGGTGACGTCAGTCTCTCAGGCAGAAGGAACATGTTACCCGGCAGAAATCGGATTCTGCAAAAAGTAGTGAAAACCACAAGAAATAGTAACTACCTGGGTAAACATAAATACTTTTTTTCCTTATACTTTAAGATCTTCAAAAGACAGGAGACCGTTTCTGCAGCCACGAAGGAGGTTTGGCAGCCCCTCGGGCGGTTAGGGGTCCGCGTGACCTGGCAGTCCCGCAGCGAGGTTTCCACCCCAACGAGCTGAAAGCACGGACTCGGCTCTTTCACACAGAGGTTCCCAGCAGCATGATCACAACTTCCAAACCATGGAAGCAAGGCAGGTGCCCATCACCTGAGGACAGACTAACAGCAGGTGGTGCAGACGCCCCATGGAACGTTCTTCAGGGGTAAGAAGGAATGAAGTCCTGAAGCAACGGCGTGGAAACACCTGAACACATCGTGCTGAGTAAAACACAAAAGGACAAATGTCGTATGCGCTCGCTGGTATAAAACAATGACAACAGGCAAACTCATAGAGCTGGAATCTAAATATAGGATAATAGGAAATGGAGAGTTTATGCTTAATTGGTACAGAATTTTATTTTGGTTGATTGCAAAGTTTTCAGACCAGATGGTGGTGACGGCAGCACAACACTGTGAGTGTAATTAGCAGGGCTCATTCTATTTTCCCCTTCATTCGATTAGTGTCGTGAGAAATCACACCTGAGTGTGGAAATACCCTGCGCACCAGCCTTAGTGGGAGCACCCTCGTACAGCTTGTGAATATTTGACCTAGTGTGCAATTCTATGTTAGGCTTGGTTTGCTAGGTTTTTGTTTGGTTGTTGTTGTTTTTCTTGCACCTATATTCATATGGGATTTTGGTATGTGATTGTCTTTTCTTGTGGTGTTTTTAGTTGACTTAATTCTTCATGGATTGCTTAGTAAAATTTACTTGTGAAGCCAGTGGGCTTTTCTTTGTTGGCAAGGTTTTGACTACTGAGTCAGCCTCTGTACATGTCTTGGTCTGTTGAGATCTTCTGTTTCTTCTTGAGTCAGGGAAGGTAATTTGTGTGTTTCTAGGAGTTTTTCCACTTCATCTAGGTTATCTAACTAGTTTCCACACAACTGTTCATAGTATACTCTTATAATCCTTTTTATTTCTGTGGGGTTAGTACTGATGTACCCCCTTTCATTTCTAATTTTAGTTACGTTTGTCCTCTATCTTCTTTTCTTTGTCATTCTACCTAAAAATTTTATTGAGATTTTCAAAGAGCCATCTTTTGTTTCAGTTGATTCTCTCTATGGCTCTTTTATTCTCTTTTTCATTTATCTCCACTCCGCTCTTTCTTATTTCCTGCCTTCTTATTTGGGGTTTGGTTTGCAGTAGTTTTCCATCTCCTCCAGGTGTCAGATAAGATCTTTGATTTGTCTTTCTTCTTCATTTTTAGTGTAAGCATTTGGAGCATCTCCCCCTGAGCACTGCTTTTACTGCATTGCATAAATCTGGTATATTGTGTTTTCATTTTTATTCACTTGAAGATTTTTCCTAATTTCCCTGATGATTTCTTCTTTGACCCAAAGGATTTTTAGGAGTGTGCTGTGAACTTTCCAGTTTTCCCTGTTATTGATTTCTAGCTTCATTCCACTGTGATTGGAGAAGATTCATTATAGGACCTCAGTACTTTAAATGTATTGAGGCTTGCTTTGCGACCTAGAGAAGACTGTGTATCCTGTTGCCTGGGGGTGAAGAGCTCTATATGTCCTTATGTCTAGCGTTTTAGAGTATCATTCAAGTCTCTTACTTTCTTACTGACCTTCTGTTTGGAAGTTCTATTCATTATTTTAAGTGGCATATTGAAATCCCCTACTGTTAATGTAAAACCTTCCATTTTTCCCTTCAAATGTGTCAACAGTGCTTCATCTATTTCAGTGGTCTGCCATTAGGTACATGTATGTTTATGGTAGTTATGCCTTCTTGTTGGATTAACCCCTTTACCAGTATCCAATGACCTTCCGTAAACCTCATAACAGATTTTGACTTTTATGACTCATAACAGATTTTGATTTAAAGTCAATCCAGCTTTCCTATTTGTCTGGTATACTTTTTCCCATATTTTCACTTTCAACCTACTTATGCTTTTGACTTTAAGATGAGTTTCTTGTAAATGCGGAATCAAAAAATATACACCAGGCAAACACTAATGAAAAGAAAGCTGTAGTGACCATATTAGTAACAGACAAAATAGATCTCAGAAGAAGGAGCTTTGCCAGAGATAGAGTCATATTTTATAAAAGAGTTCGTTAATCAAAAGGACACAACAATTATTAATGTGGATGCACCTAACAAGAGAAGTTCAAAATACCTTAAGATGTATCTAATAAAAACAAATAACAAAAAAGCCCACATATATTGGGGGATTTTCAACACTCCTCTCACAATATTTGATATACCAATTCAACAGAAAATTGGTAAGGATAAAGAAGAGCTGAACAATTAAACCTGTTTAGTTTTTATAGAATGCCCAACAATAGGGTGTGTGGAATAGAATATATTCCCAGCCAAAAACAAGTCTCATAAGTTTAAAGGGATTAAAAGTCATGCAAAATATATTCTCTGACATCAGCAGAATTAAGGTAAAAACTAAAAAACAAAGGATATCAAGGAAATCCACAAATATGGAGAAATTAAACATAGAATTAACTTCTATGTTACCTACAGAGCAAAGAAAAAATAAGAAGTATTAGAAAATATTTGAACTTAGCTAAAATGACAACACAACAAATCAAAATTTGTGAAATGAAACTAAAATTGTTTCAAAAGTGATTTGCCTAAATATTTATATACTTATAAATATGTATCAGTTATCTGAGCTTCTATTCTAAACAAGGAAAAATAATGTAATCCAAAAGTAGGAAGAAGGAAAGAAAGAAGAAAGAAGAGTGAAATTCAACTAAATATAGATTCAAAATAAAAGAAATAATCACTGAAACCAAAAACTGTTTCCTTGAAAAGATCAATATAATTGGTAAGACTTAAATGTTCAGCACAAATGAGACAGTAATAGAAAAAGCATACATTACTAACATCATTAATTCAGGAGTGGGATGGCATCACTACAGATACTGCAAACATTAAGAGGATAATGAGGGAAGACTCTGAATAACTTTACACCAATAAATTTAGTTACTTAGATGAAATGGACAGAATCTTTGTCAAAACACAAGTTACCAAAACTTATTCAAGAAGAAGAAATCAACCCAAGTCACTTGGCATCTATTCAAGAAATTTAATTCGTATTATAACAAAGAAATCTCCATGCCCATATGGGTAACTGGTGAAGTCTACCAAACATCTAAGGAAGAAATAATGTCAATTCCATGAAAACTCTTCTAGAAATCAGAAGATATTCATTTTATGAGGCCAGGATTACTCTGATTCTAAAACCTAATGAAGACATTATTTTTAAAAAGAAAACTACAAATCAATTTCCTTAAAGAATCTACAAATAAAGCAAATCAAATCCAACAATGAATAATGCATTTTGAGTACAATTTATCCCAGAAATGCTGGGTGGGTTTAACACTAGAAAAATCAACCATTATAATTACTTTTCTTCTCAAGAAGTAAAATCATATATTTTCAATAGTTGCATAGAAAACATTTGATAAAATGCAATACCAATTCATGATAAAAATCCTCAGCTAATCAGAAATAGTAGTGAAATTCTTCTATCTGATAAATATCATTTATGAAAAATCTAAAGTGAGCTTCATGCTTACTAGTGAAAAATGCAAACTTGTCCCCTAAGATCAGGAATAAGACAATGATGTCCACTCTCACTGCTTTTATTCAACCTTCTGCTGTAGGTCCTAGACACTTACAAGGATGGAAAAAGAAGTAAAAGACATTCAATTGGAAAAAATGCATTTTTTTTAATCATCAACATGATCATGTGCATAGAGAACCCTAGGGAAACGGTTTTAAGTTGTTAAAATTAATAAATAATTTTCCCATGGTTTCTGGATATAAGATTAATGTAGTCTACAGTATTAATTATTGGGAAATGTAAATAAAATCCACAATGAGATTTTATTGAATGATTGTAGCAGCTTTACTCAATGGATCCACAAATCATGGCATAGAAAATCATGGAATACTACACATCAGTAAATGAGAATATGGACTATTATTACAGCCAGTAGCATGGATCAATCCCAAAGCATTTCACTAAGGGGAAGAAATTAGACACAGAGACCATAATACAAGAAGCAGGTCACTAGTTTCGAGGGATTGGGGATGGAGAGAAGGCATTGTGTACAAAATGGCCAGGGAACTTCTGAGGGTGAAAGAAATACTCTATATAAAATTGTGTTGGTTCCATTTGTCAAACTCAGAAATTTTACATTTAACATTGATGAGTTTTATTGAATGGTGCACAGGCAATGTATTGTATGCAAATGTAAATAAATAAAATAATAAAGTTGATTGAAACACACACGACAGGGCACCAGAAGCACTCTAGGTGCCCTTTCCCAATCACAAGTGCAATTCCAGGTGTCCTGGAGTGCTCTCTTGCCATCATCTATGGCCAGAAGTTCAAGCTGCTCACCTGGTTTCCCACCCGAGACCTGGCCACCTGCAAGGTGGGCCACCCCTCTTAGAGGGCATTTGGTGTTTCAGCAGCTCAGCCTGGTGGAAATGGCACCTTGCTGCCGAGCTGGCCATTGTCACAGGCTTTCTCAGTGGTTCATTTTATACCTCAGGAGACCGTCCAGTACTTGCCTCCATATCCGGGACCACGGGATTTGCTTATGTACCTGCTTGGTTGCTAGCTGTTGTGTCTGCTCTCTGCTCTCTTACCGCTGCATCTCCTTCCTTCCAGGCCCTAACCTGGCTCTGCATTACACGAAGGGGGACAGAACCAGAACGCCGCTTACGTATCCACCCTCTTAACCTGGGACCTTACTAACAGCTCAGAACAGCTCAGAACAGCCATGTTAACACTGTCGGCACCTACATTATTACCAAAAATGTTCTTAAAGCAATTTTAGATTTGTTCTCCAATTCTTCTCCACTTAAAAGAAAAAATGTTTTAGCATAACGATGCTGTCTGAGTAAATGGCCAATACACCCCTTCCTCTTTCCACTCTAATTCTCATTTTTCTTACTTCTACAAGTAAATGTATTTAATGCTCATCCATCTGTACAATTCCTGTTGTACATTTCTCCCTTCTGAGGCTCATTCTCTAATATGGTCCAAAGAAAGGGCTTGTGTGAATTTTATTCTATGTAAGTTTTGCCCGTTTTCTTGCACTGCATGTTGGCAACAGCTTGTCTGGGACTTTCATATTGAAAGACAAGTTACTCATATAAAAAATCCTTAGATCTCATTTTCCCCTTGAGTTTTTTAAGCATATTATTCCATTTTTTCCTTTAATTGAGGAACTCTGATATCATGACTGTCTTTCCTGTATACTAATTTGATGTGTTGCTTAGATACATAAAAATATTCTTCTTTTTTTCTTTAAATGTCTGTTATTCTCTAGATTATGGTGATTTTTTTTTCAGATCTTCTTATGTCCTTTAAATATGTAGTTTCCTCTTTTTCTGATGTTTGTTCTGTTTCTTTATTTGGTTTTCATTTCTAGAGATTCCTTTTAAAAAGCATATTATATATTTTCATGAACTTTTTTATTATAAATTATAACATATATACAAAGCAAAGAAAGAAAAAAGCAGTAACTTTCAAAGCACCCTTCAACAACTGTTACAGGACAAATCCCAGAGGTCGTCACGGGCTGCCATCCCACCATCTCAGATTTTTTCCTTCCAGCTGTTCCAAAACACTGGAAGCCAGAAGGAATATTAATATAGTGACTCAGAAGTCATACTCACTGTTAAATCTTGTTTTCTCTGTTATACCTCCTCCTTTCCTTTGATCCTTCTCTGAATCTGTAAGACTCTCTGGGCGATGTCCCCTCTGACTTTTTCACGTTGGAAGGGTGTCGACTCTGAAGTATGGGGTGTGATTAGTTGGTAATCTTGGAGAGGCTGGTCCCTCTGGTTTCAGGATTTATCGGGCCTAAGAACCCTCTGGAATTATAGGTTCCAGGAGAACAAACCCAGTGCATGAAACCTTTACAGAGTCTCAGTTCGAGCCCTGGGTGTTCTCAAGAGTCCGCAGCGGTGGTGTTGGTTGCGGCTTAACAAAACATGGCAATTGGCACTATCGAACGGAAGCTTTGAGAGCAGCCTCTGGGATAGCCTCTTGACTCCATTCAATCTCTCTTGGCCACTGAGGCCTTATTTTATTAAACCTCTTTTCCCCCTTCTGGTCTGGAAGGTGTTGTTGATTCCACAGTGCCGGGGCCAGACTCAACCCCAGGAATCATGCCCCACGTTGCCAGGGAGACGTTCACCCTGGATGTCCTGTCCCACATAGCGGGGAGGACGACAATTCTCCTTGCAGAATTGGATTTAAAGAGGAAAGGCCACATCTGAGCAACAAAGAGGCTTCCTAGAAGCAACTCGTAGGTCTCGTTATAGGTTGTCTTAGCTTCTTCCCTACAGAAACAAGCTTCATAGGGTAAGCTTTAAAATCCTAGCATGGACTATTTTCTCGGAAGTCCCAGTGGTTGAAAGGGTACCCAGGGTTTCCTGGAAGGAAAGTTCAACAGTACTAAATATGCGTATATATATATATATGAACCCATCATAGTCTGAAATGTATCCTGGTATTAAATTAGGCTATACAGAATTACAAGGTCTCGTTCTTGTACTGGACTCCAGGAGTTTGGGTTGTTTAAATGAGCCACCCAGACAGATTGGTTTAGATTGTGTGTTACAGAAAATCTAGGCTCTAGGTAGAGTAAACCTCTCTGCCTTTGGTCTGATGCAGTAGGTGAAGGTCTAGAGAGCACGCTCTCACCTTTTACCCTGTGTTCTAGTTTACTTTAGACCCAGCCAAATTGTTTTTATTTTTTTTTCTCAAATTGGTTTTCTTTTAAACTCTATTTGAAGACTGATCTATTTTTTTTTTTTGGTTACTTTAACTGGTTATGTAGCTATGCTAACTTTCAGGGCTGCAGCTCTCCATCTGGGTCCCGGAGTCACAGTTACTCAAAGTTCCAGGGAAGTACCAGCCGATGCCCACACAGCTCAGTGTCTCAGAATCTAGAAACACACTTACAACACCAGACTAAGTGTGCTGCTCTGAGGGCTTAGCTCTGGGCGCCCATTTACTTATACACATTTTCTGAGAGACCTCGGCGTAGGTACTCTTCTGTTTTTGGCTTATTTTGCATGACACTTTGTCCCCAAGGTTTCTTCAGTTCATTATGTGCCTCTTGACATCCTTCCTTTTTGTAGCTGCACCATATTCCACCGTGTAAATGTGTCACCGCTCACCATTCTGCTTCTCAGCCATTGTACCCTTCAGCTCCCTCCATCCACTGGGCATCACGGACAATGTCCAAAATAAGCAAACTGTGTCTTACAGTAGCCTTACTTAGTTGTACAATCAACAGCACTCTCAATTTTAGACAATTTTCATTGGTCCATAATGACAAAGAACCAACAAACATAGTGTCACCAACTATCAAATCAAAACTACCCCTTATCCCTTGTCCTCCCCCCCAGTTAGTTGCCCCAGGGGGTACTGTGGTACTGCTGATGTCTCCCTGTTCACGATTGGTCATAGCATGCGTGAACACATATGATATATTTGCATGTGTCTTCTGTAAGTATTTTATTTTGAATTCTTTGTATTTTCTCATAATTAAAAACCTCTTCATTCCACGTGTTTCTCTGAAGGCATTAATTTATTACAATGGTCCCTCTGGAAAGGACTCTCACTGCCTTCTGCAGCCCCGACCTTTACAGCATCCTCCAAAATGCATGACCTTAAGTCTTCTGGCCTCGCAGCAGTAACGATGCCATCACATCATCCTCAGCATCAAAGACACCCCATGGCAGCTGCAAAGCCCAGGGTGTGCACTCAGGGTGGCCAGCGTTCCAGCAGGACATGGTCCAGTCCAGTGGGGGCATCATCCTGTCGAGGGCACCAGGAAGCCCTCCAGGTGGGACATTCCAGGTGGTGCTGGGGGTTTTCATAGGAAAGGGTTGTGCCAAGGGGCAGGAAGGCAGGGATGGTGGCGGCGCAGCATGCCCAGAAGACCCTGCTTGGGGCACATGTGAGGCCCCAGGTAGGAGGGGGAGCAATGCTGCAGGCACTGGGGTCATCCCTCCCCTTGAGGTGAGTCCTTCTTCTAAAAGTTCTCCACTGAAGCTTTGTTTCTAGCACAGCCTTTTTTTAAACCGTATTTCTCCTATGGTATCTCCACAGCAGGTAGAAGAGAATTCATGCCTGGGCCCTTACACCGCAGCCATTCCCCACGCCCCAGCCATCTCCTGCTGTGCCCGGAACTCGGCGCCCACACAGACTGCCCTGGGGCCCGGGGCGGCCACCCCAAGCCCACACAGGGAAGGAAAGCCCTTTCCAGGAGGAACCGTCGTCTCCCATCTTCTCCGTCACCTTGTCTGGTTTCTTTCTTCTCTGCAGGGGCCAGAACCAGGCAGGCCTGAGCTGCCAGGGGAGCCCGGCATACAGAGGCTGCTTCCGTGGCCCCCAGCCCTGGCTCACACTCATGGCGCCTTGCATGTGCCATAGCCTGCGGGCAGCACTGCTTTAGAACTCCTCAACCCATTGCTCAGAGAGGTAAACCGAGCCTTGGGAGAGTGCACAGACCCTACGCAGCCACTGCAGCATCTGACACGGCCCAGGAGCTGAACCAGTTACTTTAGGGGAAAATAAACATTAAAAATTACCAATGATTACCTCTTACTACCACATTTTGGAATATTTCAATTTTCTCCTTTGTAGTTTATATTCTACTTCTACCTCAATACATATTAATTCATAAATCAAATTTCTTCATGTTTTTAAGACTTGGCCCCATTTTTGAGAAACTGATCATGAAATAGATATGTAAACAAATGACTTTAAAATTTGAATTCTTTGTATTTTCTCATAATCAAAATCCTCTTCATTCCATGTAAAATCCTATTGGTATTTTAAAGGGCGGTTATTTGAACTATTATAAAACTATATCCTCTTTCCATTCATTTATTCAAAAAGTATTTTTTTAACTCCAATTATGCACCCTGCACTCTCCCAGGCACCAGGGACCCAAGAGCAAATAAGGAAAACACTATCCTTGAGTCCATTAGAGGATATGGACTGACACACACACACAGACACACACACACTCACACATGCACACACACAAACAAGATTAGAAGTCCTGGAGGAGGGGAATGGAAAGACAGGGAAGGAGCGCTATATTTAACCCAAACTTGAAGGTAGGGGCTGACATCCCGGGAGCATGCGCTGGTTCGGAGCTGTTGTGCGCTGAGAAAAGCCATGTTCTTTTAATCCACGCCCGTGTGTGCAGACCTGTTGTGGGTGGGGCCTCTTGGCTACGTTATTTCCATTGAGATGTGACCCATCCATGCAAGGTGGGTCTCAATCCTTTCACTGGAGTCCTTTATGAGGATAAAAGACAGAAAACGCCAGGAATGGTTACAGAAATGTCCCAGAGGGACTAAGAGGTGGCCCACAAAAGAAGCCACTGGAGGCAGAGCCGAGGACAGTGAAGCGTGGGTGCCAGGGCCAGCCGCCACCATGTGTCCCGGACGCCTGCGGCCTGTCTTCAGAGTCCAGGTAGTGTCCTGCTGATGCCTTAATTCGGACATTATCATGGCCTAAGAACTGTAAGTTGTTAATTAATAAACCCTCACTGTAAATGCCAACCCTTTTCTGGCATATTGCATTTCAGCAGTTATAGCAAATTGAAACAGAGGGCTTCCCTGAGGAAGTAACCTTCAAGTTAGGAGCTGAGGAAGAGCAGGAGGTAGCCAGGTGCATGGGGTGGGCGTGCTTGGTGGAAGTTTTGGGAGAACAAGCATTCTAGTCAAGAAGAAAGGGTTTGAGCGTTTAAGTAGCTCGTTCAAGAAAGAGCTGTGCACGCATGTCAATACGTGTATATGCAATTGCAGAGCCGAAGCTGAGAGCTGGGGAGGCCGTCAAGGGCGGGCCGCTGACCCTGTTTCCAGTCTCGGGCTTGAGGCCTCAGGAAGCGCAGTCGCGTGCACGCTCAGACCTGCGCAGGTACGAAGCACTCCCGGATGAGCCCACAGATTTCATCAACTTTCTCAAACTGGGTTTTGACCCTAAAATGTTAAGATACATGGTGTTCTAGTTTGCTAGTTGTGGGAATGCAACACACCAGAGACAGATTGGCTTTTAATAAAAGGGGATTTATTTTGTTGGTTCTTCAGAGGAAAGGCAGCTAACTTTCCACTGAGGCTCCTTCTTACGTGGAAGGCACAGGATAGTCTCTGCTGGTCTTCTCTCCAGGCCCCTAGGTTCCAACAGCTTTCCCCAGGGTGATTCCTTTCTGCATCTCCAAAGGCCTGGGCTGAGCTGCGAGTGCCGAGATGAGAGATGCTGAGCAGCTTGGGCTGTGCTACGTTGAGTTCTCTCATTTAAGCAGCAGCCAATTAAGTCAAACGTCACTCATTGCAGCAGACACACCTCCTAGCCGACTGCAGATGTAATTAGCAACAGATGAGGTTCACGTACCATTGGCTTATGTCCGCAGCAACCAGACTAGGTATGCTCACCTGGCCAAGCTGACAACTGATTCTAACTAACACACATGGGAAGCCACTGAAAAGCACTAAATAAAGAAGTGGTATAATCCTATTCACATTTCTAATGAACGCGTTCCGCACACAGAGCGTTTCAATTCATTTGGTTCTGCAAATGTATGACTAATTTGCTATTTTTCAGGCATCCCAGATCCGAGATGAATGAAGTGGGTCTCGTGCCCTAAGGAGACGCTGGAGCAGTAGGGAAAGGGGCGCTCCCCTGCGGGACTCGCTGTAAGCGCATGCGGCCCCCAGGCTGGCAGGGCGCCCTGAGCACGGCTGCCCTGGCCGCAGGACGGGGAGGCTCAGGCCAGGCAGCAGCTGAGCGGCGCCGGCAGAGGGGAGGGTCCAGGAGACCAGCTCCTGTTCCAAATCACCGAGGACTCTCTCCACGGAGAGGATGACATCCGTGATGTCATTTCCCCGAAACACAGTGTCAGCTGCGTGCCAGGTGCTGGGAAGCTGCAGTGAGTAAGACCCTCCTCCCCACATGGGTGACTGGGTGTGTGTGTGCACACGCATGCTCACACATCCTCACACACACAAACGAGAGCTCGGTGAATGCTCGGCTCTCATCCAGCTGGTGCGTTGGGACGCAGTTCCCGCAGGCTTCCCTCACACAACAGGCTGCCGCGCAAAGCCGTGGGCTGAGCAAGGGCTGGGACGCTTGCACGCTGGCTTCGCCACTAGACTATTCACTCGTAGATTATTTAACTTATCAGGCTTTCCCTGCCCCGTCCAACTTGCCCACTCATCATTCCTGCGTGGGTCACACTGTAAAGACAGCTGGACGAACCTCGCACAGGGGATTTTCGATCCTGGGACAGGGATTCTGTGGTCCCCAATGGCGCCCACGAAACCAGGGCCACGGGGAGAGCAGGTGCGGGAATCAACTGCGCGTGGGAATAAGGAAACGCCATGTTCTAGTCTGCCAAAGCTGCCAGAAGGCAACACATCAGAGACGAACTGACTTTTTATAAAAGGGGATTTATTGCATTAGTTCTTCAGGGGAAAGGCAGCTAACCTTCAACTGAGGTTCTTTCTTACACTGGAAGGCACAGGGTGGTCTCTGCTGGCCTTCTCTCCAGGCCCCTGGGTTCCAACAACTTTCCCCTGGTGATTCCTTTCTGCATCTCCAAAGGCCTGAGCTGAGCTGCGAGTGCTGAGATGAGGAATGCTGAGCTGCTTAGGCTGTGCTACGTTGAGTCTCTCATTTAAGCACTAGCCGATTAAATCAAACATCATTCATTGCAGCAGGCACGCTTCCTAGCCGACTGCAGATGTAATGAGCAACAGATGAGGTTCACGTACCACTGGCTCATGTCCACAGCAACAGGACAGCAAGTTGACACCTGAACCTGACTACCACACGCTACTTCCCCTGACAGCGACGTCCCGGCCCCAGCACGGTGTGGCTGGTGGCAGAACCCTGCGGAAGCCCACAGAGAGAGAGGATGATTCCTCCCAGGTATGAAAGACGTGGCTCCCGGCAGGCAGGGTGACTGCTAAACAAGAGCACGGCCAGAAGGGCTGGCGAGCCAAGGGCACGAGGCGTGCCCCCAGGCAGTGCCCTCAGAAGGGGGGACCAGCCCAGGGTGTCTCCGCTCTGCAGGCAGATAAACTCTGCACGGGGGGCCTCCAGCACTCCAGGCTCTTCCCCTTCCTGAGGGTTTGCCCAAGCCCCCGCCGGCAGAGCACACCCACCCTCTATCAATTCTGCCTCCTAAATCTCTCAACTGCGTCGTCTGCCACTGCTTTGCCACCATCATTGTTCAAACCACCAGTAGTTCTCTCTGCAGCGCTTCCCGGACTAACCCCTGTGTAGCCCCCCGGTCCCCAGGGCCCTTGCAGTGCCCTCTACTACGCAGCCAGAAAGAGCTTTCCAAGCCAGAGTTCCCATTACCTTCCTGAGCACATCCCCTCAGTCGCTTCCTAAAATGTTTGGGATAAAATCTAAACACCTTGACGGGGTTTGTAAGGCCTCACGAGCTTAAAAGCCCACAAAGCTCTGCAGTATCATGTCAGGCCTGCTCTCCCCACACCAGAGAATGTCCTGCCACACTGCCCAGCTGGCGCCGTCCCAGTGCCTGCCCTCCTGGGCCCAGGGCACCCACCTCTCTGTCTCCCCCACAATTGTCCTGGCCAGCGCTGTTTTCCCTCGATCCTAAGCCCAGCCCCTCCCTCTGCTTCTCCACTTGAGCCTGAACTGCCCACAGACTGCGATGCCCTTGACCAGATGGAAACCCCTAAATACAGAGATTCTGGCTTCACCCCCAGGGCTCCAGGCTTCTCATCTGAAAACTAGGGAGAGCAGAGCCATGGCTCAGAGGGCTAATGGGAGTGCCAAAAGAGTTCATTTGTACAAAGCACTTAGAACGGTGTCTGGCATGGAGTAGGGACTATGAGTGCTGTTTACATGGAATTGTGTATAAGAAATCACACGTGTAAGCTGTAGAGCGATGCTTCGGTATCGTTGCTGTTATTCCTACTATCACAGGCCGTTACTGGGCAGCTTCTGAGTGCAGAGCACGGCCTGGCCAGGGGGAGTCTGCTCACATTTCCAACGGCAGCGCTCATTTCGCATAGACCAGGGGCCATCTGAGCACTTGCTTTCTAGGACCTTTTAACCTACCCATGACCATCAAGCTCTGTGCTGCAGATGTCACCTACCACCCAGCTCCAGCGTTTGGACTCTACCTGGGGAGTTGGCGCGCAGAGCCTCTGGGATGCGGACGTGAGGCTGTGGACCTCACGCTGTGAGTCTGGGAAACCACTCTGTGCAGCTCTACCTGAGTGCCAAGGGGGCTGGGGGCACACTCTGTGCAATCGATGGCAGCACTGTCCCCAAATATCCCCACAAGCCTGCCTCGGACATCTTCAGCAGTGAGCTGGACTCCATCTGCTTCCCCCAAAAACATGGAGGGAAAAAGGGGTAGAGGGGCCACAGGGCAGATCAGAGCTTCATTTTCTCAAGGTACCCTTAACCAGGGGGCTCCAGCAGGCATGAGGGCTTTGGGGGGTCGTGGGGGAATGTGGGGGGGTCGCAGGCTGCCTGTGGTGGGGGGGACAGGAGACAGCAGGGGAGGTTGCGGCCATGACCAAGGGGGCACAAGTCCCAAGTCCAGCACCGGTCAGCTGTGCTGGACATTCCCCATGTTCTTGCAAAGTGGGGAGAGTCCTGCAGGGTGGGGAGCAGCGGGGCTGCTACTAAACGGATGGAATCACAGACACTGTGGGCTTCGTTGGACAGTCCAGAGCTCCAACAGCCAGTGCGACTCCAAGCGGGGACCCCGTGCAGGCGGAGTGACCCAGCACTGGGCTCTTTCCAGTGGCGTGCGGTCAGCTTCTGGCTCTGCTTCCTTCCCTCTGGGCGGGGCCCATGACCTTAAGACTGTGTGTGTGTGGGGGGAGCCGCAGGAAGGGATGTGGGGGCGCGTGGTGATCGGGGCTGTAGGCACAGGCCCCTCTGGGCTCCGGGGCCCCGCCTGGAGAAGGCCAGCGCGTGCGGCCGGGTGCGAAGGTCGCAGCTTCCCTGTGGCCAAGGGCAGAGCACATCCCTTTCACCCGCCAGTGGCCAGACCTCCCGCTGAAACGGGGTCCGCGGGGCCCTGCCACCCGGGATGCTCCCCCTGCCCGCTGAGCCGCTTGGGGTGTGACGACTTCAGGGTGCCCAAGAGGAGCCAGGCGAGCTTCGGGAGAGAAACGCACGGGGCCCTCCCCCTGCGCTGGGCTCCCCACCCCGCACGGGCATGGGGTGCTGCCCGCCGCCCTGCCCCCAGCGTGCAGGACTCGAGTCCGACGCCAGCCCTGGGACCTAGGGACAGTCCTGACTTCGCTACTGCAGATGGCGCCCAGACAGATGAGGCTTCTGGAGGGCAGAACATCTCATCTTATAGTGGGAAGGAAAGGGTGCAGTTCGCGTCCGTGAGAACTTTTCTGGTGCTTTATGCTTCAGACTTAGCTCTGGCATTGTGACTGTTGGTAATCCACTTAAATGATCTGAGGAATAACTGTTGCAGTTACTAATAGGAAAAGTACTGTTTGCATGATTGATGGATAATAAAGTTGCACTCAATGGAAGTAATTTCTCCCTTTTAGTTACTTTGAATAATTTATAAAGCAAAAAGGCAGAACTGAGGTGCAGAGGCGGCTTCTCGGGTTTGCCCCCAACTTCACGGCAGGTGCTCAGATCCTTCTCCTCTTGGTCCCCGGGAACTCATAGCTGGGATGGCATCAGGCCCCACTGGCTCTTCTCACCAGGGCTCTGTGAGGGGGACAGAAAAGGAGCATACCTCCCTTTCTCACATTTTATCTCAAATCTCTTCAAGTCTGTCTCGGCTTAGTGACCCAAGAAGGACAGGACGCAAGGAGCAGGGACAGAAGGGACGTTAAGAGCTGGAACCAGGTAAAATTTTGTTTTAACTCTTTTTATTGTATAATACAACATAAATACGAAGTAAAGAGAGGAAAAAGAAATAGTTTTCGAAGCACTCTTCAACAAGTCATCACAGGACTTTTTCCCCGAGGCAGGCGTGCCGGGGCCAGCTGCAGCCGTCCTGAGTTCTTGGCTTGTCCCCCGGCGGGGCGCAGGGCCTCCTCTCCCGGCCTCTCCCTTCTCTCCCTTCTCTCCTGCTCCCACGGCAGCTCAGCTGCGGCTCCATGGCCCTTTCCGTGGTGGGACTGAGCCCTCCCGGTCAGCGGCGCCTTATGGAGTGACCCCATCAGGGTCCCTTCATCACTGCAGGGACCTGCTCACCAGGGGTCATGCCCACAGGAGGGGAGCACCCGATACAGCTCTCCTTCCTGGGGTGCACACAGCCCCAGGCCACCACGGCCACCCCGTTACTCGCCCCCCACGCCTGTTACAATCGATGAGCGCGCACTTTTATAACTGCTGTCAGCTGAAGTCCACGTGGACTTAGGAGAGTGACGGTGCTGTGCAGCGCCGTGGGGTGACTTTTCAGTTTTCAATCCAGTCCCATAAATACAAAGACGGAAAAGAGGTGGGCCTGACAGTATTGGCCGTGGTGCGGCTGCCTTGTTCGGGAGCCTCCTTCCGGCACTTTCTACGCGTATGACTCTGGCACTGTGGGAACCCCTCGTCTGTAAAGCGAGAATCCTACGTGGCATACCTCACTGTCTGGTTAGGGGGTAATAAGCAGCTTCATGTAAAATCCCTCGACGAGCCCCTGCACCCCGGTTGCGCCCACCAGCTGCGACATCCAGTCCAATGCCGCCCACATCTGCTCTGACATGAACCTCAGGCCACTCGGAAAACTCCTAATTGTTCTGCAACCCCCTCTAAATCTCCTCTGGGTCAGCCTTACCACCCTGCTGCGCCCGAAGCAGAGCTGATGCCTCCTCTCCCGGGTCCTTCTGAAGGTGCTTTGTCCACCCCTTCAGTCCAGAGACATTTACAGAACTGCGTGGCCAGGTGCTGCCAATACACAAGCTGGCCCTGGGGGCTGCTGTCCCCAGGGAGGGAGGTCTACGAAGACACCATAAGCTCTGCAGTCCAGCAGGGGCAGCACAAGAGGGTCTCCTCTCGAAATGTAAAGCCCAGCAGCTCTCTGAGATGGAATTAACCTTGCCTAGTATTTCTCTCTTTCCTTTTTCTTCTTTCTGTTTAATTTTCAAATGTTCTATTTTGCTTTCTGCTTTTCCCCCCTCTTGTTTTACTCTTCTTCACTTCCTCTTCTTTTACTTTCTTCCCTTTCCCTTCTCTCTCCTCCTTCCTTCTTTAGGGGTGAGTTGTATTTGGGGACAGTGAGCATTTGGGGACGCCATCCAAGAGGAGAGGATACTCGAGCTGAGTCTCCAGGGCAGTGAGGGAGTTAGAGAAAGAGGTGAGGAGTGCACTCAGCTCCTGGAGGCTCGGCGAGGAGGGCAGCACAGCTGGACAGAGGGCCTGAGTGGGGGGGAGGGTGGCACAGCTGGACAGAGGGCCTGTGGGGGGGGCAGCACAGCCAGACAGAGGGGCTGAGTGAGGGGGTGGCACAGCTGGACAGAGGAGAGGGGCTGAGCGATGGGGCAGCACAGCTAGACAGAGGGGCTGAGCAATGGGGAAGCACAACTGGACAGAAGGGCTGAGCCAGGGGGTGGCACAGCTGGACAGAGGAGCTGAGTGAGGGGGCAGCACAGCTGGACAGAGGGGCTGAGCCAGGGGGCAGCACAGCCGGACAGAGGGCCTGAGTGGGAGAGGCAGGCAATGAGCGAGGGAGAGGAGGTAACGAGGGCAGTAAGCAGGCACTACATCCTGGAAGGACTTGGAGACCTGTGCTTTGGATTTATTTCCTGAGGGCATGGGAAGCCCACGGAGCAGGAGGAGGGTTCTGGCTGGCTGTGCGTGAACGGATTACTCTGGGGGCCATGTGGAAGATGGACTGTAGCAAAGCAGGAAGAGAAGAGGGAACCCATTTTGGAGATTTGTGCAGTAATCAAAAGGAGAAAACATGATGGATATGAGGAATTAATCAGAAATGATAGAAGCTGAAGATGTATTTTAAAGATGTAAATGACAGAATTAGTTGATAGCTTTGATGCAAAGTGGGAGAAAAAGAGAGGCGAGTCAAGGATAAATCCAGGGTGGGGCCTAAGCAGCTGGGTAAATGGTGATGCACTACTGGGGAAGGAATAAGTCCGAGGAAAAGAAGTGTTTGGCTGGGACATGATAAATTTGAAGTGCCAAATGGATCTGTGCGTGCCGATGCCGAGCAGGCAGGTGGGCATGTGAATTCGCAGCTCAGTGGTGAGGTTGGCACTGCAGATGCGAGTTGTGGGGTCATCAGCAACCATGAGACTGGATGCGGGTACAGAGGAGTAGAGGAATTTTAGGTCTGAATCTTCAGCTATTCTAATAGTTAAGAGGTTGGAAAAAGGAAGAAAATCCAACAAAAGTGACCAAGAAGGAGCATTGGGTAACAGGGGCACTGAAGAAAGTGAAGGAGGGGTCTCTACAGGGGAGTAGGTTTAGAAAGTGTCAGTGTGACACCAGCCTCACCTCTCATGAATCATGTAAAATCAACAGAAAGCTGAAAACCATGTCTCTAATGGAACTAGCAGACAGTATAACCACAAAGTAGGAAAAACGTGCCAAAAGCAGAAGGCTACTGAACAGGGCTGTAGGAAAGCAGAAAGGTGAAACCCGGGCTACGCGTGTCAGAAGGAGAGATCAAAATGCGCTTCTCTGGGCAGGGAGCACGCCGAGGGCATAACCAGACGTGGTGCGCACGTCCGAAGTGGAGGCTTCCCTGCATGCACTTGGATCAAGACCCGAAGGAGTGGGCCTGAATGAGAAATTTCATGGGAGGCACAAGACAAAAGGAATTTTAAATTCTGAACAGTCTACAGATGCTTGCCTCCCATGAGTGGAAAGAAAGAAATTTTAACCCCCAACCCTGGGGTCATAAGAAAAATCCTGCTGACCTGGAATACTTCTCTCCTCCTTCCCCAGAAGCGCGGCCTCCAAACTGTTGGGCCCAGGCAAAGTCAACTGCTTACAATAATCATAAGGTGCCAGCATAAGAGCTATACAGAGAAAGAAGGGAGGGAGGGAAGGAAAAAGAAAGGGAATGAATGAGGTAAAAGCAACAGGGAAAACACATTTATATGAAAAATGTTCTTCTGGAAAAGAGAACCACAGAGAGATTGAAAATTGTGATTGAACAATTCATTATAAATGTGGGTGATACTATAGAGCCATCATTCAATATTCAATATCCACTGCAACTCCTTTCTAGCTTATCCAGTTGACTGGAAAGTACAAAGTATCATTTCTCAGACTCCTCTATAACTTCAGTTCTGCCTATGACAGAGAGACACTAGGCAAAATCACCGAATATTTGGAGAGGGAGCAGACACCAGGCCCTCATACGGGGAACCTGAATCTGGCAAGCACAGGACAGAAGTCAGGCAGCCCTGGGCACCAGACTGGGCTTCCCACGTGGGGTCTTAGGTCTCCTGGGCTCTGTGTATAATTCTGAGGTGGGCTGGGCCCTCCCCTGGATGGATTGTCCCTGGCTGTGCAGTATCCTAGCCTCGCTCTCTAGCCCTCCAGGACAGGTGGCGAGCTACCAAATTCTTTTAATTAACTTCTTTCACTTTAAGCATCTGCTATGGATTGTCTTCAGTAACTAAGGACACTGGTCAATATTCCTAACTTTAAAAAGAGAAAACTTAAAGACACATTTACCACTATTTAACAAGTGCACAAAGCAGAAGCAGAATGCATGAAAATAGGAAATAGGTAATGACACAAAAGGAAAAGATAAAACATGAGCTGGTAAAGGTTAGAAACAAAGGAGAAAATCAGAATTGTAATAGAAAGGATAAAAAGACTCTGTTGAAAACTCAGTAAGCAACAGAGAAAAAAGTGAGGAGATTATATATATATATATATATATATATATATATATATATATATGTAATAAAATTTACTACAAGAATACAATTATATATGTGTGTAAGAGACAGAGAAGAGGGTAAGAAGGAAAATCAGAGTTAGAGGTAACAGGCAAAAAGGATCTAATATATAGCCAGGCTTATACATGGGGCACAGAGGCTCTGAACAATTGAAGTTGCTGAGGAAGAAAACTCAAATGAAGAAATAGGACAGATATTATAGATTAACATTCAAGAAAAGGCCAAAATCTCGAGATTAAGATGATACACCAGTCCAAGAAGAAACTGACCCCGAATGGTTAACACTAAGTAACAATCTAGTAAACCAACTGAATTTCAAAGACGAAACAAAGGAATCACTTGACCAGTCAAGTTAAAGGATCAGGTCACTCATAATAAGGGAGAATTGTCAGTTCCTCTTCAAAAAGACCTTATTTTTCAACGCAGAAGACAAAGGAACAATACATTAAAAGCCCCCATGAAAAGGATGGATGACATAAGAATTTTACACCCAGCCAAACTGAATTTCCAGTATAAAAGCAACAGACAAATGTTTTCAAACATCAAATACTTTAGGGAACTATTTCGATAGCTATTTCTAAAAAAAAAGACTACAGGGCCAGCTTTATTCAATCAAGAGATGAACAGAAAAGAAGACAGCAAAAGTAATATCAGTGAACACTGAAAGCAGTTGTTAGTTGGACTAAAATTTTGGTTATAAAAACATGGAATCTCAATGTGAAGTTGGAAGGCAAAACAGGTGGGTGATGAGAATACACATGGGCATAGTGTAATTATTCTAATTTCTAATCTTCTAAATATGTGAGTCAAACATCAAATAGCAGAGGTCTGCCTATCTTTAACAGCACACCAGTGAACGCTGAGATAACCTACTTTTAACTCAAACTATGTGGTCAGAAACAGCACAGGGACATTCACCACGATTACCTTTACTATTTGACATTGTTCTGGAAGTGGCAGTCAACACGAGTAAACAAGGCAAATAAATTAAAAATATAAAAGTTGGAAATGAAATGGTAAAGGATTCTTACCTGCAGACAATGTGATGAGTCACCTGGAAAACCTAAGAGAAGTAACTAAAAACTACCAGACAAATTAATTTCATAATGTGACCAGGTATAAAATTAATATAAAGAAACCTATAGCCTTCATATAAACAACAAAATGCAAGAAATGCAATGGAAGAAAGGGTTCCAGTTAATTCTGTGATAAGAAGGTTAAAATACATAGGAATGGATTTAACAAAAATATGTAATATATTTATGAAAGAAATGTTAAATTCTTCCAAGATCCCTGGCCTAGGAACCTCATCTATCACTTCCTACCTCACCACTTCCTTCACCCATCCCTATTCTCCAAAACATTTCACAAACTAATTATACTGAGTACTTCAGTTCTTGTAGTGGCCTCTTTTCTTTCACTCCTTCATCTGGACAATGTCTATTCCTCCTGCACGTCTCAAAGCAGAGACACTGCATCATCTTAAAAATGATCCCTGGTCAACAAAGAATGTGGTAGATGTCCTAAGCTATTGTCTTTAAAATATATGCTCAATTGTTTGTCCACCATAAAAAGATTCACCAGGGCTGGATTACAGCATGTTCAACCATAAACCCTAATGCCTAAAACACAATTAGAGCTCAATAGCTGAAGGATAAAAGAATATGTGAATGAAGAAAGCACAGAGAGTGAGAGAGAACGTGAAGCCATGAAATTTTTTATTTGATGAAAATCAAATCAAATTTGATGGGTGGTGAAAATCTTAAAAAAACACCAATGCATAGATGTATACATGAATCTCTCCCATAACTAATTTATCTCCTAAAGACAACCAAAACTTATGCAATGCTGGCACTCTTAAAGTCATTAGGAGGGAGCAGAAATATGTATGCAGTCAAGAGACCCAGGGAGAGAGAAGACAACAGAAGTTCAATTTCTGGAAATGGAGTTCAAAAGTGAGGGCAGCTTGGGAAAGTGGTTTATTCTAGGCTGGGACAAGACTTGAATTTCCAGGGAGCATTGGAACAGGGCCATTTTGGAAAGTCCTCAGTCATTCGAGAGATGGCTCCATTCACCATGGCTGAAGGTCCAAATGCTTCTGACACATCTCATTCTTGGGGACTGATTCTATGCTTACTAAGTCACCTGGAGACTTAGCACATTGAATAATAAATGGCATGTGCCAATCCTCGGACTAGAAATAAATGTTCCTAAACTGCTAAGGTATACATAGTGCCCTTCTCTAAAAAAATAAAGAGGCATTCTAGTTTTGAAGACCAAAAGGTTTATATTTAGTGGGGGTCCATTTCCCTAGATCACTTTTTTCTCTGGACACAAAGATCTACTGCAGTCGCTCAGAAAAGGTTTCCTGAGTAAGGGTAACTGCAGGTAAATCTGCATGCGGTTGACATCCATGAGTCTGTCCCATGTGTAGAGACTTGTTCTCAGCTTAGGTCTAGTGGGAATACTGTTCTGCCAACCACAGGCAGTGACAGACCGCCCCTCAAATCCCACCCCTGCAGGTTACAAAACAGGAGTGCTTGCTCTTCCATGGCTTCCTCAGAGAATGTGCTCCCTTCTCCTGCTCGGGAGGGACTGGCCACTTCCATTTATTTGTATTCACTGAACACTGATGGATCTCCTTGTAACAAATCCTGATTTAAAACCATGTCATAGTCACCCAATATATCATGTGCTGGTGAAGGGTAAGGGCTGCACCATTTTTTGTCTTTAGGTCTCTTTTTTCTAGCTCATGTTACCTGATAAATGATGAATGAACACAAGCTATGACAGACCACAGGTGGCAGGCAGAAAAGCACTTAGGAGAAGTCTAAGCTACTGCTTATCAGGGAGAAATGAGTAGCAGAAGACATTCTTGCAGAGCACACTGCAGTAAATGAAAGTCTCTTTAAAAAACATTTGACAAAGAATATTCATTTAAAATATTAACTTTGAGCTTGAACAGATGGAAGATTAAATTATTTTATAATTAGCCATAATGGCCATCATGCAATTAGGAAGCATCTCGATACAGAAAAAAACAGTGTGTGGCTCATCAGGAGATGACAGATGACACTGGAAAGTGGATCTTAACTGGATTAGAGCAGTTAGACCTATCGAGGGCTCTCATCCATTCTTTAGTGAAGAAGAATTAAAACTAGCATCTGAGTCCCACCGTACATCATTAAAAGTTTGTATGATACATAGTTAGTGAATTTTTGTTTCTTTTCCAAAGCAGGACTTAAACGTCACAAGTCAAAGAACCTGCTCAGACTTTGACCATCAGGGCTCTGGTACCCAGAGAGGGCAGAGCATGTGCCCCCAATCCCTCCCAGCACGATGGTCTAACTGGGCTTTCTGTATGGGTGAGCTGCTGGGATGCAAGCTCCCCGAGGAAGGGAATTTTTATTCATTTCGTTCACAGCTGTATCATGGTCCATAACAGTGCCTGGCATGTAGTAGATTTCAAATACCACTGACGGGTTCAGTGATCACGTGGACGAATGCTTACCTGCACGTTCTCTGCAACACTCTTTCTTTGCCTAAAACATCCGATAATTTGTCAACATTGCCAGTCTTCGTGTGCTTGTTTCCATAACCTAAACCCAGGAAGCTGGCAGTCTTCTAAAGGGCTCCCATGCCTGAAAGCATTTCTAGTAAGTTTAATTCTGAATACTTCAAATGTTCCCTGATCTACAAGCATGATCTACCCTCCAACAGCAGAGCTTAACTGTTTAATCACTTCTTCCTCTACAATTTTTGTAATGTAAAGTTGATAAGCCATGGAGCAGCAATCTCATGCTGCCCTTAAAATGCAATTATAAAAAGCATGGGAATATTTTCACTTGGATCAAAACTAATAAAATGATTTCTTGTCTCTCTGCTACGCTTGAGCCCCATTGCTCCTTTCAGGCCTGCCTGCAGTGTCATTTCCTCTACAACCTCCAGTTGTAAATGACGATCCAGGCTGAACTTTCCTTTGCAGTGTGAAAAGCAGTATGCCTGCCACACAAACATCCCAGGATGTCTTAGGTCTCTTCACAGTGTGTCATCTGCAACATCCCAGAGTTGTATTATATGGTTTCTTTCCCCAACATGCAGGTCAGACCACTGACTTCAACAAACTCAAAGCATTTGTTGGTTCCACAGTCCCAAGTTAAATTACAGACATTTTTAAAAATACATAGCAGATATAAAGAAGAGTAGATGGCTGCTCACATATCTACTACCCAGCTTCAACATTTTGATATATTATCTTGCTCATGTACATATGGGTATTTTTGTGAAATTTTTTGTCTTGATTATTGAAACATTTGATAAAATATGTACATAATGACCCTTCACCCTTACATACATCAGCCTAGAATAAATACCAAAAGGCTCACACTTAATGCGGTAGTGAGGGTCAGATGCCAGCTTGGCCAGGCGATGGTGCCCAGCTGTTCTGTTGCCATGGACTTCAGTCATCAGCATGAGAACCTCATCCATGGCTGACTACATCTGCAGTTGGCTAAGGGGATGGGCTGCTGTGATGAGTGACATCTAAGTTAACCAGTTGGACGCCTAGAAAGAGCAGTCAGAAGAGAGCGCGAGCGAACTCAGAGCCAACACAGACCCACATGCTTGGAGAGGCAGAAAGGAAAAGCCCCGGGGGAAGCCGTTTGAAACCAGAAGCCAGTAGAGAAGGCCAACAGGCATCACCATCTGCTTCCCACGTCACAGAGGAACCCAGATAAAAGCCAGCTGCCTCTTCTCAGAGGAACTGCAAATTTGTAACTAAATAAATCCCCTTTATAAAAGTCAATCCATTTCTGGCATACTGCATTCCATCAGCTTCAGCAAATTAAAACAGATTTTGTTTTAAGGAATGGGTTGCTGCTGCATTTGCAAATACCAAACATGTTGGAATGGCTTTTTAAATAGATGAGGGGAGGATTCTGGAAGAATTGTGAGGAGCTTGATGGAGAAAGCCTAGATTGCTTTGAAGAGACTGATGATAGAACTACAGCCTCTAAAGATACTTCCACTGAAGCCTTAGACAGAAACAAGGAATGTGGCATTGCAAATTGGAAGGAATGCAACCTTTGCTTTAAAGCAGCAGAGAATTTGGCAAAATTGAGTCCTGGTGCCAGACTGAAGGAAGAACTTGAATGTGATGACCTGGGACACTTAGCTGAAGAGGTTTCCAAACTAAATGTGGAACATGCCTGATTTCTCTTTGCAGCTTATGGTAAAATGTAATGAGAAAGGGATAAGCTGAGAATTGAACTCTTGGGTACAAAGAAAACAGAAAATGATGGTCTTGAAAATTCTAGGCTCCCAGAAAGTGAGACCCCAGAGACTAGTGCCCCATGTGAGGACTGAACCAAACCTGGAACTAGTTAGTCATTACAGGACAAGCCAGGGTGCAGGATGGAGTTATCCAGAAAGGATCTAGGGGACTCCTGGATGGTAGCTTTGATCAAAGTGCACATGAAGCTTTTTTCAGGAAAGAGCATATTTTGGACCATAAAACAATCTTAATTAATGCAGAAGAATGATGGCCACAGGTTCTAGTTGGCAAGCTGCCAGAATGCTATATACCAGAAATGGAACAGCTTTTAGAAAGGGGGAATTTATTGAGTTGCAAGTTTACATGTTCTAAGACTGTGAAAATGTCCAAATTAAAGCAAGGCTATAAAACTGTCCAATCTAAGGCATCCAGGGAAGGATACCTTGGTTTAAGAAGGCTGATGAAGGTCAGGGTTTCTCTCTCAATTGGAAAGGCACATGGTGAACATGGCGACGTCTGCTAGCTTTCTCTCCAGGCTTCTTGTTTCATGAAACTCCCCCAGAAGAATTTTCCTTCTTCATTTCCAAAGGTCTCTGGCTGCATGGGCTCTTGTGGCTCTAAATCTTTTTCCAAAATGGTTCCCTCTTAAAGGACTCCAGCAAGCAACCCCACCTTGAAGGGATGGAGTTATCTCTCCATGGAAGCCATCTAATCCAAAGGCACCCACCCACAATTGGGTGGGTCACATCTCCATGAATAATCAAAAGGCTCCCCAGCCAGCAATACTGAATGAGAATTAAATGACATGGATTTTCTGGGGTACACAACAGATTCAAACCGGCATACCACATAAAGTATTTTCTTGAATCACAGTGGAATTCAACTAGAAATCAGCAGCATAAAGATAGCTAGGAAAGCCTCAAAAGAAGTTGTTTAAATAGTTTAAGTTGCATAAAAAGAAAAATATAAGATATCAAAGCCTGAGGAATACAGTTAAATCAGTGCTTAGGAATAAATCTAAAGCATGAAATGCTTACTTTAAAACATTTACGTGGCTTAAAAGTCAAAATTATACAAAAAGGTATTCATAGAAATCTCCCTTCTATACTGACCTCCTCCATATTTCCTGTCACTACCACTACCATTGCCACTGTGTTCCAGAAAATGACAATTTATACTGGTTTCTGGTTTATCCTTCCTTAAAAAAATAATCATATATATAATATGCCTATTTGCTCTCAGTTATTACACAAACTGTAGTATATTATATATCCTTTTCTAAACCTAATTTTGTTTAATTCAGTCTTTCTAGAGCAATTTATTTGAAAACAAGTTCATTTCAAATTAATCTAAAAAGAATTCTCCCTGAAACTCTCCCTGGCGGTGTGGGAGAGGACCCCCAGGAATGGGTCCAGCCCTGGCACTGTGGGATCAACAATGCCATCCTGACCGAAAGGGGAAAAGTATAACAAAGAAGGTATCAGTGGCTGAGAGAGTTCACATCGAATCGAGAGCCTGCACTGGAGGTCACTCTTACACAAGCTTCAGTTAGACACTGCTACCTATCATAACCTGCCAAACCCCAACCAAACCATTCCAGCCAACCCTAAACACCTGGGTCTTTATATAAGATTCCACAAAGGTCCCATGCACTAGGGTTACTTTTCCAGAAACCTACAACCTCCAGATGGGTCCCTGGACCAGATAAGTCCTGAAAAGCAGAGGGCCCAGCCTCTCCAGAACATCAGCTAGTTCCATCCCCCACCCCATGTTACTGACAGCCCCTTCCAACATGAAAAGTGAGAATGGCCATAGCCCAAATACCCCTGAAGAGAGGGACAGAAAGATCAAAGGTGATGGTGGAGTCGTACAGACAAGGTTGGGGTTAACAAATAATTATGAGTGCTGAATCATTATACTTATATTTCTTTTAGCCTCCTGTACCTTAGAGCAGCTAGAAATAAAAACCTAAAATTGTGCAGTTGTTAGCCCATACCAAACTCTGAAATCTGTTCTACAACTAATTGTTGTGCTGTGCTTTGAAATCTATTGCTTTTATGTATACGTTATTTAAAGATTAGGCTGAGTATAATAGAGAAGATAGGATTTAACAAATGAGTATGACTACTGAATCATTATATTCATATTTCTGTTGATCTCCAGTGCCTTGGAGCAGCTAGAAGGAAAAACGAAAAATCGTGGAACCGTAACCCATACTAAACTTTAAAACCCACACTAAACCTGTTAAAAGGTACTTGGAAGTTTATTGTTTTTTGGTATATATGCCATATTTCACAATAAAAAAATGTTCAAAAAAATAACTCTAAGAAATATGTAGCATAGATAGCTAACTGCATTTCTTAGGGATCAATCACTTTTCATTTCAATATGAGAAAAGTACATAGTTGAGACTGTTTTAAATATTAAAATAAATCATGCATATAGAAACATAATTCTAAACTATGGAATACTATTGAACTACAAAGTATAGTGAAGGATGGGTTGACTTTTAAAATAATGAATTTAAAATGGATGAGGAAATGGTCTATTTTGAACATGCTTAAACAATAAAAGGAATTCATCTGTTCATATAACCAGTGTCAAAAAGGTCAATGACATAATCCTCTTCCAGAACAACAGGCCTGAAGACTTAAATATTCTCCCACATGCAGGAAATGCAGGGCTGGTGTAGAGTAGATGAGATGTTGGAGGGGAAAGCTCAGGCCCGTGGCTCACAGAGAATTGTGTAGTAGTGAAAAATTTATGACTAGTTAAAACACTGTTTGTTCTTCTTGACTTATAAACTGGTACATCAGCAGATTTAAAATGCACCCTTTGATTTATAGACCAATAACACATTCTTGAGTTAAGGACAGTCATCACTGCAGTTGTGAAAATAAATACCACCAGGTAGAGTACTTGGCAGGGTTTGCATTACAAAACCACCTCTGGTTTCATTCCTGTCCAGTTCGGATTGATGTAGGCCACAGCACACATCTACTAAGGGCCATTCCAGGCCACCACGACAGGAGGCCCGAGAATTTCTCAAAAACAAACAAACAAACAAACCCTCCAGTTATCAGCTGGTACTTCTCAAAACTCAGGAGTTGAATACCAGAGTGTAAGGGATGATTGAACTAGAACCCTTTAAGATTTTGCAGGCAACTTAAGAGTGGTAAATCCCTGGGCAATTTTAATTCACTCAGGTATCATTGTGTGTCTTTGAACAAGTAACTGAACAACTCTGAATCTCAATTTCCTCATCTGTAAAATTGGTATAACGATTGGAACCTCTTGAGGTTGTGAGGTTTGAAAGGAGTGTGAGGCATCCGGCTTAGAGGAAGTCAGGTAAACGGTAGCTCAGTTCAGACTCAACCATCTACTGTGTGCATACTCTACGTTAACACATCTTTGCTGGACCGCGTGTGTTTCAACCTGGCTGGTGTCTGATGAGTGGCATTTACACCGATGGCCCTGAAACTAGCTTTTGAAGAATCTAAAAGGATTCTTAATCCAAAAGTAATAAAAGATGATCAAGGGTTTTAGTGCTAAAACATGTGACTAATTTTATTAGTGCTATGTCAATAAATTCGATGGAATCTTTTTGGTCTTATTTGACTTGCTTTCTCTGCTTACTAAAAAAAAAAAAATCTTTCTTGAATATTAGCTTTTCTCGGTTTCTATAATGGGCTGGTTTGAAACTGCTATGCACTCCCAGGAAAACAATGTTCTTTTAATCCAATCTTGTGGGGGCTAACCCACTGTTGGGTGGGCACTTTGATCAGGTTGTTTCCATGGGGACATGACCCCATCCATTCAAGGTGGGTCTTAATCCACATTAGAGTCCTTTAAGAGGAAGACATTTTGGAGACAGCACCAACACTTGGAGACAGAAAATGTCCCCGGAGATGCTAGGATAAAAGACGAAATCCAGAATTGGCCCTGGAGAAGCTGAGAAAGGCCCCAAAGGACACAGCGAGAAAGCCACTGGCATCAGAAGCTGAAAGCAGTGACCCAGACCAGCAGCTGCCTCCAAGGGTGCTCCCAGCTGGCAGGGGGCTCCAAATGTTGGCAGCCATTCCTCGGAGTCCAGGGATCATTGTGCTGATGTCTCAGATTTTCATGGCCTTAGGACTGTAAATTTGTAAGCTATTTTGGGATATTGCATTCTAGTATCTTTAGCAAACCAAAACCTGCAATAACCCTTTCTTTTCCTACCTTCCCACTGGCCCATCTAAATCTCCCAGGGCTAATCTCTTTTCCCTTCCTTTAAATGTTCATCTTCCTTAGTTATTTTCCAGAAGATACCCTTTCTTATTCTCCCCACTCTTTTTAAGCGACCTCCTTCCCTGCCTAGACGTCAAGTGCATGCCTTCAGGCCCCGAGTGAGGCTGCACCGTGCACACGCCGCCCTAACGGGCTGGGTTAAGGTGGGGCGTGAAGGCAAACATCCAGTTTGTGCTCTACTGCCTGGCTGACCATCCAGTGTTTACCCACAGGGGCTACTCTCTCTGTTTCACAGAACACCGCTATCAGCAGTTGCCCTGATCTAAATGGTGACTTTCATAAATACACATGTACACACACATACACACACGCACACTCACACATGCACACACATACATATAGGCTAAACTCAGTTATCCCTTCTGTCACCCAAAACATGATTTCATCCATGTTTCAAAGTGGTTGAACATCTTTGAAATTTGAAAGAGCAGAAATATTACTCTCAACATGCTTTCTTTTCTGACAATAAATGTAGATTATACTGGGGTCATGGCAAATTGTGTAGTTAAAGCAGACTGCAAGATGCAAATTACCTCAGCGAGGATGGCTAAGATTTCACCTCTGATGTATAAGATGAGTGCCTGCATGGAATTTTAGCCACACACCCAATGTCTTCTGTCAGAAGAGCTGAAATGCAGCAGAATCGGCAGTTGGTTTTGTGCTCCGCTGAGTGTTGGTCAATGAACCAGGGCAGCTGGAGCGTGTCCATCAGCAATCAGCAGCCAGCCTGGTCCTGTCTCAAGGGGGAGAAGCCAGCTTTGGTGACCCCATCCGTCCATCAGACACAAAGATGCCCAAAGCAGAGGGCAGCCACGAGAAGAGGGGAAGAAGCGCTGCAGCAAAAGACTCGGAGCCAAATGCAGGGTATGGAGGAGCCTGGAAAGGAGGATTCCCAAAGGACCCCGAATTGAGAACACCCCATCCTTTGCTTCAAAATAGTCTGGAAAACCAGCCTTTCCCAGTAATTCCTCTTACAGGACTACAGAAAATAGCTGACCAATATAAGCCTGCTTATGCATGAGTGGTTTTGGGGGTAAAGAATCATTATCATCAATCTATCACTAGCCTTGATTTCTTTCGTATCATAACAAATATTTAGTGTTGGCTCCGACTGTGCACCAAGCACTGAGGGGAACAAAAGCCAGCTTGATCCTGTGCTGCCATGGAGCACACAGTTTACTGGACAAGATAGCTGTTCAGCAAATGAAGACATCAAAGAAGACATTATTACCAGTTAAGACAAGGAGCCTGATCCTTTGAGTGTACAGGGAAGGGGATCTGACCCTAACTGGGTGGTCAGGAGAGGATTCCTCCAGAAGTAATGCAATCTGAAAGGCAAACAAGGAATTGGAGTTAACCAAGAGAAAGGCAAACAGATATCTCAGACAGAGGAATCAGCAGGTGTGAGGACCCTGTCAGTTCTAGGATTGAAAAATGCTGTCAATATGTCAATAATAATTGTGTTGGTGAGAAAATGTTGTGTACCCCAGAAAAGCCAGATCCTTTCATCCTCATTCAATGTTGTGGGTTTGAATAGGTTATCTCCACAAAGACATGATGTGCTCAATTGTGGGTGTGGATTTTGATTAGATGGATATGTGACTCCACCCATTCAGGGTGGGCCTTGATTAGTTTACTAGAGTACTTTAGAAGAGGAAACATTTTGGAGACACCTCAGATGCAGATGCAGACACAGACATTTAAAAGTGGAGATGCAGATGCTTAGAGAGCAGTTGCTTCAGAGCTGACAGAGACACGGATGTTTGGAGATGCTTGGAGCCATGTGCCTTCCCATGAGATGCTAAACAAGCCAGGACCCAGAGCTGTGTCCTGAAGGAGCTAAGCAAGGGCCCACAGACATGTAGAGAAGAAACCACTGGCATCAGAAGCTGGAAGCAACAGAACCAGGAACAGGGACCAGCAGATGCCAGCCACGTGCCTTCTCAGATGACAGAAGTGCTCCTGACAGCTCATCAGCTTTTCTTGAGTGAAGGTTAACTTCCTGTTGGTTCCTTAATTTGGACATTTTCACAGTCTTAGAACTATAAATTTGTGACTATTAAATTCCCTTTTAAAAGCCATTCCATTTTCAATATATTGCATTCCAGCACCTTAACAAACTAATACAATTCTAATAACAGCACTTCTGTGTACCTACAGTTTGTTAAACCATATGTTGAATACACTAAAATACATGTCATTTATTGAATAAACTTACTTGAAAAATCAATGTGTAGCTTAACTAGTACCTGAAACCTCACCCTATCCTTTCAAGCTTTTATCTGAAAGAAAACAATCAGAGTTAAAGCTTCTGAGCTCAATTGCAATAAAATTGGTTTAGATTACACTCTCCAGGATCTTAGACACATGTTATACGACATCCAGTGAATAAAATTCAATAAATACTTGAATGTGGCCAAAACTTCATGAATTTTAAAGAGTAAAACGTTTAATATTCATGGGATAGAACTTCATTCCTTTTTTTTTTTTTTTACAGCTGAGTAAGCCTGGTATACAGGAATCCTGTATTTTCTGCTTGATTATTCTGAAACCTGCAACTTTTCTAATTTAAAAAAATAGTAAAAAATGTTTAACATTCTTGTATGCCACAAACTGAAGAGTTAATAATGGAAAGAAAATTACTGACAAAATACAACTGAAAGAATACCGAGATGTCACTTGTTTACCACTGGCAATTCAACACCGTGTGAAGACTGTTAAGTTTGTCATTGATTTTCACGTAGTAAAAAAAAATTGGTCATCAATTAAAATGCAAAAAATAAAATGCCCTATAGCTATGCAAGCCTGCTTGAGGATAAATCTCCAAACACTCAATTAACTGAACTTCAGTGACTCTGGGCTCTGAGCTAGACTGAGTTTTTGTTTCACTGCACTTTGCTGTTGAGAGAAAGCTGCTACAGATATTTTTTAAAAAGAAAGAAGCTGAGGCTGGAGACTTATTTTAGCATTCATTTTTTAAAGCAAATTTCAACTGCTTAAAAAACATTTATTTTGAGTATTAGCCATGTACAGGGTGTGTTGCTACACCGTCTAGATGACCCAGAAAGTAGAAAGGACCCTCCCCTCCCCTAGGGAGCTTAGGATTGAGAACTCCTCCTCCCCAAGAGCAGGGACAGGGCTGGATTCACCCTCCTGCCTGAAACAATCAGAAAACCAAGACAACAGATGAAATAAATGGATTTGTGGACACTGGTCCTAGGGCAATAAGGACAGTGAAAAGCAAGAAAGCTCTGCGGGGCCTCTCCTGCTGCCCCCGCTACTGTGTTGAGACCGTTTCCAGACCTTGGTGCAGGGCTGGGGAAATGACGTCAGACTCTGTGGGCTGGGGAGACAGCAAAGGGCCTGGGGGACCACGCCGCTGGGACTGCAGGACAGACGACCGGAGAGTGCAGGCTTCACAGAGAGAGACCCTAGAGCTGTGTAGACAAATGGGACTTTATAGGGCGGGTCATGGTGGCTCAGCAGGCAAGAATGCTTGCCTGCCATGTCAGAGGACCCGGGTTCGATTCCCGGTGCCTGCCCATGTAAAAAAAAAGAAAAAGGGACTTTATAAAAATTAAGAATTCCTGCTCTTTGAAAGACACTGTTAAGAGGATTAAAAGACAAGTCACAGATTGGAGAAAATACTTTCAAATCATATATCAGATAAAAGTCTAGTATATATAAAGAAATTTCAAAACTCAATAATAAGAAAAAAACCCAATACAAACGGTGAAAAAATTTGAATGGACACTTTACTAAAGAAGATATATGGATGGAAAATAAGCCCATTAAAAGTTGTTCAATTTCCTTAGTCATTAAGGAGATGCAAACTGAAACCACAATGCGATTCTACCACACATCTATAAGAATGTCTGCAATTCAAAGACTGAACACATCAAATATTGGCGAGGTGGTGGACGAAATGGAGTTCTAATACAATGACAGTAGGAATATAAAATGGTGCAACCACTTTGGAAAAGAGTGATGAAGTTTCTTAAAACTTAAACATGAACTTACCATACCATCTAGCCATTTCACTTCTAGAATTTATCCAAGAGAAATGAAAGCATATGTTCATACAAAGACTTGTACAGAAAAACTCATAACACGTTTGTTTGTAATAAAAAAATTAGAAACTCAAATACCCATCAACAGGAAAACACATAAACCAACAACAGAATACCCATACAATAGAAAACTACTCAGCAATAAAAACAATAAACTATTGATGCAACAACATGGATGAATAATTGAGAAAATTATGCTGAAGGGGAAAAGCCAGAAAAATCAAGAGTAGTTAGGTATTGCTCAATTCTTATAAAATTCTAGAAAATGCGAAGTAATCTGTAGTGACAAAATGTCATTCCATGAATGCCTGAGGCTGGACGCGTGGGGAGGAGCAGGAGGGAGCTGTTGTAACAGCACAGGACAACTTTTCGGGGTGAGAGCTATGTTCATTTCTTCATTATGGTGTTGATTTCCTAGACATATACATACCGCAAAACTTGTCAGATTGTACACTTTATATATGTATATGTCAATCGGGATTCAATAATGAAGTTTAGTTTTTTAAAGGAAGAGCACACACACACACACAAAAAGATGCGTATGCTCTAGCAGCCACCATCGGCAGTTAAACATGGAACCCTGACCTCTAGCAGAATCACTGATCACTGAAAAGCAAAATACACAGAATTGAGAAAGAATCATTCTGACTAGATAATTAGTTCATGAAGGAGGGTCTGAGATTGGCTGATGCAGGGAACTAGAAGACTATTCCAGGTGGCAAGATGCTTTTATTGTGGAAAGATACAGAGGCTGCAATGTGCAGAAGGCATTCAGGAAGCTGAAAGGTTGCGTAGAAGACGATGGGCTGGAAAAGGAAGATAAAACCTCATTAATTTAATAATTCAAGTTAAATTCACAAGAGTCAGAACTCTCCTTAGCTGTACATCCAGATTTGCCATTTACAGCTTCTGTGGTCTGTGTAACCGCAGGACACCCTTGCTAAGCTTTCTGCCACTACCTAACAATACCCTTCTTTTTAATTTCCAGTGCCATGGTCCTCCCCATTCTCAGTCTTTCACTGCTGTGTCCGCCCATCTAGATTTCTACTCACAAGCAATCTTTGCAAAACAATTCAGGTTTTCTCTACCATGACCCTTGTTCTAGTTTGTTGTCATCTAATTGATACCAGGGAAGACAGATAAAACTATAATTTCCTTATATAAGGTTTAATAAAATTAAGGTTGGGGCCCAACACCACATGCGAATGGAAGGTATGTGGGAAGGTGGAGGCAGGTGGCACTTTGACCTCCTCTGCATCCTCCCGAGCCAGCCTCTCGTCCTCTCGTCTCAGCCTCAGGTGCACGAGTGCTGCTGAGAATTAAATCAACCTACTGGGAAGCAAAACCAAAAGACAAAACTCTAGATGTGGTTTAGACCTCTGCATGCAACCAGTCTGAAGCCCTGGATTCTTTAGTGACATAAACAAATCAATTTTCTCTCCCCTCTTAATTTAGCTTGAGTTTTGTTTTTCTCTCGTGCAGGCCCAGTCTCTAAGCCCTGGAATTCTGGGCAGGTCTTTGAGACCAGGACTCAGCAAGGGGCAAATGAAACAACTCTTCCTTCCAGACAGGATTTGAGCACCGACTAAATGCATGTCATCTAGTCCTGTTACGCCTACTACTTCCAACTAACACTACATCCATTACAAAATTACTGTTGTCATCACAACAACTACTAAAAGTGTGCGACTGTTATTCTCGTACTGCATTAATCATGCTGTCTTTGATTAAAAACGGAAGCACTACTACTCGCTTACCTCTGCAGCCCTTACAAAAGGGCGGAAGTGCAGTCGTTACCCGACTCCTAGAGCAGGAACAACTGCTCATGCTCAGAAGAGACCAGACTCACATTAACAGGTGTCTCAAGGTGCAGTGAGCGGCCAGGGTGCTTCTGCCACCCCGAAGCTGCCCCAAGGAGCTGAACTGACCCCCGCCCAAAGCCAGGGGTGATGCCACGGGAATTCGTGCCACCACCCAACCATGACTGATGGAATCAAGAACCGCACCTAACTCAAGGATGGCAATTCATAAACTCTCAAGAAATCTGTAGCCTGGCACCAAAGTATAAGTGAAGGAATTATCAAAAATTTGCACGGGAAATAGCTAAAAAATGTTTGCTTGACGGTAGAGTCAGAAGTGGGGAAAATGCCAAGAGTGCGGTTCAGACCAAGACAAGCCGTCAGCAGGAGGGGGTCATGAGGGAGGAAAACGTCTCAGTAAACAGAGGCCACGGCTGGTCCAGAGGAGAGATGAGCCACTCACAGAGGGAAGCAGGGGTGCCCCTTAGAGAGCGCCGCGGCCCCTGGAGAGCCATGCGGGGGGCAGCACACCCTCGACGGACGCAGCTGTGGTTTCTTACGGCGCTGCTGTTTCTGGCCAGTTTATTCTTAGTTGCACATTTTGGGGCACTTGAGGGGATCCTTACCCCCAAACAGATGTGACTGATGTGCCGAGTTAGAAGGCGGACCCTGGGCGCTGAGCTGCTGACATGCAGTGTCACTGATAAGACACGCCTGTGGGCGGCCGGGAGCCCCGGGGCCCCCCAGGGTACGATCGCGGGGCGGCGCTGCCCGCAGACACGGGCTCATGCCCCAGCTCTGGAAGCAGCCGGGAGAACTGCCAGGCAAGTCATCTGTGAGGTGCTTTCCCCTTCCAAGCACTGCTTCTGCAGTGCCGTGCGATGAGGATGAATGTTCCTAACAAGACCCCACCAGGTCTCTAACCCGGGAAATGTACTCCAGACTCTCACACAGCAGAAAAATGAATACAAAAAAGATTTCAATGAACAAGGCTTGGAGGGCAGTATCCCCTCAGGAACTCAAAACCACCAGGCATCCTAAGTGTTCACGGACCCCCAAATTCTGCTCTTCACTGGAGTCTCAGTGCAGGCACATTAAGTTTGAGGCTGTGCCGAGAGAATGGGCTGAAATCACCTCGAGGTGACATTCTGGAAGCAGGAGAAGACTTATCCCAACGGATGCCGACTCCGAAGGGCCCTGAGGCCTGCGGCTATAACCTCAGATGAATCATTTATACGCTAGTGTCCCAACTCAAGTTCTGTAAGGGGAAACCTTTCCATAACAGCCCAACTTGTCTTTTACTTCTTTCCCCATTCCATTTACAGATACTCACCCCCAGGGAAGAGTTAGCTGAAAATATCCTTGCCCCACAAGCATATGCTTGGGAAATTGGTGAGAGAATAATTGACAGCTGAGTGTTCTAACACAGAAATTGCCTGAGTGAGAAATGAATTGGTTTCCTGGAGCCTGGACCTGTCCCCAAACTGAATTTCACTATATTAAAAGAGCAGCCATTCTCCAATCTATCTAGGAGTGCAGACTGGGGAATTACGCTCTGTTGCCATGGTATCAGAAATACTTGAGAAAGAAAGCAACAAATGCTTTGCAATGGATACACCTACGTGACAGATTTTCCCATATTCTTTGTAACGGGAAAAGTAATAGAAGAAAAAGCACACTCTTGCCATAATTTTTCCATATCCATAGTTTCTTTCAACAAACGGTCTTTTCAAGCCCTCCTCATGCTGTGGTGTGTTTATACTTCTCTGCCTTCTTGTACATCTCTTTCAAATGGTTCTGTGCTTAAATACGTAGATTCAAAAATAGAACACTAGCCACAAAATCGCATTAACATATTCTCCTTAGAGTTAAAATTGAGTTAACAATGAATTACAAGCTTCCTAGATGTGTTATTTTTCATAGCAACGTTGTTTTGGCACTTACCTAAGTTTCCAATCTGCAGAGGCACACACGGAAAGGGTGGGTTTCAGGCGGCTCCTGGAGGGAAGTGTCCAGCAGGTCTCTTTCGTCCGGGTGGGATGTGGAGGTCAGGAGGCGGCGTGGCATGATACCTCTGCTCTAAGGAAAGCTTCCTTCACTAGAAAAAGCTCTCCTTTTGAAAAAAATAATGTAGGACACCCAGCTATTCCAGGGGCTCCTACACAGGCATACACGTATTCTGGGGAGGGCGGACCTGCTCCCTTGCCCCTCACACCCTGTTTCCTGTGCTGAACGAGTCTGAGTTCCTCTCCTCAGCTCCTCGGACCTTTCAACAGCTTCCATTATCTGTGTTGTGTTATTCAGCCATCAGATGGCCAGTTGCATATATCAGTACAGTTGATGAACTCCGATTCACTCTGAGCATCATGTTTTCCCTTGCACTGAAGTCAGGAATCAATGGAAGGTGAGTTGGCTTTGGCCTGCTGCCCTAAATGTCTCTTGCTGGGCTACTGAATTGATGTTCAAACAACAAAATGCCCCACGGATTTCACTCCAGGGACTTTCAAATGTCCTTCCTTGGAGTGGTAAGAGTCTTATGCATTGTCCAGCCCCCAATTTTTATTTTATATACTGGAAAATTGATGAACAGCTAATAAAGAGATGGGCCATGAACCTAGGTCTCCTAAATCGCTGCTTTAGTTTCAGTCGGCCCAGCCGGCCCTGGCAGAGTGATCGTGAGGGCAGAGGGCGGCGCGGCGAACAGGGTGCAGCCTCAGCTCTGTGTCGAGCTGCTTACACTTCTGTCGGGCGATGAGGACTGTGTCTGGATGTTGTCTCTACGCCTTATACATATCTAAGCTGGGATGGGGGTGACAAACATAATAGGTCTAATAATGTCTAACCTTTAATGCATGTCTCAAGGTGTCCAGTTTTGTGATGGACACTTTACGTATGCCTCCACTTCTTACAACAGACCTATGTGGTATTTACTAACATCCCCATTTTATACGTGAAGGACTTGAGACTCAGGTGGATCACACGAGCCCCTGTCCTAACAGTTAAGGACTGGAGTAGAGGCATAGCGAATTCCAAAGTCTAAACTCTTTCCACCCACCTCACTGTGCCTCTGGGATCCTTATTGCTTTCTCATGTTTCCAGCCTTTCTGTGCATATTGATATATAAAAAACACAAACTAGATGTACAGTCAAAATCAATGACTTCAGAGCCTTAGCAATTTAAACCCATAACAACAAAGAATGATGGACCTGTAAAATGTCCTAGCCACTGCGCAAATTTTGGAAAACGCCAGTCATTACGGCATTGGGCCGGAGGGAGGAAAATGCATTTTTTCCTTAAAGGAACTGGTATCAGGATGTAGTGCACAGGATGCGACCTCTGAAGTCACACAAAAACGGCTTCATCTCAACTTTACCTGCCTCATTGTGTAGTCTTGGCCACTCTTCCCAAAACCCCATAGAGTCAGTTTTCCCACAGATGGACATGGGGCTGGAGGGCTGGGGAGGGACGGAGCGAGAGCAGGTTAAGTGGACTTCAGTGACTGCTTCGCCCCTGAAGGAGGCAATTCTCTCAGTGAGGAGGCCCACAAGGACGGGCTTCCCAGAAGAGGTACGGCCGGAGCTGGGGGGCGGTGGCTCCTGAGTAACACCCATAACGACGGACTGATGAGAGGGAGGGGTAGCGCCAACTCCCCACTGCATGGAGCCGCTCACCTCCTCTTCTTAATCCGGAGAGGAAAGCACAGTTCTCTTCTGCAAGTAGCGACAGAGGACACAGGGTGATACTCAGGGTGAAAGAGGGTCCTTGAAATCAGCGCTGAGTGTCATGTCAGCCTCACCTGTACACGGCTGCCTTCTCTTTGGGGTGCCAAGGCACTGGAAAGAGGTCGCAGCTGAAAGGTTTAGGAGGCGAAAGGGTGAGAAAGAAGGAAGGTAGACCAGAAAATTTAAACCAGGCGGATTTCTTTCTGTGCTCCTGAGCTGAGCGCACCAAACCCAAGATGGAGGGAAGTGAGTCAGCGCCTGGGTAATGGCGTGGGCGGTTTTTAAGCAAGGGGGTCAGGTGATGTCTGGAAGGGGCGGCTCCGGAAGTCAGGTGTCCGGAAGGGGCGGTTCCGGAAGTCAGGTGTCCGAAAGGGGGCGGTTCCAGAAGCCATATTGGGAGGGACGACACAGCCTCCGCAGCTGCAGTTGCAGTGCCCTTCCCGGGTCCCCCGACCTAACGACAACCACGGCCGGGATGGCTTTGTCCACAGGACGTCCTCTCTGGGAAGCAAAGGTGATTCCACGTGAGTAGGACAGAATTCAGGAGCTTTGTTCCTGTTCACAGGAAGTTAGCACCCTCTCCTTTCAGCATCCCCGGACATATGTCTGCCTCGTAAGTACTCGGATGACCGCAGAGCTTCCGCTTAGGTACGAGAGGAGCATTTAGACTTAAGATGAAAATAAAAAGAGATGCATGAAGGAGAAGCCGATGTTCCCCTTACTTCGGGGCCCTCGTTCTCCTGGGAACTTGGCGACATTTTCGAGTGGCCTTTCAGGGTACTTGGAGGGTCGAGCGCTGTCGGTGAGCCCAGCACCCTCTGTCGCTCGCTCCAGCCTCGCGGAGAAGGCTTCATCCCGAGGAGGTCACACATCGGAGAGGCTGCGGCGGCGGCTCGGGGCTCAAAGCTAACAAAGAAGGGGGAGCTGAGTTGGGGACCCGACTGTGTCGGGGGCCAAGTCAGCCTGGGACCCCCAGCAGCCGAGGGAAGGCCCCTGGGACGCCCCCACCGGCAGCCCACCAGGGCCGCGTGGCCTCGAAGGGGATTCTTGGGGTCGGTGTCTCCATCTGCGAGGGCGGCGGGCGGGGGCCGGGGCGGGGAGGGCGGCAGCTAGCGCGGGACGCCCCCACACCTCCATCCCAAACGTGGGAGCCTGTTGAGATCCCCTCTAGCTGCCAGCTGTGCGCAGGACGCCTCGGGCGCTTTAGCGCAGAATCCTAAGACAGAGTTCAAAAGCAACCAGCGGTTGAAAATGCCTTTGTTTTCTGACAGCCTGTTGATAAATATGTCTTTTCTCAAAAGTTGCTAGCAGACATACCAAATGTGGTTAAAAGAAGTTGGGAGGATAAAGGCAACATCTTTAAATATTTAGATGATTAAACTGAAAATTAAAAATAGATTTCCCTTCAATGAAAGGTTTTAAATTGAAACCATAAACTATGTTTTTATTTCTAAAGCTAGCAGGAATGCATGTTAAGTGTTAAAGATGATAACATGAAAATATGTATTCAATAAAAAATAGATGACTCATTTTTGTGGTTTCCAGTTTGTTTCATTGGATCCAGTCTCCTCTAGGACATTCAGGCAAACATCCTTCAGTTTGCAAGATCAATGAGTACATTCTTTCAACTTTATAAGGGAAAGGAACGTGTTTTAATATGTTGTTTATCTGCAGATTTTTTCTCTTTGCTCTGTATTCTTATTCTGAATAAGGAGAAGGAAACATTTGCAAATTAAAGCTAGTTCTGCAACGGGTCAGCAGACCCCCTCCCTTAGCGCCACTTTACCATGTGACTGGAAACAAGCTGTGTCCTTTTCTGTGCCTCAATTTCCTCACCTGTGAAATGGGACGCCTCAATGACAGTAGCCTGCACACCCTCACAATGTAAGATTTTGTCTATTTGAAGTGAGCTCTGTTGCAATGGCTAACATTGATTGAGGGTCGGGAACTGTTCTAAGTGTTTAAATGCATTATTTCAACAAATCCACACCACAGCCATGAGTATCCTCATTTCACGGACGAGTAAACTGAGGCAGAAGGAAAACTCATGCTGGTCCAGGTTTTCCAGGCAATCAGGGGCTGGGGTGGCCTCTGACCCCAGCAGTCTCACAGGTGGGGCAGTGGATGGGGCCGTGTGCTGCAGTGGGTGGCACCGTGCAGCCACACTGGACAGCCGAAGCACCAGGGCGGCTCTGACCACCTCGCCCTCCACAGCTCATGTTCACGTGGTGAAACCCGGCGGGCAGCTCACCCGCCTCACTGGGCCAGTGTCTAGCATCTGTGGTCAGACCATCCTTTTCTTCATGAGGACATTTTAAAGCCTGACTTTTATTTCCTTTGAAATGTGGGTTTCTAAGGAGCACAGCTCATTTATAGATCCTGGCCAAACTAGCCAGAATTCAGGACAGAAAACAAATTATTTAAATGTTCCCAGGAGACTTCATGAAATACCATATGTATCAAAATGTAAATTCAAACTTCCCCACTTTTCCCGAGTCACACATACCTCTAAGGGAAACATTATAAATGTGAGGAAATTCACAATTTGCAATGAGTCAAAACAAATATGTTCTCTTCATCTTTGCTGCCAAAAGGCAATTTCTCCGTTTTAAATAAATTACCTAAGAAAGTCCTAATATCGATTGTGCTTCACAACCGGAGAGCAAAGAGGGCGGCGGGGTGGGGGCGCGGGGTACGGCGAGGGCAGCGCGGCCGTGGGAAAAGGCACCGGCAGGAGTCCCAGGGCGGGGCGCCTCGGGTCACAGCCCTTTGGGGGAAGTGGACGGGCCGCATCTGCTGCTTCCCGGGGTCGTGGCTGCTCCTGGCCGCGCGCCCTTCTTAGGCTCCGAGGTTTGGGAAGTTGTCCATGTGCAGCGGCGCTCGGGAGACGCTCCGCCAGCGGGAAACCGGCCACACGCAGGTGGAGGGGACAGCTGTTCCCGGGGCAGGGGTCCCCTGTGTACAGCCAGCAAAGTCCAAGGCGCTGGGTGACACAGAAACGCAACGACAGGTACTCCGGCGGGAGCTGGGGCCTCCCAGAGTCAGTGGGGCGCCTCGAGTAGAAGCAGAGCTGAGGCCAGGCCCTGACCCAGCACCAGGACAAGTCCATTTCTTAGGTCTGGGTCAGGGGACAACAGCCCCCAGCCCACCTGCGCCACAGCTGTCCTCCGCCAAGCTGGGTCCCAGGCCAGGGGGTCTCGCCAAGGTGCACCTGTCACCCCTGCGCCTTGCCCTGGGACGCTTTTCTGCCCCGCCTTGCTTGCTCCCCACAGCTCTTGTCGCTCGGCACGGGGACCCTGTGCTCTGGCAACCACACATCCTGCGCCGCCAGCTCTGCAGTGTTGAGCCTCTTGCTGGAGGGTCGTCTCCCCGAAGCACCCATGCTGCCGTGGTGGCAGCCCCTGGGGATGTCTTCTCGCCCAGCCTGGCGAGGACGCCTCTTCTCCACGCTCCTTGGCCGCGATGCTCATCTCTGCCATGCGCTGTGGGCTCTTTTCCCTTGTCTCCTTCCTACAGCAGTTTGGGAACCTCTCGGGCAGGGCTGGGGTCCCCCCGGTGCTCGCTCAGCCCCCGCGCTGGGTCTCCCAGCACGTGTCCACTGCGTGAATGAGGTGGGTGCCCTTTTGCATTTGCCTCTGAATCTCTCAGTGCCTGGAGGAGGCGCTCCCTGGTCACACCTGGTCACAGAATGTGAGTCCCAGAAAAGATGGGAGTCCTTCAAAGGAAGCTCTTCTCGGCTCTCCGCTGCCCCTGCTCGAAGGTGGGGCTGCCTGTGGGGGGGGGACCAGGAGCCGGTGGTGGCTGTGCTGCCCCGGGAAGGCCGAGGAGAGGCGTGGAGGGAGGCGAGGGGCAAGGGGCTGACACGTGCTTTGCTCTCCCAGGACGCTCTGGGCATTTCACTGAAGGAGCCCGTGGGTTCGAGCAGGTAGGCACATCCTTCAGCATCTGGGTTTCAGGGGCAAGAGGAAGAAGTGTCCGTCCGCGACTGTTTGCCTTGTGGCTTTTCCGTGGTAGTGAAAAGCACTTCACTGAGAACAAATCGTTCCCTTACAAAGCTGAAAATTCAAACTGAATATATGATGCGAGAGGTAATTCAGTTTCTTGCAGGTTCACAGTAACTAGCAAGGACTGCTGGAAGAATTGCCCTCTATGGGCCACCTACAACAGCACAGGATTGTGCCAGGCCATTTACCAACCTGCTGGTATTAAATCACACCATGTTTCTCAAGACACGGTCATGACCCCATTTTACAGGTGAGGAGACGGGCCGCAGATTCTCAGCACCTCGCCAGGTCACAGGGCTCGTACAGGCACTTCCTGGCCTGTCAGCATCTAAGGCCTGAGCTCTGGCCACCGCAGCAGACTGCAGGAGGCTCTGCAGAGGCCCAGCGAGAACGAGTATGGAGACAGGGAGCGGACGGAGAGCACAAAGCCCAGGGTGGTATGTCAGAGGCGGGAGAAGTCCCGGACTTCTGGGGCTGCAAATCCAAATGGAGCCGAGTTCAGGGTCCTTCAGGGGCCCCTACCAGGGCAGGACTGCAGGCCAGGCCCAGGAAAGGGAGCCCTGCTCCTGCACAGGGGCCGGGTTTACAGAGCAGGCAGCCTGGCAGGGGCTGTTGCTGAGTTTTCTTTCGGCTTGCTTTGACCTCTCCTGAGTAAGCGCGTTGGGGTGCTGTCCCAGGAAAGTCTTCCGGGGCCCAGGCCACCTGCTGAAGCAGCCCTGGGGGCTCAGCCCCCAGTTGAGACCTTACTGCATGGAGAGCACACCTAAGGCCACAGGTGACTGCGGTGGGCACAGAAGGCCATGGGAGAGACCTGGGGTCCCCAGGATATGTCTGAGCCGATCTCCAGCCACGTTGGGTGGTGAACCAACACCTGCTCTGCCAGTGAGGGTTTCCAGACCACGTCTCCAAGCCATGCAGTAAAAGAGAAAAATGCATGGGCTTCAGGGTCACACATCAAGGTCACACCTGGGATCTCACTCTTACTTTTAGGGTCTGAGAAAGGTCACCTACTCTCTCTCTCTCAGTCAGCAAATAAGAAAAAGATTATTTGTAGGATTGTTGCAAAAGACACACACCACAGGGACACAACGTGCCTTCAGTGTTTTCTGCTGCTCCCAGCACTGGCAGAGCCCCCAGAGCAGAGGGTTCCCAGCCAGTCCTGCAAGCCAGAGCTGCGGAAGTGAAGGGCACACGTCTGCCCAAGAGCAGCCTCACCACCAGTCGACGTTGTAATTCATTCCCCAGAGACTCCCTCCTTGTGAATTGGAAATTCTCTTACGTTGTAGGTTATGATGTGTACGTGGTAGGACCTAGCAGAGAATCTGGCATAATGTGGACGCCCAATAAATGCTTAACAAATGAATGAAAGACCCTCTAATGCAATCTGCCAGCACACACCTACGTCAGGCCAGAGACCAGAGCTGAGCCTGCCCCTCTGTGCCCACGAGAAGGTTGTGTGGGCTGGTGCTGGCGGACTCGCTGAATAAATATTTCTCCAGTGAAGCATGTGTTTGTTCTCTGCTGTTTCACTCGGTGTTTACTTATTCATAACCCATAAAAAAACTATTAGCTGGAAATGTTCAAGTTTCTTCATTATGTTCCCCAAAGTGGGAGTTTTTTTTCCCCTCGTGTATTAATTTTTCACTGCTTGAAAATCTTTGGCTGAGAAAAGCCCCTGTGAGGGTTTATGCCTGAGTCTGGATGCAGTGGGGGGCAGCGAGCCCCCTGTGGGCCTCAGGAGCCGCAGGGAGCGGGGGGAGCCCACAGACCTTCTCGGAAGGCAGGACCCAAATGCCAAGGCCAGAATCTGCACCCGCCTTTCCTCTCACACGCGGGGAAGTGGAAAGACGTGCCCTCCCAGCCCTCCAAGAGCTGCAAAAGTGAAACACTCTGCCACCGATTTTTATTCCCCATCTTTCTCCTGAAACTGCAGCTTTTGCTGTTTCCTGCTCAAGCAGTGGCAGCTCGTCAGAGACCTGGAGGTCTCTGGAATCCGCCCTCTCCGTCCCGCCATCGTTGCCGGCTGCCCCTTCCCCTCCCGGGACGCGCCCTGCACGCCTCTGCAGCCGCTGCCACCCGAGGGCCGTGGAGTAAAGGGAAGGTCGCCGGGGACCTCACCGGGGCCCCAGCCATCGCTCGTCTCCACTCCCCAAATGTGCTCTCCCTCTCCCGGACTATTCAAACAGCTCCCCCGGCCCCTGGCTTCAGTCTGCCCCAGCCTCACACTCCCTCTAGCACTCACCGTTCTACAACAAAATGCCATGGGCAGCCATACCCAGAAACCTGAAATGCCATCCCATCCCCTACAGGATAACTCCCAAACTTCTTAGCCCTCTTGTAAATTGGGTCATACTCTAATTCTTGCTCACTGTCCCCCTTCCCCTCTACAGGCGTGTGCCAGCGTGTGCAAACGTCTAACCTGTGCACACTCTGCTCCTCCCCCAGCTGACGGCTCGGCTTGTCCTTCCAGGCCCAGAAAACTATCAGCTTCCATTTTCTGTATATTACAATCTTCACGAAGTTTGAAAGTTGAGAAGCCTCCACGCAAACTGGCTTATCTAACTTCAAATCCTATATTCTTTGCAGTACTCTGCAATTATCCATGAACAGTTGATTTTTGATAAAAAGTAAAACATGGACTTCAATAAAGAAATTCATTTTCTTCTGAAGATCTATTTATTAAAAAAAAAAAAGTGTAGGGCGGGCCATTGTGGCTCAATGGCAGAGTTCTCGCCTGCCATGCCGGAGACCCAGGTTCGATTCCCAAAACCTGCCCATGCCAAAAAAAAAAAGGTGTAGATGAGGTTAGCATATGTCATATAGAGGTTCTGTGCTGGTTTGAAGCTGCTCCGCACCCCAGAAAATGCCATGTTCTTTTAATCCATTCCTGTGGGCGCAGACCTGTTGTGGGTGGGAACTTTGATTAGGTTGTTTCCATGGAGATTCAAGGTAGGTCTTAAACCTTTACTGGAGTCCTGGATGAGGATAAAAAACAGAAAAGGCCCAGACAGCACAGACAGAAACACCCAGAGATAACTCAGAAAAGCCGCATTAATGTTAAGAGAAGCTGAAAGACTCGCTGAAGCCAGAACGTGAAAGCAATGAAACCCAGGGGAGAAGGGCCAGCAGACGCCTGCCGCGTGCCTTGCGATGTGACAGAGGTGTCCCAGGTGCCAGCAGCCTGTCTTCAGAGAAGGTATCGTCCTGTTGATGCCTTAATTTGGACATTTTTACAGCCTTAGAATTGGAAAGTGTAACCTAATACATCCCCATTGTTAAAGCCACCCTATTTCTGGTATATTGCATTCCAGCAGCTTGAGCAAATCAAAACAGGATCTGATACTTGTTTTCGGAAGGAAACACTAATACTAGTTAGCTCAAAAGGCATAATTGCACACTGGGTTAAGAGGGACTGGCTATTCTACTTCAGGTGGTCGAGAGTGGGGTGAGCAAGCTGAGATGGATTTACCATCAGATCATCCTTTTGGACTCCAATTAAACTATCTTCTTGCATATGGGAAGCTGCCAGGCCTGGATGCTCTGGGAAAGGATTGATGGGTCAGCCCGTTTCTTCACTGGCATGCGATTCTGACACAATAACTCCTTACTCTTGGTCCTTGAAGGAGCAGGTTCCTGACCCTGGCATGAGACTCAAAGAGGAGCAAGTGCTGTCCCAGCTTCACAAGTTGCCCCTAGGCAGGGGGACCACATGCAGTGGCCTCTCGCCCTGAACACATCAGGCTTAGGGCGGCTGGGGAGGTTTGGCTTCCCCTTCAGTGGACTCCCCGCACAACACAACATGTTAAATATTGCTAAAGAGGAAACAAGGAAGGAAAACCAGCACTTAGAAACAGAGAAAGAACACTTCAGATATTTAAACATTACAAAACATATATGGTGCCTGTAAACCATATGGATATTTATTATTATTTTAGAAAATTACACAAACTTGTATTTACACTCAGCTTGAAATGCAATTTTTATTATTCAAATTCTTGATCTGAACATATGCCATGGCTCATAAAATATTTATTCTGTGAACACATAGCCCTCCTGGGGAAGTGAACAAACTTTCAGATCAGAACCCAGCCAGTCTGAGCAGCCCTCACCAGAGGCTGGGTTTTAGTCGTTAGTCAGGCACTTGTTACTAGAGTTTGGCACGTCCCAGATAGGATGCACTTGACATCCATAATCAGATTAGTGCTTTGGCAGGCATTTTGACCTGTAGCTGGTTATTTGACATGGCCAAATGCCTGGCTTTGGACTGAGTTCACATTTCTGAGTTGAGAATCATTGTTTTGTAGGATTCCCCCATTTGAGAGGCGCTTTACAAAATACCATCAAATGCCAGAAGAAAGGTTCTCTCTGAGGAGTCGTAAACAACTGGCAGGACAGGATGTCTTGATCTGAGTTGCCTAAGTCTTCAGAAATGTCTTTATAGTGCCTTCTTAGTGGCCAAGAACCTCCATTAGATCTTTATTGAAAAAAAGTCATAATGCTAATAACATATAGAATTATTGTTACCATGTTTACTATTTGAATAACTATACTTATGTTTACTGTTTAAAGCTTGAAAAATGGTGAGTGGAGCTTAATTCCCCTCTTTGGGGGAGGGAAGCAGGACTCAGGGACTCATGTCTGATGAATAGGATATGGAAAGGGAAAAATGGTAACTTTGCGGTGGAGAAAACTGTCATGTGAGTGAGGTTAACATCACCGGAAACAGAGCAAGTTGATGTCACGTCCCCCTCACACGGCACATGAGAATGGCACCTCCCCCCTGAGGTTCACTCCTCAAACCTCAGGCCCGGTAAAACCATGAGCAAACGCCAGACAAACCCAATTGATGGACCTTCTGCAAAATACCCAACCATTACTGTTTAGAAGTTTCAAGGTCAGGAAAGGCAAGGCTAAGCGACTGTCAAATAAATGGTGGGAGTCTGAGAAGACAGGACAACTGAAGGCAGTGTGGGATCCTGGAACGGATGCTGGAAGAGGAAAAGGACATGGGGGGGAATCTGACAACATCCAGCAACGTCTGCGGTTGAGTTAGCAGTGTGGCACCCGTGTTCATTTCTCAGTCTTGATGAGCGTGCCTTAATTATGTAAGACCTTGATGCTAGGTGAGGCTGAGAAAGGCTACAAGAGATCTCTGTGCGCTATCTCTACAGCGCTGTATAAATCCACAATTATTTCAAAATTAAACACGTTAAGAAGTCAAGGTGAGGGAATTGTTGCTATAAATTCAAAATTAAACACATTAAGAAGTCAAGGTGAGGGAATTGTGATTATCTTACTAGATATGAAAGCTGCTTGCTAGATAACTCTGCCTGTCAGAATGTCATAAACAAGTCAAAGGCAATACGCCCTGGAGGAAGCTTCTCATCTGACCCGCCTTTTTCCAGTCTCGAGTCTGGTTCTTCCTGCACTTTCACTAATGACCTGATAGCCTACCGTCCTAAAGTAACTCTACTTCTCCTCCTTTATGCCTCCAGTATATTTCAAATCTACCCAAATCCCACTGAATTCAATTTTATATATCACTTTCAAATAAACCACCTTCTTTCCATTTTCTTGGCTTCAAGATGCCCCGTCAACCGCACTTGTCCTCAGTGTGCGTGTCGCTCTCCCCTTGTGCATTCTGCTTCACTCGTCCATCCGCTCACCTCTTCACATGCATTGGGAAAGGGTGGCTTTCCTTGAATAATTCCTGTGCCCGTTTTGTTTTGAAAAAATAACAGGTAAAGTAAATTCAACTCCATGTGTAAGCCCCTCCCTTGATGTATACCCTGATGAACGATCAGCAACTTTTTACTTGGAAAAGCAGAAAGGATCTGAGGGGTTTGGACTGCAGCTTTCCTTGGTCAGTGTTGACAGCTGTATCTGAACGTCCTTTTCCGTGAAGAATGAGTTCAGAGTTTATGGAAGATAATGTCATAGCCGAGAGGACTTTACATAAAGCAAGTATTGCATAATCATGTTATTTGTATCCCTTGACAACAGAATTCACAATGCCTCGTTTAATGAGAAATTGAATGGAAGATGTGTTTGAAAAATTAATCCACTTTAATAATATATGGCACTGATAATGGCCATTTCTAGCAGTGTTTATACCTATAAACTAAGAGACCATGAATACCAATTACAGTAAAAAATAATGAGATGTATTATTTCCTCAAGAAAATTACTTTTAAAAATATGCATTTTGACATCCTCAAGATTAATTACACAATTATGCAGTTCCAAAGTGTAATCGGTACAATTGCAAGCTGTGGTGAGAAACTGAGCAATCATGCTTACTAAAAACTCAAAAGCCTCACTTTTGATGAATCTTGCTTTATGCAGTCACGCAAGTTTAGAGAATATAGCTTTCCAATAAAGAATATTTATCAATCTTCTACCTTGCCCAAGTCTTGGGGGCAATTTATCAGTAGCAAAGAAACTGTGATTAGAACATTGCAAACTACGCTGCTGCCTCAAAACGAAGGCTGCATATTGAAAAGCCAAAGGGAAAAGAAAATAAACGAGGCTGTTCACCAAAGGAAGGCTGGACAAATAGGTCCGAGAAGAGAACTCATTTCAGGTAATGCTTTGCATTGCTTAATGAAGGTGCTACTTTCAAAGTGCAGGCACTGAGGCAAGTAGGCCAGGACAGATGACACGGGGGACACAGCAGCTTTGAGGGTTGGTGGTTTACCTCACAGGCTGTCACTCTGAGAGCCCAGCCAGCAAATGGTAGAGATCACAGCCGAGGAGATCAGGCTCACCCCGAGGCTCCACCCACAGCACACGGCTCCTGAAGAGGCCCTGTCCTAGTTTTCTAGCTGCTGGAATGCAATATACCAGAAACGAAATGGCTTTCAAAAGGGGGGATTTAATAAGTTGCTAGTTTACAGTTCTAAGGCCAAGAAAATGTCCCAATTAAAGCAAGTGTATAGAAATGTCCAATCTAAGGCATCCAGGGAAAGATACCTTGGTTCAAGAAGGCCAATGAAGTTCAGGGTTTCTCTCTCAAGTGGAAGGGCACGTGGCGAACGTAGTCAGGGTTTCTCTCTGCTGGAAGGGCACACGGTGAACACAGCATCATCTGTTAGCTTTGTCTCCTGCTCTCTGGAAGGCATTTTCCTTCTTCATCTCCAAAACTTGCTGGCTGGTGGACTCTCTGCTTCATGGTGCTGTGCTCTCTCTCCAAATCTGCAGCTTCCTCCAAAATGTTTCCTCTTTCATAGGATTCCAGTAAACTAATCAATACGCACCCAAATGGGTGGAAATCCAGCTTCACAACCACTCTTGATTAATTCACATCTCCAGGGAGATGATCTAATTACAGTTTCAAGCATACAATACTGAATAGGGATCAGAAGAAACACTGCCTTTACAAAATGGGATTAGGATTAAAAAATGGCTTTTCTAGGGGACACACATCCCTTCAAACCAGCACAGTCCCCAAGAGCTGGGTCCAGAGGTGACACCAGCCACAGCACAACGTAGCCAATTCCTGAAGCGAGCAACTCTGATCATTGGGAACTCCTTCACTACGTTCAGTGGAGACAAAACTTCTCTGATCATATTCGTGGCAGGGCCCGGTTTTCAGTGGCGCCCGTGGCTGCTGGGAACGTGCAGCTGCATTGTCTCAGGACACCTGTTACCTGCCACTCTCTCCTCCCCTCCCGCTGCCAGGCTTCTGCTCTCCAGACAGAAGCGCAGCTTTCTTACTTCAACCATGGTTGTTATTTGCACATATTCACCACAAATCTAAACATTCCTGGGGAACAAAAACCTTGTCTTATCCACCCAGCTACCCCCAAACCAGTTTCTGGCATGTGGTACATTTTCTGGACATTCGCTCCATGTCCGTTAGGCAACCCAGGCCTCACCTCCAATCTCGACTGTTGTAAAACAGGATTCCTAGACATGCTTCGTCTGTATTTCAATGTCAGGCTTCATGAAGCGTCAGCAAGGCAGAAACGGTTCAGGAAGTTTCCCAAAGGTAAGCTGGAGCAGGGGCAAGGGTCCAGGGAGGGGAGCCGTGGTCCTCGCCCTCAGGAGAATCCAAGCAAAGTCTTTCCTCTCAGAAGGGTCTGGCCGGAGGGAGTGACCCGTGGGCCTTGGTGAGCCCTTGGAAGCACACTTCCTCTAATTTCCTTTTTTTTTCACCTCTTTTCCCATAGGGAAAAGCCCTGAACAGAGCTCCTGAGGCTTGTTGTGTTGGGAAGTGAGAAAGGCCACTCTACCTGCCCTCGAGTCAGGAGGAGGGAGAAAGGCAGTGAGCGGAAGTGAGGGAGAGGGGCTGACCCTGAGCTGGGACAAGGGGAGAAGAGAAGGTCCGACCTGAGGCGCGCCCTGGTCCCTTGTAAGGAAAACCCCGGGGGGAAGCCGTCAGGGAGCCACACGTGGAGAAACCACCTGCCCCACCACGTGAGCCGCGTGTCTCGTGGGCATGGAACTGGGATCGGAAGGTCCGTTTCGGGTCAGGTGAGTAGAGCGACTTTGACGGGCTTCCAGGAGGGAAGCTGGGAGGACGTTCCTGTTGTCCCCAAGGCTGAGTCGTCTCCTTCCTCCCAACAGTCCCCAACATGGCTGGGGCTTTCCTTAGGAAGCCATTTGAACAGGACCCTGGAGGAGCCCCCCCTCCCCCCACAAGCCTTCAGGGCAGTCCCCACGGGCTAATGACCCTGTGGAGGGAAGGCTCCTCCTTCACTGGACGGCTGCTGGGGGCTGGAGGGACCCACGCCCTTCCTGTGTGCTTCTCAATAGGGCACCACGCACAACCTCAGAGAAGGGAAGTGGGATGGAGCCGCCATAGCCCCTCGCTCGTGTGGAGCCCCCTCGGCTGTCCAGCTTCCAGAGGCAGCGTTGTTTCAGCTCTGATTGATGCTGGAGGCGACCAGGCCGCATGGTGGGAAGGAATGGTGGCCGGACCTGTGAATCAGGCCACCCGGAGTTTGACCTTGACTGTTACTGGTTTTGGACTGAAAGGAACGTGTTCCTGGTCGGGTGACAAAGTCATTGTGATGCCAAGCAGCAGTGTGAGTGCGGGTGACGGGCCTGTCCCTAATAGGTAACAGTGGCATGGCCCTGTCTCTGAAAAGGGCATCACCTGTCCGTCCGTGTGTCCGAATTGGCGGTAGAAACCTCCGGAGGAAGGCAGAGATGTGGGCGAGGACCCGTGTCCGACGCTGTGGCGTGGGGCAGCGTGAGGGACTGAGCAGCAGATTCTGGAAGTGGCCCGCTGTGCTGTCGTCCACCCCCGGAGGTCCTTTCCCTCAGTTTCCTGGAGTCACATCCGCGCTGGCTGGGTCAGACGTGCTTCTGCTGGGTGCAGACTGCTGTGAAGGCTTCCGCGTGCCCAGCGCCTCACAGGGCTTGGCCTGAATGTCTGCATGTGGAAACTCGAACACAGGACACGGCGTGCAGTGAGCAGGGCAGGGTCTCCACTCCTGACCCACTCACAAGAGAAAAACGGAACTCAGTTCTTGTACACACGTTTAAACATTAAATACCCCATTTCCTCCAGGAACGCAGCACTGCTAGGTGCTACTGCACATAAAACAGGCCAGCAGTGCTGGCTGGCCACAGCATAGATGGAAAGACAAGTAGGCAAAATGAACTGTAAAACAGTGCTGATTTGCATGCATCATGTACCCAGAAAAGCCGTGTCCTTTAATCCTCATTCGATTGCTGGCTGGGAGCTTTTTGATTATCCGTGGAGATGTAACACCCCCAATTGTGGGTGGTAACCTTTGATTAGGTGGTTTCCATGGAGATGTGTCTCCACCCTATTGTGGGCGGTAACCTTTGATTAGGTGGTTTCCATGGAGATGCGTCTCCACCCAATTGTGGGCGGTAACCTTTGATTAGGTGGTTTCCATGGAGATGCGTCTCCACCCAATTGTGGGTGGTAACCTTTGATTAGGTGGTTTCCATGGAGATGCGTCTCTCCCACCCATTCAAGGTGCAGTTCCTTCCTGGAGCCCTTTAAGACGGAACCGTTTTGGAAAGAGCCACAAGAGCCACCGGAAACAACAGAGTCCACACAGCCAGAGGCCTTTGGAGATGCATAAAGAAAATGTCCCCAGGGAAGCTGCTGAAGAAGCCTGGAGAGAAAGCTAGCAGACATGCCCATGCGCCTTTCCAGTTGAGAGAGAAACCCTGACTATCATCGGCCTTCTTGAACCAAAGTGTCTTTCCCCGGATGCCTTAATTTGGACATTTCTATAGGCTTGCCTTAATGTGGGTATTTTCACAGCCTGGGAACTGTAAACCTGCAACTTGACAACTTCCCCTTTTTAAACACTGTTACAGGGCAGGCCACAGTGACTCAGCAGGCAGAATTCTTGACCGCCATACCAGAGACCCAGGTTTGATTCCCGGTGCCTGCCCATGCAAAAAAAAAAAATCTGTTACTGTTCTGGTATATTGCATTCTAGCAGCATTTAAGAAACTGAAACAGATTTTGTTACTGAGAGTGGGTACTGCTGCAGTTTGCAAATACCAAGCATTTTGGAACAGGATAAGGGGAAGATATTGGAAGAATTGTGAGGAGCTTGATAGAGAAGGCCTGGACTGCTTTGAAGAGACTGTTGGTAGAAATGTGGACGCTAGTGATACCTCTGAAGAGGTTTTAGACAGAAATGAGAAATGTATCATTGCAAACTGGAAGGAAGGCAGCCCTTGTTTTAAAATGGCAAATAATTTGACCAAATTGAGTACTGCTGTGGGATAGAAGTTAGAATTTAAAGGATACAACCCAGGACACTTAGCTGAGGAAATTAGCTGAGGAAATTTCCAAACTAAATAAAGAAAAAGTCCCTGGCTTCTCCTTGAAGCCCCTGGCTTCACCTTGACAAGAAAGTGATAAACTGAGAACTGAACTCTAGATACAAAGAAGCCAGAAATTGATGATCTGAAAACCTCTGGACTTCCAAAACGGGTGATCCCAGAGAAGAGTTTCCCACATGAGGATTTAACCAAATGTGGAACCGGACAGCCATTTCAGAGAAAGCCAAGATTGGACATGAAGTTATCCAAAAAGGATTTGCCGAAGCTCCCGCTGTCTGATGGGCATGATCCCTCCTTACTACATAGAATGCCAAGAGTGCTTTGGAACCTGCATAAACAGAGCCACTGCCAGTCTGGGTGGGGGGCTCAGAAAAGGACAATGTGAAGGTAAAATAACTTCAGAGGCAGAAATATGGAAGCTAAAGTCTAAAGTCAAGAAACCTTGGACCCACCCATATAAGTGGAGAGGGAGAATTTGCCCCAAAGGCAGAGGATGGGCCTTCCACCTCGTTGTAGTGGAAGAGTCATGCCACCTCAGGCCTTGGAAAGGGTGAACCACATTCCTTGGGGTTTGGAGAGAGCCTGGCTGCCACCACATGGAGGGGTGAGCGTGTGCCCCGGAGATGGCAGAGAGCCCGGGTGCAGCCCTGATGCTTGGAGAGGATGGAGCCAAGTAGAAGATGGTCTCCCCAATGTCCCCCAAGGTTGTCTTCAGAGAGAGGCAGGCCTCTGCGTAGGCCCTTGGAAAGGGTGGGACGGACGCTTTCTAAATCCCTGAAGATAAATGACTCACAGACTTTGAAATCTAATGGAGTTCGCTCTGCAAGTTTTCAAAACTGCATGGGTCCAGTGACCCTGTGTTCCTTCCAATTTCTGCCTATGGAAATGGGGATATTTATCCTATGACTGTCCCTCCTTTGTGTGTTGGCAGCAGATAACTTGTTCTGAGTTTTGCAGGTCCAGAGCCAGAGGAGAATTTTGCCTTGGGATAGATCATGCCTGCAGCTGACTTTGATGAAATTTTGTACTGTTTCTGACTTTGTATTGTATTTATATTGTTACTGAAATTTTTAAGGCTTTCTGATATTGTTATGAAATTAGTGCATTTTGTATTTGGAAAGAGCATGTCTTTTGGGGGTCAAAGGGTAGAAGGTTTGAAGTTATTTTGTACCTCAGAAAAGCCATGAACTTCAATCCTCATTCAATATTTCTGGGTTGTAGCTTTCTGATGGTTTCCAGGGAGATGTGACCCCCCCCCAGTTGTTGGTGGTAACTTTTGATTACATGGTTTCCATGGAGATGTGCCTCTACCCATTCAAGTTGGTATTGCTGACTGGAGCCCTTTAAGAGGGAACCATTTCGTAAAAAGCTTTAGAGCCACCAGAATCAACAGAGACAACAGAATGGACAGAGCCCCAGGGAAACTGTTGAGGAAGCCTGGCGAGCTAGCAGACGTCACCATGTGCCTTTCCAGCTGAGAGAGAAGTGCTGAACATCACTGGCCCTCTTGAACCTAGATATCTTTCCCTGGATGCCTTAATTTCGACATTTGTATAGGCTTGCCTTCATGTGGACATTTTCATGGCCTTAGAACCATTAACTTGCAGCTTAATAAATTCCCCTTTTAAAGACTGTTCCAGTTCTGGTATATTGCATTTTGGCAGCATTTAAGAATCTAAAACAAACAGGTAACCTACCATGTTCCTCTCTGGTCATGGGAGACAGGTGGCCCGCCTGTAAGAAGCAGAGAGTGAGTGATGCCCTGAGTCCAGGCTCTCTGTCCTCCACCCGCCAGGCTACTGCCCCTTCCACCCGCCCGCAGGGCATCGATGCTCAGCATTCCTTTAACAGGTGCCTTTGCAGCTATTTTTCATACTGTAGTTCAGAAAACTGGATAATCCAAAAGCTGTCTTCATCAACAGAAATATGTAAAGCTCAAATGTTTATCTTTTTCTATTTAAATCATAGCAGTGAATGAATGTTGACTGTTCAAAAGGCTGTGTCTGAGGTCTTAAAAGATGAGGAGGATTTTCTACAGCAAAGAAATTTGGGGGACGAGCACACTGAGGGCGAGCAGAGTACATGTGGGGAACAGGTCTGCACACTGAGGACGTGCAGAGTGCGCGTGGGGAGCAGGTCTGCACAGCAAACTGATGAAAAAGTGGGTGCTTTGGCTGCACGCCTACCTAAGTAGGTGCACATGCCCAGACGTGGCGACATACAGGCTTCATGAAATAGCATAAGCCATCGACTGATTTCCTAACTGCTCTTATGTTCCAAAGATATCGATCAGTCATTCTAACAGCTCTTATTCCTGCAAAGCCTCCGTGTATAATCATTTTGATGGACCTACCCTAGGGTCAGTTCCCTTTACCTTCTCTTACCACTGGACTCATTTTCCAGCCATCCCCACAGAACACGGTGCCCAGTTGCTCTGTGCGAATGCAGGAAGTTCAGCTAGGATCATTTTCTTTTCCTCTGGAGAAGTCCAGTCTTAAGGACAAGCAGCTCCTTGAACAGCACCGGCAGCATCCGCTTCTCCTCCCGGGTGGGGAGGCTGAGTGCAGGCCAGCGAAGCAGGCAGACTGCCACCGCCTGGCTCAGACTTCAGCAGGCAGGTTAAACGGGGTCAGGGTCATGGGGAGAGAAACAGGCTCCGGCGTAAATAAAAATACACCTTTTATAAAGCAAAAGATTTTTAACTAAATATAGCTGCTGATAAGCTACTTTTCTCAGTAATGCTTCTCCTCCATTCCCTATAAAATGCACTTCTTTTTTAATTTGAGCAAATTGCATGATTATTTTTGGCTATGCAGATGCAACCTTTCCTTTTTCTGAATATTTTCTCTCCTACGAGGTACAAAGGCATGGAGATTTGAAATCATAACCGAGAATTAAGCTCTTATTAAAACAATGTGACCTTGGGAAATTACTCTAAGCCTTCACTTCTTCATTAGTAAATACACTCACAGACTGTAAGAATGTCACAGATGCTCATGTATATACTCACATGCACAGGGACACATACACGCATCTATGAATAGCGATATTATATGCACCCTTATTGGGAGGATTAAGTGAGATCACACAAGGGGTTGCTCAGTAAGTATCAGCCATCTTCCTTCTCAACTCTGAAGCTACACGCGTGGCCCCTTGGGCGTGTCATCAAGACCTGTTTATACCTTGATGGACACATTTACATGCATCTCGCCGCCGTTGTCTCGTTGCACATCAGCATCCACGTGAGCTGTACGGAGGCGCCGTCCTTGCTCTGAATGTGCAACACAATCATTGATGTCATGAGTCATGGCAGGTAAGGGATTAGCCGAATGCTAATGAGAAAGGTTTTCTTGCAGACCCAAACCAGAGCTCTAATTGTATCAACTCAAAAGTTAGTCTAATGGGATTTCTGATTACTAGAAGTATAGTATAATGCAGATAGTTCTGGAGAACTCCCTGTTCACTGAGCCCTATAGCCTTTCCTGTAATTCCTTGTGGTGTCCTTTGGCACCACTTTGGCTCAATTCATGTTTCATTAGGTCATCTGGACAGAGTGTTTTTGGTGAAATTCTTTTCTAAGACTACTGATAATAACATGAGCCTATGCAAGTGATTAGAAAGACAGACTTGAAGTTAGGACTAGAAAGAATAAAAAAAGGCCACTTCATTTTATCATGGCGGGGGGGAGGGAGAGAAAGTAAGAGAGAGAGAGAGAGAGAGAACAAAGAGCAGGAGATCTGAAGAGTTATAAGGAATCAAAACCAATAGCAAATATCAACTCCTCGTTCCAGGCTTCTCAGGCTACTCCAGAGTCCATCACTCTTTCTTCTGAATTTCATTAGAATTTGGTGCATTTTCCTACCCCATGCTTAGGTGTTCTAATAATGAGCTGATGTTTCTGTCGCCCTCCATAGACTGGATCTTCTCCTGCAGAGAAGCTGGGTCTTACCACTTCCTTTGCACATGTCACATGTATCTGCAGGCCCAGCCCCCGCATCAGCTGCCTGGAGAGAGCACTGTCCTCCAGGGAGGGAGCCGCCCCCCAGGAGCAGGCAGAGCCCACATGCCGGAACTGCCAGTGGAGGACGCGTGGCTGGTGAAGGCGCAGGGCGCGTGCTCTCTCTGGCCTCCGGGCCTCTGAGGTGGCTGGACTTGGACACTCATCCAACCATTGGCTGTTTCTACCCAAATTCCTCAATAAACGTCTTGAGTCTGAGCCATGCCATCAATAGAAATTGTACCAATAAAGGAAGTATTATTAAAAAACTTCATTTTATGACATGGAAAAAATGTACATCTAAGGAACAAATTTTATTGCAGAAAGACCAGAAATCCCATAACGTACTTTTAAAATTTTCCCTCGGTTTGGCTACACTTGCCCTCTCATCATGGCTTTGTTTCTTAGATAAGTTGAATCCAAGGAGTGTCTCCATCTTTCCAGGGGCCTCTCCCAGGCCTTGCAGAGCTGCAGCGTCAGCGGTGAACGGGCTGCTATAATTATCAACTGATATCTCCACTGAACGGATATTTCTTCTCTGGATGTTTGCAACAAAATCTCTCTGTGTTTACCAAGAAGCTTCCACTTGCTGTGTACTTTACACACTGAAAGGGTTTAAATATGTGCACACACAGACACACGCACAAATCTCAAACCCCAAGTAGAATGAAAAGAAAAATAATATATCAATATACTTTAAATATTGCACTCATTTATTCATGAAAAGATAACAGAACTATGAAAGATTATAATGAGTCATTAAGGAAAAGAGTAGAGATCATAGAAGCAAGAGGCAAATTATAATTCCAGTTTTTTAATGGAAAGGAGTACATTTAAGCAATGTACCAGTTTTTTAATGGAAAGAGGTACATGTAAACAATGAATTCTACCATGGAAAGACCAGAACAATCATGCTGAAATTCTCTCTTCTTGCTCTTCCCAGCGTGATGTTCTGTGTATTGCAGACTGCTGCAGTGAGTCGGTTACTGGTAACTGCAGCCTGTCCGTGCATGTGGCACAGCTGTCTGTCCATCCTCAGAATCGAAGAGGTTCACGCGATGGCTTCAAAAGATGGGGTGTGTCCGAGCGGACGGCAGTTCTAAGAGACTGATAAAAAGCAAACCACAGCTACCTGCATTCCTAATTTTATTCCATATCTGAATGATTCATTTCTTAAGTTACCCCACAGAGATGCTGTCCCTTTGCACGGCACTTGTTCTTTATGCAGTGGTTTGTAGAAAGGGAACTTAGAGGAAAAGTTGTGAGGAAGACACAACCTTGGAGCATGTTTAGTGTGCTTCAGACATGTATGATCCCTAAAATGTCTTGTGTAAATCAGATCACACTTCATAGAGACTGGCTGCACCTCCTGGGGCTGGGACACACAGAAGCACCCTTGGGCCGGCCCCCAGGGTGGGCCTGGGGGCAGGATCGGGTCAGAACCACTCCATGAGCTCTTGGTCACGAGAAGCCCAGGGAGGAGCCCGAGGGTCCGTGGAGGTGCCAGCAGCGCCGGAGCGTGTGTATGTTGGGGGGGGGGGGGGGGGCGGTGCTCAGGACACCCTGCACAGAAACAAGGACTCCCGGGGCTGGACAGCTGGACAGCTGTCGCTGTGCTGGCAGGTGTGCTGAGTGCAGAGGACACGGGGGCCCGGCCAAGGGGGAGCAGATGTGTCCCACCAGCTGGGAACCCCGGGCCATTGCTTCCCCCAGTCCTCTCTTCCCCCACCCATTAAAACAAAGGTTGTTTTCCTGGACAGTGCCCAAGGCATCTGCCATTGCACCAATCCGTGATCCTGAAGCCACACCCAGCATGCAGTAAGCTGCGAGCAGGGGGCCTGCACCTGCAGCCCTCCCCGTTGGTGCTGAGGACGGAGCACCTGGCTGGCTCTGCAGGAAATGCTATTAGCTACCCAGGAATGAGAGCTCTTCTCCAAGACTGTGACCATTAAAACAGAAACAGGCAGAAAAGCGAATGGATGACAGAGACTTCAAAACGAAGTGTCTGAGTGATATCTGCTCTTAAGAAAGGAGGCTCAAGGCCGGGGTAAGGAAATACACCGAAGCCCACCACCCTCCCATCCTGTGGGGCTGACAGCCTGGCCCACCCCAGGAGGGGCTCTCGCGGACCTCTCCCAGTGTCCAGCATTGCATTGGTCATTTAGTTGCCACATTTCGTTGTGTGGATTTTGCCCAATGCTTGCCACACTGTGGACCAGCTCCAGTTGTGATTCTGCTTCGTGCCAGGTCCAGAGCCCAGGCAGGTCTCGGAGCCCCTGGGTGGGCGACTGGGGGGCTGCACCGAGGCACTAACTAACGCGCGATGCCCTGGCACGTGCTCGGCATGGAAGAGGCTCCTCTCGTTACTCGGTACCAGCAAACTCAGAGTTGGCCCCCAGGTGCTCCGATCAGTCTTGCCTGCTCTCGCTGCTCCTCTTCAAGTGACACAATGAATAAAAACACCCATACACAATGCAGATGCTTTCCGTGCATGGAGAGCTACTTTACACGACCAGCGATTTCATCACCTTTTGGCCAAAAATAATATAGCCCAATTTAAAGAATAATTTTACCACATGTTTGTGTAGCACGTTGCAGATTCCAAGAATATGACCTCCCCTGGCAGCCCAATAAAACACAGTGGGCATCGATAGGTCTGCTGTAGGCAAGTAAATAACAGCTGAGAAAGCTTAACCTGCTCGAGGTTACAAAGGGAGAAAAGATCTGGATGGGGCTCAAGTCTATAGGTCTCAGCTATTTATTTGCACGATTCCCAATATTCGGCCTAATGTACACCTCTCTCATTCCTGCCTGTGCTTGGAAAAGCAAAGAACTGTCTTCCCTGATCTGAAAATAAAGGAGCCCTTTACTCAGCAGTTTCGTTCACATCAATATCTCACCATGCATGCACACACACACTCTCATTCTGTTACAAGAAGATAGTGAAGGAAATTACTTCTTTCACCGAGGTTTTCATTTGATGAATGTTGTCAAAACATAAAGGTGATTTCTTGCATGGCATCATCCTCCAGGGCCAGCAACAGGGGGTTTATTGGTGACATTTTATAAACTGTGCTCATTTGCATTAGAACCTGCCTCAGCCCAAGTAAAATTGGAAATAGAATATGTCTGCCATAAAAAGAAAGGTCACAATTGTCTATTCACCAGAGGAATTTAAATTTTTTAATACCACAGCACAGCTAAGGTGATAGGACAGTGTTGCAGGTGTGAGAAAAATCATTCCTTTTACCAGGAAGAATTCAGAAAGAAACTAAGCAAATAATTCTGTGGCAAATTGAGGGGCACTTATCACTTCTCCCCAGCAAGTAAAATAAAATTATTATTCACGCTGCAAAAGGCAGTTCTCACAAGGTAGCTTGTAGGGAGACAAAAGGGAATTGGGGACCACGGTCAAAACCACTGTGGCACATGGCTGAGTTACCCTGGTTTGTCTTTTAAGATACTGGATAGAGTTCAAGATACCCTAAGTTTACAGAGATTATTTCTTTGATGCTCCTTCAACATAATATTTTACTCAGAGAGCAGAACTTTGTTATTTTCCTTAAGAGAACGGTCCAGGGACCATTTATTCCGTTGTTGTTAATTTGGGTTGGTTTGTTTTCTCGCTTTGCGCCTTGTGGAGGGTGAGCGTTGGCTGCCGAGGGGCCACATGCCAGCAAAGCCAGGTGAGGGGCCCCGGCATCTCGGTGGGGTCCCTAAGCAGGTTAGGAGGACAGAATGGACCATTCGTAATGACCTGCAACCAAAGCGAGGAAGGCAGTGGTACATAAATAAATAAGTCCCCTCCTATGCAACACGTACAGAAGTTGCTCAAAAATAAGTGGTGAGTTGAAGATGGTTGACAAACCTTGAAGTTCAAAGTCACTGTTTCAGGGTTAAAAATACTGTTGGCAAAGAGGTTCCTTTCTCCTTATCCAGAGGAAATGCGCAGAAAGCAAAGAGAATGTGAATTTATAAATACACACACTCATAAATAAAGCCCATGAGATGAAAAGAGTGAATTTTTAGTAACTATGATTTATAGCTATATTTTGTCTATGAGCTTATGGTAACAGATGGGAAGAGGAAACAGGAAATTGGTGTGCCCAATCATTTTTTTTTTAAAGGAGGGAAGGTATTAAATCAAGAAAGTCAGAATGAGTGACTCATCCCAAAAGTGCTCATCTGGTTCCCAGGCAGCATCTTCATTATGACACTATATCCATCCATGAGGGAAAAACTGAAGTTAAGTGGGAACTTCAGTGGTGAGAGTATTTATGCTTAATAAGGCGAAATGTGAGCCCCAGGAGCCAACCTGAAAAGCCCTCCCACATCTCGCAGCCTGAGCCTGACAGCCTCTGGCCCCTTCCCGACCACAGCCTTTGGCTGCAGGGCTCACACCTGAGTGGCTTGTGCGTGAAGGGGACGCAGGCCTGCCCACTGCCCACGCCACAGGCCCCAGCGGCCAGGTCTGCACTCCTTGGCAGGAGTCAGTCTCTATGAAAAACCACATTTTCTGTAGAATTACAAAGTAAAATGAGTACATTGCAAAACCCACCACCTCCAGTCTCTGCTTTGCTAGAAATTAATTACACATTTTTAAAAGTGTATTTGTTAATAAACTATTTCTTCTTTCCCATTCTATTTGTGATTTCTTATAAGCCATAAAATAATTTGACATTCCAAATAGTATAAGCTGTAAAGGAGTTAAAGTTTGGCCATACAATGTCACTATTAGTAAGAGTTATTCAGTACACATCTACCTGTAAAACTAAATACGTATCTTAGATCAGATGTTTGAGAGAGAATTAGGCTGAGCAAGAGGTAAGTACTGAGAGGAAGTGGGCCTTGTTTTGGGGTGTCCCACACGACAGAAGTAGGTGAACACTTCCACTCCTCTCTCTCTCTCTCTGCCCATGCCCTCTCTTTTATGAGAATGCTTTAAATCCCAGGTTTCTTCTCCCACAGCCAAGAGAACCAAGATGAGATAGGAGAAAAAGCACTAAGACAAAAGTATGAAGTTGGTATGTGGTGGAAGAAATGGGAAATGGCAAAGAAAAAATTGTATCTCCCCATTGACCTAAGAGGAAATAAAACTTCTGTGCAATAACCGAACACGTCTTCCTGGACATCCGCACACCTTGTGGGGAAGGCTCCAAGAAGGACTTGCTCCTCTTGTAGAGAAGATTAAACCTTCATTTGAGAAGTCATCAAGAAGAAACAGGGTCCTGAAAGTTTAGCATTATAAACTTGTTCTAGTTTGCCAACTGCTGGAATGCAATATACCAGAAACAGAATAGCTTTCCAAAAAGGGGGATTTAATAAATTGCTAGTTTACAGTTCCAAGGCCATGGAAATGTCCAAATTAAAGCAAGTCTATGGAAATGTCTGATCTAAGGCATCCAGACAAAGATACCTTGGTTCAAGAAGGCCAGTGAAGTTCAGGGTCCCTCTCTGCACTGGAAAGGCACATGGTGGACATGGCAGCATCTTCTAGCTTCCATCCAGGCCCCTTGCTTCATGAAGCTCCCTGGCAGCTTCTCCTTCTTCATCTCCAGAGGCCACAGGCTGGTGAACTCTGGTTCTCTCATCCTCCCGTCGTGGTTCTGCAGCTCTCCCTCATTCTCAAAAGGAACTCTCTCCAAATGTCTCCCCTTTCATAGTAAATTAGCCAAGACCCATGTAGAATGGGTGGAGACACGTCTCCATCTAATCAAGTTTAATACTCACAATTGATTGAGTCACATCTCCGTGGAGAAAACCTAATCAAGTTTCTAGCCTGTAATATGAATGGGGATTAGAAGAAACCGTTGCACCCACAGGACTGATTAGGATTAAACATTGCTTTTCTAGGGTACATAACTCCTTTCAAACCAGCACAAAACTACAGGACTGTTATAAACCACAACTGCTTTTGGCTCCCTCTCCTTGTCACTCCAGTGCCTTCAGGGACCTCCTCTGACAGGGACAGGGCCAGCGACAGCTGCAACTTCCCCTTGGCAGCACCAGGCTAGCCTCAGAAAGCAAAGCTTCATGTCACAGCTTCCAATGTCTCTGCTGATAACTGTAACGCCCCTTTCTTCTCCTCTGGGCATTACTCGTTCAGGTACCTTCCGACTGGCCTCCTTTACCTAAAGCCTTGGCCCCTCCGTTCCCATGGGGAGCTGGCAGCATTCACACCCTCCTCGGGGACTCCTGTCTGAGCCCAGCAACCCCAGCAGAAAGCTCCTGCCAGACAAGTTCCTGGGAGCTCCCAAAGGCAGTCAGGCTATTTGTTCACAGGTTGGACCAGATACCCTTGCCCAGGTCACTTGTCCCAGCACTGTTTGAGATAAAAGGTGGAAGTCTTAGAAACTAAAGGAAACCTTTGGAATCTTTCTCATCATCTCCACAGAGCATGAGCAGAGCCCCTCGTGTATTTAAGCACCTGAGTGCTGGGGGGAAACATCACTGAGTGGGAGGCGGATACAAACAGCATGAAGAAGTGCCTGTCCCCAGGAGCTTGGGGTCCACAGGGGCTTGGAGTGCAGGCAGGCAGCCCAGTGCCGGCAGTGTGAAGACAGAAGCATATTCCACTCAGAGCACGGCTTCTTTAGAAATAAGAGCATAAAGTTAGATACGAAAATGAATATTTATTAGCATAAAAGATGTAACAAATTGTAATTTACAAAAATATTAAAAGCATTTCAAATATCATAAAGTTCAGAAATTTAACACACTACTTTTATTGACAACTACCTGCAATGCCACAACGGTGTTTTCCCTTCATTTTCTGGCTGCGTACTATTTGGTCATCTCTTCATATGAAATTGTAATACCAGTTTACATAACGAAAAATAGGAAACTAATCTAGTCTGTCCTCGTGCATGGTGGAACAACATCTTTTTGTTGGTTCCTACTTGGAATGCACACATCACATGACTTCATTTACAATGTGTTTCCATTTGCAGTGGTCCATTTGTGTGCCATTTGCGGCTTGTAGCTTCTGCCCCACAGACACAGGAATTCTAATGCATTCTGATAAGTTTACCTGATTCCCATCAAAAACAAGTTTAATGATGCTGCATTTATAATTGTTTACTGCGTCATCAAGCATATTCCTGGCAGAAGAGAATTTCCATTTTGTGCAGGCCCCAAGGACACTGACCCCCTCACTTAGCATTTTGCACACCTGAGGACTGGAAGAATGCTCCCAGGTGAGTTTCTGGTTGTACCATTTGCAGCTCTGTTTCCCTGAACCAGAGCTGGATACCGGAGGACACGCGATGCCCAGCGCAACTGTTGGGGCTGCCCCCCCTCCACACGGCGCCGAGTGGTCTGCAGGGCAGTCAGGAGGAGCGCGGGGAAACCACCCCCACCCGAGCTGGCCAGCGACACTCCAGGCCACGTCAGCGTGCCCCGCCACACCCTCCTAAACATGCCCCCAGTTCCCTTCTCCGCCAATCCCAGACTGCTCTCAGCCACCTGAGGCTCCCACCCCAGGACAACAGGGACAACGGCTGGCAGGGGGCAGTGTGCTTACCAAGTGCAGTTAAAACTGTTTATATTTGCAAGTTTTACAAAAACATGCCTATGTGAATGCAATCTTAGGACACTTTCTAAGGCCTGGAAAGTTTTCTCTGCCAGGGAAGGACCTCAAAGCTTCAACTTCCTTAGCTTCAAGGTCTTCAGCTGTGGCTGAAGGAGAGCAGCAGCTCGGGTCCTTGGTGCCCGCGGTTCAGAGAAGGATGCCCCTCCTGGAGGGCATTCCAAGGACGACTTCCCACAGGGAATGATCATAGTGGGCTTGAAGAACAGAAAGGACAGGTGGCCAAGGACGTGGCTATACAAAACTGAGTCAGAACTGATAGAAAATACATAAGGTGGGCTAGGAAGGGGACTAGGAATCAAACTGGCATTTTTCAAGTTAGGAAATTATCCCTTTCATGGACAAGATCTAACACTTCCTGAGGGTTGGCCACAGAAGCCGATCCCTGGGTTACTGCTTTCTGTGATTCGTCTGAACCCACTGATTCTCTCCATGCTAGGTCTGCGCCGTGTCAGGCGGGGCTGGGGCTGTGGGGCTGCTGCACCAACGGTGCAGAACCCGGCGCTGTCACATCACAGCTGCACACAGGCCTTCCCGGTGTTTGTACCCAGTGAGCAAGTCATTTCTTCCGCCGACCCCAGGACAAGCTCCCCGAGGGACACCAGGCGGCCGACTTTGCTTCTTGTGCTGAAGATTCCCCTCTGCGCGGGCCCCCATTTCTGTGAGGATGGGCTCACCTCTGCACTCCACGGTGCTGGGGCGTCTGGTCAGCAAGAGATTCAGGTCATCTCACGTCCCGGGCTCCTGCTGTCTGCAGCGAGGAGCAAGTCTCCTGCAGGTAGTTTTCCCTGAACAACAGCCTTAGATGTTGTGTAGATCATGTCTGTGAATCTTCAGGACTCTAAAGTTGGACACTCTGACCCCCATTTGCCATAAGAAGAGGTAAATTGGCCTTTCACATAACCACGGAGCTGGGTGAGGTCCCAGAGGTGGTGTGTGTGCAAACCCTGGTACAAACAGCCCTCATGTGCCCTCAGAGGAGACGGGGCCTCAGCAGACTCACTGCTTGAAACCAGCTGGGCTTCCCCAGAAGGAGGCTGAGAAGGATTTCTGCTGGACGCCAGCCACTGGCAGGGCAGTGAGAGAGCCAAGCCTCCTGGTCAGACACCCAGCCTATATGAGCCTCAGTGTCACCTCGTGGCAGAGAACCAAATGGCTTCACAAGACCTAGGGCTGGCCTGAAGGTCTGGGGACCCAGGGAGGCAAACCCACAATGGGAGGGTGGTGGGAGGAAAGCGCCAAGGAAAAGAAGAAACTCAGAACTTTCTACTCAAAACTAGCTCATGAAGCAAAATCCTAAACGAGATGAAGAAATTTAAGTATAAGAAATTTAGCCAATGGCATCAACAATTGGGACATTAATTGATTCTAGAGGTCATAAGTTTTATGGAATAATCTAATACTATAAAGTAAATATGTTTTAGAATGTCCTTTAGATTGAAAAGGAAGAATGGTAGAAATACAGACAGAGGTAAGACGCAAGCATCCCATTAATAGCCCATAAGGAAGTCTGGAATGCAAAATGTGTATGTAAAAGAAAACTGTACATGAGAAGGAAAATCGACTGAACAGAGAATTGCTGAGTTGGGAGAGAGAGCCAAGGGACCCATCCAGACAGCACGGAGGAGACATGGAGAGCAAGAGATCCCAACGCACGGAAACCTGCCTGGTTCTGCCTACGAGCCTTTGGGTTGCGTGATTCTCCGCCACGCGGATGACAGCTCCCACATCCCACCTGCAGCTAGCGGACGGGCCCCTGCCAAGCTACCTCTGGTCCTGGGAGGACAGAAGAGCGGGAAGGAGAGAACAGGCTCCCTGGCCCTTCCCCCATGGCTCCATCACGAGGAGGGTTCCAGAAGGGGGCTGTGGTCAGTGTGGCTGGCCCTGCCCGGGAAGGGACCTGAGAGAACCTGCTGACCGGGTGAAGGGACGAGTCCCGAGCTGCGCGTGCGGGCAGGGAGGGTTCCGGCAGGCATGTGAGCGTGTAAGGCGGCACACGCGCACCCCGGGGGAAGAGGTGTGCCCGGAGTGCAGGAGACGGCTTCCTGTCTCCCGACGCTCTTCGGCTGTCCCTGACCTCGGGTAACCACTTCTACAAACGTCCTGTGTCCCTGGAACGGGTCGCGGGTCCGAGAGGCCCGGAGGAAGCGGAGGCGGAAGGCCCAGGTGTGGGGCGACCTCCGTGGGCAGCGGCCGCGCCCTTGCGCCCTCCGCGGCCCGGGCGCAGGGAGCCTCGGGGACGTCGTCGGGGGGCGGCCCTTCGGGGACTTCCCAGTTACACTGCCCCGGCCCGGGCCCGCCCCACTCGTCCCCGCAGCTCCGTCAAGCTCGGGCCAGCGCGACGTTGACACATCCGGGCCGTCTCTCCACCCCTGTCCCGCCTGCGGCACGAGCCGGGCCCTGGCTCCCCTGTGGATCGCGCGTCCCCTCCCGGGTCAGGCCGCTTCGGCGGTGACGGGCAGCCGCGGGCCCACCGTGCCCGGCGGAATTGCGACGGGAGACCCCCGTCGTGAGACCGCCTGAGGCTGGACGGGGACCCTGGCGGACGGCTGCTGAGAGCAGCTGGGGTGCAGGAAGCCAGGGCCCTGCCCCGCGCTCACCTGCTCACCGAAAGAGAGCCAAGTTTTGTGTGGAGAGTTGTTGCCCCGCTCCGCCTGTTGGTTTGGAAAGAAGGGATGCCTCGGAGTGCCCGGGAACTCTGAAACGGAAGACAGGACCCCAAGGACAAGCAAGGGAGGGGACAGCAGGGTCGGGCCTGGGCAGGGGCCCCTCAGGGCTCGGTTCCCGAAGGGCAGCGCAGGCTCGCTGCCGAGGACCCCGGCGGAGCTTCTGAGTCACTTTGTGCGCGTCGGGGGACGGGGAGACGTGCCCCCTGGGGTCCAGATTTCAGGCATCCCAGAGAGAATGTTTTTTCATTCCATCTGTCCATCTACTGATCAATCTATTGCATCTCTATTTCCATCTGTAGGTGTGTATATAGAGATATAAATACTTACAGATTATTTATATCCACATGTATAATACATATTCATGCATTATATCTATAATAAATTGTAGGCAATATAAACATAAATTCATATATCTTAAGATTTTCACACTACCTTCAAAAAGTTCAAAATGTCTGTTTCCAATGTTTCCAAGTCCAGTCTCCCAGCTCTGCCCTGGCTGATCACTTTCTCTGCCGTGGATGGACACAAGTGGAGGGGACTTGCCCAGTTATGTTAGGAAGAAAAGAATCCACAGCTACAGAGAAGTGTGTTCCCCCACACCTCTCCCCACCACCCATCTCCTACTAAAACACCACCACCAGCTCAGACAGAACCTCATGCTTCACTTCGGTAAAAATATAATAGTTTTCCCAATGATTATCCATAATACACTTTCTTGGGTTTGTGATTTATTTATTGTACCAGGAATATTCTCTTAGAAGTTAAAAATAAATACAATTTTTACAACACTCTCTTTGTCACTCTCAACAAAAATAGGACTCATGCAGTGTGGATTACAAAACAGAAGCTGGGGGTCACCTCATTTTATTTGCAAGCCTAACAAGAAATAGGGTCCACAGGAGATCCTGAGGTGTCTCAGCCTGGGATTCTTTGACCCTCGTGCATTGGGGTCTGCGTACTCAGACTAGAATAAAAAGTGTCTCATACATAGCTCTCAAGCAATCCTACTTTCTTGGATGTTTGGTGAACTGCTCTCTGCTTTCTGCCCTCCCAAAGCCGAAGGGGAAGGAAAGTGAATATTCCTTTAGTATCCACTCTGGCATTTTCTCAAATATAGGGTGCAACATTTTCTTTTCAAATTTTCGTGTCCCTAAATTCAGGAAGCTTCTTGGCAATTGATTTGCATTCTTAAAGTCTTTAGTCTGCTTCCCCCACCTCTTTGTAAATTAATAAATTGATTGAATGTCATACAATGTATGGTACGTAGAATGTAGAAAATGTGCATTACAATGGGAAGTACCACATCTGTCATTTTATTTAACATTGTGAAGCAGATAAGCTTTTACAGAAGAAACAGAAATACATTGCTTCATTAACTTGTCCAAGGTCATACAATCCATTTGAGGACGTGCATGATTCGAACCCACTTCTCTCTGAGCCCTGCTGAGTCCATTACGTTACAGGGCAGGGAGGGGCTTGGGGTAGAAGCCACCTGCTGGAAACAAGGGGTCCTGTTCTCTTCCTCTCTTTCTTTGTTCCCCTCTTTACCAAAATTAGCTGGCGTCACTTCATTCCCTAAGTTAATTCGTTATTTCCAAGTCAGAATAAATTTTTACAAATTGTGGGACATTGTGTGGCTTATATTTTAACTGATTAGTGAGACACCTGAGAGACCAATGATGGAGAACCTTCCAGAAAATGGACCCTGTCCTGGTGCTTTCAAACGCCCCAGCCATCCTCTGACCATTTCTGTAGTGGCTTCGCCTGCCCAATGGGGAAGCAAGTGCTGACACTGCACCGAGTTCCAGTGCTTAGAGGATGGAACACCAGCTGCTCAGTCGTATGGTTCACTCCCATTCGGTGCAAACTCTCTTCCAAAAGCAGCTGCGTTTAGTCAATTATTTTTCCTAAAATCAAAACCCATAAAAGCCACCGCTTCCAAAAGGCTCATTTAGCTCCCGCTGATATAACTGGAAAGCCTGGTGTGCATTAATCGACTTCATGAATTGCATAATCATGGAAACAAGTGTCTATAACTCATGCCCAGATTTGGAGGGATGAGGTTATCGTTTCATGCTGCAGGTCACAGGCTCCCTGTCCTCACCACAGAGGGACACCAAGTCCATTTGCCGCTCGTGAGTCCCAGCCTGCCCAGCTTTCCTGAGAAACCACCTCAAGTCTGAAAACATACCTGCTGTCTGCAAGCATTATGCTTCATCTAAAAAAATTGTTTGATGGACGTGCATCCAATTAGCCTGATAAATAATTATCTAATGAATGTAAATGTATTCACCTTATGTTTATGCACCAAAGGTCACTTAAATTTTTGAAAGCTCATGTCCAATTTCGATATTTATAGGTACTCTAAGGAGGAGAAGACCGCTCAACTAAGCTCTCAGGCTACAAGTGTGTAGTGCTGGGCAGGCACCATCAGGGCTGATGGAGGAGTGGGTGGAGGTTGGAGCCAGGAGCAGGGTTCTTCACCCCCACTGAACCCAAAGCTCAAGGCTGGAAATGGAGGGACTCCATGCTGAGGCACCAGGAGAGAAAGGTCCTTTCTGGGCTGTCACGTAGAGGAGAAGGGCAGCGCCTGGGACCCTAGGAGAGGTTAGTGTGCGAAGGAACGGCACAGAGATGGGAAATGGAAAACTGGGTCTGTGTCTCCGACTTCCCACCTGATTCCTAGCCAGAGCGAGACCTGGGAGCACATGACGCATCAGGTGGCCATGTCACCTGCCATGCTCAGGTGGAGACCCCGTGACGTCACCCGCCCTCTCTCTTTCCCACTGGGGGCCGGGCTCGGCCGTGGTCCGTCAGCATGGAGAATGGAGGTAAGTGAAGGGTCATTTGCCACCCAGAGAGCAGGTCCCTCAGCACAGCCAGATGGCCGGCCACACGTGCCTTATGTTTGGACGGTGCCGGCTGCGGAATGCGTGTGTTCCACATTCACCAGGAAGTGAGCACGCTTTGTGGAGCTAGCGCCGAGTGCCTCCTGCTCATTTCCCTAAACCACACGCTCAGGCAGAGGGAGATAATTCAACGGTACTGGCCTCAGACCTGCTTGTCACAGTCACTGCTGGTGGCTCATTAAAGCTGTCACAGGCCCAGGCTTACACAACGAGTAGGAATTTCTTTTTTCCTATCAACAGCTTTTAATCCACAAGAAAAATAAAATTAATCAAGAGTCAGGGATGAATAAAAAGTAATATTTCTCCTTTATATAAATATATTTCATTTCAACCACCTCCTCTTACAATTAGAAAGGGGAAGGTAGATCTTTATTCCACAAAAGAGCAAATAAATTCAGGATAAATAAGTGCAAAATAAATAGTCTCATTGTGAGCTGTTAAAGAATAGAGATAATGAGCTAGAAAGACAAGAAGCAAAAAGAAAGAGAGATTAAAATGGGAAGTTAACAATAAAGTACAGAACTAGGAATCAAAACAGATACAAAGAAGTGGAGAAGAGACCACGAGAGAGGAGAGGAGAGAGAACAGAGGCGAAAGGGCCTTGGAGAGGAAAGGCTGAGATGCTCTGGAGAAAGACATGCAGACTAGTGGAAGGAAGAGGCAAACACGTGGAGAGAGCAATAAAACACAGAATTAGATCATTAATGCAATGAATTCCTGCTTTTCATCACAGAGCCAGTGCTCACTTGCACTACAAAGGTTGTGTTTTGCCACTTTCACTATTTGGTGAAAGAAATATTACTAGGATTTGAGTCCTTTATTTGAACATTCAACAAATAATAATTAAATTCTCATGGGTGGGGCTGTTCCTGGTACTGGGGCGAACAAGACAATGCCGGGGCCTCATGCAGCTTATTTTCTGGGTGGGATGAAGTTCAACCATTGGGAAGTTTTCCCGGTACTGGGGCGAACAAGACAATGCCGGGCCCCATGCAGCTTATTTTCTGGGTGGGGTGAAGTTCAACCATTGGGAAGTTTAGTAAGCTAGTGATGATACTATGTTTTGCAGCCCCCCAGGTCCAGTGCGGAAAGAGTAGCTCCCAAAAGGAAATGGTGCTCATCTCTGAGTGTAGGTCCAGGTGGGAACGGTTCCTCACAGCAGCAGATGGAAGCACAACATAGGCTGGCAACATGCACAGACAGACAGACAGACAGATAAATGATCGAAAGATGTTCAGTTATCCAGACCATTTGACTACTGTGAGGCTTAAATAGAATTTTAATCCAAATCTATGCATCCTCAATTGGTGAGTAAAACTTAGTTCTTCTGGAAGGACAAATAATCTTAGATATGATAATGGTTTATGGGCCATCAAAGGACTAGGGCACATAAACACATATACAGAACATTTATGGCATTAAAATTTTACGGACAGGGGAAGTACAGGTAATCTTTGCAGACTTATTTCATCCTGTTCCTTCCTTCCAGGCGTGACCGTAAGCCCAGGAAATAACTCAAGAGGCAACCAAAGGGGTACTCAAAAAGGTGGAGAGAGAAGGTAGGCTGGATGAGCTCCCAAGAGCGGAGACAAAATGCAATGACAAGATGCCTTTTAACTCCTCACCCAACAGCAAAAGGTACCCCTGGACCTCCTGACCCCCAGCCCACAACAGGAGGGTATGGCCAGTGGCCCCTCCCCTAGAAGGAAAGTGAGTCTCACCAACACCACAGGGCGCCCGATGGCTCCAGAAAAGGAACTTGAGCTGACACCTCCCAGGGGCAGTAAGTGGCCCAGGAAGTCCTCTGGCCCCACCAGGCCTGGATCTAGACACTCGGGTGGCACCAGCAGCACGACAAGCAAGGACGTGCTCTCCTTCCTTTCCAGGCCTGAGACTCCCCTTTCCAACCTAGAGACTCCAGGGGGCTTGGCAGCATCAGCAGGGTAGATGCCACAAGGAGTGGCATGGCTCAGAAGGCTGGTCGTCTCCATGGGCCTCTGAATCCCTCCCCACCGCACACTCCAGGGCGTCAGCCAGAGACACCTCACCACAAGGGTGTGGCTGGAAGCACTCCTGGTCCCCGTGTGCTGGGACTTTCTTTGCCCGCCTGGAGGCACAGGTGGCCTGGCCTGGAGAAGCTCATTTCACCTTCTCAGGTGGCACCAGCAGATGTCGGCGGGAGCCCACGCAGGACCCGACTAAACAAGCAGCCGACGCAGCACCACAGAGGCCCACACTGTATTCTCATGGAAGCACGGCCCACAAAAGCAGGCCGAACCCGCATGCTAAACCTAGACAGGTGACAGCCAGCTAAAACAGAGTAAGTAGACCGAGAGTCTCCGAACATAATAACCAACGTGTTCGTACCGAGAAACAAGGAAACCACAACTCGCATGAGAAAAGACAATCAACTGACACTGACATCAGGCTGAATCTGATGCTGGCCCCTTCTGACAAGGGCTTTAAAGCAGCCATCATAAGAATGCTTCAGTAAGTATTTCCAAATTCTTCTGAAACAAATGAAGAAATAGAAAATCTCTGCAAAGACATACAAATTATACAAAGGAACCAAATGGAAATTATACACTCGAAAGCTATAGTAACCAAAATAAAACAAACTTGCTGCATGGGCTCAATAGCAGAGTGGAAACGACAGAGAACAGAATCAGTGCATTTGAGGACAAACGGGACTTACTTACTCTGACAACAGAGAGAAAAATGCCTCAGGGATCAAAGGGACAACAACAGAAGATCCAACACCGCATCATCAGAGTCTCAGAAGGAAAGGACAAAGAGAGCGGAGCGGAAATGGTACTTGAAGAAATAAAGGCTGAAAACCTCCCAAATTTGGAGAAACACATAAACCTAAAGATTTCAAAAAGATGAAAGAACCGCAAATAAGATAAACCCAGGTAAGTCCACATCAAGGCACATCATAATCAAATTTCTGAGTACTACAGACAGCAAACAATCTTGAAAGCAACAGAAATAAACAGCATACTACCTATAGAGGAATGCAAATTTGAATGATGGTAGATTTCTCATATGAAATCATGAAGACAAGGGAGATAGCCCAGCATTTTTTATGCTGGAAGAGATAGAACTGTCAATTACAAATTCTATATCTGATAAAACTATCCTTCACCAATGAACAGAGAATTAAAAGAATTAGTCACTTAAGTGACTTACCCTTACAGATGGCTAAAGGAAGCTATTCAAACAGAAAAGTATCTTGAAGTATTAAAAAAGAAGAAAAGACAATGAAAAGAGCAGAAATATGGCCATGTGAAATATTCTATTCTCCTTATAAACCTCCTAAATCTTATCTGATAAATGAAACAAAAAGTACATAGTACTTTCTGAAACTCAAGGTAATGCTATTTTTTAAATGGGGATGGTAAAGAAACCTAAATGAAAGTTAATTTTCCATACTGTACTCCAAGTAGTATATTATTGTGATTTCAAGAGCAACTACTAAGAAAACTATACAAAGTAATACACTCAAAAACATAGAAATACATTAAAAGTGGATGCCGAACTATGCTCAAGTAGCCCATGGAAAACATGAACAGAGAACCAGAGGAACAGAAATAGAGGAAACAAAAAGAAAATAAATAATAAAACGGCTGACTAATTTAAGCCCTAATTTATCAACAATTACATGCAGACAATCTAAATACACTAATTCAGAAAGCAGGGATTGGCAAACAGGGTAAAAAGTAAATAAAAGCAGAAAATAATGCAGAAAAATAAATAAGAGCAAAAGGGGAGGCGGGGTGCAGGGCTGCCTCTTAGGAGGGTGATAATGAAGAAAAGGTAAGAAAACACTGATCCAGTCCGATGTGTGCTCTAACCTCTACCTCGTGTTACACATCTGAAATCAAACCGACGATGCCTTTTGAGATATGCAATTAGTGTATCAACAAGGATCAGGCTAAGGCTCCCACAGCCTTGCCCTGTTGCAGCAATCGGCAGAGCTATTCTAACAAACACAGACTGGATGTAGAAGCTGTTCATGTAAGCATCAAAGCCGCCACCGAAAGGCAGAAGTTGAGTTAGAGGCTTGGTTGTTACCAGATACAATCAATCTGACAGTGTCCTTCACTCAGTAGCCCTGAAAGGATGATTAGTTCAGAGCCTGGAGATGCAGCTTCCAATGTTCTCATCCCTCTTTTGCCTCAGATAAGTATTACACATCCAAGAATGCATATCAGCACACTCAGATCAATAGCTGCCTGCCTCGGGCAGTGGTCAGCGTGCCGGCCAGGGGCAGCAGAAACTAGCCAGGAGGCCAGAGGCTCGGCGTGGGATGAAGCTGCCTCAGCATCTCAATGCACAAGTCAGCTTTTCATATTCTGAAATTAAGAGGGTTATTGTCATTATCCAAGCAGGCAAGGAAAAGAAAAAGATCATCATTGTGATTATTTCAGAGCTTTAGAGCAGTTTGTAGCTTTCCAAAGAAAACTGAAGGCACTCACAAATGCAGAGCATTCTAAGAGAAATTTTCCATGTGATTTCTGTACACTTTCCAGAATGAACAATGTAGCTTTTCATATTCCTAAGATATGAGATAGTGATCTAGAAGTGGTCGAAAGGGCTTCTGAACCAAGAAGTATGTAAGGCAGTGATTAAATATGCTGAGGGGAAATTACAAATACAAGTAGTGATGGGTGCAGGATGCGGTTCTAACCTCTCTCTAACGGCCTGCAGAACGCTGGACAAGTCGTGTGGCCTCTCTAGGAGGATGTGACGGGGAGGCCATTCTGAGGGGCAATGGATGGAAGTGAGTTTGAACCATGTGGAGAAAATGTCCACCAGAACTGGAAAAAACACAAAACCAAAACCACAGAAAGCAAAACAAAACAAACAAAGCTCTGGTGTCTTTTCTCCCAGATCTCCCGATCTGAAAACCCTGTTTAGGATGGCAGGGCAGGTAGAACGCTCACTGGCTGTTTCCCAGATGGAAAACAGCTCAGAAAGAGAGTCCCTAGACGTGCCAGCAGCTCCCTCCAGCCACCATGTGTGTCAGGAGAGATACTTCTAGAAGCCTGTATTGTCTGATAAAAGAAAGGCCAATTCCCTCAATCAAAAACGGGCGAGGGCCCTGCTGGGATGCTTTTAGAGCTGGGTACCAAAGCTTTCATTTTCGCTCAGAAAGTCCCTTTCGCCAAAGCTGCCCCCCTAGGGCCTTCCTGCTGCTACAGTGACCTGCCCGGACCCCTGGCAGATGCATCAGCAGTAGGTGGAGACTTGCTGGACGTGAAGGCAAAGGACCAGGCTTTAGTTCTGGCTGCTCTCTGGCCACATAATCCTGGAAGAGTCGCTTGACCTCTTGAAACCCTGGCTTCTTGATCTGAAAGCAGGGACACTAACACCCAGTGCTCGGTGTGCTGGAGGTTAAATGCGGAGTCTTTTATGGAGATCTGACAGGTGCTCTCCTGCCTTCCCTCCTCTCCCTCCCCTGCCTTCCTTTCTGCTCCCCTCTTTCCTCCAGTTATCCAGGCACCTCTCCCAGGCTGAACTGCCCCTAACTCCATCCTGCTCTGGCCACTCCCTGAGTCACAAACTGTCCAGGGCAGGAGCCTCTCTCTGGGCATCACGCAGGAAGCCCAGGTGTGCACACATCTTTCCTGCCCCGTCTTCATCGTCTACAGGTGGGAACAGGTAGTCTGGTCGTGCCCCAGCCGTCACGCCAGCTATGCCTCCCTGCCCGCTCCCCTCGCTGCCCTGCGGCCTTCTGCCCCCCAGTTCCCACTCTCCCTGCTGTCCGTGGCGCACAGCTCGGCACACCTGGCTGCGGGCAGCTGGTGGCACCTGCGTCCTGCACACCGAGTCCCCGAGGCGCGCCGAGGTGGGCCACCTCCTTCATTCCCTGCCGGCGAGTGGCCCTGAGGGGACGCAGATGTGCTCGGGCTCCTGCCCCAAGGCCTAGCCCATACCCCAGGCCGAGAAATTACCCTACATGTGGTTTGGGGGGTCTTGTTTTCCTTGGCTGTGAAATGAATAGCTCAACATCTTCCTCAGAAGGTTATTTTTTATGTAACTTTCCATTAGATAACTATTTATTGAGCACCTACAAAAAAATGAGTTAGTGCAACAAGATTCAAATACAGAAATCATTTATTCCGTTTCTCTTATTCCCACCCAACATCAGATTTTCACTCTAAGACTGTTAATGGTTTTCTGAACACGAAGGAGTAAAACCCATGTCCAAATCCAGACTGAAAGGCAACGGTGCAGCCTCTGACCCCTTGTGTTTCCATTACAGGTCTGGACCAGTTGCAGCAAGCTCAGCAGTGGAACATGGCAGAAGTTTACTTGACAGCAAGACTGACAACTGCACACCTCTCACAGGCCCTGGTTTCAGAGGAGGGTCCTTCCTCAAAAGGAAGGAGGGGTATTTACATTCTGCTGGCCAAACCTGTTAGAGGAAAACTTGGTCCCTCTTCTAAGGCGCCGTCTTACAGGGGCCACTTTCAGCCTTGAGGAATTTGACTGACCACACGTCCTAGGCTGCAGGGTGATCAGGAGGAGGGGCTGCTGGTGGCACCTGACCACCGGCCAGCCGAGGGCCACTGGGTGTCCATGTCTTCCACGCTGAGGTTGGCTGGAGCAGGGGCTGTGGGAGGAGCCCATCGGTGAAGGGTGGGGGGGCGCAGCTTCACTGAGAACAAACAACGCCAGTGTGACCTCGTCTCACCATGCGCGGCGGAAAGCAGGATGGCTAAGATGTTGGCCAGCGATGCCGACGTGTCCTCTGAAAAAGAAAAGCCTTCAAGTTCTTAATGAAAAAAAAAATGTCTGCAGGAATTTCTGGTTTTCGTGAAGGAGGAAGAGAAATGACATTCACTGAACGATACATATGGAAAGTAGCTTTTATTCCATTTTACAGATGAGAAAACCTGTGGTCCAAAGAATTTAAATGAACCTTCCAAGCCCACTCTGCTGTGATGGCAGAAGCAGGAGTAAAGTACAGACCCACAGCCGCGGTGTGTCCCTCTGCAGCCCACTGCCTCGGGGCACTTGGAGTGGAACTTTCCTCCCCCCACAACATTACAGAGACTGGCAGAGTGAATCCCCGTAAGGCTGCGACGTGTTTCCCACATCCAGTCCTCAAATGTAACCAAACTGAAAGACAAAAGCACGAAACACAACCCCAGGAGTTCAGATACGGCTGTGGGGGTGCGATTCGCCAGGGAGCTTGGACCTTCCTCAACATCCCAGGAACTCGTAGGAGCAAGAGAAGAGGGGATGCTTTATGCCCCCAGCCTACCTGGTCATCACTGGGATTTCTACTCATCGATTTTTTAAACAAATTTAGGAGACATACAAATTACTATTGAAAAGTTAATTTTATCTGAAGCAGGAGAAGAGGTTGGTCATAAACCAAGCAAAGGAAACAACTTTAAATCCAAATCAACATTCTTCATATTTAAAAAAATTCCAAATGGATGGCATATTTTTAGCCAGACAGCTTTCAGGAAACTGGCTGCTCTGAGGAAACAAAACAGCTTTGAGGAAATCAACATGAGACAAGCACTATCTTTTTTCATCCTTTAATTTTATAACTAAAACTAATCATCCTGTCTGAGCCTGAAGAATGAAATCTCTCTCCATGGCATTAATCCAAATTTGAGTTTCCATAAAAAGTCTGTTTGGATTTAGAATCAATCTGGTAACATGATTTTGCATCCTTATAACATGGCATAAAATACAAAAGCAGTGAGCTCAGTTTATAAACAACATCAACTCTGCTAATGTTCGAAATTCAATATGTCGTTAGAACAAAATCCCTCTCCATCTCTGTAGTGGCTTGGCACTCTGACCGCAGAAAAGCATGTTCCTAACCCCACTCCATCCTGTGCGTGTCACATGGCGTGAGTAGGACCCTTAGATGAGGTGGTGGTCAAGGCACAGCCCAAGCTACCAGGGCGGGTGCTACCCTATCACCGAAGGCCTTATGGGGGAGGAGGGAGAGAGAGAGACAGGGAGAGAGTGAGAGAGGGAGAGACAGAGGGGGAGAGAGACAGAGAGGGGGGGGGCGGGGGAGAGAGGGGGCAGGGGAGAGAGAGACAGAGGGGGAGAGAGACAGAGAGAGAGAGGGGACGGGGGATAGAGGGGGAGAGAGAGAGAGAGACGGAGGGGGAGAGAGACAGAGAGAGAGAGAGAGAGAGAGCAGAGCGGGGGAGAGAGCGAGATGGAGGGAACGAGACCCAGGGAGGCAGCCAGAGCTGGAAGTGAATGGAACCCAGAGAAGTCGAGGAGGCCGCCTTGTGCCATGTGACAGAAAAGGCAAGATCCAAAGGTCACGGGCAGCCCAAAGTGCACAGTCTTTGAGGAGAAAGCCTTGACTTGCTGACACCTTCATTTTGGGCTTCTCCTAGTTTCAAGAATGGGAGTCTAGAAATTCTCGTTGGTTAAGCCCACCCATCGCATCGTATTTGCTCAGCAGCCAGGAATCAAGGACAGTCTCCAGGACATGCAAAGATGGAGCCATCTGGACGCTCCCTGCCGCCCACTTCCACTCAAGGCCACCCTCCAGGCGTCCCTGCTTCAGGAGGAGATGAACACAGGACTCCTGGGTTGACGGCCCCATCGTGCTGCAGGCGGATGACTGCCTCTCCTCTTCTCCTTAAGATGCCCCTGGTCGACCTGGAAAACGGGGACAGCAGGCGCCTGCCACCAGCACCGACCACTCAGGCATGGGACAAACGACTCACAATGGGCCTCTGCTCCGTGAAAGCCGCCTGCGTGAAAGCCTGTGCCCGGGACCCCAGGCAGGGCGGCGAGCGTGCGCTGGCTCACTTCTGGGGCACGTCCGGTCCTGCCTGCCCGCACACTCCCCTTTGGCCCTGAGCTAATGGGAACGTTCCAGGACAGGGTGTGCCAGTGGTGGCACCTGGCCCGGCCTGTGTCTGCTCCAGCAGGGAGGGAGCCGCGTCCCTGCGCCACAGCACAGGCGGGCACGTTCATCTGCCCATGTTGAGCCCAGTCGAGACTGTCCCCATGGACGGCAGGTGCCACTTCGAAGCTCGGTCTCTTCTCCAGGTGAGTAAGCGCCATGCTGCCTGCTGCCTGTTCACCACCTACGAGCCGTGGGGACGTTCAATGTGTCCCTTTGAGAGGAGGGTTTGGTATGGTGATCGGTGTGCCAGCAGCTCAACAGCTTGGCACAAAGCACTGGCTGCTGACCCTCTGATAGCCTTAACAACGGGGATTTATGGGCTCAAGTTTCTGAGGCTCGAAGAGGCCCAAAATGAGCACATCGGCAAGGCAGCCGTCTTGGGGTCCCCGCGTCCTGGGCAGGCTGCCCTCAGTCCCTGGTGTCCTTGGCTTGAATTCTGCCTCTCAGCACACAGTCACGCCTCTCCTTTTTCACTTTTGTGGTTTTTGTTCCCTTTTTAAGGCCCCCGGTGATGGGGATTCAGGCGCACCTGACGTGGTTGGCTAGACCTTAATGAACAACATCTGCCGAAGCTCCTCCTCACAGATGGCCCACGGCCCCAGGAAGGAGGGCCAAGGCGAAGGGCAGGTCTGTGTGGAGGAACGTAACTCAACGGGCCACAAGCTTTCCCACAATCGTGGGTGCCATGGTGCAGGCGATGGGAATGGAGCCGAGAGGCAGAGCACACCCTGGAGAGGGGCAGACGCCCATGTATGGGCGGCATCTATTCAATGGAGCCAGAAGACAGCCGAGTGAGAAGGCAGCCCGTGACCCACGCCGCTTTCTGCTCTGAAACAGCACAGCTTGGCCAGCCAGGACGGAGCAATGCAACTAACCGACACATCCCCGCCCCCGGCCACACACTACGTAAAACTGAAATTCAGGTCTCTGACCCCTTATTGCATAGGTCCTTTTTAAAAGCCACTGTTTGTTTTTCCTCCCCATAATTCACCAGTATCTACATTTATTTCCAGCCTCACGTACTGCTCTGCCACACAGCTTGGGGGAGAGGAAATAATCTCTAGTGTGCTAGTAAAGTAAAGCCAGAAAAGTACCAGAGGTGTACTCTGCAGACAACACCATCTGGGGCCGTAGGCCAGGGTGGAAGTACAGAGTGCTGTGGATGCATTAGCTATTCTCAGGCACGGGGCTCCTCACCAGCTGCACCCCAATACCCAGGACACCTTGAAGGAATAAAAGTCCCATGTCCTACTTCCAGAGATGAATTTCAATAACTATCAAATGAGATTTAAGGGACGACATATTTTATAAAGTTTCTCAAGTTATGCTTATGAGCAGCAAGATTTGGAAAGTGCTGCCCTGGAGATAAATATTTTTTCCAGGGTAAAAAAATGAGCTGGACCATGCAAGCAGCCTGGCAGGGATGCACAAGAGAAGCAGTGGCCAGAAACTCAAACTTGCCAAAACTAGGTCTTAGAGCCAGTTGAGGACTTCTGCAAGTTCCCAAGTGGATATAGAGGCCAAAGGGAATCTGCGCTCCTTTTAAATGGACAAAAATGGGATTTTGAGAGCTCTCTCATTGGCAGATGAGAAAACAAAGAAACATTATGAACTTAAAGCATCTAACATCATTCTGCCACATAATGGAGAGAAATAGGCTGAAACTAGAAAGGAAAAGCCAACCTCAGGAAAGAAAAGTTCTTATATAGAACACAGAATATTTCATAAAACATGTACTCTATGGTAGTCTTAAGCAGTATGTATCCCAGAAAAATGTGTTTTTAAATCTAATCCATTCCTTTGGGTATGAACCTTTGATGAAGCAGCTTAAGGTGTGACCCGCTCCACTCAGGATGTGTCTGGATCCCATTACCGGAGACCTTTATACGAGAATGAAATCCAGACAGAGAGAGGGAAAGCCACAGAAACAAGAAGGTGAAATCAACGAAGCCTGGAAGAGAAGGAAGCGGCGAGCAGACACCTGCCTGTGCCCTGCAATGCGGAGTCTGGGGCCCCAGCCGCTGGTCCTCAGAACGAAAGCAACGCCCTGACGGTGCCCTTACTTGGCATTGTCCTGACCTCAAAACTGTGAGAGAATAAATTCCCATCGTCCGACCCAACCCATTTCATGGTATTTTTGGAACAGCTTAGGAAACTAAAACAGATTTTGTAGCCAGAAGTGTGGGGTCCTGCTATTCCAAATACCAAAAATGTGGACACAGCTTTGCGGATGGGTGGTGGGGAGAGGCAGGAAGAATTATGAGGCACTTGGTAGAAAAAGCTTAGATTTCTTTGAAGAGACTATTGATAGAAATATGGACACCAAATGTGCTTCTGATGAGGCCTTCGAAGGAAATGATAGAAGTGTTATTGGAAACTGGGGGAAAGGTGATCTTTGTTTCGTGTGGCAGAGAAACTGGGGGAAAGGTGATCTTTGTTTCGTGTGGCAGAGAACTGGGGAAACTGAGTTGTGATGTTGGATGGGGGGGGGGCAGAACTTGAAAGTGATGAACCTGGATACTTAGCCGAGGAGATTTCTAAGCTAAATGTGGAAAGTGAAGTGTTGTTTCTCCTTGCAGCTGATGGTGAAATGAGAGAGGAAAAGGATAAGCTGAGAATTGAACTCCTTGGCATAAAGGAACCAGAATTGATGGTTTGGAGAATTTGGGGCCTCAGGAAAGTGAGTCCCCAGAGAATAGTGCCCTATGTGAGGGTTTATCTGGACACGGAACCACTCAGCAATTCCTGTGCATGCCAGGACTGGAGACACAGTCACCCAGGAAGAATCTGGGGAAAGTCCTACTGTGTGGCGGTTTAGACTCTGCACACTACATGCAAAACCAAGATTTTTTGTGAGATCTGTATGAAAGGAACCATTGCAAGCCTGGACTAAAAGGGGCAGAGAAAGGACAGATTGAAGGAACAGTCACTTCAAGGGCAGAACCATGGAAACTGAGGCCAGTACTAAAGACTGGATTTTTAAAAAGCTTATCTTATTTGCATTTCTCTTTTCAGGCTAGGAAACCAAACCACCCAAATTAATCTCCACTCTATCTTACCTGCACTACCTTTAAATGTCAGTGCATTCTTCCTTTCTCATAGTTCCCCAAATCTTCTAAATGGCCAGTCTGCCCAGAATTGACCTCCTTGTTTACCTGTAAGGCTGGAACACTGCCAGCCATGGAACTGGCACCAGAGCTGATTCCTGGAAGAGCTTCTTGGGCATTGGCTACAGACATGCCGTGCGGCCTCATTCCTTGGTGGTGGTGGTTTAAGTTTGCTAATGCTGCCAGGATGCAACGCACGAGGGATGGACTGGCTCTTATGAAGGGATTTATTTAGTTACAAATTTACAGGTCTTTGGAAGAGAGGCAGCTAGCTTTCATCTGGGTTTCTCTGTCACATGGGAAGGCACAAGGTGATGTGTGCTGGCCGACCCTCCAGGTTTCTGGGTTCCAACAGCTTTCCCCAGCATGATCCCTTTCTGCATCTCCAAACATCTGGGTCTGATCAGCTCTGAGCAGAGCTGTGCTGAGTTGAGCGCTTTCTGACCTCTCTCTTTTGCTCTTCCAGCTAATTAAATTAAGCATCACTCACTGAGGAAGGCACTCCCCTTAGCTGACCCCAGAGGTAATCAGCCATAGATGAAATTCACATACTGATGATTTAAGTCCACAGTGACAGAACAACAGGGTACCACCACCTGGCCCAGGTGACACCTGAACCTAACCACTACAGTGGGTTTGCCATACCTGATCCAGTTCGATTTATTCTCAACTATAACTCTCCCCATATAGCTTTGACTGCAAAATAAGCTTCTCATTGAACCTTTGAAAATAGCCATATTGTCATAGGAAGTAAAGAGACCCAGTACAAATATTTGCTTCAGAATTCTTTAGGATCAGGAAGAACACAGTATCATTTAAAGAAAGTTTTTATTTTCTTCCCAAAGCATAGTCTTCTAGATAGAGGGTTAAAGAAAAAGTAAAAAGGAAGATAAAGAGCTTCCTCATAGTCCCATAAAAAATAGAACACTAAAAATAACCCCAACGATATTCCAAGACAATAACCACAGTTTTTCTTCCTCAGGCCATTCAGTTCTGTGTAATTAATCCCGGTTTTGCTGGGTCTTTGGTCCCCGGCCTGCCTTCCTGAAGTCATCTGCTTCTAGACTAAAAAGAGACTTGAAAACTCGATGTGTCTCCTGGTGTGGTGTGACAACTGTCTAAGCAACATCAGCTTGGAAGCCTCTCCACAAGCCTATTCCTTGAAGTATAAACATTGAGACTAAGTTCTTTCCCCAAGACTCAGAACACAGTCCATCTTCGTTGAAGACCCAGTTTCAACTCGAGCTGATAACAGAGCCTTCGGGCAAGCATGAGCGGAAAGTGGGAACCACCCTCATGATGGGAGTGGGTGGTGGGGTAACCAACAGCGTCAGCACGAAGGACAGTCGTGGGTTCTCTCAGAGCGTGCCCCACACATTGGGCATCTTAAAAAGTTTTTTATAAAGAAATAAAATGCTCTAACCCTCAAGGTTTCTAATCATTTAAATTACGATTTAGTTTATATGAAATTAGAAACCAATCATGGAAGGATGTTTGGGGAATTCAAAAAATGTGAAAATTGAACATACTCCTAAATTGCCAGTGGTTCAAAGAAGTCACAAGAAAATTACAAAATGCTTTGCAATGAATGAAAAGAGAAACGCAACATGGCAAAAAGAAAAAGCAGTGGTTAAAGGGAATGGTATAACTGAAAATGCCTGCACACTAACAGAGGGAAATCAAATCGATAACCAAACCTTTCACATGAGAAACTAAAAAAGAAGAGCAAACTAAACCCACAGCAGCAGAAGAAAAGGATTAGCCAAGATTACAACATAAATAGATAAAGTAGAGAATAGAAAAACGAGAGAAAACCAATGAAACAACAAAAATCGGTCTTTGAGAAGTTCAACAAAATTGCCAAACCTTTGGCTAGATTGACGAAGAAAAAGAGAGAGAACGCAAATTATTAAAATCAGGAATGAAAGACGAGACATTGCTTCCCACCTTACACAATTTAAAAGGACTGGAAGAGAATTCTATGAACAATTGTACACCAGCAAACCAGGACACACATGAAAAGGACAAATTTCTAGAAAGGCAAAAACTACTAAAACTGACTCAAACCTGATCCGTCCTTCACAAACCTTCCGAAAATGAGAAGAGGTGAGGATGCTTTCCAGCCCCTTCTGAAAGGCACAAGCCCAGAGGATTTCACAGCAGAGCTCTACAAGATTTAAACCTGACCCCGTCCTTCACAAACCTTCCGAAAATGAGAAGAGGTGAGGATGCTTTCCAGCCCCTTCTGAAAGGCCAATATTACCCTAACCCCAAAAGCAGAAAAAAAAGGCATTTTAGAAAATTCAACACCCTTTCATAATAAAAACAAACAAAAAAAACTCAGCAACGTAAGAAGAGAAGAGAACTGCCTCAACCTGACGAAACATATCTACAAAATAACTACCATTAGCATCATGTTTAATGGTAAAAACTAGTGGAGCTACAAAGAAGCAGGTAGTAGGATTCAACAACAGTACAAAATATCAAAAGCATTTCTATACACTAGCAATTAAAATATCTGAAAATGAAAATAAGGGGGAAAAACATTTACGATAGAATAAAAAAGAATAGAGAACTTAGCAACAGATATTTTTTTAAAAGGCCAAGAACTGTACTTTAAAAACTGCATAAACATTCTTGAAGAAGTTCAAGAAGGTCTAACTAAGCATAAAAGCACCCCACATCTTCCACAGGATCTGTGGAAGACTCAGTATCCTGAAGATGACCTCATGCCCCGAGCCCACCCGAGTCAGCTCTATCTGGACTCTGTGCCCCGAGCGCATCCTCAGGAGAGGATTTTGATAATCAAGGGGTCACATGACCTGTGAACCCCAAAAGGCAGATATTGTGGAAGCCACTTTCTAACAATGCCCTTCAACTTTAAGTTAAAAGTTCAAGTGCTTAGAAATATTAAAATATTCTTATAAATTACTATTAGGTCAAAGAGGAAATTCAATATAATAATATATAATTTAGAAAAATTAAAAGAATGTTATCTTTCTCAATTCATAGACAAAAAGCCACACTACAAAATAGATAGATGATAGAGCAGAAGGAGGAAGGTGTTCTAGTTTGCTAGCTGCCGGAATGCAACACACCAGAGACGGATTGGCTTTTAATAAAAGGGGATTTATTTTGTTGGTTCTTCAGAGGAGAGGCAGCTAACTTTCCACTGAGGTTCTTTCTTATGTGGGGAGGCACAGGAAGGTCTCTGCTGGTCCTCTCTCCAGGCCCCTGGGTTCCAACAACTTTCCCCGGGGTGACTTCTTTCTGTATCTCCAAAGGCCTGGGCTGAGCTGCTAGTGCTGAGATGAGGAATGCCGAGCTGCTTAGGCTGTGCTACGTTGCGATCTCTCATTTAAGCACCAGCCAGTTAAGTCAAACGTCACTCATTCCAGCAGACACGCCTCCTAGCTGACTGCAGATGTAATTAGCAACAGATGAGGTTCACATACTGTTGGCTTATGTCCGCAGCAACAAGACTAGGTATGCTCACCTGGCCAAGCTGACAACTGAATCTAACTAACACAGAAGGTAAGGAGGGAATTAAGCTAGAAAGAAGGAGGCTGCATATTAAATTTAAAAGGCATAATCACCACCATCAATAATTACATAAATATGTAAATAGATGAAGGAAAATGGAAATGAGAAAAATAAAAATAAGTTAAAATTAATCCATTAAAAATAATGTAGTTTATTTAAAAACCCAAGAACTTGGTTGTTGAATAAATAATAAATAGAAAGTAGAAATATAACTCTGGCAAATCCAATTCAGAAAAAAAAAAAACTGAACAAAATTTAATGAAAAGTCACTGAGCGTAGATGTGGAACCAGAGCAGGAGCTGTCATATAAACCGCCATAGCCCACTAGATTATAAATTTCTTCAGTGGGACCTATTTCTAATACACCTTTTTTTTTAATCTGTTTTATTTCTTAGAAGCCTCCCAAGAATACACAATAAAAGTTTTTTTGTTTGATTGTTTAGTTTTTACCAAAATCTGTCTTTGCTAACAACCAAAATAATTCCCAGCTTTTATTCAAACACTTAGCAATTGAGAAATCTACTGATCTAGCTGTATTTCTTTTTTATTTTTTATTAAAGGAGTTTACAGGAAAAAATCATGCATGAAATACAGAGTTTCCACATGCCACCCTATTATTAAACATGTTGCATTATGTGGTGCATTTGTTGCAACTCATGAAAGGACGCTTCTACAATTGCACCACTAACCATGACCATCTTTTCCAATAAGTTTCACTTTTTCAATAGGTTTTCACTTTTTAAAATAGGTTTCACTCAATAAGAGTCTTGTTGTGTTTTTTTTTAAGTTCTATTCTAGTAACACATATACAGCCTAACATCTCTCCTTTGAGCCGCATCCAACTATACAGCTCAGTGCTGTGAATTACGCTCACATCTCAGCCGCATCACCACCGCCCACGACCAAACTTGGCCCAAATGGAAACTGTGCAGCCTGAGCTTCGAAAGGACCCTCTGCGAAGCGCCTTGTGTCTCATTTCCTGCCCAGGGAAGACAGATCATGAACATAACACACCTTTGATATTTTCCAAAGAAGAGTTTTTTGGAAAAAATACAACCAGAAACAAGTTATTCTTCAGGTACAGAAAGGGCTTACTCAGTCCCGGTGCTGGAAGGTCCTTCTGACTTGAAACCCTAGGCCTGGTGAAAAGCCAAACAGGGGGCCCCAAGGCTCACGTTTTTATTTGGGTGTGTCTGGTTAAAATTAAAATTCAGTCTAACGTTACAAACAGAAGGATGACGTTGCAAAATGTCACGTGCATCCTCAGAAGAGAATGCGGAGAGAGGAGGCCAGGCCTCCAAACCGGCCAGCCATGCCCGCTGGGCACCTGTCCCGAGGACCCCTGGCACACCCAGCCAAGCTGCCCCCAAACCCAGGCCCTGATCCAAATCCCTTACCCCGAATTTAGGCCACTCAATAAATGTGAAAAATTCAAATCTGTCCCACATTAAAACGAAACGGAACTTCAGAAGTTCTCTTCAGAAGACGGCTCTGCCCTCAGCACCCCACCGCGTGTCATCTCGAGTGGTGGCTGGGCCGGGCTCAGACGGTGCCCTGTGCCTCTCCTCCCAGCCTCTCCCCCCACTCACGCCCCCCGCCCTCATGTCCCCCACCGTCTGTCACCCTCATGCCACCCTCACGCCCCTCATGCCCCCCACCCCCATCACACCCGCGCTCCTGCCCAGCACTGAGGGGTCCCCAGGGGGGCGGTGTCACCCGTCCCGGCGGTTGCGTTTCCCACCGGTTAGGGGATGCGAGGGCCAGAAGCAGGGGGACTTCGCGGCCATGGGGGCTGCAGGCGGGTCCTCACGGGGCGAGGGGGCAGGGCGCAGGGGTGCAGGGGGTAGGGGGTAGGGGGCAGGGGCACAGGGCGCAGGGGCGCAGGGGACAGGGGACAGGGGTGCAGCGGTGCAGGGGGTAGGGGGCAGGGGCACAGGGGGCAGGGGCACAGGGCGCAGGGGCACAGGGGCACAGGGCGCAGGCGCACAGGGCGCAGGGGCGCAGGGGACAGGGGTGCAGCGGTGCAGGGGGTAGGGGGCAGGGGCACAGGGCGCAGGGGCACAGGGGACAGGGGACAGGGCCGCAGGGGTCAGGGCCCAGGGGGGCAGGGAGTGTCCCCAGCAGCCCAGAGCTGACTCGTGCAGGGGGCGCAGTGTGCCTGAGAACGTGGCGTTATAATAGGGAGAAGCTTCAGAAAACGCGTAGCTCAGCACATCCCCGGTTTAAGTGAGTAAACAAAGGGTTGAACACCCAGTGACCCCCACTTTAAAAGCCCGAGGACTGGCGGGAGCTCTGTTTCCCACACTTCCCGCCAGCAGGACCACCGAGGACCACCAGGGACAAGCAGACGGCACTCCCTGCCGAGGGGCTCCTTGTCACCACACTCTGTTTTAACCACAGCTAGAGAATTCCGCTGCGTCGTGCTGGTTTTCAGCACCATTTGCCTGGGCGAAATCAGTTAAACTGCATCTTGGTCTACCTGCTTCGACCGCTGGTAAACAGCTGACGGAGCACCTCTGTGAGATGAATCACCTTATTCCTTCATGAGGATGCCGGCAGCCCAGCAAACTGTTAAGTATCAAGAGCATCTCTTCCAAAGTGTCCTGCAGGTGAAGTCTGCCTGTGTCTGTTCCCACCAGAAGGGTCCCCCGGGATGGGGGTGCTGAACCCCAGCCCCCCACCCTCCGCCCCAGGCACAGCTCAGGTTCGCCGACAGCCCCGCCTTGTGACTGGGCTGCTTCTGCTGGGAGATTCACAGAAGAAGAAATCAAGGAAAAATTCCATTTACCATAACAGCTACAAGAATCAACTATCCAGAAATAAATCAAACCAAGATGTACAGGGATGCGCGAACAAATGCACGGCTCTGAAGCAATCGTTTACTGTGGGATACGGCAGTGAAAGCCGATGCTGAGGGCAGAGCCCCGCGCATCTTGCCCCTTCTATTTTGGGGTCAAGGTGACTTACCTATAAATCCTTTTTAATACTGTCTCTCCCCTAATTTGTCCTCAAATACTTAACTGTGAATTTTGCAAAGTGGGAATGAAGTTAAACTTCCCTGTGATGAGCGGGTCCGTTCCTAAACCTCAAAGAGAACTTCAGGTCTGTTTGCTAAATGGAGAGGCAGGACAGTTGGAGCCATCACTAGAGGTAGGTCCTAGCTCATCTTTTACAGACAAGCCAGCTTTGAATTGTGGTAGGGAGACCCAGAAAGCAGGTGAGGGTGGGAGAACAGCAGCACCAAGGAAAACCAAGCATCCAGGCTGGTCCCTGAGGCAAAAAAAAAAAAGGCATATATATATTTTTTCTGAGTGGTAATGTAGCTTCTTGGGAAAAATTGGGATTTGGGATAATATTTGTTTTTCAATGAGCTGACAAACCATGGCGGGTGGGGAAACTACTCAATCCGGACCCTTAAAGGCAGGAAGGGCAGCAGGCGCTGTGCAGTGAGCTCCGGAGCAGAGTCCGGAGGCCCAGGGAAGGTGGACCTCACCCTGCGATGGGGCTGAGGGGCTGGTCAGCGCTGAGCGCCCCAGGGAAGGTCAGAGAAGGGGCTGTGATTAGTCACTGTTTGGTGACACACCAGAAACAGCTAAACAGCTGCAATTGCACTTGGTTTCAAATCCCCACAGAGAAGATATCAAATATCTTTGATTACATCTGGGAGCTTCTCCAAACAGCCCCGGGGGAATGTGGGAACATCCAGGCTCTTTGTACCAGCTCAGCAAGTTTAACCCCAACTCCTGAGGTTCGCCCAGTGGTGGGCTGTGCCCCTGAAGTCAGAGGAAAGTCAGGAGAAGATTCTAGGTTCAAGAAAGACTGCAGAACACACTGTTCCTCTTAGAATCACACTAACAAAATGTAAAGAAAGGAACAGATACAGCAGAGCAGCTGAAAGCATGGGGCATCGGCGAGGGAGAGCCGGCTGTAGGCTTCTGCAACCCGGAGAACCGGTGACGCGCAGTGGCTGGCACGGGGTGCAGCGCAGCTGCTGCCTAAGACCCCAGGGGCTGCACACCCAGGCCGGCGACCTGGGCAGCCCCGTGGGAGCCAGCAGGGACAGCGAGGGCAGGGGTGGAAAACGGCTCAAAAGCAGGGCAAAATGTAGCTCGGAGGGGTTGAGTCCCACGCCCACTCACCTCCCCAATCCTCTAAACCTCTACTGGAATGCAGCAGATGTTTACAACCACGGCAAAAAAAAAATGTCTTTTTTGGAAAGAAACTGAACTGAACAAGCCATCATGGCAGTGCTTCCTGAGTTTAAATGCACATGCACGCACATACAGAGATAATCGGTTCTGAAGGAAAGACATAATTCAGGAAAGAGAAGCTTCCTTTAAACCTCTAATCAATACCCTCACATAATGTCTTGGCGGGCTTTATGGGGAACAGACTGAGATCTGTGTGCTGGCAGTGAGGGCTGCAGGAAGGGGGGCCAGAGGGGACGCCCATATGCGGCCCGATGGCAGGGGAGGCCCCGGCCAGCCCACCTGTGCTCAGGTGCCAGAAGTAGCCCTGGGAATCTTTCTAGGATTGCGGCACTGATTGGTTGTCGGATGGTGGCTCTCCAGGAGGGGCTTTGTGTGATTCCCAGGAAGGACTCGAGGCGACCTTCCCAGCAGCTGGCAGCAGGGATGAGGGCCTCTGCCTGGGGCAGTCTGAGGGATCAGACTTCTTCTAGAGCTATGAATGAAGCTGATCTGGATGGGACGAAGGTACATTAGAACACAGGCCAAAGGGTGATATCATCCATATTTTAAAACTTTAACTTCTGTGTGACACCAAAGGGACAGATTTTTATTTGGTGCAAAATTTGCATTTTGGGTTGGACATTACCTAATTTAACTTGTATAGTCAGTTTAGTTGAACACTGTAAGTACATGGAATCTTGACTAGGACATGAGATCTTGTCAGTTTGTCCAGGTTAATGTGATGCCCCAGTATATCCTAGAGTAATTTGAACAGAGAATGAAAAAAAGTATTTGCAAAGTCCCCTTGGGGGACTGGGGAGCAAAGAGGAAATATTCAACTTTTCTTTCTGGGGAATTCCTGATACTCTCATAAGCAGTGGATACATCAAGTCAATAGGCTATGACTTCGATTCATGTAACTTATTCCTGCAAAAGATAGACTAAAGCTACTTATATTTATGCCTAAGAGTCACCCCCAGAGAACCTCTTTTGCTGCTCAGATGTGGCCTCTCTCTATAAGCAATTCGGTAGGTAAACTCACTGCCCTGCCCCCTAAGTGGGACATGATGCCCAGGGGTGTGACTCTCCCTGGCAATGTGGGACAGAAATCTGAGGATGAGCCAGGACCCAGTATCAAGGGATTGAGAAAACCCTTTTGACCAAAAAGGGGAAAAAAGAAATGATACAAAATGAAGATTCAGTGGCTGAGAGATTTCAAATAGTCAAGAGGTTATCCTGGAGGTTATTCTTATGTATTATATAGATATCCCTTTTTAGCTTATAGTACATTGGAGTGGCTGGAGGGAAGTACCTGAAACTGTAGAGCTGTGTTCCAGCAGCTTTGATTCTTGAAGATGCTTGTACATTGATAAAGTTTTTACAGTGTGACCTTGTGATTGTGCAAACCTTGTGTGTGATGTTCCTTTTATCCAGTGTATGGACACATGAGTAAAAAAAATGGATAAAAAATAAATAAATAATAGGGGGGCATGAATAAAGGATAAAAAATGGAGTAGATTGAAATGCTAGTGGTCAATGAGGGGGAATGGTAAGGGGTATGGGATGTGAGTTTTTCTTTTTATCTCTTTTTCTGGAATGGTGCAAATGTTCTAAAAATGATCATAGTGCTGAATACACAATTCTGTGATGATATGAGCCACTGATTGTACACCATGTATGCACTGCATGTGTGTTAAGATTTTTCAAGAAAAACACTTAAAAAAAGAATCAATGCAAGAAAGCAATGAATTAAAAATGAATGTAAATTGCTTTGTCATTGACACCTAAGTAAAACTACATTAAGCCTGTACTGCTATATGCCGGACACTGCTTTTTTTTTTTTTTTTTGGTACAGCTTTTTGAGGTATGATCAACATACGATAAACTGCATAGTTCTTAAGAGTACAATTTCATGAGCTGTAATATAGGTATATACCCATGCAACCATCACCATAATAAAAATAATAAATATGTCTGTCACCTCCAAGGTTGCCTCATGTCCTTGTGTGCCCATTCCCTGCGCCCATTACTCGTCCCATCCCCAGGCAGTCACCGACGCACTCCCTGCCCAGTCGTCTGTGCTTCCTGTCCAGTCGTCTGCTTTCCATCACTAAAGGTTAATTGCACTTTCTAGAATTTTAATAAATGGAATTATATAGTAAAAAAAAAAAGAAACCCAAATCTGCTTATGAAATTTCAGAACACCAAAAATAACGACAAGCTCCTGTAACTTTGAGACAAGACCAGGCGGTAGGAAAGTGGGGGAAGAAATGGAAAGGAAAAGCAAACATCTTCCAGCGGAAAAAGTATCAGCATGCTGACTTCTGATTTACGAGAGCAAAGCCTCCACAACTCTAAGGGAAAATGACCTTCAATCGAGAACTGCATCTCAGAAAAAATTATAAATCAATAGTGAGCTCAAAATAATTCCTCTATCAGGAAGTTGCTTAAAGGTATTTCCTGATAAAAAGAGGGGATGTTGAGGAAGAGAAAGACTGATATTCAAAATGAAATTGAGATCCAACCCAGGAGAGAAATGAAGGGAAGCCAAGCCTGAAAGTGATTCGGTACAGCCTAGAGTGGGTAACAAGAGAAGCAAAGCTTCCTGCAAAATGGGAGTTCCTGGATTAGAGGGAAACACTGACATTTTGGACAAATATAATATTTTCTAAAGGCAGACAAGGCTAAACTTCTAAAAAAAAAAAAAAAGGCAATTGGAAACAACCAAAAGAAAAAGGAAAATGCTCAAGAAATAAATTAAGTCATAGTACCCTGGCTCTGCAGTGAACAATTTTACTTGATCAATAAAATAAATCCACTCAATTGATTTTAAACTTTCAGAAAGAAACTTAGGCCAAAGCACAGGAGATTTAATTAAGGTTGAAGACTTCAAAGAAGTGGGCTGTAAAACTTGAAAACCTAAAGGTAAAGTTGAAGATAAGAAAAATTGGAGGTAGAAATAAAAAAAACAGAAATACAAAGTTAACCAATAAGAAAAATTAAAATATAAATATAAATATATGGGGGTGTGGTCTCGGATTACTGAAATAAATAACGTTCTCATCAAGAAGTCAACAATTAATGTCTAAGATAACATATCAATTTATGATTACATATGCATATTGCTTTGAAATATGGCAGAAACTCCAGAAGAACTCAAAACAGAAATTCTTTAAATAACTATTTCTGTTAAGTAGAATTGGGCATGGATCAAAATGGGGTGAGAGACTGTTCCTTATAAGCCTCAAAGTTCCTGTTTGATCATGGAAATAAATTACTTTCATGAAGTCACAGATAGGTGATTCAGATGGTAGGAAAATGATCGACTAGCTATAGACTGATAGATACAGATAGATTAGACAGATAGATAGATGATAGATAGATTAGATAGATAGATAGATAGATAGATGGATGGATGGATGGTGGACAGATGATGATAGAGAAAAAGAGAAGAAAAAAGCGAATCTGAAAAAATGCGTGGGGAACTAATTCATAGATGATCCCTGCTCCCTTCCATCACTTGACAATTAATCCTATTATGAATCACTTTTGATTGAGGAAAGATAGTATCAAAAAAGTTAAAAATAAATACCCACTACTTTTATTAAATGATACCTTTAAGCAAAAGACAACATGATACAACAAATACTCACTTCCCCAGAGCTAATTTCTACGAAAGAGATATGTAAATTGCATCCCCTGCCCTCAACCACAGCCATAATTTATCTGTCGAGAATGACAGTTTTCACAAATAAGTACAAAGTAGAATAACAAGTACCAAAAAGTAGAGATAAGGCACTTGAGAAACTGTGAAAGGGGGAGCCCCGCGTACAGTGGAGGAGCAGCGAGTCCTGGAGGAGGCTCGGTAGTCTAGAAGGAAGCAGCCGCGCAGCCCCGGTGCACGGGCAGCCCAGGAGGACCCGTCCAAAGAGCTGCAGAGGGTCACAAAGGCCAGGAGTGTACACTATCTTGGGTCCATTGACTGGGTTTTGCCGTGTGTGGTGAGAAGCAGGGAGATGTGTCCACCCGGACACTCTAGGCTAGGCTGAGACAGCAAACACGCTTCAGAGAACAAAGGTTTCTTTGCCCAGTGTAGCCCGGCGGTGTGATGGGAGAGGGATTTGCCCCTGGCAGCCAGCCTTGACTGGGAGGAGTCACCATCTCAAGCACTGCCATGGCCAGGTCGGGGAAGAGAGCTCTCAAGGCTCTCGCAGTGGCAAGTAAATTTCAACCCAGAGAGAAGGGTCTCATTCCCGCCCACATCTCCTGGGCAAGAAGAAGTGACAATCCTAGGACCGGCCACAGGGGAGCAGGAATTGCACGCTCACCTGAAGTGGGAAACACCTGGGAAGTATCACAGCAACTACCGGGGGCTGTAGTAAGATGGAGAATTTCTCAGGAAAATAAACGTGGTCATGATTATGCATGATAAAGCCTTATGTTCATTAGGCCGAAAACCCATTCCTCTAAGTGAGGCCGTTACTTATGCTAGCTGGCTGAAGCAAGTATCGCCCTTTACGCTGCAAAGAGTGTAATCAGCTTAGGGACTTAGAATAAATACCCAACAGGACTTATTAGGAGAGGAAGACTCAAAGTCAAGGAAGTTCTAATTTTTTTCAATTTGATTTTTACTGACTTATTCCAATTCCCACACAATTTTGATGGTAAACACTGTGATGAGATTTCTGGAAAATATGTTTGCCAGAGGTAATAAAAAGAGAGGAACTTTGAGATAACAAATGCGTTACAGACAGCTTCTAAAGGACAACACTGAAATACTGAGGGGCCTACCGTTTTTTCAGCTAGAGTTGATTTTCCCATACGTGAGACATAAGAAGTGGACAATTCCAGCAAGTTCGGCTTGCATTTTGTCCACACTACCACCCTACTCCTACCCCCACCTTGTTAGGGAGCAGAGGCAAGATCTCCTGGTAAGTCCAGGGATGGCTGAGGAAGTTCGAAGCCATCATAGGAAGTGAGCTGCAGCCTCCCGCGAAGGCCCTGTCCCTACCTCACCAGCTGAGACCCCCAGGAGAGGAGGGAAGGGAAGGCACAGTGGGCTCACAGCCACAGCGAAAGGAAACAGGAAACCATTCGAAGAGCCTCATTTGAGGCAAGACCTTTGGATGAAAGAGACACATCCTAACCTTCTCCCACAAGCAACTTTAGGGTGCCATCATTCCTTAGTCATATTTCAATACCTTGTGTCATAGTTGTTTTATTTCATATTAATAAGGAAAGGATGAGCTATGCAGAAAAATAATTTTTAATTTATAGAGGAAAGTATGCTTCACTGCTTGCATCATTTTCTCCATGATTAACTACCTGTACTCATGACGTGGGAGCGAATGGCTGGAACTGCTCGTTGACAGTTACAAATACCAACCAGCAGCGTGGACCACCGATGCCAAGGACAACGGAGCAGATTGATGAGGCCATCACTGTGGGACTATTAGAGATTCTAAAAATATGTCTATTAACCTTGCCAGCATCCACTCCCATTGCAGCAAATGCACAAATGACAAAGAATTCCCCAATCAGATTAGCATTTCACGATTTGACCATTTAATTATTATATGAAATTACGTAAATGCCATATGATGGTAGTCACAAGGCACCTTGGCATGTCTTTTTTTAAATTGTTTTGAAAATGTGTTGCATATCTTTTCAGATAAGATGACAGTACCCTTGGAAGTGTTACTTGAATTCTTAGATTCAAAGGAAAATCTAGAATATTAACTAAATGATATGTCCAAACAATCCTATCTTGGGCTAAGAACGTTTTTTCTTCAAAGGCTCCAAATAAATTTAGATATGAAATAAGCAAATTTGTGGGCAACCGGTGGATGTTCAGAACAAATGGAGTGGGAGATCATGCGCTTTGGAACCGGTGCATCCTCTAGTAGAAGGTGAACGAGGTAATAAGCTACTTGGCTGCTGTGCACTTTAGATTCTTTATCTGTGAGATGGAGATTATAATATTCATTCCACAATTAACCGAAATAAATGAGAAATCTGAGTAAAATGTGCATTGCAGTGCCTACCACCTGGCAGGTAAACAATTATGTAAATTTTCAATCAAAATGATATCAGGGAAAGCTGCTTGCCCACTGTAAAGTAAGAGAAAATGCTGTTATAAAGTAACTCCAAGTCACATAACCCACAGAGATTTAGACTACTTTACAATTAATACATAATGTAAGAAGTGTTTTACATGGGGAAAAAAGTTGAGACACTTTTTGTCCCATACCAACACAGGAGTGGACAACTATAACAAACTAAATTTGAGGAGAGGGAGGTGTGGTAATACTGCCCAATTGGTGAGATGTAAAAAAGGAAGGGACAATGTGCAGAGAACATACTCAGAGGTTACTGTCAGGATCAAAATATTGCAGGAAAAGAAGACCTTATTCAGAAGATATACTGCACCCACAGTTGTTTCTTAAAAAATTAATGAAACTGATATTTCCAACAAAGTTAAAAATTTCACTTTCACTGAACATTTAATTTGCTTAAGTAAGATATATTTAAAGTGGGGAAAGGGGTCAATATTCGTATTTTGATGTTCCACCCAGTTTTACTCTAAAACCACATAATTTTCTATCCTAAGAGCAAAAATAAATCAATTAATTTGAACTTCATCAAAATTAAAAACTTTTGAAATTCAAAGCAGACCTTCAAGAAAGTGAAAATACAGAGTACAGACAGACAGAAACATTTACAAATCATATATCCATTAAGGAACTTACATTCAGATCTGTAAAGAACACTCAGAACTTTACAGTTGCTCGAAAACAAATTATCCAATTTAGAATGGGTAAAATATTTGACTAGACATTTCACCAAAGAAGATATACAAATGGCAATAAGGTGCTCAGCATGACAAGTTCACAGAAAAATGCAAATTGAAATATCAGGGTACCGTTTTACGGGAGGGTTATAATTTAAGAAGACAGACGATAAGTGTTAGCAAAGCCCTGGGAGGAAATGGAGAAACTCGAACTCTTATATACCACTTAGGAAAACAGTTCAACATGGATTTACCATATATCCAAGCAATTTCACTCTTAGGTTTATACCAAGAGAATTAAGAACATATATCCATATAAAGACTTGTGCGTGAATATTTATAGCAAAGTCTCTCTCAAAAGTGGAAACAACTCAAATGGCCATCAGTGGGTGAAAAGCTAAACAAAACAAGGCATACACATACAATAGAGTATCAGTTCACAATAGAAAAGAAGGGAAACTAATTATATGCAACAAGCATGAACAAATCTCAGAAAATTTCTGCCAAGTGAAAGAAGCAAGACCTAAAAGACCTTACGCTGTGCACAGCCCCCACTTACATGAAATGTCCGGAGAAGGCAAAAACACAGAGCAGACCAGTGGCGGCCTGGGGGTGGGGTGGGGTGGGGTGGGGTGGGGCACCCAATGGGAAGTGGGGTGGGGTGGGGTGGGGCACCCAATGGGAAGAAACTACAAATGCCCATGGGGACCTTTCCGAGGTGAAGGGAGTGTTCTGAAATTAGATGGTGGTGAAGGTTTCAGGACTCTGTGAATTTTCTAAAAGTCACACTCAAAATGGATGAATCTCATGTTATCTACATCACACCTCAGCAAAGCCCCTTACTAATGAAGGAATGAATAAATGAATGAAGCCACCAACTACCTTGACACACTTAGCAGATCCTCACAGCCGGTGGGGGACCCTTCTCAACCGCGAGGACCAGCTTAGATGCCTGACCAGAGCAAATGGCCTGCAAGGTCAGGCAGAAAACTACAAATGGGGGTGCACAGGCAGCGATGTCAGCTCAGGAACAAACACTCAGCACACTGGTCTCCTGCGCCCGACCCAGCCCCGGGCTGCACAGGCCCATGGCGAGTTGCACAGCTCTCCCATCGTTTCAGCTACAGCTGTCCCATCGTTTCAGCTACAGCTCTCCCATCGTTCCAGCTGCTGGCAGCTTGTGACCGCTGAGTGCTTTAAATGAGGCTGCTGAGACTGAGGAGCTGAATTTTTAATTTTCTTTCAGTTTAATTAACTTAAAATTGAGTAGTGACATGTGCCTACCGGGTCTCGTATTTGTGAGTGCTGCCCTCCACTAATCTGGAAAATAGATGGTCCTTTCAGGCACTGACCCAATCTCTCACCTCAAAGCTAGTATGGTCATCAATTTCACCAAGATGGCCCCCGCGGAAGCTTTATTCCACGGGAAAGAAATTTGAGGAGACAAATTGGTGTGTGCGTGTAGTTGGGGAGGGAGCCTAGTGAGCTCCTATTTTCAAAGAGCCAGGAAAAATACTCACACCCGAACAGATTCATTACAGGGAAGGAAACTAGCGCAGGAGAGACCCAGGAATGTGGCAGCACGTTCAAAGGCGCTCCAAACGACCCTTCTGTTCCCTCTAGCTCTTCCACCCTGCCGCTTACACGGCTGCCTCTCAGTTCCCGGAGTCGACCGCCCGGGGGATGGCAGCTCCATCGTTGACATGAGCCCTTCATTAGCAAGAGCAGGGCTGGCATTAGGCTAGAATATGATGCCTTGAGCTTTGGCATGTGGATTTGGAGGTGTCTAGACATCGAGGGAAACATCTCTTAGTTGCTGGAATAATCATCTCAATTCCCCAGTTATTCTAGACAAAGTGAGGAGCATATTCCCAAGTTGATCTGATCTTGTCTTTATTTACGGAAGCACTGTCCACCCTTCCTCCTCAACCACACGCACCTGCCCAGCAGAAGCCCGATCTCATCGAAGCATTCGGCCAACGCTGCGAGCTCCAACCCTTGCAGGGCATCTGGCCAACACAGGACAAACGCCACCCAGAAAGACAACGGCACAGACCTGCTTTTTTCTAGCTCAAATTACTTCAAGTGTCCCCCTGGGCAACCTCAGTTCTTTCTCCAAACAGCACTAAAAATAGGAAAAGGAGGCTGTCCACCTTGGTCAAGAGTTCACTTTTAATCTTCTGAAACCTGGGTTTATAAATTTTTGTGCTTTTTGGAACTCCGAGCCTGGCAGCTGGCCTCCTTCCCCAGCTGCCCTTCCTGTGGTCATTGTGGGGCTGGTCGGGGCCACGTGAGACCACCCAGCACCATCAAAACCACCAACTCCCTGAACACCGACACTCCCATACACATACTCACATCCACACACACACACTCACATCCACACACCCACATCCACCCACACTCACATCTACACACACACTCACATCCACACACACTCACATCTACACACTCACATCCACACACTCACATCTACACATTCGCACGTACACACATCCACTCATTTACACACACTCACATCCACACACACTCACATCTACACATACTCACATCCACACACACTCACATCCACACACACTCACATCTACACACATATACACACTCACATCCACACACTCACATCCACACACTCACATCTACACATTCGCACGTACACACATCCACTCATTTACACACACTCACATCCACACACACTCACATCTACACATACTCACATCCACACACACTCACATCCACACACACTCACATCTACACACATCTACACACTCACATCCACACACTCACATCCACACACTCACATCTACACATTCGCACGTACACACATCCACTCATTTACACACACTCACATCCACACACACTCACATCTACACATACTCACATCCACACATACACACATCCACACATACATCTACACATTCACACACACACATCCATTTACACACACACTCACATCCACACACACTCACATCTACACATTCGCACGCACACACATCCACTCATTTATACACACAGTCACATCCACACACACACTCACATCCACACACACATCCACATCAGCACACACTCACATCCACACACTCACACACACATCTACACATTTGTACACACACACATCCACTTATTTCACACACACTCATGTACACACACCCAGGCCCACACACTCACACACAGTCACACACCCACTTACACTCTCGTGCACACACACATACACAGACACAACAGACTGTCTCACGTCTGCTTGTAGTTAATGACGGAGCCCTGAATGAGGGCCCTTCCTCTCCCTTAAACTCAGCAGGCACCTGTGTCACCACGTCCAGGCCTGAGCTCAAAGGTGAGCCCCCCCCATTTGGAAATGAGCTTTCTCTCAGTGCTTCTGTCCGTCAGCTATGTTGCCTCTTCAGATGCACGTGCACAAGCATAGGAAGCAAAGACGTACTGTTGGTGCGACCCAATTTCCTGCCAGAGTTGATGCACGCTGCCATGATGAAAACCCACACTGCACTTCTGCAGCCTGCTACCCTCTTCAGGAACTTTTCGCATGTATTTTTAAGAATTCATCTCACAACAACTCTGTGAGGTGACTAGGGCAGGGATTCCTCTCTCCAACCCTGTTAGGAGATGAGGGAAGCGACTCCATTAGCAGATGGCCTCCTCCAGCCCAGCTGCTGCCCTCCGACTGCCCCCACCCTGGGCGCTGGCTTTGGCTGCAGTGCTTGAGAAGGAGGCCAAAACTCCTGCAATTTCATTTTGTAACTTTTATATTTCCATATTTCCAAACATTACAAAGAGTTCTCAGATGCCCTTCAACAAATTCAACAAATTTTAACATCTTTCCATATTTGAAATTATTGTTTCTAAACCTTGGAGAGTAAGTTGCAAATTGCATGCAACACTATTTCTAACTACTTCAAGATATGATTCGTAAGAACAGAGCAGTTTTCCATCAAAACCACAGCACAATAATCAAAACAGGAAATACCATTAATGTTTAATTTATGTCAACTCTCCCAATAAATTTTTCATGGCTATTTTCCCCAGGCTAGGAGCCAATCCAAGCCCACACATTGCATTTATGTATAAACACTTATAGATTTTCTTTGATCTGAAAATGTTCCTTGGCCTTTCTGTCATAATCTGACATTTCTTTAAGAGAACAGGCCTTTTATTTTGTAGCAGGTCACTCCTCTTGGATTCTGTGCGTGTGTGTATGCATGTACGCATACATATAATTTCCTCAAGGTATGTATTTTGTCTAGAATCCTACTAAAGTGATGCGTTGTCCTTCTGTGATGTGGGACTTCCCATAAGTGGTGACATTAACTTTGATTGCTTGGGTTGAGGAAAGTCCAACAGTTTGCTTCACTCTAAAATAACTATGTCCTAAATAATTAATAGTAATTTTCAAGACTATACTGAGACTATGGAAATATCCTATTCCTTATCAAACTATCACCTCATCATTTTAGCAACCATTAATGAGTCTTGCCTGAATCAACAGCTCTCAAAATGATGTCCATCCCATAATCCCTCCCACACCTATTAGTATTTTATTAAGACCATACATTCCTGCTCTAAGGAAGAGCTTTTCCTTCTCTCCCATTCATTAATTCATACTTTTACTTATTTAAGAGCACTGAACTCATGGACCTCACACGTAGATCACAACCCATCACCGTCACTGATTTTGATGCTCTATGTGCCTGATGTCAGACTCGGGTCTCTCCTGGACCTTTCCAGAAGGCTATGTCAATTTATTGAACCTGTATTTTCCTTGCTTGAAATCAGTCATTTCTTGAAGGACCCCTGGTTATTTTGGTGGTGAAAAAAAAACCATAAAAAAGCAAGATGCAGGACTTCATATTTCAGAAATGCTCTGTGTTCTAACTTTGTAACAGAGGGCCTGGACTGACAGCCCACGTGGCCCCTCCTCTCCCAACTGGGGAAGCAAAGCTGTGGGAAGACACCACCATTCCCGCCTCCAGCGCTGGAGGAGACGAGGGGAAGCCCAGGCAAGTGAAATGGCAGATGCCTCTAAACCATTTTGGTCAGCTCTGGTGATGCCAGTGTGATGCTAAGAGCTGGGCGCATCCCCACCCCTTCCTCCAGAGGAGACTGCAGATCAAAAAAGATGCACTCAGCGATTCAGCATCCTTTCCTGTTGAAAACACTTCAAATGATAGGAATACAAGGGAACTTCCTTAAAATGATAGAGGGAATATATGAAAAACCCACAGCTAATATCATCCTTAATGGGGAAAAACTGAAAACTTTCTCCCTAAGATCAGGAACAAGATAAGGATGTCCACTATCACCACTATTATTCAACATTGTGTTGGAGGTTCTAGCCAGAGCAATTAGACAAGAAAAAGAAATACAAGGCATCAAAATTGGAAAGGAAGAAGTAAAACTATCACTGTTTGCAGACGATATGATACTATACGTTGAAAACCCGGAAAAATCCACAACAAAACTACTAGAGCTAATAAATGAGTACAGCAAAGTAGCAGGTTACAAGATCAACATTCAAAAATCTGTAGCATTTCTATACACTAGCAATGAACAAGCGGAGGGGGAAATCAAGAAACGAATCCCATTTACAATTGCAACTAAAAGAATAAAATACCTAGGAATAAATTTAACTAAAGAGACAAAAAACCTATATAAAGAAAACTACAAAAAACTGCTAAAAGAAATCACAGAAGACCTAAACAGATGGAAGGGCATACCATGTTCATGGATTGGAAGACTAAATATAGTTAAGATGTCAATCCTACCTAAATTGATTTACAGATTCAATGCAATACCAATCAAAATCCCAACAACTTATTTTTCAGAAATAGAAAAACCAATAAGCAAATTTATCTGGAAGGGCAGGGTGCCCCGAATTGCTAAAAACATCTTGAGGAAAAAAAACGAAGCTGGAGGTCTTGCACTGCCTGACTTTAAGGCATATTATGAAGCCACAGTGGTCAAAACAGCATGGTATTGGCATAAAGATAGATATATCGACCAATGGAATCGAATAGAGTGCTCAGATATAGACCCTCTCATCTATGGACATTTGATCTTTGATAAGGCAGTCAAGCCAACTCACCTGGGACAGAACAGTCTCTTCAATAAATGGTGCCTAGAGAACTGGATATCCATATGCAAAAGAATGAAAGAAGACCCATATCTCACACCCTACACAAAAGTTAACTCAAAATGGATCAAAGTTCTAAACATTAGGTCTAAGACCATAGAACAGTTAGAGGAAAATGTAGGGAGATATCTTATGAATCTTACAATTGGAGGCGGTTTTATGGACCTTACACCTAAAGCAAGAGCACTGAAGAAGGAAATAAATAAATGGGAGCTCCTCAAAATTAAACACTTTTGTGCATCAAAGAACTTCATCAAGAAAGTAGAAAGACAGCCTACACAATGGGAATCAATATTTGGAAACGACATATCAGATAAAGGTCTAGTATCCAGAATTTATAATGAGATTGTTCAACTCAACAACAAAAAGATAGCCAACCCAATTACAAAATGGGAAAAAGACTTGAATAGACAACTCTCAGAGGAGGAAATACAAATGGCCAAAAGACACATGAAGAGATGCTCAATGTCCCTGGCCATTAGAGAAATGCAAATCAAAACCACAATGAGATATCATCTCACACCCACCAGAATGGCCATTATCAACAAAACAGAAAATGACAAGTGCTGGAGAGGATGCGGTGAAAGAGGCACACTTTTCCACTGTTGGTGGGAATGTCAAATGGTGCAACCACTGTGGAAGGCAGTTTGGCGGTTCCTCAAAAAGCTGAATATAGAATTGCCATACGACCCAGCAATACCATTGCTAGGTATCTACTCAAAGGACTTAAGGGCAAAGACACAAACGGACATTTGCACACCAATGTTTATAGCAGCGTTATTTACAATTGCAAAGAGATGGAAACAACCAAAATGTCCATCAACAGACGAGTGGCTAAACAAACTGTGGTATATACATATGATGGAATATTATGCAGCTTTAAGGCAGGATAAACTTATGAAGCATGTAATAACATGGATGGACCTAGAGAACATTATGCTGAGTGAGTCTAGCCAAAAACTAAAAGACAAATACTGTATGGTCCCAATGATGTGAATCGACACTCGAGAATAAACTTGGAATATGTCATTGGTAACAGAGTTCAGCAGGAGTTAGAAACAGGGTAAGATAATGGGTAATTGGAGCTGATGGAATACAGACTGTGCAACAGGACTAGATAACAAAAACTCAAAAATGGACAGCACAATAATACCTAATTGTAAAGTAATCATGTTAAAATACTGAATGAAGCTGCATCCGAGCTATAAGTTTTTGTTTTGTTTTGTTTTGTTTTGTTTGTTTTGTTCTTATTGTTATTACTTTTTTTTTCTCTATATTAACATTCTATATCTTTTTCGGTTATATTGCTAGTTCTTCTAAACCGATGCAAATGTACTAAGAAACGATGATCATGCATCTATGTGATGATGTTAAGAATTACTGATTGCATATGTAGAGTGGTATGATGTCTAAAAAAAAATGGTCAGCACAATACTGCCTAATTGTAATGTAATTATGTTGGAACGCTGAATGAAGCTGCATCTGAGCTATAGTTTGTTTTTTTTTTTCCTCTTATATATTTTTGTACTTTTTATTTTTAGTTTTGTTTTCTCTCTGTGTTATCACTTTATTTCTTTTTCTGTTGTCATGCTATTTCTTTCTCTAAATCGATGCATATGTACTGAGAAATGATTACCATACACCTATGTGATGATATTAAGAATTACTGATTGCATATGTAGAACGGAATGATTTCTAAATGTTGTGTTAGTTAATTTTTTTAATTAATAAAAAATTTTTTTAAAAAAATCCAAATATCATGGAGAAGATTTCCTTAATAAACTTTATTATTTACATTCAAAAAAAAAGATGCACTCGGAGCAAGGGCCACGGCAGGGAAAGCTAAGGAGAAGCCCTGGGAAAGCCAAGGAGAAGTGGTGGCATCCCAGAGCCGGTGCTCCTGAGGGAGCAGACCCAGATGGGAGGAGCTGTGTGCTCCCCGCAGGGTTAAGAGGTCTTCAGGTCTGGAGCTCACTGGGGGAGAGTCTGCCTTCCTCGCGGGTAGCAGGGCGCTGTCTTCAGGAGAGTGCGAATGTCCCTACACATAAAATATGTTTTTAAGTAGCGTGAGAGGAAAACAGCCTCAGAGCTCCGCAGCAGAGAGACCAGATGGGATTAGAAATTCCCATTATTTTCCCCAACAAAGTAACACCACTCAGTTCTTCGCACTTCAGAAACAGCCAGATCTTGGCAGGAAAAAGTTTCCATGCACATCTCAGGTGCAGCTGAGGACAGAGATTCACAAAATGTCAGAGGAGATGCAGTGTCTTGGTGTCTTCCTGCGGTGGGAAGGGGCCGCTTTCCTCAGAAAGGGGGAAGGGCCAGAACCTGCTTAGGGACCGTGGGTCCAAGGGGCCTGAGGAAGCAGGACATGAGGAGCTGGACGGGGTGGGGCCCTCGTGAAGAGCGGCGCCAGCCTTACCTCCAGCGTGTCCCTTGGCCTGGAGTTCGCTGGAGGACAGCCCGAGGCACCCGGCGCTGCAGCCTGACTTTGCTCGGAAGGCGGCTCCTGCAGACGTGGTCAGACCCAGGGGGGCCCTGACCTCCTCTTGTAGGGACCCATGTGGTGGGGCAGGGGGTGCTGCCATCTCAGTAGAGAACTGCAGTCTGGCAGGAGCTTCAGCAGGCACAGAAGCCCGTGGGGACGATTTCTCCAACTTCCGGGGGCACTGCTGTGGCCTCGCCTCTCCTGAGCTATGCAGGCCTGTTTCTATCAGAACAGGCTCCCCTGCATGACATTGCACGCGTGGACACAGGTCTGCACCCTTCCTCTCTGTGTCCTCTTCTCCTTGGCCCCACCACAGACCTGTTGCACGACACTCCATAGCTGGGAGCTGGTGCTGATGCAGAGAAAGATCCAGCAGGCAGGCTGCGGCTGCGAAGCTCTTTTCCCAGCCACAGACTTGGGGTTCTGATCTCCCCAGAGCCCCCCACCTGCTGGACATTTCCTCCCATATTCTGATCCTCTCCGATGCTGGCCTTTTACCTGCTTCCTCAATCCAGTCTTCCCCCTGCACGCTGCCCAGGTCCTCACACTCAGCCTATCAGCCATGGAGCCTCCTTGGCATCTTGGGGATTTGTCCTCTCCTCCCTGCGACGCCGGCACTGCCCCTTGGCCGGCTCGCATCGTCTCACCAGGTCTGCCCCTTCGGACCGGGCCCATGGAGACAGGCCCCTCAGCAGCCACGCGCTGCGGTGAAGACTCATCAGCCTCCTGCCGTCAGCGCCGGGGGTCTGTCCACACTTCCCGCCGCTTCTGCCCGTCGTGGGGCCGCCCGGTGCCCTGCCCTGCGCGCGCTCCTCGCTGCGGGCGCTGGGCCCGAACCGCCCCTCCTGGACTCCTCGAGGCGCCCTGGTCCTGAGCCCCCACCCACTGCGCTGTGACACTCTGCGCACAGGCCATCCCCAGACACGAGCGGCCAGCAGCCGCTGTCTCCACGGGCAGCTCCGTGGGCCCCGGGCCCCGGGAGGTTTCCACCGGCGGGAAGAAGACGCCGTGGTCTGGGGGGGCCCGGGAAGCCCCGCCCCAGCGGGGAGCGGCGCTGAGGAGGCTTCGGCTCTGGTCTCGCTCAGCCCCGACACTGGCTGTGCTCCTTACACGGCACATCATTTTGTCCCCCCTCGTCTGAGTGCCTCGCGAACCCTCCCTCGGGACCCGCCTCGCGTCGTGTCGCTGCTGCTGCGGGCGGAGGCCGCTCCTTGGGGGCGTCCGGGGCGCCCGTCCTCGGCCGCCGCTTAGCTGCGTTTCCCCGGCCCCAGCCTCGCTGCGCGTCGACCCCTCGGCCTCTCCGCATCCAGCTCCCCGCCCCCCGTTTCCACGCCATGAATTAACCTTCCCCTTGTCCCTGTCGCGTAAATTCCTAGTTGCTCCTCAAGATCAGTCTCACCTGCCATCCCCTGCCGAAGCCCTGGACGTCAGGTCCTTGTCCGCGCTGAGCTGCCCGAGGCTCCATTGACCTCCTGCAGCAAGGGTCGGTCTTGCGCTGCGGTGTCTCCAGCACTTCACCTGCGCTAGCTCCCAGCAAGGTGTTTTCAACAAGTCGGGGTGGGGGCGGGGCCCGCTAATCCAATAAACGGGAAATAGAAGGAAATTGCCCACAGATCAGCACAGAATCATATTTTAAAGGTATTAAATTGCCTTCTAAGCAACACAGGAATGGATGTTATTACCTCACCCTGTATTTCATAAATAACATCATTCCACCTGAAAAACTTCTTTGATTGGTAAAAAAATAGTTTTACTTAAAATGAGGGTTGAAGAAGTAACTCCCTGAAGAAACCCTTATCCAATTCACTTATATATGCCTAACCCAGGATTTTTTTTCCTTCTGAAGAGTGTGTCAGAAGGGATAGAAATGGGGGCGCAGGGTACATCAGGGGTAGAATTCCCACCTGCCATTCGGGAAGACCCAGGTTCAATTCCTGTTCCATGCACTCCCCCCCCAAAAAAAATAGCAAAACAAACAAACAAAAGTTTAATAAATGGTGCTGCAATAACAGGACATTCACATGGAAAATAATGAAATACAGCCCCGCCATACAGCATACACAAGAAAAAGGATGGAGATTCATGCATCAGCACATTGTTGCAACAATTTATTTTCTTAGTCACATTGATATAGACAGACTGTTCGAAAATCATTACAGGTTCCTTTCATGAAAGAAGATATTATACTACTAAATTATTTATCTACGTCACTGCAGCTCTGGTTTTGAGGATGAAAACTTTGCTAGAATGTAACAAGAATACTCGTCTCCATAGCTGTTTCTCCCAAAAGTGGTCAAGAACCATTCTTTTCCAAGTTCAGCCACATGGCAAGCCCATTCGTGATTGTTGGACCCAATTGAGGCAATATAACCCAATGACGAGGCCAGCAGATTTATGAAATGTTCATCAAAATTTCATGCAATGAAATATTGCAACTGAAGTCAGAGGGCCAGAAAGATTGGTCACAACAAGTAGCACTAATTCCCTCCCTGAGGCTTCATGAGAAGTCGTGTGCTGTTGAAGGACTATTAACCGCCCAAAGCCATAGATTCAACCTCAAAATGGAGACCCAAAAACAATAGTGAAGGGTGGACATTCATCTAACTGCACAATCTTATCAGTCACATATATTCAGAACATATTATTGGAGGCATACCAAATGAGGAGGAAAGACTTCTAATAGTTACCACCTTGTGTGCCTTCTTTATGCCAGATGTATCAATTTATGAAAATGGTGAATTCGCTAGAATGCATTGACTTTTGCCCATAAATTTTGGCTCTGATGTATTTACCAATATGAACACTCAGACTGTCGATAAAAAGAGTTTCAATTGGGGAGAGACTGTTGTGTCTTGAATGCACAACACCATCCAGATGACATAAATGATTGCAGTAGCTTTAGTTTCAGATTGTTAATGGGATGACAATAATCTGATTGACCTTGTGTTGTTTTTGCAGGAAAGCCCTGAGGTCATCCTGTTCACAGCTCTTGCAGTATCTGGTCACCTGGGTGAGGACTGCACCATGGGGTGGCGGCCTGCACTGGAGTGGAGGGCCAACGGGCATCACCCAGGGCCCACACGCCCTGCAGGCCATGCCTTCCACCCCTCCCTGTATGGGTATTTTGCCCCTGATCTTTGGCACTGAGCAATGCCGTATGGTTGCACATCCTTGTTGGACTGCTCACCCAGAGGTCACACCAAAGGGGGTGCCCAGAAAAGAGGCCAGCGGTGAGGCACAGACCCCAGCCTGTCCCTGCACTCCTCATTCAAACCCACCTCTTCCTTCCTCCTTTCCCTGCCTCCCTTCTGGAGCCTGGCCCTCGACACGGGCAGGGCGGCATCACTAGGGGTGATGGCTAATTCCCTGTAAGTCTTCACTGCAAAGTCTTGGCCAGGTACTGGCTTCACAACGTTCAGTAAATATTCAAGGTCCGGCTCAAATGGAGCCTGTTTCACAAAAACTGAGTCTTTTTTCTCTTCTTTCATCACTTTTTCTGGTCTGCTTCATTAATCATTTTCATCATCTCTTTTATTCCCTACATGACTTCAAGCACTTTGAGGGTAGACACGGCACCATTTACACGCCCGCATCCCCGGGAGGGGCACACAAGGCGCTCTGTGCACATCCGCGGGACGGAAGACCGAAGGAACGCAGCAGCATTAGAGGCAAGAACTTATTAAGCACTTAGGAAAACTAAGCCAGTTTGAAATGTCATTGCTTAAGTACAACTTATTTAATCCTGCCACAGATCTGAAAAGCAAGTAGATAAAAAGAAGGGCTTTTGACTCCTCCAACACTTTCCTTCTTAAAGAAAGACAAAGAAGGTGGAATGTGAACAGAGGGAAGCGGAGGAGGAGATGGCAAAGACAAAAAAATATAGAGAAAGGGAAGATTTTAGTTGTATGAAGTTACACCTGGAGGCTGGGGGGGTCTTTTGGGGAAGCAGAATTTAATACAAGTGAACTTATTCTGACCGCCGGAACGACCAAAATGCTCCCCGGGCCTGGCGAGGTCCCGAGAGCAGCGTGTGTGAGTGACCGCGGGGTGTGGCCCCCGCCACTGACGGCACTCACAGAGAGCCCATCTCACCCCGCCCCTCGCGGGACTGGACATGAAGAACTTCTATTGAGGGCTTCTTTACTGCCTGGCATGTGGTTTGACTTGATAATGAACCCTGGAGATATGGTTGAATGATTCTTGGGATGTGGGGACACAAATCAAACAAATAAGATGGAAATCAAAATGGGACAGAACATGCAAAGAAGCAAAGCTAAGTCAAGAGGCAGCTGTAAAAATACCAGCAGCAAAGGGTCCCCTTTGCAGGTGCCCAAGGACTCGAGACCTTTCCCTCATGACTACGGAATTAGGAAAGCCTTCAAGGAATTTTTTACCAAGTTCTCCTAAGTTTTAAACAGATCCCACCACGGTTTGTTAGCTACAGGAACACAGTGTACACAATGTGCTTCTGACTTTAAAAATGTTTCCAGGCACTAAACGGGATGCAGTGTATCTAACCATCTTAATCAGCTGAAATGAAATTACTTTCAACTCCTCCAGGATCTTATTTACTAATGGCTTTGGAACTAAAATTAGCTTTGATTCAATAGGTTGTTTCTTCATCAATTTGCCAAAGAGAATGCTGAGGTGGGAGAGAGAAGACGAGCAGGCCAGGTTTATGATTAGCTGCCACGTGATTTCAGGATGGAATTTCTGATGCTAAGATCAACTCTGTTTCCATGAAACCTGAAGACTTCCCCAGACCAGGATGCCGAAGCCCTTTAAGCCTCTGGATTATAAAAGCCTTATCATTCTGGCCATAAATCACAGCAGTACAAGGATGAGGGTATGCTCCAGTGGAATCCCGATGGATTGAAAACCAAATAGAGCTGAGACATGTTTATACAGCTGCATGAGTTACCACAGCAAAGAACCGTCTAGCCATAAGGAGGGTGTGGACCGAGGTGCAGTGGCATTTGCGTGCTCCTGAGGTCGCACTGGTCTAGGCACTCTGAGCTTAGTGGACAGATCATCAATCAGGCCTGTTTATGCCGTCATTGAAATATGGGTATCTGAGCTTATCAGAACTCTCTGCCACCTAAGCCCAAAATAGCCACGTCTGAAAGTATGAAGAGTGTCATAAAATTGCCTGTCGTCTCTGTCAGGGCAGCGCAGCCAAGGCTGGTTCTTCGCAATTCCCAACGGGAGAGATGGGGTCAAAGAATCGGACAGACATCTCCATGCAGCCTGTATAGACGTCAGAGCTTCCTGACATGGGTTTGGCACAAGATGGGCTGCAGGGATGCGGGGAGCCCCACCTGAGACGGGCTGGGGTGACACAGGGAGCCCCGCCTGAGACGGGCTGGGGTGACGCAGGGAGCCGCCTGAGACAGGCTGGGGTGATGTGGGGAGCCCCGCCTGAGACAGGCTGCAATGACACGGGGAGTCGCCTGAGATGGGCTGGGGTGACGCAGGGAGCCCCACCTGAGACGGACTGGGGTGATGTGGGGAGCCCCGCCTGAGACAGGCTGCGATGACACGGGGAGTCGCCTGAGATGGGCTGTGGCGACGCAGGGAGCCCCGCCCGAGACGGGCTGCGGTGATGGGGGGACCCTCGCCTGACGGTGGACCTACCGCAGGTGATGGACCCAGAAGGACCACCAGGAGGTCCGGACGGCAGTGGGGACGTCAGAGAGGGTGGTCAGCGTCGCCATCTACCTGGGCTCAGGCAGGCTGACAGAAGAGCAGGAGACCTGGGCTGTGGCAGCTCCTGCAGGGTTGGACTGCTGTTCCAGATTCTTCCAGGAAATCTGTCCACATGCAACAGGGACCCGAGAAGTGGCCAAGGAGGATGGAACAGGCCTAAGAAGAGGGGCTTGGTGAGAACTTGTTTAGGCTCTGTGGTCCCACTGTGGACAGGCCTGTGGCCAAGCAGCTGTTTATGACCAAAGAAGGAGCCTGAGGCAGAAGACGTGCCTCGTGGTCGGCCCCCAGCCAGCTGGAGACACAGGATGGGGACGAGTCAGACACCGGGTTCAGCTCTGACACAGGGAGGCACCTCACGGGGTCCAGGCGCAGGAGAGGCGATACCACTGAGGCCCCATGAGAGGGTCATTTGTGACTGGACAACACCTGTGACTGTCGGGTCACCACCCCTTGCCTCTAGTGGGGGCCCTGCTGGGCTGGGAAGACGTGTTCTTGTGCGTCCTCTCGGAGGCATCCTGGAGGCGATGGAGATGGCCTCGAGTCCAAGAAGAGTCCAGCACAGGCAGGGCCTTTCACCATCGCATGAAGGGCTGTAAATTCCATGACTTTCTCCCATTTCAAGGTCACCTCCAAGGAGAATATCGCCGTCAGCCTCAACCACGCTGCCCTCCACATGCTGTAGTGAAGAGAAGATGGACTTTGCAACCAGTAGATGTAGGTAGGTTCAAGCCTTCGCTCAGCCACTCAGGGGCTGGGCGTGGGAGCGGGGTTCATTACTGACCACAACTTGTGCTGTGCGCAGGTCAAAGGTATTGGGGGAATGAAGGAAAAAATTATTTTCTTATCTGAAGAATGAAAATGGTGTTATTTCCTCATTACTTATGAAAATTAAATGAAGCAATGTAGTTTAGTAGATATTATCAATAAATATTAATTCTCTTCTCTATCATCCTGTGCTCCATCCACAAGATTAATACACTCGTGATATTTTTATTGGATTCAAAAATAGTACACATTTTGACCTAAGTTACCTTAATCATAAGATAATTGATGTTCTAAGAATAAACGATGATTTACACCACATTGCCCTGCAAATTATGATTGAGACCAATGTGGAATCATCGATTTTTTTCTTCGTTTATTACTCTAAGTTCTGACTTGGTGTCCATACCAGCAGTTAGCACCCAGAACCATCTTCACCATCTAAAGCACAACACGATGCCATATACTATCCAGGGAGATGTTTTCAAGCCACTAGATAACTGAAATACGGGGTATTTTTTGAAACTTCAAACCTAGTGGGGAGAAGATTATACATAATGGCACAGAATGTTCAGTCTAAAATGTAACCAAACTTAGTGTGATGCCCCAATATAACCCAGAGTAATTTGGGCAGTAATAAAGAAATATTTGCAGAGTCCCCTTGGGGGGCTGGGGGAAAGAAGGAAATACTCAACTTCCTTATTTGGAGAATTCCTGATATTCTTGCAAGCAGTGGGGACAACAAAATCAATAGGCTGAGCCCTCAGTCTTGGGGTTCACCCCTATGAAACTTATTCCTCAAAGGATAGGCTAAGCCTACTTATATTTATACCTAAGAGTCACCCCCAGAGAACCTCTTTTGTTGCTCAGATGTGGCCTCTCTCTCTAAGCCAACTGGGCGAGTGAACTCACTGTCCTCCCTCCTACATGGGACATGACACCCAGGGGTATAAATCTCCCTGGCAATGTGGGACAGAAGTCCCAGGATTCATCAGGACCCAGCATCATGGGGTTGAGAAAGCCTTCTTGACAAAAAGAGGAAGGAGAAATGAGACAAAATAAAGTTTCAATGGCTGAGAGATTTCAGAGTCCAGAGGTTATCCTTATGCATTATATAAATGTCCCTTTTTAGTTTATGGTGTATTGGAGTGGCTGGAGGGAAGTGCCTAAAACTGTTGAGCTGTGTTTCAGTAGCCTTGATTCCTGAAGATGATTGTGTAACTATATAGCATTTATGATATGACTGTGTGATTGAGAAAACCTTGTATCTGATGCTCTTTTATCCAGGGTATGGACAGATGAGTAAAAAATATGGATAAAATAAATAACTAATAGGAGGAATACGGGGTAAAATAAGTTAGGTAGATTGAAATACTAGTGGTCAATGAGAGGGAGGGATAAGGGGTATGGGATATAAGAGTTTTTTCTTTTTATTTCTTTTTCTGGAGTGATGCAAATGTTCTAAAAGTGATCATGGTGATGAATACACAACTATGTGATGGTGTTGTGAGCCACTGATTGGTATGCCATGTATGGTCTGTATGGGTGTGAAGTTTTGTCAATAAAAACATTTTTTTTTAATGCAACCAAACTGAACATCAAATTTGACACTGGGCCAATAAAATGTTTTGTCTTATTTTGCTTTGGTAGTACCATTTGAGAAGGAATAGGCACAAAATTGTTTGAACATTGTTCTGTGAGACTCCCAAGGAAAGGTGACACTCATTACAATTACTGGAGTGGCAACTTGGCATTTAGCCTCTCACAGTCGGTATTTAGTTGTCCCTTTGTACCCACCCACCTCCTGTGTTCTCCGCTCATCACCTGGAGATAGCAAGTAGGGCCCAGTGGCCAAAAACGGGCTCTCTCCTCAGAAAGGCGGGGATCCCAAATCTTTGGGCAATTTTTAAAGTTGTTTTGTATCTCATTTTCCTCACCTTTAAAGTAGGAATGATAGTACCCATCCTACATGACTTCTGTAGTGAGATGACGCCGCCGAAGTGTTTATCACAAGGCCTCACACAGGTGAGAGCCGTTACGCTGAGGACTCTGGGGCTTGCAGACCGTGTGAGGACCTCGTTCCCAGCTCCCACACACACGCATTCATGTACTCGCCCTCCTACCACACATTAGTCGGCCGGTCACTGATTTACTCAGTCATTGCACAACAAGCATAGAATCAGTGCCTACCACGTGCCACAGCCTGGGCTGGGCACCATGAAAGATGCAGAAATGGATTCAGTGTCCACCCTGCTACGAAGACTTCGACAAGGCTAAAAAAAGACTAGCTCATGGCCACAGGTAAAATAACACAAAGCTGGAGGTGTAAGTGGCACAAACTATATTCCTTGAAATGCACTGTGGGTTGAAGACAGAAGGACTCACTATTGCCAGGGAAAAGGACGAGCTGAAGCCATTTAAACCACATGCTGGAAGAGGAATAGAAATTGACTTTCAGAGACGAAGAAAACAAGAGCAGTTCAGACCGTCTGCTGCCCCTCCGCCTGGAAGTGTCCCCTCTGCACCACCAAAGTCCAAGCCCATGGGTGTAAGAGCTGCCCCTCCTCCTCCTTCCATGGGGCACTGAGATGTGAAGGGGGAACAAGCCCAGGACTGCAGTTAGCGGCAGGTCTGAGCTGAAAACCCAGATAGCCTGACTCCCACCACGGAATTCATGCACTTCTCAGAAACGCTCACTAAACAGCACGTGCCCACTTAGTGGCCTGTTTATGTAGCACTCTTCCACATGTCTAGTTCAGTAGGCTGAATCATCACAGAGCCCAAATACCAATAACGTTTGGCTTTGACGTGAACACCGATGCACAGCTGGTGCTGAGGTTGTCGGGGTTGACATCTGGGGTCACTCACACGTGTGGTGAGTAACTGCCTCTGCTGCCCCAAAGCCACGGCTGATGGTGAGAGTCGTTCCATTCTCAGTTACTGCCCTCTATTAATGTTCATTACTTGATTACACAAACATTTATCATGTTACTCTCATGCTACCAAATGCAGGCACTTTTTAATTTTTACTTTAGGAATAAAGAATAGATGGCTGGACGCACTGACGGGTGGATGGACAGATAGGCTGTGGCAGAGAACTATGGTTTCACATAAGCAACAGCGTCATCAGCCGAGGCGGGAGAACGGGCTGAGATCTTCCGCATTTTTGAAAGATTTGAATATCTAATTGATGAGCAGGCAACAAGTGTGGTCCGTGGTTGGCCACGAGATAGGACTAGGGATAGTTTGGAGAGGAAAGGTAGGCAAGGGTACAGAGTCAGTAAGTCTGGGCATTTTAAGTAGGAAGAGGTGGTGGGTTCGCCTTTGTTTTGGGTTGAATTGTGATCCCCCAGGAAAGACATGCTAGGCCTTAACCCCTGGTTCCATGAGTGTGGCCCGATTTTGAAACTGGTCTTTGAAGATACGATTAAAGTGAGACAAAACCAGATAAAGGTGAGCCTTAGTCTAACATACCTGCTGTCCTCAAAAGAAGAGGGACGTGTGGACTCCGCCAGATGGACACACAGGGGAGAAGGCCGTGGGATGATGGCGGCGGAGACTGAAGAGCTGTGCTGCAAGCCAAGCCCCCGAGGCTTGCCAGCCAACCCCAGAAGGCAGGAAGAGGCAGGGCGGGCATGCTGCAGGCTTCAGAGGAAGCTGGTGCTGCCAGCAGCTCGACTGTGGTGTCCACCTCCAGGAACATGAGGCCAGGAGGGTCTGCTGTTTGAAGGTGCTGTCGTGGTATCGCGTCACCATCACCCTAGGAAACTGGTCCAGCCCCCAAAACCAGATGTGAACGAAGGGAAGAAAATTCCTGCCTCACGGCTTCCTCCCTTTTCCCCTTTTCCTGCCCTGGTAGGAATGGCACTAAGGGCACAGTGTGGCTGCAGACCTTTCCTGCCCCTTGGCTGGTCTGTCCACTCTGGGGCCACAGTGAGGTAAGGAGCAGGATGGTTGTGGAGCCCAGCAAGGGAACGGCAGTCGGTGGCTTTAGTTGGAGCCCCAGCTCCTTTAGTAAGGAGGGTTCCATATGGTTCAGAAGAATTTGTCATTAGGCTTCTCTGCATTGGGTTTTCTGTGCCGAGTCTCAGCTAATAACGATGAGCTCTTTACTTCCGTTTGCTGCAACTCCCCAGGAGAAGATTTCCCTCCGGAGGCCGTGAGGAGGGGGGGCTGGGGGCCCCACGCAGGCACCCATCCAGGTTTTCCAGTGCAGAGAGGCTTAGATCTGAACCCCAGCTTGGTCACTTCCTAGAAATATAAGTTTAGGAAGTTTTATGAGAGTATATAAGGATCATAAAAACTAGGTCACAGGGTTGTTTCCAAAGCCCAGTGAGTCCGTAAAGGTGAATCCAGTTTGCAAACGGTGAAGAAATGTGCATAGAGTGGATCAGAGAGGAATTGTCCTAAGTTCCCACCTCCCTCACTATCAGGTGGCCTCCGCTTCCATGTCTGCACCTCTGACATGAGTTTACTAGTACCTTCCCCAGAAGATAGTGTTTGCACACTCTGAACATTGCAGGCACTTAATTAATGGTTCTTTCCATTTCTGTTTGAGTTGCTGTTATTAACATCAGCTGGGCTTTGTGATTATTGAACCGAAGATCCGGTGGGCGGAAATAACACCTGAGACTGTGGCCTCTGCTCTCTTTGGAGCCGACGTCCGACTTCACTGCCCCAGCTGGGGACAGACCGTTCAGGCCCGTCTCCTGAGGTTTGAAGGGGGGGGGTGTCCGGCGCCGTCTCGCTCAGCTTCTGATCCCCGGCCGGCGGAGGGAACAGGAGGGAGAGAGAGACAGACGCAGACAAACCGACTCAAGTGACAGACACGGGTTCGAGACACGCTGCAGTTGTGAGCACAGACCTTTACTGGAGCTAAGCTTGCAAGCTCTGTTACAAATTCCGCGCGGGACAGAATACCCCGCGGGGGAACAACCTCTATGCGGCCGTCAGGTACGGCTCCCTATGGGTCGTCTCCCCCCACCCTGTCCGGGTAACCTCTTATATACTGTGCCCAAACCCAATAGGTTAGTGCCACGTATACAGAGGTGATTGGAAGATAGGGTTGGTGGGCGCGTGCGTCATACGCGGAAACAGGATGCGGGCGCCATCTTGACTCACTCGATGGGCGGGGGGGAACTCTAGAGCAGGCCGCAGCGTGTCCACTAGGCCAGACCCGGGAGGCGGCTCTCCACATTCTCCCCTTTTTTTATTTATTTTGACCCAGTGTCTCCATTGATGAGTGTGCTCCCGTGGGCCTGAGTGGCCCACTACATGTTTTGGTGCTTTGGGGAGTCTGGACTAGGCTTGCTAGGCACCAACCAGAATGCCACCTCATATAGAGACCGGAGAGCCCGTGAGCTGGAAACCACGTGACTCTCCCTGCAGTGCTTCGCCTCGCAACTGGGTTATGAGGGGGGGCAGGAGAGCGGCAACCAGAATCGAGAGTGTCGCTAGGTGTCTCTGTGCAATGGCTGGAGTCTAGTCTGGCCAGGACTGCGACTTCGCCTAAGAGATCAGCCTACGACCAAAATTATGACTGCTGGTGCCGCCTTTTATACCCGGGACACAGCCATGGGCCTTGCAGCGGGTCTTGCTTTCGAGCGTCCCGCCCTGAGTGGCCGGGATGGGTCATACGGTGAAATGGGGGACTGGGCAGCAGGGCGGTCGTTGTCAGGAGCACCAGGGGCGAGTGACATAGCCAACATGGTAGTAACACGCAATTGCTGCTGTGTCTGGAACAAGCGTTCTAACAAGCATTTAACAGTGACTAATCCCACTAATAGTCCCACCGCTACGAGAATCCAAGTAGTCAAATTGGGCCAAGAGAACCAAGAGGTGACTCGGTTCCACAGACTTTGTACAGTCTCGCCCAGTTTGGAAAGGTCGAAGGCAACGGGGGTTAACTTGATCTTCCCAAGCACTTTAAGGTCTGATTCCACCTGTTGGGAGAGCGGGGGGTATTAAAACTGGTCCCCCCTTCTAAACAGTCGAAGGGTGACCGGCGTTTTCGTTGCCATCTCGTCAGTCGCCGCCGTCATCAGCAGAGTTGGAGGCCTGATCTGATGGTTCAGGTTGAAGGCTTGTTGGTTTTTTGGGCAACAGCTCCGTGGCCTCCTCGGGCGATGTCACGGTTCTCACCAGTCTTTCCGGAACCCACACTGGTTGACGTCCTGGCTCCTGGGGAAAAACACAAACAGAGCCTCTGGCCCAGCTGAGCACGGGGTCAGGGCCTTGCCACTGTCCCGACAGGACATCCTTCCATCGGACTAGACCTCTATGTGGAGGACTCGGAGTGGTGTGTTGAAGGGCAGGTGTCATTCCCTGTGAATTTTCATTTAAAAAATTGTACGTAAACAAGGCTATAGACAGTTGAGCCTTTGGGGACAGGCCGTGACCTATTCCCCCTTTCTGTTTCTTTAGTAAGTCTTTGAGAGACCTGTGAGCCCTCTCAATGACTCCTTGTCCTTGAGGGTTGTAAGGGATGCCATGTTTTAATTGTACTTCCATATTATCACAAAATTTTTGGAAGGTTCTACTGGTGTAAGCAGGTCCATTATCTGTCTTTAATATTTTTGGCTTACCCCACGCTGCCCAAGCGGCAAGGCAGTGTGCAATGACTTGGTGGACTTTTTCTCCTGTCTCAGCAGAGGCAAATAATATCTGAGAACATGTGTCTACTGACACATGCAGGTATTTAATTTTACCATACTCTGAATGATGAGTGACATCCATTTGCCAAATGTCTCCTGGGATGAGGCCCTTAGGGTTAACTCCAACCGAAGGGACTGCTCTTTGTTCTGCACAATCCCTGCAGGCTCGGACTATATCTCTAGCCGCTGCACGCGGAATACTAAACCGCTTAGCTAGGGTACCTGCATTGATATGAAATTTGGCATGGAACTCTCGGGCTTGCTGATATGGTGTCAGCGCGGGGAAGACGTGTGGCTGTCGAGTGGCCACATCTACTATGTGATTTCCTTGTGTCATGGGACCAGGCAGGCCTGTATGGGCCCTAATATGAGTTGTGTAAAAGGGATGTTGTCTAGCACGTATTGTCTCTTGAAGCTCGAGAAAGAATGTGCTCACTGTGGAGGAACATTTTATAATGCCCACAGTTTCTAAAATTTGTAGAGAATTTACGACATAAATGGAATCAGAGATAATATTCAGGGGGCCAGGAAACTCTTTCAGGACTGTAATAATGACTTGCAATTCAACCCACTGAGGTTTTTGTGGTTGAAAAAATACTGTTTTGGGAGTGTCCCCTTCCACACAATACGCCCCTGTACCGGAGCTGGAGCCATCCGTGTACACGGTGAGGGCGCTCGCTAGTGGCTTAGGCGAAGTCACTTTGGGAAAGATCACTGGATGTCGGGTAACAAATTGTAAGAGGGGGGCTTTAGGGTATTGACTGTCAATACATCCCAAAAAGGTACACCGGAGAACGGCCCATTGATCTATGCACCCGGTAAGTACTTCAATTTGCTGGAGAGAGTAAGGCACCCTGAGGTTTTTGGGTGGCTGGCCAAAATGTTGTATGGCCTTCTTGATGGCTTCTAGGGCTAGTTCTGCAACTGCGGTAGGGTAATGCTCTAAAATCTTTTTTGGAGAAACTCCGGGATGGATCCAGAGTAATGGTCCCTGTTGCCACAGCACCGCCGTGGGCTGTGACTCTGTTGGCAGCAGGCAGGCTTCAAAAGACTCGTCGGGATTTATTCTCTTTAAAGCGGCGCTGCTGAGTGCCTGTTCTACTCGGTATAGTGCTTGCCTCGCCTCGGGGGTGAAGTGCCGGGGCGAAGTTATGTTCGAATCTCCTTTTAGTAAGTTAAATAAAGGCATTAATTCGGCATTGGGTAATTTTAGATACGGGCGAATCCAATTTATATCCCCCATGAGTTTTTGCAAGTCATTGAGGGTGTGTATGTTATCTAGCCTGAGAGACACCTTTTGGGGGGAGACATGAGTAGGCGTAAGTTTGGTCCCCAGGAAGGTGGCGATCTCTGTCATTTGGATCTTTTCAGGGGCTACTTCTAAGTGGGCTTTTCTAAGTGTAAGGACTAGGTGTGACAGAACTGTCTCAAGGAGATCTGTATCTTCATGAGTCAGCAGGATGTCATCCATATAATGAAGGATTTTTGCTTGGGGGAACTGTTGCCGAGTATCGGCCAGCTTTGTAGCAACATACAGTTGGCACATGGTAGGGCTATTAGTCATGCCCTGGGGCAGGACTGTCCACTCAAAACGGTGACAGGGCTCCTCTTGATTTAGAGAGGGCACAGTAAAAGCAAATTTTGGGGTATCCTCAGGGTGAAGTGGGATAGAAAAGAAGCAGTCTTTGATGTCTAAGATGAAAATAGGCCAATGCTCTGGCAGAGCTGAGAGAAGGGGCAACCCCATCTGAACAGGTCCTAAGGACTCCATGCAATTATTAATGGCTCTTAAATCATGTAACAATCTCCATCTGCCTGATTTTTTCTTTATGACAAAAATAGGGGTGTTCCAAGGTGATGTGGAGGGAATGATGTGGCCCTTTTTTAGCTGATCTGACACTAGAGTGTGTAATGCTGAGAGTTTTTCCTGTGATAAGGGCCACTGAGGCACCCAGACTGGAGTCTTAGTTTTCCACCTTAGTTTTATAGGTGTGGGTGGGAATCTCTCCTCAGTGGCCCCTAGGAAAAACCCAGGCCTCGTCTGTCAGAATTGGAGACAGCTTGTATAGGCCTTGCGCGCCCGTGCAATGAGGCTCCTAAGCCTTTGCCGGGGACATATCCCATTCCTTTTAACAAGCGCTTAGAAGTTGGAGAGCAGCCACTGGTCAAGGTAACGTCCATCTGGGTTAGAATGTCTCTTCCCCACAGGGAAACGGGCAGGGCTAATACATAAGGCTGAAAACTACCTTGATGTCCTTCCTCATCTGCCCAGTGGAGGGCAGTGGCACTCAGCATGGGTGCTGAGACCTGGCCTATTCCTCTAATGGTGTCCTCCGCCTTGCACGTCGGCCAGGTGGAGGGCCAGTCTTATTGTCTTATAATTGATCGATCGGCCCCGGTATCTAGCAGGCGCAGGAAGGATCTGCCTTGTACCTTAATAGTCAACATGGGTCGAGACTCCAGAGACATATGGAGGCCCTCAAAAACTTCTCCAGAAGACCCAAATCCCTTATCTCTTCTCTGTCTGGGTCTACTCGGAAAGAATGTATGTAAGCTGGGTAAGAGCAAGAGCTGTGCCAGCTTATCACCTTTTGCAATGACCAGAGTACCTTGCTGAGATTGTACCATAATTTGGGCGTAACCTGTGAAATCTGAATCTACAACGCCTGGTATGACTGTTAGTCCTTTCAGGGCTGTGGATGCCCTCCCTATTATGAGCCCAACAGTCTTCGTTGGTAAGGGCCCTTTAAAGGAGGTCCCTATCAACTGGACACCCATGGAGGGGGTCAGTACGAGTCTGGAGGTGGCACAGAGGTCCAGTCCTGCTGATCCAGGGGATGCGCGAATTTGGACGGGTGTTGTGTCGCCGGATGGCATGCAGGGGGGTCCACCGAAAGGGTGGACCCCCTCTGCCCGTTTTTTGGGTCCTGTTCAGGACGGCCAGAAAGGCGCACACCCTGCGCATTGAAGGCTGACCTACAGTCTTCTGCGCGATGGGGTCCCTTGTGGCAACGGCCACATAGCCTGGTTGCCGCATATGGTCTACCAAACTGTTGAGTGGCAGGTGGTTGGCCTTTATTGGGACAGTTTCTCTTAATGTGTCCCAACTGGCCACAATGATAACATCCTCTTGGCTTTGTTCCTAGGTCTTTGGATTTCTTTGCAGCTACTTGTAAGGAGCTGGCTAGCATGGCAGCTAGACCTGCATTAGTTAACGGGCTACCAGCATCTCTGCAGAGCCGAACCCATTCCGTCAGGTTTTTTCCTCTGTTTTGTGCTAGGATAACTTTACATTCCTTGTTGCACTGCTCAAATATCATTTGTTTAACTACAGTCTCTGCCACTCCTGGATCTGAGAAAATTCTCTCAGCCGCAGTTTGCATTTTGGCTACAAAATCCACGAAGGGTTCTGTGGGGCCCTGATGTATGTTGCTGAGTGAGGCTTGAGCCTCTCCCTCACCTGTCAGCTTTTTCCAGGCTCCTACGAAACAACGGAAAATCTGGGCGTAGACTTCTTGAGGGAACCCTGTTTGATTCTGGGAGTGGGCACCTTTCCCCAATAGCATATCTGCATTCCATCCGCCATGTCTCCCCGCTGCGTTTTTCGCAGCTTGCTCCTCCGCTAACTCTTCGAACCATGCTTTCCAATCTATGTATCGGCCCTGGGGCAAGCAAGCACGGGCCAGCTGATATATATCTGCGGGCGTATGATTCAGGGTGGAAAGGTTTTCAACCATATTCAAGGTAAAAGGAGCATTGGGGCCATACTGATGGACAGCTTGCCTCAATTCCCTTAAAACTTTGTAATCATATGGCTCATACTGGTTATTACCTTGGGGATTGATAATAACCGGGTACGTCTCTGAGACTGGTTCTGGCTTAAGCAGCTGGTAACCACCCATCATACCGAAAGGTCTAAAGGCTGAAAAGGGGTTCCATTTCCAGAAATGTCTCCCTCCATCACTTGGTGACGTAAGGTCTCGAGGGCTCGCGTACGCAGGCGGGGGGTACGGCTGTAACTGCCCTTCCCATGACCAGCCTGCAGGGGGCTCCGGATCTCGCAATGGAGGGCAGACGGAATTACCTGATGCTGCCACTCGAGGGAGCCCTTGCCTACCATCCACCGGAAGGCGCCGCGTCTCTAGGGGCGCAGCGGTAGGCGCGGGCGGGGCGGAGGGCAGCGGGGGCGAGACCGGGAGCCCCCCCAGATCGATCAGCAGAGGTGCGCCTGCACTCTCGGCCTCGTCACCATCTGACTCTGAGTCAGAGTCGTCTGAACTAGCGCCAGACTCTGGCGGCTTACAAGTGGGCGGCTCACTTTCACAGGAGCCGTCCGCTAAAAGGGTCTTTAAGGGAGCTAACAAAGGTAAACTTCCGGACTGCCCCATGTTTGCAGTCGGCACTGTACTTTATTTTTTTTTTTTTAGAGAGAGGAAGGAAGGGAAGGAAAGACAGAGAGAAGGAAGGAAGGATGGAAGGAAGGAAGGGAGGAAGAAAGGGAAACATTTTTCTTGTTTTTTATTATATTTTGTTTGTTTATTTGTTTTTTACATGGGCTGGGGCCGGGAATCGAACCGAGGTCCTCCGGCATGGCAGGCAAGCACTCTTGCCCACTGAGCCACCGCGGCCCGCCGGCACTGTACTTTAATCACTCGGAGAGCTCTTCCGAGTCCCCGGGGCTACCTGAAAGCCCGCGGGCCTTAACTCTCACGTAATAAGAAGTACTCACCTTCTCGCGGTGATCAGGCGCGGGAAGTCCGCTGCGAGCTCAGGATGCACGTCCTTCTCAGTTCAAGAAGAGACAGTACGGCTCTCCTTGCAGAAGAGGTGTCGAGAGAGGAGAGTCCCCGTACGGGCCACCACTTGTCCGGCGCCGTCTTGCTCAGCTTCTGATCCCCGGCCGGCGGAGGGAACAGGAGGGAGAGAGAGACAGACGCAGACAAACCGACTCAAGTGACAGACACGGGTTCGAGACACGCTGCAGTTGTGAGCACAGACCTTTACTGGAGCTAAGCTTGCAAGCTCTGTTACAAATTCCGCGCGGGACAGAATACCCCGCGGGGGAACAACCTCTATGCGGCCGTCAGGTACGGCTCCCTATGGGTCGTCTCCCCCCACCCTGTCCGGGTAACCTCTTATATACTGTGCCCAAACCCAATAGGTTAGTGCCACGTATACAGAGGTGATTGGAAGATAGGGTTGGTGGGCGCGTGCGTCATACGCGGAAACAGGATGCGGGCGCCATCTTGACTCACTCGATGGGCGGGGGGGAACTCTAGAGCAGGCTGCAGCGTGTCCACTAGGCCAGACCCGGGAGGCGGCTCTCCACAGGGGGGCCACAGGGAAGTGGGACTGCCCCCGTGTTGCCGGGAAGCTTCCCTCCCTACTCGGCTCTCTGCCCTGAAGTGGCCCTTCACAGACCCCAGGGCCTGCGGGACGAATGGACGTGCTGCCCGGGCCATGGACCAGCGCAGCGTCGCTTCCCGTGAGCCACTCCACGAGCCAGGAAATCTGCTCAGAAGTGAGAAATACGCCACAGTCCTAACCACAAGCAAAGCCAGCTGCGCCCTTCGCTGCGATGGCAGTGCAGTGACCTGGGCTCCGGGCGGGGGCTGGACCTCCCGGCCTGAGAGGGCAGAGACTGGTCACTGACCCCATGACCTGGGGCGCTGCTAAGGACAAGTAGGAAAGCCTGTGCTCACTCTCTCCAGGCTTGCCCAGTTAGCCAAAAAGACAATTACTACCAACTTAGCTCATTTAATGAATGAACTCCTTAGTCAGTCAACCACTCACAAAAGTCCTGAGTGCCCAGCTGAGTGTTTACAGGAGTAAAAATGCCTGTCATCATGGAGCTGAGAACCCAGCTGATATTTTGCTTAACTGAACAACATTTTTCCTTTGCTTTCTTTTATTTTTCTGCTCACGGACTTATTCATGTTGAATTTTAGTTAGTAGGTCATTTTGTAGCTGAAATCTCTACTTCTTCCCATGGATTCTAAAGAACAAACACACAAAAGTAAACCCCATGTATGTTCTCTGTACTGGGTTGCAAATCCGAAGCCCTGGTCCCTGTTCTGTTCTGTCTGGGCATGTGCATTGGAGAAGCTGCCTCCCTCCTCTGGGCTGAGACAGCCGCAGCTGGATGCAGCATTAAGTCTTCTCCAGGACAACACGGCTAGAATCCTTCCAGCAGGCCCTACTCTATGTGCTAGAAGTCCCCTCACTGCCTGCTCCACCAAAAGCTTGTTTTCTGACTGATGGACAAAAACTAGACTTCAAAGAATAACTCTGGTTGCTGAGCAGTGTCAATGTTGTTGATTTTAAGATCTGAGATAGCGATGCCAGTAATAGTAACACAATTTTTGCAAAGCATTTGAACAGGGCTTTACCTCTTCCTGGTACTACATCCATTGGCCCGTCTCTCATGGTGAGCCAGACGACACATCTCATTAGTGACAGGCAGGAGGAGACAGCCCGCTGCAAGCTGAGAGTGATACCAGCACTATTAGGTGATATTAAAATCCTCATTTGCCAGATGCTGCAGACTGCCGTGAGTGGGCTTCGCCTTCCTTCCGTGCCAGTTGTTATCTTTCACCTGTGAGACCAGGCTGGGCAGAGCAGACAGATCCACAAACGCTTGGGTTCTGCTACAATACAGCAACCAAATGATAATAATAAAGCCTCTAAGAACAAAGCAAAGTTGTTGGTTTTTAGCAAGTCCACTCCTTCTGGCCTTGGTTACGCCATCTGTAGATTGAGCGGGGCGTACATTTCTTTGTTCCCGTTTATCTCTATCATCCTGCGAGCTCCTGCCCCACCACACCCCCTGCGATCCGGGCAGGCTCCGTGTCTCCCTCCCAACCTCCCACCCAGATAAACAGGGGCGGTGGCGGCTCACACTCGGAATCCACCACGAGGGACAGGGGAGCCAAGGTCATGAAGTAGAACACAATACCAGACCTGGGTCTGGGGTCCTGGGGATCTTAATAGAACTCTGACTTGAAATGAATAATACCAAGCATCATGCATTGAATGAATCAGGGCCAGGCACTGAGCCAGGTGCTTTCATTTAACTCTCACAAGAGCTTGAGAAGTAGGCATTGCCAGTCCCATTTTTTTACAAGTAAGGCAAGAAAAGCTCATAAATGTTGAGTAATTGTTCCTGAACCCAGAATTGGTAAGCAGCAGAGCCAGAGTCATACACAGCCCCCTTCCTCTTAGAAGTCACTTGCTATTTCTTTCTGAACCACAATTTCTCCCCCATAGAAAGGAATCATTTGAACCTACTTTATCAGAAAAGTTGAGTTCAATTGGCAAAAATAGGAAATGACTGAAATACATCCTATATATCCAAGAGGAAATGACTGTGTCCTATCGAAGGAAACTAAGCCCCCAAATAGCTAAAAAAGTCTTCTAATGTCCCATGCATTGGCAGGGCCCTATTAAAAAATCACCACTCCAAGCTTGGGGTTCAGAAATGTCTGTCCCCAGAAAAATGCATGCTTCAATCTGCCCTCGGAGAACAATGCAATGTAGAGGAGCTCTAAAGTGAAAGGAAGAAATAAAGACCCTGGTTTGTTAAAGGAAATGGCTGTAATGGCTGTATTTTCTTGAAAACCTACTACTCTCTGCCTTTTAAGAACATTAGCCAGCATCTTATATTACATTATTCAGGTTGTCTAATGATGCTCACTTTACCAAAATTTCAACTCCAGTGATAAATAATTAGCATGGCACTTGAGAGTCTTCAATTGTTTTCACTTGCGTTCTGCTTTTTTTTACTTATAATTATTAAGAAATAGTTAGAGCACTTTATTATGACAAGATATCATTGAATGTCAGAAACAAATTTCCAGGGGTAGGTCGAGATTTAGACACTCCCAATAGATTGAAAATTTAAAACAGAAATTCAATATGCAAAACAAGTACACATTATGCAGGAAGCAACCTTATGTGCTCTGTTATTTAATAATCACAAAGCTTCTATCATACAAGACCAATACCTATTCTTAAATGAGAAGGCGACCATGCACAGAACTGAGCAATTTGCACCAAGTCTCAACTTAGGAAATGACTGAGCTTACAAGAATCCCAGTCTCTAACTCCCAGTTCCTCGCAACCCCATGGTGTTCCCGGAGACTTCCGTTCATTCTTTACCTAGGAAATCCTATAATAATGCCCGCCTTGGTACCAGTTGCTATTTCTGAGCAAATGTCCCTTCTCCCCATCCTCTCGAATTAGCAGAACCCTAATTTTTCTCTCGGCACATTTTACGTAGCTACAAAATTGCATTTCCCAGCCTTCCCGCAACTCCCTGGGACTGTGCCCAGGTCCTTTCCAGTGTGCTGTGGGGGGAGTATTGCATAAGACCCGTAAGGGAGGCGTCCACCCTCCCCCTGTGAGCTCCAACATTCACTGACAACCTCGAGCTGGGAGCACACTCTAGGCCAGACTCACTGCGGGAAAGCTGGAGGCTTCACCCCTTCCATGACGGTGAAACCATTGTGCTATCCTTGGATTGATGCCCTGTCTTCCTTCACTAGGGAAATAGATAAAGGTGCATCTTTTAATGCCCTTGATTTGGGGACATCTGTCATTTACTGTTGAACATGAACCTGATATACCTTATCAGGAGTAGTAGAAAATAAATGTCAAATTCAGCTAAAGTGCATTTCCCTCTCATGCAGGTTTATGTGTGTGTGTTTTATAAGCTATGATGTTGCATTTTACACAACCTCAGAGTGCCTCCTGAAGATCACTGACCTCGTATTGTCATTCTTCGTGTCACAGTGCCAAACCCACGACCTGCAACAGAGCAGCTTTGTGTACTGAAACTGTGCCCTGCACAAGGCGATAGAAATGGGCCATATGATGCATGCAAATTGGTTCAAAGGCAAGGCTTTAAGGCCATCGTTGTTATTATAGGACAATGCAAATCAAGGCAAAGAAAATCTAAAATGAATAAGCCATTGCATTCTTTTTGCTTTCTGGAGCATGGGAACAGTTATTGTGACTGCATGGATTTGTACTCGGCATTTAGTCTCAGTAATTGGACAGACTATATTCAAATGTAAATGGTAACTAATGCAAACAGAAAGTAATCTGAGACAATTAGTCTTTCTTCTTAATGGAGAACAGAAGAGAGGCTCTACCATTCAGAATACCATAAACTGAGAGAAGAACCTCCTGGTGACTACCTACATGCCATGGGTGGCAAAGGACTCTACAGTCCTACATATACAGACAGCACACATGGATGCCCACGGATCAGCATCTGAATCGTGACAGACCCTCGGGACTGAACAAATGAACATCAGATGCACTAAAAAAAATCAAATCTAGCACAGAGACCAGCATGCAAATAAGTAACCACACACAGTGAGACAGCTGGTGCGCCGAGCACACAGGAAGTGTAGGAAAAGCAGCCACTACATGTGCTTGGTAAAGAAAGAGAAAGGAAGTATTTCATAGAGAGAGAAGCATTTGAGTTGAAATTTAAATAGTGACTAGTGTTTTCCTAGTGGGCAGAGTAGGGAAACACACACCAGGAAGAGAGAGGAAGTACTGTCTGCAACGGAGAAGGGATAGAACTGTAAGGAATTTGAAGGAGCCTCACAATTTAGGGAAAGGGCAAGTCGCTCAATATTGCTACCTCCTGTGATCTCATACCTTGATACTCAGCTGTCCGTCTCGGGTGAAAATGTTTTTTTGGGTTAAGACAATCCCCAGAAATCCACGAGTTGGGAGGGGATGGTTTTCTTGTTTATGTGAACTACACACTGACAAAGCGAAGTGAGGAAACTCGGGTGGCAAAGCTTCCTTCCTGAGCCTATGGTGGAGAATTTCAGGCAACCAAGAAGTTCTAGGAAACTCCCAGAAGCCTTATTTTCTTTAATTCTTCAGAAATGTATGATTTATTGTCCTTCCCTTTCCTGAAGTCCACCAGTGTGATAACTCAAGAAAAGTTCAATGCCAGGAGCCCAGAAACAACAGGGAAATGGCACCTTCAGAGAGTGGTATTTACTTGTCAACTTTCCAATAAGCAATTATTTTATTTTAGGTTTGTAGTGGAATGGTTTTTATAGCTGCAGCTCTTCAGGTTTAAAAAATAATGCTTACCTACATGATACGACAGATCCAGAGACAGGAGGAGATGAATGATGGTTCCACTAAAGGCACTCCGAGAAGAATGAGCGATCTAACAGCCCCGGGGCCCCTCCTTTTGACATCGATGACTTGTCCCAACTATACTTATTTGAGACTCTAGTTTAAACAAGGCATGAGTTTTCAATCTTTGGGTTTCAAGGACTTGGATTTTTACCATTAGTCTACTGAAAATGCCCAATATATAAAGTTAAACAACAACAACAGGGAGGGGGAAGGGTTGGGATTTAAGGGAATATAGACTTAATGAGCGTGTGAGGAACATACTAAGACAGAAAGACTTCCACAGGAAAGACTGGGATAGAGGCCAGAGTGTTATTTTCCTCCTCTGGATTCACGATGCTGTCCTGTTTTCTCCAAACTGTAAGTAGTTGCTTAATATATGTTGTCCACTTTTGTAGCTGTGGATGGCAGGAGTGTCACACCAGACCCTAACAAAGCCAGAGCCTCAGAGGAGACCAAGCACGGAAATGCTGAGGCTGGTAATCTGCTGTTGAGGGAGTCACTGACCTTAGCTTTCTGACCCCAGCTGCTCTAACTGGTGTCTTTACTGGGAATGGTCTTACTCTTTCTCATAAGCAAACGGCACCTCCAATTGCTATCAACTAAGAAGAGAAGGTAAAGCCCAATATTATTCACTGCAGAGAGCAGAGAAAATCTGGAATTGGCTTCTGGGCTGCCAAACTACACGGCCCTTCCTCTGATGGGAACTAGAGAGATACCAGAGAGCTGAAATATATAATTGCTTTTTTTCTCCTAGATCTTAACTGTCTTAGGGCAATACATATTAATTTATATTAAGGAAATTAAGATGTAGGGAAAAAGAGTCATCCTATTCCTTATCTATGGGTGAGACATTTCCATCACTCTGTCAACAGGACGCACCACTTGTGTGGCCCTAGCAGCCTACTCTCAGCAGGACAGAGAGTAAGGTAGATGACACCAATAGGGTGTGATGCCCTTTCAGACGTCTTCTGGGGTCACTAGCCATACACATCAAAGCACTAGGGAAAACAACATGTAATTTATTTTCAGATTCCTCCAAGGAGGACTTGTAAAGGATAAAGAAGCTCTCTTCAAGTTCTTGAGAGACTGTAATTTGCAAGAAAGAATTGTACACTGGTCAAATAGAATTTAGGACCAGGGAATGAAATCTATACTGAGACAAAGTTTAGCTCAATATAAGGAGAAAGACGTTTCTAATGTGAAAGCTGCCTGACTACAGGACGGATATGATCATTGCATGTGTTCACACTGAAGTGGAATGAGCTTTCTTCCTTCTAGTGGAAGGAAAGTGGACTATTTCACTGGTTATTACCAAGTGTAAGAGTCAATAATTCCTGTCCTCAATCTTGAAGATTATATAATTTTCTTAAATTCCTTTTAGAAGGATAGGGATAATAAAGAGAAAATATTGCTCATATCTAAAGGATTGCAATTCCCATTTTCAGTCTGCCTCCCATATAAATTTATTTGACATCTTTTACTACTTAAGTTAACAACATTTCATTTAGCAAATAAGAATCCTGCTTCTCCCATCATTCTATGAGTCTAATGATACACACAAGACAGAAAATATCAAATTTAGTTTACTTTTGAAATGAGCTTGGGCTCAGTTTCAGGAGAGTCCTGGAAGTGTGTCCTTGGCACATCTCAGCTCTGTAAACACAGAGGAAGGTCAACAGCTGATTCCACTTCAAGAACCAAGGTGATTTCTTTTCTGACAACTTAAAGAGCTAAATTATTTTCTCTCTGATCTTGCAAAGTCTTTAAATGCTTCAATTTCTCATCAACGGTTCCAACTTCATTTCTTCCAAGCGACAATCACATGGGGTGCCATTTTTCATGAGGACTAATGAGATATTGTCAGTAAAGTGTGTTCCCTGGAAGAATAGCACCAGAAACAAATTTGAAATAACAGCATTCTTGTCTTCAAATTGGCCCTTTTCTCCCAAATGAAAGAATTACAATTAAGCATAATCAAGTTTATTTTTTTTTTAAATGCTGCTCAAATTTGCAAAAGTAAAAAGGTCCATGTTTATGAATCTGTGTTTGTAGGCTGGAACTGAAGCAAACTACCAATTCTGCCTTTGCTAACAGATTTTCCTTTGCAGGCTCATTTCCTATTCCCTGATTTATAACAATCTAAGGGGACTGGCCCAGGAGAAAGTCCATGGTGACAGCTTGCTCCTGACAGCATCTGAGGAAGGGCCACTGCTCTTGGCCCTGACGGGGTGCTGGAGACCTGAGCCCACATCAGCCTACACTCTGCCCACCTGGGAAAAAGGAAAAGAAGTGGTGAGTAATGCCTCTTGTTTTATTCATGTGGTGCAATTTTAAATTGAGGAAGCCAGTTATTTCCCCATGAAATGTGTTCTCTTTCCTGACAACTTTTTCTTGAAAGCAATATTTCAATAGACCCAGTCACTCCTTATTTCCAGAAAACATGTTTATACCTAGAAAAATTTCTAATATATACAATCTAACATATGAAAGAGTTGGATTTAAACCAAATAATACTCTTATGGTTTAGCAATATATCTCTACCTTCATTTATTTACTTTCCAAACAATCCTCTACGCAGATAGAAAGGCAAGACTTAGGCTTGTCTAAGGTCTAATGGCTATTAAGCAGCATGGCCAGACCCAGTCTGAGGCTTTTTGGTTTTCTGACCCACTATCGCTCCCTGGCAGAGCCCTAGCAGGAGGAAATAGGCAGCTGAGCTTTCTTGTTCATGGGCTAACTTATCTACTCTACATCAGTACACTCACTGCTTTGGGAACATTTTCAGTATCTCCTTATCCTTGGAGACTTATAAAAGGAAGAAACTCAAGAAGCAAAGACTTATAAGACTCGTTTTACACTAAAAAATGATTCCCAGCACCAACCTGTGCTCTCGTCATACCTCCCAACATCTCCTGGGAGGTGCCAGCTTATAAGGTAATGGTCAGGTATTTCGTAGGCAAGTTGGTAGCAGACAAGACAGATGAGTTCACGTGAAAGTCCTTCAGTTCATTACTCCTAAATTCAAATAGTGCCTCTTATGGTTGGCAGTACAAGAGACATTCTGCTCTCTTTTTAATTTTTTGTTTGTTTCGTTCTCCCAAAAGGAATTAAGCTTGAGTTAGCAGATGGGCAATAGTTTGGCTAAGGAACACCCAATCTGAGAACAACAGCCTTCCCCCACCCAAAGGAGCTGTTTCACTTGCAGTTTAAAGGGATTTAACCACTGCAGAATTCCAGATATGCTGAGATCCCACATCATACCATCTTCCAGCTTTGAAAGGACTTCAGCCTACAGGCAGAAGGTGGGGAGTTTCAGACCGGTGGACCTGACAGATCATGTTCCATTTATATCACTGATGCTAAACCACCAATTCTTCCAGAAGCAGCTGCTTCCAAGTCTTTTGAAACTTACCATTGACTCTCCCATCTCTTCTTAAATAATTTAAAAGCTGCAAACACCCTTCCTCCAATGAATGTTTAAAGATAGTTCTTTCCTAAGTCTACAGATATGATCTGAATCCTTAATCCCACTAGCCTGGGAAGCTAGAACTACTTGGTTTCCACTTGAGCCTTGTTTCAAGTCGGCATCAACACTGGAGGCAGGTAGCAGAGTACAGAGTTAACACACGGTAATTGTGTTTACCATGGAGTCCAGTAGAAACTGCTCACTTGTCCAGCATGTTCGGTCATCCTTTTTATTCCACCCTAAATCAATGTCTATAAAGACTCATCTTTTGTCCTGGCCTTCCTGTTCTCTATCACCAAAATCCTGCCCTGAATTCCAGTTCCTTCCTAAGCCTTTCCCTGCCTTACCCACCCAGTCCCTAAACCAAACATGTCTTATGGCATCTCCTACATCAGCTACCACCGACTACAACCTCTGCCAAATTCCTACTTAGTTTTGCTTTTGTATTCTGTCCCATTGTCCTGCCTATCCTTTCTCTCTCTAAAATCACTTAATTTGAGAGAAAACTTCAAACTCACATCCCTACATGCCTGATTCTAGTAAAAAGAAAATAGCCTCTGAGATATGACTCTCTTCTTCCTTCAAAGCTCCTCAAATATCAGCAAAGATTCAAGTGGGAATCCTGCTGAGAAGGGCAGGATGAGGATGGAAGAGTGAGCTCTGTGCCCTGTGTTGAAAGCCCCCAGTACCCCCGGTCTGAAGACAGGGGCCGTCAGTTCTGAGCCAGGGGCCTGGCTGGGAAGTGAGCAGCAGTGTAGGTCCTGCCTTTGTCAGGCAAATGTCTTATTGCCAAGAAGTGTTTCATCTGTCCAGTGCCAGGAGGACTAGCCATGCAGTGCACCCTTCCCTTCATTGACCCCTTCAACCAACTATCAAAATTCATTTCATAAATCTTCCCAAAGCCTTTGAGCCCAGTTTTCTTCCAAATTCAAGAGGCAGTATAATGGCCCCTTTTTTACTTCCTAGAGTTTTACTTTTCCAAAGAACTCCATAAACAGGAAACATTGAAAAAATATGCTCTTGAGGGTACAGATCTTCTTAATGGAAATGTATCCTTTAACCTTGATGTTTAATCTCCAAATGGTTCAGTCAAATTCCAATCTTTCACTGTTGAAACGCACTGACCTCAGAACTCATTGGATTTCAGCTTACGGCATGAACAGATGCCAAGTACCTTTCAGAAATCTGGTCTTCCATTTTGGACACTGCCAGTCCCTTTGGATGCCATCCCCTGCTGAGAGGGCGGCTTTTTGTCTTGTTTTATAATCTTTTGTTGATTGAGAGAATACCAAAGCAGCAGGAAGTCTTGGAGCTCTTCAAGCATGACTCCTTATTTCATAGATGACAAAACTGAGATAGATGGATCAAAGCCGCCCAGCTAGAACACAAGCGACTGAAATCCTAACTCACTGAGCCATTAGCAGTCACTGAGTTCTGTGCCGGGCACCGCACTGGGCAATCCAGGTGCAAAGTCCAGCCCCTGCCCTTCAGGAGCCTGTGCACCACATTGTTTCCTCCTTAGAGCTCAGATGGATGGTCGCATGTAAGGTGTTTGTTCTCAAACTACATTTTCTTAGGAAGCTTCTGGAGGCTTTTCCTTCAATGAGCCTTAGAGGACAAGCTCACTGGGATAGAAAGTGAGTGACCTGCAGTAAGCGAAGGGGCTGAATAAGAGAAAAAGACAACCCACCCTGTTGCCCACACCCGCCTCATCCTGCCATCAGCCCCACAGTCAGTGGCTATGATTTGTCCTGCAGCATCCTGCGGTCAGTGTGAGGCAGAGGCTGTGGGACCCAGTAGAAGGATCCTTGAAGTCAGGCAGACTGGGTCTGCATCTCAGCCAGGAAAGCTGCATGACCTTGGACAAGTCACTTTTGGACTTCAGTTTCCTCTTTTGTAATGGAGACAGGAAGGAATTCCAACTTCAGAGGGCCATTGAGAAGGCTGGATAAAGCGTGTGCCAGGCTGTGGTCACCAGGTGTTGGAGAACTTAATGCATTTCCCTCCCATAGGGCAGGGGTGGCCACGGTTCTGGACTCATGGAGGAAGGCTGGGGACAAGGAGCATACTTCTCCAGGCCTGACGCTCAGAGATGGAGAGGTCTTTATGACCGCTTTATGATCACCTAGACTGCGGGACCTGCACAGATGCTGTGGAGGCAGCCACGGGGACCAGGGCCCAGCAGGCTTAGGCAGCAGCAGCCCAACACTCTGTGCTTCCTCGTTTCAGCTTCCCACAGCAGCGCATCCAGGGAAAGGATCCTGCCATTGCAAACAAGTCTGTAAACCACTGGCGCACGGCAAGCCCTTCTACTGACCCATTAGAGGTCTGCAGACCAGACAGCCTCCTGGTGGCCCTCCATTTGCTCCTCCCCTCCTCCCTCTCGCCCCCCATGCTGCGGCAGATCCAAAACTCCAGTTTCCAAACTCAGCATGCTTTTCTTGCCTCTCGCTGTTGCACTGCTGCCCTATGAACCCGGGATGCCTCTCCTCCCTTCGTTTCTCTCCGCCAGACCTACTTCCTCATTCAGAACGGAGACCAGGGACACTGTCCTCAGGAAACCCACCTGACCCCAGCCCTGAAAAGTCCAGGCTGCGGAGAGCCTCCTCTTTGCCCCCTGTGCTTCCTCAGCGTGTGACGCCGCCTTCCCCGTGGGTGTGAACTCCTTGTGGGTGTGACTTTGTGTTCTATCCTCAGCGTTTCACATGGTCCCATGCCATGTAGGCTGATGCTGAATGATTTTTGAATCCATTAATGATAGGCCTGTTTGTAAGTTAGCTTAGAGTGGGATTACTATCGACAAAAGTGCTAGTGAAAGTGATAGAGACTACAGATCTGTCCTGCAAGCCTGCAGCTTGTCTGAAGTGCTTTTTGCCCTATCAGTTTTCAATCCCTAGAAATATTCTGAGCAGGGCATGCACTCACTGGCAAGGAAGGCAAGGCATCCTTCACCTGGGCTCCCTGATACTCTGCACTGAAAGTGCCCAAACGCAGGCACTTCTCTGCACAGCTATTGCTCCACCGTGCCTGCAGAGTCCACAGCTGCATGCAGAGATCCGCAGCCAAGCAGGTGAAGCTGCTCAGGAGCAGAGAGGTTACCACATTCTGCTGGCTTCCACTGCACAGTCAGGGCAGGAAAAATAGGGAGTTTTTCAAGCATAAAAGACTCTTCAACTCCAACTACTAAAACAAGAAAAATGCCTCACCAATGGCATCTTCTCTTAGACATCAAATTTCTCTGTTGACAGCATTTTTAATCAAAAAGTCAGAAGGAAAAAGATGAGTAGAATTTATAAAGATGCACCCAGAGAGAATAAATGAAGACATTTGTCATGTTTCTGCAGGGAAAAGAGGCAGCAGAGACCCACCTCTGCTCAGGGGCCCTCAGACTTGTTATTGGACTGATTCTGCCAAGTCCGTAGATCCACCGACCTGAGAAGCATCACGGGCTCCCTTGGGACACATAGTTGCCAGGAGGATCTGTGCGGGCTCATCTCTCTACTGGGACCCCTGAAATGCAGGGATGCTGTGGTAGTTAGATTCAGTTGTCAACTTGGCCAGGTGAACATACCTAGTTCTGTTGCTGTGGGCATGAGCCAATGGTACCTGAACCTCATCTGTTGCTAATTACATCTGCAGTCGGCTAGGAGGCATGCCTGCTGCAATGAGTGATGTTTGACTTAATTGGCTGGTGCTTAAATGAGAGATTGCAACGTAGCACAGCCTAAGCAGCTCGGCATTCCTCATCTCAGCACTCGCAGCTCAGCCCAGGCCTTTGGAGATACAGAAAGAAGTCACCCCGGGGAAAGTTGTTGGAACCCAGAGGCCTGGAGAGAAGACCAGCAGAGATTACCCTGTGCCTTCCCATGTAAGAAAGAACCTCAGTGGAAAGTTAGCTGCCTTTCCTCTGAAGAACCAACAAAATAAATCCCCTTTTATTAAAATCCAATCTGTCTCTGGTGTGTCGCATTCCGGCAGCTAGCAAACTAGAACAGATGTGTGACAAGAAGGTGGAAGGAGGTGGCAGCCGAGAAGCAGCAGACCCCCCTCACCTGCGGGGCTCGGATAATATGAAATCTTCCGAGTCTTCAATTCCCAATTTTCACCAAGTTAAATTACTGAGCCAGAAACCTACCATGATTTACACTTGTCTTCATAAAACTCTGCTCACCACCAGAAAACTCTGAATATAAGATTTTTGTTTACTATGAAACAATAGCATTTCAGGCTGTAGTTATATAAGGACAGAAAGGCTCACAAAGGAAGAGGGAGAGGATAAGGGGGAAATCTGTGACTTCTTGAGTTTGTCCTGTTGCCAGTGAGCTCTGAAAAACCAGCAGGTATTCAGAGTGAGGGTCATGTTTCCTCCAAAGAGTTTTCTAAACTTTCAAATATCTGATCTGAAAGTCATGATGCCCTACTAGGGGGCAGACAGTTCCTTGCACATAATAGATTCTTAGCACACAATGTGGAGATGACATGATTTGACTGGGTTTATAATCACAATGCAATTGGCAGAATTCTTCTTCAAGTCCCATCAGATACCCTCACTTCCTCTAGGTCCCTGGTTCCATGGATTCCATCATGCGGGGATTCTCCATAGAACTAGACAAACCAACAGACAGCCCCATAGATAGCAAATGTCACAAGCAGGACACAAGCAGGAAGAAGACAATGCATCCCATATAAAAGTTCCAGCCCTTGCCAGCCCCCCACGCTGGACTCAGGCACTCACGGCAGGAAACAAGCTCACCCGGGCAGGGAGGTGGGTAAGACATCCTGTCGTGTAAGGCACAAGACCCGGCCTGGGGAAGGGAGGCGCAAGCCAGACCTGCAACAGGTAGTGCCCATAAAACCTGGTAAGAGCCAAGCTGCAGGCGGGCAGAGGTGTTGCGATGCTAAGGATGGGCCAGCTAGTCTGAGAGGGGCAGTGGGCTGTAGGGAGCGCTCCTGAAGGAAGGTGCAGTTGGCATAGAACCTGAAGTGTGTATTCGCCAGGAAGGGGAACAGTCAGGGGGCATCTGTCTCGCTCGGACTCCCAACAGCAAGCAGATGTCACTCTCTAGATAGGATGGTTCAGAGAGTTTATTTCAAAGGGACGATTTACAAGTGTTTGGATGAGGAAATCACATGGTGCACACTGCCCGAGGGCTAGAGGAGGCTGCACTTACTACCAACCCCAGGCCAAAAAGGATGAGTGGCCACCAGGACCCAAAAAGTGTCACGTGGGTCTGGCTGCCTGGAAAGGAACAGCAGCCCCTGGTCGGGGGGTCCTGCCAGCTTCAGTCCCCCCATCCTCCTGCTGGGCATCACCTTGTCCAAACCCATGTGGAAGCCAAAGGGCATGGGAAACTGTTGGTCGGGTAGGCCTGGCAGCATGGAGGGGGGTGGGGAAGGGAAGAGGGCAATCTGGGGGGCCCACAAAGGATGTCTTCCTGGTTTCAAAACAGAAATCACCACAGGGCAAGGACCTGGGATAGAAACGCAGAGAGCTGCTCAGGACACCAGAGAAGCTGAGCCTGGTTCCACCCTACAGAAGTACTGATGGAGACGAGCGACAGCCCCTCCCAAAGCGAGGGTCTCCGTGCCAGGCGTGCCTTCCAACCTGGGCACTGGCACCTTTCATGAGCAGACCTGAGCTCTGACACCCTTCTCCACGCCGTCCCCACTGCAAGCCCAGCACTGACCAGGGTCCTGCTGCCCCACCTGCTCCCCTGTCTTGGCCGCTGGTCGTGGTCTCAGGTCAACCCTCGTGGTCAGTGGAGAGGACAGGCGAGCTGTGGATCCTGCCCCTGCCCCCCGTGCTCCACCAGCCTGGGTCGGGCACCGTCAGGGAATGGCCAGGCCCAGCAAGGACACTGTGGGCGGTGGGGCTCTCAGCAGCCCGCAGTGCCTCCACCCTGCTCTGGGGCTCCCCCAGGTGGAGCCACCAGACCCCTCGTATTAACTCAGTCACGGCTCAGAACCCCTCTTGACTTTCTTCTGTGCCTCAACTCCTTGGTTTCTTCTCTGATAACCTGCCTCCTGATCCAAGCCCTGCCTAGCTCTGGAGACCACCTTACCAGAATCTACCTAATGTCACCCTGTGTTCTAGTTTGTAGCTGCTGGAATGCAACACATTGGCTTTTAATAAAAGGGGACTTATTTCGTTAGTTCTTCAGAGGAAAGGCAGCTAGCTTTCAACTGAGGTTCTTTCTTACATGGGAAGGCACAGGATGGTCTCTGCTGGTCTTCTCTCCAAGCCCCTGGGTTCTAACAACTTTCCCCGGGGTGATTCCTTTCTGCATCTCCAAAGGCCTGGGCTGAGCTGCAAGTGCTGAGATGAGGTATGCTGAGCTGCTTGGGCTGTGCTATGTTGAGCTCTCTCATTTAAGCACCAGCCAATTAAATCAAACATCATTCATTACAGCAGACACGCCTCCTAGCCAACTGCAGATGTAATGAGCAACAGATGAGGTTCACGTACCATTGGCTCATGTCCACAGCAACAGAACTAGGTGCCTTCGCCTGGCCAAGCTGACACCTGAATCTAACTACCACACCCTGTATTGGGGCTGCCTGCCCGTGTGAGTTGAGGGACAGCATGCTCTGCCCAAAAGGCTCTCCTACTTCCTATGGATGTTACAAAATCCTCCAGATGAGGCATCCATGCACTAGCCCACCAGTTTGCAGGTAAAGAGAGGGCTCTAGATTATAGGGCATTTCAGTCTTTCAAGCCTCCCACCAATAAGCTAAGAGAGGAACTTGACAAGGGAAAGTTACATCTGACTGAGGAACTGATTCTGAGGTCCTTCAAGGAGAAAGAACTGACACATAACAAATGTGCATTGTAGATTCTATAGTATGTCTGGCCCTGTTCTATGAATTTATTTCACACCTTAGCTTAAGTAACACTTTGATCAAAAGCATTTTCCAATTCACCAATCTAAGTTAGCTATCCCTTTCACATGTTCTAACAGAGCCAGGGTCCTTTCTTTCAGATGGGCTGTGCCATGCTGCCACACAGGCCAGGCACCGCCACAACTTCAGGGAAGGCCATTCGCAGGGACTAGAGCAGCGGGGGTTACAGCTGCACAGCCATCGCCCTTGGCCCCCCTCGCTGCAGTCCCATGCCTACTGATATAAGCTTTTGATAAATTAACCTACAGGCTGTATGAGAACAGCAGCCCCAGTGCCTAGGAGAAGGCGTCATCATGAATGCTTAATAAACCATCTGCCCAGGAATTCTGCACGTTAGGAAGCCAAGGCCCAGGGTTTTAGTGGCCTGCACAAGGTCACTTGGTAGTTAAAAAGGAGTGTGTAAGGGTGGAGTCAGAATTTAAACCCAAGTCTGAATGGCACATGTGTTTTCATGACGTGCTTTGGAGTCGGGCTGAGGGCAATGGAGACCAGTGATGGTGAAGTCACGGGAGCCTAAAAGCCTTACCTGGTGCCCAGCTCGCTGCAGCTTAGCATGAACCACTTGGGCAGTTTCTAAGAGCCTCACTGCACCTCCTGTCCTTTCCAGAAAGAGGGACAGGACGGCCTAAGAAGGGTGGAGCAGGATCTCCACAGACCGCTTCCCGCCGCTGGCCGCAGCCTCCTGCGCGCCTCCCAGGGCCCTGCAGCCCCTCACCCCTCCCGGCTGGCGCCTGCCTAGGGTCCGGCACCTGTCCCACCACCTTCCTGCTTTCGTCTCTGCAGGGAGGGTGCAAAGCGGCTCTCCCCTCATTTTCACAGAACTCTCCAGAAGCCCAGCATTTATGACCAGCCAGAATGTCCTTTACACGCCCCGTTTTCCCACATGTCACTCCCTCAGGATTCAGACTTGCGGCCACCATAAAGTTGATATACACGGCATCAAAGTATCTTCACTTTCTCAGGGTTTTCAATGATGAAGAAAAAAAGGAGCACTCGTACCCAAGAATTTATGGCCCGTTTTTATCAACCTCTGCTGTAAAAGCAGGTTTGCCAGGTGACCTGCTGCAGACAGTTTGCTCACAATGCACATTCGGTCTGGCAAGATATAGCTACTCTTACAATCAAAGCAGACACAGACCCGCCCGGGCTCGTCCAGCCTCGAGAGGCAGGTCCACGGCGCGTGCAGGACAGCATGGGCCTCAGGGGGGGTCCTCTGGGTGTCTCTGGGCACCTCCGACCCGCCACCCCATCCGGCCGCGGGCCTCCAGCCCCCGTGCTATGCCTCCAGGCGCACGGAAGCCTGGGGACACAGCGCTGGTCGGCCCCATCAGTCCCCACGCAGGGCGTTCCTAAGAAGCCGGTACCAAAATTCAGTTTTATTTTTAATAAGGAATGTGGTTGGCTTTTTTATGGCTTTTCCATACGTTTTAACTGAAGCCTTCTGTGTAGGTCTTTGCCCAGATGTCCTTGTGCCTCTGCCCAGGGCCACGACGGTGCCTTGGAGAGAGTCACCCTGTGCTTAGTTCACGCGGCAAGTCAGAGAAACTTTACTCAACACTTTGACATTTTCTATTCGATAAAAGCTGCTGGGGACGGGGTCGTTCTGGCCCCACCTCTCATTATTGCCAGAAGGAAAATCAATGAACCCGGGCACACGAGACTTCGGTCCCAGGCCCGGCACTGGTAGTTTACTCACCATTATCCCCTAGGTAAGAGAAAACCCACATCAGCTTTGTTCTGACTCCCTGCAGGATGGCGCTAATATCCCACCCATGCCTAACCACAGCTACTGTCAGTGCCCAATGAGACAAACCAGGTAGAGGATCTTACACGAAAGGCGATACAAATCATCATTGCTCTCTGGAAACTTCTGGTGGAGTTGACATCAGGTGAACAATAGATGACAATGAACAGTTATGCATTCCTTCAAATGTTTGGTTTTAATGTGTGATTCCAACTTTTGAATAATCCTTCAAGAGTCAGGGAGCACATCAATAAGCATAACGGGCAGGGAGGAGATGGTGTCAGATGGATTTGGAGAGATGACCAGATACCACATCATGGGACACATTACCCACATGGCGGAGGGCCGCCATCTCATCCTTAGGGCAATGGGGAGACTGAGAGGGTTCAGGGTAGGTGATGAGGTGTGCGCTGATCTGTGTTAAAAAATCACCCAGAGTTCTTTGTGTACAAACATTGTGGCAGGAAGTCTGCTTGGAAGGCTTTGCAGAAGTGCAGGCAAGAGATGATGATGGGTTGAAGGGAAGACAGGTAATGGAGGGGCTTTGGAGGTGAGTTAAGGCTCTGCTGGTGGAGTAGATGGGAGGGCTTAGAAGAAAGGAAAACCAAAGAATTGGTCTCACTTGAGAAGCTCGATGAATATGAAGGTCATTTAATGAGGTAGGAGAAGCTAGAGGAAGGAGTAAGTTGTGGCTAGGAATTGGGCACCTGTTTTGGCTGTGCTCATTTTGAAAAGCCTAGGAGGCCTCCCCTGAGCCTCATCCGTTCAGCAGCAGCATCCTTGCTTGATCACTGAGAACGACTGCAAAACGGAAGTTCAAGCTTCTCCTCTGAGATTCGCATCAGCTAAATAGGACGAGTCAGCAGGAAAGAGCTGTGACTTACACAGCTTTCCAGAACTGTGTCAAGGAAGACTTTCTAAAATTTTGGTATCAGAAGACCAATTGTGATACATTTAATTAAAAAAGAAAATCCACTGGTTCTTGAAACAGAAAATGTCCAAGATTATATTCACACATGGCTGGTTAACACGTTCCACATCTCCAAAGTCTGCCCCTCATTCCACTTCAGTATGTTGATTCATCCTCAGACAGGACACCCCATGGACTGGCATGGATGGCCCAAGGTCAGCTCTGATTTCACTTCCTATCAGCTTAGCAATGCCAGAGGGAAAGGGCACCTTTTACCCAGCAGCATCAAAATACCATTGGCCCATTCTGAGCCTCTGTGCACCCCTGGAGCAAAAGGCAGGTCGACTTCTCACAGCTACGTGAACTGAGGTGGGGATTCCCCAAAGGTGTAGGGTAGAAGAAGAGAACATTGCCATTGGGCCGGGCTAATACCAGGTGGCAGAAGAAGAGGACATTGCCAGTGGGCCGGGCTAATACCAGGTGGCAGAAGAAGAGGACATTGCCATTGGGCCGGGCTAATACCAGGTGGCCACTAAAACAGCTTCTAGAAGTAACCTTCAACAACAACAACATAATGTTTCACAGATCTCCACTGACACTCCACACACCGTGGGATTTATCTAACAACATGCATGGAAATAATAAAGAGGGAATATTGAGTTCTCTGCTTGAGAAAAATGATTACTGTTGCACACACTAAAATTAACTATGGCTGAAGTAAACAAATATAAGATGATGGTAGAAAACCAAATTGTATACCTGTCAGATCTTTGGATGGACAACTTTCTAAATTTTCTATTGAAGCAAGGAAAGAAAACAGAAAGGAAAATGGTGCCAGATTCATCTGAAGAATTTATAACTCTGGTACAACCAAACAGAATCCAGACGTCAAGTGGGGTGCAGATCTGCCTAGAGAATTCCTTCCTGTATCTGTTCACTTAATGGGCAATCAGGCAGTGTGCTAGTCCCCGCTGCAAACCAAACCAACTGCCTCCTCTCTCCAGGTCCAACCATAATTTGATTCTTTTGATCTCCCTGAAATCTAACCTTAATGCATCCAGAGAGCACAATTAAGGGTTTGATTCTGCCTTGGTACCTTATTAATTGCAAAGCTAGGAATTAGTCCCAATGTTTTAGCCCCACCCAACAGGGTGCCTCAACCCACAGAAGCAGTCACAGAGCCTCAGGGCTGCTGAAGCACAGCTCACCCAGGAAGGCAGGAGGTGGCCAAGAGGGTTCCATGCCTGCAGCTGGGCCCTGCCCAGATAATCGAGGCCACCCCCTCCCAGGAGGCTGTTCCATCCAAGACAAAGCAAAAGCGACTGATGCAACGCAATTACAGACTTTTTGTGCTCTAGTCTAGACACTGGTGCAGAGAGCTTTCCCTACATGTGCATAGAAATAGCAAGTTCTCTTTCTTCACTGCAATGCAGAGTCATTATACCTATGTATGCTTTTTCTTTTGGAAAAAAAAAGACTTGAAAACTTTGCTGAGGGATACACATCAGGCAACCTCAGTGCTGCCTTGACAAGGAAATACGCTCCCCTGAAGACGTTGCTTCCTCTAGGGCTTCCCGCAGCACTTCTGAGTATCCACCCCTGCCCCAGACACTTCACCTACATTCAATACGTTCATTCCTGTGCAGAACACAGGCAGGTCATGTGGGGCCAAGACAGCGTGATGAATTAAATAATAGATTTAATAACAAAACAAGCCTGGAAGTAACCAAGGCCTCTCTAGATGGAAATCAGGCACAGGTGAGAATGAGGTGCTAGCATGAGCTTCTGCAAAGAGAAAATGTGCAGAGAAAATGTTCAATTTTGAATTGCCAAAGAAATACACAAAGTGAGGTTTTTTTTTATCTGATACTCAAAACTGTTAATGCAAGATCCAGTGCTGGTGAGTTTGAGCTGGAACCCTTTAAAGGCCCTTTTAAAAAAATGTGACAATGTGGAGAGGCACGTCCTTTCCTCAGAATTGAACCTCTGAGGATTTAACCTAAGGAAATCTTCCAGCATCGGCACTGCCTTCTCCAATAGGGAATTATTTTAATAGTAACCATAGAAATAATTGATGAATCACACTATACCATCTTGTTAGGTATTTTTGTGGTTATTAAAATTATAGAAATGAAGCCTATATAAAGTTTGAGTACAGGGAAGCTGTTGCATGAATCAGCCCACACAGTGGGTCATCGCTGACCTGCCACTGGAGGACACGTGACCCGGGGATGGACAGAAGCACAGCTGTGATGGGAACCAGCCGGGATCTGAGCGACCTTCTGAAAACAAGAGGCAGGAAGAGAAAATCAAGAAATAGCAGTGATAGCCACAGGAATGAGAAGGCCATGTCCACAAGGGTACTCAGGGAATACCCTCATGATTATCACAGGTGTCCGTCTCCAAGAGAGAAGGGCTCCCACTTGGGCTTGGTGGAGAGCTTCCTGAGAGCCATCTGTCTGACAGCCGCGCCATGCAGCCTGTGACCTGCTCTCTGTGTCCGGTGGGTGCACTGATGTGGCTTTTCCTCTGGGATTAGTTTTCCCCATAGCCTCCCCCGGGGCGGGCACATGGGCTGGACAGTCATCTCCCTAGCCAAATGCGTGCAGAGAGGGACTCATCTGCTACTGGGTCTTTCTAAAAACAGCCCCTTGGAACTTTGGAGCCATAAGGTGTCACCCGGGAGGCGATGCACGCAGGACAGCTGCCGGTGGGAAGGAGAGGGCAGTAACTGCGCCGTGGAGGTGGGTGCAGCCCGGAGACTGCCCAGAGAAACAAGCCAACGGTGTGGAACCTGGGTCGTCCCGAAAGCTAAATAAGAGCACAAGTATTGCAGTCGTGTAAATTTTGTTTAGATTCCAGTTCAACCTGTTAGTAATTGTTGAAGCTTGGGCAAGTCACTTCAGCTCTCTCTCAGCCTTCCTTTCCTCTATAAAAGCACCTCACGGAGTCATAGGAATTAAAAATGGCACATGTGAGCACCACTGCTAGGCCCAGCTCATTGAGTGCCCATAACTGATAGCTATTACTTTAGCCTGAAATCACATAAATTGGTAAGATTCGCCATTTATGCCATAGAAGGAGGCTGTCCTGCCAAGGTGCCCTGTGCAGAGAATACCTTCAGCTGCAGGAGGCTGAAGGGAAAACTGGGACCACAGGTCTAAGCTCTGCCCTCTGCGGTGGTCGGTGCAGGTGTCACCTTGGCCAGGAGCTGGTGCCTAGTTCTGTTGCTGTGGACTTGAATCACCAGCAAGTGAAATTCATCTATGGCTGATCACATCTGCAGTCTGCTAAGGGGAGCGCCTTCCACTAGGAGTGAGGTTTAATTTAATTAGCTGGAGACTTAAAAGAAAGAGGTCAGAAGAGAGCTCGATGAGACACAGCCCAGCAGCTCAGCACACCTCATCTCAGCACTCGCAGCTCAGCCTGGACATTTTGAGATGCAGAAAAGAATTGCCCTGGGGAAAGCTATTGGAACCCAGAAGACATCACCATGTGCCTTTCCATTGACAGAAAAACTAAGATAAAAGCTAGCTGCCTTTCCTCTGAAGAAATGTACATTTATAACTAAATAAGCACCTTATTAAAAGCTGATTCATCTCTGATGTGTTGCTTTCTGGCTGCTTTAGCAAACTAAACACCCTCATCCAGAATTGTCAACAATAAGGCTCACATTTTGAGCCCTGACTCCTAATTTCACTTGGTTAAGATTTTGAGAAAGAGTAGAGAAGGGCTATTCATATGATCCAGCAATCCCATTACTAGGTATACTCACAGGAACTGAAATTAGGGACGTGAATGGGCATCTGAGCAGTGATGTTTATAGCGGCTTATTCACGATTGCCAAGAGGTGGAAACAGCCCCAAATGTTCATCAGCGGACAAGAGGATAAACAACTGTGGTATACACCTACAATGGACTATTATGTAGCTGGTAAGACAGAATAAAGTCATGAAGCATGTAACAATGTGGATGGACCTTGAGGACATTATGCTGAGTGAAATAAGCCAGAAACAAAAGGACAAATACTATGCAGTCTCGTTAATATGAACTAGCATTAATGAATGAACTTTGAGATTAAAGCTGAGAACACAGGTTACCAGGAGATAGAATGAGGGTAGAGATTGGGCAATTGATGCTGAAGGACTAAAGAATGTTCCACAGGATTGATTGCATGGATTCAGAAATGGACAGCACAATGCTACCTGATGGTAGCACAATACTGCAAGTATGATCAATAAAGCTGAGTGTGAGTATGGTTGAAAATGGATGGCTAGGGGCATGTGTGACACACAGAGAGAGAGAAAGTATGAAAACTGAGCCTGTATAACTTAGTAAAACCTGGAGTGGACAACGATGGTGATTAAATGTACAAATACAAGAAACTTTCTACATGAGGGACAACAAATGAATGTCACCATTGCAAGGTGTTAAAAATGGAATGGCATATGGAAAAAATACAATCAATGCAAACTAGGGTCTTTAGTTAAAAGTTATATTCTTCATTAATTGTAATAAAGCCAAAATAACAACACTAAATGTCAGCAAGAGGGAAATACAAATGGGGGCATGGGATTGTTGCTGTTGCTGCTGTTTCTCCTTTTTAGTTTTTAATTTTTCTTCTTCATCTTTCTTTGCAGAAGAAAGGGAAATGTCCTCGTATAGATTGTGGTGATGAATGCATAACTATGTGATCACACCAGGAGACACTGATTATAAGCTTAAGATGGATTGCATGGTATTGAATAAAACTGCTTAAAAAATGACAGAAAGGAATAAGCGCTGGAGAAGCTGTGGAGAGAGAGATTCACTCCTACTGGGAAGTAGAATGGTGCAGCCTCCGGAGGGGAGAGCGGTGCATCCACGGAAGGCTAAGTAAAGGGTGGCCCATGATCCTGCAACCCTGTCATTAGGTATATACTTGGAGGAACTGAAAGCAGACACAAATAGACATTTGCACACCGGTGCTTATGTTGGCATTATTCACAATTTGCAATGAATGAAGGTGGCCTAAGGGTACATTGACTGATGAATGGAAGGGCAAACTGGTATATACATATGATGGAATACTGTGCAGCTGCAGAAAGGAATGAAGTCATGAGGTATGCAGCTAGGTGAATGAACATTGAGGACATATGTTAAGGGAAGCAAGCCAGAAACAAAGGGACAAATATCATATGGTCTCACTAATGTGAACTAACTATAATGAGCAAACTCTGAGAACTGAATCGGAAAGCATGGGTTGTCAGGGGATGGAAAGTGGACAGAGATTAGGCAACCAATGATGAAGGAGTACAGGATGCTCATCAAGGCTCACTGTAAAGTTTCCTAATTGTAAGCTCTTACATCAGTCACTTCTATTCCTGAGTTTTAACTGTTATTTCTAAATTCTGAGGTGCTGTGCTCTTTGTGTATAACCTGGTAGTTTCCTGGAACTTTGGGTATCTGTGTGATGACTGAGACTCTGACTTGGAGTTCTGCAGCTCTGAAAGTCAACATTACTCCATACAGCAACTGTTAAAGAAGCTGAAAAAGATATCAGACTTCAATTAGAGATATGAATGAAATGGTCCAGCTTATGACTAAAGGAAATCAGAACACCAGTAAAGGATAATATTGCCTATATTTTAAAACTTCAACTTCTGTGGGAAACCAAAGAAAGAGATATTTATTTGGGCCAAAATGTAAATTTTCTATGGCACACTATCAATTAAACCTTCCTGGTCAGTTTATTTAAGCAAAATAATTACATGGAAACTAGAATAGGGAATGAGATCATGTTATTCTGTACAAGTTATTGTAATACTCTGATACATTCCAGGGTACTCATGGCAGAAAATAAAATAGTATTTGCAAAGTCCCTTTTAGGGACTGGGGGAAAATGTGAAACTATTAAATTTTCCCACCTGTGGAATTCCTGATATTTTCTCAAGCATTAGAGATTCCTAATTTAATAAGCCATGCCCTTGGTTTTGAGGCTTGCTCCTATGAAACTTATTTCTGAAATGGCAAAGCTAAGCCTACTTATAATTATGCCGAAGAGTCATCCCCAGAGAGCCTCTTTTGCTGTTCAGATGGGGCATCTCTCTCTAAGCCAACTCCACAATTAAATTCACTACCCTCCCCCGAGATGGGGCATGACTCCCAGGGTTTAATTCTCCCTGGCAATGTGGGTCATGACTCCTGGCATGAGCTTGGACTTGGCGTCATGGGATTGAGAATGATTTATAGACCAAAAGAGGGAAAATAAATGAAGCAAAATGAAGTTTCAGTGGCTAAGAGACTTCAAATACAATTGAGAGGCTATTCTGGAGGTTACTCTTATGCAAGCTTCAACCAGATATTGCAAAATTGTCATGGTATGCCAAGCCCCAGTGAACAGTATTCCTGAAAACCCTAAACAAAACCCAGGGCTCTACCTAAGACTCCATAAATTTTTTTCTTATTTTTGGAAACTTAAGGCCTAAAGATTGTTCCTATGCCAGATAAGCACTGGACCCAGAGGTGCCAGTCTCTCCAAGAATATCAACCAGTTTTATTCCTCGACCCCATAAATTCAGTACCCTCTTCCAGCATGAAGAAATCATTGCCCAGATATCCCTGAAGATTGAGAGAATGATCAAATGAGAGGGAGGAAGGGTAACTGAGATCTTAGGATTTAACAAATGATTATGATCACTGACATTATATAGACATTTCTCTTTAGTTTCCTGTGTATTAGAACAGCCAGAATGAAATGCCTGAAACTGTTGCACTGTAACCCAGTAGCCTTGATCTCTGATAATGATTATATAACTATAAAGCATTTATTGTGTGTCCATGTGATTGCAAAAACCTTGTGACTGATACTTCCTTTATCCAGTGTAATAAAATAAAGACAGTAATAACAACAACAAAATGGGTATAAGGGGCATGGGATGTTTTGGGTTTCCTTTTTTATTTTTATTTCTTTTTTTGAGAATTGAAAATGTTCTAAAATTGATTGCACAGCTATATGATGATACTGTGAGCCATTGATTATATGCTTTGGATGGATTATATAGTGTGCAAATATATCTCAATAATTTCATTGAAAGAAAAAAGGAGAGAGAAGGGCTATCGCCTAGTCCTTCTCAGATACCACCAACAGCCAGCGTTTATCACAGGGTCTGACACACAGCTAACACTAAACAATCTAGTCATTGACTAATGAAGTCTACGTGCATAAATGGAAGGTGGGGAAATAACTACCACAAAGTCCATGAAAGCTTTATGAAACCCAAAATTTATCAGGAAATCATTTTAGCACTATCCTAAACTACTTGTTAATAAAAGTTGATGGTAATTAACCTGAAGCCATTTTTCAGATTCTCACCTTATGGAGCGATCCATGCTTACTTAAAGCAGGTACTGATTTAATGAATTTTTATCTGATTTCTTCATTACCTTCAGAATACACTAGTTATGAGTTGGGGATGGGTTCAGCTGGTGGAGCCAGGAGGACAGGGAGAGAAGACCTTCTGAGAAATTCACAATGACACTAGAGTGAGATATCAGTGACAGCTGGTAAGTAAATTGAGAGCTTCTGGGCAGGGCCAATAAGAATGAAAAGGAAAAAGCTCTAAGCATGTCATTGTACATTCCTGAGAGCAAACCTACTTGTATCTCAGCGTACATACTGAATCAGCATTGCACTCGAATCATCAAGCACTGGACAATTTGTGTTCTCTATGAACTACCAACAAGGATAGAATACAATATTTTTAGGAAATATTTCTATCATGGTTAAGGTTTTTTAAAAAGTTAAGTGGTTAGAATGCTGATTTAGTCTGGGTTCTCTAGGGAAAGAGAACTAACAGGGGATATCTGTAAATAAGAGATTTTAAGAAAGTGTCTCACTTGGGGATGCACAAGTCCAAATCCCTTAGAGCAGGCCGCAGGCTGGCAGCTCCGATGAAGGTCTTCACTGAATCCCCAGAGAGGCTGGCTGGTGGGAGGTGGAGACAGCAATCTCTCTTCTGATTTCCCCTTGAAAATTTCAATTGGCTTTATTAAACATCAAGAATTGTGGAAGACATTCTGCTTGGCCGACTGCAGACGTAATTAGTGGTGGAAGAGATCAACATGCTGACAATTTAATAACCCAGCCTTCTGGTTTTTTAGCTAACCATGAAAGTCCTTGCAGTAATGGTGAGGACAGAACTTGCTTGACCAGACAATTAGGCACCATCACCTGACTAAGTTGACACCAGAACCTAACATCACAGTCCACCCCTTGTCAACTTGGCAGCTATATAAATCACCTTAAACCATACTTAATCTCTAAAAATAACACAATAACAGATATATGTTCTGCCTAACAATACTCAGCTGTCCTGCATACAACCAGAAATGCACTAAATCTCTCCAGAAGAGGGTACGAGTTCTTGGGTAACATTCACTTTTAAACTGCAATATCCTATAACTTAAATACTATACCATAAAAATACAACTGTCATATAAGAAGAAAACAAGATAATGCTTTATGTACAAATACAGAAATACTCATAACAAAACAAGGAGGAAACATCCACACCAGCAGTCTTCATTTCTGTAACTAGTCACAGGTCATGTCGTACTGATCACTGCCACCTCCGCTCCTTTTCCCCTTCAGCTGGTGGTGGTTCTTCGCCTGGTGGAGTGGCCCAAACCATCACTCCTGGAGCGTCTGGGCCATTGTAGTCCTCTGGTAGTCCGGCCTGGTTTGGGTTGTTGCAGTTTTCCACTGACTTTAATCACAAGGCATGGCAGTATTAAGAGATGCCCTAGGGGATCTTCTGTACTTCCGAAAAACACTCATCTTTACCTCCACTGTTAGTTGCAGTCCTATTTTTCCCACACAGAGCAGTAACCTCTTTTGTGCCTGTTGATTCAGTGGCATGAGACGTCCAAGGTGGCCAGGTGGCAGTCTTAGCTTCCAGTTCAGTGGGTCATGGCTGTAACTCCTGGAAGGAGCAAGACGTGTAGACCAGCAGAGCTTAAGGTTTCAGGGACAGGAAGCAAAATTTTTTCTAGTGGATCACAAGAGGTGATGGTGAGTGGTGTCACTCCCCTTTCCACACTTGATTCCTGGACCTGTGAATCCTAGCTATGGGAGAAACGGCACATAGAGTGGACACTGATTCAGAGCAAACACAGCCTCCTGGAGAACACTGTCCCAGCCCTACGAGGTGTTGCCACCTAGTTGGTGCTGTAATTGGGTGTTCTACCCCCAGCTGCCTCTGGATGCTGGAGAACATGGTAACACCAGAGAATTCCATGAGCACGTGCCTATTCCCACACTTCATTTGATGTAAAGTGGGCTCCTGGATCAGAAACAATGCAGTGTGGAACACCACAATTGTGGAAAGGCATTCTGTAAGTCCACAGATGGTGGTTTCGGCAGAAGCACTGCATGCAGGGAAGGCAAACCCATATCCAGTGTATGTGTCCATTCCAGTTAGAACAAATTGCTGCCCTTCCATGATAGAAGGAGTCCAATGTAACCAACCTGCTACCAGGTAGCAGACTGATCACCTCAGGGAATGATGTCATATCAGGACTGAGTGTGGGTCTCGGCTGCTAGCAGATTGGGCACTCAGCAGTGGCCACAGCCAGGTTAACCTTAGTGAGTGGAAGTGCATGTTGCTGAGCCCACGCATAACCTCCATCCCTACTACCACGCCCATTTTGTTTATGAGCCATTGGGCTGAATCATGTGGCCCAAGTGGCAGAGCAGTTTTCACAGCAGCCTGAACCTGTTGCAGAGCCTCCTCTTATTCCAGTCACCACTCAAAACTGTCAGCTTTTCTGGTCACTCAGCAAGTGGGCCAGAGTAGCACACTCATATGAGGAAAATGTCTCCAAAATCCAAAGAGGCAGAGTAGACATTGTGTCTCTTTTTGCATTGTAGGACGGCCAGATGCAAAAGTTTATCCTTCACCATAGAAGGGGTATCTCAACATGCTCCACACCACTGGACACCTAGAAATTTCACTCAGTTGGAAGTCCCCTGTATTTAGTTGGATGTAGCTCCTATCCTCTGACATGCAAATGCCTTACCCATAAGTCTAGAGTAGTTGCTACTTCTTGCTCACTAGGTCCAGTCAACATGATATCATCAACACAATGGACCCATGTGATGTCTTATGGGAGGGAGAAATAATCAAAGTCCCTGTGGACAAGACTTAGGGTTGAACAGTTGTTATACCCCTGAGGCAGAACAGTGAAGGTATACTGCTGGCCTTACCAGCTGAACGCAAACGGTTTCCAGTGGTCCTTACTAACAGCTATTGATAAAAAAAGGATTTGCCAGATCAATAGCTGCATACCAGGTACCAGGGGATGTATTGATTTGCTCAAGCAATGATACCACATCTGGAACAGCAGCTGCAATTGGAATCACCACCTGAGTGAGCTTACAATAATTCACTGTCATCCTCTAAGACCCATCTGTTTTCTGCACAGGCCAAATAAGAGAGGTGAATGGGGATGTGGTGGGAATCACCACCCCTGCATCCTTCAAGTCCTTAAGAGTGGCAGTAATCTCTGCAATCCCTTCAAGAATCTGGTATTGCTTCTCATTTACTATTTTGCTAGGTAGGGGCAGTTCTAGTGACTTCCACTTGGCTTTTCCCACCATAATAGCCCTCACTGCATGAGTCAGAGAGCCAATGTGGGGATTCTGTCAGTGGCTGAGTATGTCTATTCCAATTATGCATTCCATAACTGGTGAAATAACCACAGAATGGGGTCCAGGACCCATTGGACCCACTGTGAGATGGACCTGAGCTAAAACTCCATCAATCACCTGACCTCCATAAACCCCACTCTGACTGGTAGACAAGAGTGACATTTTGAGTCCCCTGGAATTAATGTCACTTCTGAGCCAGTGTCTAATAATCCCCAAAATATTTGATCATTTCCTTTTTGCCAATGCACAGTTACCCTGGTAAAAGGCCATCGGTCTCCTTGGGGAAGGCTTGAAGGAAGATTAACAGTATAAATTTGTGGCAGTGTAACAGGGTTCTCCCCCAAAGAGACCTGGCTTCCCCCTCATTCAAGGGGCTCTGGGTCTGTAAACTGTCTCAAGTCTGGAAATTGATTAAGGGGCATGATTTCCTGTTTTTTTAATTCAAGTTAGACTTTTGTTCACTTGAACTCTTCTGCCTATGGCTTAATCAAGAATTTAGTAGACTGCCCATTTATTTTACTTCTAGGTACCCCACAATCTACTAGCCAGGCTTTGTGAGACTTTAGTCACAGATCTTGAATTAAAGAGGGGTGGTGGGGATAGGTCATGGAAAGAATTACAAGTGTTTTCCAAGCCAATTACCTCAGGGCATTCCATTGCAGTTTCATCCGGTGAAACTAAACCAATCCCTCCAGACAGAGGAGTGAGGGCTATTCCCCTGGGGAGGTGGTTACAGGCCTAGCCGGTTAATCTCATCACATGGAGGTTGGATGTGAGACTCTTCAGGGAGGACTGGAGTCCAGGAAGCTGTTACCTCAAAATGCAATATATAAAACATAAATGTATATATATATATAAACATAACTGTATAATATGTAAACATGAATTCATGAAACATAATGTATAAAACACAACATGATTATAATATTTATGCTTTACATATTGCATTCTGTATAAAAGGCCATGCTATACAGCATTTTTCAGACACATCTGGCCATTATTCTCGACTCAACAAACATTTATTGTCCACCTACTCTGCAGACACTGTGCTAGCTACCTTAAAAGAAGTGTTATGCCAAATATAAATAGGTATTGTTATCAAGGTCAAATCAATTTGAGAAGCCTGGAGTTAGAGTTAGGTGTTCTTGATTGCAGGCAGGGCTTTTCAGCACATTTAAGATGTTACTACAATTTGAAAAGTTCTGGGTGAGGGACCTTGTATGTATATGCAACATTTCCTCACCTGATACATCTGGGAGCATCTTTCCCTTGAGGAGCCTATTTTAAGACCAAGATTGGGCAAATCACACACTGGGAAACCTGCCATAAATGACACCAAGATAACAACGTAACAGTTTCACAGACTTCACCCATAGGAAGCTACACTCAGAAAAGATGATGGGACAATGACACAGACAACTGCAGCACGCAAATATGCTGAAATATGGACAAAATTACAAGATTGTCTCTTGGCAATGTCTATTAAGCATAAATCTCAATGAACTGAGTTGATATTTTCGCAAGTATGGATTATAAATACTCTTTTTTAAGCTACCATTGTTTCTCTCTGCTAAGCACTTTACAAATATGATCTTTCATCTAACAGAAATTCTGCAGAGGGGAATATTATTCTCATTTTACATGAAGCTGATATCTCGAAGATGTGTGTGTCCTGCTTAATGTTCGACAGCTCCTCCGGCGAAGACCCAGCTCCAGCTGGAGCTCCATCCACCCCCACCTGTCAAAAGGTTTGCATTTCTCTTTAAAACATATATGCATAATTAAAGATTTTTTTATTATGTGCAAACACAAGAATACAAAGCAATAATATTGAACTGTTCATATATGGCCAAGAAAAGATTCCATTGTACTGAGGTTTAATGTTGACTGTAAAAAAATAAAAAATAAAAATGAATCTTTAAGATCTGTATTCCAAGAAAATGCCTAAACAGCAACAACAAAAAATTAAAACCACAAAATTGAAATACTTGCAGGTAGCTGATAGGTAGAAAGAGAGGAGTTAAATGCAGACACCAAAGAGAGCCTAGAAATACATCTGGTGACCTTTCCAAATCTTCGTCAATTATTCTAGTGTTTTTACTTTTTATTATCTGTTTGCGCTATTTAAATGCAAGCATCATATTGAAGTTTAAAATGCATCTGTTTTTTCTGCTTATCCTCAAATAGAAAAATTCATGAGATAACTTGACCGGTATATTCCAACTGCATATTATTTATGGCCATTTGCCTGTACAAGGTCAGAATTCGAATCATTTTGGTCATTAGGAGACTGACAATTTAAAGGCTGAATGTTGTCAGCCATTCAGAACCTGTACTGCAGGTTCCTTGCAGCTACCTGTCCCTGCTTTCGTCAAGTAGGTTCAGACTGGAAGAAGAGAGGAGAAATTGAGGATTTGAGCATGGAGAGACAAATGCTTCTTCAGAAGCCTTTGTTGAGCGAGAACTATAAATGACCATTCAAAGCTAGATTTACAGTTTGCTTATATGTGCTCCAGACATATTGCTGAAGGTTTGCACCAGGAATATATGAACCTTCGACCAAAACAACACAATAAGAACCAGAGGAAGAAGAGACCACAATTTCAGGCTCATGAAATTGCAAATTCAAATTTGCTACCACAGCTGTGACTATTTTGATAGATTTTCAGGCAGCCTAAATGCCAGTTTTTAAAACCAAACCCAGTCTTGATAGCTTACAAATAAATACTCTAAAACAAAATGATGTGCAATAGCTTTGCAGTTTAACCCTTCTATATAATCAGTGAAGGTTGTGATTGAAAGACAGGGCACTACAAAGAAGCGAATTTAGTCTGAAATCTTGCTAGGATGACAAATTATCATATTCTCCAGAAATTTCACAAACAATTCATATTCTATCCTTAACCCAGGGGAGAAAAATGCATTGCAACTGCTTTATACACATTTGTATCTGTGTTCATTAAAATAAGTTAGGTACTTAAAATCTGCTTGCGCGATGATGGCAAACATATTTCCCCTCAACCCAAATGTAAATGCTGATACAAAATTCTTGCAAACTGGTTAGGCAGCATAGATCCTTGTACATTCTCCTCTGCAGGCTAAACCCATTCTGCCCTCAGCTTCAACCGGAGAATATTTTCAATAACAAGTTCAACTGATGGTTGCATGACGCAGCCTGCAATTTGTGCTGAGGGAAAGGCCATCTGTAAAAGCGCCAATGCCTTTTCTCCTGCCCAGTTTATTTTGCCGGTAAATAAATTCTCAAAGCATTACACAAAGCATGTTCCCCGGCTCACCTTCAACTCTCCTTCTTCCAGAAAGCTACCTCCTCCTTTTCTAAAGCTTCCTTCTCTCTCCAAATTCCAGTACTTCTTTTGTCTCAGACTCATTTATGGCTTAGCATCTTATTCTCAAATGTTTCAAGAGCACCAGTTGTGCCCACTCAGGTTAACCAGAAACTCAAAATCTCTTCACCTCGGAGTTCCAGGAAGCTGTCAGAGTAGGGTAGACTGGGTGTGTCCCCTGCTCCATGGAACAAAAGATAGAGGACATAAAAAATGACCAGAATGGCAGTCTCAGGCAGTGGGTAGTTGAGGAAGGTCTTCAGCATTCCATGGGGAAGTGCTGGCCAAGAGAGACAGAGAGATTGGGATGGGGAGAGCCGGGTGGGTCTGAATGGCCTTGAAAATGTCCAAATCAAGGCATCAACAGGACAATAGCTGGACTCTGAAGACAGGCTGCCAGCACCTGGGGCTCCTCTGTCACATGACAAGGCACATGGCCACGTCTGCTGGTCCTTCTCTCCTGGGTCGTGTGGCTGCCAGCCTCCAGCTTCAGTGGCCCCCTCTCTCTGTTTCCCTGGTGCTCTCCCAGTGAGCATCTCTGAATTTCACCTCACAGCTTCTGTACGTGTTTTATCCTCTTATAAAGCATTCCAGCAAGAGGGTCAAGCCCCACCCTAAATGAGGCGGGTCACATCTCAACTGAAATAACCTAATCAAAAGGTCCCACCCCCAAGAGGTCTGCACCTAGAGGAAGGGATGGAAGGAACATGGCCTTTCCCGGGGTACATCACAGCTTCAAACTGACACAACGTCCAACAACTGACATCTACCAATCTCACTCCTCTCTCGGCCTCCTCACCCTGGGACCTCAGTGTTGGGTTCAGCAGCCAAAAGAGGTGAGAGAAGGCACTGGTCTGCAAAACAGCCTCAGGACTTTTACATTTTTTCCTCTTTCAATGGGAAATTGTAAGTTAATAAATTCCCTTTGTAAATGCCACCCCACCCCAAAAAAAGAACCTTCAAGTCCCCAGCCTGTGGTCTAGGTCGCCACTCCACCAAGAATTTCCAGGCTCTCCAGCACTCAGAAGAGAATTTGCAGGCTCTCCAGCAACCCGCTGAAAACTCCCAGCGCTCTCTGACACCACACTTACTAACCCACTTGGCTGCCCACTCTGACTTGTCCTTGAATTTCTCCTGGGCCTGAGTCACAACCCCTCACGGTGCCCCATGGTTGGGGTCTCCATGTCTCCGAGAACTCCCAGGCTGTCTGGCATCAATTTGAACGAGAGCCTCTCGCTCTACAGAGATAGTAAATCTGACCCAACAACAGTCAAGAATTAGAGATCAGAAACCTGGGCCTCCCAAATCCCTTTTCTCAGCTGTATTCTAGGGATGCCATGTTGGGCCCAGCCCCAGCAAACGGCAAGGCCGGGCAGGCAGAGGGCAGGTCCTGAGTGCTCACGCCCCACACGGCGGCATCTATCTCCCCCAACGCGTGTCGACAGAGGAGCCATCTGCCCACTGAACTGCAGAGTAACACGTGTTCATGTGGGTCTTAGACTTGCAATTTGGGGCATGGTTTCAGGTAGGGACAAACTGTGTCCCATCGTGGGGCTTCCAAGCAAGGGTTTTTAAGGAAGAAGGTTGCATAAGTTACTTGTAAAGAATTGTGAATGGTGCTGTTTGGGGCTTTCAGAATAGCTGGTTTTCTCAGCTGACCGTTGGTTCCTGGGGTCCAGATGGCCTCAGAAACGTTGCTTTGGGTTCTGCCCACCTTGGCAGTTGGTGGTATCTGGCAGAGATGTGCATTAAGAGTAACTTCAGGAATAGCCTCCTGACTCCATCTTAAATCTCTCACCCATGGTAACTCCATCGTTTTACATTTTCTCTCATTTCACCCTTTCAATTAGTTGGAAGTAACCCCTCCATGCCACCCAGGTTTGTCTTTGTGAGTCATGTCCCACGCAGGAAGGAAAGTTGCAGGTTTATTTGCAGTGTTGACAAAGAAATAGCAAACTCAGCTGTAAAGCAGCAAACACATTTATTTGGGGTCCTAGAATTGCCGTTCAGGAAGCATAAGAGTCGGGTAGCACCCAAAGGTCCCATCTCGGGGCTTCTGAGCAAAGGCTTTTAAAGGCAAAGAAAAAGATCCCACAAGGTTCTTATAAAGAATTAGGAATACTGCTGCTGCCGCCTCCTCGTGGTAGAGACAGCAGCAGGCACGGGGTGAAAACTAACTGGGGAGAACACAAAGACACGGCTCCCGGGAACGATGCAGAACCTGTCCACGCCCCGACTGGGCCATGACAAACCTTGGCACCTTTTCACTGCCTGTCATCCTAAATCTTTATCAACAAATTGCTCCACCCCACATGGCATGGATCTTATAGTTTAATTAAATTGTTTATATCAGCAGGGAGTAGAACATTATTTGCCGGGGACCTGGAGTACTCTAGGGGCAGCCCTGATTGTCCTTGTCCTGAAGCTGTCCCCTGACCAGGAGGACTCACACTCTGACAGCCCAAGGATGGGCCAAAGGCCCCAAACCGGAGCCAGGCAGGTGGGGCCAATTGCACCCAAATCATGTGACTGAGCTGGGCCAGGGTGGTGGCCAAGGAAAGGCAGATGCTATTTCCAAAGCCTGGAAAGCAGATCAGCACAGCCTAAAGTCAACCGATGTTCACGGGGTCCTAGAAGGCAGACCCCTAAAGAGTGGAGACACTGGACAATCTGTCCAGCACCCACAGCATTTCAGGGCCTGGCCAAGTGAGGGGCCCACAGCCAACCTCAGCTAGTTGGGGTCATCCGCCCTCGGCCATCGCGGACGAAACCACTTTAGAGTGCAGTCGGCAGACGGGCAATTCCAGCTCCTTCATTGGCTGGCTGTGTGAGATTACACATCCTACTCTCCAAATCCATTTCTTCAGAGATAAAATTCTGAATAATCATAACTTTCTAACAGTGAGGATGTTAGGATTAACTGACTATGCACAAAGGGCTAAGCCTAGGGTGCAACTAGTAATCACAGAGGATATAAAGGACTGAGCGCTGTGTTTTACTTATTTACTCCACAGACTCTGAAACACGTCCTCCATGCCCGACGGTGCTGTGGGCATCTGGAGCCCAGCAACAGTAGTGTGACTCAGGGACCTCACTCGGGGAGAGGGCGGCAGCATCCTCGTTCTCTAAATAGGGAAACTCAGGCCCAGGAATAGCCAGTGATTGCTCAGGGTCAGCAGCTTCAAGCCGGCCGCCCCAGTAGCCCCTCCAAGGACCACCCTCCCACAGACCCGGTTCATCACCCTCGGCAAGCGGCAGCACTTTAGCCATTATGATTACGGAGGAGAACGCGGGAACCCAGAGGCATAGGAATCGCTGAAAACGCGCCCTGGACCTCGTGCTTCCCCGTGCACTGCCCTTCCCGGGGGTCCGCCCGTCCCCCGCGAGGGGACATGTAGGGGGTGGTGGGACTGCACCGCCTCTGACAGGTGAGATCTTGCAAGCAATTTATCAGGTGTTATCGTGGAGAAAAAGGGTTTTGTTCTATTTTTCCCACAAAAGACTTTAATTGCGCGTAAAGCAGAAAAGGAAGTGAGTGAAACCTCCCTAATTTGAACACCGCTAAATTCCAACATTCCATCAGCTGGTAAGTCACGACGCGAACCTCTCAAACCCGCAGGGTCAGGGTTCCGCGCGGTAGGATGGGCGGGGGGCATGGGGGTCGGCGGGGTGGGGGGCGGGGGGGCAGGCGGGGTGGGCGCGCAGAGGCTGGACACGCGGCCGCGGCCTGTACCGGGCGGTGCTGCTGGACCTCGGGTCTCCCGGCCACGCCTCCCGGTAAAGTTGCCCTCTGGGAACCGAGCCCAGCGGAGCCCCGGCCAGCCTTCTCCCGGAACGTCACTCCCCGCTCCTCTGGGGCGCTCAGACCACGGCGTAAAGGGCAGTCATCCATGCCCCGGGCTGGAATGACGACTAATTTTGTGTCATCTTTGTACTTTCCACATTTTTGACAGGGACCATCTATCACTTTTTTCTTTAAAGTGGATTCAGTGGTGCTAAAATTAACCACATAGGGAATTGTCTCCAAGAAAACACAACTTCTAAACTGTTTATAACTGATTCTCCATAGAAATAATGCTGACATTTTCCAGAAGTTCTCTAAGTTCAGGTTCTTAGGCTGAGCAGTAAATTTATAAGAATACAGATGATAAAATAAACAAAACCCTTTTATTTCCATTTTTTAAAAAATGCCTGGCTAAGAGAGGATTTAAGGAAGAGAAGAGAGACTCCGATGCTTGGCAGCTGCTATGCCTTCCAGTCGGAAGACACCCCCACCCCCACTCAGATGCTCCCGAACTGGTTCTCTGGGCCTCTGCCCAGGCAGCTTTCCCCGGGCAGGGGGCCGGCTGTACATCCTTTGTCAGGGAGGGACAGCCTGGCCTGGCAGCTCTGTCCAGTCCCTGGAGAACCTGAAGTCAGTTCTAGAAAGAGGCCAGATAGCTTGGGTTTAAGCTGATGTGAAACATGTCCCTCTGACGGCTCTCCAGCGCACAGGGGTCTGGCACTCCCCAGAGGGGCCTGGAAGCCCAGATCCTCCAGGGACCGGGCAGTATGGACATGGAGTCCCTCACCCTGCGCTGAGCCCCCTGCAAGGCCAGATGCCCGCGCATGTCAGAGAAACACAGCCCTGAATGACTTCGGAGTCACCTCACCCCAGAACCCGTTTCTTCTCCCTGGCAAATTTAAAGTAGTAAAACTAACCCCAAAGCTTTCTAAGGGTTAATAAGAACACACTACCCAAAGCTGGCACTCAGTGACTTCTATCATTGTTTTCTCCTTCAAAAACGTACACCCTCCTTTTGCAGGTTTTTCATCTTTTTCCCTTTTATACACCTAATTCTTTCCCTGATGAAATCAATAAATAAGCTTCTCTGCTAGATCAAGCAGTGTAGTGCACTAAATGGACATGAGCATAATATGCCAACAAGTTTCGTTTTACAAAAGAAAGCAGAAGGGTGAGTAGGAAAGACCCCAGCTGAGAGGCGGGGACGCGCATATTCCAGCACGACCTCCGTGTGCCTCACTGCCTGGAAGAAGCTGTGTGGGCCGCAGGGGAGGCACAGAGTTTGGAACAGGAGACCCAAGGTTCAGCTCCCACCTTCCCAGCCTCGACTGAGAGGTCAGTTCCCACACCCACACCCGCAGCACCTCAGACTGCCCAGGTGGCTGCACCCTGCTCCTTTGCCCAGTGAGGTTAACCTTGTGATGAGGTCACCAGCCTGATTGGCAGCAGGTGATGCGACAGGCGGGGACGGGAGCAGGTTCTCCTCTCTCCGGATGGTGCATCTACTCTCCACCCCGTGCTCCATGCCTGGTTGGGGGTCCGCCCACTTTGCCCGCAGCAGCGCACCCCGAAATCCTTCAGCATCGTAAACCCAGTGGGGGTGTCAGTGCCCTCAGCCAGCTCAACAGGCCCAGAGACTCCCAGCAGCAGTTCTCTGCTCTGCTGTGGTCTGGCTGGTGGGTGACCAGACACAGGACCCCAATCACTGCACACTTATGCTGAGGGGTGGGGGGGCAAGGCTGCTCATGTAGACAGGTCGGCGCCCTTGCCCATGCCCACCCGCTCTGCAGGAACACGTGTCCTTTCAGAGAAGCATGTCAGTCTCCACCCTACTTGGCGGCTATGTCTGAAGGTGCTTTTGTTCCCTCCGTAAGGCTCAGGTGGAGGAGGGCTGGGCTCGGGTGGGCTTTCCAGCCTTGCAGGTGACCCCACCTGGCCCACTTCCCTGCAATGCAGGCCGAGGGGCCACAAAATGGCTGCGGAAAGGACACCGGCTCTGGCGAGGCCGTGGCACAGCACCCGCCATTGGCCCCCACCCTCACTGCTGGCGCTCATCCACAGAGCAGGGGTCTTGCGGGTGTCTGGGACGCCTCTGGGCCACTGCAGAGCCCTGAACAGCGTCGCCCCACCCCTGTGGCCACTCGTGGACCTAGCCTGGCTCCTGCTATGTGAACCCAACCCCACTCTCTGTCCTCTGCCCCCCCCCCGTTTCTGCCCCTCACAAACCTTCGAGTCCCAGAAATGTTGAGGAAAGGGAGACGGGGACCCACTGCCGTCCGGGTTATGTGGGTGATGAAAACCAGCAAGCTGGAACCATCGATGGCCTGTCTGGGGTCTCGTGCGCTGAGCCATGGCTTTGCTGTCCTTTCTGCGACTGCAGCTCGGACCGTCCTAGCTCTGCACCTGTGCAGGGAGGCGGCTGCAAGGAGCCGACGGCCTGTGCTGCACTCACCCTGCATCTGTGCCGCGCTCGCAGCTGCTGTCCCGCGCTCCTCGCCACACTTGAGGAACTCGCCTGGGTGGTGTGCGCCCTGGGAGCCGGGAGGAGCCGGGATGGAATCCTCCATCCGCCACCTAAACAATGTGGTCCTCAACTTACGAACGAGGACAGCGTCAGTCACGGACTTGCTCGGGACCGTGACTGCACAGTGCAGCGCCGGGGGTGGACACGGCTAGACTGCGCCCCCTGCAGGGTTCCGGCGGCCCACGCCCCTGCCCCACCGCCCTCGCAGCCCCTCCCTTCCAGGGTTCCCCTAACCCTAACCTTGCCCTCGGACCCCGGTCGGCGTGATCTTCAGAACCTCCCACCGTCAGAGTTGGGGCTCCACTGCGAAGTGGACATATGCACAGAGAAAGGGAAGTGAACCAGACCCTTCAGGAACGCTTAGAAAATCTGTGCCGAGACGTCCACCCTCGCGCCAGGCAACGGGAGAGAAGCGATGGTCAGGCCACGGCCACCCGCACAGGGACATGGACGCTGAACGCAGGAGGGACATGGCAAGAAGCCGTGGAGGGTCAGGTGGGAGCAGAAAGGGTATGACAGCCGCGGTGGAAAAAGGGGCCCGCCGGGGCTGCCCACTCCTGGCTTCTGGAAACCGTGGCCACACCTGAGGGCCAGAGTCAAGAGGGAGGTCCAGCCTGTTCATAGCACGCCGATTAATAGACGTGTGCATGTGTGCACACACATGCACACACACGCAGATGCACACACAGAGGCATATGCACACACAGATATATACACATGATACGTGCACAGAGAGAGATGCACACACACAGATGCACAGAGGCATATACACACACAGATACACACCAGAGAGATGTGCATGTGCACACAGGCACGCACACACAGATGCATATGCACACAGATTCACACACACAGATGCACGCACACACACGTACACATGCATGCAGATGCACACACGTAACACAGATGCACACACATGCATGCACACACGGATGCACACACACACACAGATGGACGTTTCACGTACACAGGTTTCATACAAGCGAATCATTGGCTTCCCCTCTGCGAGATGCCTACAAATGAGAGCACATGCCCTGCGACATGACCCGGGCTCTGATTCGGCATCATGGAACCATCGCACGTCGGCTCCTGCCCTGGAAGGCTCCGGCCATGGCCGACGTCGCCCCAGCCATCCAGCTGCAAGCACCTGTACCCTCCTCCTTCAGTTAAGTGGGAGCCAGCCCCGCCCGTGCCTGCTATCGGGGGTGGGGGGTGGGGGTGGGAAATGGGGAGCGGTTCACATCGCCCAGAACACTGGGCTGGTCAAGTGCGCAATAGAACACTGGCATGTCCACTTCCGCGTCCATGAGATGGAAGTGGCTGTGAATGGTCTCTAGGGGTCAGCAGCCAGTCTGGGCTCCGGCCAGCAGCAGGCTGCCGCTTTAGCCACACAACACAGTCACGTGGGGAGCCTTTAAAACTGCCACCCCTGCCTTCAATCAATTAATCACTTTTCTAAGCATAGAACCCCAGTATTTCAGCCCGTCCCAGACAATGTAACACTTGGCCGTTTTGAGAATTACTCATCTATAATATTCCTTGGAAAAGGGCTGAGGTCACATGTGGACTACAGGTTACCACCTGATGCATACCAGCCATGTGGGAAACCGTGTGAAGAACTAGCCACAAATGCTCAGAGTAGGCAAGAGTTCATCTGTGCTCCCCAGGACAACTGCACAGCAATCAAAGTGTCTGCTGCGATAGCACCTCAGAACAGCTCTCACTGCTCTGGGCAGGTGCTCCCGACCCCCGCAGACTGAGCTCAGTTCCCTCCCTCCTCACCTGTGTTTCCTCCTCTCTTAGGTTCCTGTCCTTTCAGGGTTGCAGCCCTCCATCTGGGTCCTGGTGTCACAGAGTTACTCAAAGTTCCAGGGAAATGCCAGCCGATGCACACACAGCTCAGTGTCTCAGAATCTAGAAACACACTTACAACTTCAGACTGGGTGTGCTTGCTGCAAGGGCTTAAATCTCTAGGTTCCAATTTTCTTATAAGTATTTTCTACAAGAGACCTTAGCATGTTTTCTTTTGTTTCTGACTTATTGTGCACAGCACATTGTCTCCAAGGTTTATTCAGCTCATTGCATGCCTCTCAAGGTCCTTCCTTTTTGTAGACACACCATATTCCACCATATAAATGTGCCACCGTTAGCCATCTGCTTCTCAGCCATTGTACCCTTCAGCTCCCTCCATCCATTGGACGTCACGGACAATGTCCAAAATAAGCAAACTGTGTCTTACAGTAGCCTCGCTTGGTTGCACAATCAGCAGCACTCTCAATTTTAGACATTTTTCATTGGTCTGAAACAATAAAGAACCAACACAGTGTCACCAATTAACAAATTAAAACTGCCCTTTATCACCTGTCCTTTCCCCCCAGTTGGTTGCCCCTGGAATTGCTGTGGTACTGCTGATGTCTTCCTGTTAGCTATTGGTCATGGTATACATCCTTAGTTTTCCCGCTACCCCCTGCCATTGACTCCACTATTGAACAGTTGAAATAGTTCATGTGAGAACTTATTTATAATTGTAGATTTAATCAGTGTACTACTTAGCACTATGCATCCCCTTTCAATCATACTCAACTTCAATATAGCAATGTTACTCATAAACCTACTAATTAGTTACCATCACTTCTACCCATCCCCTTGCATTTAGGTTCAACCTCTTAGGGTAGCCTTTCCCCTGTCTCTAGCTTTTGTGTACCTCGAGATCCTCTACATTGTGCCATGTAACCTCTGAGGGTCGTAGTAGCGACTCATGCAGTATCTGTCCTTTCATGTCTTGACTTATTTCACGCAGCATCATGTCCTCAAGGTTTGTCCATGCCGTCATGTGCTTTGGGACCTCACTTTGTCTTATTGCTACATAATATTCCATCATATGTATATAAAACATTTTCTTTATCCACTTGTCTGTTGATGGGCATTTGGATTGTTTCCACCTTTTGGCGATTGTGAATAATGCCACTGTGAACATCGGTGTGCAAATGTCTGTGTCACTGCTTTCAGCTCTTCTGGTTTATACTGGTATAGGTATTACTGGGTCATAGGTCAACTCAATATGCAGTTTTCTAAAGAATTGCCAAACTGTCGTCCATAGCAGTCGAACCATTATACATTCCCACTAGCGTGAATAAGTGTTCCTATTTCTCCCCATCCTCTCCAACATCTGTAGCTTTCTGTTGTTTAATAGCAACCATTCTTACAGGTGTGAGGTGATGCCTCATTGTCATCTTGATTTGCATTTCCCTTATAGCTAATAAAGATGAGCAGCTCTTCCTGTGCTTTCTAATGATCTGTATTTGTTCTTCAGAAAAGTGTATATTCATATCTTCTGCACATTTTATAATTGGGTTGTTTGTTCTTTTATTGGTGAGCTGTATGATTTCTTTATGTACACAAGATATCAAGCCTTTATCCAATATGAGATTTCCAAGTATTTTCTCCCATTGAGTTGGTTGCCTCTTCACCTTTTCAACAAAGTCCTTTGAGGAGCAAACGTTCTTGGTCTTCAGGGGTTCCCATTTGTCTATTTATTCTCTTGCTATTTGTGCTTTAGGTTTGGATTTAAGGAGCTGCTTCTTATTACTAGATATTGAGGATGTTTCCCTGCAATTTATTCTAAAAAGTTTTATGGTACTGGCTCTTACATTTAGGTCTCTAATTCATTTTGAATTAATTTTTGTATAGGCTGTAAGGTAGGGGTCCTCTTTCATTCTTTTGACTATTGATATCCAATGCTCTCATGCCCATTTATTGAAAAGACTGTTCTGTCCTAGATCATTGGATTTGGGGCCTTTTGAAGATCAATTGTCCATAGATTTAGTGGTCTATTTCTGTACTCTCGATTCATTTCCTTTGGCTGATATGTCTATCTTTATAGTAAGTTTTAAAGTCAGGAAGTGTTAGTCCTCCCACTTTGTTCTTCTTTTGTAAGATATCGTTAGCTATTCTGGTTATCCTTCCTTTCCAAATAAATTTTATAACTAATTTTTCCAAGTCTTTAAAGTAGGATTTGGGGATTTTGATCAGTGTTGCATTGATTCTGTAGATCAGTTTGGGTAGAATTGACTCAACGACAGTCATTCTTCCTACCCATGAGCATGGAAAGTCTTTCCATCTATTTAGGTAATTTTTTATTTCTTTTAGCATTTTGTAATTTTCGGAGTACAAGCCCTTGACATCCCTGATTAGGCTTCTTCTGAGATACCTGTTTCTTTTGGTCAAGATTTTGAATGAATTTTATCCTTGTCTCCTTAGTTAGGTCATTGCTTGTGTATAAAAACATAACTAATTTTTGTACATTAATCTTGTATCCTGCCACTTTGCTGAATGTATTTATTTGCTCAAGAAGCTTTGTCATAGATTTCTCAGGGTTTCCTCAGCATAGGATCATGTCATCTGGATAATGAAAGTTTTACTTCTTCTTTTCAGATTTGGACGCCTTTAGTTCTTTCTCCTGTCTAATCACTCCAGCTAGGACTTCTAATACAATGTTGAATAATAGTGGTGACAGAGGGCAGATATATGTACGAAACAGCATATAGATGGATTTTATTATGTAATCCATTCTGATAAACTGAATCTTTTAATTGGTGAATTTAGTCCTTTAATGTGCAAAGTTTTTACTGCAAAGGCGGTTTTTAAATCTACCATCTCATCTTTAGTATTTATTTGTCAGATCTATATATTCTTTTCCTTCTCTCTCTTTTTATCCTTTACGTTACCCTCACTGAGACTCTTCGATTCTGTGCTCTCCTCCAGGCTCCCTCTTCTGTCTTTTCTCTCACCTGACAGGACCCCCTTTAGTGTTTCTTGTAGAAGGTCTCTTGTTGTCTAGTTCTCTCAGTCTTTGGAGATTTTACTTTCTCCCTCAATTTTGAAGGACGACTTGGCTGGAAGCCTTTCTTGTTCAGGATCTTACATCTATCGCCTGCCTTCTTGTCTCCGCGGTGCCTATTGAATAGTCCAAACTCAGTCTTGTATGCTTTCCATTGTATGCAGTAGGTCGCTTTTCTTATGCTGCTTTCAGGATTTTCTGTTTCTCTTCAACATTTGACAGTTTGATTAGTGTGTATCTTGGAGAAGGCCTATTTAGATTTATTCTATTTGGAGTTCACTGGGCCTCTTTGATTTGCATATTTATGCCTTTTATAAGGGTTGGGGAATTTTCCCCGACTACAACGTCAATTAACTTACCCAGCTCTTTTCTCTTCTCCTTCTGTGGCACCATTACTCTTATATTTCTGTGCCTTTTGTGGTACATCATTTCCCTGGCATCCAATTCCACATTTTCTATCTTTCTTGCCATTTGTTCTTTTGTGCACTCGAATTCAATTGGTCTTTCTTCTAGCTCACTTATTCTTCCTTCTGCTTCTTCACTTCTGCTATTGTGTGTCTTCAGACCTTTTCTAATTGGGTCTACTGTATCCTTCATCTCTGTGAGATTTGCCATTTTTCCATTTAATCTTTTGAATTCTTCTCTATGCTCGTTTAGTACCTTCCTGATATCCTTCATTTCTTCATAAATCTCCTTGAGTAGTTGTTCCACACTCTGTGTCCCCTTTGGTATTTTGATTTGGTCATTTAGCTGGGCCATTTCTCCCTGTATCTTCATTTGCTTTGTAATTTTCTGTTGTGTTCAGAACATCTTATTATCTTAACAAGGTTATTTTGCAAGGTGGTTTCCTTCACTCATCTAAAGCTTTGCATTTACTTGGTTTTGCATTGACAGTTTCCTTTTGTATTTGGTTTGTCAGTAGTTCCCAGTCAAACCAAGACCTGGGTGTCATGTAAGGCTATAATTCCACTTGAGGACCCATTAAAAGCTAGACTGGTTGCACAGGCACTTCACTGGCAGAATGCCTTCCACCACGCAGGAACCCAGGCTCAGTTCCTGGCCATGTGCCCCAAAAAAGAAATAATAATAAAATAAAAAATAGGTCACACAACAACAACAAAAACATACCTCACCAGCAGTATGTTCCAAAGTCAGAAGGGGACACCCCAATATATAATGGGAATGAACTCCGACTGATGCCCTCAGAAGAGAAAGGAAATGATTTTTTAAGTAAATAAATAAAATTAAATGATATAGAATAACATAAATTAAAAATAAACAATAAAATTATAAATAGATAAATATGTATAAAATAAAAATAACAATATTACTAATAAAAATACTGAAAGTGAAATAACGTTTAAAAAAGAAGGGAAAAATGAAAAGAAAAACACAACCATAGGCACATAGGGTGTCTGCCTGCCTTGCACCTGCCGCTTCTCACCAGCAGGTGGTGCCCTTGAGGCCCCTCTCCCCACCCCTGCAGGCTGCCCCTGCTGGAATGCAGCTGCCCCCTGGAGCCGTGGCAGGCTCAGCAGGGTGGGTCCTGATGCAGGGGACAGGATTGCTGACCACTGTCTGGGGAGATCAGCTGACCTGTAGCGCCCAGTACTTGGTGGATCAACCACACACCACACCCAACTGGCCAGCTCTTTGGGACAGCCGGCTGGGTGGCCAGTCCTGGAGCCCAGGGGCACAGCTCTAGCAGTTGCTGACCCACCTCCAGGCTCCCTGCGAGCACGTTCAGCTGCAGGGCCATGCAGCAAGGCCTCCCCAGCAGGCAGTGGGCAACCCATAGCGGGGGGACGGTCAGTTCCCTCGGACCTGCACCTCCATGCACCGTCAACACTGCTGGGCATCATTACCCATCTGACCCCCTGCTCTCCCCATCCTGACTCCCTGCCCCCTCCCCAAAACACCCTGAGGCCCTCTCTGTGTACTCACCCCTTGGTGCCGCAGTCTCGGCTGTTGTCTCCCCACCCCTACCTTGTCCATGGAGCAGGGGGTACTTAATCCACCCCACACTGCCCTCTCCTCAAAGCCGCTTCATCTAACACATCCACAGCGACCCTCATTCTGGGATAATGAGTATTAGGCTTCAACGGAGCTTTCTGAGGAACACAATTCAACCAGAGTACTTCTTAACATAGCTTTTCCCTCATGTTCCTGCTATGCCTTCTTATTGGCATGTCCTCCCCCCAAGACTTGAGCTCCTAAGGACAGGCCCTGCACCTTAGTCACCACACCAGCAATAACACCAGGCAGGAGGCAGCGAGTGCATTTCATGAATGAATGCATGAATGAATGAATGCACAGATGGAAAGAGGCAACGTGGAAAATTTGACCCAAGATGATGTTAGCAATGGCTTGCTGCTAAGGTAATTTGGAAGAAGGGTCCATCTGCCATCTTTGTCAAAAATATGTTTTATTTAATTTTACTGCCTTAATTGACAGAGTACTTATTTGACAACAAAGTTAAGAATATACTGAGTCCTGCTTACTTCTTTTAAGACTGTGCTTTCTAGCAAAGATACTTTAAAACACAAATAAGACATACCGTGTCAAAGCTTCAGATACTTCTTCCTGAGAATCAGTAGTTTTTCTCCTTTGAAATTAGAAGGGGTTCTTATAGATTCACAAGCTTGACGCAAATCAGTTCATGGCCTTATATCTTCCTGTTTCTTCCAAAAGTCAGGCTGCACTAACTCAGGGCAGGTATTATTTTCATTTTGCATGGAACTGAAATGCATTTTTACTGAATACCAACTATATTTCATGTTTTGCACTGAGGGTAAATGGAGAGCCCCTGCCCACAAGGGAGTTTACTCTAACATGGAGGTAAAAGAATGGTAGCTAAATTGTTGTATCAGATCTGATGCAGTGTCTGCATCAGATAAAACTAGACTAGATAGAGTAACAGATTTCAGTCAAAAGCTATAAAGTTTGACATGACAATAAGTTAAAATGGAGCAAACATTCAGCACATGATGTGAAAAGATGGCTGAGCAGATGCTGAAGGAGAGTCAGGTTTTGATAGTATGGGTGTAGAGGAGGAATTCTAAATGGAGGAAAATGAAGCACAAGTAAAGGCTCCGAGGTGGGAATTCCCATAATCGGGAAGTGCTGGGCACCAGCTCCCCGAAGTGTGGGAGGAGAGGGTGGTGTGAGACAGGCACGTGCGCATGGCATCTCTAAGGTCCTTGAGGGCAATTGGTGGCCATAGAATATTTTTGAGCAAATTCTATTATTGAAGCAACATAGTAGAAAGATTAATCTTCTAAGAAAATACAGGGTAAATTGGACACAGAAAAAGACAAGAAGCAGGGAAACAAGTATAAAAGTTGGACTCAATTGCAGTGTTGATGAGAAGACGGCAAAGAAAGCGTGGGTCAGAGGCCCATGGCAAAGGACTGATGGACATTTCAAGCCCTAGATAGCATCTGAAAACAAGCCTCTGTCTCCCTATCTTCTGGAGATGTCCAGATATAGAAGTAAGTGAAACATCACTTAAAAGCAAAAGAGCTGAAGAGAAAACAGATATACCAATAATACAAATAAAACCAACACCAACTACCTAGAAAAATATCCATTCCCATTTGTAATTGTGAACACACCACTTAAGATCTCGTCATTAGAAGAAAATTAACAATATGAAAAAGGCAGATTAATAAAACTAGATAGAGTAACAGATTCCATAAAAGAAAGATAACTCACCATAGAGAAAAAAAAAAAAGAAAATACCACCTTAAATAGTATCCTTAGAGAATTTCAAGGGAATATTATAGGACATTATAAAATTGTAACAGAGAAAAAGAAAAAAAAAACTCTTAGAAATTAAGCATCAAGTCAAGAAAATAGGGCAGAAAGAAAAACACAAGTTTGAGAAAAAGATAAGAATAGAATTGCAGTCTTGGAGGTTGCAACCAGTGAGGGCTCACTCAGGGAAGCAGAGCTGCTGTGAACTACGGGCTAAGGGATTTGTCCCAGGGATTAGACCGGACACAGCTGTAGGAGAAGCTGAGGGAGTTAAGGTGAGGAGGGAGCTGGAGGCTGAGCGGTCACCACCATCTCCCTGGGGTCAGGCACACCCAGCTGCTCCGGGACCTGCAAGGAAGGCCTTGGGCAACTGTGCCCCTGGGGCACTCCCCCTCTGGGTGCTGCCACGCCTGCCGGGGAAACTGGAAGAGCAGAGGAGGGCAAGGGTGCGCTGGAACCCCCGCCCTGTGCCTCTGTCGCCACATCCAGGGGCGTGACCCTCAGGGCAGTGTCCTCTGCTCACTTCGGCTTCAAAATCCAACACACACTCCTGTTTTGGCCAAATCTAAAGTAGAATCTCCAGGAAGCGGCTGCTGAGACCTGTCATTCCAGCTCAACCAACTTAACTCCTTGCAAGCCCCTCAGAGGGCCAGTATCTGACAAAGCCTGAAGGAGCGAGGACACGGAAAATAGGCTGGGGAAATGCTCAGGGTGGTAAAGAGGGAGACCGATACTCAGATTAGAGGAGCAAAGGCCAAGCAGGTTCCCGTAAGAAGACGCACACCTAAAACTACTGTTCGACTTCACAGCGCGGGTGATAATCTCACCAGCCTGTAAGTGCTTCCAGAAGGAAGGAGTGAGTAGAAATGAGGATGTCTCTCACCAAATGTCTTATCAGACACACTGGGGGCCAGAGGACGTTCCCAGGGAAGATGCTGGAACCTCGGTCCTGTACCCCAGCCTCGTGCTCAGGCGTGAACAAAGCCAGGTAGGCGTGCAAATAACCAGCACACTTATTCCCAAGGTGCCCCTTCTGAGGATATTTCCTAACATGACAGGATGGGAGCCACAAAAAGAGGATGATAGAGGATACCTGGATGTGTCGCTAACTCAGGTGTCAGTGAAGAATCTGCAAGTCTGCACCTGGACGAAATGCGTCGGTTCAGATGCAAACAGAGAGCCGCAGCTCCGTGCTCGCCAAGACTGAGCACATGCTTCGCAGTAGGCCGAATGGCTGGAGACATGGATTATCTTAGTGATATACTGAAGAAAGCACATTTATTCTCTTAACAACAACAAGAAAGCGAAGGCAATGACAAAACATAGACAATGGAAAACTGGAAAAGCCATTGTTCAAACAGGAAACAAACTAAAGTTAACAGATTGGCATCAAAGTGGTGCCACGTAGCCTAGATGTTAGATACATTTTCCTTTAAGAAAAGAATGGGTTATGGGGAAGGAAATATAATCTCAGCACATCATTTGGTTCTGACTGAACAATATTAAAGTCAAATATAAGTACGTTATTTCTGTTTTTATTTAGGTGTATTATGTAGATACAAAGATGATCAAGGGAATAGTGAAAACAATAATTATCAAATATCAGAAAAGGAAAGAAGAAAAATATAAGTGCATTGTATATATATTCATTTTTCCTAGTGAGATATAAATAGATATTTCTTAAATAAACTTTTAAAAGGATAATGCCAAGCATGTGGAAATATCTCAACAAATATTCATTAGATGAATGAATTGGTCAAGAAATAGTAAAAGTATATTATTCAGCATTAGGGATAAAATTAGCCAAAAAAATGAGAAATAGAAATAGTTAATATTTACGGGTTCTGAGAAGTAGAACTGGAAGTAGACAGAGGTATTGCTATGTTTTATTGTAAGAATTTCTATGCTATTGTGTTTTTACCATGTATGTGTTTTACTTTGGTTTAAAGAAGTTAAGGGGTTGACTTTGATTAGTATACTAAGCTTATGTTAGAGAATTATTTGGTTTCAGGAAGTACACACTGAAGGAAAAGAACACCACATCTGCAACTTTGTAAAAAACCTGGTATGGGGGGTGTGCAAGAGTAGCTCAGTGGTAGAATTCTCACTTGCCTTGAGGGAGACCCGGGTTTGATTCCCAGCCCATGCACTTCCCATAAGAAACAAATAAGCAAACAACTACAAAAACAAGCAAACAAAAAATTCAGGAAAATGGTGCTGCAATAACGGGATACTCACATGGAGAGAGAATGAAATGTGACCCCACCATACAGCATACAAAAAAAAGACATTCAAAAAATCTAATAATAATTATAAAAACTGGTGTGGGAGGCAGGTACATGCAAATGTACTAAATTGAATATGGATGAAAAGTATTTTCCAGAAATTTTTTTACTGTTCTTATAACTTTTTTGTGAGCCCCAAATTATGTGAAAATGAGGAATAATCATAAGAAATAAAACCAAAAAGAGAAATCCTTTTAAAAGTATATTATAGGGCAGTGCAATTGTGGCTCAGTGGCAGAATTCTCATCTGTCATGCTGGAGACCCAGGTATGATTCCCAGTGCCTGCCCATGCAAAAAAAAAAGAAAAGAAAAAAATATATCATAGGGTGTTAGTAATATTTTAACTTCTTGCTGAAATATACTTTAGGAAACATTCTAGCACTTTTGTATACCCTTCAGTCTTTAAAAAAATCCAAAAGTATTAAAACTCTGGAAAAAGACTTGAATTTCTCTATATATTTGTAAATTCTGCTCTCAATATTATAAAATATATATGTGTGTGAAGAATAAAAAGTATTTCTAGCTTATATCTCTATTAATTTAAATCTCAGAAATTACTGTATTTCCATGACATTTTCGCTAATAAGATGCTTCATTTTCTTGGAACAAAGCAGCTCACGCGGCATAAGCGCCTGCAGGATGAGCAGATGTGCTGTTGAGGAAAGGTCACGAGCACTGACATGGGAGAAATACAGCAGTCATCCTGCAAGGAATGTGAAAGTGGCTGTGTGACGTGCATGTACCAAAGACCATGTTTGCTTTCCTGAAAAAAGTTATAATTAAAAGAGATAGAGGATGGGAGGTCTGAGAAAGGAGTTTATAATCACTGAAGGAAGGGAGAGGAAGAAGCCAAAACGATGTGTGGTGCTGCTGGGAGAAACTGAGAAGTCAGGAGGAAGCAGCGGCTTGGAAAGCGCGAGGCTGCGTTGACGTGTGGACTGCGGTGTCTGAGATGTCCGTGGGGCATCAGCTGGGAATGGACAACCGTCAAGTGGAAATCCGGGCCTGGTGCTTAGGCGAGAACTGGGGATGGGTAAAATAATCGTCACTGTGACGGGAAAGAAGGTTGATGAGGAAGAGAGAAGAAGGCATCTGAGAAAGAAAGCTCCAGTGCCCTCCCCCGTCAGGGGACGGGAGGGGGAAGAAGGGAGCAAGGAAGGGAGTGGTGGAGAGGTGGGAAGAGAACGAGGGGGCACAGAGGACAGCGAGGCCAGGAGGCCACGGCCAGCCGCTGGACGACGCTGCACAGGGACACGGAGCCCAAGGACAGCGGGGAGGTGGCGGCGTTGAGGCTCAGCAAAGCTGCTCGCCAACACGGCCTGAACCAGCGGATGGACAGAGGGGTGCACACGAAGGACAAAAAATACATAAACAACGGGGGGACAAGGGGCACTGGAAGTTTCAGGTGTTCTTCATTTTATTTTTATTCTTATGTGTATTTTGTGGAGTAAGAAAATGTTCAAAACTTGATTGTGGTAACGAATGCACAACTACGTGATGTTTCTGTGAACCATTTGTACACTTTGGGTGAGTGTAGGGTGTGTGAACATAGCTCGATAAAATTGCGTTAAAAAAAGAAAGAAAAAGAAAAGCGTGGTCTGCTTTTGAGTGCGCCGAGTAACAGAGCAGAGAAAGAGGCAGCCGGGCTGCATGATGCCACAGGCCCGACGAGGCTGAGACCGCCGAGGCCGTGGGAATTCTCTAGAAGGCTGACGGTGCCAGGCAGGGGGTGGCGCGTGAGCGGCTCCTCGTGGAGTGGCCGCGGCTGGCGCTGAGCTGGGATGAGGGCGTGGGTTTCCCGCACCGCCTCCTCCTTTCAGGTCAGCCGGCGCCCCCTCTCCCTCGGGTGCGGGCTCAGGTGGCGACGTGGTTCCCGCAGAGCCCTGTGTCTCCGCGTGGCCAGGACACAGCGGCGGTCAGCTTCGGGGCCACCGGTCCCTGCGGCCCGCTCCACAAGGGCCTTTCAGAAGCCCACCATGTCCATCCCCCGGCCCTCCCACACCAGCTGGTCTGCTCCTGGTGCCCTCCCAGTGGGCGGTCACTTGGTCCCCGTACATTTGCACGGTTCTGCAGGCAAGTGGAATGGTGACCAAATCGCAAGAACTGGTCACTTTCCCAGAAAACATTTTAACGTGTTTTCAACGTATTTCTCCAAATGGAAACAATGGCCCACTTAACATGAATATTTTCACCACATCTATTTCTTTTGAACTTTTCGTTTGAGATCTACCTCATTTGTCTTTGTTTTCCCTCTAAAAACTCTTTGAACCTTTTCAAGAGTGTTTAGATATAATCGTTAGAAATGTCGTCATCATATGAGGCAGTAACATAGAACATATTTGAAGTCCTAAAGAAAATGTCATTACTGACATATTAGAGATTATACTTTATTTTACACCATTTCCAAATAACTAGAGTTTTCTAATTAGTTTTTGTAATAAATTGTATACTATATGATAAAGGTTTTGTCCTATGGGTATAAAAATGGTAAAAACAATGAAATTTAGAATTGTGTCCAATCTGTATTGCAGTATTCTTAGTATTGCAAAAATATTTCAGCTGTGCTGTCATTAAGTTCTGGCAGAGCAGCATTTTAAAACAAACCAAACTGACTTAAACTCAGTCATTGTTACTTTTAAAATGCTGTGTAATTTAAATCCTGTCCTTGAGGATGTTACCTAATCAGTTTAAAAAGAGAGTTGTTACAAAAAATCTAACCGCTAATCTTTCGGGGGAAAAAAATGTTCTTGTCGCATACTTTAAGCTTTACTTTTTGTCCCCAAGCAAACCTTTGCTCCATGTTCTCTTCTCTCAGTTTTCTTTTCAGCCTCTGACCCGGCAGGAAACACAGGCAATGATTTATATTTATCATCACAGCTGTAGACCTAAAGAAATGAAAGCAGACCACAGCTATATCATTTCTAGCCTGGAGATATTTCCTTTTAATTCAAATAGTTTAAGCTCCATAAAGCATATGAAGCTTTATTTTCAAACGTCAAAGCATATAGCAAATGTGTTCTTCTCCCAGTATCATTTAGTATTTGCCAACTTGCTCCTAAATGATTTTCCTCCCTAAATATATTTTTATTGGAGTTTCTATCCATTTGGGTAGGGTCTTGTAAATCTTCTCTGGCACTCTATAGTTCTAAACTCATTCTTTCAAGTACAAATGTTTTCCTTCTCTGCTGCTGAAAAGATATAAAATAACTCTTCGAAACATATGCTCAAGCACCACATATTTGTTCCAAAGCTTCATGGGTATCCGCTCCCTTCAGCCCTGCATGGTGTGACACGCGCGGGCCGGGGGCAGTGTGGAGGGGAGGGCACGCTTGCATTGACCCAAGGCTTCAGGGCAAAATGGAAGCGACAGTCTTGTGACGCTGGCAGGCGGGCCAGGGTCAGTGGGAAAATCACACACCAGCAGATTCCCGCTCAGTGGAGGGACTCTGGAGTGCGCTGTCCAGCGGTGCGTGTGGGGTCTTAGAGCGTTGGGCGGTCCTGAGGGGCCCCCCAGATGTCAGTGCCTCTCCGGGGAGGGTCAGGTGGCAGAGCGGGGACCCGGGCAGAAGCCAAAGAGGCCCCCCTCTTCTTACTACTCTCGCTTCTTTGATTCTTTCCTTGATGTAGAGTAGACATCATCAGTCTCAGGCCCCGTTTGGCAGATGAGAAAACCGAGATGCCCTGGGGTTAACTGAAAGGCCACAGGGCATACGGCCATGCAGGCGGCCCAGAACCCCCACTGGCCCTAAAGTTTGGTTCCTTCACTGCCTTGCTGCTTGTCAAGGGGATTTAAAAATGGCTGATCCACTTCCGAAATGACCCTATTGTCCAGTTTGCTGAAATTGCCAGATATAACATACCAGAAATGGATTGGCTTTTACAAAGGGGATTTATTAAGTTACACGTTATAATTCTAAGGCTGTGAAAATGTCCAAGCCAAGGCCCCCACGGGGATGCCTTCCCTCAAGCGAGCTGATGGGGTCAGGCTCCCTCTGTCCCGTGACGTCTGCTGGCCTCTGGGTCCAAGGCCTCTTGACCCCTTCTGCAGCCCAGACGTCCATGCCTTGGTTTTGTCTCTCTGCTCTCTGGTCAGCTCCGAGCTCTCCCTGTTTTCTGCCTTTTATTCTCTTCATACAGGGCTCTAGTAAAAGGATTGAGACCCCCCTTGAGTGGGTGGGGTCACGTCTCCATGGAAACGACCTCATCAGAAGGTCCCACCCAAACGAAAGGTTTGTCCCCACAAGATGGGACTAGAAGACCATGGCTTTTCCGGGTGCACAGCAGCTTCAGACCAGCACACCCTCTCTAGGTAAAAATGCATTTAACACATTTTCCGGTTGAATGACTATAAAACACATTTTCCAGATGAATGACTATGAAAGCAGATTTTGTTAGAAATTAATGGTTAGAAGAAATGCCCTTTTGTGGCAATGCTCCTTCTAAGCTTGGTTCACCTCGCGTAACATCAGCCACAGCCTACATGCCATGCTCTGAGCTAGCCCAGGAGATCCAGAAAGAGCTAAGACTGCTCCCGTGGCACTCAGAATGCCAAGGAACGTGAGATGGATGTACAAAAACTTGTTACAATGCAGTGAGTTTGTGCTCAACAGAAACACATGCTTTGTCCAGTGCTGTGGAAGATAAAAGAAAACCTCTAAATCCGTGCAGGGAAATTCGAGCAGCCTTCACAGAAGAGGTGACCTCTCATCTGCAACTTGAGGTCTGGAAGCAGGACAGAGGGGACTGCATGTGATAGGAGGCACGGGGCAGGCTGTGAACTTGCCCGCGCTGGGGGACCGAGGCTGGACCGCCGACCATGCCTGCCAGCCGGGCCTGACCTCTGGAAGCGGGCGGCCGCTGTGTCTCCAGAGACCCGCCTGACTCTGTGAAGGTCTCCTATATCAGAGGCGGCTCACGCAGCCCCTGCCAGGTTCCTTATTGGTTTACTGAGTCCATTTCCCAATTTTGAACAACACAATGTTCATATTTCCCAGAAACACTTCTGAAAAGAGAATAGCAGAAACCTTGGAAAACCCAATCCTGCTTTTCCTACTTACTCCCAGGGGTGGCGAGCTTTTGAGAGTGGTTTTGGTGCTATTACCTGCCATCCTGCACAGCACTGGGACACAGGAAGCCTCGGCAAATATCTAAAATGTTGGCATATGGAGAAAATGCATCATTTTTGAAAACAAAGAAGAGAATACCAGTCATATTTTACCTGAAAAACAATTTTGAAAAGCAATGACTTTTTTGTTCTAGTCAACAGCTCCAACACACTCTTCCTTCGATGACCCGTCTTCCCACCCACCTCCTCGCACCTATCTTGGGTGACGTGCCCGAGCTTCACCCCCCAGCCCATGCGGTTTGGCTGCACGGACCCACGACCAGCTCCAGAGGCAGCAGGTTCCTCTCGGCAGGGCCCAGCCACCCCAGGGTCCCCGCGCAGGGACCAGACATCAGAGCCAGCGAGACGCCACAACGCCCTTGCTGGGGGGTTGGAGAGGAAGCCGCAGCCTTCGCCCTACACGTGAAGCTGCAGGTGGGACACAGCCTGGAGCCTCTGTGATCGTGGAGGGGCCCTGTGCCCAGGCTGAGCTGACCCCGCAGGGGACAGAGCCCCGGGACGGAGAGAAGCCCACACGGAGCAGGCCCAGCTGTGACCCCCGCCGCAGTCACGGCCACCACCCGCGTTTTCACTTGCATCAGTCATGATTCTCTCTTTCGCTTAAGCGAGATCGGAGTACACACTCTGTCACTTGCAGCCCAAACTCCTGACTGATACATGTGGCTTTGGGGGTAAACGGATGAGATCAACTTATCGTTCGCTCCATCTGCCCTGTAAGGAAGTGGCCTTTGTGATTAAATTACTTCCTCCATAAAGATACTATTTGGATGGCATCTTTCTCATTTGGCCCCGAAGCTGCACAGAGGGTGCGTTTTCCAACCCTGTCCCTACACGGCACCTCCAGCTGTGCCTCCCCGGCAGGGCCTGCGGGCGGCTCTGCAGTCGGGGAGCGTGTGGGGCTTGTTCCGTAACTCTCGGTCCTGCACGGGCCTTAGCACAGGGCCTGGGTGGGGCAGGCCCAGGAAATGTCTTATGAAGTGATTGCATCTGTTCCAGCAATTCAAACATATCACCCTTTTAGGATGTACAAAATTGAATTTTGAGTTCTTCTGGCCGTGCTGTTCTTTTTAAAAGTCAATATAAAATATAAAACTAATGAATACATTTTCTTCTGAGTGGCCATAGACTCTGTATGCCTGAGAATTCCACGTGACACGGAACCAGACAACATTCTGGAGGAGAATCCAACATTAGTGAAAACGGGATTTTAAAGAGCTTTGCGCTGTTGAAGAAAGTCTTACTTTCATAGAACTAGGAAATCATGTTTTGGCAAGAATGAAAAATAAACCTGAACACAGACAATCTAAAGTTATGTTTGAGATTTCTCAAAAAAGAAAAATCCCTTTCATCTCATTTAGAAAGCCAGTGCAAAGGAAAACTATTGAACTGGTAACACAATTTATCTCCTCTTCCTTCATCACCATGTTCGCTGTTTGGGGGAAAATCATGTCAATGATTTTCAGTGACTGTCCTGGCTGCCACCATCCCCATGGGACATTTCACTCCTTAGCACACTGACTGCATTTATTTAGTGCCCAAAGAATATCTATTGAACTAAAGGAAAGGAAAGAAACGGACTTTCCTGATTGTTTATTGTCAAGCACTTTTTATTTTTTAAAGATATTTTAAATGACAGTTCTTTTATTCATTCATGTATCCACTCATTCATCATTCAAAAGATATTTATTAATGACTTTCTGTGTGCTAGGCATGGTGTGAGTGGGGGACGAAGCCTTCCAGAGCTTACAGACGGGAAAACACCAGAAGAAAGCAGTGGCCTCCTAGAAAACAGAGGGACCAGCTAAAGACACTGAGACCAGACCTCTCTGAGGAATCGCCATTTCCGGGCATAACCTGGAGATGGAACAAAGCCACCTTGGGCAAAGGGCGATCCAGCAAGAGAAGAGAATGAGCAAAGGCCCTGAGGCCGAACGGGCTTAGCCTGTGGAAGGCAGAAACCGGTGTTCCTACTCTGTGATACTGCTACTTCCATGTGCAGATGACACATTGGAGTACAGAGAGGCTGGTAAACTACCCAGCGGCCCGCAGCGAGTGTGAGCCGGACCCAGGGCTTAGCGAGTGTGAGCCGGACCCAGGGCTTAGCGAGTGTGAGCCGGACCCAGGGCTTAGCGAGTGTGAGCCGGACCCAGGGCTTAGCGAGTGTGAGCCGGACCCAGGGCTTAGCGAGTGTGAGCCGGACCCAGGGCTTAGCGAGTGTGAGCCGGACCCAGGGCTTCAGGGCTCGTTTGCCCCAGTGGCCCACCGTCTTTCCAGGAAAGTTCTACAGACCTTCAAGGGAAAAGCCAGGAGTGCATATCCTCAGGGCCCAACCAAGTTTGGGTCAGAGTCTTTTGCTCCCCAAATTATCATCCTCCTCTTCTCTCAGGCAGCTGGCGGCACCACCTTCGGGGACCTACTGATTTCATCGCAGCGCTTTTCATTCCCCAAATTCCTGCCTATCAGCGCATTAACACTAACAATCAAATCAGTCCACTGGTAAGGAAAATAACATAAGGAGAAAAAAATTGTCTAATTTTTCTTCCAAGCAAGGGGAGAAATAGATGTCCAAATTGTAACAGGAAACCAAAACTATGAAAGCATCAACAATACTCCACTACGCCTGCACAGTATTTTCTGTATATGTAGTTTTTTTCATCCAGCAAACCTGCATAGGAAGAACAGATAAAACTACATCCTTCACGCCTTTTATTACAGATGAAAAACTGAGGCCCAGTGGGTGAGGAGAAATCTCGCCCCAAGGTCCCAGGTCACTGAGTAGCAGAATGAGATTGAGTTCAGGACTCCTGAGCCCCTGGTCCGTGTCCTCCCCCCAGTGATGTGACACCCCCAGAGCTGGGAAAAATAGCAAAGATCTTAAGCACAAGAGTTTCTCAGGTGGGAAGTCCCAGGTCCGCCTTGGAGGGGTCATTATGTGGCGTGTGAGGAGAAGCACGTAGCCCCAAAGCCTAAGTAACTCTAGGAGTTTTGATGGCATGTTAGGATTTCCAGGTTCTCCATGTGAGTGAGTCAGTGAGACTGAGAGCTGCTCTACTTTGGTCTTTAAACTTCTTTCATATGCCAACTTCATCCAGTGGCAAATAATTTCCATTTACTTTTTGCTTGCTTTGCCAAGCTAACATATCCAAATAATAGCAACTATTATGTTTTGGATAGTTATGACACTTCAGAAGCTACAAATTGTGTGGCACACAGCATCTCGTTTAATCCTCCGAGATGCCTGTCACATCAACACTAATAAATCCACTCATTATGGGGAGAAAATCGAGGTGTCACCACGTTAAACATATATTTGACCAGCAAGAGGTTGAGTGAGGGTTATCAGCCCATAAGTCCTGGAACCATGTAACCCTGTTACAGTGTTAATTTCTTCACAAGCCCCTTCGGCAAAAGCCGCTTTAGCTGCTGTGTGAACTGGCCCAAATTCTGAGTGGGTCCAAATTGCCGGCATTTTCATAGATAGATTTTTTTCTATTTTTTCCTAAGGTACTTTGGGTCAGATTCCACAAGAGTGGTTTTGACAGCTAAAAAGCAGAAAAAGAATTACGTCTTATCAACCACAGACACGTTTTCCACACTCTGAGGCAGCTGCCTGCTGGGTGGAGAGGTCGCTTTCAAGTGGGATTTGGAGATACCAGAAAAAAGGGAGATTCACGCCGCTGCCCCAGTGCAGCTCAGAGTGGCAGCTTTGGGCAAAGAGATCAAATCAGTCGTCTGAGGCAGGGGCTGCTCCTGCTGCAAAGAGGAGGGTCTCCTTCTCCCTCCATCCTACTTGATAAGAGCCTGGATTAGCAAATTACACAATTTAAGTAAACAAGTGTGGGGGGGATTATACAGAGTGTTAGAATCGAAGGAATAAAGGGCTGATTAATCTTATCTCCTCCATGGCTTCATCCATTTCTCACCACCCATAGCATTTTTACCTTATCCCAAAGCCCCCCCAGTTCCCACAGGGACCCTGCAGCAGATTCTCACTGGCACCCTGACCACCAGCTCTCACCTGCAAACTATTTCTACATTACAGCCAGGGCGGTATGTTTAAACACAAAATTACTCATATTGTTCTCCTGCTTGAAATCTCAAAGTGGTTTCCAACTTTTCCTTGAATAAAGACAAAACTTTATCATACTTCAAGACCCAACATGGCCAGCCTTGCCCCTCTCCCCAGCCTCAACGGGAACCCCTTAACCCCAAGGTTGGGGTTTCCAGCCCCGCAAACATGTCCTTCAGGCTCCCAGACCAGGTCTCTGGCCTCACAGCACCCCGTCCTCTCGTCACAGCACTTCTCACAGTTGCAGCTAAGTACTCAGCTCTGTGACTATTTGTCTCCCACGGACTGGCCAGGTCGGGGGCCAGAGGCTTTGTCGGTAAACCCTGGGTAAACATTTGTCGGATGAATGACGCCAGGTGGAAGGAGCCTTGACCTCCAGGTGAGACAACCAAGATTTTAATTTTTGAATATAGGAATCCATTGAAGACTGCTGAACCTGGAAGTGAAGTGGTTAGATTTTCATGGGTTTGCCTCAGAATGTGACTGAGGCAATGCAGCACAACCTCTGCAGTTTGATTCTCTGGACAAAATCTGAAGCTTCCTGACACCTCTAGAGTGCGTGGAATCAAACAGAAAAGCTGGTGCCTTCCAGGGCCTCTTTCAGGAGCACCCTGAGTCACGCTTTCCGAGGAAGGAGGTGTCCCCTGCGGGGCAGCAGGCCAGCGCAGCCCCTGCACAGTCCCAGGCCACAGGACATGCTGAGATCCTGACTCCCGAACTGCAGAGAGAGACCCTTGAGTATCCTGAGCCAAGGGCCATAACTCAGAAAGACTCAGCAACAACAGAGTTAAAAATCTATGCAGTCTAGAAGTCACGGCTAAGGCTATTTATGAGAGGTTGTCTAGAGAGTGTCACGATATGTAACTGGTTGGTGGATTTGCATAAACATGCATTTATCGCCTGTCAGTATAAAAGTAAAGAATGTCTGCAGGAGGATTTGCTAGTCCCATTTATCTTCATTGAGCCTCAGAACCCAAAGGACATGTTGTTGCTACAATCACAGGATTTGGGTTAGAAAGAAAAAAGACTGAACTCAGTCCAAAATACAGTTTTACTTGCAAGGCCTTCTGTGCACAGACATACCCCAGAAGCAATGCAAAGTTGCATTACTCTTCATTACTGTATTGGAATAATATGCTGGCTTAATAAGGGAGCTCTGATGTTTTAAATAGGAAGTAGCAACAGTTCCTGAGATGGTGAATTAGCTTGCTTTTAAAAAATAAATGAATTTTCTACCAGGGTAACCTTGCTGAAGGGATTCAATCCCTGCTATTTCTACTTGCTACTAATATTCAAAATCCATAGAGCTCTGTATCTGATGAATGCTTTGACTTCTGTATCTGACTTTACATTTCCATTCTATTTCTTTAATCTTATTTGGTTAGCTGGTAAATAACAAAAAACTTGCTGACTCTTTTTTTAATCTTGAATGAGTGTTTCAAGATTAGGCAAAATCACTAAGTGAGCGAAGAAGGAAGTTTAGCACGCCGCCTTCTGTGACACTCAGAAGTTTCTGCCTTCCTCTAGAAGTGACACGATCCACAAAGCCTCTGGAATGTTTTACTATAGCACTTAAATTCTACTGTCCTTTGCCAGAGGAAATCAGCTGTTAATGTTTTTTTTAGCTTTGGGATGGGGTACTGTGCTGGTGTGAAAGGAAGTATGCCCCCTAGAAAAGCCATGTTTTAATCAAAATCCCATTTCATAAAGGTAGAGTAATTCCTATTCAATACTGTATGTTTGAAACTGTAATCAGATCATCTCCCTGGAGATGTGATTTACTAAAGAGTGGTTGTTAAGCTGGATTAGGTGATGACATGTCTCCACCCATTTGGGTGGGTCTTGATAAGTTTCTGGAGTCCTATAAAAGAGGAGATATTTTGGAGAATAAAAGAGACTCGGAGAGAGCAGAGAATGCTGCAGCACCACAAAGCAGGGAGTCCACGAGCCAGCGACCTTTGGAGATGAAGAAGGAAAACGCCTCCCAGGGAGCTTCATGAAACTGGAAGCCAGGAGAGAAAGCTCGCAGATGACACCTTGCTCGCCATGTGCCCTTCCAGCTGAGAGAGAAACCCTGACTGTGTTCGCCATGTGTCCTCTCACTTCAGAGAGGAACTCTAAAGTACATCAACCTTCTTGAACCAATTTGTCTTTCTCTGGATGCCTTAGATTGGACATTTCTATAGACTTGTTTTAACTGGGACATTTTCTCAGCCTTTTGTTGTGGGGCACACCGAAAGAGAGACCACATAATTCAAAACTGCAAGCCAATTTGGAGTCTTTATTAGCCGGCCGGTGACTGCCCCAGAAACTTCCAAGAAGGAAGATTCAGAGAGCAGCCCCCAGAGGTTTTCAAGGTGAGCTTATAAAGGCTAAAATCATGTCGTGGTTTTGCAGTTGCTAGCAAGGAAGCGTATCATGGAAGCAGAAAAATGCTGTTAGCTGTTGCCAAAACACATCCCATTCTCTCAGTTTCTTAAGATTGGTTATTGTTTAACTCTCGGGGACATTCCGCCCCAATGTTGGGGGGACTTTCCCTGCTTGGGCCTGATTGATTGCTCCTGGCCCTCCACACTTTGAACTATAACCTAGCAACTTATTAAATTCCCCTTCTTAAAAGCCATTCTGTTTCTGGTATATTGCATTTCAGCAGCTAGCAAACTAGAACAGTACCAAATATTCAACTTTGAAAAAACATTTTTGCTTCAGGTTAAGAGATACTTGAGTGTTTGCATGTACGTTTCTAACATTATAGCACAATGTCCATTTTCTCCCTACTTGCTGTGGGTCATCAGCATCCCAGGCCTGGCAGACCTGACAATCTGTGGGAGACAAATAGTCACACAGCTCTATTAAGTGCCCTGATGGAGAAGTCCACAGCCATGATAAGTAGCATGAGTGAGAGTTCTAGGACAGGTGAGCAAGAGCTCTAATGGGGATGCAGGACAGGTGAGCAAGAGCTCTAATGGGGATGCAGGACAGGTGAGCAAGAGCTCTAATGGGGATGCAGGACAGGTGAGCAAAAGCTCTAATGGGGATGCAGGACAGGTGAGCGAGAGCTCTAATGGGGATGCAGGACAGGTGAGCGAGAGCTCTAATGGGGATGCAGGACAGGTGAGCGAGAGCTCTAACGGGGATGCAGGACAGGTGAGGGACAATCTAGCTGAGGCTGCAGACCAGGTGAGGGAGCCTGAGGGCCGCGAAAGCAGGTGGAGCACATGACTGTGACCAGAAAGGACCCCAGGGAGCCCTTCCAGCTGCGGGCAGCCCATACCTAACAGAATCCAGACCTCAGCATGCCCCCTGCTCCCCCAGGCCAGCAGCAGCTGTGGGTCTGCAGAGTGACCTAGAGTGACTGGAAGGCACACAAGCCGCTGTGGGGAGTCAGGGGTGAGGTAGGTGGGTGAGAGGCTGCTGTGCAACGTGGGCCAGCCCCGCTCTGCTACTAAAGTTGAAGGGAAACAAATATCCATGAGTTTCCCCATTCCATTCTGTGTCTCAGTGAATAATGGTTTGAATATTTTGGTGCAAACATGAGTTTGAAGCTCTTCTAATAAAAAAAAATGGACTTCCTTGCAAAAAATAAAAGTTTCTACACAACTCAGCATGAGACCTGTGAGAGTCCCTGGCTCACCTCTAGAAAGGAAACGATCCTCTGTCCAAAGTGGGTAGCCAGGACCAAGTGAAATGGTGAGCATGCGAGCACCTGGCAAACTGCAATAGGCCTGGTGGGCGCGAGCCCAAGGGGCTTGCTTGTTGGGCTGTATCCAAACCAACCAGTGGGTGGGGGCCCTCGGGGCACATAATGTGTGAGGAAAGAGGGAATGTGACAATCATTAGCCCCCCTCTCTCCACGGCACTAAGAAGGGTGCCGTGTGCCCGGCTGTAGGAGGCTCTGCTGCTGGGGCAGGGGTTGGAATTGCACCGCTGCCTCCCCACCCAGTCCATTCCAACGTCTCCTGGCGATTCATTCCATAAACCCCGAGTGCAGTCCTGAGGCCGGGTATAGGAATCTGAGAAGCACCAGGTGGGATGGCCTGCCCTGGGCAGGCAAGTCCTAAACCTCTTCCCAGACCCCTAGAAGAGCCACGGCCTGGCTGTGAGGACAGAGGAAAAGGACAGGGGAGGAGGGAAGGTGAGAGCAGAAGAGAGGAGGGGTCTCGGGGAAATAGAGCCGGGGCAGCAACTCCGGATTGGAGAGTCCAGGGGAGAGAAGCGAGGGCAAGGGCACCAGGCAAAGAGGAGGCGAGCAGTCCAAGGGCTACTTCAGAGCAGATCACGGCGCCGCACGCTGATGGCCACCCCTGAGGCCGCAGCATCTCTGACCAGGTGACCAGCGGGGAGGAGTGAGAAAGTGTGGTCACCGGTCACCCCAGAGATGACCCATGGAGTGCTAACCCCTCATACGCCAGACTGTCTGGGCCCCGAGGGGTCCGCCAGCACCTTCCTCAACAGAGGGCCCGGGTGAGTGCCCTGAGGGGTATGGGTGGTGACCACGAGGCAGGGGGTCAACCGCGGCCCTGCTGCGTGCCAAGCCCCGTGCTTACCCCAACCTCAAGGCTCCTACAAAAGTGCTCCTTGTATGTCCTAGTTTGTGAGTTTCCAGAACACACTACACAGAAACAGGGCAGCTTTTCAAAGGGGGAGTTCATTAAGTTACAAGTATACAGTTCTAAGGCCATGAAAATGTCCTAATTAAAGCAAGTCTATAAAAATGTCCAAATTCAGGCACCAACAAGAAGTAACCTTCACTCAAGAAAGGCCGATGAAGTTCAGGGTTCCTCTCTCAACTGGAAAGGTACATGGCGAACCTGGCAATGTCTGCTAGGTTTCTCTCCAGGCTTCTTGGTTCACGAAGCTCCCCCAGGGTGTTTTCCTTCTTCGTCTCCAAAGGTCTCTGGCCAAGTGGTTCTCGTGTTCTCATGGCTGTTCCGTGGCTCTCTAAAAAGGATTCTTTCCAAAATGTTTCCCTTTTTAAAGGATTCTGGTAAACTAACCAAGACCCACCTGGAATGGGTGGAGCCACATCTCTGTGGAGACGATCTAATCAAGGTCCCAGCCTATAGCGCTGAACAGGGGTTAAAAGAAATGTCTGCTTCCATGAGATGGGTCAGGACTAAAACACGGCTTTTCTAGGGCACATCATCCTCTCAAACTGGCACATCTTGTGTTATCTTTATGACTTTTGATCCCAGCTCTCTGGCTATACGTTCTGGGAAGGATGTATTCCAAGGATAAATAGAGACACAAATAAATCTCCCAGAAAAAAACTATTCCTCATGGAAAGCCATAACGGCCCTCAGGGGACGCTTGCTTTGTTAAAGAGAATGCACATAAAATCCGAGCTCCAGCACTTACCCTTGGTGTCTGTGTAAGCTGGAGGAACTTTCTGAACTTCACTTCTTGCACTAGTAAAACAGATATAATGATAACCTCCCGGGTCACCGTGACAAATGCACATGGGACTGCACGTGCCGTTCCCAGCACACAGCGGCTGCTCCAAGAACAAGTGTTTCTAGAAGTAGTTGTCCGCTCTGGCATCTGCTCTGTGCCCACCTGAAGCTGCTATGTACCCAGGAAAGCCAAGCCCTTCAATGCTGGCTCAGCGCTATAGGGCAGAAACCTCTGACTACATTGCTTCCATGAAGACTGGCCCACTCAGCTGTGGGTGTGCCCTCCAGGTTACATGGAGATGTGACTCCACCCATTCTAGGTGGGTTTTGATTAGTTTACTACAATCCTTTAAAAGGGGAAGCATTTTGGAGAAAGCTCAGATGCTTAGAGAACAGTTGCTTCCAAGTTGACAGAGAGAGCAGACACCTAGAGACAGATGTTCAGAGAAGCAGAGCCGAGCAGACACGGCCATGAGCCTTCGCATGAGATGCTGATAAGCCACAACCCAGAGCTGTGTCCCAGAGGAGCTGACTGAAGACCCACAGACGCTTAGAGAGGAAACCACTGGTATCAGAAGCTGGAAGCAACGGAACCGGGAATAAGGACCAGCAGACGCCACCACGCGCCTTCCCATGTGACAGACACCAGCCTTTCTTATGTCAGTGTGTCGCTCTCTGGATACCTTAGTTTGGACATGTTTACGGCCTTAAAACTGTAAACTTGTTAAAGAGTAAATTCCCTTTATAAAAGCTGCTCCATTTCTCGTATATTGCATTCCGGCAGCTTTGACAAACCAAAACTCTGTCTGTCTTGACTTGTCCTTCATCTAGCTGTTGGACCAGACAGCGTTGTTTTCCTAGTGCTTTTTTATCCCTGAAAACTCTAAAGACCCGCAGATGATTCACAAATGCTTAGTGATGAGGCTTAATTTCACACAATTCACAGTGAGTTCAAGCAGCCCTGACCGGACATTTCGCCATGTGGAGGGCTGTGGTGGACATCTGCAAGCTTATGGAGGGGGGCGTGGCCAGCTGCGGGTGACCTCAAGGGTGCCACAGATCCCAGGCTGTCCTCTCCCCGCTTCCCTGCTTTTCATGTCCGGTGCCTAGAATTTAACCCTTTACTCAACATGCACACCCCCTCCCCCATTTTGAGGGGAAAAAACCCAGAGGGCTCTGAAAACACTTTGCTGGAAGAGAGGGAGAGGGGGAGAACCTGGCCACCAAAAGGAAGAGGCAGTACCAGGAGCGAGAGACGACAGGGGCCGAGGCCACGGCAGGCCCCACTGACCCTGTTCAAGGGAAAGGCTGACCCGAATGACTGCAGGGCTGGGGAGGCTTGTTGCCTAAGCAGGGACTGAGCCAAAGCCCACCTGCTGTGGTCCCCGTGCTGGCAGAATCTGCCTGGCCCCTGCCTGCACCCTCTGGGGCCCACACATCCCAACTGACCGGTGGCACTTTCCCCAGGAGCTGGTCGGATGGCAGCAGCCCTCTCTGCTGCTGTGGGCCCTGCACGGGCATTCCTGGGGGACAGAGCCAGCGAGGCACAGGGCAGGGCCGGGCCTCCCGCCTGCTGCATTGCCATTGCCAGGCCAGGTTGAGCGACTCCCCTCTGTGTCTCCTGAGCCCCCTGGTGTCCCCTGAGTCCCCCTGTGACTTCTGAGCACACCCCATGACCCGTGAGCACACCCCGTGTCTCCTGGCTTCTCCGCCTCAGGACACACGCAGGTCCCTGCGGGAGAGAGGGACGGACCTGGGGAAAGGCGGGTTCCATGACAGACAGCTGAGCAGCTCTGCCGAGAAACCTCCTTCCTTCTGCAGACAACTGCAGGGCTGACAAAGGCTGTGGCGTGCTCCTAGCTGCACTTCAGGGCTGACAGCACGGGGGCTGGCCAGGAGGGGGCTGGGCCACAGCCCTGAGGTCAAGGGGAACAAGAGGAAGGACGAGAGTCCCTGGCTGCCAAGGCCCTGGTGGACCGGTCAGAGCAAATTGCTAGAGGAGAGGAGAAGAGAGGCATTAAAGCTGTGGATACCATAAGCCAGTGTTCCCTGCCAGCCTTTCCCTGGGAAAGTGGAGAACAACGGATGGCCCAGGTCATGGCTAATTAGAGCCCCGTGGCCACGTGCAGCACTGGGCACTCTCCAGCCTCACGTCCCTCCACAGCCGCGCCGGGGCTGGGAGATGCTGCAACGCTGCCCCCAGGACATCACTGCCCCCAGCACGACGCTGCCCCCAGGATGCCACTGCCCCCAGCACGACGCTGCCCCCAGGACACCACTGCCCCCAGGATGCCGCTGCCCCCAGCACGACGCTGCCCCCAGGACACCACTGCCCCCAGGGTGACGCTGCCCCCAGGACAAAGCTGCCCCCAGCACGACGCTGCCCCCAGGATGCCGCTGCCCCCAGCACGACGCTGCCCCCAGGACACCACTGCCCCCAGGGTGACGCTGCCCCCAGGACAAAGCTGCCCCCAGCACGACGCTGCCCCCAGGATGCCGCTGCCCCCAGCACGACGCTGCCCCCAGGACACCACTGCCCCCAGGGTGACGCTGCCCCCAGGACAAAGCTGCCCCCAGCATGATGCTGCCCCCAGGACACCACTGCCCCCAGGACAAAGCTGCCCCCAGCATGACGCTGCCCCCAGGGCGACGCTGCCCCCAGGGCGACGCTACCCGGCCCCCCAGGGCTGCTGAAGCTCCAGAGACGTGCCCCACCTGCTGCCTCACTCCCCCACTCACGGCACTTCACTCCAGAGATTAAATCCTTTCCACAAAGGGGAAGGACCTCACCCTGCTCTTTATTAGCTATTGGATTTTCCATTTCTCAGCGTCGAGGAAAAGAAGATGCGATAAAGGCAAACAGCTGGAAATTGATTGTTTGCTTCTCTCCAGGGTAATTTCCTGGCAACTGACAAAATATACAGACCATGAGACGCCATCCCAGACTTAGTGTAAACTTCTTTTCTTCGTATCTTAGGTATTTAAATTATCCTCTGGAAGCCCTGCTTTCCTTCCTTTATCAACAAGAATCATGACATTAATCTCTCAGGGTGGTTGTGAGTGGTTCTCCACTCGTAGGGTGGAAAGCGAGGCCCCGCCAAGCTGCAGGGGGCTGGTCCCATAGACTACAGCGGGAGGGGCCCCGGAACTCATGCCCAGCAGCCCTGGCTCTGGGACAGGGTGAAGGGAAACCGCTTCGTAAACTCTGAAGGGCTGCTGTTCCCCTCCTCTCAGAAGGCACCAAGGGATCACTTCTGTCCCTGCAAGCCATGGCCAAGCCCACTGGGAACCCAGGCCCAGCTGGGGGGTGCGGGGCGAGGGGCTGAGCCTCCCTTCCTCTCTTCCCTGTGCGGTTCCTTGTCCGGTCACAGAAACCCTATACAGCTCTCAGGGGCTTGGAGACAGGCAGCTGCTCCAGCTTTTCCAGGGTCCTGAAGATTCTCAGGGAACGGCTCACATGCCATCGTGGTCAACAGGAACCTCCAAAATGCTTTGTCAAACTTAGCTTCAAAAAGGAGCTGGTCCTTGGGCTGAAACCCCGTAGCCACCGGCCGAAACGCCTGCCCTGCCACAAGGTGCTCAGGGCCACCTGGGGACCAGGCAAGGACCGGCTGTGCTGCATGCCAGCCCCAGCCCCCACCTGGGCTAGGACCCCCAGCGACCCGGCCCCTAGCCCCACCTGGACTAGGAACCCCCCCGCGTCCCCCCCCAGCCCCCACCTGGGCTAGGACCCTCAGCGACTCGCCCCCCAGCCCCCACCTGGTTAGGACCCCCAGCGACCCGCCCCCCAGCCCCCACCTGGGCTAGGACCCCCAGCGACCCGGCCCCTAGCCCCACCTGGACTAGGAACCCCCCCGCGTCCCCCCAGCCCCCACCTGGACTAGGAACCCTCGTGCCCCCCCCAGCCCCCACCTGGGCTAGGACCCCCAGCGACCCGCCCCCCAGCCCCCACCTGGACTAGGAACCCCCCCGCGTCCCCCCTAGCCCCCACCTGGGCTAGGACCCCCGCGTCCCCGCCCCCCAGCCCCCACCTGGACTAGGAACCCCCCCCGCGTCCCCCTAGCCCCCACGTGGGCTAGGACCCCCGCGTCCCGCCCCCCAGCCCCCACCTGGGCTAGGACCCCCAGCGACCCGGCCCCTAGCCCCACCTGGACTAGGAACCCCCCCGCGTCCCCCCCCAGCCCCACCTGGGCTAGGACCCCCGCGTCCCGCCCCCCAGCCCCCAAAATGGGGGAGGGGGTGTGCATGTTGAGTAAAGGGTTAAATTCTAGGCACCGGACATGAAAAGCAGGGAAGCGGGGAGAGGACAGCCTGGGATCTGTGGCACCCTTGAGGTCACCCGCAGCTGGCCACGCCCCCCTCCATAAGCTTGCAGATGTCCACCACAGCCCTCCACATGGCGAAATGTCCGGTCAGGGCTGCTTGAACTCACTGTGAATTGTGTGAAATTAAGCCTCATCACTAAGCATTTGTGAATCATCTGCGGGTCTTTAGAGTTTTCAGGGATAAAAAAGCACTAGGAAAACAACGCTGTCTGGTCCAACAGCTAGATGAAGGACAAGTCAAGACAGACAGAGTTTTGGTTTGTCAAAGCTGCCGGAATGCAATATACGAGAAATGGAGCAGCTTTTATAAAGGGAATTTACTCTTTAACAAGTTTACAGTTTTAAGGCCGTAAACATGTCCAAACTAAGGTATCCAGAGAGCGACACACTGACATAAGAAAGGCTGGTGTCTGTCACATGGGAAGGCGCGTGGTGGCGTCTGCTGGTCCTTATTCCCGGTTCCGTTGCTTCCAGCTTCTGATACCAGTGGTTTCCTCTCTAAGCATCTGTGGGTCTTCAGTCAGCTCCTCTGGGACACAGCTCTGGGTTGTGGCTTATCAGCATCTCATGCGAAGGCTCATGGCCGTGTCTGCTCGGCTCTGCTTCTCTGAACATCTGTCTCTAGGTGTCTGCTCTCTCTGTCAACTTGGAAGCAACTGTTCTCTAAGCATCTGAGCTTTCTCCAAAATGCTTCCCCTTTTCAAGGATTGTAGTAAACTAATCAAAACCCACCTAGAATGGGTGGAGTCACATCTCCATGTAACCTGGAGGGCACACCCACAGCTGAGTGGGCCAGTCTTCATGGAAGCAATGTAGTCAGAGGTTTCTGCCCTATAGCGCTGAGCCAGCATTGAAGGGCTTGGCTTTCCTGGGTACATAGCAGCTTCAGGTGGGCACAGAGCAGATGCCAGAGCGGACAACTACTTCTAGAAACACTTGTTCTTGGAGCAGCCGCTGTGTGCTGGGAACGGCACGTGCAGTCCCATGTGCATTTGTCACGGTGACCCGGGAGGTTATCATTATATCTGTTTTACTAGTGCAAGAAGTGAAGTTCAGAAAGTTCCTCCAGCTTACACAGACACCAAGGGTAAGTGCTGGAGCTCGGATTTTATGTGCATTCTCTTTAACAAAGCAAGCGTCCCCTGAGGGCCGTTATGGCTTTCCATGAGGAATAGTTTTTTTCTGGGAGATTTATTTGTGTCTCTATTTATCCTTGGAATACATCCTTCCCAGAACGTATAGCCAGAGAGCTGGGATCAAAAGTCATAAAGATAACACAAGATGTGCCAGTTTGAGAGGATGATGTGCCCTAGAAAAGCCGTGTTTTAGTCCTGACCCATCTCATGGAAGCAGACATTTCTTTTAACCCCTGTTCAGCGCTATAGGCTGGGACCTTGATTAGATCCCGCCCCCCAGCCCCACCTGGGCTAGGAACCCCCCCGCGTCCCCCCCCAGCCCCACCTGGGCTAGGACCCCCGCGTCCCGCCCCCCAGCCCCCACCTGGGCTAGGACCCCCAGCGACCCGGCCCCTAGCCCCACCTGGACTAGGAACCCCCCCGCGTCCCCCCCCAGCCCCCACCTGGGCTAGGACCCCCAGCGACCCGCCCCCCAGCCCCCACCTGGGCTAGGACCCCCAGCGACCCGGCCCCTAGCCCCACCTGGACTAGGAACCCCCCCGCGTCCCCCCAGCCCCCACCTGGACTAGGAACCCTCGTGCCCCCCCCCCAGCCCCCACCTGGCTAGGACCCCCGCGTCCCCGGGGCGGCTGTGCGCCCCACCCCCGGCGGCGTACCCGCAGCCCTCCCCTCCCTGCTGCCTACAGCGCGCCCCGCGGCTCTAACACGCGCCCACGTTGGGTGCCCCCCCCCTCCCGACCACACCCTGAGCCTGTTGGTGGAAAGCGAACCCCCCCACCTGATTTCAGGTGTCTCTCCTGCGCCCTGTCTGGCTCGCGCCCCCCCCCCCCCCCCCCCCCCGAGCCCTGCCATCCGGGCACTCCCGTGTCCTGAGCCTTGGCGGGACCCAGGGCTCTCCACCCCGGCCCTTTCCCCGGCCTGCGGGCCTTCGCGCCGCCCTAGCGGCCGCCTCGCCCTCATCCTCCGTCCTGGGGACACGCGCGCCGCGAGCCCACCCCCCACCTGACCGCCCGGCCTCCTGCTCCTCCCGCAAGAGCCCAGGGGCCGCAGGGGCCAGAGTCTCCTTCCTCCGCGGGGCTCTGCGGCGGGGGGCGGGGCCGTCCCCAAGGCCCCCGGCTGAGCAGCGCCCGCTGCTCGGCCTCCCTTACCCCGTCCCCTCTCCGCCCCCTGCTAGAAGAGCTATTTCGTGTCTTCTCTCCTCGGACCCCCAGCGACCCTCTCCCACCCCTGTCTTGGCTGATAACTGTGCTTCTGAATTCCGTGGGCAAAAAGAAGCCATCGAAGAGAGACGGCCACGAGCATCCACTCCACATCTTCCAGGCTCCCCATCCCCCGTGGGTCCTTCCTCTCACCCCAGGGCATTGTGCCCTTCCTGAGGAAGCGCTTCAATGTAAGCCCAGTTGTCAGGCCTCTGCAGAGAATTCTTCAGTGGCTTCACATCCTACCCAGCATTTAAACTTTAAAGAGCCAAAGCCCTTCCAGTGTTTTTCAGGTCATTACCTGCCCATCCTGCAGCCTGCTCACCTCTCCAAGCTGCCGCGCCCCTTCCTCGCCCGCCTGCGGCCCCTCTGGCCTCCTGCCTTTCCCAGAGTCTGCACACATGCCCCTCAGGACCTTTGCACGCCCTTGTTCCACGTGCTTCTCCCTGAGGTCCCAAAGCCTTCCTTCCTCACCTGCTCCAGAGCTCACCTGACGCCCTAACAGCGTCAGCCACCCTGGCTGCAGGCTGGACGCACATTTCCTCCCTCTGTTTTCTCTACCGCACCAGGTGGACTCTCCTTCTCCTCACACTTGGATGTAAAATCTTTGAAAGCTCGACTTCTGTCTTTTTGTTGTGGTTCAGTCACTTCTGGGCACAGATCTGTGTCTGACACTTGGTTGGCACTCAAATATCTGTTGAATGAATAAATTAATGAATAAATAAATTTCACTTCCACTTAAGATTTTCTTACAGAAAAGCATTCAGCTTCTTAACCAATAGTCTGAAAGCCACTGTTCTGGAGTACAGAAGCGATCGCTTGGGCAAATTTAGTCCATTGCCTTGAAGCATTCTGAAATAGTAACTCTTCTGGGCTTGCAGGACTTGGCAGCGAGGGGACCACAGCGCAGCTGGCTCTGGGTTTCAGAAGTAAGCGGTTGGCTCCTTCTCCTCCCCCATTTTGCTTCCCAGGTGAGTTTTCTCAGAGCCTGAGCTGGGCGCTGCCCGCAGGCGGTCGGCCCCAGAGGCCGTGTTCCCTCATAGCGAGGCCTCACTGAGTGACCCGAAGCCAATGACCCGGCGCTGTGCCTGTCCGTGAGGACTCAGGCGGCGTCTCTGATTATTTTGAGGCAGACAGGCTGTCCTTGGTTAATCTACCCTGCCAAAGCCAGGGGAAATCTGTCTCACAAGGAGAAGTTAGAGAGCTGTCTCAGCTACTGTGGAGCCTTGTTCTGTTTCACCGAACCTGCCCTGAGCATGGACTTATGATTCCTTCCTTCCTTCCCGCAGCAGTGAGTCTTCGGCTCGGCTTGCTCATGAGCTCCTGGAACAGCACGAGGCCCCGAGTCAGCGCTCAAAGCTAGCTGTCGGTGAGCAAACGAGGGAGTGGAAGGACACACGTACGTAGTCCACTGACTTTTGTTTGGTCCGTCCGTGTGTCATGCACAGACAAATACAAAGAACGAGCAAGTGAGTGGAGAGCCCAGTGACCAGGCCCCAGGGCAGCAGGAGATGCAAACCCTACGCTGTGGTGAAGACAGACCTGGAGAACGAGCCGCAGAACGAGGCGGAAGGGAGCGGGAGCAGGGGCACTTGCAGAAGTCGTGCTGGAGCAGGAGGGAAGGCGTGGGTCGGCCCGATGGGGCGAAAGTCCGAGGCAGCGCCTTCGTGAAGTGGAACTTCAAGCGTGACGGCCACTTCGCAGTCAGAACTTCCAGTGAGGCCGAGCTGGACCAGCGAGCCTCCCCTGCTGCCCTGCTCCCGAACCACGGGCGGTGCTGAGATACTCTGCACTTCCGTTTCATTTTTCAAGGAGTTTCTAATCCATCGTGGGCTGAGCCTTTTGAAAACACAATAAAAGTGTCAGGGCCGTGCCACCTCGTCACGAAGGGTTCTAGTGCCTCCTCTCCCTTCCTGCGGTCACTTGGCAGGCGCTGACCCAGCAGGACGCGAGGGCGCCAGGGGTGGCTTCCAGGCTGTGGGGGGGGGGGGACCCCCTACGCCCTCGTTCCTCTCCTTGGCTCTCCAGGCCCTGGGGCCCCAAGGCCTCTGTCCAGGCTGGGGCTGCCCCAGACCCGGGGATCAGGCGAGATGGTAGGCGCAGGTGGTCTGTCAGGCTCTTCTCAGTCACCTTTACTGAACCCGCAGAACAGCTGAGCAGGCCGGCGTGGGCCAGGCTGAGGACACTGTATCCTCGCAGCCGGGTTTGCTGCAGGAGTGCAATCCGCGTGGACCGTGCATGCCATTATTTTCAGCTTTATTAGCTTTAATTAAAGAAACTCGCCAAGGACTGAAATTTAGACGTACATGCAAATTAAACCAGCAAATCTGCTGTGACTTCACAAGTAAAATCCCTGGCTGGTGTGGCCTGAAAAGTAATAAATCACGTTCCCTAACCATGTAAGAGGGAGAGAGTCTATTTCCAGGGTTTCCAGGGAAGACACCCCTTCCCTTCCAGACTGAGATGGAGTCCAAAGGAGTGAGACAAGGGGAAAACTCCGGGAGTTCCTCTATTCCACATTCTACTGGAGGTACCAGGCAATGCCTAAAGTTAAGAAAAAGAAACAGAAGTATAAAATGGCGGGAAAAAGCAAAATATATTTGTAGATAGTATGATTTTCTGTGTTGAAAATGCGAGATCATATATAGACTCACAGAATTATTTAGAGACTTTAGAAATTTGCTAGATACAAAATAAGATAAAAATCAATTATATTCCTGGCGACATGGGAGATGACTTCCAAGGATGAGCCTGGCCCTGGCATCATGGGATCAACAATGCCTTCCTGACCAAAAGCGGGAAAAGAAGTATATAACAAACTATCAATGGCTGAGAGAGTTCAAATAGAGTCGAGGGGCTACTCTGGAGGTTACTCTTACGCAAGCTTCAGTGAGACATTGCTACCTATTATAACTTGCCAAACCCCGACCAAAACCATTCCAGCCAATCCTAAAGAATACATAGGGCTTTATCTGAGATTCTACAAAATTTCCATGCACTGTGATTACTTTCCAGAAGCTACAGCCTCCAGATGGGTCCCTAGACCAGTTGAGTCCTGAAACACAGAGGGCCCAGCCTCTCCAGAACATCAGATAGTTCCATCTCCCTACCCCATATTATCCACGGCCCCTTCCAACATGAAAAAGTTAGAATGCGTATAGCCGATAGCGCTGAAGAGTGGGACAAAGACCAAAGGAGATGATGGAGTTATGCAGAGAAGGTCGGGTTTAACAAATGAATGTGAGTGCTGAATCATTATATTATAAAGTTCCTTTAGTCTCCGGTGTCTTGGAGCACTTAGAAGTAAAAAACAAAAATTGTGGAATTGTAACCCATACCAAACTCTGAAATCTGTTCTACTTTGTTGCAGCGTGCTTTGAAATTTTTTGAAATTCTCTACTTTGTTGCAGTGTGCTTTGAAATTTTTTGAAATTTATTGCTTTTTTTTGTACACATATTATTTTTCACAATGAAAAAATCAATTATATTTCTACATGCCAAAAATAAACATCTAGAAGTTTTAATTTTTTATGGAAATATACCATTTATAATAACAACAACAACAAAAATCCCTTAAAATATTTAAGAATAAACTAACAAAAGATATGCAAGATATTTATCAACATTATTGTAAAATTGTATGGAAAGATTGTTTAAAAAAACTAATGAAAGACAAGAAAAGAGATACAATGTGTTCTTAGGGGGAAAGATGAATATTATAATCTTGTCAGTTGCCTACAAATATATACCAAGATTTAACATAATTGCAATTAAAATACATACAAGTTTTGTCAAAAAAACTTGAAAATTGAATTCTACTATGAATATGACAGAGCAAAGGACAAATACACAAGACACACCGAAGAAAGGCAAGGCAAATGGCTCACTCTGCCAGATGTAGGGATTTGTTTTAAAAAAAAAGGAGTTGAAGTTAAGAAAAAACAGTGTCAATTAAGTATAAAAATATATATGTATAGGCCAACCCAGGAATATATGCAAAGTTGTTTAATGTCAAAACTTGGAGTTCAGATCAGTAGGGAAATGAAAGACAGTTCAATGATTGTTGGTGTAGCTAATTTTCTATATGGGAAAGTAATTGCAGCTGAATCCCTACTTCACACTATATCCAGAATCAAGTCTAAGTGAACCAAATACCAAATTGTGAAAGGTAAAGCCATAAGAGAATCCCATTATTATCCTAGGTGAGAAAAGGATTTTTTAAAACCAAAAATGCTCAACATATAAAGGAAAGGATTATCGCATTTGTGATAAAAATGTAAATTTTTATTCATCAAAAGATACTAAAAAGAGAGTGGAAAAACAAGCCTCAAACCACCAGAAGATTCACCTTCAAAATTAAAATCTAGTGATATAAAGAACTCCCACAATTTAAAAAGAAAAAAATTAAAACCCTAATTTAAAAATGAAGTGCATGAACAGACATTTCACAGTAGGGGAAAAACAGATATTCCATATAAGATGTGAAAAGACCCTCAACTTCTTTCTCAGGCAAAACCAAAATGAGACACCATTTCAAATTCATTAGTTTAAGAAAAACTTAAAAATTGAAAAAATTGCATGAAGCAATGTGAACTTCTCTCCACAGCAGGAGGGAGTGTAAATTGGTTCCGTCAGTTTAGAAAACAGATTCTCATAACAATAAGGTTTAAAATGTGCATAGCCTATTTTCCATAATTTCAGCTTGTACGTGTGAGTGCCCTGAAGAAACGCTCTGCGTGTGAACCAGGAGACACGCACGAGACTGCTAATCACAGGGTTAGCTGTTAAAAATCAAAATGAAACAAAAGATCAAAAATTGCACCCAAATGACCCTCAAAACAGAACAGATAAAGGTTGTATGTATTCGGTCATACCATGAAGTACTCCTAGGCAATTAAATGAAAGAATGAATAATATTAATAATTAATAAAATAACACATGACTGTTCTATATATTAATGAATATTAACATCAAATACACAAATATTAAGTGAGAGAAACCAATCACAGAACATGTTTGATATGATTTCAGGTAATCAAAGTTCACAAGTCGGCAAAACTAAATGCACACACATATACATGCACACACATGTATAATGTGTATACACTTATCTCACATGTAATGTAATGTGAGTATGCCTTACATCATGCACACACATATGCACATGCATGCATGTATTTACACGCACACATACATGTGTGTATATGCTTATCTCATATGTAATGTAATGTGAACATACCTTACATCATGAGCGCACACAGATACAGATGGAAATCATAAGCCAACAGCATTGGTGCACTGTGTACAGGGTCAACGAAGTACCACCTGGGGCCAAGTCCCCTTGTGCACTGCCCTGAGCAACTTTCCATCTGCAGCAGCCGGCGCAGGTGTCACAGCAGAGCCAGCAGGGCCCACAAAGCCAAAAGTATTTACTATCAGTCTCTACAGAAAAAAAACGTGCCAGTGCCTGATATACACACGTTCTGGACATTAGCAGCCCCTGGGGAAAATGGAACGTGATGCAATCAGCAAGAGTAACTGCTAGTGTTGTCTCTTAATCTGGTCCATTGAGATGCACTTTATCATTTTTCTGTACACTCTACAGATATTTTTATTTAGGCTCACCATACTCCACGATGTACATGAATAAGTAAGGCCTGGGAGCCTCAAACCTAGTTCTCAACCCTAGACTTCCTAAATCCCTCCCTGGCCAGTGAGGTGTCGATGAGAGAACAAGCAGGAAACGGTGGGAGAAATAAAGAAGGAAGATAGCACCCCGGAAGGCCCCAGGGAGGAACCCCAAAACGAGTGCAAACACTAAAAACTGAGCCCACGGTATTGCAAATGAGTAAAATAAACACATCAAAAGGGGAGGGGAAGAAAAGAATCCATCTAAGATCTAAGTAACTTTTTAAAAATAGCATCTTTGGCTGGATACCGTAAACCTAGAGACAAAAAAAAGCATGTACAAAAATACTGTTCTCTAGTTAGTAAACGTGCATCTCAAATGTAAATGACCTGGCAGTTCTAAAACTACTTTCCAAGCACCTCAGTTTGAACAAGTAAATAATTTTTTGCAGATACGAGAGCCAGGTTTCTCACGCTCAGATAAATCATTGTTTGTTACACTTAAGGAAGTGGAGGAGGCAGAACAACCTTGGGGTGTTGGCATGGAATTGGAGGCATCTCGCAAACTCATGGTCTTGAATGAATCATATAGAAGGAGAGTGGTTTACTAAAAAAGTAAACCACAGGCTGGGCCACGGTGCCTCAGCAGGCAGAGTTCTTGCCTGCCATGCCGGACACCTGGGTTTGATTCCAGTGCCTGCCATGACAAAAAAAAAAAAAAAGTGAGATAGTGTGTGCTTTTGCCTAGTTCCCAGCTCCGCACTCCAGGGAGACCTAGACCCAGTGGCGGTCCAGTAGCAACACATCAGGCACCCGGATACTGGTTTCCGAACACCATTCCCCAAAGGAGAGGAAGCAACATCCCTCAGACCACAGCTGATGCCAAGGCTGGGGAAGAGAAAACACAAGATGAGCCTAGTGCCACATTTTCTAGTTCCAGAAAGTGAACACCTGCTCAGAAAATGATGGAGCATGTCAAAAGGGCAGAGAACTAGCTCGAAAGAGCCCCCAATGGCCAAAGTGGGATGCTCTGAGCAACAAAATACTGGAGATATTGTATTATAATCCATGGAAAAATAAGTTTCCCTGAGTCCATTATGAAATGAGTTAACAAATAAATGGGGGAGAAGAGCCAGCTCTTCCCGCACAGAATTAATAAATCTCGAAGGAATGAGAGAAATAGAAAATCAGTTAAAATAGCAGGAATAGAATAACTGCTGAAAGCAAGAATTGTTGCTGGATGCTGGTACTAACGGGAGGGGGATGTTGAGAAACAGGTACTTAGGTAGTCTGCAAGAATCTCTCCACCAACCACTTGTCATTACAAATGGAAAAGTGGTGACCACAGCACGGAGACCTGGGGGTGCCGCCATGGCAAGGGGTTCAAGGTCAACCTCAGCAGTGATGAGACAGCATCACAGACACTCCTTGGTGTCTTAACCGAATCAAGAAAAAACATCAGAAAAAAAAAGCATTTGGAACCATTTTTTCTACGGCCTTACACACAAAAAAGTCAATATGGATTTTCGTACTCCAGGTTCTCCAGAGAGTTGTATTTGAAGCGATATTGGTTTCTATCACTGCCTAAGCAAGTCACATAAACTCTCAGCTTTAAAGAACCCCACAAGTTGACCATTTCACCGAACGGTAGGTCATAAATCCATTTGGCTGGCCTGGGTTCTTGCTGGGGTTTCACAGGCCAAAATCAAGGTAGGGTCCTCTGGTTCTTATGGTGTGCTGAGAAGAAGCCTTGGTTTGGGGGTGAAGCCCCTCCCGCCCCAGCTGTGCTCACAGTGCCCAGTGGACACTTCTGGCCCCTGGAGGCTGCACTTCAGCCATTGCCCATGAACCCTCTAGATTCAAAACGAGCAAGAGGGGTCGAAATCCTCCTCAGGCCTGGGATTTCTCTGACTTTTCCTTATGCTGAATCACTCTGACCCCAACAGGCAGAAACATTCTGTTCTCCAGGGCTCCTGCGACTGGATTGGTGAGGATAATCCAGAATATTCTGATTAATCCAAGGTCATCCTGGAAACCAGGATAATCTCATTTTAAGGCCCACTGCTTTGATTATATCTGAAGAATTATTTCTGCAAAGCCCCTTTTGCTCTGTCTGCTGATACAGCCCCAGGTCCCGGGGATGGGGTTCGACGCCTTTGGGTGACCGTCTAGGAATCTTCTCACCTCCGGCAGCACATGGGTTGCACGGGGCTGCCCAGGGACCAGTCCCTGCTCACAGACTGCACGGGGCAGGGCCAGGGGGCCAGTCCCCACCCATGACCGCCCCACCCAGCTCATTCTCTCGCTCTCACTGGTCTTGGGGCCCTCCCTCCGTGCACAAGTACCAGTTACTCGGCTTTGGCCTGTGATGTGGAACCCGTTTTTCACGCCTTCTAAGCCACAGAGCTAGAAGCTAGGACATGGCGTTTTGGGGGTGCAGTACCTGTGTAAATCATTTAATATTTCTAAGTCCCGTTTCTTTCTCCAAGCAGTGGCAACCCTTCACCTTAACCCACTTGCAGGTCAGCTGGGAAGACTCGCCGTCGCCGAGCCCAGGGACGTGCTCTCTGCACTTAGCACCCAGCATGCGCACCAGGCCTTCCGGGTCTGCTCACAGACGAGCTAGCACGCGGCGCCACGAGCAGCCTGCGGCCAGGGATCAGCGACTCCCTCCTCTGCAATTGCACACTATGGGCTGTGAGCAACCAGAAACCATCAGCGCTCCCGCCACAACGCTGGGGTACATGGCGTGGGAGGGACACGAGGAGAAGGCACGTTCGGGTTTCCTATTCGGCGAGGCTGTGTTTATCAGTTTTCTGTCTCTTGGAACAATGAAATTTTCTAAAATAGAGAATGTTGAAGGGCTGTGGACTTTGGGCCTTCTACATGATGCCCAAGGAATGCAGGTGGCTGGAGGATGCTCTGACGGAGAAGTAGGTTGGAGAATGATGGTGTATACTTGTGAACGAAGGTTGTGCTGCTACAAAAAGGAACAAAGTCGTGAGACATACAACGATGTGAATGAATATGTGGGACATCTGGTGAGGCAAAATAAGCCAGAAACAAAAGAACAGAAATGGTATGGTCAACTTAACAAAATGCTTATACTAAAACAGGGGCCTAGATTATAAATTCTTATGGCATTCAAATTTAGTGCAGAGTGGTAATTATTATGTCTGGGTTTTGAGGGGCTGTTTTATATATCTATAACCTGGTACTTAGAAATAAAAACAAAGCCGATCAGGTCGGAATTAAGGTAGTTCAGAACACAGGGGTAAGTAAAGAAGACAATTATCTATATTTTAGAACCACACCTACTCTTTGAGACCAAAGGAAGAAAGGATTATTTTGTCCGGAACCTAAATTTTCTGTAGCACATAATGTAATTCAACCTGTCTGGATAGTTCATTCGAACAATTGAAACACAGGGAGCCCAGAGTAAGCATGAGGGCCTTTAATCCTGTACAGCTTAATGTAATGCCTGGATACATCCTAGAATATATTAAGCAGATAATCAAAAAGTATTGGCAAAGTCCCCTGAGGGAGGGGAGAAAGACTATGGAACTATTAAACCTTGCCATCAGGGAATCCCCTGATACTGTGTCAAACATAAGGGACACCAAATCAATAGGCCATGCCCTTGATTGTGAGGCTTACTCTTGTGAAGCTTATGTAGGTGATGGAGAAGCTTAGACTACCTATAGGATGCCTGAGAGTTACCCCTGGAGGACCCCTGTTGTTGCTCAGATGTGGCCTCTCTCTCTCTAAGCCCAACTGTGCAAGTGAAATCACTGCCCTCACCCTATGTGGGACATGACATACAGGAGTGAAAGTCTCCCTGGCGATGTGTGAGATGACTCCCAGGGATGAATTCAGTCCTGGCACCTTGGGATCAACAATTCCATCCTGACCAAAAGGGGCAAAAGAAGTGTAACTATTAAAGTATCAGTGGCTGAGAGAGTTCAAATAGAGTTGAGAAGCTACTCTGGAGGTCTCTCTTATGCAAGCTTCAGTTAGACATTGCAACCTATCATAACTTGCCAAACCCCAACTAAAACCATTCCTGCCAATCCTAAAGAACACCTAGGGCAATATGTAAGATTCTACAGAGGTTCCGTGCACTAGAGTAACTTTCCAAAAACCTTCAACCTCCAGATGGGTCCCTGGTCCAGATAAATCTTGAAACCTAGAGGGCCCAGCCTCTCCAGAATATCAGCTAGTTTCATCTCCCTACCCCATTTTAGTGACAGACCCATCCAACATGAAAAAGTTAGAATGGACTTAGCCCAAATACCCCTAAAGAAGGGATAGAAAAATCAAAGGTAATGGTGGAGTTAAACAGAGAAGATAGGGTTTAACAAATAATTTTGAGTGCTGAATCATTAAATTGATGTTTATTTTAGTCTCCAGTATCTTAGACCAGCTAGAAATAAGAACCTAAAATTGTGGAATTGTGGCCCATGCCAAGCTCTGAAATATGTTCTACAACTAATTGTTGTGCTGTGCTTTGAGATTTAATGCTTCTTTGTATATATGTTATTTTTCATAAAAAAGAAAAAAAAGTCGATTGTGATGATAAAAAAAAAAAGTATTTATTCCTTCTAGCCGCCTATATTCTGGAGTAGTTAGAAGGAAAGATCTGAGAGGATGGTGTCATAGCCCATGACAAGTTCTGGGATCTGTCCTGTAACTACTTGTTGAAGAGTACTTTGAAAACTATTGCTTTTTTCTTGCTTGCTTTGTATATATGCTATATTATACAATTAAAAAGTTTAAAAAAGCAATAAATATCTAAATATAAACTACTGTAAGTGAAGTGATTGTGGTAGTTAGATTCAGGTGTCAACTTGGCCAGGTGAAGGCACCCAGTTCTGTTGCTGTGGACATGAGCCAATGGTACGTGGCCCTCATCTGTGGCTCATTACATCTGCAGTTGGCTGGGAGGCGTGCCTGCGGAAATGAATGATGTTTGAGTTAATTGGCTGGTGCTTAAATGACAGACTCAACGTAGCACAGCCCAAGCAGCTCAGCATACCTCATCTCAGCACTCGCAGCTCAGCCCTGGCCTTTGGAGATGCAGAAAGGAATCACCCTGGGGAAAGTTGTTGGAACCTAGAGGCCTGGAGAGAAGGCCAGCAGAGACCATCCTGTGCCTTCCCATGTAAGAAAGAACCTCAGTGGAAAGCTAGCTGCCTTTCCTCTGAAGAACTATTGAAGTAACTCCCCTTTTATTAAAAGCCAGTCATCTCTGGTGTGTTGCATTCTGGCAGCTAGCAAACTAGAAAAGTGGTGTCTAAAAGAAAAGGCAAAAGTTAGCATTGCTGAGGACCATCTGAGGAAAGCGTCCTGTAGACCCTGCGTGTGAAAGCCTGGATGTCACTGTCTAAAGCTGGTCACTGACCCTGGAGTGGGACGTGCCAGAGGCAGCCCGGGTGAAACATCTGCCCTGCCTGCCTCATGAAGGCTCAGCATCATCGCTGACCCACCCACAATGAATCATGTGGACTTTACTTAGCTTCAGACCCCTACCCCTTCCCTTTACGCTAAACACCCTACCCCACATCCCCACTCGGAACCGGTTTAAAGATTCCTCCAGGTCCTGGCTAAGTGCAGGTAAATCCCCTTCACGCCAAGAGCCGGGCCAGGCAGTTCCTCCATGGAGAGTGCTGAGCCTGCATGACCACAGACGCCAGGACAGGGCATTTCTCTCCAATTCACAGCAGGCGGACAGAGCATCCTCTTCCTTTCCATCCAGAAAGGACAGGAAAGAAGTCAGGAAAACAGGAGTTGGAGAGTAGGACACATTGAAGGCAAATGCAGTGAGTGGCACCCCTGATAACTGCCTCAGCTGCCCCAGCTGATCCCTGTGGCCGGACCAGGGAGGCACCTGTCCACCCCGGAAGCCGCCTGTCCACCTGGAAGGTTTTGTGCCTCCTCCCTTGCTCCAGCCACTGCCTCCCTGCATCACTTCCCGGCCCCTCTGCCTCAAGCAGCCCACAGCCTCCCTGCCCGCCTGTGGACCCAGCCCAGAGCCCTCACCTCTCTTCCATGCCCAGGTCTGCCCCATGCTGCCCCTGTCCTCTCAACAGGAACTCCTGCCAAAGACCAACTCCACATACTTTCCACAGCTCTGAGCAGTGAGGCCCCAAGGCGCAGTTATTTCCAGCTCCCCTTGAGTTCTGACGCGGTGGAAAGTGTGCGGAGTCAGGAGTCTGGTTGAGGCCATTTGCTGGGCATCAGCACACAAGTCACACACCTTCTCTCTGCCTCAGTTTCTGCCTGTGAAGCAGGAGAATTAATAATAAATGCCCCTGGGCCGTTTTGAAAACATGTATGTCCCCTAGAAAAGCCATGTTTTAATATAAATCCCATTTCATAAAGGCAGAATAATCCCTATTAAATCCTGTATGTTTGAAACTGTAATCAGATCATCTCCCTGGAGATGTGATTTAATCAAAAGTGATTGTTAAACTGGATTAGGTAGAGGCATGTCTCCACTATTTGGGTGGGTCTTGATAAACTTCTGGAGTCCTAAAAAAGAGGAAACATTTTGGAGAATGAAGGAGATTCAGAGCAGAGCAGAACAACATAGCCACATGAAGCAGAGTCCACCAGCCAGCGACCTTTGGAGATGAAGAAGGAAAATGCTTCCCGGGGAGCTTCATGAAATAGGAAGCCAGGAGAAGCTAGCAGATGATGCCGTGTTCGCCATGTGCCCTTCCAGATGAGAGAGAAGCTCTGAACTTCATCAGCCTTCTTGAACAAAGTCATCTTTCCCTGGATGCCTTAGATTAGACATTTCTATAGATTTGTTTTAATTGGGACATTTTCTTGGCCTTAGAGCTGTAAACTAGCAACTTATTGATTCCCCTGTTTAAAAGCCATTCCGTTTCTGGTATATTGCATTCCGGCAGCTAGCAAACTAGAATAGCCCCACGTGGGGTTTGTATAAAGATCAGTGGGAAAGCATATGCGAAATGCCTAACCGTGCTGGCACGTGCTGAGGTCACGTTGTTTGGTGCAATGGTGGCTCAGCAGCAGAGTTCTCACCTGCCATGCTGCAGCCCTGGCTTTGATTTCTGGTTCCTACCCATGCAAAAAAAAAAAAAGAAGAAGAAGAAGAAGACATTGGGCAAACAAAAAGAAGAATTCAAAAGTTTGAAAAAACAAGTCACGGAACTTTTGGGAATGAAAGCACAACAGAGGAGATAAAAAAAAAAAAAAGGAAACCTACCACAATAGATTTGAAGAGGCATAACAAAGGATTAACAACTAGAGTAATGGACATCTGAAACATGACACACAAAAGAAAATACAGGGAAAAGAATGGAAAAATACGAGCAGAGTCTCAGGGAATTAAATGACAACATGAAGCACATGAATACACACATGGCAAGTGTCCCAGAAGGAGGGAAAAAAAGGGAAAAGGAGGAGAAAGACTAATGGGAGAAATTATGACTGAAAATTTCCCAACTCTTATGAAAGAAATAAAATTACAGATCCAAGAAGTGCAGCATACCCAAAACAGAAAAGATCCAAATAGACATACTCCAAGACACTTACTAAGCATATTGTCAAAGTCAAAGACAAAGAGAGAATTTGAAAACTGCAAGAGAAAAGCAATCCACCACATACAAGGGAAGCTCAATAAGACAATGTGTAGAATTCTCAAGAGAAACCATGGAGGTGATAAGGCAGTGGTGTGATATACTTAAGATTCTAAAAGAGAAAACTGCCAATGAAGAATTCTATACCCAGCAAAATTGTCCTTCAAACATGAAGGGGAAATTTTTCAACAAATGGTGCTGCAAAAATGTGACAGTCTCATGGGAAAAGAATGAAATGTGGCCCCCACCAGACAGCATACAAAAATAAATATATTAAAATATTTTCAGACAAACAATCACTGAGAGAATTTGTGGCTAAGAGACCAGCTCTGCAAGAAATATTAAAGGGAGCACTGCAGACAGATAGGAAAAGGCAGGAGAGAGAGATCTGGAGAAGAATGTAGAAATTAAGACTATCAGTAAAGGCAAAAACAGAAAAAAGATAGATAAGAAATATAAAATCCAAAAGACAAAATGGTTGAAGTACTGCCTTTACAGTAATAAATTAAATATTAGTGGATTAAACTCCCCAATTAATGGCAGAAAGATTCAAAAACAGGACTCACCTATATGCTGGCTATTCATTTTAGACTCCAGGAAAAAAATAGGTTGATAGTGAAAGATTGGGAAAAGATATTTCATTCAAACAACAATAAGAAAAGAAGAGGATTAGCTATATTAATATCCAACAGATTAGACTTCAAATGTTAAACAACTGAAAGAGACAAAGAAGAACACTATGTACTAATAAAAGGAACAATTCAACAAGAAGACATAACAATCAAGAGGCAAGCACTGACAACACTGAAGGGAGAAGTAGACAACTCTACCATAGTAGTTGGAGACTTTGATTTCCTATTCTCATCAATGGATAGAACATCTTGACAGATGATCATAAGGAAACAGAGATTTTGAATAATATGATAAACAAACTAGACTTACAGACATTTACAGAACATTACGGCCCACGACAGCAGGATACACATTTTTCTCATGTGCTCATGGGTTATTCTCAAGGGTCACAAAGCAAGTCTCAATAAATTTAAAAAGTTTGAAATCATACGAAACACTTTCCTGTATCATAATGGAATGAAGTTGGAAATCAATAACAGGCAGAGAACCAAAAAATTCACAAATATATGGAGGCTAAATGACACAGTCTTAACAACCAGTGGCCAAGGAAAAATTGCAAGAGAAATCAGTAAATATCTTGAGGTAAATGAAAATGAAAACACAACATATCAAAATTTATGGGATGCAACAAAGGCAGTACTGAGAGGGATATTTACCACCTTAAATGCCTGTATTAAAAAAGAAGAAAGAAAGGGATAATTGGAGCTGAAGGGATACAGACTGTACAACGGGACTGGATATAAAAACTCAGAAATGGACAGCACAATACTACCTGACTGTAATGTAATTATGTTAAAACACTGAATGAAGCTGCATGTGAGGTATAGGTTTTTTGTTTTTGTTTTTGTTTTTTTTTTTCTTTCTATTGTTTTAATTCTTATTCTGTTGTCTTTTTATTTCTTTTTCTAAATCGATGCAAATGTACTAAGAAATGATGAATATGAAACTATGTGATGTTATTAAGAATTACTGATTGTACATGTAGATTGGAATGATTTCTAATTGTTTTGTTAATTCTTTTTTTAATTAATAAAAAGAAGAAAGAGCAAAAGTCAAGAAATTAATTGTTCACTTGGAAGAATTAGAGAAAGAACAGTAAACTAACCCCAAAGCAAACAAAAAGAAAGAAATAACAAAGATTAGAGCAGAAATAAATGAAACTGAGAACATGAAAACAATTGAGAAAATCAATAAAATCAGAAGCTGGTTCTTTGAGAAAGTCAATAAAATTGATAGATCCTTGGCTAGGTTGACAAGAAAAAAAAAGAGAAGGAATGCAAATAAATAAAATCAGAAATGGAAAAGCAGATATAACCACTGACCCTGCAGAAATAAAGGGGATAATGAGAGGATTCTAAGAGCAACTATATACCAATAAACTAGACAACATAGATGAAATGGACAACTTCCTAGAAGGCACGAACACCAGCATTAACTTGAGAAGAAACAGACGATCTCAACAAACCAACCACAAGTAAAGAGATTGAATCAGTCATCAAGAAGCTCCCAAAACAGAAAAATCCAGATGGCTTCACATGTGAATTCTACCAAGTATTCAAGAAAGAATTAGTACCAACCCCGCTCAAACTCTTCAAAACAATTGAAGAGGAGGGAAAGCTACCTAACTCATTCTATGAAGCCAACATCACCTTCATACCAAAGCCAGACAAAGATACTACAAGAAAAGAAAATTACAGACCAATCTCACTAATGAAAATGATGAAAAAATTCTCAACAAAATATTTGAAAATCGAATCCAGCAGCACATTAAAAGAATTATACGCCATGACCAAGTAGGATTTATTCCAGGTGTGCAAGGATAGTTCAACATAAGAAAATCAATTAATGGAATACACCATATCAACAAATCAAAGCAGAAAAACCACATGATCATCTTGATTGATGCTGAAAAGTAATTTGACAAAATTCAACATCCTTTCTTGATGAAAACACTTCAAAGGATAGGAATAGAAGGGAACTTCCTCCACATGATAAAGGGAATATATGAAAAACACATAGCGTACATCATCGTCAATGGGGAAAGACCGAAAGCTTTCCCTCCAAGATCAGAAACATGGCAAGGATAACCTGTGTCACCATTGTTATTCAACATTGTGCTAGAATTTCTAGCCAGAGCAATTAGACAGGAAAAAGAAATGCAAAGCATCCAAATTGGAAAAGAAGAATAAAACTCTCACTGCTTGCAGATGACAGGACACTACATGTCAAAAATCCTGAAAAATCTACAGGGCAGCTACTAGTGCTAATATTAAGCACAGCAAAGTGTCAGGGTACAAGATCAATGTCCCCAAATCAGTAGTGTTTCTATAGTAGTAATGAGCAATCTGAGGAGAAAATCAGGAAAAAATCCATTTACAATAGCAACCAAAAGAATCAAATATTTAGGAATAAATTTAACTAAGGATACAAAAGACCTATACACAGAAAAGTACAAGAAATTACTAAAAGAAATCATGGAAGACCTAAATAAATGAAGGGCATACCATATTAATGGATAGGAAGACTAATTGTAGTTAAGATGTCGATTCTACCAAAATTAATTTGTAGATTCAATGCAATACCAATTAAAAACCCAAAAACTTACTTTGGAGAAATAGAAGAACCAATAACGAAATTTACTTAGAAGGGCAGTGTGCCCCAAATAGCTTAAAATATATTGAGAAAGAAAAATGAAGTAGGAGGTCTCACACTACCTGACTTTAAAGCATATTTGAAGCTACAGTGGTCAAAACAGCATGGTACTGGCATAAAGATAGAAATATTGACCAATGGAATCAAATTGAGTGTTCAGAAATAGACCCTGTCAACTATGGATAATTGATCTTTGATAAGGTGATCAAGACAAACCACCTGGGACAGAGCAGCCTCTGCAATAAACAGTGTTTGGAGAACTGGATATCCATATGCAAAAGAATGAAAGAGGATCCATATCTCACACCCTACACGAAATTAACTCAAAATGGATCAAAGACCTAGACATTAGAGCTAAGACCATAAAACTGTTAGAAGAAAACGTAGGGAAATAGCTTATAAATCTTGTAATAGGAGGCAGTTTCCTAGACCTTACACCCAAAGCATGAACATAGAAAAAAGAAACAGATAAATGGAATCTCCTCAAAATTAAACACTTTTGTATGTCAAAGAACTTTGTCAGGAAAGTAAAAAGGCAGCCTATGCAATGGGAGACAATATTTGGAAACCACATATCAGATAAGGGTTTAGTATCCAGAATATATAAAGAGATTCTTCAATTCAACAACAAAAAGAAAAACAACCCAATTAAAAAATGGGGAAAAGACATGAATAGACACTTCTCAGAAGAGGAAATACAAATGGCTAAAAGGCACATTAAAAAGATGCTCAACTTCACTAGCTATTAGGGAAATTCAAATCAAAACAACAATAAGGTATCATCACACACCCACTAGAATGGCCATTATCAAAAAAACAGAGAATAACAAGGGCCGGAGAGGATATGGAGAAAAAGGCACGATTATCCACTAGTGGGAATGCAAATGGTACAACTGCTATGGAAGGCACTTTGGCGTTTCCTCAGGGGGCTAAATATAGAATTGCCATCTGATCCAGCAATCCCATTGCTAAGTATCTATTCAGAGGACATGAGGGCAAGGACACAAATGGACATTTGCACACAATGTTTATAGCAGCATTATTTATGATTTCCAAGAGTGGAAACTGCCCAAATATCCATTAATGGGTGAGTGGCTAAATAAGTTGCAGTATATATATCTAATGGAATATTACACAGTTGTAAGACAGAAAAATGTCATGAAGCATATAACAGTATCAATGAAACTTCAGGAAATTATGCTGGATGAAATTAGCCAGAAGCAAAAGGACAAATACTGTATGTTCACACTAATGTGAACTAACATTAGTGAGTGAACTTTGGGACTTGAAGTTAAAAACACAGGCTCTCAGGAGATAGAAATAGGGTAGAGATTGGGCATTTGGTGCTGAAGAAATACAGAGTGTGCAACAGGACTGATTGCAAAGGGCACAATCCTACCTGATTGAAGCACAATAACGTAAGTGCACTGAAAGAAGCAGAGTGTGACATAACTGAGGGAGAAGGGCTGGAAGCAGGTGTGAAACCAGAAGGAAAGATAGAAGATAAAAACTGAGGTGGTGTAATCGAGGAATGCCTAGAGTGGACAATGATGAGGGTTAAATGTACAAATACAAATTTGCACATGAGAAATAAAAATGAATGTGAGTAATGCAAGCCCAACTCTGCAAATATGGCCCTCCGCACTACATGGGACATGGCATCCAGGAGTGAAAGTCTCCCTGACAATGTGGGACATGACTCCCAGGGATGAGTCTGGCCCTGGCACTGTGGAATCACTAATGCCATCCTGATCAGAAACAGGGAAAGAAATAGAGTCAAGTCTGGAGGTCACCCTTACTCAAGCTTCAGGTAGACATTGCTACCTACTATAACTTGCCAGGCCCCAACCAAAACCACACCTGCCAATCCTAAAGAATGCCTAGAGCATTATATAAGATTCTACTAAGGTTCCATGCTCTAAGGTAACTTTCCAAAAACCTACAACCTCCAAATGGGTCCTTGACCAGATAAGTCCTGAAATGTACAGGGGCTAACCTCTCCAGAACATCAACTATTTCCATCCCCTTATCCCATATTATAGACAGCCCTTTCCAACATGAAAAAGTTAGAATGGGCATAGCCCAAATACCTCTCTAAAGAGTGAGTGTGCTGGTTTGAAAGGAAGCATGCCCCCTAAAAAAAGCCATGTTTTAATATAAATCCCAGTTCATAAAGGTAGAATAATCTCTATTCAATACTGTATGTTTGAAACTGTAATGAGATCATCTCCCTGGTTGATGTGATTTAGTTAAGAATGGTTGTTAAACTGGATTAGGGGATGACACGTCTCCACCCATTTGAGTGGGTCTTGATTAGTTTCTGAAGTCCTATAAAAGAGGAAACATTTTGGAGAATGAGAGATTCAGAGAGATTCAGAGAGAGCAACACTACAAAGCAGAGAGTCCACCAGCCAGCGACCTTTGGAGATGAAGAAGGAAGACACCTCCCGGGGAGCTTCATGAAATAGGAAGCCAGGAGAGAAAGCTAGCAGATGACGCCGTGTTCACCATGTGCCCTTCCAGCTGAGAGAGAAGCCCTGACTGTGTTCGCCATGTGCCTTCTCACTTGAGAGAAACCCTGAACTTCATCAGCCTTCTTGAATCAAGGTATCTTTCCCTAGATGCCTTTGATTGGACATTTCTTTAGACTTGTTTTAATTGGGACATTTTCTTGGCCTTAGAACTGTAAACTAGCAACTCATTAAATTCCCCTTTTTAAAAGCCATTCCGTTTCTGGTATATTGCATTCCAGCAGCTAGCAAACTAGAACAGTGAGAGAAAGATCAAAGGTGATGGTGGAGCTATACAGAGAAGGTAGGGTTTAACAAATGACTATGGTTGCTGAATCATTATATTGACATTTCTTTTTGTCTCCAGTGTCTTAAAACAGCTAGAAGTAAAAACCTAAAATTGTGGAATTGTAACCCATACCAAACTCTGAAATCTTTTCTACAAATAATTGCTGTGATGTTTTGGTAATTTGTTGCTTTTTTGTATATACATCATTTTTCACAAAAGAGAAAAAAAGTTAATTGTAATGATGAATGCACAGCTATATGATGATATTGTGAATCATTGACTGTACAAGTTTGGATGATTACATGGTATGTGAATATACATATCAACAAAAAATAAGATCAAATAAATTTTAAAAGTCTCATTACCATGAATATAATTTAGAAAAGAAAAAAATAATAAGGTTCCATTGTTTGCATGCTAGCCAAAATCATGCGTGCCACTTTTCTCTTGCTTGGGTGACAGATACTGCTAGGTGTCTGTCTATCCCAACACTCAGCAGTTCCTCCAAAGCTCGAACACTTTCTGGGCATCGTGCTCACTCTCTGTTCGTTCTGGAATGGAATCACTGCCTAGAGGGTAACAGGATTCTACCTGGCTCTTGGTGCTAATTAAAGTCCAGTACTCGGAAGAAAGCAGCATGTGGCTTCCCTGGGAGAAGTAACTTCCTCCAAGACTTCTACCCCAAAGCATGCCTCGGCCCCTGTCCCCCCAGCTCACCCCTCCCCCAGGCTGGCATGCCTGGACCCTAGCTTCAGGATAGAAATGGGTTGGGGAGGGTGGGCAAGAGGGGATGTGAGGTGATCAGCAATGACACTTTACAGAGACCCAAATGAGATTGTTTTGCCTTGGGTGAGGATGTGGGTAGTTGGAAGAAAGAAATGGGGATAAACTTGAGATGTATTTAGAAAATATATTGACAGAGTCCTGTCTTGGTTGGATGTTGGATCAAGGAAAGCCTGGTTGTGTTGGAAATGCCAAGTTTTCCTAGCAAACATGTTTCCCTTGGACTAAGCAAGGACCACATGGGAGAGAAAGCTGGAAAGGACCCATCCTGCATCCTGCCCAATAGGTCTAGCAAAGGAGTGAAGGGACTCTGGCAGCAAGAAGTCAGAGTGAATGCTCACATTCTTACAGGCTACAGGAGTCACTATAGCCAAAGAATCGGAAATAGAGATGCATTTGCCAAGTCAAGGAATCTTCAGAGAGGTAGTCAGTAAAAGGACCTCTAAAAGATTCACAAAAACTCCCTGAAAGCTTTCTTATGAGAAAGAAGCATTTTTAAATACCTTTAAACCTGAGCACCCACAGAATTTTATTTTGTTTCACCACTTCTGCCAACGTGCTCCCCCTCTGAAGGGGGGTCAGGAGCTGGTTAAGACTGAAGAGTGGAATAGAAGAGAAGCAAAAAGCACAGAAACTGAGAGGGTCCAAGCCTGCTTCTGCCATGCAGGTTGTAGGCATGAAGCAAGTCCTGGATGCGAGAACAAGAGAAGAGTTAAGATTAGCTGAGGGTCAGAGTTTTCATTATTACATATTAACAAATGACTATGGACATCCTAATTTCTGAATTAAGACTAGGAGTAACTACAGTGACTTCTACCAGGAGTGAGGAGAAAGCCAAGGGACTTGCAGAGTTTACACACAAGAACAGGAGAAGATGAGCTGCTCCTATTGTTTAAAAGGTAAAAGAATTGTGAGGCAAAATTAAGGAATTTAGATTTTAGTCACACTATAAAAGGAAACCTTTGGAAGGTGTGAAACAGTAAAGTGATAATAAAATAAATAGATTTTAAAAAGAAAACTGGATGGTGAATGGGGAATGTATCAGAAGCAAAAATGGAAGTTCAACCGGGATGCTGGTTGAGTATTCTAGTTAAGAGCTTTGGTGCCTTCACGAAAGAGTTATGGCTATGCAGAGGGCAAGAAAATATTAAGTGATATGCATATTTGATTATTAATGGCTTGAATATGGGATGAGATGAAAAGAAAAGAATCACGGATGACTCCCAGATAATGTGACCCAAGCAACTGAGTAGATTTTGGAACCATTTGTTTTGATGAAGCACTTTGGATCAAGTGCTCAGTTTTAAATTCATTAAATTTAAGATGTGTTATTAGACATCTAAGTGAAGAATCCAAGTGTGAGGTTGGATATGAAGAGATCAGAGCTGATTTATAGATCTAGTTGTTTTTACCTTATAGATATTATTTAGAAGAATCCAAGTGTGAGGTTGGATATGAAGAGATCAGAGCTGATTATATAGATTTAGTTGTTTTTACCTTATAGATATTATTTAAAATCACAGGACTGGCTGACAATAGACATAATGTGGAAAGAGTTAAGCAAGGGTTAGTAGCAAAGAACAAAGGCCAAAGAGGTAAGTAGAGAACCATGGGAATATGTCATCACAGAAGCCTGGAGAAGGGAGTGTTCCGCTCCTTCAGCTGCTACTGAGAAATCAAAGTAGATGAGTACAGTATACCGTCCACCGTTAACTTTGGCATTGGCAAGGTCATCCATGACCTTGAAAAGTACAATTTTAGTGGAATTAGGAAGAAAAGGAATAGAAAGAATTAATGATGGAATTGGAAGTGAAAAAATAGAGAATGAGTGTAGAGAACTCTTGAGTAGTTTTGCTGAAACTTGAGATTAAAGGAAAGTTTGTTTTTAAGGCATGAAAGTACATGAATGTGGATTATCCAATAGAGAGGGGATAATAGCAGGAGTTAAGTCTCCGAGTAGACCATGAAACCCAGGGCATGCATCAGGAGGTCTTATGAAGACCAACTTCTCCATGGTAATAGCAAGGAAGACAGAGATATGTTCACAAAAAGCCAAGTGGACATGTGGACTCAGTGGTAGTCACTGTCCGTGGCATGGATTTCTACCGTAATTTAGCAGGAGAAGTTTCTGTGTAATAATAGAGGTGGGAGATAGCTTGGTTTGGAGGGAGAAGAGCACGGAAGTAAGGAATTGGAGGCAGCACGAGTAAATGTGTCTTTGGAGAAGATGTCCACGGATAGGACAAAAGGGGTAATATGCTAACAGGCTGGCAAGGTGGGCTCATGGGAAGGTTTTGCTTTTGTTTTTGAGGGTTATCACTTTATGCTAAGATGGAGAGAACTTGGGCACCTTCAAATGTTGATGGGAGGGATTCAATTTAGAGAGAGAAAGGTTGTAAATAGAGGAGAGAAAAAGAAGATATTATAAGAGTAAGCTTTCCCAAAATGTGAGTCTGGGCTGCCATATAGCAATGTAAGCTTTGATTTTAGAGAGTGGAAGGGACACTTTTTTATTGTAAGAGGAATAAAGAGGAGAGGATGGAGCAAATGCTGATAGTTTCCAAATTTAAAAGATGGACATTTATAGTATTTCTCCTTACAATGGCTTCAATTTCCTCTGTGAAGTAGAAGGGAAGGGGCTTAGTGTGAGAGAAGAGAAGGAAAGCTAATTTTATAGTTCACATGGGCTAATAAAGGATGTGCCCACCTAATGAGTATTTGGAAAAGAAAGAAAACCAAGAAAGGGGGAGGGAAGGAAGGAGAGAGGAAAAAAGAACTGAAGAGTAGAAAAGTATGGTTTCTTCTAACATATTTTAGCACCTGTGCCTACCTGAAAACCTTATGTACCCCAGAAAAGCCATGTTTTAATCCTGATACAACTTTGTGGGGGGGGGCAGCTGTTTCTTTTAATCCTGATTCAATAATGTAGGGCAGAAATCCTTATTCAATACTGTAGGGCAGAAACTTTTGATTAGATCCTCTCCAAGGAGAAGTGACACATCCACTTGTGGGAGTGACCTTTTGATTAGATGGAGATGTGACTCGCCTCATCCAGGGTGGGTCTTGATTATTTCACTAGAATCCTTTAAAAGGGGAAACATTTTGAAGAAACTGCAAATGTAGACGCTTGGAGAACAGTTGTTCCAGAGCTGACAGAGACACGGATGTTTGGAGATGCTTGGAGTGTGACAGACAGAGCAGACGCCTACACATGGGCAGAGCCCAGCAGACGTCACCGTGCACCCATGACATGCTACACAAGTGAGAACCCAGAACTGGGTCCCGGAGGAGCTAAATGAAGCCCCACAAGCTCTTAGAGAGGGAACTACTGCATCAGAAGCTGAAAGCAACAGAACTGGAAACAAGGAGCAGCAAATGCCAGCCATATTCTTTCCCAGACTACCTTCCTTGAGCCAAGGTATCTTTCCCTGGATGCTTTAATGAGGACATATTTATGACCCTAGAACTGTAAATTTGTAGCTTATTGAATTCCCTTTTTAAAAGTGGTTCCATTTCTGGTATATTGCATTCCAGAAGCTTATAAAACTAATACACCATCTCAGATGAGATACTAATGGTTTTTACCATTTGGGATTCCATTATGAAATCTTGAAGATCAGCTCTTGCTGTCATGATGTAGAGTTGTGCCAGAATATCCCGAAATTCTAGTAATGGAGTGGGTGTTAGAGATTTTCTAGTCCAATAATCTTATTTTGCTAGGTAACTATCCTAGAAGCCAGAGTTTTCTTCTCAACTTCACCACTCACTTGTTGAATGACCTCAACCAGGTCACACCTCTTCGCTGTGCTAACCCATCACCATCTCTAGCCACACTCTGTTCCATTTGTGCTTCCAGCATTCAAAGTAACACTTTCAAAATCTGGACTTGCTAGTATTTTGAACTTGGAGAGAAAAGTCCTCCAGTCACTATGCTTTGATGTTTCCAACTCATCACATCATTTATTCTCAGATCATAAATGCACCAGTCTCATTTTACAGATGGAAGAATTAAACAAGGTGACACATGGAAGACCCAAACAGTTCTGTAATGCCCCTGAGGGTGTTATCATAAAGAAGGGTTTCAAACTAGGGCGTACAATAGGTTTTATTATTCTGCATTATGATATGAAGGTAATTTGGCACAAAATAAAATTGTGTTCACAAGCTTCTTAGGATTTTTCATTTCCTTTTCATTTAGCAGCAGTAGCCAGGATCCCATCAATCGTTATGGAATAAAGTGTCTTAACAGTCATAATGTCTGAGGATGAATTCAGAGCACCCAAGAACCAGGGTCTCAGCATTGCTCAGAGCAGCTCTCAGACAAAGGGCAAGGTCTGGACCATTGTTACCAGAGCTCACTGGGGATTCCAACCCTCTGTGGGATGGAGCATTTTGCTGCCTTCTATGCCATGACAACAGCAGCCAAAATTACTGTCCTGGGAATGGAAGGCTTAGAATATAGGGGGAAAAAGACAGTGGGAAACTAATGTATCGTTAGCGTGCCTTTGGGGACGCTCCTTTGGTAACTACAAATGCATTATCCGGGCCAATTTGAAGATGAGAATCAATTTAATTAATTTTAAATGGCTTTGTACATTGACAAAGCCAAGGACTGAAGGAAATGGGAGACTGGTTCTGATGTATTCTATGGAAAGAATCACCGAGAACAGAAGATAGAGAGAAGACAGAGCTCTGGGAACTGGTTCTTTGTTACATGAACCTTTAATGAAAAACATTAACATGAAAAGCAGATGTGGCTTCAAAATACCTGAATTCAAACCCTGAATCTGCAGTTCATTCATTAAACCACTTGAGAAGGTTACTTAACATTTCTAAGCTTCAGTCTATAATGTATGGGAAATTTCCATAATGACCATCAAGATGCACTCTCCAAAACACTTCCCTGAAATGCGCTTCATTTGTCACAGATACACTCGCAGTGTACCCTGCCTTATCTCATTATCTGTTCCATTGTCTGACCCTGTGAAACCTATTATAGTGGGTATGAGCATGCAGTGGACGATCAGTGGGTCCACCACAAAGCTGAGTGTCCAGGCTGTGCACCCAGCTGGGAGACCTAAAGGATGGTGTAGCTTCATCCCTGTTTCCTGGGAGCTTTTAATAATACTCATGAGATGAGATGCCCCTAAGAACGGAGAGTAAAATGGCATACAGGTTCATCTGTGTGTCATGCTCTGTGAATGGCACACATACTGGTATGGAAGAGACTAGAGGAAGAGATGAAAGAAAATGCAGAATCCTGGAGAGAAGGTCTAGGCTTGAAGGATGGGTGGAATGCAGGTTATTCCCTGCTTCCCTAGATTGGAAGATATAAAAGGGAACTAATGGAGCGATCCCAACCTCCCAGAGATGGAAGGAATCCAATTATCCCAAATGGATTTCTCATCCACTCCATTCCTAAAATCCATCCCAAGTCTATTCCATCACCAGAGAGGGGCACAGACACCTGGGCTCTTATCTGGGTCTGTCCTTGAGGATGAGACTAAGTGCTGGGTCCAGACATGCCAGCCCCCATAACTCATGTCCAAACAACTTGCTTTGAATTACATGGGTGATCTCTGTATGCTCCAAGGCTGAGTCCCGGGAGCAGCTCAACAGCAAGAGACACCTGGGGCTTCCTGGGCCATGAACTCAAGTCAAGTCAATGTGGGAATAGTTCTTAAGTGCTCATGTTCAGCAACAAGTGCTACAATGGATAAAAAGATTATTGCATCATGGTCTCTGCTCTTGGGGAGTTCGTGGAGTAGCAGCATGAGTTGGACAAATGCATCTCGAGCTACTCTAAGACATGATATAAATGACACAGGAGAAGAAACGTGACGTTGAAACTCAGCGAAGGAAGCAAGTGCATCATATAGGAGAATTGGGGACAGGTTTCTTTTTAGAAATGGAGATGACATCTCTGCTCCTGTCCCACATCAATAAAAGGGGGAAAAAATACTGCACCTATCCCACAACATCATGATAAGCATTAAATAAGTTATTCCATGTTAAAAACTAAGGATAGGATGGTGCGACGGTGGCTCAGTGGCAGAATTCTTGCCTGTCATGCAAGAGACCCAGATTCGATTCCTGGTGCCTGCCCATGCAAAAAACAAACTAAGGAGAGCACAAAGTGACTATAATCGTGGGCTGTCTCCTGTTATGACCTGCGGATGGCCTTGAGGAGGGGTTGCTGTTTATCTGTAGAAACACATGATACCAGACTGCAGTTTATTATCAATGCAGAAATAGTTCCTGTGTCCACTCAGCCACTGTCCTGGTCAACAGGGAGGAAGGGCTCCAACGAGGGAAGGTGGGACAATGAAGGGTGAGCCCGGGGTGCGACCAGAGCGTCACATGGACGAGCTGCGGAGAGGAAGCCGTAAAGCAGGTTGGGAGGACCTTGAACACCAGTCTGAAGAGTTTGCACAGGGCCTTGGCCCCTGCCCAGGCTTCCATCACGGACCAGGAGCGTCATCCACACCACCTCAGTCTGGCAAGCAAGCCACACGTGGATCCAGTTCTGGGTGTGGAGTCGCCGCCAGGCTCGACTGAACCCAGGCCTCGGAGCTTCGAAAGTGCAAGTTTTCAGCCCCTCCAGGCACAATCACTGATCGGTGCCGCAGGCTCCCGCCCTGGACGGTCTTAGCTGCCTTTGCATGAGGTGCCTTGCCTTGGCCTTCCTCAGCAGGAGGAGGAGGAGGCAGGCTGTGCTCCTGAGTGCCAGGAAAAGGGCTGAAAACACAACTCTCACTGTAGGGATGCGTGTCACTTAGGACCAAGTGCAAAACTTCTTTTCAGGCAAACTTTCTTTTGCTGGAGGAAAAGAGTAAACAGAAGACAAAGCAGCATCACAGAGCAGTAAGAGGCAGTGGGGGATCAGGGGCCAAGAGGGGCTTCCAGTGTTGGGGCTCGGTGCAGACCTGGGGCAGGGGCTGTCAGGGGTGTGGGGATCGAGGAAGTCTTCTTAGAAGCGGAATACGCAGGATAGAGAAGAACCGGGGAGGCAGGAGCTCTTACCGACCTCTTGCATTTGTTTATTCAGAATATTTATTGAGCACCTGCTGTGTACCAGGCACTGTCCAGCCTTGTGATGGTGGCCAGGCAGAGTCCTGCCTTCGTGGAGCCTGCACTGAGCTCCACGAGAAGGAGCTCAGAACAAGTTCTGACGAGGGGACAGTTGATCCAGATGGCCTGATAGGGTAACTGTGGAGCTCCCCGGGGCGGGGGAGAATGGCAACGGCAAAACATCTCACTGTGTTCTAGAAAGAGCGAGTGAGGTCAGTGCTCCTGGAGGAAAATGACCACAGAGAATAGGGGGAGTTGGCAATAGCAAGTGGACAGGGGCCAGACCTGTAAGGCTGTGAGATCGCGGTAGGTTCAGACTTGGGGATTTCTTCTAAGTGGGAGAGAAAGCCTTGGAGGGGTTTGATTATGTCAGTGGCACCATCTGACACATTCTAAACCAATTATTCTTGCATAAGAGAGAAAAATAGTATGTAAGGGGCCCGAGTGCCACAGCAGGGACACCACTTAAGAGGTGTCACGGCTGTCCAGGGAAAAGGAGGTGGCAGCCTAGACCAGGGTCACAAGAGCTTTCTTGTCATCTGCAGGGCCCCAAGCTTGGGATACGGTGCCTCAAGGTGGGTTAGAGGCTCATCACCTTCCCCTGCAAGAACAGAAGCCCAGGTCAGAGGCTGCCTGTAGGCAGGACGCTAGCTTAGCGCAGACACTTGGCAAAGGGCTTGAGAGCTGAGACCTAAGACATGACCCTCAGTGCTCCAAAGGCCCGTCCACCTCGCACGGCCACCTGTGAGTCAGACGAGGACCAGGTGGCAGCTTCCTACCACTTTATAACAATCCCGGGGGTCAAGAAGCACAGCTGAGAACTTCCACACTCAGCTCTCAGCTAGCCAGGCTGTGGAGGACAGAAGTTGTAGATAATGCAAATAACTCATGTTTGTTGTTACTGCATCATACGGCTCCCCATCCGTTCAATGTCTTTATCTCTCTTGACTCATTTTCTTTATGTCAAAAGATTAAAATGATCATCCAAAGCACAGGGAACAGTAAACGTCTTTTGCCAGTCAATAAATCCACCAGAATAACTCTCCTGACACAATTCAACATTGAAGAGCCCTTCAGACATAAAGGCAAGTGTACCCTGCAGCTTGGTAGAACTTTCTAATATCCAATGCAGTTTAATAACTATTTTTCCCTTTTATGCACAGAATTTTTAGAGGGACCTTGAGTGCTCCCTCTGTCCCTTATTTCTATGAGTGGAATTCTTATCGAGAGTAGCCTGCCCGGCCTCTCTGGAGGAGTATTTATGGTGAGTACTGTGATTCTTGCCCTCGTGCAGTTAAAATTGAAAACCGGCACCCGTTTGATTTGCTCTCTCCTGCTCTCTTGGCCTTGACATTCTTCTCATACCTGATGAGCAAGTGTCTGTTTTGCAGGCTGTCCCCTGACGGCTGTGCCCACAGTCTGAAGGAGGTGGGGAGGAAAGATGGAACGCCTGGCCCAGCCGCAGGCGGGTTCTCCAGCACGGCCTCAGCTGTGGCAAGGTGGGCAGCCCCGTCCCACCTGCCTGCTCTCCAGTCCCCAGCTCAGCCGCATCGTCCCAGGGCCTCGGAAGCTGGAGTTGGTGCCCAGACGATGTCGACAGATAAGCAAACGTCAATCAGTTAATATCCACCCAAAAAGGCCCTAAAAGCTAAGAGAAAACAAAGAAAATAGTCAGAATCAGGTCATGTTCAAAGACATCTTGAATTAGTCTAGAAGAGGTTTAAAGGTCTTAAGATCCAAAATATCCCTTGGGTGGGGTTCCAGCTTTACTCGAGAGGCCAGGAGAACTGGGTAAGGTAAACTTTAGCCCAAGGAATGAAGGTGCGTAAACAACACCTTTTAGTCATGGGGCATTGTGACAAATAAAATAGGGACCAGAACTGCATTTTACCACCAACAAAACTCCAGTCCTGATTCCTGGCCAAGATGGCGGCTCAGCAATGGGCGTGTTTTAGTTCGTCCTCCAGAACAACTACTAAATAACCAGAAACAGTACAGAACAGCTCCTGGAGCCACGACAGTGACCGAACAAACAGCGTACCCCAGACTGGACCAGCTGGACTGGCTGCGAGACCCCCAGAACCGTGAGTTCCCCAAGCGGCAGCGTCCAGTGCCCCTCCCCCACAGGCTGCTTCCCAGAGAGGAAAAGGAAAGAGACTTTATCAGCAGCAGGGGCTGAGCCCAATCAAATGCCAATTGTGGAATTAATTAACAAATTCTGACTACTAAAAATAGGCCCCCGGCCTAGGAGAACCTGGTCAAAGTGGAGGTCGCTCATTTTTGCCCAGGTGCCAAGGGGGCAGGGCTGATGGAAAAAGGAAAAAAAGAGAAGGAAACATAGGTTTTTGTGGCTGTGTATCTATAAAGGCTTGATTGCCTCTGGATACAGCAGCAGGGCTCCTCAGGCTGCAACTGCCTCAGGCATAGGCAGAAACAAGCTCCTTTCAGGGCTTGTCTGGAGCCTGTACCTTCCCCAGGGGAGGGGTGAAGCCCCACCCAGGTGGAATCCCTCCCTCAAGGAATTCAGACACCAGGGCTTGGTAATTTGAAGCCATTAAAACCAGCCTACAACCTCTCCTCTGTCTCCACCACACCCCCAGTAGGGAGAGTCTGCCAAAGTTAAAGGTACTGCATCATCTTATGCTGGTGGGACCTGCAGTCAGACAAGCACCACACACAAGACAGGATAAGAAAAACAGAGTCCAGAGACTTCACGGGAAAGTCTTTCAACCTGCTGGGTCTCACCCTCAGGGAAAACAGACGCAGGTGACTCTTTCCTCCTGACAGGAGGCCAGTTTGGTCTGGGAAAATCCAGCTGCAGTCTATAATACCTAAGTAGACCCTCCTAAGGGTGGGGGGGGGGGAAGGGCACCATAAAAGCAGGGCAACAAACAAGAAAAAAAGAACTGAAAAATTCTCCTCTGTTAAACAAAACCTAAGCTAGAGGTCCAGATAAAGCTGAACTGAATGTCAAAGAACAGATAGACAACAAATTCATCCAGCAAGAAAACCCTAGGTAAAAGAAGTGAAAGCAATCTCCAGAATAAACTAATTAAGGTAATTAAATGCCTAGACGCCAGCAAAAATAACAAATCACACTAGGAAAATTGAAGATATGGCCCAGTCAAAGGAACAAACCAACAATTCAAATGAGATACAGGAGCTGAAACAATTAATTCAAAATATACGAACAGACATGGAAAACCTCATCAAAAACCAAATCAATGAATTGAGGGAGGATATAAAGAAGGCAAGGAATGAATAAAAAGAAGAAATCGAAAGTCTGAAAAAACAAATCACAGAACTTATGGGAATGAAAGGCACAGTAAAAGAGATGAAAAAAAACAATGGAAACCTGCAATGGTAGATTTCAAGAGACAGAACATAGGATTAGCGAACTGGAAGACAGAACATCTGAAATCTGACAAGAAAAAGAAAATATAGGGAAAAATATGAGCAGGGACTCAGGGAACTGAAAGACAATATGAAGCGCACAAATATACGTGTTGTGGGTGTCCCAGAAGGAAAAAAGAAGAGAAAAGGAGGAGAAAAACTAATGGAGGAAATTATCACTGAAAAATTCCCAACTTGTATGAAAGACTTAAAATTACAGATCCAAGAAGTGCTGCATACCCCAAAGATAATACATCCAAATAGACATACTCCAAGACATTTACTAATCAGAATGTTAGAGGTCAAAGAGAAAGAGAGAATCTTGAAAGCAGCAAGAGAAAAACAATCCATCACATACAAGGGAAGCCCAATAAGACTATGTGTAGATTTCTCAGCAGAAACCATGGAGGCAAGAAGACAGTGGGATGATATATTTAAATTATTAAAAGAGAAAAACTGCCAACTAAGAATTCTATATCCAGCAAAATTGTCCTTCAAAAATGAGGGAGAAATGAAAACATTTTCAGACAAAAAATCACAGAGAATTTGTGACCAAGAGACCAGCTCTGCAAGAAATACTAAAGGGAGCACTAGAGACAGATATGAAAATACAGAAGAGAGAGGTGTGGAGAAGAGTATAGAAAGGAAGACTATGAGTAAAAGCAAAAAGAAGGAAAATTAGATATGACATATAAAATCCAGAAGGCAAAATAGTAGAAGAAAGTACTACCCATGCAGTAATAACACTAAATATTAATGGATTAAACTCCCCAATCAAAAGACATAGACTGGCAGAATGGATTAAAAAACAGGACGATCTATATGTTGTTTCTACTCAAGGACATGAGAGCAAGGACACATACGGACATTTGCACACCAATGTTTATAACAGCATTATTTACAATTACCAAGAGATGGAAACAGCCAAAATGTCCATCAACGGACGGGTGGCTAAACAAACTGTGGCATATACATATGGTGGAATATTATGCCACTGTAAAACAGAATAAAATTATAAAGTTTGTAACAACATGGGTGGGCCTTAAGGACATTATTCTGAGTGTGATTAGCCAAGAACAAAAGGACAAATACCGTATGGTCTCACTGATATGAACTGATTAGTGAATAAACTTGGAATATTTCATTGGTAACAGAGACCATCAGGAGATAGAAATAGGGTAAGATATTGGGTAACTGGAGCTGAAGGGATACAGATTGTACAACAGGACTGAATATAAAAACTCAGAAATGGACAGCACAATACTACCTAACTGTAATACAATTATGTTAAAACATAATTGATGTTTAACTGAATGAAGCTGCATATGAGAATGATACAGGGAGGAGGGCTGGGGCATAAATGAAATCACAAAGAAAGACGATAAATATTGAGATGGTGTAATCTAGGAATGCCTAGAGTGTATAATGATAGTGACTAAATGTACAAATTTAAAAATGTTTTTGCATGAGGAAGAACAAAGGAATGTCATTACTGTAGGGTGCTGAAAATAGATGGTAATTAATATTTTAAAATTTCAACTTATGTGTGAGACTAAAGCAAAAAATGTTTATTTGGTACAAAATTTATATTTTGGCTAGTGCATCTCCTCATATAACTTATGTAGATCGTTGGTTGAACAAAATAAGTACTTGGAATCTCAGGTAGGACATGAGATTTTGTTGGTTTGTCCAGAGTGATGCCCCAGTGAATCCCAGAGTGATTTGATCAGTGAGTGGAAAAGTATTTGCAAAGTCCCCTTTGGGGAATGGTGAGAATGGGGGAAAATTCAACCTCCCCAAGTTGAGTTCTTGTTATTCTCACAAGCAGTGTGGACAACCAAAGCTATAGGCTGAGCCCCCAATCTTGGGGTTTGTTCATATGAAACTTAACCCCACAAAGGATAGGTCAAGCCTACTTAAAATTAGGCCTGAGAGTAACCCCCAAGAGAGCCTCTTTTGTTGCTCAGATGTGGCCTCTCTGTCCAGCCAACACAACAAGCAAACTCACTACTCTCCCCCTGTCTACGTGGGACATGACTCCCAGGGGTGTGGACCTTTCTGGCAACATGGGACAGAAATCCTGGAATGAGCTGAGACTCAGCATCAAGGGATTGAGAAAACCTTCTCAACCAAAAGGGGGATGAGTGAAATGAGACAAGTGTCAATGGCTGTGAGATTCCAAACAGAGTCAAGAGGCTATCCTGGAGGTTATTCTTACGAATTAAGTAGATATCACCTTGTTATCCAAGATGTAATGGAGAGGCTTGAGGGAACTGCCTGAAAATGTAGAGCTGTGTTCCAGTAGCCATGTTTCTTTAAGATGATTGTATAATAATATAGCTTTCACAATGTGACTGTGTGATTGTGAAAACCTTGTGTCTGAGGCTCCTTTTATCTACCTTGTCAAAAGATGAGTAGAGCATATGGAATAAAAATAAATAATAGGGGGAACAAATGTTAAAATAAATTTAGTTTGAAATGCTAGTGATCAATGAAAGGGAGGGGTAAGGGGTATGGTATATAAATTTTTTTTTCTGTTTTCGTTTTATTTTTCCGTTGTCTTTTTATTTCTTTTTCTGAATTGATGCAAATGTTCTAAGAAATGATCATGATGATGAATATGCAGCTATGTGATGATATTGTGAATTACTGATTATATATGTAGAACGGAATGAGCATATATTAAGAATGTTTGTGTTTCTTTCTTGTAATTTTTTTAATTAATAAAAAATTATAAATTATTATGAAAACCTTCAGTCCTTTTTATGCCAAAATCTCTTGTTATGCAATCTCAACCAAATGGAAAAGTTGTCTTCCAAGTTAGCTCCAAGTCAGCTCAGGTGTCATTAGAATTAAGTCTGTAAGTAGTTAAGAAAATCACAAAAGTATGTAATATTTTAATATTTAAAATGACTTTGATTTCTTAAGAATTAGCAATGTTTTAAAAAGTATTTGGCCTATTTTTTAGCAGACAAAGTTCACAACTTCAATTTAAAATGTATATTTGAATAATTAATCTAGACCCTTTTAAAATGAAAAATTTGCACATTCATATTATGACATTGAAATATTTAAGATAATTCAAATTTACCATAAAACTATGTTTAATGTATTAAGTTTATGAATTATTTAAGTACTTGTGTAAGTTTTATTTGTAAGTCAGACACCTGATGTGCTTCAAAAGGAAATCAGATACATTACATACATCAATACAGTTAGAAATATTAAAAGAATTTATGTTGACAAAACTCATATTAAATATGCTAGGTAAATAAGTATAATATTTATCAAGGGACTTACAAGGTAAAGGGAAAACTTGGTTTATGAATATGTGATGATAAAAAAGCAGGAAAATCTGAAACCAGGGCCTCTCCTAAATAATCTCTTTCGCACAGAAAAATGAAACTTGGGGATACAAAACAACAGCCATTACCCACGCTAGGAGAGGAAGCGAGGCCGGACTTGTGGGAACCCCAGAGCAGTGTCAGCAGGACAGCTTGGCAGGGGCTCAGAATGGGGGCAGGGCGGAGCACACCTGTGAATTGTGGGGTCCTGCGCAAACCACCTTCTCTTTCGGAGTGTCGGGGTCCAGGAATTGCTTATTTGTAAGATGAACCAAATAACACCCACCCTACCAGAGTGTTCTGATTGGTAATAGGATAATGTACCTGGAAAATAGCATGCTGACGGAAACCTATAAAATAACATGCATGCGTGGTGGCTGTGACTGCCAAGGGGATTCCAGTAGACCCCAGCAGAGGACGCCCTGTCCACGGCCGCACCGCTGAGGCCTGGCACGCTATGCCACCCTGCTTCATTTCATTTCGCTCACACTGCATCATTCCCAATGAGCACTGCTGCAATCTCATTTTCCTGCAGAACAAAAATGCTCTGAATTTCACCCACTGAAGGGCCAAATGGACGTGATGACTTTGCTGCGGGCTGCTCTTTCCACAGAGTGTGCTCCAGGGACCCCGCGTCCCGGGTACACAGTGCACTTGTTGAAACGCAGATGCCAGGTTCCCCCCAGACCTGCAGAGTCAGCGTCCCAGTAACGGGTCCAGGAACCCAATTCTGACCAGCTCCTCAGGGGTTCTTCATTTCTTAGCCTGTTTCATATAATTAGAAGGGATTAATTTTACTTTTTATTTTTGCATGGACAGGCATCAGGAATCGAACCCAGGTCTCCTGCATGGCAGGCGAGAACTCTGCCTGCTGAGCCACCGTGGCCCACCCAGAAGGGATTATTTTTAAAAGCAGCGTTAATTTATGGCCCCATAAGTTTAAATATCTCACACCCGACTGAACAGAGGGTGTGGGATGGGTGGTGGCGTCCCACGTGGAGGAAGCTGGAGGCACCCCTCACAAGTTCCCTGCAGTAACCCTCTGCCCACTGGAAATCTCCAGGCTCTGCCTCCCGTCCTGCTTTCTGAACAAGGTGACGCTGTTGGCACTTCCAGCCCCTCTTCCCAGCTCATGCCCTTCGCTCCTCTGCCTTCATGCCTGTGAGTAGAGGGACCTCCTCCTGGGCCCCTCTCCCTTCCTTGGCTCTACTCTCTGACGTCCTGAAAGGAGCCGGCCCTCGGACCCTCCCCGTGGCCAGGTCCCGCAGGGCTTCCTCCCCGCTCCCCTGGGAGGAGCATTTGCATGGGGCGGCCTTGGTGCGGTCACCCTGCCTGGAGCCACTGCCTGGAGGAGGCACTCCGATCCCCCACGTGGACGGGCTGTGGCGCGTTGCTACGGGAACAGGGCCCCTGGACAGACGGCTTCGGCATGGCCAGAGCACGTTAAAGTGAGGGCGCACAGGCCCCGAATCACGCCCTGCAGCGCCGCTGCTAGGTCCTCAGGTGTCCGTTTTCACAATGAGAAACCCAGCTTTGAAACACCTTCCTGGGAATTTTAATGTATCTGGAAAATTCACGATGATTCTTCCAAATAGTGCCAAGAGCCTCAGACCAAATATTTCAAATATTAATTACACTATGCAGACCTAGAGGGAGCCAGAGCACCTGCAAAAATGCAGATTCCTGGACCCAGCACCTGGAAGAAGGTTTGGAGCCTGCTTTGGCAGGTCCCCCCAGGGGCTGCCGCTGGTCCTCCTGGGAACGAAACTCCGGAACAGAGGGGGCCGAGCCCAGGGTCGTGGCTCCCCTGCCTGGCTCACCAGGAGCCAGTCCCGAGGTGCTAAGAGCGCGCCCATGTGTCCGCGACGAGATGGCCAGGCCATGTCTTTGTGTCAGGACAGGTTCCTTCCAGCAGGCGTGAGGCAGTTGCCCCAACCCATCTCCCACGCCTCAATAAAAACAAATTCACACATACAAAAGAATGTAGCTTTATCATTTTAAATCCAGTAATATTTTCAAGAATTTCATTATATTTGCAATAGTGAGCATGTATCCATATATGGTGGTGTGTGTATTTATCCAGAAATACAGCTTTAACATCCACACTTCAGCACATTAAGCCTTAATTGACATTGGAAGCTGATTTTTCTCTTTAGCAATACACTTACAGGTTTGGGGTTGGATTGCTATTTCTAAACGAATTTTAGGTCATAGAAAATATGTGTGTGCTGAATCATGTCAAAATGATTACTCAGACAAACTGAAGATAAATTAAACTAAATATTAGGATTTTTTTAACTAAGAGTGCCTATTTGTTCCTAAATTGTTTGGGAAGAACCAGGCAAACAGGCCGGCTGTGTTTACTTCTGGGAGACTGAGTGCAGCCTTTCCCAGCTCTGCTTATTAATAGGCCGAGATGCGGTCGAAGAAGCTTACATTTTATTAGTATAAGGGATATATCTGAAGATTGCGTATGTAAAAATAATTACATTTAACATAAGACATGTGCATAGTGCTTCTCTGATTGGAAAATAGGCAAATTCTTAACAACTTTATTGAGGTATAACTTACATACCATCAATTCATATTTTAATCAAAAATCCAATATTTTTTAGGAAAGTGACTGAGTTGTGCAAGCAGCACCAAAATCTAGTTTAAGACACTTCCAGCACTCCAATAAAATCCCGTGTGCCGATGTACACGTCTTCCTCATTCCCACCCCCAGCCCAGGCAGCTGGCAGCCTGAGGCAAATCATCTTCAGGGTACTTTGTGGGGAAAGGGGTCCTGGGAGCTCTCATGCTCCCTTACGGTGAGGACTTTAGGAAAACCATAGCAGACCTTCTGCTAACCAGGACACTTACCTGAGCACAGCTGAATGTGTCGAGAGCGCCGAGCATTTGGCTTTCTGTATGTTGGTGCTTACATTTAAATTGAACCTGGACCAGAGTCCCGGGCTGGAAGCCAGTCCTGGCAGGAGCTGCAGTGCCTGAGGAGTCATTCCCCAGTCATCAGAGCCCAGATGGAGCCCAGGCAGTGTGATAAGTGCACGGGGCAGGGGGCAGCCTGGAGCTGGAGAAGCTGTTCCTCTCAAAAAGCACTGAGAGGAATACACATTCTTTTTTCAAAACAGGAGAAATATATTTCTGTAACAATTTCAGATGCCTCCATACATAGACCATTTGTTAACTTAGATGCTTGTTTCCTTCAATGTCCGTTCAATGTTAACAGATATCTGGGCACTTACTCTGTGATGGGCACTGGCGTGGGGAGGTGAACAAAGAAGCCCCGTCTCTGCCTCCCAAGAGCGGGTGGCTTAGCTTTCTACAAGGTGGAAGCTCCTGCCAATCGGTCAGGAGAATCTCCTCCTAACAGCAGCGTGTGCGTTCAGCGCGGAGGTCTTCAGAGGCCAGTCCCTTCACTTCCTCCCTCACCACACATGGTGAGCTGAGACTCTGAGCACCTGAGGATGGGACGAAGGGGTTATCTGGGAACAGTGGTCAATCTTTGGGGACCAGAGAGGACTCTGGTAAGCAGACACTGACACCCCCGCACACAGGTCTACACCCTAACCTATGACTGTTTCATTAACTGCAAAAAGAAATTCGCAGGTGTGATTAAGATTATGTACCTTAAGATGGGGGGATTATCTTGGATTGGGTGGGTGAGCCCACTCTAATCATTTCTGTGCTAAAAGCAGAGAACTTTTCCAGATGTGCTCAGAGAGACACGATGACAGACAGCTCAGAGGGATGCAGTGTGAGAAGAACGTGACTCACCACTGCTGGCTTTGAAGATGGAGGAAGAGGCCACACGCCAAGGAGTGCAGCGACCTCTAGAAGCTGGAAAAGGCCGGGAACTGGACGCTCCACAAAGCTTCCAAAGAAAGGAAGGCAGTGTTGCAAACACCTGCCCTCAGCCCAGTGAGGCCTGTTTGGACTCACGGTGTACAAAACTAAGATGATAGCTGGATGTTTTTAAGTCGCTGAATTTGTGGCAAATTGATATGGGAGCCATAGAAAAGTCAAACATCATATCTGACAGCTCGTGAACCCTCCCCCAAATCTCATTTTCCTCACCTGTGAAATGAGGACAACGCACTGGTGGAACTGTTTGAGGACTAGCTTTGATAATGACCATCAAGTTCTCAGCGTTATGCTTAGTACAGAAAGGTAGTTACGAGCAGGCCCCAAAGCTGATTCACCAAAGAGCTTTGCCACAAGCCAGAACACCCCAAAACTGGCCCAGAGCCTGCTATCAATGATATATATCTGAACTTCGGGGAGTCCTGCCCTCTTCCAGGCTGTAGTTTCTCCAGAGGGGGTTTGAGCTGAGACCCTGTGGCTCTAAGGATTTCTACGGGAAGGTCCTGCTGAGGCACGGACGAATTGTAGAAGCGCCTGCAAGTACGAAGAGAAAAAACATCATTGCAGCAAGGAATCGATGTGATAGTCAGCATTCTGACAGGTCCTCTCACAAAGGGCAAGGCTTGAGCAGCCTGGCCACGGCAGCACTCTCCCTGGCTTGGGGGACCAAGTGGTCGAAGCTCTGCCAACGCCACCAGAGGCTCCAGCCCCCACCAGCAGAGCCTTTTCCTGGAATGAAGCTCCCCGGTGAAGCCCTCTAAAGGCTTTCGCAAGGTGATCCCTGGAGCTACTTCAGGCATGCATCAGGACGCTTAGAGCAAACAGAGATAAAAGGTCCTTGTCTAGTACTATTTGGAAGTGATTGCCAAATGTCAAAATACCTCTCGCTAGTTTCTGTTGCAGACTTTGAGTGCAATTCCAGGAAAGCTGCTACTGGAAGCAGTGAGGAAGTGAGAAGGAGTTTGGGATTTTAAGCCAAAGGAAAAGTATCCGTGGTGGGTCCATGGACTAGTTCTCTCGGGTTTCCAAAGGACAGATGGGGAGCTGCTGTTTCCGTGACCGGGGGTGTCCTCCAGAGCCCGGACCGCCGAGGTCTGAGACCCACCCCTGCTGGGTTCTTAGCAGGCAGCGCGGGGGTCACGGGAGCTGCGGGGAAGCTCGGGTGGGTCCGGGGAGCGGGGCCTGGGCGGGAGGCACATGCGCGGCCGAGCGCGGGGAGCGGGCCGCACGCGGGGCGGGGAAGCGGCGCTGGCCTGGGGCTGCCGGTCTAGTTCTCTCGGGCGCTCCCGCTGTCACCCGCCTTCGCGGAGGACCGTGGCCGGCCCTGAGCTGCAAACGCTAAGCTCGCTAGCTTGCTTTGTTTGCTTCTTGTCCCGGGGGGGAGAAAAAGACACATTTGGGCTTTAAAGAAATCACATGAAATCTGGGAGGAGTGGGGTGTTCTTACATTCAATTGTCAGTAAACAAATCTATAAAATTATGTGATGGGCACGATGATAAAAAAAAGTTTTATAAATTGTATACATCCTTTGCTCAGTATTCCTTCTTTAGGAATGTATCCTAAGGAAATAATTGTAACAATTGCATTATTATATGCAAGGTAGCAGTCACTGTAACATGGCTTATTATAATAACAAAATGACAATTACCTAAATGGTAATCATTAGGGAACTGGTTAAATATATTTTAGCACAACCCTACAAATGGAATATTAGTAAACTCTTTAAAAATATGAGAGAAATGCTATATATGTATATATACTATACATTATTATATATTAATATTGATATAAACACATAAATAGATGGAGAGAAGTCTAGTTTATAATTTTAATTTTGTAAAGCATGTTATTACTTATAATAGTAATTATAATAATGAACTTTCTATAAGAATATTTATATTTCTCTATTAATTAAAATAAAGCTAAAAGGTAGCTTCCAAAATGTTAATAAGGTCAAGAAAAATAATCTTATTACAATTTCAAATGGTAAAAGAAATCTCGGCAGTAATCAATCAGTCAATCACATGGAGAGATGGCTTCCCTCAGCCCAGAAGCACGTCCTAGCTTTCAGTCTGGGGTGGGTCTCCTAAACAGGGTGTAGGGAACAGAGAAATCCAGAAGCCAGTTCCCAAAGACAGGTGTAAGGCAGCACCTTTGAAAACTGCCAGAGCCAGGAGAGCAGGAGACAGTAGAGGTGCCAGCCAGGTGCGCCAGGGGCTCGCAGGTGGGGCCAGACGGGATGTGGGATGGGACACGGGACCAGACGGGACAGGGGACGAGGTGGAGGTGTGGCCAGATGGGACATGAGACCAGATGGACGTGGGGCCTTACAGGACATGGGGCCTTACAGGACGTGGGACTTTGGGCAGGGTAAGGCCTGAAAGCTCTGAGTCCTTGAAGACTTGAACTGCATACTTCGCGAGCTGAATTCATTTTATTCATGGCCCTTCCAGGCACCTTCCCTTTGTCCTCTGGTTCCTGTGTCTTTCCCTGCAGTGGATGAAAATGGTCACAATTGTCCTGCCCTCCTCCCCATCGGGGGTGGATGTGAAGTCCCCTCACACAGGACACTGAGCTGGTCACTGGCTCCCTTGGCCGAAAGCACATGAGCACACAGAGGTGCCCGAGCGTTGGCACGATGGGCCTGTGCACGGGGTTCTCGCCTTGGGGCTGTGCCTTGAGACGGCCGTGCCATGGTGAAGCTGGCGGAGCTGCCACAGGGGGGCTGGGGGGCTGAGAGCCCTGGGACAGGGGCCAGGTGTCCGCACGGAAGCCAGCAGCAGCCCCCGCTGTGGACTGCTGCCGTCCTACTGGCGCAGCCGTGGGATCCGCCATCCAGAGTAGGAGTGAGCCCGGAAGAGAGCTGCAGGAGAACTGCAAATTCTGGACAACAAAGATGAATCACGTTTGTTTTAAGGCCTGGTTTTGGGTACTCTGTTGCCCAGCTCTAGATAATTGACACAGCAGTTACTGAAGCTCCTTCCGAAATCTCTGGACAGTCTGGCTCTGCCAATGCGTGGCCTCCACGCTGGTCACAGGAGCAGAGATTAAAATGGCGACACTTGGTGGGTCTTGGGACCAAGACCAGGTCATTTGGTTACTTGTTCCCAAGTCCACAAACCTGGGAAGAGGAAGCCCCTTCCAGAGCACGTTTCTGCCCAAATCTTGGAGAATCTTTACTGTCCATTTTGCCTGAAAAATCTTTTTTGGTTCACAAACTGAAAAAATAATGAGTACTTAATAGTAGGAAGATTGTGCGACATTCATCGATGGCTCGCAAGGCAAGAGGACAGGAAGGTGTGCTCGAGTTCTATTTTGCAGATGGGGAAACTGAGCCTCAAGGAGGCTGAGTGGCCCCCCCAGACCCAGGCAGCCTCAGCACCTGGCCGCAAGACCAGCTTTGACGGATGGCAAAGCCTCGCCCCTCGCCACGACTCTCAGATTCTACACCAGTATCCTCTCCTTTTCCTGAACAACCCACTCGGATGGGAGATGAGTCATGTCCGTTTCTGAACCTCAGTTTCCCCATGTATAAAATTGGGGCCATGGCAGTGACGGTCTCCTGCAGCCTGGGTCAACGAGATGACGCATGGGGAGCCGTGGGCTCTAAGGAGCAGAGTGGTGGCTGGGAAGCAGGGCAGTGGTGGCCTCGGTTGCAGATGCCACAAGAACTTGCTGATCTGAGCCTCGTCGATCACTGGACGAAGAGCTGTGTTCATGGTTCCTCGACTCAGGCCCGTGGCTGTGTCTCCACCCCACCTTCCCTCCGACATGGCAGATGCTTTTCTGTGCCAATCACTGAGAACCACAACTCTGGCTTCCGGTAAGAGGGGACAGGAAAGCATGGAAAGCCACTCCCACCACAGTGAAGTTTGCATAGCTGGGACCCTGTCGGCAGCCACTGGATTAAAATCCAACACTCCTTTCCTGTTGGCAGAGGGGGTGATCAGTTCAGGTGTCAGCCCCCAGGGGACGGTGCCCAGTTCTGCTGTTGTGGACTGGCATTGTCAGCATGTGAGACTTATCTACGGCTGACCACATCTGCAGTCGTCGGGCAGTGCCTTCCACAATGAGTGATGCTTAACTTAATTAGCTGGAAGCTTAGAAGAGAGAGGTCAGAAGAGAGCTCAGCGCAGCACAGCGCAAGCAGCTCAGCACACCTCATCTCGGCACTGGCAGCTCAGCCCAGATGTTCAGAGATGCAGAAAGCAGTCGTCCCTGGGAAAGCCACTGGAACCCAGACGCCAGGAGAGAAGGCCAGCAGACGTCGCCCTGTGCCTTCCCATTGACAGAGAACCTCAGATGAAAGCTAGCTGCCTCTTCTCTGAAGAACTGTTCATTTGTAACTGAGTAAACCCCCTTATTAAAAGCTGGTCCGTCTCTGGTGTGTTGCATTCCGGCAGCTGTGGCAGGCTAGCACAGCAGAGAAGGGCACAGAGTCAGGCCACGGCCAGTGCCCTTTGGCCGCGGGCAGGTCCTGGTCCTGGGCTTTGGCTCTCACCTGCCCACTTCCCTCCACCTCAGCCTTCCCCTTATTCAGATGAAGAGTCAAACAGGAGGGTTTTGTTGCTGCGATTACATGGCGCGTGGGTGTCATCGCCCATCTTCTGGGTGGGAACACCCCTTAGCTGGACCCTGAAGCTTGCAGTTTGCTACAAGGCGCACAGGGCTCCCGTGTGCCTGCTCTGGAGAGAACGTGCATCCGTTTCAAACGCTTCCAGCTCCTACAGCAGATCAGTCAGCTGTCATCATGAGGACAGCTCTCAGCCGCCTAACAACCTGTCTCCCCCAAATAAGGAGACCTCCGGGAAGCTGGAAGATTCCGTTCGTTTCACATAGGCCCCTGCTCCCTTCACCGTGCACTTACCGCTCCTCGTTCTGACAATTCTGGGAGGGATTTGCCCCCCTACCTCTGGCAAAATAGAGTCCCTCTTTCTGGGGCCGCACCCAAATTCCCATCGGTTTCTTATGCAAGAAATTCATGTATTTTCTTGGTCTCAGGGTCGCTCATCTCTAACCAAGCTGGGCCACCCCCAGAGGGCCACAGTCCTCAAAGTCTGCGCTGCCCCCGGGGTGGGTGTCTAAACAAAGACATTTCTCCCACAGAGAGGAATGCTAGCTAACAACTTTGGATCAATACTGCCTAGGAGGAGCTGAATTGTAGAGTAGAAAACACAAAGCTAGGAATCAGGAGACTTGTTTGAATCCCAGCTCGGCTGTTTCTTTGCTTTTTGAGTTTGAGAGAAATAATTTTACCTCTGTGAATTTCTCCTTCCTTTGCAAGCTGTGTCTGATGAACACCTCGCGGAGCTCGTGTTAGGGTGAGTGAAACTGTGGGTGTGGAAGGCTCATCGCGGGGCCAAGTTGGGGTGTGATTTAGCAACACTCAGACAAGCCGAGCCGGGCTCTCGGGAACTCACACTCCAGCAGAAGAGAGGAGGAGACACGGCAGTCAGGAAGGCTCCGGAAGGCCAGGGTGACCCCTGCAAGCAGAGACGGGCAGGGGGCTCCCCGGGGTGGGCCTCCAGGCGGGCTCGGGGGTGTCTAATATTAGAGACGAGCCGCGACAGCCCTGCAGGTGGGAGCAGTGGGACGGCAGGACCCAATTCCAGGAGGCAAACCTGGGGTCTGCTTAGGACTCCGTAAACCAGAGGATCAGCGACGCAGGCATCTGATGAAGCCACTGCATCCTGTACACAGAATATTTTGCTCACAATTCCAGGTGTTTTCTTTGTCCGGCACGGATGAGACAGAGGTCACATGCTCAGTGTCTGCGGGAACCGGCACCTGGTGCCTGAAAGGACCTAAGTGTTGCAAAGCTGCCTGAGTCTGGGGTGGAAGGAGGCCTTGGGAGACAGGGAGGCAGATGGTTCAGCCCAGCTTCCTCCTTCCCCTTTCTTTAGTGACATTGGTTACTTTCTTTATCTCCCAGCCCTATAAAATAAACAGTGCTGGCCCTCTTGGGGTCTTTTAGTCTCCAGCCCAGCTCAGAGTCCCACCTGTCCCAGCTTTAACTCCATCTGCCTCTTGTGTTTCTTTCTCGGTTCCGTGTCCCCTCCCTTCAGTCCCGACCCGGAGCCGCGCTGGTCACGGCATTTCTTGACTCTCACCCTACAGGGTAAAATCTCTTGGCTTCAGAGCTTTTTTGCTCGTTTCAAGCCTTGGCTCTCATTTCTCTCTCTTTGGACCCAAAACTTCTCGACTTTGGAATATGCCTATATTAATTTCCCCTGGATTCTTTCTGTGCTAAGGAGCTTCTGGGGTTCAAGGGAACCCAAGAAACGACACTCCTGTTGCTTGCCCAAGTCCAGAAGCAATTAAGAGAGAAAGACAAAGGAAACAGGTAGAGGGGACAAAATGCCCTCTCGATTAGTTACCAACACTGTTTTGGATGACGTGGCTTTAGAACATGGCGGCAATGCCCCTCCTAGGGCCCCCGTCCTGCAGGCACGTCTCCAGCCAGCATGGAGAAAGGACACGCACAGCCGCAGCGCCGGACTTGGTCAGGGTCAAAGCCCAGCCTGCCTGAGGGACGAGGCACAACAAGAGTGAGCTCCACGTGCTTAGGACTTTTCATGCATTACCTCCACCCAACGAGCAAATGCGCCAGCCGCTGTCTCCCACTGACCAAGGAGCTCACTTGACTTCTTTATGGAGCAGAAACGTCTGGAGCCAGAGCCAGTGATATCTGGGGAAAGCCGTTAGACACGGTGGGGAATAAGTGTCCCCCTCAAAGGTGCTGTTTTCCTTCCTTCCGTCTCTTTTACCCATCGGTTCAGTCATTCGACAGAAACCCACGTGAGCTTCAGACATGCTGCCGATGTCTGTGCTGGGCCCTGGGGATAAAACGGAGAGGAGGGGAGAAGGTTCCCGCCGCGGCGGCGCCTTCTGTCTGGAGGATGAGGCAGACACTGGACATAACCCCAACCACACAGGTGACAGACTGGGGCACGGCAATGGGCAGAGGTGTGCGGCGCTGTCCGGGCGTGGCAGCGAGCGGCCAGAGAAGGCCGGCCGAGCCTGTGGCCCTTAGCACACGGGATGGCCCGGGTCTCTGCCAGCCTCTTCTGCCCAGCCTCACCATCTGGAGGGGACTTGTGACCCTGGCATCTGCTTTGGCACATCTCTAAGACACAAACTCGGACATCTGCTCTGGCTCCAGAGAGGTGACCCTTAAGATTTAAGTCTCAGGAGATTGCCTGTCGTAGCCACCCCTCTCAGGTGTGTGTCTTTCCACAGCTCTCCTCCCACAGGTGGTTTTGCCAGAACTACTGCCACCTGGAAGTAACGGGATTTCTGGAGAGACCTGAGTTTTCCTTGTCCTGGATGCAACATGTTGGACCCAGACAAAAGTCAGAAGTACCAAAGGAACTGATGGTAATGGAAAATACAAACGTGGAATCAATAAAAGACACAGAAGTGATTATAATAAACAGTTGCTACCTAATGGGCTGTTGATGATTTTAAAGAGCACCATAACACAAAGAACTAGCTGAAAAACGATTTTATGCCAGTTAGTCAATGGAATATGGATTTGTGAACCAATGAATGATTTAGATTTGAAACCAAGACTATGCATGGAAGTGTAAGCTTCGTTGTGAAATCTGAGCAGAGCATAATTCTGGAAGATGCTTCCAAGGAAATAAAAACAGATCCAGCTCCAAGCTTCCCCAGATCACCTCTGAATGGAGAATCAAAGGTTAGCAGAAAGTCAGAGACAAAAGAGAGCTACACAATCTGGGCAGACCTCAGGGCAGCATGTATTATGAATTCCAGACTCAGTGAGATGGAGAGAAAAGCACTGTGTAGACCGCATGCCTGGGAAGTCGGGGTGCAAGAGTATGAGCCAGAGTGGGATGTTGGGATGTCAGGGCCCAGGCAGGAGAAGAAATCACCCCACAGGGAAAATTCAAGAGTGAGTGTCCACGGAGGAACCTGGGGCCCAAGATAAGCAGGAGAAAAATAGCTGCTAATTTGGGGAGCTAAGATTCAGCCCCAAGCAGCCCTGTGTCGTTTCATTCACCCGGGTTTGTTTATGTCAGACTCTTTTCAAAACCCTTGGGCCCCTCCTTACATGCCTGCAAATTATCTGAAATGCTTTTAAAAGAAAAGCATGCTGGTTCTGGAGCCTAGAAGAGATTAGATGATGAGATACTAGGAAAAGGCACTCCAGCTGTCAAACAAGAAGAGAACAGATGCAAACAAACCTTGAGATGCAACCTAAAGGAAGACGCAGGGAGATGGAAGTTATTGAAAACATTCCACTAGCCATAATTTTAGCCAAAGCAGCATAAACATCAGTTTTCTTTTTATACCTAAATAGGGAAACTATGAAACAGATGTGTGCAAGACGGCGGAGAGCATGGTGGGAGGGTGGGAGAAGTGGAACCTACTGATCAAAAAATTGGGTTTTCCATATTCCAAATTCCATTCACTTTGCCCACTATGTGTTCAACATTTCCCCTTTTCGCAACGACTCCTATTTCCCACCTAAATACTCCACCGCGAAATACATATAAATATGTATGTGCACATGCGTATACATACACACATAAACAGGTATTCAGATGGAGTGGTAGGTGGAATTATGTGTTCAATTTTATATGAATAAATATAAATCCGCATTCCTGTAGTTTGAATTCATCATAAACAGGACCTTGTGAAGATGCGGTTTGTAGGTAAGGTGTGGCCAACTGAGGTAGGGTGGGCCTTAATCTGGGTTACTCGATGACTTGCAAAGAGAGGAAACGCGGATGCAGGAAGTCAGAGAAGGAAGAAGCCAGCAGCAGTAGAAGCAAGAGAGAGGGAGGGCGGCAGGTAAGGGGGGACAGCAGGTAAGGGGGGATGGCAGGTGAGGGAGGGTAGCAGGTGAGGGAGGTCAGTAGGTGAGGGAGGGCGGCAGGTGAGGGAGGGCGGCAGGTGAGGGGGGACAGCAAGTGAGGGGGGATGGCAGCTGAGGGAGGGTAACAGGTGAGGGAGGGCGGCAAGTGAGGGGGGTCAGTAGGTGGGGGAGGGGCAGGTGAGGGAGGGCGGTGTCCTGGGAACTAGGCCGAGCAGGGGGAACTGGCCTTTCTGGGCATCTGGACAATTTGTAGCCCCTCAGCCTTCACGCCCATGAGACAGCAGACGGCTGTGGTTTAAGCCATGCCATCGTGAGGTGTTTGTTTGCACCTTCAGCAAAACTAAGACTCTTGTGAATTCACTCCAGATGAAACCAAACTTATGGAGAACTCCAAAAAAAAAATTTAGAATATATAATTAGTTTGTTGGAAGAAATAAAGGAAGGACTAACTTCCAGTTAAAAGTCAAAAAGTTATAGAGCACAAATAGTCTGAAATAAAATGAGACTAGGTGTATAAGATGAAGGAACAGTGAGAACACTTTGAAATAAAAACACAGTAATTAAATTTTAAAAAAACAGCTGCACTCTGGTAAATCCTAACTGTTTCCAGCCCACTTCTTCCCCTCCTGGGCAGACACTGGACCATGCTTCCAGCTTCCTGTGCTCCCGTGTGGCCAGGGGCCTGCCCTCTGCAGTGGAAGACGCAGGCTGGCCCCTGAGTGTCCCTCATCTCTTCCCACGCTGGCCGGCTGGGAGCGGGTGGCTGTCAGCAAACCCAAGCCAGCCGGGTGCTGGGGCCGCAGTCCGGGACCACGCTAGCCCACGATGTCGAAATGGCGGCAGAGTTACGGGGACTGTGTATTTTTGTGCATGATTTCTATAAGTCTACAGTTTCTCTGATAAAAATTTAAAAAACAGAAATCCTCCTAAATCCTCAAAGAAAATCCTCACATGCAGTACATGGCATTATTGGAACTGATGATTTTTATTTGCTCATTGCATATGTTCTGTCTCCTTTTTTTAGAGCACGTGCTCCGTGAAATCACAGATTCTGCCTTCTTGCCATCGCGTCCCAAGCAGTTAGAATGACACTTGGCTTATGCTGGGCAATCAGTTGCGTTGATTGATTGCAAGAATGAATGAATGCATGCACAGTGCAAATTTCCACTTTTCTGCCATAAGCAATTATTGCTTTTTCAGTAAGGAAATATATTTGGCTAGTTAAGAGAACATATGAATACAGATTGAGAGGAAATTCATCAAGATTCTATTAGAGTGGTTGGATTGTTTGTTGAGAAGTAGAGGGTAGAGATTCCATTTTACCACCAGTTTTAAATGTTCTGAAATGTGCTTGTATTATTTTATAGAAAGACTTAGACTTAACATTTCTTTATTTTAATAATATTTGTTCCAAATATAAAAGAAAATATATGCTTATTATAAAACTTTGGGAAAAAATGAAGAAGAAAATGAAAGTCATCCATTGCTGACTGGCGTTAATACACGGGTGAATTTCCTTCCAGTCTTTTTACCTATGCATTTGCACAAAATTTAAAATTTTTAATTCTGCTAATTTTCACTTAATATTACATCAACTACTTTTCAAGCAACTAACAAATATCTCAGCCTAATTCATTAATATTTCCTCTTTATTTCAGTTTTACAGTACAATTTAACACATGGCAAGGAAAATACTCCCTGTTACTTACACTTCTAAAGTATTTTTAACTCACGATTTGCTTATTTCTCCACTCAATTCCAAACTCATTCCAAAGAAAAGATGATAAGTGTCCAAATTGGGAGAGTGGGAGCACATTAAAAGAAAAAGAATGGATATGAGTTTTATCTCTAAAATGAAGATCATTCCACTTAATCTCAAACTTGTTAGAAGGCATAAATCAGACTGAATAAGACAATGACTGTCCAGTGGCCAGCTGTGCATCTGGCAGGAAGAGTTTGGGTAAACTTCACTTTAATCGCCTTTCTCCCACCCCCAGGGAAAGTCATTTGGATTCACAGCCGTGTTTATGCTTCGACTCCGGACATCGAAGAGCCTCTTGTGGGGTCTTTTCCTTTCTCTCCTTTACACGCTCCACCTCCATCTTCAGCTTCTAGTTCTTCCTTATGCTCTTTGGGGTCGGGTGCCCAGGCCGAGTTCCCTGTCTCACAGACCCCTGTGTCTCCAGATACCTTTGGAGACCTCTCAGAAGTGGGAAGCAGCACCGTTACCAAACAAATGTGGGGTTCCCTGCCCAGTGCACATCCCAGCAGCCCCCCAACTCCAGGGTTTCAAAGAGAGAGAGAGTTTATTGCTACATGCAAAGCAAGGGATCAGATGCCCACTGGCCACGAATGCATCTCTCCAGGTCCAGGGGGTTCCAGGTTTTCACGGATGCAACAAGGGGAGGTGGAGCTGTTCCCACTGCAATGCCGAGCACAAGCAGGGCTGGGCCAGGCTGAGTGACCACTGCGATGGCGAGTGTGTGGGGCTGAGACAGGTCAAGCTTCCATAGTTTCAGGCCTGAACTTTTTGGCTCTTCTACAGCATAGAAAGAAAATCGTCTATATGACGATTCAGGGCCCATAGTCATTTGTTCATTCTTAATCTCTCAGCTACGTGCTTCTGGGCTGGGTGCCGGACAGGGTCCGGGTCGGCCACACTCTAGAACCCCACCGGTCAGGGGAAAGCCCGCAGCCGTTCCCCGAGCTGGTGTTTCTTCATCGATGACTCAGAGAACTTCCGAACACACTGACCTTGGCCGTGTGCCTTGGAAATGGCTTTGTCACCACAAGTCTTTCTCTGTAGCTGGAAAGGGGAAGAGAGAAAGGGTGAGGTAGGAATGTGGTGAATGAGGGAGAAAGAAGAGAAAGAGAAGAGTCTAAGGGGAGATATATGACCCCCAAGTCTGCTTTCACCTTGATAGCTGCTACTCTTATTCCTGGTACTTATCCAGCTGAGTGAGTTTTATGTCATTTTGGCCAGAGAGAATTCTGGCATAGAAATGCCTGAGACACATAATTGTAACTACAAGCATATGTTCTGCAGTTACAGATAACAGGTCATCATTTCATTGCACACACAGGACTTTGCCTTCAAGGAGAAACTTTCCTTCAGGAAACTCAGGGCATTTTATAAAATCCAATTCCAATCAACAACTACAGCAGGTATAATAAATCACTGTTAATAGAAAGTGCTCTCAGCGGGCATGTAGAAATTTGTTTAAAACTCTGGTAATAGATCTCTATTTCCCTTTGCTCAATATTGCAAACAAACCTCTCTTTAAAACACAGAGCACCGTCCAAGCCCTAGTGCAGGGGCCAGGAAGATTTTCAAAAACGGAGAGAGCAAAGGGATTCTCTTTAGATCGCCTAATCATGTCCTTGGCTTCTCAGACATCTCGGGTCACAGCGAAGTGACAAGCATCTAGGCACACGGAATGAGGGGCAGCTGTAGAACCAAAAGTGACCCTGCAAGAGCATCCACCAGCTCCCAGACCCACCTTCCACGCTCCGTCCGCTGCGAACCACAGGAGGGCAGCTGCGTGGACCACGCCCAGCTCGTGACCCTCTGGCTGACCCTTGGGCTCAGCCATGGGTGGTGGCAGCACCACCAGGATTTAAGGGGAGCAGAGAGGGGAGCATTTGTCCCCCCGCCCCACCGCTGCTGGGCCGGTCTGGCTGTGGCCGCTCCCCCGCCCGCTCCAGCTCCTGTCTGGGGTTCCATCAGGTGCCTCCGGCTGCTGTGGGGCGATTGGAGCCTTTATCTCCTTTGCTCCATCAGAGGAAGGTGGGAATTGCTTCCCATCCCTTCGGGCTCATTGTCCCTTAGTACGTCCTTGTTGCTTCCCTCCCCTCCGAGAGGAGCCGTGTTATCAATTGCTCCTCAGTGGCTCCTTCAGACGGATCCTCAGCTCTCCCCATGACCTGCTAGGAGGGCTTTTCTGATGGGCTCTAAGCTCATCCCAAGAGGAAAGCATGGTCCTCTGCCCTGGCACTCCTGGAGCTTGGACAGCTCCCACTTCCCGAAGAGGGTGGGGGAGCAGTACCTCTCGCTGGGCCGACTCAGCAGTGAGGAGAAGAGCTTGCAGTCCTGCCATCTGTGTCCGGCTGTCAGGAGACTGAGGGTTTGAAAGCCAGGAGGAGGCCCTGGAAGCGGGGGTGGGGGTGGGAGGCAGGTGCACCCAGCGTGCAGAGAGTGGGAGGGAAGGAGAGTGGGCAGTGGGGGCAGGCCAGGAGCAAACGCCTAGACACCACACGGCAGCCTCATCTGCAGCGGGCATCTGCAGGGCCCTGCCACACGCTTGGCACGAGCTGAGAGCTGATTTGTTCTAAGAGATCACTGCAGGCAGGGAGGGGTCACCTGCACAGACAGGACAGTGGATGAACCGAGCGTAGCCAGCCTCTCTTGGCTGCAGGACAGACAATCACTCCTTAGGGATGAGAAAGAACCATCTGAACTCAGCTCAGCCTTGCACAGTTCACTCAGTGGTGCAACGTCAGACATCTGTAATTAGGAAATAATTTAATTTAATGTTCAGCAAATCTGGTTATAGTGTGCTCTGCAACATCCTGAGAGAACATTTCCCAAGCAGTATGGTTGGTCTTAATAAATTCCTTCTTAAATTGGAAAAGCTAACATATTTTTTTTGAAGAGTATCTGCAGTCAGGTGGACCTGACCTCCCTCTGTTTATCCGATGGGTGCCCACCAGAGTCTCATCAGGGGGTGCAGAACTGGCCTCTCATCCAGAGTTGTAGGGAAAGAAGGAAGAGAAACAGAATTATACAACTTAGAACAGGAAGAGGCTTTACATATCTGTGCTAACAACTTCCTTCACCCACTGTTAACAGACGAGAAAACTGACACCCCTTTCACACAGCTGGACTAGAAGCCGGGTCTCTGTATTCCTAGGAAATTCCCATCCAGAAAGGATAAGCGGCCAAGATCACAGCTAGTGCCGGGGTCTGCCCTCTGGGCATCTGGCAGGCTCTCTGGCCCCCGCATACATGGAAAACCCAAGGTAGGGGAGGAGCGCCACGTTTCTTTAGCTTAAGCTGCTGAGCTGCCTGTTGTTGGCTTTACCTGTATCAACTAGAGATGTCTTTTTGCCTGGAAAAATCACAAGTTTATTGCCAAAGTCACCAAGAGAGACTCCTGTTTAATTTCTCCAAAAAAAAAAAAAAAAATGCCAGCTTCTGAGCTCAAGCCTGGCCACTTCCTTGAGGCCACTGGGTGATTTGTCTGCTGTGAGCAGTTTGGCTGATGGAGCAGAGACTGTGCTGTGCATAGAGATGACATATAACCGGCCCTATTTTTGTTTCACAGAAACAGCTTCCAGGATAGCCAAGGAAGATGGAAACCATGTCTTTGCGAGGGTCATGAGTCCATAGTCCCGCAGTCACTGCACCGGACCTCCCTCCGTCTGAGGCATCTTCACACTGACGCCCTCCGTCCTGAAGTCTGGGAGGAGAAGACTTCTGCTCTAGTGTTCTCACCGTGTGTGGAGACAACAGACTGAGCTATTCACAAAGGGCATCACGGCTTCGAACTGACAACATTTATGCTGGAGCTTCCTGGGCATTCCTCAAATGGAAGAACCATTCTGGAGAGAAATACTCCTCTTCTCACCCATCAACGAAGCGAAAGTCCTGGGTTTAGAGATACTGATGGCTGTGCGGCCAAGAGATGCCCACACAACTCAGGAGGCTGCCGGGACTAGGGCAGCGAATTATAGTGTGAGGGGGCGGGTCAGACTGGGGGGTCTAGATCCAAATACCCATCAATAGAGGCGAAGGATCCGACTGAAGAACAAGGCCATGTGCCCGGGGAGTGGGTTCAGAGGTAAATCCAAACTACGGAAATAAACCCAAAGGGTAAACGATTCTGATACGGCTAACAAAATCCCGACTCAGAGTTGGAGGTCTGCTGTCTGACTCTGAGCTGGGCCAAGGTCAGAGGGGGTGAAAGCCAAGGGCTTCTTTGGGTAACTCTAGAGGAAGATGGCTGCAGATAGAAGAAAATTGAGAAAGTGTCTAGATTTCTGTGAAGGAAAGAGGTAGATTAGATATCCCTGCGGCCTTTTCTAACTTTAACGCTCTTCTGGCAGCTTCTGCAGAGCTGAGGTGGTGAAGGCAGGTGCCGGTCCATAGAGAAGGAGACACAACCGTGGAAGCAGAGTGACTTGCTAGGCTCACAAAGCCAGGGCGTGGGGCTGGAGCCCAGGTCTCCTCATTACTGGGAGGCGGGAAGAGCACAAGAAAAAGCTGCAAAAAAAGGAAGAAAAGAAATCTGAATTCTATTTTTATTCTGATTCTGTTATCCCTTAATCTTCCTGATTTCCTCGTCTACGAAGTGTGGCCCACACTGCTGGGGCAGTTGTAACAAGTTAGGGTGGATGGCGTGTGCGGTCTGTAGAGCGATGTTTACACGGATGCAAAGTGTGATGCCTCCTTCTCCCTGTCAACACTTTCCGGAAAGGTCTGGTGAGCAGGACTGAACGGTTTCAGCCCGGGAGGTTTTCAGGTGCCCGCCCCCGCTCCGGCCTTCGCACCCGCCATCAGTTTCGGAGCCATTTCTCTCCATCCACTCAAAGGAGAATGGGGCAGATAAGAACACACTGGCCCCCCTCCCAGCACGGCCCCCCAGTGCTGCCGGCCACTCTGATTCAGTGTCACAAAAGGCTGCCTCCTCCCTTCCAACAGCCTGGTGCTGCTGAAAACTGCGTGACAGCTACATAACATTTTATCTCAGCAAGAAATGTGACCCCGAAGGTCTGGGGACGCGTCCCAGAGTGGTGAGAATCAGCCTTCTCCGCCGTTCCCAGGCCCGGATTCGCGATTCCCACAAACGCCCACCGGCCAGGGGCCTACGGCAGGGCCCAGCTTCAAAAACCACAAAGTGGTTTGCTGTAACTCCCCCACACCCACACAGTTTGTCTCGTGAAATGGCGTCAGCAGTAGCTCGGGGATTTACTGTCCAGTTGTCCAATCCCCCCGTCTGTCTGCGCAGCTTAGTAAAATCGAGTAATCTCAACACCAGACAACTTAAAAAAAAAAGGCCAAGGAAATAAATGTGGAGAAGGGAGAAGATAGAAGTGGTGGATGTAAACATCCTATGTTTATAGGACACGCCGTGTACAGAAGGTCCCAGTTCTCTTGTGCTACCGTCCCCAGACCGTGGCTGGTGGACACACTGACAGCCCGAGCTTCTCTCCCTTCAGGAGGACATGTCGGAGAAGGGGGGACAGATTTATGACCCCCTGGGCTGCCAGCTGCTGGCTGCTGGGCCCCCATCTTAGGCAGCCAACTTCCCGGATGATGCTGTGAGGGCACCCTCTGGGCAGCCACGTTGTCACCTACAGGTGGACTGCCGGCAGCCCCAGGCTCTGTCCCCTCTGCCGTGCCTGCCCCCTCCCTGCTCCCATTTCCTTTATCTCCTGCGGGTTCTCTGCTCTGGAGGTGCTGTCAGAAGGGAAGAGCTCGCAGCACTGGCTCTGCCACTCTTTCTAGCCACAGGAGACCAGTCCTCTTTCAGTAGCACTGCAAAGGAAAGCATTCCTCCTGGCAATTTTTAGGAGCACTGTAAAATTATCTCCAAATGTCATACATTTTAAACCAAAAAAAACTTGGAAGATAACCCTACACTTAACTAGCATAACTTTCTTTTAGTGTTTATTTCTTATGTAATTTTATTGAGATATAGTCACATACTAGATAATCATCCTAATAATAGGGTTACAACCAACGGCTCACAGCATCATCATACAGTTGTACATTCATCATCACAATCAACTTCGGAACATTTTCACTACTCAAAAATAAAAATAAAAAAGAACACTCAGAACATCCCATAGCCCTTATCTCCCCCTATTATTTATTTTCATCTTTATTCTCTTACTCATCTGCCCATACACTTGCTAAAGGAGCCTCTGTCACAAAGTTTTCACAATCACACGGTCGCATCGTAAAAGCTCTGTAGTTACACAACTGTGTTCAAGAATCAAGGCTACTGGAACACAGCTCCACAAGGCCAAGTCTTTCCTTCCAGCTATTCTAATGCAGTAAAAACTAAAAAGGGATGTCTATAGAATGCATAAGGATAACCTCTCGACTCTGTTTGAAATCTCTCAGTCACTGACTTTATTTTGTCTCATTTCTCTCTGCCCCCTTTTGGTCAAAAAGGTTTTCTCAATCCCTTGATGCCGAGTCCCAGCTCATTCTAGGATTTCTGTCCCATGTTGCCAGGAAGGTCCACACCCCTGGGAGTCAAGTCCCACATAGACAGGGGGAGGGCAGTGAGTTTGCTTGTTGTGTTGGCTGGAGAGAGAGGCCACAACTGAGCAACAAGAGGTTCTCTGGGGTGACTCTCAGGCCTAATTATAAGTAGGCTTAGCTTCTTTGCAGGAATAAGCTTCATAGGGACGAACCCAAGACTGAGTTTGTCAGTGTAACTTTTACTGACCTTCCGAGGGCTCGTGAAGCCTGACAGCAGTCTGTGGAATGCTCTCTCCACACCTGACAGGTGATTTCCTTCTCACCCGCCAACCCCCCACCCCAAAGGGTATCGATGAATGAAATTTTCTAAAACTCTCTAAGCAGAAGAAAAACTGTCAGGCGTCACACCTCGGCTCACAAAAAAGAAAAAAAAAACAGTAAAATGAAATGGCAGAAGGCACTGATTTCAGACTGGCCTCAGCCACAAAATAAGCCAGAAGCAAAAGACCCAATGAGAGGGGGGCCTAGAGCAAGGGCCGGGGGTCCCCAACGGACAGCGCAGCCCAGGGACGGGCTGCTGAGTGGCCCAACCACCCTGCTGGGGTGAGGGGCTGAGAGGGAGCCCCACTGCCAGCCCTGGGCCCCGCAACCGTGCCCAGCGGGGCCTCTTCAGTCACCCAAAGCCCCTCCCTGGCCAGCTGTGTCCACAGGGCGGCCCGGCCATCCTCACGCAGCACAGGCAGGAACTGTTATACGCGAAGAGCCACGGAGAGGAGAGGAGGGGGGGGGGGGGGCAGGGGGGGACAGGGAAGGGCGGGGAGGAGGCGTCTGTGCTCAGGAGCAGCAATCAGGACCAGCTGCAGCCCCCCATGGCCAGTTTTCTGGGACGTGTCCCTTGGCCTTGGCACCCACTATCGGGGGGCTCTCCGTCCCCACCCACAGGCAGACAGGATAGGGCTGCTCTGGCCAGCCATGTCCAGGTCCTGCTGGCCGGCGTGATGGCCCTCCCCCACCTCTCTGTCACCCACCCCCTCTCCCACCCCGTCCCCTCCCCCACCCCGTCCCCTCCATCACCCATCCCCTCCCCCACCCCGTCCCCTCCGTCCCTGCCTGCCCGTAGAGCTGCGCGGCAGCTCAGGGCTAGTGGAGGGGCATCAAGGAAGGGGAGCAGAACCCTGTGGGGGCCACGGCGCTCTCCTACTGGAGATGTTTGTGGACCTGCCTTCCGGGGTGACAGCACAACATGGGGTGTGCCTGCCTGGCCTGCACAGCCTCCGTCACTGGCCTCAGGCCTGGACAGCGCCGGGGCACTCCTGCAGCAGAGCTGCTCTTCCCTCCACTGCCCGGCAGACAGATGCCCGCAACTGCCCTGACCCCTGCCCTGACCCCTGTCCTGACCCCTTCCCTGACCCCCCGCGCCCTGCCCTGACCCCCACCCTGACCCCTGTCCTGACCCCCACCCTGACCCCTGTGCCCACCCTGACCCCTGCCCTGACCCCTGCCCTGACCCCTGTCCTGACCTCTTCCCTGACCCCCGCGCCCTGCCCTGACCCCCGCCCTGACCCCTGTCCTGACCCCTGCCCTGACCCCTGCTCCCACCCTGACCCCTGTCCTGACCCCTTCCCTGACCCCCGCGCCCTGCCCTGACCCCCGCCCTGACCCTGCATCCACCCTGACCCCTGCCCTGACCCCCACCCTGACCCCCACCCTGACCCCCGCACGCTGCCCTGACCCCCACCCTGACCCCTGCACCCACCCTGACCCCTGCCCTGACCCCCACCCTGACCCCTGTGCCCACCCTGACCCCTGCCCTGACCCCCGCCCTGACCCCCGCGCACTGCCCTGACCCCCACCCTGACCCTTGCGCCCACCCTGACCCCTGCCCTGACCCCCACCCTGACCCCTGTGCCCACCCTGACCCCCGCCCTGACCCCCACGCCCGTTCCCCATGCCCCGCTTCTGCCCCGCATCAGGTGCTGCCCGACAGCTGCCGAGGGTCCGGCCCTGAGCTGACCCTGGGAATGACTTTAAGGACGAGCACGTGTCTCGGTCACCTCTGGGTTCCCGACACTTACACGGGGCTGGACCTGCTGGCTGCCCAGTGAGTGCAGCTCGTAGGAAAGGCTGAGCTAGTGAACGACCACGAGGGTGACACCAGCCAGCCACACAGCGAGTGTGAACTGCCTTTGGGCCGGTGTAGATGAGCAGGACCAGGAGGCCGCTCCAGGGGAACTTGGAATCAACAGTGTTTCTTTCTCCCGCCTCCCTCCCTGTTTTCTTTCTTTCTCTTCTTCCTTTCTTTTTAGTAGTGTTTTAAGGAATTCCTAAGCTAGTAGAATAAATCTGTTTAAGCTGAGATGACAAGGGAGGTAAGGTTTGCAGAACCGGAATGAAAAGGTGGGCTGTCATGCCGACCGCCCCCCTTTCTTGATGAAAATGAAGGGAAATCTGCCCATGGTGAGAGCATCTCCACGTGGGAGCAGAAAGATGGTGAAGCGTCTTAGAATCGAGGTTCCTAGGGACGCGTCCGCGCTGGTGGTCAGTAGGCCAGGTGAGGTGGGAGGCACGGGGATAAGGCGAGAGGAGCTGATACCCTAGGACCAAATGGGGATCAAGGAACCGGACAGAGGCTTCTGAAGGAGAAGACCCCGTGTTGTCAGAAAGGGCGTGTCCGAGAAGGGGGACTGGAGACTCCCGTCACGTCTCTGCGGTGGTGCTGAAGGGCAAGAGGCAGCCGCGGCGGCAGTGAATGGAGGAGCTGCAAAAGGAGAAGACAGTGTCGGGTGGAGGGAAACCGCCACTGCCCGGTATAGTCCGTGTTTAACAGGAAGCTAAACCCGTCAGCAGAACCACAGAAGACCAGGGGTGCACGACTGGGGAGAAGGACCAGGGTTAAGGGGAGGTTTGGATTTTCTGTTTGGTGAGGGTGTTCATTGGTCATTTTTCTCTTGGGAGCAACGAAAATTGTCTAAAATTGAGCATACTGAGGATTAGACAACTGAATGAGGATAATATCAGCCAGGGACTGTTGACCTTGGACATTGTCCATGGTGCCCAACGGGGGGGGCGGCTGAAGGATGCACAGACTGAGAAGAACAGTGGAGAATGGTGGAACGTATGATCAAATACTGCGCTGCTAGAGAAAGGAATGTGTTCAGAACCTAAGTTTTCCGTAGCACCTAATCTAATTCACCCAATCTGCATAGATCAGTTAAACAACCCAAAAACATGGAGCCCAGAATGGAAATGAGGGCTTGCAATTCTATATAGTTTAATGTAATACCCAGAGACATCCCAGAGTTTGTTGAGCAGTTAATCAAAAAGTATTAGCAAAGTCCCTTGATGAATGAGAAAAAAACACAGAACTATTAATCTCTACCACTGGGGAAACCCTGATACTGTGTCAGACATTAGGGACACCCATGTCAATAGGCCAAGCTCTTGATCTTGAGGCTTACTCTTGTGAAATAATAGTACTTTAAAAATACAAGAACAGAAATGAAAAGCAGAATGCTAGGTTTATGAGTAGAATACATACAGAAAGATAAGTCAAAATATAGACTATTCAAACAACACAATTAACAAATATGAATTAATTGACATATTTAGACCTCTGTCCCCAGTACTTTCAGTTTACACATTCATTGCAAATTGCCAAAAGAACATTTACCATAGTGTCCATATGCCAAGCCACAAAACAATTATCAGGAATTTTCAAAGGTTAAATTCATTTAGTGCATGTTCTTCCACAATTTAAAAAATTGAGGTAAAAATCAATAACAAAATATAAAGAGAAAAACCCTAAATGTTTGGAAATTAAAAACATACTTCAGAATAACTCACCAGTCAAAGAAGAAATCACCAAAAATTATATTGAATGAAATGATAACAAAGATCACAGAATATCAAAATTTGTAGGAGCAGAAATTTATAGCCTTAATTGTATGTATTAGAAGGGAAACAAAAGTTAATGATTTAAGTCTTCCTCTCCAGAAGTCAGGAAAAGGGCAGGAATTAAATCCAAAGATTTTAGAAGAAAAGAAATAATAAAGATTATAACAGAAAATAATAAAATATAAAATGAGTTAATAGAAAAAATCAGCAAAGCTGAAAGTTGGTTCTTTGAGAAGATAGTAAAATAGACAAGCCTTTGACAAGACTAACCAAGAAAAAAGAGAAGGAAGACACAAATAAGCAGTATCAAGAATACAAAAGGGCAAATAATTACAGTTTGTGCAGAAATTAACAGGATTATAAAAAGATGCTAAAAATAATTTTATGCAAATAAATGTGAAAATTTAAATGAAATAGACAACTAGAAAAACAGAATTTACCTCATTGATATAGAAAGAAATAGAAAATCTCAATGATTATATATATTTAAAAATTTATTCTATAATTTAAGACATTTATGAAATAATATCCTAAAAGAAAATTTCATACCAAGAGCATTTCACTGGGGAATTTTTCCAACCACTTACTAAAGAAATAAAAATCTTACATAAATTCTTTCAGCGATCAGTGTAAGAGGATGAGTTCAACATAACCTTGATACTAAAACTAAGAAGAAAATTACAACAGAGGAAAGCTCCAAACAAAATACAAATACAAGCACGAAATCCAGCCATTTACATAAATATATGCACAGTTTATGTACACAAACACACTAATAAAGTTAGGCTTACCATAGGAATACCTAATTGGTTTAACTTTCAAAAATCAATCAAAATTTGACAAATGGTGCTAGGAAAACTAGATATTTACTTACAAAAGAATGAGATTGGACACCTTACATCACACCCTATTAAAATTTATCTCAAAATGGATCACAGGCCTAAATGTAAGAACTAAAACTAACAAACTCTTATGTTTACTGCTAGAAAACATAGCAGTAAACCTTCAACAACTTTCATGAAAATCATGACCTTTGTGATCTTCAGACGCGTGGTAGTTTGACGCTGTCACGTACCCCAGAAGAGGCCGTGCTCTTTCCATCCCTCCCGATGGGTGCAGGTCTTTCGATGAGGTCACTTCAGCTGGGACGTGGCCTCTCGCACTCAGATGTGCCTTGATCCTCCTGCTGGCATCCTTCACAAGAGTTTCAGCACAGACAGAGCTAAGAGATGAAGCCCAGAGAAGCCCAGAGAAGCCAGTGGACGAAGCCGAGAGCTCATGGAGAAAGCCCTGGGTAGGCTGAGCCAGAACCCACAGAGGCTACAGAGAGGAAGTCAGTGAAGCCAGAAGCTGGAAGCAACGACACCCAGGAGAGAAGAGTCTGCAGAGACTGGCATGTGCCTTCCCGTGTGGCCCAGGAGACCCGGGTGCCAACAGCCTGTCTCCAGAGTCCAAGTATCATCCTGTTGATGCCTTGAGTTGAAACATTTTCATGGCCTAAGGACAGTATATTGTATGCTAATAAATCCCCACTATAAAAGTCAACCCATTTCTGGTATACTGCATTTTGTCAGTTTTAGCAAACCAAACAATAGGAAACAAAAAATGCAAAAGGAAAGAGAAAAATAGATAAATGGGACTACATTAAAATTAAAATATTTTGTAGTTGACACTATCATTAAGAAAAAAAAGAAAATCCACACAATGGGGGGAAATAAATGCAAATCATATATCTGATAATGTACTTGTATCCAGAATTTATAAAGAGCTATTACAACTCAGTAATAAAAAGACAAATAACAATTTAAAAATGGGCCAAGAATCCAAAAAGGCATTTCTCCAAAGAAGATATACAAATGGCCAAAAAGCACATGAAAGCTGCTCAGCATCATTGGTCACTAGGGAATGAAAAGCAAAACCACCATGAGATTTCACCTCACACACCCACTGCAATGACTGCTAATAAAATAATTATTTTAAATGGACAGTAATGAGCGGTTGCGAGCACGCTAGGAAAGCAGCAAGTGCATGGCCGGTGGGGATGTCTGGTGTCCCGCATCTCGTGGAGGTGGCCTTTGGTGCTGCCCTCAGAGGCAGGTGCAGGCGTGTCCTGGCGTCCCAGCGGTGCACTCACTCTGGGAACTGGCGCTGCCCTTGGAGGCGGGTGCAGGCGTGTCCTGGCGTCCCAGCGGTGCACTCACTCTGGGAACTGGCGCTGCCCTCAGAGGCAGGTGCGGGCGTGTCCTGGCGTCCCAGCGGTGCACTCACTCTGGGAACTGGCGCTGCCCTTGGAGGCGGGTGCAGGCGTGTCCTGGCGTCCCAGCGGTGCACTCACTCTGGGAACTGGCGCTGCCCTCGGAGGTGGGTGGGGGCGTGTCCCTGTCATCCCAGCGGTGCACTCACTCTGGGAACTGGCGCTGCCCTCGGAGGTGGGTGGGGGCGTGTCCCTGGCATCCCAGTGGTGCACTCACTCTGGGAACCTTTGCCAGCCCATGCTCCGGGGATCTGTGCACTTCTTTGCATTTTATACTTCAATACAATATTCGTTAAAAGAAACGTGGAAATAAATGAAATATATAAGAATTACTCTGAAAAGGAAAAAACATTTAGGTATCTACGCATACTCAGGGCCCTGTGCACGGGGACACAGATGGAGCAGACATGGTTTCTCCTTCAAGGAGACTGTGAGCCATCAGAGGCTGTGAAAAACAGGCTGGGAGACAAGACTCTGAGCTGAAGAGGCAGGAGCCAGCTGGAGGATGAGAATTCAGCCTGGCTCTGGGATGGTTTTTCTGCTTCCCAGAAGCTCTTCTGCATGGCTTCTGAGCACCTGAACGAAAGTAACAGTCAGTCTGTCCCCATGACCTTCAGAGGAGCACCCTGCCACGAGGAGGTGACCTCAGCCCTGACCCGGAGAAGAGCGCATGGCCCTGAAGTTGAGGCTGAATTCATGCAAGTTTCCAACAAACTCACGAGCCTGCTTCCGTCTGGGAAGGACCTGAGATTCCTGGGCACTCGGTGGCCTCTAAGGCCCTAGGAATCTGGATGGCCCTCAGAGTCACCTGTTTTCTCTCTGCTTATGCAGTGGTGCCAGTCTGAAAGAATGCATGGACCCTAAAAAAACCATGTTTTAATCCTAATCCCATTCTGTAAATGCAGCCGTTTCTTCTAATCCTTACTCAGGACTGTATGCTTGAAACGTTAATTAGATCATCCCCCTGGAGATGTGACTCAATCAAGGGTGATTGTTAAACTGTATTAGGTGGACACGTATCTCCACCCATTCCAGGTGGGTCTTGATTACTTTACTGGAATCCTATAAAAGAGAACAACAAGAGAGAAGGCCAGGAGATTCTGAGAGAACAGAGAATGACATAGCCATGAGAAGCAGAGTCCACCAGCCAGTGACCTTTGGAGTTGAAGAAGGAAAATGCTGCCCAGAGAGCTTCATGAAACAGGAAGCCAGGAGAGAAAGCTAGCAGGTGACACCGTGTTCACTGTGCCCTTCCAGATGAGATAAACCCTGATCGTGTTCGCCATGTGCCTTCTCACTTGAGAGAGAAACCCTGAACTTCATCGGCATTCTTGAACCAAGGTATCTTTCCCTGGATGCCTTAGATTGGACATTTCTATACACTTGCTTTAACTGGAACATTTTTTCAGCTTTAGAACTGTAAACTAGCAACTTATTAAATTCCTCTTTTAAAAAGCCACTCCATTCCTGGTATATTGCATTCCAGTAGCTGGCAGACCAGAACGCAGGGAGAACTGAGGCCCGAGCAGGAGAGGAGCTTCTCGAGGCCACAGGCCCACCCTGGTACTGCTTCTCTTGGACACGGTTTCCGTTCCAACCAGCCGGCCTCATCATGCAGCTGAAGAACAACATGGCAACTAACAGCTGTGGTTAGAAGTAGGCGCCTATTTGATGTTTGTTTCAATTTTCTGTGTCCTAATGGAAGCGTGTAACTGCAGAGAGACTCTGCATCGCTGTGTGTGGGCATATTGTAGATTTACACTCGGTGAGAGAAAGAAAACAAACAAAAATCAAACGAACAAAAAAAGAACTTCCCTACTTTACTGGCCAACCGAGCATAAGAATCACATTAAAATACTTCTTAATTCATTTTTTTAATCCCTTAATCCAGGACCGTGAGAATATGTCATGGAAACCTGGGCTGCCCAGGTCCCTCCGCCAGCCCCGGCAGTGCTTTCCAGGGACAGGAAGTGTCATGATTGAACCTCACTCTGGGGCCCCCGCACCTGGGGGTTTCCGTGCTGGAACCGTCCTGGCACAACTTAGCAGGTTGGTATGGACAGAGCAGAGACCCAGGCTTCATTTTGCTGCCACGTAAACAGCAGAGCTTCTCAAACTCAGCAGCAGGACCTGCAGGGCTGGAAAACTCCACTGTGGGGGCTGCGCTGCGCCTTGTGGGACGTACAGCAGCACCCCTGGTCTCCACCTCTAGAAGCCAGGAGCACCCCCTGTTGTGATGACCAGAAATGTCCCCGGACATTGCCAAATGCCCCCCAGGGGGGGGAGCAAAACCAGCAGGGGTTGAGAGCCTAATGCGAGGCATGGTCGTCCAGTTGGGATTTGGCTTCCACTCACGCGGCACCCAAGTGACCCTGGCAGAAAGGAATAGGAATAAGCTCTGAGCCTGCCATATGCTCAGCACCTACTTATGAGACACACCAGGTCAGGTGCTTTACACGCATCATCTCACTTTCCCCCCACAACTGAGGTAGTGACCAGGCAGTGCTCGAAGGTGCTAACGCAGTGCACATCCCTGGTAGTGTGAGCAGAAAAGGACGTTCACTTCTGACAGGTGAAACTGGGCAGCTCACTGACTCTCCAGGTGAGCCGGGAGGTGTGGCAGAGGACCATGGCCTCCAGGAGCCAAAGACTCTGCCACAAGATCCACTCCTCCTGATGCCCTGCCCTTTCCATCGAGCACTTCGAAGTCAGGGTCTCTTCCAGGGCATTTGTTGATTGCGTCCCTGCACCAGAGCTGCAAAGGACGCTGGTAAAGTGAGTTTCTCCGGGAAATAGAGAAATTCCTCAGACCTGTGAAGGATGTTCAAAAACTCCTGAGTTGCCCCATGCGTGTCCAGTGACTGCGTGATGTAAAGAGTATCCTGCCGGTTCTACAGGTGAGGAAATGGGCTCAGGGAGTTGAGTAACATGCTCAGGGTCCTTTCCAGTGTGTGAACTCAGCTACAAGCTGCCCCATTATTCCATGAATGTTTTCCCATATGGAGGAATAACCCAAGTCAGTGTGCGGCTCCCCATGGCCCCACCACCGGCCGTTACTGCTCTTTCCAAGGAAGTGCCTAGGACAGGGTCACTGTTGCAATTTTGCTCTGTCCAGATTTTCCTCAACCATGGAGAAATCACAGCTCGTCGATGCGTTCCAAGTGTTCCCTCAGGGGCCATGACAAACCACGGGAGCTGTTCTAGAGTTAGTGGCCCCAGAGGACAGAGACAGGCTCTGTGAACTTCTTTGGCCTTCAAAGGAATTCTCTTTTCTGCAGTCTGAAGGAAAAGGGGGCCAACAGGGCTGTGCCCCTAGGGTAGGCGCGTCTGAGGGGTCCCTAATGGCCCCCACCTCCTGGTGTCCCTCTCCCTCTCTTTCTCACGTTAATTCTTTCATTCATTCTGAAAATGTTTTCTGAGCTCAAACATGTGCCCATCACCCTGAGGGAATTATTGAGGCTAGAAAGATGAACCAGTCATGTGTCCGCTCCACGTCAGGCAGGCTGTCGATGCTGCTGTCACAAGCTACGATGAACTTGGTGGTTTCAGCAACATGAATGCATCAGCCTACAGCCCTGCAGGTCAGAAGTCTGCTTCAGGACCCCCGAGGCTAAAACCAAGTTGTGAGCAGGGCCAGGTCCCTTCTGGAGACTTCACGCCTTCCCCAGCGTTGCCCTCAGCTGCAAGCTCGAAGGCGGAACTGTAGGCCAGGCCTTCTCCTGCTGCCACCTCTTGCTGTCTGCAGTGGGACAAGACTGTCCATCTCTATGGACCTGGGTGATGTGATTGGGCTCCCTGGATCTCCTCTCGAAGTCCTGACCCTGATCGCGTGGCCAGGTTCCCCCTCCCGCCCCGCAAGGTAGCACGTTCACGGTCTCCCAGCCCGGGGCCTGCTCCGCCCTACGGGCCGCACACACTCTCCTCATCTGTCAGTGTATCCAGTACCGGCATCCCCTGTGCACAGGCTGTCTTGTGGCAAGGGTGCCCTGGCACCTGGGCTGGACTGGCCACTGGGAAGAGCAGAAGAAAATGGAAAGCAGCTTTAAAGAAAAGCCATAGAAGAGGCAAATTTTAAGCTGACTCTACCTCTAATGACAGCTAGGGTTTCTCTGTCTGAGACGAATGGACACTCACCTCCTCGTGTTTTATTTTGCCTCCCTTGATGGGAGGGATTATTTTATTCCTTCTCTGCAGCACACTTTCCCCATCCACCGTCGCTCTTTGTCACCATGCCCTACATTTTGAATGTTCTGTAGGTTTCGGCTTGCGCTAACAAGGAGAACTATGGCTTGGGAAGATCTCTCACAGTTAAGCAAAGATGTGACTTTTTTTCCTTAGCAGAAATACCTTCTGAGTGAGAAGACCCACCACTTACTAGGTGGTTGACATTAGAGAATCTGCAACTCCTCTTATCTCCAGTTTTCTTATTTATGAAATGGGAAGATGTCCACATTCCAGGCAATCACGAAATCCCACATGGGGAGGTCAAGGCCATATTCAGGTGGAATGGCCTCTACAATCTCTTCTAGGTCTGAAGGGCAATGCTGACTGTCAGGGCAGGCAGGCGGGGCGGTGTCAGGGGTGAGAGAGCTTACACGCCCCTTTCTCAGGCACCCTCTCCTGGCATGCTACCTAACCTCTAGTATAATGAGCTCCTGTCACATGCTGAACTCATTTCTCCGTCTGGTACCCTACCCCTCTAAGGTATCTCCCTTCCCAGGATAGGGCCAGTGCCTGACTCTCATTTATCGGGTTTTTATAGAGCATCCGGTACTTTCCCAGCTGCTGAGAATGCAAACAGGTGGGCACGTCCTTTGCCTTCACAGTCTTTGCGGTCTCCTGAGTGGCATCACAGGTGCTCAGCAAATGTCTGTGGGTTGAATGAACTGATTAGTGTATGCACCCAGAGTCCATGGAGAGTGGAAGGCGCAGGTCTGACTGAAGCTAAGCGCCAGATAGTGGCACCTGTCTGATGCGCCATTGCTCGGTGTCCTCCACGAGCCTGCGAGCTCTGAGGCCTGGAACAAGTGGCTCCTACAGCCACAGGCAGGGTCCAGCCTACGAGCCCCCTCGACTTCCCGGTGCGTCTGCAGAGGCCTGTGCGCGTGGGGTCTGGAACCAGTGGACTCGGAGGAGAACCTACCGGAGGCTCGTCGGCTGCTCTCCCCAGCACCCCAGCTCCTTCCTCTTCTTCCCGGCTCAGGCCCCTCAGCTCTGGCCTCACTTGTGAGGTAAGACCCATCCCCCCACCTCATTAAAACCTTCTCCAGTTTATACCCCCAAATGTGTTAGAACAATATTTCTTTACCTTTTTATTTTAAAATAATGTCAAACATAAGGGAAAGTTGAGTACATAATTTAAAAATACTGTAGTGAACCCAATATACCCCTTACCCTTATTTACCAACTTTTAACATTTTGCCATATTTGCTACATCACTCTGTCTACCTATTTTCTAAACATTTGAGAATAGATTGCCTACATTGTACTCCTTGAACACAATACTTCCATATGCACTTCCTAAGAAATAGGATATTCACTTATACAGCCATATTAACTCTCAAGCCCAAGAAATTGAACATTGGTACAAACTATATATTCCAACTTTTTCAACTGTCCCAATAATGTCCTTTGGCATTTTCTCCTCCATTATTAGATCCAGTCCAGGAGCATGAACTGTCAGTGTCTCTTTAGTCCTCCTCTTTTCTTAATTGTGGTAACATTTAACATAAAATTTCCCACCGCAACCAAAGCCTACAATGCAGTGGCATTAATTACGTGCACAGTGCTGTGCCACCATCACCACCATCGATTACCAGAATTTTCCCATTGTCCCAGACAGAGACCCTGCACCCAACGTGCGTTAACGCCCCCTGCCCCCTTCGCCGCATCCCTGGAAACCCGGACTCATCTTTCAGTCTCTATGATATGCATAGTCTAGCTATTTCATGTAAGTGGAATCATACAATATCCGTTCTTTTGTATCTGTCTTGTTTCATTCAATCTAATGGCCTCAAAATTCATCCATGCTGTAGCATGAATCAAAATTTCGTTCCTTTTTAACGTTAAATAATATCGTATTGCATGTATATCCCACATTTTATTTGTTCATTCTTCTGCTGATGAACGTTGAGTTGCTTCTACCTCTTGGCATTTGTAAATACTCCTCTGCCGTCATTGTTGGCACTAATGTCATTCAAGTCTCCACTGGAAATTATTTGGATATAGACTTAGAAATGGAATTGCCGGGTCAAATACAGTCCCATGCTTAACTTTTTGAGGAACCACAAAATATTTTCCACACCAGCTGCACCGTTTTATATTCCTGTTTCTCAGTATCCTTGTCAGCACTTGTTATCTTCCATGTTTTAGATAATAGCCGTTCTAGTGAGTGTGAGGTGATAACTTACTGCGACTTTGATTTGAACTTTCCTAATGGCTAATATATTGAGCAACTTTACACATGCTTCTTGGCCATGTGCATATCTTCTTTGGAGGAATGTCTGTGCAAGTCCTCTGCCCATTTCTTACTTGAACTGTCCATCTTTTTGTTGTTGAGTTGTTCTGGATATTAAACCTAGGTCATATTTGGCTTCCAAATATTTTCTTCTATTCTGTAGGTTGGTTTTACTCTCTTGTTAAAGGCCTTTGATGCATAAATGTTTTTAATTTTGAGGAAGTCCAATTTATCTATTTCTTTTTAGTTCGTTTCTTGGGTTTTGTAAGTGAAGAAATGGTCTAAAAGAGGCACAGAGGCAGGCACCGAGCTTTATTCAGGCACCAGCATGGCGGGGTCTGAGGGGCACCTCCAGCCCCCCGGGGGGGACAGTGCAGGATCTTTCATACTTGGGGGACTGGGCGAGGTGACAGGTGGCACGGGGCAGGAAAGGGCCCTGAGCCGGAGGCCCGGGTGTCGGTGGGGAGTTCCTGAGCAGGTGGGGGGTCAAGTGGAATGTTCCCTGGCAGGGCCGCTGCCATCGTCTCCTGTCAGGGATCCAAACCCACCAGATTTCTCACGTAAAATCTAAGCATCCATAGCCCAACATGGCCCCTGAAGTCATTTCCACGTTTTCTTCTAGAAGTTTCATAGATTTAGCTCTTATATTGAGGTTGTTGATCCGTTTTGAACTAATGTTTTCGTGTGGTGTGAGGATGAGTCTCATCCTAATGCGTGTGAATGTCCAGTGTTTGCAACACTATTTGTGAAAGAGACTTGAGAACAATAATTTTTAAAAACAGAATATGTAAGAATAGTTATGCTCAGCAATCTGTAGTAGACAGAGAAGAAAACCTTGGAAAATGTCTCTGTTCCCGGCAGCCTGAACTGCTGGCTGAGTCCGAGGCCCCAGAGCCCCATTAACAAGCTCTGCGGGAGCACCCCCGCATCGGGCTTGGATGCAGAGGACTTCGGAGGAGCACTGGTTCCCACAGACATGGATGGGGAGGACGGAGAGCAGGCGTTGGAGCAGTCGTGGCATCCTCTGCTGAGATCATTAGGCCCCAAAGAGTCAGAGCTGCGTGAGCCCCTGGAGACCATCTTGTCCACTGGGCCTTGCGTTTTGCACGGGTTTGACGTGTCCTGAGTGCACGGTCAGAGTGCTTTGAGGAGGGCATGTGGGCAGCAAAGAGTGCTCGTTCTCAGACAGGCCTGTGGCGCGTGCTCAGGGGAGTACGTGCCAGCCTGAGAGCGACCCGAGCGTTTTGGGAGTGGGGAAAGGGCTGGGAATGTGCTGTGATGCGTATTTTAATCCTGAGCCATCCTTACCGCTTTAATAAATTGTCATAGTCTCATTTGTCCCAGGGGGTTCCAAGAAGATCAAATGATGGAAAGCCCCTACCAACTGCAGATGTTGCGAGTATCTGGGAGTGTTATTAGTGCATTGACAGTATTTCTGTCTCTGTGGAGGGCACAGCTGACCCTCTAGGCCACCATGGGGACAACCTGATAAGAAGCCCCAGGGATGACCGAACACAATCTGACTTAATTCAGCCCTCTTCCTGCAGATGAGACCATCTGCGTTAAAAAAAATAAAGGAAGCATTTCACAATCATTTAGGACAAAGAAAGAAACAAGGAAGCTGAGTGGGTCGTTATCTTGACACAATTACTCATCAGGTTTAAAGCGGGATGGTGAGAAGATGGCGCCTCAAGGCGACCACCGGGCCTGGCAGTGTCCCACCCACACACGCTTGGGCACACGCACACTCACAGTGATGCGGGTGCACACCCTTACAAAACACAGACGCACACTCAGAAATGAAATGCACACCCAGATGACACTGCAGGCGCCTCCTCCCTCACCCCATTCCCGGGGCCCACCCAGGGCTGCAGGTAAAGAGGCTGCCAAGAGGTGGAGCAGCACCCAGGCTGGAGACCACAGTCCGACGAGGCCGGAGGGGCCTCCTGGGAAGGCCCAGACCAGTCAGTCAGAAGAGGCAGCGGCCAGGTCTCCCTGGAAGGGGCCCAGCTCTGCCCGAAGGCCCGGGGAAGACCACCAGTGACGCTCCCCTTCGTCCAGGGGGCAGCGCAGCCCAGGAGTCGGGCCGCCCCTTCTCGCAGAGGCCCCTCGTGCCCCTCGGGTCTCGTTCTATCTTGAGATTCCGGCTTGTCCTCTGTTACAGAACCAAGCCCACAAGCGATACCAAACTCCTTTGAGACCAGGCTGTGGTCCGCCAGGGCAGCCATTCCGCCAGTGCCACACGCGCCGCGTCCCCCAACCCACTCCTCTCTGCACTCCCGCTGCCAGCACCAGCCGCAGTGTCTGCCGCCAGCCCTCTCTCCCTCACCTCCGTTCCCGGCACAAACATCCAGAGGGCAGCTGCCAAAGCGGACATTTAACTGTGTAAGCCCCGCTCACAGCTCCCTGGGAAACCCCCGAGCCAAGTGCAGGCACGCAGCCCCCAGCCCTCAGGGAGGCCATCCCCCCACCTCGCCTGGAACACGGCGCGCCCTCCGCGCACCCCAGCCTCCGCCTCCAGCTCTTCCCCACCATTACCCAGCACGGGCGCTGCCCACCGGCGCTCAGTCTGGACGAGCAAAGACAGAGCAGCACGGTCCAGGAGGGCAGCGTCCTCACCCACGTTGGCTCTCAGGGCCTGGCCAGCACCTGTCTCCCCGCAGCCCCCCACCCCGCCTGCCAGCACCCTCTCGGGTGGACTCGGAGCCCTGCATCCTGGCCAGCCTTGGGCTTTACCGTGAGGCATGTGGGCATTTGCTGGGTAGTGGCAGCAGGTGGTGGAGACATCGCGTGGCCATGGCCTGCCCAGCACGGGCTCTTCCTCGGCCCCCGTGGCCCCTTCCAGCCCGGGACACCACGCCCTCCCACCTTCCCTTCGCAAACCGTTCGTGACAGAGTCGGAGGCAGGGCTGCACACCCAGCCTCGGCCCATCCCTGGTGCGAAGGCTCTCCAGCCCTTGGGCAGGGATTGGTCCACTGTCCTGGGGCCGCTGAAGACTGAGATGATCCCTGCAAAGGGCCAGGCACTGGGCAAACCCGGCAGATGGCAGCCATCACCCACCCGATCCCAAATCCCCCACCCTAGGACTCTGTCCAGCTCCCGTCTGGGCACCCGACAGGCCCAGAATAAACTTGCAGAACCAAGCGGGACTCTGCAGCGGCCAGCCCCAGCGGATGTGGACTCAGCCTGACCCCCGTGGCCACCTGAGACACAGGAAGCCACAAGCCGGGCTGGGGACCCCAGGCAGTGCCGGGGACCGGGAAAGGAAGGCTGCGCTCACTCGCCACCACCACCCTTGTCAGCCCAGCGGCTCAGCCGTCCCCCTGGCCAGTGCACAGGTTGCAGCTGGACGTGGCCGGCCCATCCCTTTGCAGTTCTCCCTGGAGAAGGGATTTGCTCTTTCTCTGGCCCCAGTTTCCTGGCTGAGCTTCCTGGCTGGGCCTGGGTGTCAGAGACCTGCAAAGTTGGTGGTCCAGCCCTCTGGGGAAGGGACTCCTGTGTAGGCCCCGTCCTGGGGTGCGAAGGCATCCAGTACAGAGCTCCAAGCCGCCGCAAACATGCCATGGAACCAGAGCCAATGAGCCCATTACCTTGCTCATTAATTAATCACAGTCCATAATACAAACTCAGTTAAATCAAGAGTTCCCAGACTGTTCCCTTTTGCTTAAAGGAAATGTAGTCTTTAGAGAAAAAACCTTACAATTCAGAAGCTGAGTATTTCCTTGCAGAGCTGTTTCTCCACCAGCCCCTGCACTGCCTCCTTGAAGGCCAGCACTTCACTGCCCTACAGCTGCCCTCCAGGTGCGCTGCTGCTTTCACAGATTCATCCCCAGACCTGTCACCAGTGAGTCCACCTGGGCCGCGCCCCGGACTTGTGTCGTGTGGCAGGAAGAGCAGAGCGTGGGTCTGGGGTGCCCTTCGTTCCACGGACCATGGGAGGGGTTGCCCAGCAAAGGAAAGCAGTTTCCTTCTTTTCGAGGAAATCCCTGCAAGGAGCCTCCTCGCAGCTCAAACCCACGGCCTCTGCCCCGCCAGGCACTGGCCCGGAGCTGGGGCCGCCTGAGAGCCAGCAGCCGGCCCGGGCAGGGCTCGCCCCACGTGTGACCTGTGCACAGGGCACAGCCCCGTGGCAGAGGGTCTCAGAAAGCTGACAGCTTCAGCTCACACCCACGGGAAACACGCCTGTGGGCCCCAATTACCTTTAATTTGGGGCCACTTAATGCCTTTTTCAACTCCTATTGTCTCAGTTTAACAAGTGGAATCATAAATTATGCAATCAATAGCAATTGCACTTATTCGCAATTAGAATAGTCAGCGCTCTGCCTATGAATAATTAATACTAGGATAACCTTGGTGGAGCAAATGCACTTTGGAGAGGGAACTGAATATTTAGGAAGTCTCCATTTGTGATTTCCATTTGGGGTTGAAATGATGACCCAGTATCTCTCCTCAAATAGCGTTCGACCAGCAAGTGTACAGTGCTCTGAGCTGGAAAGACTCAAGGCCCAAATATCCCCAAGGCTTTCGTTTTGTTCTTATGGCTTGAAGCATAGGAAGCAGGAGTATCATGTGCTAGTGAAGATCCACTCAACAAACCCTCCCTGCGTGGTTCTGGACCAGCGACTGAGAACAGTCTGTGAGCCCGTTCTCCTCCTCTGTGGAGAGCGATGGCATCTGTGACCCTTCAATCCCATTTTGGATTTTAAATTTTTAAGATATTCTCAGAATTTTTAACTTGAGGTCTGTGGATCCCAAGGGATCTAGAGACAGAACTATATTTCAATGTATTTTTTCTTGGTAAGCCTCATATTTTATTTTAGACATTTAAAAACATTATTCTGTGAAAGAATTCATCCTTCACCAGAATTCCAAGGAGGTCTATAGCACAAAAAAATTCAGAACCCCAAAAAGAATGGCACATATATATCCCTATACAGAAAAATACAGAAAAATAAATTTTGGTCCAAACAAAGAGAAAATGTGGTAGATTTTCACCCAGCTGTGCTGGAAAAGAGCTCAGCACTTGTCTACCCCAGGTTCCCCGCGTCCTGCTGTCTGCCCTATCTGCAAAGCAGGAAAGACTTCCAGCCTCCGTGGCAGCTCCACGAAGCCCTTTTATCAACACGGCCTCACACGACCCACCCACCAGCCCCACGAGCTGGGCACACCATGCTGGCTCTACACGTGAACTGAGGCTTGGCGAGGCTGACCTGCCCAAAGTCAGACCAAAGTCTCGTGTCTCTGAATCCTTGTTGCATCATTCTGCCATGCCAGCCTTCCAGCGTTGGTTACTGCATGAAATAAAACTTACCAACAAAATCCATGACTTACGGGAGTAGAAGAATTACACTCAGTCAGATGTCCTAATATGGTGACATTGCCTTCCTTCACGTCGAAAATGACATGTTTTCCTGGCAGAGGACAGAAATTCCCAGCGCCACCACTGGGCTCCATGGGAGAAGGGAGCTTATGCTCCGAGAGCCTGGGCCCCCAACACCACTCCAGCAAGCCGTGCGACTGTGCTGGGTCAACATCTTCTCTAGGAGCAAAGGGGATGTTTCAATGCTCAGCATTTCTGTGATGTGCTTCCAGAATGAAGCTTGGTCAAATCTTTAACTTACAAGACAAGGAATTCTAAACATGTATGTATTGCTGAACTCATAGCTTATGATATAGAGAACTAGTTCCTGAGAGCTTAGAGAACCTTCCAGAACATTCCAACGCAATCAGAGGACTGGCTCTTGAGGCCTGAGCGGGCCTTCTAGAACATTCCAACCGAAAGCACACAAGACTGTTCAAGTCAACAACTTAGGGGCCTTTTATTCCAGAACTCCAAGTGTGTTCCAAGCACTGAGGGCCTCACCGGAAAGCGTGGTGAGATACACGTTCAGCCCAGGAGGACGACAAATACGTAAAAACAAAACTGCAACACGGGCAGGATGTGCCGGGGGGCCCGCGACAAGCAGCCGGAGAGTTTCGTTTTGACTGGTTGCCTGGGGGAGATGGGTTCTGAACCTGGGAATCGGCCCTCAGATGTACCCCGGCTCTCCACCCTCACCACTGGGTGAGGAAGGACGCGAGGGGAACTTTCCAGAGAAATGATCCGCAGCTATGAAAAAACAAGCAAACAAGCAGGCCCTGGGAAAGGCTCTGGCACATTCAGGGACAGGAGGGAGGTCCGAGGCCCGGGGTCTGGACCTGCAGTCCTTGCACACCAGGAAGAGGGGGCTGAAATGCACCGCACGCTGGCAGGGAAGCAGCTGCCACCTTCAGGACAAGACGGAGGAAAGCTGATGTTTTAGAAGACCCGCTCTTGGGGCCGGGGGTCGAAGGGCTGAGGAATTCGAGGCCTAGAGGTCACGTAGAGACTGTGGAACCTCCTGAGAACAAGGGGCTACCTCAGAATTCCTACATAAAGGCCAAAGCTGCCGCCTCACAACGTTAATTAAGGTCTTTTTTTCACAATTTCAGCAAAAAAGAAAGCTGATATAGCATTCATGTAGAGGGATAATGTGGGCCACGGGTAGAGAATTAAATCGGCTATTTGGAAAACTCAGCTCTCCAAATATCTTTAGCACAGTTTGGCTGCTCCACACAGAAAGTGGACTTTACCCGAATGGCACAGGGCCTGCGCATCCCAGCATGAGCCAGGCCTGGGTCACGGTTTGTGGGAACACCTAACCTCAGGCATACCACTCAGCCTTTGGTTAAGTTCCTAGTGGACAAAGAAAGAAGGAGAAAGGGGAGAGAGGTGAGAACAAGGGGAAAAGAGGACGAGGAAGAGAAAAGGAACGAAGGAGAGAGAGAAGCCGGGTGGTGGGCTGCGGTGTGCGGTGCGTGTGTTAGATGCCCCCGGAGAGTTAATGTGAGAAAAGAAGTCGTTAGAAAAATGACCTGTATGGTGAGGATTTATTTGGGGATCCAGGAGAAAGAAGATCATCTGAACACTCAGATGTTGTCAGTTCCATCTGCAGTCATCCATCCTCCAGCACCCTACCAGCTACCAACTTGCCTGAAGAAAGAAGGACAATTAAGGCGAGTTTGTTTCCCTTGTTATCTGCTCTTCTTAACCGAATGGTGCTGTGGGCAGGAGGCGGAGGGGTGGTGGTTATGGACAGTAGGAAAAGAGGAAAGGTACAACAAATGAATCCATCGATTCCTTTTGCCATTCATGCAACGAGCATTCTGGGATAGTTGTTATGTTCCAGACATAGTTGCTGTCTCTAGGAATAAAAGCTGAATGAATGGATGAATGAAAAATAAACGAACAAAATTACCCACTTTGGCATGCTTTTTGGTATTTAGTTTGCTCTGTTTCCTTTGCCGCATCAGTAGAAATGGAGCCAGTCTCTGAAGAACCGGAACAGTGAAGATGGATTGAGTGACTCCTAACTGCGTGGCCTTAGAGAAATAACTTACATCTTTGGAGTTTCCATTTCCTCACCCTGGAACCAAGAAATTGGGATTTGAGGGATTTAGATTCTTGAATCATATAGACATCCTTTTATGCTTCATATTTGGAGTAGACAGGTACACTGGGGGCAGACAGAGGGAAACACCTGAACTCTTTGAACTATAATGCAGCTGCCTTGATCTCTGATGAGGATTGTGTAGCCTTTATCGTGTGGCCCTGGGATTATAAAAGCCTTGTGACAAACGTTCACTTGTCCCCATTTATCCAGTTTTCCAACTTTATACACTAAAGACAGTCCCTAATGTTTATTCATGAAGGGTCTTGGGTCAGCCCAGAACGACCCCTCCCCAAGTCCAAAGTTATCTTGATGACCGAGACCGGATCTCACCACAGTGGGCCCCCCGACATGCGCAGTGGCTCAGACTTTGACCTACAAGTCCCCTGGACCCCATTATTACACCAAAATCACGCCCACCATTACGTTAAGGCTGCCGTTTTCTTACACTCGTTTTGTGACTAGCGTGTAATCAATTTGCACGTGCTCAATAATTAGATCACCTCTATTTATATCCTCTGGGTTCACTGTGTCCGTTATGCTAAAACCCGCCCATGTTTTCATGTTATAAAACTATCAGAATTACTGCAGTTTGGGGAGGCAGGTTTTGAGCTGATGGGGCATCTGCTCTCCTGCTATGCTCCCAGTAATAAACTTTTCCTCTCTTTGAAACCCCAGGGTCTCAAGAATTGGTCATTTGAGAACATCAGACAATAGAATCTGCCACTTTGTCCAGTAATAAACTGATAAGAAAATTACCAGTTCACCTCACAGGTTTTAGGGAAGACAAAATGAAATTATTATGAAATGAAATACTTTGTAATCTCTAAAGTGCAAGCATAAGGCGTTATTATAATAAAAGGCAGACCTCGAAGTGTCTTGTGACCCCTGAACGTAACTGAACTTGGAGGCTTGATGTCCACCTTACATTCTTCGCAGGAAGTGTCAGTTGGTTGGATTTAAAATGTAAGCAAGATGGGGGTGGCACAATGGTGGCTCAGTGGCAGAATTCTCGTCTGCCATGCCAGAGATCCGAGTTCAATTCCCGGAGCCTGCCCACACCAACAAAAAAAAATGTTAGCAAGATGAGGGAAGGGGAGCAGGCATTTGAGTTACTTCATTGTGTTTAACCACAATTGGTGTGCTAATTATGGACTTTATGTGGCTATTCACCAGCACAAGTTCCTTAAGGACAAGGCTATTTATACTGCGCTGGGTAGTTTGCATATCTGAAAGAAATGAAGCTGAATTTCTTTATAAAATAGAAAATAATTCAGATTTCTTTTATGTTGGCTGTCTTTTCATTCAGGACCCCCAGCCCCACCTCCGTGGCTTGGTGAGGTCTGAGCTGTGAGGCTTTGGAAAGGAAGGCGGGTGGCCAGAAATACAGCCCCTCTGCAGGGCCCTGGGGGGCCCGGCGAGCACAACAGGGCCAAAGGGCAGGCACTTGGCCGGGCAGGAGTGGAGTAGGAAGGCCACGACGGCAGGGACAAGGGTCCCGGGTCCCCTCTGAGGAAACAGGGAAGGAAAAGCTCTCAGCCTCTGGCAGCCCATCACAAGACAATCACAAATGGAGGAAGGGGCTGGCTGCCTCCCCGCGAGGCATCTTCCCTCCGCTCTGCTCCGGCCCGGTGCCCCGCGTGGTGAGCACAGGTGACACTGGCGCTGTCGCGTTCCCGCTGTGAGCCTCCCAGGACAGCGATTGCACAGACTCCACGGAGGGCTTCGCAGACCGTGAGGGGCTCCCCTCCGTTACCGCTGCTTTTTATTATTCTCATCACGGCCGTGAGATGGGTATGACTAGCCCCATTCTACAGATGCGGATATGTGAGGCTCAGAAAAGCGGGGTGGCTCACCGCGGTCTTAGTTTCCCAGGGCCACCTCAACAGAGAACCCCAGACGCGGGGCTCACAGCGGCAGGAATGGCCTGCGTCCCGCGTCCAGAGGCCGGAAGCCCAGACAGCACATCCGCAGGGCAGACGCCTGACTCGCCCCCCGGGTGGTCCTGGGCTGGCCCGCACCGCAGGGTCGGCTCCCGGCTCCCGGCCTCCCGCCTGAACCCCCGAGTCTCCCCTCCAAGCGCTCCAGTCTCAGGGGTGAAGGCCCCACGCTCTTCCCATAGGGCCTCATTTTCCCCTGGCCAGTCCCACCCGCACTGGCCCGGCCTACACACAGGATCACAGTCACAGCCCCAGGGCTTACGAGTCAGCACCTGCCCAAGGCCACACAAGGTCACGGTCACAGCACCAGGGCTTACGAGTCAGCACCTGCCCAAGGCCACACAAGGTCACGGTCACAGCACCAGGGCTTACGAGTCAGCACCTGCCCAAGGCCACACAAGGTCACGGTCACAGCACCAGGGCTTACGAGTCAGCACCTGCCCAAGGCCCCAATTCAGTCGTGGCACCGCGGCCCACGCAGCTCTGGGTGGAACCACGGCTCCCCTCTTAGTCCCTCCTCTCTGCCAGCTCCCCACCCCATAATCCTACAGCCAAGTCTCTCCCATCATTTTAGATTTATTCAGACATTGCTACTAAATTGTACTTCATGTACATTTCATACAGAGTCCTACATTTATATTTACACCCACTTCTTGTCTGTAAAGATTTACAATGTCTTGCAATGAAAAAGTGCCTGATAACACGAATATGGATTAAGGAAATTGGGACTGAAGTAAGATTGCTAATCCCGAGGATTGGCTGGTTGAATGAAGTGGGCGAGCACACACACATTTCGTAGACAGAGACGTGTGCATGCACATTTCAGGATGAGATGCCTGCGTACCTGTGACGGCCCTCGGTGTGCCAGCTGTTCTCCCTTTAACATGACACTGAGCTTTCTGCGAGCCGAGACGTAGCTCTCATTACGGGAATGGAGAAAGCAGATTAGCAACTTGGTGGAAATAAATATTTCCCAGTAGTAAATTCTACAGGCTATTTCTGGCATTGGGTTTCACATATTGACTCTTCCCAGGGGCCTCTCAGATAATAACCTGTAGACATTTTAGTAATGGAACTCCTTTGTGCGGATTCTAAGACAGATGTGCTGTGAAGAAATACCGCCCTGCCTTGAAGTGCTGCCCCAAGTGAACTGAACTGTTATCTCCCCTTCCTCTCGAGGATTTCCAGAATCTTTCCACACTTCCTGATCTCGCTATTCCTCAGCACCTCTAAAAACAGGGTGAACGAGTGCTCAGAATGTTCCTCCTCTGATATAAATCAGTTTAATCAAAATCAGACATTTGAGAGAAAAATTAACAATCATGAGATTTCAGTTTTAAACTTCCAATATGTGCATTTTTTTAAAAAAACAATTTGACGTATATTGCACTACTTAGAAAATGTATTCATTTATAGAAAATTAGGGATTATGTAACCAGTTCAGTGCACTCAACAAATTCAGTCCTCTACAAGCAGCCAAATTACTGCCTCTTCTATGCAAGAGTCATTAAAAGTTAGTAAACTCAGGAACTGCCAGACGAAATTCACTTCTAGTGCAAGGTTACTTCTTGGCTGGCCTGATAAAATCAGCAGCTTTTATTAGAGAGGGCAGAGATAACCATGGATATATGGGGTAGTCTTGGAATTTCTCAAAACAACCAAAAAGATTCTAAGAAATACATAGTATTGGGATGTTAGTAACACTTTGATTAATGCTCTTACAAAGGCAGAACATGTTACTGAAAAACAGCCCAATATCATCCTGTTGTCAAACATAAATTTGTGGGTGTTCTCTTTTCTTCCCTGATAACAGGCATTTGAACTTTGATTATAACCAAGAGAAAATGTTCCCCACAGAATCTTTGAGGGACTATCAAAAAATTGACAAGTGCCAAACCTAGTAACTCAATTTAAAAAAAAAAGAAAGATAGGAGAAGTTTTTTTAAATTTCTCAGGTAGAGATTCTCATATCATTCATTCTTTGATTTTCCTCGTAGCCTTTAGTTCTTTCTCCTTGTTTTCCTTTATCTCCTTAAGCATATTGAGGATCATTTTTTCAAAGCCTTTGTCCAGTATGTCCAAAGTCTAGTCCTTTTCGTTAACAGTTTCTGGATTTCTATGCTGCTCCTTTGGATGAGCCATCATTTCTTGTTTCTTTGTTTGACTTTTATCTTGCTGCACATCATACATTTTTAATATTTTAAAGTGTTATCTCTAGGATTGAGTTCCTGTATTGCCCGTTTCTTAAGTTTGCATCTAGCAGTGAGATGGCAGGTTTCTGAGAGTGTCAAAAGCTCACAAAACAAACCAAAGAAAATGCCCCTTTCATCGCCTTTGCAAATTGGCTCTGCTTTGGCTAATGGGCTGCTTCAGAGCTTAGCCTTCCTACCAAAAAGCTCAGCTGGAGGCAAATACAAAGTGCTGGGTCCTCTCTCCTTCCAAGCCCGCATGGAACCTGCTTCCTGTCCTGGGTTTGTGCTTGCTCACGGCCTTAAGAATTCCCCCATTCACAGGAATTTGAATGCCTCTCTGCTCCCTGTGAAACAGGCCTTCTCCCCTCCTGGAAGCTCCTGTGTTACCTGGTGCAGGTGATTTTTACACTGCTTTAGCTCTCTGCACGCGGCTTCTGCCTACCAAGCATGCTCTGGGATGGTCCAGCTGTGCAGGCTTTCCAGCTTCCACCCACTAGACCAGCCCCGACACGCAGGACCCTGGACACAGAGAGAAGGTGTCCCATCACCCAGGGTGAAGGGCATCCAGGGACACTGTGTCACTCAGATCTCCCAGACAGGAAGAGCTGCTTTATGAAAATAGGGTGACATAAAAGAAAAGGTCTAGCACCCAGAATCAAGTTAGGTTCTCTTAGAGATCACCCACTGACGGACACAGTCTTAGCTTCTCGTCATCCATGCGGGAAAAATACAGCATCAGAGACTTTGCCTGAGGAGTGAGGGGACCAGTGAGTATCAAATGTGTGCAATAGATCCTAACACTAAGGAGAAATCTAATAACGGCTACTTTTCACACACTGGGAAAGCTCTCAGCTCAGTTGTGTTCACAGAGTCATCTCCAGAATGTGGCGGGTCCAGGAGCACAATCCTGCGGAAGAGGAAAAGCTGTGGCACCCTCAGCTCAACGCGGCAGCGCGCGAGCAAACCCTCCCCAGCGCAGGGCGAGGTGAGATGGACGCAGGCCCCGCTGGAGGGCCGACACCCAGCGCAGGGCAAGGCGAGACAGGCGCAGGCCCCCTGGAAGACCGACCGAAGGAAGGCTTCCTCCCTCCTGGACGCGAGTATTGTTTGCTTCTGTCTCACCATCCTTTCATACAGAATGTCTGCCACTGGAGCAAAGTTTCTAGGACACAGAAGGAAACGAGAGGAAAGGGCCCGTGACAGCGCAGCTGATGAAGGGTCCTGAAAATACCCGGGATAAACATGTGGAAAGGCCTCTGGCTAAGGAGAACAATGCGCCTGAAAAGCAGTGGAGAATTATAAACTGTTTTTAAAAGAGCCAAATGTCAATGCTAGAAATGAGAAATGCAACATCAGACATGAAGAATCCCTTAGAAGGACTAAAAGCAAACTGAACGCAGCAGAGTAAAGGACAACTGAACTTGAAGACAGAACATAAAGGGGCCCTAAAGAGTCAGAAACAGGAGTTTAAAGAAAAGAACAGACCATCTGAGATCTGTGGACCGCGTTCTAATACTCATGTAATTGGAGTTTTAGAAAGACGAGCGAGAGAATGGTGCAGAAGAAATGGTTTTAAAGAAAACACCCAAGAACGTCACAAAAGTGATGTCAGATATCAGAAAGGGAAATCCCAAATAGGATAAACACAAAGAAAACTACACCTGGACACAAGTGTGAACACCTGTGAAACCAAAGACGGAGCGCAAATCTCAAATGGAGCCAAAGCAGAACCGAGCAGTTAAACAAACAGCATCTTCCTGTCTGAAGGAATGGAGACAAAAAAAAAGAGAAAAAAGGAACAGTCATTTTAAACTGTTGGTAAAACAAAAGCTGTCCATCTAGAATTCCATATCCACTGGAAAATTTACTTCAAAAATGAAGACATTTGTATTCAAACAAAATCAAAGAATTAATCTTAAACAAAAAGGATTAAGAAATTTCCTTAGGATGATGTAAATTTTACCAGGTACAGCCCTAGAGCTATAGGAAAGAATAAAGAATATTTTAAAAAGATACGTATCTGAACAAATGTAGAGGTCTTCTTTGTTAGTATCTTGAAATATATATATAATTTACCTATATACACATACCTATTAGTTCAAATTAGAAACATGGGCAATATACGATGACATAGCATATGAAGAGAAAATATACCGGACAATAAAAGTAAAAATGACAGAAGAGTGAATGGACATATACAGTTGTGCCTTTATTCCTTTAAAACTATAATATTATTTGAAGGTTACTTGCAGTAACTTAAAGATCTATATTGTAATATCTAAAACAACCACTAAAATAAATCAAAAAGACATGTCCCTAAAAAAATCAATACAAACTTATTTTTCTGGTCAATGTTGGGTAATGCGACCGGATTTCCTCTCCCACCTGCGAGGATGGAAACGAAACCGGACAAGCGATGCACAGCTGCGGTTTGCAGGAAATGGGCCTCGGGCCATGAGGGAGACTCATCGCTGGGATGAGGGAAACCAGTCCAGGCCTCCGGCTGCTCCTGCCCACGGCCCAAGGAGAAGACCGGGCTGCCAGGCACGAGGGTGATCTCGGGATGCAGCAGAACATCTGCTGGAGATGACCGCACAGCAAAGGTGCCTGGAGAGGGGTAGGAGAGGAGATCTGCAGAGAGAGCATCCTGGGGGTCGCCGAGGGGACTAATGGTGAGTGCAGGCGAAGAGACGAGGAGAGACAGGGAAAAAACATCCAGAAGAGAGAGAGGCGGGCTCCCCAGCACATGCCCAGGGCCCGATGGACGTCCTGCCCCCTCAGCCAAGTAGAAAACTTCAGTATTTCCGAGCATCGGGGAGAGGGCTCAGACGCGCTGTTTCAGCAGAGGGCAAAATTGGCCCTAGACAGAAGGCTGCTCCAGGCCTGCCGAACGGTGCTTAAAAACCAGCCTTGGAAGGGTCAAACTGTGGCCTGATAAGTTAATTATATCTGTAAAAAAGTTCAAGAATGTTTTTTAAACTTAGTGAATAGCCAGCACCAAGCAAGGTCAAATTCAGTGTTTGAGATCCAACCACAAATTGCCAGACATGCAAAGAAGCCAGAAACTCAGCTTATAATAAGGGAAAAAAATAAACCCATAGAAAAATATTTAGAAATAATGCATATGAAAGAATTAGTAGCAAAGACATTTTAAAAGTTATCGTAAACACAAATACCCTAGTCAAAAAAAAAAAAAAAAAAAGGATTTGAATAGACGTTTCTCTAAAAAAAGATGTACAAATGAGCAATGAACACATGAAAAGGTGCTCACGATCGTCGGTCATTAGGCAAATGCGAATCAAAACCACCCAAGACGGCATGTCACACCCACTCAGACGCCACGACGAGCAGATGTTACTTCGTGACGGAAAAGAGCACGGCCAGGGCATGCAAAGCCGAGGCCTGATGGGGACGGAATGGGGCGGCTGCCCTGGGAAACAGTGTGTCCGCCCTTCGGTGTGGTCGCCGTGCATCCACATTGGGTGGTCATAGTGGGCGCCGTCAACGGCGGGAACCCTCGGCTCCCAGAAGTCTCAGCTGAGCTGTGCACCCCCGTGCATCCCGGGCCTGGGGAGTGTCCCGGGCCTGGGGAGTGACCTGAGCCTGGGCCTCCTGTCGCTGGCTGCCTCCTCGAGTCCTCGGGCAGCCTCTCCTGCCGGCCTCTCCATTCTCCTGGCCGTGCCCACGGACTCCCGCCATGGGCCCCCTGGAGGTCCTCTTTACGAGGCCCCATCATCCAGACGGAGGCCCACACTTTAAAAGCCACATCTCCAAGAGGTGCTGCCCGGGGTGGGGTCACCATAGGAGGGTTAAGACCAAGGACACGGCTAATTTGGGGTGCGTCATTCATTCGACCCCAGGGGTCCACCTTTCCACATGCGAAACACATTCTCTCCCTCCCGACGTCTCCCGAGGCTGTGGCCATTTCAGAAGCAAGTCCAGGCACAAAGGTGCATCAAACTCAGCCCCGGGGGTCGTCTGTCCTGAGGCCCAGCAGCCTGTGGATCTGCTCCATCGAGAAAATGATCGTCCGCTTCGACATCCAGTAGGGGCTGGCATCGGATGGTCCCCATTCCAGAGGGGAGAGCAGGAAGCCGGGGCCCCAGGCACAGGCAGCCCGAAACCCAGCAGGGCAGACATTTTAAATGATGATCGGCTACTTAAAGCAAAATTAGTAGAGTGGGATTTCCCCAGAGATGAAAAATGAATGACAAGAATAAGACAGAGTCCAGGAGAAGAGAAAAAAAGCGGGCTGAGGCTTTGTAGGGACCCACTGCCACATCTTTATGTAAAGGTAGGACCACAGCAAGTTAAAGATGCATCGCGTGGACCCCACAGCAAACTCCTATGGAAAAGAAAGAATGATAGCAAATACCACAGCAGAAATAAAATGAAATCATCAAATACATTACATTATTCCAAAAGAAGCTATAAAAAAGAGGGAAATGTGAACGAGTGATGGAAGAGACAGAAACCAGTGAAGACAATATGTTCATATCTAATCATATTAATGAGCACATTTAATCTGTATGCTCTAAATGCACCCAATTATTTGCTATTGTAAGTGATATTTTACTTTCATTTTCTAGTTGTGTTTTGCTAGGGTTTAGGCTTTATTAGAATGCTTCTGTTATTCATGGTTAGAGCCCAGCAGGGCTGTGATGGACAAGCAGGCAGAGGAGGGCGCCCAGCCGGGGTGGCCTGCGCTGCAGGCGCCGTGGGGTTTTAAAGGGACGAGAGATCGGAATCCAAGGGTCACTTGGAGACTGGTCCGAGAAATCTTGTTTCCACCAAACTAAGGGGTTTTCATTTAATTTCTTAGGTAATGGGGAGTCATTGAGGGGTTTGAATATGGTACTTTAAGATTATTTTGGCATCGTTCGGGGGATCAGGGAGGGAAGGAGGGGCCCGAGCAGCCACGCTCCCTTGCCCAGCACTCCAGTGCCAGCCTGTGGCAGCGAAAATGACAGGGCCTCCGACTCTCTGGGTTAAGATCAGAGCTGGACTTTCCTTTCCCGGGCCTCCTACGCCCACTTGGCCCCGCCAGCTCGGCCTTCCTGCTGCCTGGCAGGCAGCCTGTGAGCTGGTTAAACCACGAAATTCCAGGGTTTATCTGTCACAAAAACACCAATATTGCAACTCAGCCAATGGACTCGAGCGCACGTGTGACGCCATCCAGGTCTCTGCCCAGAAGCAGCCTTGAGAGTTCCAGTGTGCCTGGCGGTTAGGGGTGAGCCGCCCCACGAGCCGCGATGGGCCCTAGATGGACACACGGGTCCACCTGCTGCACAGGCCCATGAGCCACCAGCCATCCCGTCTCCGGCCACCACTGTGCCCAGCCTGGACAGCAGCTGCTTCACCTCTGTCCCTCTGCCATCCCTCTGTCCCCTGCTGTCCCTCTGCCATCCCTCTGCCGTCCCTCTGTCCCCTGCCGTCCCTCTGCCGTCCCTGTCCCCTGCTGTCCCTCTGCCATCCCTCTGTCCCCTGATATCCCTCTGTCCCCTGCCGTCCCTCTGTCCCCTGCTGTCCCTCTGCCGTCCCTGTCCCCTGCCGTCCCTCTGCCATCCCTCTGTCCCCTACTGTCCCTCTGCCATCCCTCTGTCCCCTGCTGTCCCTCCGTCCCCTGCCATCCCTCTGTTCCTGCTGTGCCTGTTTCCCGAATACAAGGAGACACAGGGCCTGAGCACTCAGCAGTGGAAGAGGCGGGAGCAGGAGCCAGGCGCTTCCTTTTCCCTTCCTGCTGGTCACTGTCACCGCGTTGCAGCACATTCTCCTCCAGAAAAGCGCGCCACTCCGGGCGTGGCGCTCAGGCAGTTCTCACAGGGACGCCCCCCAGGGGCTCCTCTAACGCCCCCCAGCCCCTTCCAGCCCGGCCCCTGGGGGTGTGCCCCCCACTGCTCACCGCACAGATCCGCCTCGCCCGCTGTGGCCTCTGCGGGTGGAACTACACAGTGGACTTTATTCTGTCCGCGGCTGTGAACGCCACAGCACGCTGCCCCAGCTGCGGTTTGTTATTCCTGCAGAGCGTGTTATCCTAAAAACAAGCCACCTGTATGTATTCATCCCCCACTGATGAGGCAAACTGGGGGCTGGTGTGAACGGACTCACGTCCCCCCCACAGACCTGCCCAAGCCCCAACCCCGGGCAAGGTGAGCTCACCAGTTAGCAGGGCCTTGAAGATGTTATCAAAGTGCAGCCAGCTGAGTGGGCGTGGGCCATGCTGCAGTATGCCTGGGGACCTGGGAACACAGGGAAACGTGGTCACAGGAGAAGAGAGAGACGGTCACGTGGTCAGGCGAGGAGCGGGGACTGCCGGCCCACTGTCCCGAACCCGGGGCTTCAGGGGAGCACAACCTGCTGCTGACCTCATGTTGGACTCCTGGCCTCCAAAACTGCGAGACAGCTCCTGTGTGTAAGCCCTGTGTGTAAACTGCGTGTGTAAGCCCCGTGTGTAAACCCTGTGTGTAAGCCCTGTGTGTAAGCCCCGTGTATAAACCCCTGTGTGTAAACCCCTGTATGTAAGCCCTGTGTGTAAGCCCCATGTGTAAGCGTGTAAGCCCCATGTGTAAGCCCCTGTATGTAAGCCCCGTGTGTAAGCCCCGTGTGTAAGCTCCCGTGTGTAAGCCCCGTGTGTAAGCTCCTGTGTGTAAGCCCCGTGTGTAAGCCCCATGTGTAAGCCCCGTGTGTAAGCTCCCGTGTGTAAGCCCCATGTGTAAGCCCCATGTGTAAGCTCCCGTGTGTAAGCCCTGTGTGTAAGCCCCTGTATGTAAGCCCCATGTATAAGCCCTGTGTGTAAGCTCCGTGTATAAGCTCTATGTGTAAGCCCCGTGTATAAGCCCCGTGTGTAAGCCCCGTGTGTAAGCTCCTGTGTGTAAGCCCCGTGTGTAAGCCCCATGTGTAAGCCCCGTGTGTAAGCTCCCGTGTGTAAGCCCTGTGTGTAAGCCCCTGTATGTAAGCCCCATGTATAAACCCTGTGTGTAAGCTCCGTGTATAAGCTCTATGTGTAAGCCCCGTGTGTCAGCCCCGTGTGTAAGCCCCGTGTATAAGCCCCGTGTGTAAGCTCGTAAGCCCTGTGTATAGCATGGGCTCCAGTTGCCCTGGCGAATTAATACCGGGACATCACACATCGCGTGCTATAAACGTTCTCGTGTGTGTTTGGTGACCGCGCGTGAGCATTTGGGCCTGCTCTCTTCACGGGGGTGGAATCTCTGGCACCTGGGCTGTGCGCCTGCTCAGCTGGGTGGACACGGCTATGCGGCCTCCAGGGCAGCCCCCGGCCTTGGAAACACGCCCTGCAAGTGGCCAAGGAACGGGCAAGTCCGGGTCCATTTGGGGCCATGTGGCCAGGCAATGGCTGGGGCTCAGGTCCGGGGAGACTTTGGCTGGATGCAGCCGCGGGCCCATGGATCAAGGGGGCCATGGGGAGCAAGGGGGTCACGGGGCTGACAGCCTCCCTAGGAGTGCAAGGCCCGGGGAAAAGAGGCCGGGGAGGCGGCACGGCCCCTTCGCTGTGCGCTGTGGACACTGGACTCGGCTTCTCTCGCAGTCCCTGAACTCCGCTTTGAGCAAAGCTGTCTCCAGAGCCTGCACTCGCTCTGGCTCCATCACTAACCCCCCAGGCCGGCCCTGCGCGCCCCACAGTGGACAGGGCTCGCCAGGCAGAGGAAATCGCTTCTGGCACTTTTCCTTTCAAACATCACTTAGACACCTCGTCAGCGTGGTATGACGCGGTCCGTCCCCGTGACGGCCTGACCCGCTGCGAACCGGCCTCTGGCGAGACGGGCACCACCAGAACCTCCCAGACCCGCACCGCAGGCGAGAGCCCCTCCGGCCTGGTGGATTTCTCTGTCCCAACGGATTCCGCTAGTTCAGGAACTGAAATGGTGCGAATCTGTCAGCCTCAGAAGCCAGGTGTCTGCCTCCTGGGGACGGTGTCTCCCTTGGGGACTGTAGTAAGCAAAGAGGGGGAGAAAGGGGCGTCTTATTAATGTGGTGCCTTCTAGGCAGCACAGGGAAATTCAGAACTTGTGAGGATCCAGAGATTAATGAAATACGGCCCCTTCCTTCACGGAGCTGATAACTGAGAGAGTGGGGGAGAGAGAGAGGGAGAGAGAGGGAGGGGGAGAGAGAGAGAGAGGGAGAGAGGGAGAGGGAGGGAGAGAGAGGGAGGGAGACAGAGGCCGGTGCACAGCTGGCCCCAGCACAATGCAGCAGGGCATAAGTGCCGAAACAGGCACGGCAGCCTGGGGTGGAGGCTCACACCAGTGCAGCGTGATGGAGAGAAGGTTACCAGAGAAAGTAAAACGAGCTTGAAAAAAGGAGTGCCCCCCTGCCAAATGAAGGAGCCGCAGAAAGCATGAAGGCGTACAAGTGTGCGTCTGGCAGGCCCGCGGAGCCAGCGTGACTCTAGACAAGCAGCCTCCGTGTCCCGTGGAAACTTGTTACAAAGCGAAATTCCAGGCCTCTCTCAGATTCGCTGAATCAGGAACTCTGGTCATAGGAAGATTTTAGCAAACCCTCCAGGGATTCTGAAGCACATTAAGGTTTGAGATGCACCAGGAAAGAAGGTGTTCTAGTTTGCTAGCTGTCGGAATGCAATATATCAGAAACCAAATGGCTTTTAAAAAGACGAATTTATTATGTTGCTAGTTTATAGTTCTAAGGCTGAGAAAATGTCCCAATTAAAAGTCTATTGAAATGTCCAATCTAAGGCACCCAGGGAAAGATCCTTGGTTCAAGAAGGCTGACAAAGTTCAGGGTTCCTCTCTCAGCTGGAAGGGCACATGGCGAATACAGTGTCATCTGCTAGCTTTCTCTCCTGGCTTCCTGTTTCATGAAGCTCCCAGGGAGGCATTTTCCTTCTTCATCTCCAAAGGTCACTGGCTGGTGGACTCTCTGCTTCTCATGAAGCAAAAGAACAACATAGTTGTTCTGCTCTCTCAGAATCTCAAGCTTCCTCCAAAAGTTCTCCTCAGTTATGGGATTCCAGTAAACTAATCCAGACCCACCTGGATAGGTGGAGACACGTCTCCCCTTAATCCAGTTTAATGACCACTCTTGACTGAGCCACATCCCCAGGGAGATGATCTAATTAGTTTCAAACATACAGTACTGAGTAGGGATTAGTAGAAACAGCTGCCTTTACAAAATGGGATTAGGATTAAAGCACGGCTTTTCTGGGGTACACACATCCTTTCAAACCAGCACAGAGGGTGGCATGCAGGGAGCGGTGGTGAGGAGGCTGGAAGGGCATGCTGGCGTGGGTCCTGGCGAGCTTAGGGAGCTGAACTACGTCCTCTAAGCGATCGGAAGCCACTGCGGATTTCTGAGCAGGAAGTGCCAGGACCACAGCTTTGCTCTAGAAAGAAAATTCAGGCAGTGGGTGGATGACGGACTGAAGAAAGAAGTGAGTGAGGGGGGAGAAAGCACCTAGAGCCTATAATTGGGAATCTTTTTGAAAAGAACATTTTCCTCAGTCTGAGGAGGTGAACACAGAAGTCTCATCATCTTCATGAGAGAATGATTCTATGCCCAATGCCACTTAGATGAGAAATAAAATGGGAGACCCCGGCAACTAACAACTGAGTGTGACTAGAAGATGTCACTAAACCTTCCTTTTCCTGGTACCGCACTGATGACATCAGTGGGGTCTCCAGTCCGTGCCCACCCCCACCACAGCCTGCCCCAGCATCGTGCAGGGATACAGAGACCCCGACCCAGGGCTCACCTGTGACGGTCTCAGCTCTCTTCTACTCACCCTCTACCCCCGCTTCACAAAGAATTGCGAACCCCGGTTAGCCACGCCGGCCACGTCGCCAGTGTCCCGAGCCACTCCCACGTTGAGCCTTCACGCACTGAGCGCTCTCTCATAGAAACTGCCTGTGCAAACTTGCATTTTCCAGTCCGCTGGCGTCAGCTCAATGACGGACATGGATGGGGCATTGGAGGCCATGTGGTTCCATCACGTCCCCTCCACTCCACGTGTCCAGAAATGGAGCCCGGAGACAGCAGGAAATTACCCAAGGCTGTCACAGAACTGAAATCCGTTGTCCTTGTTCAGAGACCTTTCTACCTCACCATTATCTGTTTTATGCATCTGGCGCGTACGACAGTGGCTGGCCCTTGGAAGTACACAATAAATATTTTCTTGTTGAGTGAATGAAGCCCTAAAGAATTCACTCCACCCAGCGTCTCTGGCCAGTTCAACCCCTTCTTGTCCAGCCTTCAAAGACCCCCTGCCCCCGACCCCTTACAGTTCACAGCAGACACAGTCATGGTACCTGCTTTGTAACTGATGTCAATTCATTTTTTCAATTAAAAAATAACTCATGCACTTCTTCCTATATGAAAATTTCTCTAGTTTGAATAACTGCAAGGATTTCTATTATCTTTTAAAGGGAACCAATTTTATTATTTACAAGTACGTACAGCAAAATGCATGTTGTGATATGCATGTTGTGATATGCAAGTGCCCTGGGAAGTACATTGCGAAATGCTGAGCTTATCACTCCCATCACCTGTGAATGGATGTCTGCGCACAGCCCAGAGCGGTTTCCTTCGGGAAAAGGAAGCGTCTTCATTGGCAGCGGCTTCAGCACCTGTTTGTACAACGACGTCACGTGACCCGGCAGTGCTCATTACACGAGCCTCCACCTGCCACGCTTGGGAGGGCGTTCGCATCTACGCATGTCCCGGTGAATCTCTTTTATAAGTCTCTTCTGCACGTGGGGTTGGATACTTCAGTGCAATTAGGATCTAATAAACAATAATTTTTTCTTGGATAATTTAGGACCTTGTAGGAACACCACATCCTAATTCTGAACAGCCTTTGGCTGTTTTCTTTGTTAGTTTCCTTCTTTCATTAAACCAAAAAAAAAATTGTGAGCAGTTATTATCTGCCAGACCCTGTGCTGGCGTCTTGGAGAGCTGCCATCCCGCTCTCCCCTCCCACCTCGCGCTTCGGTTCACTTGCAGATGGTCAGGATGTGGCCAGTACAGGCCCTGTGGGAATCACCACCCCAGCCTCCCCCACACTGACCCCCGGGCAAGGGCTCGATGGCGGGTGCCTGTTTTCATTTCCTAGGCTGCTTAAAGCAAGCACCATGAAACCGGTTGCCTTAAGCAACGGGAATGTATTAGCTTACGGTTTTGAAGCCAGGAAAGAGTCCAAATCAAGGCATCATCAAGGGAACACTTTCTTCCAGGAGACCAGCTGTCAGCGACCCTGGGCTCCTCTGCCCCGTGGCAGGGCACACGACAGCATCTGCCAGTCTCGTTCTTCTCCGGAATTCATAATTTCAACTTCTTGCTTCCACAGCTCTCTCTGAATTTCGTTCTTTTACAAGAGACTGTAGTAAGTTCTGACCGAGATAGGTTGTGCCTTAACCGAAGCAGCCTCGTGGGAAGGCTCTGCTGCCGCGGGGTGCACCCCCACAGGCGTGGATTAAACGGAAGAACCTGGGCTTCTGGAGACTGACAGCTCCAGCCACCACGTCCTCTATTGAAGGAGCATTCCGTTTGCTCGTTTACTTAGGGTCAGTTTTGGACCACACCCTGGGGTGAACCTAAAGATAAGGAAGACATGACGTGCCTTTCATGTAGATGAGTAAACGGCGATTAGCCCAAGAGTGAAAAGCAAAGAGGGGCGATGGGGTGGCTGAGGACCACTGGTGGGGCTGGAGGGCAGCGAGCAGCAGCCAGGGGCGCCCTGAGGACGCAGCAGCGGTGAGCAGGCCTTACCTAGTGAAGGAGGGGCACATTTAGGCAGAGCAAACAGCATAAGCAAAACCCCAAGATCCATGAAAGCGTTTCCACTTGACCTTGAAAAGGGGGGTCAAGGTCAGCAGCTGCAGTGGAGTCACCCAAGGCCCCCAGCAAGGAGGGCCCCTGCTGGTTAGAAACGCCCTGCGGTGGCACTGCAGTGGGGGGAGGCTTCTCCATGGAGGCCAGAGGGATCCAGGTGACCTTTTTGCCTCTTAAAAGTGCTGCTGCCACAGCAGGATTTTCTAACACAAGTTTCCTCAAAATGTGGCCTGAGGTCCGTGGAGGTCGGAATGACACGGGCCAGCCTTTAGAAGTTCGGTTTCCACAGAGCCACCGTGCACGGCTGAATCAAGAGCTCCAGAAGTGGGCACAAGAAGATGCATTTTCCACGAATTTCCAGCCAACGCTGGCCTGGCAGAGCTGGGAGGCACTCTCGGGGAGGGGGGAGCCCGAGCTCTCCACCCTACACAGTGTTGGGGCGAGCAGGGTAGCTGCGGCACAGTCAGGGCCCAGGCCTCACGCCAGGGTTTGTCCTCCTGGGTGGGCTCGGACCTCGGCATGTATAAAAGTCTCCACAGGTGATTCTAATCTTTGGCTACAGACACTCGGGTGATAATTTGAGAGTAAAAATGGAGATATTATATATCAAAATATATATAGTGTAGGAAACACTTCAGTGTTTTGAGGAAAATTTATGGCATTCAACTCTTGTATTAGAAAAGGGAAAATTCAGTGATCTCAAATTTTACCTTCAGAAAAGAGGAAAAGGAACCCAAGCAAGCAAAACAAAAGAAATAATCAAGAGTAGAACATATGAAGATAAAGAAGGAAAAAGTAGCAGACAGAAACAATGAAACCACTAACCGGTGGCTTGACAAAACCAATAAAACAGATTACCCACTAGCCAGAATGAGCAAGAAAAAAAGGAGAGATGAAAATTTTAAATTTTAGGACTGAAAGAAGAAATCTCATTACCGATCTTACAGCCAAAGATAAGAACAGAATTGTTGGGATAGAAGAAAGGGGGAAAAGCAGATGATCATCACAATAGATACAGAAAAAGCCACCGACTAACATCCATTCACGATAAAAATTCTCAGGAAGCTAGGAGGGAATTTCCTCGGTTTGAGAACGGGCATTCACAATAAAACTCACACCACACTCAATACTGAAACACTGAACGCTTTGCCCTCATATCGGGAGCCACGCAAGGGTGCACACCTCACAACACTATTTGTCATCCTACTCAAGGCTGAAGTTAGTGCAACAAGTCAAGAGAAGAAAGTTTAGAAAGGAAAAAATAAAACAGTTTCTCATCACAGACAACTTTATTATGTAAACAGAAAAAAATTAAGAATCCTCAAAGAAGCTACTGAGACCAGTAAGGTCACAGGATATATAGGAAACATACAAAAATAAGGCATATTTCTATAAACTAGCAATGAACAATTAGAAATTGAATTTTTTAAGTACCATTTATAATAGCACCAAAAGCATAAAGTGTCTTGCTATAAATTGAACAGAGCATGTGCCAGATCTGACACTAAAAACTACAAAATGCTTGTGAAAGAAATCAAGAAGATTTCATTAAATGGAGATATACTAAACTTGTAGACTGGAAGACTCGATAAGGTTAAGATGCCAATCCCTAAAGCTTATCTATAAATTCAGTTTCATTCCAATCAAAATCACCATGCTGATCCTAAAATTTATATGGAGAGGCAAAATAGTCAAAGCAGTTTTTTTAAGAGAAGACCAGAGTTGGGGTTCTCCTAACACCTGAGTCCCAGACTTACTGTAGATAATTCACATAGGGAGGTGTGGGCATTACAATGCACTGACAGGGGAGCAGAGTAGAGTCTAGATAGAGACAAATGCAAGTGATCAACTCATTTCCTCAGAAGAGTAGAGGCTGCGCAATAGAGAAAGGGTTCTCTTTCATCAAAGGCCACTGGGGCAACTGCATACCCGCATTGCAAAAAAAAAAAAGGACTGCTATTTCTATCTCACAACCCATTCAAAAATTTACTAAAAAAAATGGATCATATACCTAAACTTATAAACCTGTCAGAGAAAATTGTTGTAATCTTCGATAAGGGAGTGAGTTCTTAGATACGTCGCCAAAAGCACAACATATAAAAGAAAACATTGATAAATTGGACCTCATAAAAATTAAGAATTTATGCCCTTCAAAAGACGTTAAGAGAACCAACAGAAAGAAAAAAGACAGGCCACAAACTTAATATTGAAAAACTCACACTTTGAGAAAATCATTGCAAGACTCATGTCTGATAGAACACTTGTATCCCCAATATATTTTTTTAAAAAAGCTGTCAAAACTAAATAATTAAAAAAAAGAATGAAAAAATAAATGGGTGAACGATATGAGCAGATATTTCACCAGGGAAGATGGACTGAGTTTATTAATATCACTAAAATAAAACAAACTGGCAATTCCTGGTGTTAGTGAAGGTGTGAAACGACTGAAGCATCCATACATCACTGGTGATGCAAAGTGAGGACGTCACTTTGGATTTAGCAGGTTTTATTTTTATTAATAAATTACATCTTCTAGAACAGTTTAGATCTACAGAGAAATTGAGCAGACAGTACCGAGTTCCCATCACCTCCCAACACATTTCCCCGGTTACTAAAGCATTGCTTTAGTGCGGCACATATGCTGGTAGTAATGAACTAAAACTGCTCTCTTACTACCAGCTGAAGTCCATGGTTACCCACCTTTCCTCAGTTTACCTGCTGTCCTTTTTCCTCTTCCAGGGCCCCATGCAAGGCACCCCATGGCACTAGCCCGGCTGACCACTCTGGGGCGTGACACTTTCTCAGACTTTGTTTTTTGGTGCCCTTTTGTCACTGGCCAGGGACTGCAGGACGCCCCTCTATTGGAATTTGGTGCTTTTCTCATGATTAGATTGGGGGTTACAGGTTAGACAGAGAAAGATCAGAGGTAAAGTGCCGTTTCCGTCTCACCAGGACGGGGAGGTAGCCTCCCCCTGTGATTTCTGACCGTTGGTCGTGGCCTTGAGTGCCTGCCGGCCTGGGGTTTGCCCTGCGTCCCCACCTGAAGTTACTCGTCCCGCCCTCCCTCTGTCCGGACTGTCTGCTCTGGCAGGAAATCACTGCGTGCAGCCCCCACGCACGGAGGGGAGACAACGCTACCTCTCCTTATTGTGGGGTAGCTGCATGATTTATTTGGAATTCTTCTCACAGAAGATTTGTCTCTTCTCCCCCATTTAATGTATTCAATCATTTATTTATATCAGCATGGACATGTGGATATTTATCTTATTCTTCAAATTACACACCAGCGTTACCTACTTAGCCGCTGGGGCCACCCCAGCGCCGGCCACTGGGCCCTCGTGTCCCTGCCTGTGTCCTTTGACACCCAGTGCTGTGACATTTCTGGGTGCACTTGTGTTTGTTTGGGGTGCTACAAGGCGCTCCAGCTCATCCTGACTATTCCAGAATCAGCCCCTTTTCTAAGGAGCCCCAGTTCCTTCTACAGGAAAGTGGGGTCGGAGACCAGGGCCTGGGCCCTCGGAGCAGGGCTCATTTAATAGAGTCAAACTGGCATGTCCCATCTCACACAGAAGCCCCTCCCAGTTATTTACCCGAGTGAAGGAAAGCCTATGTCCACACAGAAACCTGAGTGTGAACATTTACAGAAGCAGTTTTCATAACCATCAGAACTGGGAAACGACCTAAATGTCCTCAGCAGGGAACGGGTGGGGGACTCGGGGGCCGGCGCACGGCATAAAAAGGGACAAACCACTTATGTGCACGGCGCGTGTGAATCCCAAATGCGTTATGACAGCATACGGCATGCACCCCAAAAGCCTGTATGCTATATGATCCCGTTTGATGACATTTTACCATATTTTACAATCAAAACTCTAGGAACAGGGAACAGACCAGTGGTTGTCAGACTCTGGGGTGTGGGGCGGGGCCACCCAAAGGGGCACAGGGAGATTGGGGGGCGATGGAGCTGCTCTATGTCTTGATTGTGGTGATGGTTACACATTCTTCAAACTCACACAACTGGGCACTAAAAGCAGCTAGCTGCATATGTAAGCTATACCTTATTGTTTTTAATGGAATAAAGACTGTAAAGTGACTGGGCATTGACATGGGGAAATGACAAGTGGCAGAGAGGAGGGCACAGCCTCTGTTCTCATCCACCGAAATGTGCACACAGCTAAGGGGTGAAAAATGCAGCACCATTTTAACGATTACCTCTGTGGGTTGGAACACAGGTGTTATTATTCTTTTATTATGTTTCTATACTTTTTATAACATGATTGTATAATGAAAAAAGCAGATTGTGTTAAGGGAAAATTGTAACATCGTATATAAACCTGAGGAATACTTTTATATGGCTGTCGTGTGTCCCCAGCCCCTTGTGTCCGTGTGTCCCTGGCTCTGGTGGGGTCCAGCGCAGAGGAAGTGGCCAGCGAAGCCTCTGGACACAGATTCACTTGGCAGTGCCCAGCCCTGAAGACGTCTCCAAGGTGCCGAGTGTGGCTTCTCCCCTTTCCGCTTGTTCCTGACCGTCCACGCCCTTCCCTCTGCTGACCGGGCATCCACCGGTCTTAATCGTGAGCATGCTGAAGTTACTGTCCCCTGGTTGTGACCGCAAGCCCAAGGCAGCTGGTAAAAGAGCACGATGTCCTCTCTGACAGCTCAGTAAATCACGGAGATCGGGCTGTAGCTTAATATCTCACTTGTAGGAGCTGGGTGAGCATGAATCTGCATTCCTCCCTCTGGGCTCAGCACCGAGAGGAGTGTTTTAATATCCCTTGTAGATGGTCCCTGTTCATCTGTTAAGTTGACCAGAAGGAGCCGTCACTTGCTCTCTTCCCCTGGTCAGCAGAGTATCGTAAGTGTCCACACGGAAAATGGTGTCATCTCCCCTACAGCACCCAGCTGTCTGATCCACTTCTGCATTTTTCACCACCACCAAGTATTTACTGGGATCTACCAAGAGAAGAAATGGGGTTGCGTCCCAAAGAGACTGTGGGGCAAACAAGGTAGATGCTGGCCATAAGGAGTTGACAGTTCACTAAGAATATATGCATGTAGACACACACTCACACACACACACACAGTGACATGCAGAAGAGAACAGATGAGTGCTAGACAAGGTCTGGGAAATTCTCTGGCCCTGGAAGGGCACTGGAAGCCCCGAGCAGGCTCACGCGGCAGAGTATGGCTTGGGGCTGCGGTTCTGGCAGCCTGGCTTGGACCGGCTGGATGGGTGGTAGAAATCAAAACTTCAGTAGCATGATTGGAAGATAAAATCACAGAAATCTCCCAGAGAGTAAATAAAATACGTGAACAGGAGCATGTAGAGAGAACTGCTGTAGCAAAGGGGAGGAAAATGCTGGCATTTGCTGGGAATCTCACGCATGCCAACTTGGCTGGAGATGAGGGTAAATCAGGGGCTGTACAGAACAGAAGGTCTGCTAGGTTTCCAGAGGCTGATTATAAAAGAACTGAACGGCCAGGAAAAGAATTCCGGATGCCCCCGTAGGCGATAGGAGCCAACACAGGCTTTAGAGCAGGGCCAGGCACAACTGGCACCGAGATTTAGGGAGCTTTGTTTCTCGGCAGGTTGCAGGGTGGACCTGACTGAGGACTTCTCCAGCCTGTGACCGAGGCAGAACCAGATGTGAAGGACACTTGCACTGTTGCATTTTCCGTCCAGCCCCCAAATCTCCTACTTTCTTTAGTGGTCCACCATCATGTCGGGGGTGGGGAGCCAGGCCTCGTCCCACACTGTCGCAGTCTGAGCCACGTGGGAGAGGGAGAGTCCTTTCCGGAACCACCAGCTGGCGGAAACCCATGCACCCAGCAAAACCCAGTCCCTCTCCAGCCCCAGGGACCAAATCCAGCCTGGAGCCTCCTAGATGGCGACTCCGTCTGATGCAGATTACCAGATTCAAGGAATGCAAGATTAGACAGACCCCTTCACTGCAATTCACTGAGGAGCCAGGCAGAGCGAAGGCCGGCCTTCTTTACTCCCTGGAAGCTTTGGTTTGGGGAAAGTTGCTTATGAAGGCAAAGTCTCTAAATCAAAACAGACACTCACTTGCCAGAAGTATTTTTGAGTAGCTCCTCTGCAATTTATTCTCTCCATGCAAGACACAAGTGGGTGTGGGCGCAGATGTTGAAGGGGACTGCTGTGTCATCATCTGAAAAGCAAAGGTCGCTCCCACCTTATGCGTTTCCTAAATTTGAGTAATTGCACGCTGGTTTTTGTTTTTTGAAGCAACAAAAGATGCGCAAGACCTGTACACAATAAACTATTACACATTGCTAAATGAAGACTGGCCTAAATAAATGGAGAGATATATCATGTCCCTGCATCAAAGACACAAGATTGTTATGACACAATCCTTCCAAAGCTGATTTATGCATTAAACAAAACTCTAAGGAAATTTCCTTTGTGGAAATTGACAAGCTGAATCTGAATTTATAGGGTAATGGAAAGGATATAAAATTGCCATGTCAATTTTGAGAAAGAAAAAAAGTTGTGGAACTTACATTATCTGATTTAAGACTTATTGTATAGCTACAGTTACCAAGACAGTGTGGTACTGGTGTAAGAACAGACACAGATCAACGGGGCAGAACAGAGGGTCCAAAACAGACCCACACTTGGCAGAGACAAAATCACATCAAGTTCCTGCTTCAAAAGGTGAGAGTCGGCATGGAGATTCATTCAGAGCAAATTAAAAGTCATAGTTTGTTGTACAAATGCTACAGGAGCACAGATACAGGTGTGACCCAACCGAAGGGGTCCGAGAAGTTTCCCAGGGAGGTGACAACTGGAGGTGATAGCCTGGAAGACGAATTCGTCTCTAAGAAGAAGTGAGAGAGAGGCGTCCTGGGTGGAAAGACCTGGGAAGGAGCAGGCACCTGGGCCTTACGGGATGTGGCAACTGCAAGTTGTTCCACCATCTGCAGTGAACTACCTGTTGGGCCAGTGGAGAGAAAAGAGAACGGGGTGAGAAATCCGCAGCCACATGGCGAGGAGCCTTCCTTACTAAAGTAGGCACCACACGTGATCAGAAACCACCAAAAAAATTCATATGCAGCTTTGCCGCGATCATATTTGTGTTCTGAGGTATTATTAAAAATAAATCAGGGAAGGCTGGACGAGCAGGACCAGTTAGGACGCTGTTGAAACACAAGGTGGGACAGAGAGCCGTAGGCCAGGGCAGTCAGCGGTCAGCGGACGCGTGAGAGCGAGTGGAGAGAAACCAGAAGGCGTGGGGGGGACTCACAGCTGATTTTCTCGCCTGTTTTCTACCAGGTGTAACCTAAAGTCACTCATTCCACCTGGAAATGAAAACAAAGCACTTTTTTCAGCAGATGGCCCGTTCAGGAGCCCACGCTGGCGGGAAGCAGGAGACAGGCGGCCCCTCACCCCGACCTGCCGTGAGCCATCTTCTCTGCAGGTAGCCATTAGATTTTCCCCACCGAGGACCACGAGGGGGGCAGACCGTGCCATTCTTGGGGTGTGCTTTAGCCTGCATGGGGATAAAGTGAAGCACTGTTAGCCAGTAAAAGAAGACTTCAGGACGCCCCAATCCAAGCTTCCAATTTCTCCTTTCCCAGTGAAGCCAGGAAGGCCCGTGCTGGTCTGAAGATGATTTATCTCCTTGCCTGGTTCTGACTAGTCCCTGGACTATAAATGGCTGGAAAAATAACAGAGAAAGAAGCAGAGTCAAAGGCCAGTGGGTAACTGTCTCACTTTTGCTCCGTCTGAGTCAAAGTCAGCCAATGGGGGTCGGCCAGCCACACCCACCCCACCTCTTATTCCTCAGTGGGACGATGCTCGTGCGCTCGTCTCAGAGCAGTGAGGTTCTCAAGGATCTGGGGCCCTAATGTGAGTATTCACAGGTCTACTGGGGCTGCTTCTGTTCATGTCGTGTTGACCCACAAACAGCATTCTACTGTGCAGTGTCAGCTGAGTACAAGTTTTGTTCTGTTTCTTTGGAAGAAAGGAGAAAAAGTAAGATGAAGGGCCCTGTGCGCTCTCATTTGCCTGATGCCGTTCAATGTGGATGGAGGGAGGAGGGCAGGGGCTGCTGGCCCAGGGTCCCTGACTGGGCCGTGGGTGGGGGGTCCGGAGATAGCGCCATCGGTTACTGCAGTCCCCCACTCACTTGTTGGTAATGGATACTGCAGAGACACATGTTTTCAAAATCAAGGTACATGCAGCCCCTGGTAACCACAAATCAAGGGCCTTATGAATAGAAATAGCTTCAAACCCCCTTTTCTTGCCATCCCAAAGGAACGTGGGAATCAGAGTTTGGACCAACCCCCCTTGGGAGTTGAGGGAAAGCGGACCCATCACAACCATCTGCAAGCTCTTCTTTTCTGTTGTCGACTATCCCTGCCGCATCAATCCGAGACTGGAGCTGCTTCGTCCACCCTTCCTGAGAACCGCTGCCCCACCAGCCACTGACAAGTGTGTGGGGTGTGCGGGCGTTGGCAGCCAAGAGCTGGAGGAGGCCGTGCAGGCTGTGTCCGTCCCTGAAAGGAGACCGTCTCAATCCCGTGAGGATACCAAGCAGGGAAGTAAGTTAGGACTCAAAGGAGGTTGCCAAAAGACAGCTTCAATTGCTGAATCACAACAGAGCAAGAAGTAATATGCCTTATGCTGTGTACTGCAGCAGAGGCATTTGTTGCTTACCAAAAGGCATGAGCTTTTCCTCTGCCATGCTGTCCTCTCGGTGTAGCTACAAAATGCAAGAAACTTAGATTTTTAAGTCATTGATTTAAAGGACATTGTTCTACAGGGCTGTCGGAATCATCAACGAGAAATTAATCTTTACACTTTACACCACTGAGACTTGGGGGTTGCTTGTCACTGCACTGAGCCTCGATACCCTGACTAACAGAGACAAGCGGACACCCAGAGCAGGGACTTCAGGCTGGGGCTGATGCGGAGTCACGTCAGCCATCGGTTCGCGAACTCAGCAAAGACAGAGCCCGGCCAGAACGGAAGGAAGGCCCGCGTGCCAGAGGGCAGAGCCTCCACGCCTCCGCGCTCCCTCGGGCCGGGTGATGCCCGGGGCCCAGAACAGGTGGGTCCAAGAACCATAGGCCGTCAGCCTGGGACCTGGGCCCGAGGGAACGTGGCAGCGCAGAGATGCATCCCAAGGTTTCCTGTTTTGCATGCGTTTCCTGTTTCGCGTGAATGCTGGAGTCCTGAAACATGTGCACTTTGGCCACTGGCAGAGTGATGGGCAAGTGTGTGCCAGGAGCTTCGCGTGCACCTCCGGGGGCCATAACCCTGGCTAACAGCCCTGGCCCAGCAGCCAAAACCACGCTGTGGCCTTGGGGCCTCCAGCGGTGGGGGGCAGCGGGGACCAGGGGGTGGCGGGAACCGGCCCCACAGGGCGGCAGCCACGGGCAGGGCGGCTGGAGGGGACACCATCCTGCCAGGCACGCCCTGAGCCTCACTGCCCCGCAGATTATTTATGTTACCTGAAGACAGCACCTATGGCGTTGATTTCACCCGCTCCAAGATTTGCCACCTGGGGACAGGGCATCTCGTGGGACCCAGACCCTGTGTCGCTGGCCAGGGGAAAGAGGGGAGCCATGGGTGTGAGCACCGCCCACCCACCGTGTGTGCCCACACTCCACCCCAGCCTTTCTCCGCCTCCGGGCAGTGGGGCTGCGTGGATGTTGCAGCAGGCACACATCTGTGTGCCGGGCAGTCCTGCGGGAAGCCTTGCCTCTGCTGTCACCTCTGCACCCCAGCAGGGGAAGACCTGAGCCCGTCCACATCTCGCCGCAGCTTTCTGAGGCTCATTGTGCTGAGGACTGGAAACCCAGGTGACACCTGCTGTTACAGCGTCCCCTGTGCAGACAAGAAGCTGATACTGCACCGCGGGACAGGGGGCCGACAACGCAGCCAGGGCCGGGCAGGGGGTGCGCGGAGGCCCTGCAGCTACTCGGGCCGGCTCCAGAGGTGACCGAGGCCGCAGCGTCACATGCGTCTCGCAGGTTTCTGTGCCCCACGGAGCTGCCACGTGGGCTGTGTGTCCTTCCCAGGGCTGCTTCCTCCCTTTCCCCCCGGCGCTTAGGTTGCAGAGATACCGCAGTAAACTAAAAGATTAGCCGAAGCTCCTGGAATCCAGATGAAAGAGAAAGCTCCCTCCACATGGTCTAGCCTCCCGCTGCCGACTCCACGAGCCTCGGGCTCTGCAGCTGCACCAGGTGGAGGCCCTGGCATGTCTCCGTGCTGGCGTGCCCAGCTCAGCCTGTCCCCCACCAGTGCACGGCCCTAAACTCGCGGGACCAGCAGGGAGGGCTGGTCCCAAGATGCTGAGGTTCCCTGCTCTGGGCGCCGTGCCCGCCTGAGACGCCCGCTGTGGGGCAGCCGCGCACCGCCTGACTTCCAGGGCCTCGGCCTCCCAGGCCGGACCGAGGTTCCCGGCTGGCACCAGGTCCCGTTCCTGCTTCGGAGGATTGATGAACTAGCTCTGCCTCCCCTGGCGCCTCCCATTTCAGGATGAAACCGAGTGCGTCCTCTCCGCTCACCATTCAGGCCAGAGCAGGCCTTGCTGCTGGTTTTTGACTCCCGACTTCCCTTCGGAGGCGTTCTGTGCATCAGCGGCCTTCCCGCAGGTACAGTCCGCATGCATCAGCTCTGGGCTCCCCCAGGACAGGGCAGGGCAGCAGCTCCTCGAAGGAGGGTTTGATTTTCTGTGCCCAGCAGACGCAGGATTGGTTCTCATGGGGGTTTGCCCCGGAAACTCCACATGCTTCTTATTTCGGACAGTTTTCCTGTCTTGTCTTTCTGCTGAGGCAATTTCTGGACCCTTCTGACTGCTGGTCGGAGCAGGTTCGCACGGAAGTGGTGCTGGTGGAGGGCCAGGTCGGCTGAGGCGGCCGTCGGGCGGCGGTGTTCTCTGAAGGCCACCTTGCTCCTGTGGGCTACTTCTTTCCTCAGGCCCGTGCTTGGCAGCGCTCACCTGCTCAGCTCTCTTCGGGTGTCTGGCTGTGTGAGTGCCTTTAGCTGCTCAGCCGAAATGCCCTGACCCTGACGCAAGAGCTGCTTGGCCAGAGTCCATTTCATCTGGGCAGGAATCAGCAGGACCCTGGCGTGTGGTCACCACTTCCAGGTGTCGCCGTGTCCGTGACCTGACAGCTGTGTTCCAGGTGCTCAGGGGACAGGCCAGTGGGGCTGGAGAAAGGGGGGCCAGCGCTTTGCACAATGCTCCCGGGCACTCCCTGCTTGGACACCTGCTGGTGGCTTCCCCACGGCGAAAGCACGGGATTTCCGTGTCCAGCCCTGATCAGGCACCGAGGGCGGGGATGGAGTGGGCGCCCTGCAGACTGTGGGCTCGGAGCTGGCATCCACCACAGATCCCCGTGCCTTGGGTGTGGCCCTGCCCCCAGGCTGGAACAGCTGGTGGCCGTCACTCACCCCCCTCTTGGGTGCACCGGCCCTAGCCGGGCTCCCGCTGTGGGGCGGGTTTGTTCCTGTTGAGCCTCAGAAGGACCCTCTTCTCCCTGACAGAAACCCCATCCGGAGAGGCCCTGCGACCTGACAGAGAATCTAGGATGTGCTTTGGGGGCAGCCCAGAGCTCTGCTCCTTGGAGAGCGCCTTGGAAATGTGCCCCAGGGCAGCCTGACGCGGGGATTGGCGGGTCGTCTCTTCTCTGCAGTGCCTCTACTCGGAGCAGGGGCGGGGGTGGCGGCGGCGGCACTCTGGCTGCAATTGTGCTGCTGAATCCTCTTTCCCGGCAGTTGCCTTCATCTCTTGGGAGACCATTTTAGGGCCAAGTACCCAGTCTTAGCCCAGCAGGGGTCTGGGGCTCTGCATTCCGGGGTCTGGCAACTCAGGAACTGCTGCGAAGCGTTGCCCCTCTGACATGTTACCAGAGTGAGTTTGAAATGAAAGTTTTTGTACCTGAATGGTGAAGAGAACTGGAAATCGTACCCCTCCTCTCCCTGAGTTTCATTTCTTTGACTATAAAATGGAGTATTTCGGCTTGATCATATTTAAAACATAGTATAGGATAAACTTTCTCTGAGAAGATTCGTTGTGACCATAAATAGAAATTGCAAGATGACTGGCAGAGGATGTCTATGCTAGAAATACAGAGAATTGCACTGAATACCCAAATCCGAGGGCCTTTGGAAATATTCCAGCACCTGGTCACACATTTCTCCAAAGCCCAATGGCACCACCGACCCTTTAAACCGTGCTAGATATTTTAAACATTTTTTCCTTTTCCCTCTGGGTAGCTGTAAGACATGCCCTGATAAGCAGACTGATTCTAAAAACAGTCATTCTGAGCACGCTCCCTGAGCAAGACACGCTGAGAAAACATGCGCTCTTCTCCTATTATATCAGATAATTGCCTTCAGATATCTGTTTATCTGCACTGAATGAGAATTATGTCCCTGAGAGTTTCTATACTATCGACTTCTGAGCTCATCTTCACAGATTTTTAACTGAAAAATGCATTGCCTCTTTCAACCATTATGCTAGTATTGATTTTTTCCCTCCGTCCATAGAAAAGTTCCCTGTTTCCTGCTGACCAGCCTGGCCTTGTTTATACACCTGACATCAAACCAGTTCCAGGCCCTGTTGTTTATATTCCTCACAAGGAGCATCCTGCCTTGTATTAAAGGAGCTTGCCCAGAGAGCATGGCGCGGACGGCTCTCATAAACCATCTACTGCCAACATGCAGCCCACATTCTGCCTTGGGCCCTCCCTCTCCTGGAGGGCACGGCACAGCGTGGGGAGAGGAAAGTCACGGGCTTGTTGTCAGACAAGCTCCGCTCCTCCGTCTCAGCTCAGAAACGGGCATTGGGCGCACGTCCCTGCGGCACAAATGTGTTCTCAGGTGCAGGGACAGCGCCACACCCGCCCCGCACGGGCTTCCAGGAGACCCTCATGCCCGCCGCACGGTCAGTGGCCATCACAGGTCTAACCGTGGACAGCCAGAGTTGAGCGCGTGGACAGCCAGAGTTGAGCGCATGGCCAGGCCACCTGGTCTGAGGCCTCACCTTACAGAGGTGGAGCAGGATCTGGGAGGGAAAGGGACTTAGAATCCGGTGGAATTCTGCCCGGGTGGCACCTGCCCCGCCCCCACTCCATCCCCAATCTCACCAGACACCCCGACTGGGAATGCCAGCAGTGACGTCGCCATCGGTATTTTGCTGGACCTCCCTGATGCGTCCAGCGGCTGGTCCTTCTCCCTCACCCCAAGACACAGGTCTGTCTGGCAAGACTTCCTTTGTGCCCCTGAAACGGGTGCCCAGGAGGGGTTGACTTCAGGACCCCGAGAAAGACACGTTCTCAGCCTTCACCCGCGTTCCGGCGGATGTGAACTCGTCTGTGTATCAGGGAAGGAGGAGCCCAGGGGAAGCAGGGTGGGCTTTCATTCATATTTCCGTAGTCCCACATAAGCAGAGGAAATACGGATGTGATGCGTCAGAAAAGGCTCCGCAGGAAGAAGCGAGGAGCCCGTGGACAGGGACAAGCAGAGCGAGGACAGAGATCAGCACGGATGCAGGCAGAGCCACAAGCCAAGGCACCCTTGAGCCGGCAGCAACGCCGCGGCAGCACGCTGAGACGGGGGCAGAGGCTGGGCTTGCTGACTCGGTGATTTGGGACTTCTGGGCCCTAAATTCATGAGCCAATAAATTCAGGTTGTTTAAATGAACCCATGTTGTGCCGTTAGTCACAGCAGCCTGGCAAAGGCAGCGTGTCCACAGCCCTGCTCGCCGCGTCCAGTCACACTTGCGTCTTCAGTGCCGCCTGCGGTCGCTGCCCCAGAGCCTCCCCCAGCGCAAGGCGGGCAGCGCCAACCGTCAGCCACCCGCAGCCACTTCGCACTAAGCATCGCCCAACGGTGAGTATTCAACTCCCCCACGGGACCCGTTTACGGCTCCTCGGAGGGGCTCTTCTTCAGTGAATAACTCTGCCCCCACCGAGACACTTCATCAGGAGACCTCGGGTGCTTTTATGGTGCTGTCTCTCCCTCACTCTCCGCATCCCTCAGATGCCATCCCTGCCCCTCACTCACCGTTTCCGGAACCCTTCTCCTTCGGTGGTGCTGATTGTCATCGTCTGGGACCACTTCTCACCCTCAGCGGCCTCTGGCCCCTGCATGCACCACCCCTATCTCCTATCACCACACCGCAAGCAGAGTGAGCTGCCTAAAAGAGTGCCGCAACCGCAGCCCTCGCACACTGCCGCTCCACCAGTGGTCCTCGGACACGGCCAGAGGTCCTCGGACATGGCCAGCGGTCCTCAGACATGGCCAGTGGTCCTCAGACATGGCCAGCGGTCCTCAGACACGGCCAGCGGTCCTCTGACATGGCCAGTGGTCCTCTGATATGGCCAGTGGTCCTCTGATATGGCCAGCAGTCCTCAGACACGGCCAGTGGTCCTCAGACATGGCCAGCGGTCCTCAGACATGGCCAGTGGTCCTCGGATATGGCCAGCGGTCCTCAGACATGGCCAGTGGTCCTCAGACATGGCCAGTGGTCCTCGGACACAGCCAGTGGTCCTCAGACATGGCCAGTGGTCCTCGGACATGGCCAGCGGTCCTCAGACACGGCCAGTGGTCCTCAGACATGGCCAGCGGTCCTTGGACATGGCCAGTGGTCCTCAGACATGGCCAGCGGTCCTTGGACATGGCCAGCGGTCCTCAGACATGGCCAGCGGTCCTCGGATATGGCCAGCGGTCCTCAGACATGGCCAGTGGTCCTCGGACATGGCCAGTGGTCCTCAGACACGGCCAGTGGTCCTCAGACATGGCCAGCGGTCCTCGGACATGGCCAGTGGTCCTCGGATATGGCCAGCGGTCCTCGGACACGGCCAGTGGTCCTCAGACATGGCCAGCGGTCCTCGGACATGGCCAGTGGTCCTTGGATATGGCCAGCGGTCCTCAGACACGGCCAGCGGTCCTCAGACATGGCCAGCGGTCCTCGGACATGGCCAGTGGTCCTCAGACATGGCCAGCAGTCCTCGGATATGGCCAGTGGTCCTCAGACATGGTCAGCGGTCCTCGGACATGGCCAGTGGTCCTCAGACATGGCCAGTGGTCCTCGGACATGGCCAGTGGTCCTCAGACATGGCCAGCATTCCTTGGACATGGCCAGAGGTCCTCGGACACAGCCAACACCGACGTTTGTGCCAGAAGGTGAATCGATGGCATTGGGTGGCTGGCTCTTCAGTTCAGCTGGTTCGTTTCTTTGACAGCAGCACTTACTCCGTGAAAGAGGCTTAGCATTGACCTACATTCTGGCACAAGCTTCCTATAACGTCCAGAGTGGCCCTTCTGGGTCTTCATTCCCTATCTGGAGCGCTTTATCAGGGGATAAAACATACATAGAAGCTGAGAGATGAAATCGAGAGCATCTCAAGGGAAAAGCCCAGAGAAGCTAGGGACAAGGGCGTCCCCACAGAAGCTGAGAGAGGAAGGCACTGGAGCCAGAAGCAGCGAAACCTGGCAGGGAAGGGCCAGTGGATGACACCACGTGCCTTGCTACCTCACAGAGGAGCCCAAACTCACCTCTAACTGGTCTTCAGAGAAGGCCTCGTCCTGTTGACGCCTTTACTGGGACATGTTGATGACTTAAGAACTGCAGATCGTGTGCTAATAAATCTAGTGAAAAGCCATTCCATTTCTGGTAGATTGGCTTCCAACGGGGAACCCACTCTGCTCCGGGGAGAGAGCAAAGCCCTCTTCTGGACCCCCACTTTCAGCCAGCAGTGAGGGAGGAGAGAGAGGGAGAGCGAGTCCATGCGAGGGGTTTTCGTTGCCAGCCCTGAAACAGGCTGGCATCACTTTCGCTCTCATCCTACAGCCAGAAACCAGGCATGTGGTCCCACCCCAGTGCAGGTGGATTAGGAAACAGAGCGGAGCTGCTGGCCCAGGAGGCCAAGGGGGCCACGAGATGAGCGCTGATCAGGACCTAAGCTGTCCTGTGACCGTCCAGCATTTGTCACAGAGCCAGGCGTGATACAGCTGGTTCTCAGTTCTTCTCCAGAGTGAATAAATGGCCGTCTTTGCACTTCTTGGCTAGTCTTTGTGGAAGGTTGGATTGATTTAGTGAATGAGCCAAGGCAACGTCCCTTCGTGGGAGCTGGGGAGGCAGCGGCGGGAGCAGAGGCTAAAGCAGACGGATGAGACTTCGCCAAGAAACATCTGCCTGCTTTGTCATTCCAGGCAATAGCCGGCCCGCTTGATGAGAAACTTACAAAATCCTTCCTTCATGTAACTTTATATTTACATTTTTCACTGCCAGCAGCATAAAGAGGAAAAGTAAGGAGTCTTACGTTCCATTTATAATGACCCTGCATTTTTTTCCATGTGACCCGGGAAAATCTTTAAGGTCACGCTTGAACTCAAGTAGCTTTCTCATTTCTTAACTTAGAGTGTCCCCCCAAATCTCTGGATCTCAACCTTATATTGCACTCTTCAAACAAAATGTGAATTCAGGGCTCAAACAGTTTGACACATCCCTTTAAAGGAATAGTATTTAACAGTAAAGGCTGTGAACTAATCAGCCCAAGGCTCAGAGGTTGTTAGCAGAAGATGCCGAGAAGCACTCTGGAACCCACAGCAGGGTGGGGGAGCCACGCCTTCTCTAGACGCCCCCCCCCCCCGGGGACACCCATGCCCGTTCCAAGACATCAGGGCAAGGAGCCCCACACAGAGGTACCTGGGGCCAAGAACCCCGACCTAAGCCACTTGGGACCTAACAAATGGGACACGATGAAACATCCAGTCAAATAATGGTCATTAGATAGTTGGTAGAAGTAGGGAAATTTTAATGATCAAGACTCCAATTTTGTGGAAATGCATATGCTAAAGTTGGGGCCACAGAGACCTATCTCTCAGAGCTCTCGGGGCCCTGAAAATTCACCGGCCCACCAGGTCACCCCCCTCCGCCACCCCCCAACCCCATCCCGAGCAGCTTCCACACATGGGTCCCAGGCCCAGGAGGCAGCAGCGGAGGTGTCCTCACCGCATCTACACCAAACGCTCAGCTTCTCACCGCATCTACACTGAACATTCAGCTGCCCTGTGCCAGGCCGGTGCAGGCCCCTCTGTCCCCGCGGTCTGCCCTGCTCTGCAGGAACAACATCTAAATGATTCAGTGGTTTCTCTGGTGGATATCTGAGCACTGACCAAGATCAAGCACGGGGTCAGTATCCCTGGAGGCTGCTATAGAGCAAACACCATGCATTAAGGAGCTTGTAATTTGATAAGGAAAAAAGACATAGATACCAATCATTAAAATCGGAAAATATCTGCTGGACATCTGCTCACACCACATGCTGTGCCAAACCCTGAGGAGTAAATGTGGATGAGATTGGGGCAGACGGACTAAACCAATAATGATGACGTGTGCACACCTTGTGTGGATAAAGGCCCTAGGGGGGCATGTCGGGCGCTGATGGGGGAGTGGTAACGAGGGGGGGCAGCCTGTGGGCTGCTCTGTCTGTCGGGTGCAGGGGCAGGGCTGCAGCCCAGTGACACTCGATGTGCTTGTGTCACCGCGTGCCGGGGGTGCAGCCGTGGTAGACGCTGCTCCCAGCGGGCGAGAGCTGTGCATCGGCACCCTGGGTGGGCCTGGGGCAGGGGCGCCAGGCTGGAGGACAACGTCCCGCTTCTCCCTTCTGCTGAGACGCCGCCTCTGCAGCGCTTGAATGAGACCCGCGAGCATCAGGGTGTTTAGAGGACACGCACCGGGAGAAGCGTGTGAGTGCCACCCTGGAATGGCAAATGGCTCGGGCGTGTGCACGCTGAGCTTTGGGCCGTTCTGGGTCACGAGAGAGAGTTTTACATAAGTGACAGATGTGATCACTCTCGTGTTTTACGAAGGTTTCTGGTGGTTGGTAGCAGAGGACGGACTGGAGACGAGTCTGTCGGGAGGTGACATGGTTTAGTGGATGGGAAGGGAAACACCCCAGGCTCGCGCGCTGCCTCGCATCTGTGGCCTCTCTGTGCTGCAGCCTTGCGGTCTGGTCTGTGAGCAGCACCAAGTCCAGATCAGCCTCCAAAACTGGCATCTAAGTGACTCACTCTACTGGTGTCGGAACTCACACTTGCCTCTTTCCTCCCTCACATTGCACTCACTGCACTCGCTAGAGCTTCGCAGTGGCCAATGGCCCCAGAAAAATCTCCTCTGCCCCCTTTTGCCCCCCTCCTCCCTGCCTCCATCCTCTCCCAGAGATTTTTAGCAGAAAGAATAACTTTTCAGAAACAAACTGGGAGGTGGGATGGTACATTTGGCTCCCAATAAGGTTTCTCAGTGGCAGAAGGAAACTATGAACTCTCCCAAGTTCCTCATTTTAGCCCATCACACAGCCTTACGTAATTGAGTTCTAACAAATAGCAGGGAAAGTAAGTGCTGCAGGAATTTGGAGAAGATATCAATTAACTTAAAATGTTTAGTGACATGAACCTAGTTCCACTTTAATTAAATTCTAGCTGGAAACCCCTAGCGTTCATATTACACATGCAGAAAATATAGTCTATTTATGCTGGCCTGCATGCTTAAAAAACAAATAAATCCTTATTTATTGTCCTGAGGTATAAACACAAAAGTGCCAAATTACCTTAATAATAGCAAAAAATTATTTTCATTTATCACCTCCATTATTAAGATCAAATAAAAATATATATCATTTTCATTATGCATTATTTTATTTATCTGTAAAAATAGCAGGAACCATCTTTATGTACAGATAAAGAGATCAAGGTCCAGGGCGGGCCACGGTGGCTCAGCAGGTAAGAATGCTCGCCTGCCATGCCAGAGGACGCGGGTTCAATTCCCGGTGCCTGCCCATTTAAAAAAAAAAAAAAGGAAGAGATCAAGGTCCCACGAAACCAGATGGCTAAAGGCCACTCGGGGGGACGTGACAGCCGGGATTTCCATGTGGCCTTCTGAAGCCAGACCCCGGCCTTGTGGGTTCGGATGGCTTTGAGACGTGGTTTCCTGGGGTCACTCCCCGGCCCCTGAACGGTCACGTGGCAGCCACTGATCCCCAGCAGGAGACCAGCAGAGGGGTGTCCATGGATGCTCTTTCCAGAGAGGGGAAGGACCCCAGACCGGGTGCCAGGGCTCAGGGCGCTGATCTGCCATCGCCCTCTCCAGCACCCTTCGGACCTGTGTCTTGTGGGCTTTGCAAGTAGAAGTTTTCCCGTCGACAGGGGACTTGGACGCCTTGCTGAGCCTTTATAGGAGCCCCGGGGAGACACGGGACAGCAGCACTCCCCCAGCGAGCCCTCTCCTACGGTCCACGGCCAGAGGCAGCTGGACTTGGCGAAGCCTCTGTTTTGTCCAACACTGCGAGAAGCGTGGGTAGTTTTCATAAGGAGCAAAGCATGCTGCATTCCAGAGATTGCTTCAGGGTGTGCCAAACAGAGGACAGGACGCTTTAAATATTTCAGCTGAGCTGGGACACAGATCCCACACTGAGAGCTTTGTCAGCTCCACCATCACTTGTCTGTGGCCAGCAGAGACCAGGAAGCAATTTTCACTTCACTCTTCACACAGCACAAGCCTGCACCTTCTCAGCAAGGATCACTCAGAAGTTAGTACTATTTGCTTCCATGTGTCCTACGTCTTTAGAGACTATTTGGAACCACATTTCATGTATACCCTCGCGACCACACCCCCGTGGGTGAAAATGCTCCGTGGAGCCAGTGGCCTCACCCATGGGGACACAGCTGCTGCCCCCAAGCCCACAGAATCTGGGTCCGTGAGGCCAAGGACTTCCCTAGATGGTGTGGGGGGAGGGGACATAGGGAGGGGGAAGGGGGAGGAGACATGGGGAAGTGGGGAGGGGGGATATGGGGAGGGGGGACATGGGGAGGTGGGAAGGGGGAGGGGACATGGGGAGGAGGGACATGGGGAGGTGGGAAAGGGGAGGGGACATGGGGAGGTGGGAAGGGGGACATGGGGAGGTGGGAAGGGGAGGGGACATGGGGAGGTGGGAAGGGGAGGGGACATGGGGAGGTGGGAAGGGGGAACATGGGGAGGTGGGAAGGGGGGACATGGGGAGGTGGGAAGGGGAGGGGACATGGGGAGGTGGGAAGGGGGAACATGGGGAGGTGGGAAGGGGGGGACATGGGGAGGTGGGAAGGGGAGGGGACATGGGGAGGAGGGAAGGGGAGGGGACATGGGGAGGTGGGAAGGGGGAACATGGGGAGGTGGGAAGGGGGACATGGAGGGGGAAGGGGGAGGGGACATGGGGAGGTGGGAAGGGGAGGGGACATGGGGAGGTGGGAAGGGGAGGGGACATGGGGAGGTGGGAAGGGGGAACATGGGGAGGTGGGAAGGGGGGACATGGGGAGGTGGGAAGGGGAGGGGACATGGGGAGGTGGGAAGGGGGAACATGGGGAGGTGGGAAGGGGGGGACATGGGGAGGTGGGAAGGGGAGGGGACATGGGGAGGAGGGAAGGGGAGGGGACATGGGGAGGTGGGAAGGGGGAACATGGGGAGGTGGGAAGGGGAGGGGACATGGGGAGGAGGGAAGGGGAGGGGACATGGGGAGGTGGGAAGGGGGGACATGGGGAGGTGGGAAGGGGGACATGGAGGGGGAAGGGGGAGGGGACATGGGGAGGTGGGAAGGGGGGACATGGGGAGGTGGGAAGGGGGGACATGGGGAGGTGGGAGGGGGAAGAGCAGATCCTTAGACTGCGGCCCCCATCCGCTGGGCGTCCCTCAGTGCTGGGTTAACAGAGTCAGGGCGTCAGCGCCAAATATACCCCAGGTCGGAGCCAGGTCCCCGCGGTGCCCCCCGGGCCTCAAGGCCAGGGCAGAGGAGAACCTTCCCCCACTGCCCGCTTTCCCTCCTGGTGTCTCCGGAGGAGGCAAAGGAGGGTCATTTTAAAAATGGAAGGCCTATACATCAGCTCCTTGTAGGATGCAGCTAGTACGGCTTCTTTCTGTGCTTCTCTTCGAATCCAATCTCCCATTCCTACCTCAGGAATAAGCTTGGCCGTCGCTCTACAAGGACTGAGCCCAGCGGAAAGCAGTAATTCCAACACTTAGGGGAAAATTTTTATGCTTTAATTGGCAGCATTATGGACTTAACGTTATCCCTTTTACTCTAAGACCTCAGAATGAAATTCTGTACCTTATCTGGTCGATTTAGAATTATTTAAAGTGTGAAAGAGAAGCGGGACGTGAGGAGAGGAGGCCAGAGCAGGTGTGTGCCCCGCGCCAGCCCCTCTGTTCCTGGCTGGCCGATGGGCTTCTGATGAAACTTACACTCTACTTGTGGTCGCGTTCCACCGTTAGACGTTATCTGTCACTTTTCACCACGGGGTATGAAAAGTCTCTCTTACACCTGCGCGTAGGCTTTCCCACCCCCTCCCCATCTTTCCACGCGTTTCATCACATTTTGGGTTAAATGCACATTCCGTACGGATAGTGTTGGGACCGTGGAAGCGCTCTCGGCAGCTGAGTCAGAGCAGGAGGTACCGAGGTCCAGTCCCCTTCTCAGAGCCTCAGCTTTGTTTCTGGAGAGAGTACCTGCCTCGGTTCTTTTCACGTCCTGGTGTCTGTGGATGGATCGCACAGCTCTTCCCCACCACACTGAAAATTTCTTTATCAGAAGACACGACGTGACATGTACAAAAATTCTATCTAGGAATTATGACGAAAAACTGTTGCCCAATTTCTACTTTCAATTGAGAAAAAGAATTGTCTAAGAGTTGTTTTCTAAGAAAGGAAGAGAATAATCGATACATCCACCATCATCAGAGAAGGATTTGGGCAACAACTGAATTTTCTAGATAACGGACTTAAAAACAGAACTTAAAAAATAGAAACATACAATAACCTAGACAAAACTCATCTATTCACCAGCAATCATCTCTGTATGAAAGGCATTGCACTACGCATCACAATGACTAGAGAAATCGCGATGAATTTGTTTACATCTAGCCCTGCACATCAGGTGCTTTAGTGAATGCAGAACCAATGCGTGGCCCTTGCCTGACAGGAACTGACACAGAGGAGCTATACTGTTTTCTTCTTGTGTGACTATAAATGTTTCATGTCCACTGTTTCTTTAAAGTTCTCTTAGTTGCAGGATCACTCGTATTTTTTAGTATATTCAATCAGTTCAGTCCGTTTGCCAATCAGTAAGCGCCGTTTGCCAGGTGTGTGCTATGGAAACGTAAGGCCAAGTGAGAAGCCACGCCTGTTTCCAGGCTCCCAGTCCGCCGGCAGGGACGCAGGCGGGGCCAGCCCTGGGCCCACCTGTGGCCGGGGGGAGAATTAAGACGGAGGAAGCGTCTCCTTGTCTGAAATAAATGAGGCTCTCCTGTAAAGCCCCTGCCCTTTGTGGTGGTCTTGTGTTGTCCTTCTGTAGTTCTCACCGGCTCTCCTTGACTGCAGATGCCTCTCTCAGGGCTCTTCCTGCCGCCTCCTCCGAGATGGCCTCCTTCTGGGGGCCGGACAGCTCCTTGGAGTTGGTCCTTTGCTCAGCCAGCCACCGCCCTAATCCTAACCTTGCCTCAGTTTCCCCCTCAGCGGCCTGTCCTTGGCGGTTGCTTCAGGCTGCCTGTGGGTTGTGGGCCCTGCCTACCAGGGTGCAGACGTGTCGGGCTGCACCGGTGAGGGCAGCTGGTGTCTGTGGGGCCTCTGGCCAGGACGAGTCTGGTGGGAAAGGTTTCTAACCTGGAGCCAAGGAACGGGGTGAGGAATCGCATGTGTGGTCTGAACAGAAGCCACAGGGGCTCGGTAGTTTTCGGGGCTCCAGTGGCTGGGGCGTGGTATGCTGTGGCAATTTGCGATATCTGGCTGAAGTTTGCATAAGAATAAATTTTAGAATGACTTTTCAACTCTGTTTGAAATTCCTCAGCCACTGAAATTTTATTTCCCTTTTTGGTTAACTAATCCTGCGTTGAAAGGGCCAGGCTTATGCCCAGGGGTCACGTCTCGCATCCAGGGAATCAGGCCCCATGGGGTGGGGGGTGCTGACTCTATTTGTAGAGTTTGGCCTAGAGAGAGAGGCCACATCTGAGCAACAAAAGAGGCTCTCTGGGGGGAAGCTTAGGCAGTAACTACGTGGGCTTAGCTTTGCCATTGCAGAGATTAGCTTCAAAGAGTGAGCCTTGAGATTGAGGGTTTGCCCTATTAAATTGGGAACCCATATGGTTAAGAGAATAGCAAGAATCCCCCAGGTAGGGAAGTTTAAAAGTTCTACGTTTTTCTCTAGTCTCTTAAGGAACTTTGCAAATATTTTCATTTTCTGATTAACATTTTGTTCCTTATTCTAGTTCCATGTAAAATAAAGCTGAATTAGATTATTTCTGTGATCTGTAATTTCTTTCTAAGAATATCAGTAAATGTTCAGATAAAGTATGGACAGGGAGAACATTATCAAGTCATTAGGAATTGCGCACAATCTAGAAATTTAGCTAATAGAAGGACAGAAATTTTATTTTAATTATTATAATACTTCTGTATTAGTTTGCTAAGCTGCTGGAATGCAATATACCAGAAATGGAATGGCTTTTAAAAAGGGAATTTAATAAATAAAAAGTTTACAATTCTAAGGCCATAAACATGTCCTCGGCATAGGACATCCAGGGAGAGGTACCCTGACTTGAAGAAAAGCGATCTGGGGAGACATGTGGCTGGCGCGTGCTGGTCCCTGTTCCCAGTTCTGTTGCTTCCACCTTCTGATGCCAGTGGTTTCCTCTCTAAGCATCTGTGAGCCTCTGCTCAGCTCTGGACACAGCTCTGGGTTTCATCTCTTAGCTTAACATCTGCAGGGCCAGAGGTTTCTTGCTTAGCACCCAGGCTCTTTCTGTCTCAGTCTCCAAATGTCTCCATTGGCACTTCCAAACACCTGTGTCTGTGTTTGCTTCTAAGGTTTCTTCAAAATGTTTTCCTTTTCAAAGGACTCCAGTAAGCTAATCACGGCCCACCTTGAATGGGTGGCGTCACGTCTCCATGTAATCAAAAGGTTACACACGATCCGGTCAGGATTAAACCATGGCTTCTCTTGGGGTATATAAGACCTTCAAACCGGCACAACTTCCCAAACACTTCTTACGTATCACGTTAAACTATTTTAGCACCTCACTTCCACAAGATGAAAGAATAAATCTTTTGTAACAGTTTCCTTGAAGAGTGAGAAGACTTGTCTTTTGAAATAAGGGGTGATAAGGGCAACACAAACATCAACGAGGACATTATTCCCATGTAAAATCTTTGTGTTCTAGGCAGAGAACTCAGACGCTTAAGAACCTCGCGTTAAGAGGAGAGCAGTGATCTACGTCATTTTTACAAAACCCCCTTCCACAAAGCTTCCATAACTTTCTGTATCCATAGGGCTTGTAGTCAGCGATGAGTACAAACAGGATTCATACTAGGAACACGTTAGTTCGCAAATGAGCATATTTCAAGACTGTGTTCCAGGGCAGCGGAGGGCAGTGAGGTCAGCCGCTCAGGCATTCTTAAAGTCATGGGCACCACTTCAAAACCAGTGGGGCAGCAGGGCAGGAATCTTACCCTAAGTCCCTGCTCTTTAAAAGCACCGTAAGGTCTAGGGCTGAGAAGCTGAATGCAGCAAGGTACCCCCGGGGACGCCTTCATCCTGTTTGGATGCGTTGATTGGCTTAAGGATCTCCTTTGGGATGCCAAGAGGACTCAATCTGCGGGGCCCAGGGAAAACAAGGGGTTAACACGAGCTGGGTCTCCTGGTGTTAAGGTGGCCCCAGGGTGAGGACGATCCTGCCTTAGAAGGGGGGCACTTAAGGACCACGAGACGGTGAGGGTACACCAGAGCGTCCTCCAGCCTGCAGAGGAGAGGGGTAGTGGACGTCCTGGGGTGGTTCACCACCCACTCCCATGACGAGGCAGGGGCGCGTGGAGATGGGCCCGGAGCGGAGCTCAGAACAGGGCGAGTGGCTCAGGTGCCAGTGAAGAGTCCAGTAACCCTACCTGCCATGCCACGTGTCGCCTGAGGCTCCTGTACGTTGATGGTCAGATGCGAGGTCAGCAGCTCGGGCCCCCCCAGCTTTCCTCACTTGCTCTGAGCAGGGCTCAGGGGGCCGACCCTCCCCGCCTCCAGGACAGGGTGCAGTCCGGGACCCTATGCTCGTGTTCGTGGGACCCGGGGTGGGACTCTGGTCGGTCTCAGGGTCAAAGGTCACCTTGAGGTTGCGGCACTCTTTCCGCCAGTGGCCTCTGACCCCCCATGGAAGCAGGGCCCTTGAGGCTTAGAGCGTGATTTGGGGAACCTCAAAGTACAGGGTACTTTCAAAAGGACTGCGATAAGCCGAGCCTGTTCTCTGGTCAGCTGCCCTCCTCTCTGCCTTCTCCTCCTCCTCAGCCTCGTCTTGAGGGTTTCATTACACACAGGAAAGGCAGGTTCTGGCAGGTCATCAGTGAGAGTTTGCAGGCCTCTGAGGAGCTTTGCTGTTTCCTCCCAGCAGGCTGGACAATGAAATGGGTGCCCGGCAGGCTGGACAATGAAATGGGTGCCCGGCACACCTGGCCTTCCTGCCAGCCCACGTGTCCGGAACAGACTTCTGAAGGTCTCTATTCACAGACCCTAAGCCTGGAGCAGAGCCAGGTTCTCCTCTCCTCAGTGCCCCCCTCAGCTTATTACAGTTAACAGGCTTGGTGGCACATGTTCTTGTGCCTTCTAGCAAACGGTGACGATAGGGTCCCCTCTGGCTTACATGGGGACACAAAGACTTTTCCTCCTAATGGAATCTGAGACACAGCACAGCACAAGGGACAGGTCCCTCTCAGTCCATGCCTCGATGGAGAGCTGTGGACATCTGCACAGGAACTTCTGACCACTCCCCATCCTTCACGGACGGAAGGTGCTATAGCAACTGGAGTCTTGTTGGAGACCCTGCCTCCCCCTCTCTCAGCTTATACTGACTGTTGGCATTTCCCATTTTCTCTAGAAAAGGAAACAGGGGAGACTCACTGGCACCCGTGTGACTGCGTGGCGTCCTACTGTGCGCCGGAGCTGGGCGTTTCCCTCCCCACCGGCCCAGGCTCTTGGACATGGGGAGTGAAGTCACCAGGGGTCCCCGGAAGTGTCGCCGGCAGACCCAGCTGTTCTCCCTGGGGTCTGCTGAGACCTGCGCTCATGAAGGGGAGGTGCTCAGCCCACCTGACAGAAGTCTAGGACATGCTCCCAGAAGACCTTCGTCTCTAGTTTCCTGCTTCCTGGGGGCTCTAGAAGAAGGACCGTGGGCTGCAATATGTCTCAATCAAGATTAAGGCCCAGAGGGGACCCTCCCGCTGGAAGGCGCTGAGTTCCCATGGCCACAGAGCAGACCTGAACCCCTGGAAAACCAAGGGAACAGCTTGTTCGGTACAAGAGCCCTCAGCTGAGCATCCTGTGTTACAGAAGATGATAGTTCTAAAGGCATCTAAAGGCAGGAGAAAGAGGAAAACTTTCGTGGAGGCAGGAGAGAGACCCACTGCCAAAGGTGTGAGAAGATGAGGAGACCCAGCAGGAGGGTCTGAGGGTCCAGGAAATACAGTTAGGCAAGCGAGAATCAAGAAGTGGTCCCCAGGGAGAGGAGAGGAGAGAGGGTGGGGAAGTCTCAAAAAATCGAGGACAGAGAGAGAGAAACGGGGGGCTTGATCTGACTCCTGTCAGACTCCTGCAGACACGGGGGAAGCCCCCCGCACCCACCGCTCGAGTCTCTTGGATCTGCTCAGCATGGAGTCAGGCTCCTGCCACCTCCGAGGAGGAAGCCAGAGAACTCGGAGCAGACAGAGATTACGTCCTGGGGGAGCGAGACCAGGGACCCTTGATTCCTAGAGACAGAGTTGCATGCAGACGTAGGAGAGGAAAGCGATGAGCCAAGCAAGAAGGAAAAAGCGAAAGCACCCAGCCCAGCCTCCCGGTCAGTAGCCATGACTTACCACCCCAGACTGTCGGAGAGAAGTGCTTCCTCCCCGGCTCGCCAAAATACGTCGCAGGACTTGGGTTTAGGTTCTTGGCTGCACTGCGAGAATGAAGTCAAGGGCACAGCACAGATAGAGCGAGCAGCAGAGAGTACTGAGTACATGCCAAGAAGGAGCGCATGGCACACTCACAAGATGACAGAGACCGAGGCCAGAGGTCTGTGCTTGTTTTGCAGCTGGGGTGGGAAAAGAAGCAGATGGCTCTGCTGTTTTTAAATTAAAAGGCCCCACAATGAACCCCTGCTTATGCACAGACAGGTTCCTCTGCGGGAACCCGAATGCAGGAGTATGAGAAAAAACGGGACAGAAACTGCCCGCACTGCGGATAGAAGAAAGGATAGCCAATCACATCGTCTTTAGGAAAACATTCATTTTAACCTTGAGTTTAGTTTGAACTGCTGGCAAGCATCTTTGTGTGTGGGAAAGGTGTGTTACTGTGGCGTCCAAATATAGACGTGTGTCCATGAGTTGTCCACTGGAAGAGTGAGCTGAAACCTAACAGGGACCACGAAGGAGACAGAATTTGGCTTGCCAAAGCTCTGCGAGGAGTTTGAGGCAAACTCCTACCCCTCATACAACCAAATGTGGGCAATGAGCCGTGAGAACTCATTTTGCCCCAGGAACTTCCCGTGAAAGAGGACCTCTAAGGACAGTGCTGGACAAAGCCAACTTTTAGGAGCAGGAGAAGGGAGCTATCTTAGAGAACAGAGATTTGCACACTGGACTGTTGGAGAAGAGGCTTTCCCTGGGAGAAATTAATGAGACGAGAACACCTAGCTAAGGACGGGGTGCGTCTCAGGGGAGCTCTTTGAGGGAATTAGCCTTCCGGCCCCTGCCCTTCAGATGGTAGAAACAGGGATCATTAACATCCAGTGCTCGTCTTCCTTCCAAAGTTACCTTTTCTTCTTGCTACCCCAAATGTTTGGTAAAATCCTCTGAGACTGCAGAGCAGGGAGGCTCTCGATCCCATTGGGTGTAACTACTGCCTCATGCTGTCTGATGAGCCAATTCTCCCTCCACTTTCCTCTAACGTGATCAGACATTTATTTGCACAGTCAGCTCCGCCCCACAGGAGGCACTGAAATTTTGAGGCAGATGACCCAGAATATCTTACATCATTTTTTTTAGATCATCAGAAATAAACGACAAGTTTAAAAATGTCTTCTTGTTGCATAAGAGCACAAGACCTAACAATTGTGATGTTTTTATATATTTAAGTGACTTTAAAACAAAAACAAGGGATAAACTGCTCAGGGTCCTTGAGAACTTTTTTCCATTTAAAAATGTCTGTATATATTCAAATTTGAGAAATGCTAATTTGGAAGTTGAAAAGCGACCTTTGGCTTAGTTAGGACTAAAGAAATCCCTCAACGACACAGGGTTCCCTTCCCCCACCTCGGCTTATCCCTCGGAAGCCTCCGGAATAGCTTTTCCTTTCCTGTCCCACCTTAAACTCCACTTTCAGCCTAAGAGAACCGAGGGGACGGTGGCTCCGGTGATCCCACACAGGAGACGGAAAGGAAGGGGCACGAGGAGGAGCATGAGGACGAAGCAAAGGAAGCGGGAGACAGGAAAAGGCTCACCCTGCCCTCGGGGCTTCTGTGATGGTGGAGCTGATCCCCCAGAATAAGGCGGTTGCCACCGGACGGCAGAACCCCCTTTAAAAAGTAAGAGTATCATTCATTCAATCGTGCATAATGGCACCGCGCCATGGAAGGCAGACTGACGTGGAGGGGAGAGTCCGAGTCAGGGGATGGGAACTCAGGGCTGGCCCTGGCCTTGCTGTGTGTCCTGGGAAAGCCACACTGCGCCTCTGAGCTCAGTGTCCTCATGTATAAGGCAGGAGAACCGTCTTGGCCATCTTTATGCTCAAGTATTTCTGCAATCTCATATTACATGAGATCATAAATGATTTTTTTTAATGCTTTACAAATTATAAACTGCTCCACACATTTGTACTAACAGGAAACAAAAGGCTGAGCTAGGAAGCTGGGCAAGGCACTTGAGCTGAGCCACCAGCCCTGACCCACAGCCCCTGGCCATGTCCTCCACGTCCCGGCTGGGCGAGCCTCCCCCAGGGAACGTGTCTGCAAGTCCCAGGGACTGAGGTGACCCCAGAGCAGCTGGAGCGTTTTCAAATGCGCTTCTATCTCCAGGTGCAATCGAAATGGCCACTTCAGTCTCGTGTTATCTCTCTGCTCAGAGCCTGCTAGGAAATTTTAAAAGATTCATTGGCATCATTAGAATGAAATTTATCTTCAGAACAGAGAAGACTTGTGCACTTCTGCATACAAATAAAAACTGTACAGAAGCCCAGGATAATTTCCATTTTCCTCCTTGACAGAGTTTCTGTCCCTTAGAAATAAAAGTAATTCTGAGAGGCAATGCCTTGCAACTTTATTCTTTTTCATTGAAAATAGACTGAGCACTATGGAGAGAAAATGCTACATACAGGATCAGCAGCAGTTGTCAAAATAGCAACATTTATTTAATACCTACTGCATGCAGGCTTTTTCTGTATTTCGCCTTTTAATCCTTACAGCCACTGTATGAGAATGGCAGCGCCATTCCCACTGTACAGAAAAGAATGCTGAGGCACAGAGAGGGGAAATCCAGTGGGCAGAGGGGATTCCAGGCCATGTTCTCTTCTCTGCGCGTATGGGACCACCCCCTGGAAACAAAGGAGGAGGTGTTGGCACCCCTGCCCTGCGTGCCCGGCGCACGAGGCGCTGAGCGAAGGAGGAGGGAGGGCTGGGTTTGCTCCATTTCCTCCTGGAAAGGCGCAGGAAATGAGGCGTCTCCCAAAATGGTATGCAGGCACAGGAAAACATTATAGAGCTTGGGGGGGACCCCCAAAAGATGCTCCAGGGCGATGTGTCGGTGGCTCAGTGGCAGAGTTCTCGCCCGCCATGCTGGGGACCTGGGTTTGATTCCCGGTGCCTGCCCATGCAAGAAAAAAAAAAAAAGATGCTCCAGTTTTTAGAACAGAGACCACATGGCTGTAAAGGCAGAGGGGGGCCTGTCAACTGTACCCCACAGAACGGCAGAACCAGACTCAGCAAAACAGTGGAGTGGCAAAGCTGGTCTCCCTGTCTCTGCTGGATAGATTGCTTAGTAAAAGGAGCCCTGGATTCGGGGCGACAGGCTCAAATCCCAGCACCACCACCGATTGACCAGCTTTGTGACCTTGGGGAAATCACTTAACCTCTCTGAATGATTTAGCACAGCTGCCCGGGGGTGGGGGAGGGGCGAGGGAGCCGTGGCGGGCCAGCGAGGGGATGGAATGAAATGCCTTCCTTGGTGCAGCTTGCTGCTCATGCAGGTGCTCCAGGTTAAGAGATCCGTGCAGGTACCCCACCCCCACTGCAGGAGAGCTGCCCCTCAGGGCTGTGAATCGACCCCGGGAAGCTGGCAGCAGAGGGTCCGGCATGCACTTAGGGAAGCTGCCTGGTGGAAATAGTCCAAACACCCATCGCTTCATCACTCCACGGGATCGAGGATTTAATATTTTGGCAAGATACAGCTGAAGACCGCAGCTGAGCTGTGGCACAGCAATGCAAACCGCAAATAAAGGCAGCTAATCTGCATTTCACTATAAAGCATAACTTAGAAAGAGTAAAGCTGTTTGGAAATGGCCAAGTCATCCTGATTCATTTGTCAGTTTCACCGTCTTTAAATCTAGGAGCGTTGTTTTTCAGCAAGTCATCCTGGAGAGAGACCTGATTCTCCGTCCCAGGCATGTCATAGCTTTTCTGTCTGCAGTACCAAAAACGCCACGTAGAGAGAGGTTGCAGGGTAGTGCCGTGGCTCCCAGCATCGTCCCTGGGTTCACACGGTACCTGAGGACCGTGAACTTAGCAGGCTGTGGGGCTGGCACGGGGGCACACTGTTCACTCAGCCAGGCCTGGAAGGGCTTCGCCAGCAGTTCCCTGATGTTCTTCTCTCTTCCAGGGTCCAAACCAGGCTCCATGGCGCATCCAGTTCTCTGTCTCCGCACCCCGAGTCCCGTGGCCGACCAAACAGTGGACACAGGGCGGATGGACCGACCCAGTAAGAGGTCTTCACGACGCCCTCAGTTAGGGCACAGCCCCACTGAGCCAGGCAGGCTCTATCTGATTCCTTGGGCTCTTTCCAGGCGGACAGAGAGCGAGAGGCGTGCGTGGAACTGCCAGAGCTGGCGTCACGGGACCCCAGGAAGGAGAGAAGACGCTGCCATGTGCTGTCAGGTGGCAGGAGAGCCCGGAGCCAAGGGTCACGCTCGTGGCCAGCCCCGGATGCCCTGGTCTCAGGAAAGAGCACTGCTTGGCTGACACCTCAATCTTAGACTTCCAGCCTCAAAACCGTGAGCCTGTACATAAGTGTGTAAAAACCAAGTTTAGTAACTAGATTACAGTATTTGTATACAATTGTTTTTATCTTTACTATTAGAGTATCCATGCAGAATGTTTTTTCCAAAGTTACTTAGATCAGCTCTTTTTCCCCTGCCCGCTCTCATGTGGCTCTGTGTTTCATGCACAATACACTGAGCCTCGTGTTTTACTTTCTGTATTCCATTGTGAGTACCCCAAACGTCCATTTCCTTTCAGTTGCATTTTTTATTCTTCAGGTATGTAAAACATTTCTCTGGTCCTAAGACTCAAAGTATTTTTTTTAAGTTTATTCAAAGAAGTGTCCCTTCTTCCTCATCCTTTCCCTGTCACTCCATTCCCTCCACCCTTCCCACTCCTTTCCTATCCACCCTCCTTTTCTTTTCACAGATGAGAAGAGACACAAGCATTTCCTTATCTCCTCCCCTTGCTTACATAAAGGGTAGCATACTACAGTATTATTTTACATTGGTTTTATCATTTAATATTACATCCTAGAAATCGCTCCATATGACTCCCTAGAGATATTCCTTATTATTTCTATTGATTTATTTACTTGTAAAGTTGAGGTATGATTCACACTATAAAATTCATACACTAAGTACACAATTCAGTGAGGTTTGGTACACTCGCAAAGCTACACAACCATCACCACTATAATCCTGGAGCATTTCCATCGCCCCACAAAGAGACCCCATAGGGGAGAGGGGGTCAGTGCATAAGGGGGCAGGGTCTGTGCTTGTGGTGACGGGAAGGTTTTGACAATGAGCAGTGGTGACGGTACAAGACACTGCAAATATGATTGATCCCAATGAACTGCAAGCTTGGAGGTGGTTGACATGGGAATTTTATGCTGTATATATGTCACTGCAGTTTAAAAACGGCAAAAGAGATTAAAAAGACAGTGGCAATTAAATGGAATTCATACCCCTGGACTGGATCTGATAATCGAGGAGAAAATGCCCAAAGGACATTGCTGGACAACTGAACAAATTAGAAACAGACTACGTGCTTTACATCAATGTAAAATTTCTTGAACTTGACAGCTGCAGCGAATGTGTGTGCCCAAGCAAATACCCGTACCCTTAATAAATAAACCTGAAAGGACTGAGGGCTCAAGGAGCATGATGCGGTTACCCACTCTCAAGTGATTAGAAAATAAACAGACTAGATGGACAGATAATTAGTCAGATTCTCCAGAGAAAGGAGCCAACGGGATATATTATGTAATTATAATATAATATGATATAAAAAGAAAATAATTTTAGGATTGGCTCACACAACCGTGGAGATTGCGAGGTCTGAATTCCACAGGGCAGGCCACAAGTTGGAGACTCAACATACATGACTTTGAATTTCCCCAGGAGAAGCCAAAAGTAGGGAATTCTGATAAAGTTGATGAATTCCCCAGGAGGAGATAGAAATTCTTCTTTCTGACCACTGAAATCCTCAGTTCTCCCTTTAAGGCCTCCAAATGAACAGCTAAGGAGACTCTTCTCATTGCTGGAGTCTATTTCTTTTCGTGATTATAGATTTAATCAATCATAGATGCAATCAACTGATTAATTATTTAGATTCATCTACAAAATATCCTTGCAGCAACAATCAGGCAGTTTTTGCTTGACCAAACAAATGGACATCAATATTTAGGCAAGCTGATGCATGAAATTAGTCATCAGAGAAAGAGACAGACAGACTGACAGACAGCCAGATGAGAGAGAGAGAATGATATAGCAAATATGGTAAAATGTTAAAACTTGGTAAAACTAGACATCTGAGTAAGGAGTATATTAGCTCTCTGTAATGCTTTTGTAGTAATTTTGCAACTTTCCTGTAAGTTTGAAATTGTTGCAAAATAAAAAGTTTTTTTAATGTAAAGAAACAAACCCATATTCATTAGCATTCACTCCCATTCACCCTTCCCCCAGCAACCAATAATCTATTTTCTGTCTCTATAATTTGCTTATTCTGGACATTTCTTTTCGACAGCATTCAATCGTGTCCCTGTTCATTTTACTGCATCCTTTTCCCTGCTGCATAATACTCCACTGTGTGCATGCACCCAGCCTCTCCTCCACCATTCTTCCCTGCATGAGCACCGAGGTTGTTCCCATTGCAGAAAAAGCTGCGATGCGTGACCGCGGGCATTGGCATTGCCGTGTTGGTGAGGTGTCGCTTCAGGGTGGATTCCTAGAAGTGAGATTGCTGGATCAAAAGGCAGTATATGCACTTCCAACAGGCACTGCCAAACTCCCTACAGACGAGCTGTACCCATTTGCACTTCCACTAGCAATGTATAAGAATGCCTGTTTCCACACAGACTTGCCAACAGGATGTGTTATTATATTTCTTAATCTTTGCTAATCTGAAAAGTTAAGAATTGGTATCTGTTCTAGTTTGCAAGCTGCTGGAATGTGATATACCAGAAATGGAATGGCTTTTAAACAGGGGCATTTATTAAGTTGCATGTTTACAGTTCTAAGTCTTTGAATATGTCTAAATTAAGGTAAGGCTGTGAAAATGTCCAAGTTAAGGCACCGAGGGAAAGGTACCTTGGTTCAAGAAGGTTGATGATGTTTGGGGTTACACCCTCAGCTGGAAAGGCGCATGGTGACATCTGCTAGCTCTCCCTTCAACGGCTCCCCCAGGACTCTGGCGGCTCTCATGGCTCTAAAGCTCTTTCCAAAACGGTTCCCTCTTAAAGGACTCCAGGAAGTAATCCCACCTTGTACGGGTGGAGATAGACACATCTCCATGGAAACCACCTAATCCAAGGTTACCACCCACAATTGGGTGGAGACACATCTCCATGGAAACCACCTAATCAAAGGTTACCACCCACAATTGGGTGGGTCACATTTCCATGGAAACAATCAGAAAGCTCCCACCCAGCAATATTGGAGGAGGATTGAAGGGCATGGCTATTCTGGGGAACATAATAGCTTCAGACCAGCACAGTATCTCATGATATTTTAATTTCCAGTTCTTTAATTATGAGTAAGTTTGAACGTTTTTCATATGTTTGAGTGCCATCCACTTTGTTTTAATTGCTATTTCAGGGAAGGACCTAAAAGAAAACATGGTCCAAGTATCTCCTCATTCTGCTGGGAGAGGGCAGAGAGTGATGGTCACAGATTCTCTGCTGTGACCACTGCAAAACCAGGTAGCCTCTGTCTTCTGTGGGCTCGGGATGCGTGACCTGGTTTTCTAGTCTGTGAGCTGCCAGATGTGATATACCAGAAATGGAACGGCTTTGAAACAGGGGGATTTAGTAGGTTGCTAGTTTACAGTTCCAAGACTGAGAAAATGTCCCAATTAAAACAAGTCTACAGAAATGTCCAATCAAAGGCATCCAGGGAAAGATACCTTGGTTCAAGAAGGCCGATGAAGTTCAGGGTTTTTCTCTTAGGTGGAAAGGTACATGGAGAATATGGTCAGGGTTTCTCTCTCAGCTGGAAGAGCACATGGCCAACACGGCGTCATCTGCCAGCTTCCTCTCCGCTTCCTGGGAGGCGTTTTTCTTCTTCATCTCCAAAAGTCACTGGCCGGTAGACTCTCTGCTCCACGGTTCTGTGGCGTTCTGTCACCTTTCTCTGCTCTCTCTGAATCTGCCTTTTATAGGATTCCAGTAAACTAATCAAGACCCACCCAAATGGGTGGAGCCACATTTCCACCTAATCCAGTTTAACCACCATTCTTGATTGAGTCACATCTCCAGGGAGATGATCTGATTACAGATTCAAACATACAGTACTGAATAAGGATTAGAAGAAATGGCTGTCTTTCCAAAACGCGATTAGTATTAAAACATGGCTTTTCTAGGGTACATGCATCCTTTCAAACCAACACTCCAGCTCTGCTCACAGATGTCCTCTCTCCAAGAAACTGAACCTAAAGAAAGAATCATGTAAACCTGACACAACTTTCTAGCTATATGGTTTTGGGAAAATCACTTCTCTGGGCCTCAGTTTCCTTCTTGTTGAAATGGGAAAACATCAAATCTTCCTCCCTCACAGGCTGTCCCCAAGATTAAATGAGTCAATGGATGAGAACTTCTCCCCATCCAGCAAACAAGAGTCCCTTAGGAAACGCTACTTCTCCTGGGTTCCCTTTCCTCAAGCTCACAGTCACTCCGGCATCAACTGCAATGTCCCGTCTTTAAAGACTCACCTCTGAGAGGGAGTCTGAGGAGGCTTGAATCCAGACCTTCCTTCTCCAACCACGGAGCTGGGAAGCAAGGTGGCTCTTGGATATTAGCGTTTAAACCCAGTGTCAGCTGGATTAGGGAGATAACAGGGATGAGTAAGGGGCAGGATTGCTGATTTAGCAAACAAAAGTGCAGGATTCACCACTGGATCTGAATCTCAGACCCTACTTATGAGGTATCCTCACATAAGATATTCTCCTAAATTTTCATATTCTTTTAAGCACATTCATAAAATATGGTTATTTGGTGAGACTAGCATAAAGTCTAAGGTTGCCAGATAAAATTCTAGAAATCCAAATCTGAAATCCAGATAAGCAATAGAGAACGTTTTTAGTAAGTCATAAATATTGCATGGGACTTATTTATACTAAAAATTCTTTGTCTGAAATCCATATATTGTATGGGACACATCTACACTAAAAAAGTATCAGTTGTTTATATGAAATTCAAATTTAACTGGCCACCTTGTATTTGGCAACTCTAGTTGGGGACCTTTTCATCTCCCTAAAAAAAAAAAGCACCTGCTACTCACCTTATGTCAGGCAGCTGTCCTGCCCTTCCATGCCCTTTCCTCTCTGTGCAGCCCACAGGACACACTGGCACCCAAGATTCCAGGAGAAGTAAATTAAGTGGACACTTAAACCAAATAAAGAAAGCTCCCGAAGATGAAATGCTGAGTAGTTGTATCACTGAAGCCTCTTCCGGGCGTAAATGACGGAAACCCAATTCAACCTAATGCAAACACACAAGCAGAAGGAATGTGCTGCCATGTGTAAAGGGCTGGCCGGGGCATGTCGGGAAGGAGTTCAGTGATGTCCCTGGAATATTCCAGTCTCTCCGTCGCTCGGCCTCCCTCCCTGCTTTGGCTTCTGCTCAGGCCACTTCACCCGCAGGGGCAGCCCACGGCTCACAGCGTCCTTACAGGAGGACCCCGGGAGGAAGGCAACTGGGCCCTCCCCAGTGTCCCAGCAAAAGGTCCAGGGAGAGCCTCGGTGGCCTCGGTCACTGCCCGTCCCATGGGTGAAAAGCGGAAGGACCTCCCGTCAGAGATCAGGAATGGGTTTCCCAGGAGACACAGCCTTTGCCACCAAAAGAACTGGGAAGAAGAAAACGTGTGGGACAGCAAAAAACGCAGGTGACTCCGTCTGTCCATAAAAGTATTTTTATCAACTAAACCTCCGATAGCAAAAGGGACTCTCACTGTCGCTGCTGCAAGAGTGGCAAAAGGAAGGGACCGATGCGGGGAAACGCTGAACAACTAAAACCTACACTGCCCAACCGCTGGTCTGCAACTGTCCAAATACAGCGGGAGGTCCGGGTAGGAGGGCAGCGAGAATGAGACAATGAGAGTAACTTTTACCACGCTTATCAGCGTCTCCTTGGTACAAGGATGAAACCCACCTGGGAAACATCCCCATAGGTCATTAGACAGTAATGGAAAGCAAAGCAGCTGCAGGTCCCACAAAGGCCACTAACCAGAACTGAAAACACGCGTGTGCTACGATCTAGAAGGAAGGGGCTAAAATCAGATTCAAAACACCAAGCGAGAAAGCATTTGCATCCTTGTTTAAACTCTTTCACAAAATGGCCTCATTTCCACAAACACATAGCTTTGTAAACGTCAGCCTTTCTAATGCTGTCTTTTCCTAACATAATAGTTGTGTCCTACAGATTTTTCTGAACAGAAGAATCCAATAATTATTAAATGTTGCAAGCTTGAAATTATTTCCTGTAAATGGAAGCATTTCCTGGGATCAGCCAGCCCTGAAATCAAACAAGTGGGTGAAAATGACGGTGAGAAATGGGGGTGAGGAGGCTAGTGAAGGTGATATTTTATATCTCAAGGGCAGTATTAATTGGAATTCATGGCAGGATCCAGATAATGAATGCGAAGTGGGTACATCTTTCCAAAGAGCAGGGAAAACGCCTGGTGGCTCCTTGGGAGGGACACACAAAGGGGAAACTGAGGACACAGAGGCAGCCAGACCATGAGCAGTGAGAGCGGGAGGGCCCTGCCGTTCTCACCAGCTGCACCCACTCCCCGCACCTCCTCATAAATCGCCCGTGGCACGCCTGCCAACGAGCAGTTTTGCTGCAACAGCATTTAGCATATGTGACCATAAATGCCAAGCCACGAGTAAGGAGATGTCCCTCAAGCTAACTGCTTTTAAGTGTAATATGACAAACATCATGTTTTATTGTTAGAAGAAATAGGGATGTGTTTATAAAGCATACGATAGGAAAAATGGGGCAAAATCACATTTCAATCTATTTCAAGAAAGCATTGCTCAAGGAAGCTTTTTCCCCTTTAAAGCTGGAATTCCCACAAAAAGAACAAAATTGCCTTCTCATTTATGTTTTTCTAAAAATCCATTATATGTCCTGTGTTCTAGAGAAATGACAGATTAGACAGAAAAACACAATATCCTCAGTGTCAATCTGAGTGGAAAAACAGCAAACAAACCAGCAAAATGCTGAGCAAGGAGGAACCGAGGTACAGATGCCGGGACGCACCTCTCAGCCTCCACAAGTCCCGGGGCACAGTGGTCCAGGAAGGGCCTCTCTGTCTCTCTCTCTCTGTTTCTCTGTCTCTCTCTGTCACTCTGTCTCTCTCTGTCTCTCTGTCGCTCTCTGTCTCTCTGTCTCTGTCTCTATCTGTCTCTCTCCCCTTTCCCTGGGAGAGGCGCTTAGGGAGTATTTCCCCTCATTACAATCTCCGTCCTTACTGTATCCCCTCAGAAGCAAGCAGTGGACGAGAAGGTGAGGGACAAAACTCAATGACGTTTTGATGTTGTATTCTGAAGTTCTGCAGCCTGCAGAGGCAGAAGTGGGCCCAGGAGGTGGGATTTTATTCACCGAAAGACATGGTCAGAGAGACTGAAAGAGTATGAGAGCTGAGCGGTATGTATGGACCGGGGGACCTCATGACACGGGAGGAGAGCAACCCAGGTCAGCAAAGGGCAGGACCCAGCGCTGCGGCTGCCCTGCAGTGCCCAGAGCGGAGCGGGAGAGGGGGAGGGGAGAGGGGGAGGGGAGAGGGGGAGGGGAGAGGGGGAGGGGAGAGGGGGAGGGGAGAGGGGGAGGGGAGAGGGGGAGGGGAGAGGGGGAGGGGAGAGGGGGAGGGGAGAGGAGGTTAGAAACTTAAGGAAGGGCCTTTTTCTGAGGGAGAACTGGGGTTTGCACAGTTGCACCTCAAGTCTGAGAAGTCAGGTCCCTCCCCTCTTCTTAGAGAGGTGAATTTAGTGGTTTCAGGGCAGGCGTGGACAGGTCGGTGCAGTGGTCGTGCTGCCCTGTGGCCCTTCTCCAGCAGGCTCCCACAAGCAGCTCCAGTGGCCTCGGAGCCCCCCATCCCCTGCCTCCACGCCCCACACCCAAGGCAAAGCCCGGGCGCTGCCATAAGCCCTTTCCCACCTACTCTTCCAGAAGCCAGCCCCCAGCCCCATGAGGCCCTGCAGGGCGTGGTCCCCGACTCTGGCCGTGCTCCTGCTGTTGGGGGGCCGTGAGTGGTGTACCCCGATGGCCCGTTCTCGAGCTCCCTGCACGTGCTGGGGTGGCCCTTTCCGGATGCTGCTTCAGGCCAGGTGGGGCTCACCTGAGCCCGGTCGGGATTCCAATCCCTGTAACGGGAGCTCTTTACTGCGACCAGCAGAGAAGGGGGGGGGGGCAGGACGGGAAGGCCCCCGGGAACCAGGAGACGAGGGGGCCGCACCACGAGCCGCGAGGAAGCCTGCGGGCCCCAAGGACTCGCGGCCAGGAGCTGCGGACGGTGGGGTGGGCGGGGAGAGGGGCTGCGGAGGGACCGCGTGGGGTGCTGCCAGCTGGGACACCCAGCCAGTAAATTCCGGGACAGCCGCTGCCGCGGGTAACCCCAGGCCCCGCCCCCCGGCAGCCCCCACCCCCCGGCCGGCCCCGCAGAGTTGCACAGAACCCTGGCCTATTTTCTGTCTTCTGCTAACTCATTTTTCTGTTTTTTAAAATTATTATTAATGCTCTCCATTTCTTTGTTTTACATTTCTAAGTTAAACAAAAATCTTTGGGAAAGTGTCAGGGCAGAAATGCGCACACTGTAGTTATTTTGTCAGGTCAGAGGCACTAACCTTAATAAATAACTTTAAAACCCTCCTAAAACAAGTCAAGGCAAAAATACTTAATGCATTTCAAAATGTATAGTAAACACATTTTCCTGTTTATTTTAAAGTTGCCCCGTTTTTCTCACTTTAATTCATCGTTATCATCTTGTCTCTCTCATCTCTATTCCACAGAGTGAAGGAGCAGCAGACAGCTGGGCCAGGGCGTGGCTGGAAACCAATCCCACCAAACTCTCTGTAAGCCTCCCGGTCCGTTTAGGAATGATATGGAATGTTAATCAAGTAGTTAATAATAGATACCATTTATTGAGCCTTCTTGGGTCTTTTCACATAACCTCACAATAACTAAGTTAGGAGGGTTGATCACCGCCTTGTGCTGGTTTGGAACTGCTGTGCACCCCGTAAAAGCCATGCTGTTTGAACCCTCATCGAGCCAGGCAGACCTGCTGTTTGGGTGGGACCTTCTGATGAGGTCGTTTCCATGGAGACGTGACCCCACCCACTCAAGGGGGGTCTCAATCCTTTTACTAGATCCCTGTATGAAGAGAATAAAAGGTAGAAAACAGGGAGAACTCGGAGCCGACCCAGAGAGAAGAGAGACAAAACCAAGCCACGGACGTCTGGGCTGCAGAAGGGGTCGGGAGGCCTCGGACCCAGAGGCCAGGAGAGGCCAGCAGACGTCACGGGACAGAGGGAGCCCGACCCCGTCAGCTTCGCTAGAGGGAAGGCATCCCCCCGGGGGACCTTGGCTTGGACGGTTCTGCAGTTGTAACTTAGTAAATCCCCACGGCTGAGGTCGCAGACCCTCTGCGGCCTCAGGCCCCTCCTGAGGCTACTCCCGGCCCTGGTCCCCAGTTCACGGAAAGGCTCGGCTGTCGGGAGCCTAACTGCAGACGACTTCCACAGAGGGACTGAACATTCAACCACCAGAAATGGAGGTGCTACTCCCAGGCCACGCCTGGGGAGCCCCCAGAAGTGCAGTACTCACTGAGAGAAACCCTTGCCAAATGCCCATGGGCCATGGGGAGCACGGCTGGCACTCCTGCATGAGCAGCTGTGTGACAAACGTGCACGCCGGCAGGTCTGCAGGTTTGGAAGAAGCTCTGAGGCTCGGGGCTGTCGCACCATGGGGAGCAGTGTCCGGGGGAGGGGACCAGGTCTGCACGGCCGCCGGTCAGGAGCCAAGAGCTGCTCTCGCTCTCAGAGCAGCGCTGGGAGTTCAACACCGAGATGCCGCAGGTTTACCAGAACAGACGAGGTGGAGACGAGCAGGCTGTCGCCCGCCCCCTCTAGTTTACGGGCTGCGTTATCCGAGTCGCCTAACAGGGCTCGCATACCAGAACCTTGGCCAAGGGCACGTCCGTTAACGAGGAGAGGGAAGTAACACTTGTTGTAGGGCCACTGCACATCCTTGTGTGCATTATCGCAACCCAGTGGCTTTTTTAGCCGCCTTGGTACAGCTGAGAAAACAGAGGACTTCAGAGAGGTTGTGTTTCCTGTGTACAGACAAGTAAGCGGCACTACCATGCTCTGAACCTCGCTGGGCAGGGTCCACGGCGGGCAGGGCCCACGGCAGGCAGGGTCCACAGCGGGCAGGGTCCACAGCGGGCAGGGTCCACGGCGGGCAGGGTCCACGGCGGGCAGGGTCCACGGCGGGCAGGGTCCACGGCGGGCAGAGTCCACGGCAGGCAGGGTCCACGGCGGGCAGGGTCCACGGCAGGCAGGGCCCACGGCGAGGAAGGGTCCACGGCAGGCAGGGTCCACGGCAGGCAGGGTTCACAGCTTGTGGCCCCCCTCCCGTGTCCAGCACCTGACCCGCAGTCTGCGCCCCGCACTGCAGCAGTGGTATCCTATTGGCAGTGTCTGCCCAGGGCAGAACAGAACACAGAGCAGCCCTTAATGAATCTCAATGCAACAAATGAAATCAGGTATCGGGGTCCTCAACGGCAGCCAGGCTGAAGGAAGCACTCTGGGGCCATGTCCCTGCACCCTGGACATGCAGCACCCGCCGCCCCGCCACGCCACCCAGGCCTATGGACACTGCCCAGGGCCACCGGGCTGGCAGCTCCCATGAAGGAATGATTATCCTGGAGGCTCCAGGACCGTGCCAGGGAGGAGCGCTTCATCTGAAAACCTTTCACGCACCCTGTAGTGACCTGGGTCGGAAGTGACCAGCTCTCGCCTGAGGGCCTCCCCTGCCCGGCCTCCGGCCGTCTGGGCTACATGCAGGTGGCCCTGAGAGCTCCTGCTGCAGGTGCTGGAGACAGGTAGGCGAGGGCACGAGGCGGGACAGGAATGAGGAGCAGAGACCATTTGCCACATCCCAGAGCTGCTGGGGAACAAGATCAAAGCTGGGAGTCTGGAGGCAGCCGGAGCCCAGCCCCAAAGAAGCAGGAAGGGCCAGCGAGCGGGCTGGGGCTACTGCCGGGGCGGGGGGTCGGGGGACTGCAGGGTGAGCCTGTCCGGCGGGCAGGGGCCATGCCTGCGCCATCCCCCAAAAGCCAACCCCCTGATAGCCTGGAAAAGACTCAAAAGACGTGGGCTGTGCAGACCCCAGAAGCTGGGGTGGGTGCTGAGACGCGCCTGAAAGCATCTCCCTGCTCGGCAGTGGAGGATGGAGAGGACAGTCCTCGGGCAGCCGACTTCCATGACTCCTGCTCTCCGACACTGCACACCCACCCCCTGGGAAGGTCAGGCAGAGGATCTGGCCCTGGCGTTGGGCACCGTCCGGTCTCCGGTTAGCACGACGCTGCTGTGGTCCCCACCTGTGCAGAGGACGCAGCAGCAGCAGGTTTGCTGAGGACGCTGAACCAGCACCAGCTCCTGAGAAAGAAGGGGGCTGTTTCTCACCAGCCACAGGGCTGAAGGCACCTGCTGTGCATGCTGACAAACAGCCTCTCAGTGTAGAGATGCCAGGGCACGTGTCTCCACTCCATCAGATAATTGCGACTGGAAGAAGTGCTCCGTGCCGGCTTCACATCTGGCCTTCCAGCACCACGGAGCTTTCCCATAAAACGGATGTGACCTTAGTTCTGGCAGGATTCATCGGGAATGGAAGCTGTGCCCAAATAAAGCTGCACAAAGCTCCAGGAACCAGATGTTCCATTCATCGATTTTTTTTTTAATGTCGCAATAAAATTCACCACAGACATATGTGTACTTGCTTCTCCTCTTCGTCTTTCCCTTCTAAGGGAGAGGGACTCCTGATGGCTTCTCAGAATGGAGCACTCATACAACAATGCTTGGAGCACTTTACATCCTCACAACCATCATCTTGTGGTTTCCTCTTCAGACAGGACGCAGGCTTGGACAGGAGACCTGGCTCACCTGAGCTCACTCGGGCAGGAAGGCACAGACCTGGGACGCAAACCAAGACCGTCCGGCTCACAGGCACTGCCCATCCCCATCTTCGATCCCACTGCATCTCTCCCATTTTTGGTTTGCCAAAACCCTTCCAATTCACCTAGAAGTTGCTCAAGCATATATGCAGTTCTGGGATTTTAGATTTATATTACTTAATTTTAGGTTCGTATCAAGGGGGTTTCATACAATAATATTTGATAATTGCCTTTTGACTGATGCCAATAAACGTCTTGACTGTCAAACTGCATTTCGTTTCATGAATGTCTTCAGACAGAAAATACCAGTTCTGCCAGATATCAGCTGAGATTGGCCAAAAGGACTCCTGCATTGTAATAACTGGAAGCTCATTTATGGAGCACATTATGTGCTGGGCACAAATAAGTCTGTTCTGAACATTAGGAAAAACTTCCCCAACGACATCCATCAACCCCTTAAGAGGGAACAGGGTCCTACACAGGGACAACAGCAGCCGTCCCCAATGTCTGATAAAATCACCACTCGGGAAGGAACTTCGGTGTGTGCACAAGCAACTGGGAGACCAAATATTCTTGTTGAAAAAACCAGGAAGAGCAAGCAACTCACAGTCCACCTGCATCCGCACATGTAACCTGGGCTCTGCAGGGGAAACGGCACCAGCACACCTGAAGGCAGAAGGGCCTGCAACGAAAGGATCCGCGACGGGAGAGAGAAGCAAAGCCACAGAGGCAGCGGACAGCGCACGAGGCTGGGAGACGGAGAGGGCGGCAGACCCGGCCCGCCCAGCCCTGGAAGGCCTCACCTGACCTGGAAGGACCTCAGCAGGCCTTAGACTAACTCCCCCAAAGGCGTCCTCCAGGAAGCCTTCCCTGATACGCATTCGTCCTCTGTGGCCAGGGCCTCTGCCCTGAGCTCTCCTGGCAGCGCCCTGTGCTCACCCCTCACAGCCGCAGGTCCTGGGCAGTGATGGCCACTCACCTGCTGACTTACCTGTTTCCCATTAGCCTGAGGAAAAGGACGGTCTCATCCACTGCTGCCTTCCAGTGTCTGTGTTATAGTAAGCGCCTGGGAACTGCTGACCTGAAACAAGAACTGACCACACTGTCCGGGGACATGGCTGGGAAGGAGGGACAGAGCATGTCAGGGCAGGTCCTGGCCTGTCCAGCCCCATGAGAGCTGCTGCTGCAGATGGGGAGAGCTGACCCAAGAACCAGAGGAGGGGGAGTGACCACAGGGTAGGGCCGCAACTGGGAACCCCTCCAGCGAGTGCCAGTGCCAGGGTGCGTGAGGGCGGGGTCAGGCAGAGCCGGGGGGGCGGCCTGGCAATGCCAGGGCAGGTAGTGTCAGGGGCAGGCTGAGGGCCTGGTGAAGGCAGTGCCGGGGGGGGTGGAGCTGAGGGCGGGACCTCCCCCTGCCAGCACCCCATGCAGCACCCTGTGCAGCGGGCGCCTACGGGCCCCCACCCCACCCATGCGGCTGCAGGCACCAGGAGTTGGGCACGAGCTGCAGAGAGGCTGGGGGAGGCAGAGATGAGCCCGAGCTCCCGGGACACAGAAAAGGCAGAGACTCCAGCCGGCCGTGCCAAGGGCAGGCCCTTCTGGGAGCCAGGGATGGACGGTGAGACTCTGGCAGGGCCCCCTGTGGGAGCCGGGCCAAGAGGCTGTGTGGCCACCCCTCGCCGGCCACCCCTCGCTAGCCACCCCTCGCCAGCCACCCCTCGCTGGCCACCCCTTGCCAGCAGCAGGCAGTTCCTGCACCCACCACGCGCTGTCCCCAAGGGGAAGGGCCCCGGGGCCCTGTCCAGCTTCAGGCCTGTCCCCTATAGGAGGCCCTGTCGGGCTCAGGAAAGGACGGCACGTCAGCCGGCATCTCCCGCTTTCAACGCAGGCACCAGAGACCTCTTGGTCCCTTTCAACAGACTCTGCGCCGAGGACCCCAAATCCAGTCCTGAGGGGCGCAGAGTGGGGGGGCACAGCGGCGCAAGGCCAGAGCAGACCACTCCCCCTTACCACGTGCATGCGAGCCAGCCACTTTCCCTCTGGACCTCGGTTTCCCTCAGACCGGGACAGACACCCACCCCGGCTCCCAGGGGCATCACGAGGGGGAAATGAGAGGCAGAGGTAGAGCACACACGCGGCAGCTGCTGCCTTTCCACCTCCCTAGTCTCACTGTTCCTACTACTATTTCTACAGAAGCAGCTTTTCGGTTACTTCATACCAGGTGGCGATCTTTAATCAAAACGGGACGCCACATTCCGTGCTACACCTCAAAACTGCATTTATGCCAATATCCAAAAGGCATTTGAGGGGGGAAAAGATGTTTAAAAACTGGGCTGTGGGCGTCACGCGGACATGTGCTGAATCTGCAAAGGAGTGGCTGTGCCACCTGAGGCCGGAGCCACCAGGAGGAACGGCACGTTGGGGATGGAAGGTGTCCTCTCCTCAGAGAAACGCGCCTGCAGACGGAAAGGGCAGGGGAGCGAGTCCGGGGCGCACCCGTGCAAGGCCACAGGGCAGCAGAGCCTACGGCGCAGCCACGGGAGCCCTTCAGCCAAATTCTCCCGACGGGCGAGAACCACCACGTCCTGCCCTAAAAGTGAGTGTGTGTACGCCTTCGTGTGCTGTGAAGGGTTTCTGCCTGACAAGCAGACATCACCGTTTCTAAGGCTATTTTAAAACGCTGGCTTCTCTCAAACGCTGGCACAGCCTTTTCAGTGACTTAAGTTTCCCTCCTCCACAGTGAATCACGTCTGTATGTTTGCACAATACTTCCCCTTCCCTTCACCGAATGCACCGCCGCCTGTGCGTGAGAAGGTTCGCTAGGTTCTGAGTAACTCTCAGGTCTATCCTGGCAGCAGAAATGGTAAAATTCAAAACACATACTGGGAAGTATCTGTAAAGGCACGTGTTCCGCCCATTTAAGCTCACATGCCCTAAACTTCCTGCCTAATCAGTTCCTGCTGCAGAGCTCACCTGAATCACTGACATGATCTCTTTCCACCATCAGCAACTTGTGCACCAGAACAAAGAACCAGGCTTCGAGGATGCACGTCTGAAATTCAAAATCATAAGGAAGGGACTCTCTAGGCTCAAAAATGAGCATTTCTTTTTGCACATCAATTTTGAAAATACTGGAATGCATACTTGGCACCAAAATACACACACAAGGCATTCTCCACTCTGAATGAGGACATTTATTAGGCTCCCGGCGTCCACGCGTAGCACGTGGACACGGATTGGCATGCATCATCTCGGCCAGCAGGTCTGACATGCACGTCGAGTCTTCACGCAGCTGGGCCTCGGTTTTGCTGGCCGGAAATGTACAGTCAGACCAGGTGACTAAGCGGCACGCGCAGGAGGATGCAGGAAGCAGGGCGGCAGACCCCACACAGGACCCCTGACCTTTCTCCCCAAAACCGTATCACAACTCTCTTGTGTAAAAAATAAATTTCAGAACAAGGCATTTAATTCATCTCACTGAGAAAAATAAAGACGATTCTATCGTTTTACAGCAAAAAGTGTCCAACTATGGCTGCGAGGCACACCCTGAGAAGTAAACCACTAGCGAACCCGCTGAGGCTGTAAAGCTGTGTCAACCGGTCCCGAACGGCCCCGACGCGGGTCCCACTCACTGTGCCGCACGCTGCTCCAGGGGCGCGGGGCTGTTCTCATCCTCGGGGCCGTCAGTGCTCAGGGCGTCGGGGGATGCGGGCTCGCTGGCCACCACGCCTCCCGCGGACAGGCCGGCCACGAAGGCGTGCACCCGCTGTGCGTACGCGTCCCGGACGTTGTGGCCCGGTGGCGGGCTGCCCCTCCCAGCCGAGCCGGCCTCCGCGGCCCTCTGCTGCTGGTAGTACTTGGAGAACTTGTTGAAGATGATGGTAATGGGCAGGGCCACCACGAGGATGCCACAGAGGATGCAGGCGCTGGCCACGAGCTTGCCGGCCACCGTGACCGGGTGGGTGTCACCATAGCCCACCGTGGTCATGCTGATGGTCGCCCACCACCAGCACACGGGGATGCTGCCGAGGCCGGCCCCGGGCTCGTCCCTCTCGGCGGAGAAGACAAGCACGGAGAAGATGGCGATGCCCACGGACAGGAAGAGCAGCAGCAGGCCGACCTCGTGGTGGCTGTGCCGCAGCGTGGCCCCCAGTGAGCGCAGCCCCCCCGAGTGCCGTGCCAGCTTCAGGATGCGGAAGACGCGCATCAGCCGCAGCGCCTGGACCGCCTTGCCCACGTTCTCCAGGTCCGCGCTCTCCTCCTCGCGCGCGGCGACGGCCAGCGTGGCGTAGAAGGGCGCCACGGAGACGACGTCGATGATGTTCAGGGGGCTCTTCCAGAACCTCCGTTGGCAGGGGGCGGCCGCCAGGCGCACTGCGAGCTCTCCGGTGAACCAGGCGATGCAGGCGACCTCCACGCCGGCCAGCACCGGGTCATCCACCTCGCCGTCGGCGTTCTGGAACTCGGACATGCTGTGCACGCACATGGCCACAATGGACGCCAGCACCACGCCCAGGGACGCAGCGGCCAGCAGCTTGGCCGACAGGCAGTGGGCGGGGTTCTCCATGCGGACCCACACTTTCCTGCGGAGCCGGCCAAAGCGCAGCTTGTCGAACTTCTCCAGCTCCTTCTCGAAAAGTGACGAGTCGCGGGAAGACGTGTCGCTGCTGGCACTGTCGCTCTTCTGCTCCCAGCCGGGCGCGCGCGGCTCCTCCTTGCGCTCCTGGTAGCGGCCGCTGCAGCAGGAGCCGATGAGCAGCTCGCTGAGGCCCCAGTACTCGATTTCCTGGCGGAAAGAGAAGACGCACAGCTCCTCCATGACGTGCAGTCGCCCCGTGTAGTAGAAGTTCAGGACGTAGCGGAACAGCGACGGGTTCCGGTCGAAGTAGAACTCTCGCTCGGCCGCGCTGTAGTCGTCGCACAGCTGCAGGATGGCGTCCTCCGAGCGGCAGGCCAGCAGCCGCCCCAGCCGCGTGTGCGGGAAGCGCCGCAGGGTGCTCTGCTCCACCGACTGCTTAAAGCCCCCCACGTTCAGGTGGACCAGCTCCCCGTCGTGTCCGGCGTGGAAGAGCTCACCAAACACCATGGCGGGGCCGGGGGCTGCGGCGCAGGCTCGGGAGGGAGACGGGGGGCCTCGCGCTGTGCCTGAAAGGAGCACGAGGCATTAGCGCCAGAGCCCCCGAGACCCGCAAACCCAGCGAGCCCCCCGAGACCCACAAGCCCAACGAGCCCCTGGAGGTCCCTGAGCCCCCTGGAGCACCCCAAGCCCCCGAGCCCCCAGGTCTCCCCAAGGTCCGAGAGACCCCAGGGCCCCATGAGCCCCCCAGAGTTCACGAGGAACCCAACCACCATGAGCCCCTGGGACCCCCAAAGCCCCTGAGCCCTTGGAGGCCCCCGAGCACCCCCCCCCCCCCAGCTTGTCTTTCCACGAGGCTGGGCTCAATTAAACGCAAAGCAGGAAATGGAATAAATACCAAATACACTATCACATTTTTGACTAGACAAAAACCAACTTAAAACTGATTTTTTTCCCCAAAGTCTTTGGTTTATCAATTCATTTTCTAGAAAGAGGTAAAAAGAGGAAAGATTGCAATATTAAATTTTATGAACACTCAGTTCTAGTGCTGTATTTAATAGAGCATCTCAAATTACCCCCCGCCTCCCCCCCCACACACACACACAAAGCTTTGTGAATCATTTTCACCATTTCTGCATTGCCAGGGGCTCCCCTGATGGCCCGGCTGCCTGTTAGGTTGGGACGACATCTGCCAGTGGCTGCGGCCTTGCTGCTGGCATCTCCTCCTGGGACCCGGCCATGCACCCCGAAAGGACACCCCAGAAGCAGCCTCTGCTGCCGCCAGCCCTGCTGCACTCTACCTCTCGTTGCCAACCCACATGCGGCCGAGAGGGCGGCGTCTCACGACACACCAACACTCACTCCCTGCAGAGGGAGCCGAGTGCCCGTGTCTGGACAGAACAGGACAGGTGAGAGGCCATCACTAGCTCCTGCTTTGTGGGCGATGCTGCAGGCTCTCCCACATGGAAAGAAACTGCCCAGGGGAGCCCTCCTGAGGCGACTACACCTCTGCTTCCTACCACCGACAGGCTCCTCCCAGCACCTCCTCGCATCCCGCCCTCTCCCACGGCCCCACCTAGGGAACTCGTATAGAAACCCAAGTCCACACGGACCCAGCACATTGCCTGGTTTAGTTCAGACAGGAGCCAGGATGCACCAGACCCATTTCTCAGACAGGAAATACCAGGTTTTGGCAATCACGCAGTACAAGGCCGCCTCCTCGGAGCAGGTGGGGCAAAGAAGAGGACACTGTCCTGTTCCGGGTTCCTAACAGGTGCCATCAGCTCCTTGAACATCTCACTCACTCCTCCCGGAGACACTCAAGTCACATAACCTGCCCACGCCACACATTTTGGTAAATGGTGAATCGCAACTGAAGCCCAGGTCTGACTGTCCCCAAAACTCTTCCACGCCCGCCGCCCCGCTTGCCACGTAGCCCGCTGTTCAATGTGGGAAGCGCCATAGTACAAGAGAATAAAGTCTTTGAAATTAAGAAAAAAGCAAAGGCCTCTGCCTAGAGGGCATCAGGGCAGAGGTCACATTCAGCTCGAACCTTGAAGGTTTAAGCACAGTTGACCAAACAGAAGGGCAACCAAAGGTGGGCCAGTGACAGATTCTGAAGAACTCTGTACACAAAGCTAGAGTCTAAACTCTGACCTACAGGTAAGAGTTGGTAAGACCACTAAAGGGTTTTAGGCAACAAACAGACATGGCTGTACTGCTGTGGCTGTGACTTAGACTCTCCAACAGCCTGATGCAGATTTCCCAAAGGGGGAAGCCTGAGGCCAACGAGATAGGGCTGCAAGGGGACAGGTGCGTGGAGGTGAGGCTCTGAACTGAGATAGCAGTGAGCCGCGGTGCATATAAAGAGGAAGTGGCCAATGCAAGAGACATTACCTGGTAACCGATTGGAAAGAAGGGAGTAAAGAAGCAGGAAGGCACGAGTTGGGTCTATTTCTAGTCTGCTGAAGTGAAAGGACAGTGACACCATCAGACGAAGCAGAACGGGCAAAAGGAGATTTCTTTTCTTGCATACAGTGGAAAGCCAAGTCTACTGGTGAGACAAATTTCCTGTTCTGAAAAGGACCCACCAGAAGACACAGCCTAAAAATACAACCCTCTGCTCATCCACCCAGGAAGGACACCTGCAGTCATGAAAGATAAACTCCCGGGCATCTGCTGTTGAGGCACCAGAAAAGAATGTGCTGCATGAAACCAGAGACCACAGCACGGTCTGAAATGACCATTAATAGAGTCACTGGCCTCTTCAATAGACTGGATTTTGTCCCCTCTGCTTTCTGTTTTTACTTGGACAGTGTCTTTGAAGGGCCTAACCCAGAGCTCCTGACGTGGCCCAGACATTTACAGAACTCTGGACCTCCGAAAGCTCATGCTCACGGCATGTCACTGTGAACCTTTCCAGGGAGCTAGTTCTCGCTAGCTGACCTTATGGCTGGAATGGCAGCTGTCTCCTGGTGGATTACTTTTCACCTCCTCGGCTATACTGCAGAGCCACTGCGGCAGGCAGCACGCCCTCCCGCACGCCACACTCTGCCTGCGTTCCCCGCACTCCAAGGGCATCAGCGCCCCCAGGCCCCGGCCCCGTGCCTCCAAGAACACTGGCCTGCCGTGACTCCGTCCTCCTGCTCCAGCCCTGGTTTTCTCTTCCCTCCACGCCAGGGAAAGAGAGCCCATTTCAAGGTCTACATATCCCACAAAGCTTGATCATAAAAGCAACGCACGCCATAAAATCAGGGGTTCTTATGGGACTCGGGGAAGGTGTGGAAAGCATCTCTTGACAAGATGAAATGCTTCTGCTTAGAGGCCACGCTGAGCCCCGGCATCGCTGCAGCCGTGTCGCGCAGCGTGGGTTCCCGCGCCGAGTCGGGCCCAGAGCTGCTGACGTGAGCGGGAAGGGGCGCCTCCTGTACACACGCCACCGGGGTCCTCGTGGGCAGAGGCCCTCGCCAACTGCAGACGGTCCTCATGGCACCGGCTCCCCGGTGTCACCTGCCAGTAGGGGTCCTGCAGACGAAGACGCAAGGTCAGAAGAGGTGACCAAGCAGCGCTCGGCTGCTGGAGCGGAGAGGGGGAGGCCTGGCCTCTGGACACAAGCTCTGAGTTTAACATCATTATCTCCAAATTCCTATACCCGGGCAAGCATGTGACGGCAACCGTCCCTTCCTACGCAGAAAACTGGGACTGGATCAGAGTATGTATTTACAAATGAACAGCACAAGTACTAAATTTAAAAAATGAGTGAATTCCTCTATAAGCCAGAAGTGGGAAAAATTTCCTAAATTTGATTGAAAATAAGAAAAGATCAATAAATTTGATTATATAAAAGAAAAATATTTTTGCATGGAAAAACATACAATAAGCAAAGTAAAAAAAGTATATAGAAAAATATATTTGCTATACAACAAACAGATTTTAAAATCTGGTGTGGGTTACAGTTCCACAATTTTTCATGGAACTACTTGTTAAAATGTACTTGGGAATTTATTGCTTTTTGTATATATGTTATATTTCACAATAAAAAATGTTAAAAAAATTTATATGTATATTTGTAGTTTAAATCACAGAACACTAAGATAGCCGAGATATAAAAACAGAAAACAGCAGTAAAGACATAGAAGAATGGGCAAGAGGTGCGAGCAGGCAGTTCACAGAAAAAATGCAAATGACCTGTAATAAAAATTAATGCACATTAAAACTATACTGAAGTATCAGTTTTCATCTTCCAAATTGGAAAAAGTAAAACTGTTCCTTCGCGTTCAGTAGGCTATGGGGGAACGGGCCCCTCACACCTGCCGGCCAAAATGGAGTGAAAGGGAACCTTCCCGAGTGGGATTTGGTAAAATCTACTAAAACTCCACAGGCATTTGCCCCCTTGATCCAGCAATCCATCTACTAGAATTCTCTCTCAAACATGAAGAGGCAAAAAAATTAAAACACTTTCATAACTGTAAATAACCGAAATGCCCATTCATAGAAAACTGGCTGAATAAACTGAGGTACACTATGGTATATACAAATAAGGGAATATAATGCAACCCTAAAAAAGAGAACATAATGCAACCCTAAGAAAGAACAAAGACTATCTCTACATAATGCAATGGAGTAATTTCCCATCTATGATATTAAATGGCAAAATAAAAAACAAGTCAGGGAAAAGTGTACGTAAGATGCTACAATTTATCTAAAAAAGGGAGTTATGACACATACACAGATATTTGCCTATATTAAAAAAACAGTTCGAGGTTGAACAGAAAAGCTCATCAAATGTTTTCCTGTATGGGGAGGGAGGGAACAGGGTCTAGGGACAGTAAGAGAGCTGCACTAAACTGGATTTGGGGACCACGTAAACGGTTTACATAATTATGATACAAAATTAAATGGAAATTAAAAAGTTAATTCTTAAAAGTTGAACCTTACTGTGCATCAAGCTTGTGGCTTAACCTCAGAGAGATTAAGTACTTCAATATATTTTAAAATATAATATTTGATTGTGTATCTCTAACAGTGGATATACCCTAAGACAAAAAGAGTACTTAAAATGTTTTTTAATCACATTGGTATAATTATTCTGAAACTTTATATCTGTACACAGGATCGTGTAAATAAGTTATTATTTGAATGCCATTAAGAACCCCAGGATTTGGGGTGCAAAATAAAAGAGAAACAAAGATAAAAATCACAAAAATTAGATAGAAGTCCATGATCCTAAATTTGAATTGGAAATATTAGTATGAACTCCGGATTCACCTTTTGTTTAAAAAACAACAACATCTCCAGCTTTGGCACTGAAAAGACTGAGCACAAAATGAGAGTGGCTGGTGGTCCTGAGCCCACCTCATGTCTGGCCCCAGGTGCTGGGAGTGTCCACAGCTAAGGGCTCTCCGTCAAGACCTGCCTTGCCCAAGGCCACACCTCCCCAGTTCAACGAGTTGGCCATGAGGGGTATAAAGACCAGCCCTTTTGCCACAGGAGGGTCAACTCAGCTCCAAACTCCCCGGGGTCAGCACTAACCCCGGCCCACCTTACCCAACCCAGCTTCCTTCCTTCCCCAGGCTGTCGAGCCCAAGGGCACCTCCCAGCAAACATCATGACATAAATCTGTCGTCTTCTATTTCCCCGGAAATCTAATTGAAGACAGCTCAGGAATAATGAACTTTCCTGGTCTGCTCAGGTTGAGGCCCCTAAATGCCATTTATCACTAAAAGAACCAGGGCTTCTTGAAGAAATGGCTGGTTCCAGATGTGAAGCAGGAAATACACAAGAGAAGCATCCAGATTAGAAATGAAGAAGTATTTGCAAATGACAGGCTCTTACGTAGAAAATCCTAAGGAATACACATATACACACACTCAAGAGAACCTATTAGAGCTAATACATAAGTTCAGTTAAGCTGCAGGATACAAACGCAATACACAAATTTTTAAGCCCTAGCAATGAGATAATCAAAACCAAACATAGGGAAAAAATTCCACTTACAATAGCATCAAAAAGAATGAAATATTTAGGAGTAAATATAAGAAAAAAGGTGCCCACTTACTTGCATGCTTAAAACTACTAAAAATTATTGAATGAAATTAAAGAAAACCTTAAAAGGGGGGGTGGGGAGAAGTCAAACAATCTCTATTTATAGACTACACGATCTTGCATATAGAACAATAGAACAGAATTGAGAGTTTGGGCATAAATGCATACATTTACGTCAACTGATTTTCAACAAGGATGTCAAGGCAATTCAATAAAGAAATAATGGTTTTTTGCAATAAATGGTGTTGGGACAAATGGATAGCTATATGAAAGGAATGGCTTTGGACCCCTATCTCACACGTTGTATAAAAATTCACACAAAATGGATCAAAACTCTAAATGTTAAGAGCCAAAACTATAAAACTTTTAGAAGAAAATATAGGCATAAGTTTTGCAACCTTGGATTATGCAATGATTTCTTAGATAGGGCATCAAAACCACAAGCAATCAAAGAAAAAGGAGATAAATTGGCTTCATCAAAATTTAAACATTTGTGCTTCAAAGGATACTATCAAGAGAGTGAAAACAATGCACAGAATGAGAGTTGTAAATTGTATATCCAATAGGGTATACGTTGTAAGTCGTATATCCAATAGGGTATACTATCCAGAATGCATAAAGAACTCTTACAACTCAACAATAAAAAGACAAATGGTGGCGGGCCGCGGTGGCTCAGCGGGCAAAGTGCTTGCCTGCTATGCCGGAGGACCTCGGTTCGATTCCCGGCCCCAGCCCATGTAACAAAAACGGAGAAACAGAATACAATAAAACAAGAAAATGTTTAAAAATGTTTCCCTTTCTTCCTTCCTTCCTTCCTTCTATCCTTCCTTCCTTCTCTCTGTCTTTCCTTTAAAAAAAAAAAAAAAAAAAAAAAAAAAAAAAAAAAAGACAAATGGGCAAAGGATTATTTAAATATGGGCAAAGGATTAAATAGACATTTCTCCAAAGAAGACATATAAATGGACAATAAGCACATGGACAGATGCTTCATATCGATCATCAGGGAAATTCAAGTCCACACAACAGCAAGGTGCCACTTTACATCCACAAGGGTGTCGAATAAAAACCAGACACGCGTGCGGAGAACTGGGAGCTCACATGCCTCTGGTGGGAATATAAAATGGTGCAGCTGCTTTGAAAACCAGTTTGGCCATTCCTCAAAGCTCTGAACCAGAGTCCCAAAGGACCCAGCAACCCTCTCCTAGAACACATCCAAGCTGAGAGCACGTCCAGAAAAACCCTCCCACGAGCACTCACAGTGGCAGGGTGCACAGTAACCGAGAAGTGGAAACAGCCCAAATGTCCATCAACCAATTAATTAAATAGTACATATCCTTAGTATATAACCAATTAAAATATCACATTCTTGCAATAGAAAAGTCTTCAGCCATAAAAAGGAATCAATACTGATACTGCTACAACATGGCTGAACCTTGAAAATATACGTATGTATTTCTGTTTGCTAAATGCAAGAAGTCAGGCACAAAACGTGGTATGATTCCATCTATACGAGATGCCCAGAACAGGCAAACCCACAGAGACAAAAAAGTAGATTTGTGGCTTGCAGGACCTGGGAGAATGCAGGAACAAGGAGATAGCCAGTGGACTACTTTTTAGGACAATGGAATGCTCTGGAGTTATATAGTGGCAATGGTTGCATAAACTTATGAATATGCTAAAAACCACTGAATCGTGCACTTTAAAATGGTAAATTTTACAGTACATGAATTGTATTGCAATAAAGCCACTATTCTAAAAAAGCATTTCAGGCAGTGCAGCAGTGGCTCGGTGGAAGAATCCTTGCCTGCTGTGCTGGAGACCCGGGTTCGATTCCCGGAGCCTGCCCATGCAAAAAAAAAAAAAAAACAAAAGGAAAGCATTCCAGCTCATGTATAAGAAGAGATGATAGAATTAAAACGTCACCATCCTGCAACTCACCACAAACTAGCAGATCTCAGCAGCGGTCACCAAGGCTGCTAAGACCCATATAAAATGCTGGATTCTGACCCTGCTGGGAAATAAGCAGGGTCAGAATCCAGCATGCAGCCCAGCAGAAGCTGGAAGCTGGGTCAGGGGAGAGAACAGGGAACCAGTGCCTGAATTGTACAGGATTCCTGTTGGGGCTGATCGCAGAGCTTTGGAAAGTGGGGGGGGGGGGGGGGGGGGCGGCTTGGGGGCGAGCAACACCATCTCTGCTAGTTACTTAAGGGACGGTGGCAAGTCTGTCTGCCTCGACTGAAAATTACAAGGTGAAACAGGACGGCTCAGAGGACAACTATAAACACGTTCTTCCATGAAGCGTAACAAGCGTTAACACTAATGCAGGCGTTAATAAGAGAGTGGTATGCAGGAAAAATACACCTTATGCAAACTGGACTGCAGCTAATAGTGCAATTACAATATTCCCTCACCACTTATAACAAAGGTACGGCACCAACGCAAAGTGTCAAGAATGGGGGAGGGGCATACATGAGACTCTGTCTTTTCTGCAGGGTTTTTCAGCAAACCTACAGCTTTTCTAATTAAAAAAATGTTTAACTGATGGGAAACATTATAACAGCAGATCAGAGTAACAACACCTGAACCCACCCACAGATTAATCCTAAAGTAACAAAAAGAGACATCAAGCTGTGATTTGCCTCCTTATGAAAGTAAATACGCTATTTCTGCAGGGTTTTCACCACCCCACCCAAAAGACCGACCCCAGCTCTGAGCAAGCCTGAGTCTACCAGACCAACAGCTGCAGATTCAGAGGAACCTGTCCCAGGACAGCTGACTCCAGGCCACGGGAAAGCACAGGACAAGGGACCAGGGTGGACACGGTGTGGCTCGGAGCCTAACAAGGCAACGTAAAAGTGTTTTAAAGTGGTGAGAATCAGGACATTTGAATCCTAACTCTGTACTTCAGAGTATAAAATAATCATTGTTAATGTTTGTAGTGTGCTAACAGTATTATAATTATACCCATTAAAACAGACCTGATCTTTCGGAAATACATACCGAAATGATGGATAAAATTATATGATGTTTGGGATTCTTTTTTTTTAATCTATGGGGTGAGGGAAGGTTTGGAAGAAGATACGTCTCCAACAAGATTCCCAGGCTGGTTACTGCTGCCGCTTCGTGACGAGCCGGGGGGCACAATGAGTGACTGTCTAGTATTAGCGTATTTACAGTTCTCCATAAAAAAGTTTCCAGAGAAACGCACTAAGCACTGCCCGGGGCCATGATGTGCAGTGGGTGCTTCCACTGAGGCTGGCATTCACCCGCGTGCCCAGCACGAGGGGCCGCGTCGGATCCGGTGTCACTTCTCTTAGTTCCCCCCAAGGAGTAGACAGCAGTAGAAGCACTAGCCGCAGAGCTTATGCTCCGTGATGCCACAGGAGGAATCCAAAGTTCAGGGTTTGGCCAACATTATTCAGCTGTTATGAGGTGGGACGTGGACACGAGAACTCACGCCCTGCTCCCGGGCTCTTTCCACCGCGCCAAAGGAGAACCCCTGAGGAAGGAGGCGGGACCGGCTGTCGCCACCCTGGGAAGGGTGCTGGTTTGGTGTGCCTGGGGCCCAGGGGTCTTCACAGCAGGCCCCTCTGTGGCAACAAAAGGCGTCCGGCCAGAAAGGACCAGGGCCTGCCCCACTGCCGACTCACCCAGAGCAGAGCGTGGCTGAGAGCACCCAGGAAGAGCTGGGCATGAGCACCACTGTGGTCGCAACCGGTGCCCGACACAGGGCCGGTGGCCTCCCTCTGACACCTGGAGCTCACAAGACCGCAGAGAGAGAAAAGAGGTAAAAAACCCAAGATATTCACCAGCAATTTAGAAGAAAAGCTACACTGGCACTTCTCTCCAAGTGGCACCATGCCGAGCCTCCCACAGCCACTGGCCTCTCAGTCGCCACTCCTCATCCACTTTCCTTTCATTTGCTTCATGCTATCAACTCACTTAAACAAACACTCCCCAAGTGGTGTCCTCTCCAGGCGGGCGTGCACACGTGTGCATGGTTCGGTGTCTCTGACCAAGCATTCGCTTCACCCAGAAAAGTGACAAAAGCATAACAAACACAAGCCAGTTTCTTTACTGAACAGAATCACTTTTTAAAATCAATTTCATCAAAGTAAATGCAAAGCTAGACTACTTTCTCCTTCTGCCTTATCCAAAATCTACACTAGTTCTTTCACCAAAGAAATGGGGCATTTTTCAGCATTAAGTCTGCCACATTTTGGAACATTGTACAAAAAACTTCACTTCACTCTATTAAACTTAAAAGAAAAATCATTAGGTTTCTAATAAGGGAAGGACAGATTAAATCCGATTCCTGGTCATGCCATGTGAGAATATTCTATATAAAACCCAGCCAACATAATAAAACTGAACATCTTAGCTTAGCCCAGCCCACAGCCCCCACACCCTCCCACCAGGCCAGACCCCTGTGGGGATGTTTGCTCTCAGCAGGTCCCCGGGCTGCGGCACGCGTGACCACGAGGCAGGGAGTGGAGCCCAGGTGGGCAAAGGGTGGGAAGGCAGTGAATCAGTAATTTTACTGCACCTGAAATAGTGCAATTCTCACAAGCACAGCTGTTTGTGCAGCTCTAAAAGGGCACACGTAGAGCACACGTGCACAGCACGTTCAACTTCAGAGGCCGGTGGACGTCAGTCTTTGCTCTTGGGAGTTAGCACGCCCCGGGCTCCCTAAAGCTCTGCACGGCCCTCCAGGCCGGGCCCCCCGGCAGCCTGGCCGTCGTGTCTGCTCCCATGCGGCACAGCTGCCCGCAGGCTCACTCTACTCCCCACCTGGCCTCAGCCACAGCCGGCCACAGGCCCAAGGAATGGCTGGGCCCCAGGTCCACCCACTTCAGAACTTTTAAATATGGACCTGAACAAAGTCAACCCATGTGTCCTCTTATTCATGCTCAACCGTCGGAGGCAGCAGAGGAGAGGAGGGCGAGGCTCGGAAGATGTGCGTTCACGCTGCCTCTTCGCAGCCACGCAAGCACGCAGGGGCAAACCCTGGTTTGTGAAAGGAGGCGGACAAGGAGTCCAAAGTAACAAATGTGGAAGTGTTTTCAAAACATGAAGCACAAGATACACAAAAAACCTTATTCCAGAAAGAATCCACTCAGATGGCAGCCTTCCTCCCTCCCTCTCTTCCTCCCAGCGTCGGAGTCACCTATCTGTTCCCTGGTCTCCACTTGGCTCCTCTTCGGGAGCTCCAGGGATCTCTGTGGGTCACACAGCACCAAGCAGAGGGCTGCTCCAGGGGCCGAGCAGCAGAGTGACCCAAATAGCGATGCCCTCTATTTGTCAACAGCAAACGATCTCAGGTGATAGTTTTTCAACTGGAAACAGGAAAAATGTGGACTCTGCTACAAGTGGAGCCTTAACCTGGCCACAGGACCTTATCACGTCCGCAAATGAGCCACATGGAGGGATGCAGGGACAGACGTGACAGTAAAGCCCTGCTGTCGGGGGACAGGTCACGCTCAGAGTGACCTCCTGTTCACTCCTGCACAGCCCTGGAGCAGCCTCCTCTCCTTCGCCTCCTCCTGCTGACCGTCTGACTGCCCCAGAGAGGCCACGTCTCACCTCCATGCCCTGCCTGGTCTGCACAGCCCCCAGCCTCGTAAAAGCTTCCATCTTCATCTAGAGTCCACAAAGGCTGCCGCACATTTGTCCAGGAGGAGCAGAACCTTCCAGACCAGCGTGGGCTCTGGTGGGCCCACCACACCCATCCGAAGGGTAGAGGCCCTGCGGTCCAGAGCCCGTCAGGAGCCCCAATTTATACATGGGACGTGCAAGTCTACCTGGAACTAATCCAACGTGCTTTAAACATTACGTGGCTCCGATAAGTTCCTGGGCCGAAACAGCCGCGAGTCCCCAGCCAGTGACTAGCTGCCCTCCCCACTCCCTGGGCTGCCTTCCCACACCCAGGATTGATCTGAAGCCAGGCTGGCGTGCACAGACAGCCATGGAACCTGCCCTACAAACGGTGCAGCTGCTCCCCACGACTTGCTCCAGATGTCCAGAAGAAGAAAAACCCAAACTACGGAATTTTCCAAGACGGGCTCACCTGGTCACCAAGACTTCTCCGGCCACCCGGCCCAGCCTGGCCCGCTCCCTGCCCGCCCTGCCCACGGGTGTCACAGCCCCCTCCCCCGGCCCTGGCCTCCAGCGAGGCCCTCAGCCTCATTCTCCTCCTCTCTGGAAAGTTAGAGGAACACAGGATGCAGGGTAAAGGATGCAGGGCACAGGGTGCAAGGGGCAAGGCACAGGGCACAGGGCATTGGGCGCAGGAGGCAGGGTGCAGGGTGCAGGGCACAGGGAACAGGTCAGAGCACAGGGCGCAGGGCACAGGGTGCAGGGCACAGGGCGCAGGGTGCCGGGCGCAGGGCACAGGGCGTAGGGCACAGGGTGCCGGGTGCAGGGCACAGGGCGCAGGGTGCCGGGCGCAGGGCACAGGGCGTAGGACACAGGGTGCCGGGTGCAGGGCACAGGGTGCAGGGTGCTGGGCGCAGGGCACAGGGCAGGGCACTGGGCACAAGGCACAGGGCGCAGGGCACAGGGTGCAGGCTGCAGAGCAGGGCACAGGGCAGGGCACAGGGCACAGGGCACAGGGCAAGGCGCAGGACACAGGGCAAGGCACAGGGCACAGGGCAAGGCGCAGGACACAGGGCACAGGGTGCAGGGTGCAGGGCACAGGGCACAGGGCACAGGACATAGGGCAGGATGCAGGGCACAGGGTGCAGGGCACAGGGCAGGGCACACGGCGCAGGGTGCAGGGCACAGGGTGCAGGGTGCAGGGCACAGGGCACAGGGCAGGGCACAGGGTGCAGGGTGCAGGGCATAGGGCACAGGGCAGGGCACAGGGTGCAGGGTGCAGGGCACGGCACAGGGCACAGGGTGCAGCATGAAGGGCACAGGGCACAGGACACAGGGCAGGGCGCAGGGCACAGGGTGCAGGGCACAGGGCAGGGCACAGGGGGCAGGGTGCAGGGCTCAGGGCACAGGGTGCAGGGTTCAGGGAACAGGGCAGGGCACAGGGTGCAGGGCACAGGGCACAGGGTGCAGCATGCAGGGCACAGGGCACAGGACACAGGGCAGGGCACAGGGCGCAGGGTGCAGGGTGCATGGCGCAGCATGCAGGGTGCAGGGTGCAGGGTGCAGGGCGCAGCATGCAGGGCACACGGCGCAGGGCACAGGGCGCAGGGGGCAGCTCTTACCCTTGCGGGGTGGGGGGATGGTGGCCAGTGCACATCCTGCCCAGACCAATGCCCATCACCAGCGTGGGTGCTGTGCCCCGGTCCCCCACCGGAGTCGGAGCCGCACACGGGGACGGAGACAGCAGCAGCCTGTTCCGGGCACGGTGGCCACGGCGGTGGGGGGTGCTCACGCCCACCTGCAGGAGAAACCATCGCAGGGCCTGGGGCTCCCACCCCAGACCCTTGGCCGCCCACTCCCCTGGAGGGTGGGCTCTTCCCGCCGGGCCCCTCCCCCAAGACCCATGGGTGGGCAGATCCGCCAGCAGCAGACCCACCACCCACGCCCAGGGGTCAGGGCTGGGGTCAGCCCAGGACCAGTGAGTGCCGCTTCCTTAGCGCACTCACCAGGGCTATGCCGGCCAACTCCTACACAGTGCGCCTTGATCCATTCCTGAGACCAAGCCCTCCGCGCAGCTGCCCTAACAGAATCAACACCGCGGCTCTAACCTGAAACCAGTGGGCCTCAAAGTCCAGCCCTGCAGAAGGCTACACACACCCCCTACCACGTGCCACAGTCAGAAACGCCTCAGTGTCCGCTTAAAGCGTGAATGGGGACTGCTCTAGGGTTGCATCAAAACAAATAACAGACAAATGTGGGCCACTCTTCCTGAATAAATAAGGAAAGTGGAAAAGTTTCCATGCCCATCCAGGTGAGCCAGGCCTCCTGGTGCTGCATCTCCAGCACATGGCCCAGGGTCTGAGCCCCACCCTTGACTTTCATGGTTTCCAATCAGCACCAGGGTCCAGAAGAAAAGGAAGGCGGGAGGCAGGGAGGGAGGAAAGGGGAAAGGAGGGAGAGGGGAGGGATGGAGGGAGGGCTGAGTCTGAGCTTCAAAAGGGAACTGAAGGGCTTGGAGGAAATGCCTCTACTTGTGCTGGTCACTGACAGACATTCCTTAGAGCTTAGCGCCCAGCACCTCTGACCTCTGTGCTCACAGAGCCCAGCAAGTGGCCATGTCCTGACAGCACCAGCGTGTGTGGTGCAGGAGCACAGCTGGGTCACAACTCCCAAGCTGGCCTCCAGCGCGGGCGGAACAATCCGTGCGTGCACATGGGCTCTGCAGAGGGAGTTTTCACCCCTCGCAGAGATGACAAAGAGAGGATCCAGAAGCAAAACACAGCCCTGCCCAAACCTGACCATCTGAGAAGGAGCCCGTGGTAGAAGAGATAGAAAAATCTTAACATAGATGAACAAAATAAATTCAGGAACTAAAATCATCCTTGTCCTTCACAGGCTCTCAGCAGCCCAACATGGGATCGGCCTCCCAGAGCCAAGTGCCAGTCAAAAGTAGAAATGCTGCCACGACTTGTTAAGAGAACAGCACACAGCTCTAGTCTCCTTTTCCCTGCCCGGCACCTTTATCAATGTAACACATTTGGGGGCAAGGTAAGATTAATGGGGCTGGGAGGTAATTAACTACCTGTAAACAGCTCTGGTGGCACTGTATTAATTCCTAAATAAGAAATAAGGAAAGCACTTGGGCTATTCAGAACATCTAAGAAACCACGAGCCCTGTTATGCTGTCCCTTTCTCTTTCCCTTCCCCCCAAATTCAGAACTCCTGGGCCTTGTCCCATGGCCCACCTCCACCAGTCTCACCCAAAAAACTTGAATTTATGTGACTCACACCTTCCTTAGGGCATGCGCAGTCTAAGGTGACCTCCCAACACGACACGGTGAGTGGCATCTGCCAAGCCCCTGATGCAGGCAGATGCCTTCCAAGGCCTTTCCGCCCAGCACCCCATCCCCAGCAGTGTCGGGGCCTTCGCTCCCATTTGATGGATGGTACACCGAGTCAGAGAAACTCCTTGCCCGAAGTCGGACACCGAATGAGTGCCACAGCCAGTGCTCAAGCTCAGCTCTGCCTGACTTCAGCAATGTGGGAAATCAAGACGCCCTTGTCGCTGGGGAAGGGCAGGCGAGAACTGGGAGAGGTAGGGAGTACCTGGCCCAAACCAGGGCTTTGGGGAAGAACGTGTGCACGCCCAGCACGTCTTCTCCTTCCTGCTCGCCGAGCCCACCGACCATCTCTACTTCTCTAGCCGTCCCCTCCCCAGCAGTGCTGACCTGTTGAAAAGACGGGAAAAGTGTTTGTGAGTTGGCACTTGAGCAGGTTCCGACTTTGGGAAGTGATTCAACAGGATCCTGGCAGAACTCCCAAGTTCACTCGAGTGTTCCTTCCCTCTGCAGAATCCCTCTCTTCACCATGAAGGTAAAGCACCCTGCATGGTCCTTGTGCCCCCTCCAGCCTCGCTTCGTTTCCTGGTGGGGCAACTCCACCATTTGAACACGGACAAAGTGACCACGTCTGTATTAGTGGGCCAGCTGCCAGATGTCATATTCCAGAAGCAGAACAGCTTTTATAAAGGCAGTTTAATGAGTTCTAAGTTTACAGTTCTGAGCCTATAAAAATGTGCAAACTAAGGCATCCAGGTAAAGATACCTTAATTCAAGGAAGACCAATGGGTGAGGAGCCCCTCGGTCAGCTGGGCAGTCACGTGGCTGCATCTGTTGGTTCCTTGCTTCTGGGCTCCGTTGCTTTCAGCCTCCGTTCCTGTGGGTTCCTCACTTTGCTTCTCCAGGACTGGCTTCCATCTCTTGGCTTCCCTTGGCTCTCTCCAGGTTCTGGCTTATCATCTCATGGCAATGTGTGCTGGCTCCAAGCATCTCCAAACATCTGTGTTTCTGTTCTCCAGGTGTCGGCATCTGTATCAGCTCTGCTCTGAAGTTTCTGTCGGCTCTGTCATTTCTTAGGTTTCGCCAAAATGTTTCCCCTTTTAAAGACTCCAGTAAACTAATGAGGACCCACGTGAAATGGGTGGAGTCACATTTCCATCTAATCAAAAGTCACATCCACAAGTATGCATGACACATCTCTACGGGGATAATCTAATAAAAAATTTCCACCTGGCATGTTGAATCATGATTAAAAGAAACAGCTGCTCCCACAAGATTAGATCACGATTAAAACATGGCTTTTCTGGGATACATAATCCTTTTAAATGTCATAGCCTCTATTCTGCAAGGGAAAAGAGGAAGGCAGAGGGACACGGGTGTGTTTCGCCCCCAGCAACCTGGCCCCCTGTGGAACAGAACCCAGGAGGAAGCAGACGCACAGCGGACAGTGGACAGGTCACAGAATGGGCCCCGGTTTCCTTCTCCTGGGGCTGCGCTGCTCTCCAAAAATGAAGCTCTGAAGTCAGTGCCTGATAGAGGCAGGCGGACACGCAAAAGCAGCAGCCAAGGCCCACCAGGGCCAGGGCCCCTCCTGCCGGGCTACCTGCTCCTAGAACGGCCGATCACTACCAGGAAGGCCTTGACCAGGGACAGCGTCTTAACACTGATCTTGATACCCCGACTGTCCCCTGACCCCAATCCGTGTCCCCAAGCCAGCAAGAGTGGAGAGTAGATGGTCACGGTATCAGGGTAGAAATGGGAGGCAGCTGGTGCACGGCGGAGGCAGAGAGGGGCGCAGACGGCCAGGCCAGGCCGGTGGAGAGCAGAGCCTCGTCCTGCGCTCCCTGAGGGGCTGTCCCGAGGGGCTTCCCTGTCGGGACCTCGGAGCCGCCCCAGCCGGATGCCCCAGGCTCACTGCGCGCCCGCTGGCGAGGGGGGAGCGGGGTCCCGCGGGCCGAGCGGCCGGACGACAGCAAGGTCCCTGAAGTCCCGACACCCTCCGCCCGCGGCCGCGTCTCGGGGCCACCCAGGCAGGCGCTTGGGGGCGCGGGGAAAACCGGGCGAGCGGAAGCAGCTGTGCACGCGGGGCAAGGACACCTTGTGGGGGCGCCCCAGAATCCCAGGTGCGCAGTTCAGAGGATCCGGAGGGGACAGCCCACGCGTGGGGGGCTCCGCGCCCCACGATACGCGCTCGACGTCCCTGTTCCTGGAGAGGGCCACGGCCAGAGCAGGTCGGCGGAGCCCCCACACCCAGCGCCCGGGCGGCTCCGCGCATCCCGCACCCCCACGCCGCATGCGCGGGTTCCCCTGGGCCCCTCGGCAGCCGGGGCAGTGGGCAGCGGGGAGGCCGGCGGGCACCGGGGCCGGCCCGGCAGAGCTGTGAAGGCCGTTCCTGCCGAGCTGCTGCCCCGAGCAGGGACCACGCACACTACGGGAGAACCACGTGGGGCAGCCCCGGGCCGAAATGCGCTGACTCGGCAGGGCGAGAAGAAAAGCCGGTGATCCACCGCAGCGCGGGACCGTGTTCTCTCGGGATGACGGAATCGGGGCAGTCTCTGCTCCTGTGTCATCCTCTCAACGTGGTAACCGCTGCAAATGCGCAGGGGCCTAAGACTGCAGAGGCCCTGTTTCTCCTCCGGACAGTGAAGGTCCAGCCGCCTGGGCACGGGGACGTCCGGGCTGCCCGCGCTGGGCCTCGTCCCGCCGTGGAGTCACACGCCCGGCAGTCCAGCCCGTCTACTGAGGCAGGACAGGACCGCGTGGCTCCCACAGAGAGGACAGCAGGGTGGAAAGGGGACACCAAGGAAGGAGAAAATATCTTTATTTTCACTGACCTCTAATCGAAAGTTAGCAATTCCTTCCTTGGTCCAGAGCAATTTTAACAGGACCTGACTTTGCACTAATAGAAATCTCAGATAATTTCAATTTACTTACTCAGACACCTCAAAATGTCATTTACAGGTATCATGCTGACTTTGAAATTCTGTAATCAGCCCTACTGCTAGGTCTTAATGAGTTGATACAGAACATACATCACTGAATTGTAAATGTCTCAGGACTGTGAAAACCACATTTCAATCCGCTTGGCCGTGGGACCTGGTCTTTGCATCTGAAACGGTTCCGTGTGACTGTGGCATTGTCTGATGCCCCTTTTATCTACGGTCTAGACAGATGAGTAAAAAATACGGATAAGAAATAAACACATAATGGGGGAACAAAGGTTAAAAAACTGGGTAGATTGAAATACTAGTGGTCAATGAGGGAGAGGGGTAAGGGGTATGGGATGTAAGAGTTTTTCTTTCTCCTTTTTTATTTCTTTTTCTGGAGAGATGCAAATGTTCAAAAAATGATCAGGGTGATGAATATACAACTATGTGATGATATTGTGAGTCATTGACTGTAACCATGTCAGGAACGCTTGAATGTTTGTTGTTTACTACAAAAATATTTTAAAAGTAAAATAAAATAACATGCCATTCTGAAAGGTAGCCCCTGGGCTTCCTGAGACCAGCGAAGGGGTCCGTGGTGCACAAAGGGTTACGGAGCTCACAGCCAGAGACCCTGGAAAACGGGGCTGGCTTCAGTCCCCTGTGTCTGCCACCTGGGTCCTGCTGCAGACGGCATGCCCCCTCAGGCTGGCCCACCCGCACACCGGACTCTGGCCCCGTCCTGTGTGCCCCCCTGACCCACGGCCTCCTCCCCCAGCCTCCAGCCTTATTCTGGCCTCCCTGGCTCCTGCGGTTGGTAGAGTCACGCACCCCAGGGACAAACATGTTCCAGCTCTTGATCCCACTCCTGTGGGCGTGATGCCATGTGCAAGTGGAAAACCTTGCAGGTGTTGTTTACAGTGAGGGCGTGGCCATCTGAGCCAGGCTGGGCCTTATTCCAGGTCACTAGTGGCCTCAGAAGAGGACTTGGGAGTCTCAGACACTAGAAGAGAGGGGACACCCCAGGGGACGGGCCAGGAGAGGGGACACCCCAGGGGACGGGCCAGGAGAGGGGACACCCCAGGGGACGGGCCAGGAGAAGGGACACATCCAGGTGATGGGCCAGGAGAAAGGGGACACTCCCAGGTGACAGGCCAGAAGAGAGGGGACACTTCCAGGTGACGGGACAGAGGAGAGCAGACATTGCAAGGTGACAGGCTCAGAGAGGTGAAGGACTTTCCCAGGCTCACATAGCTAGTGCATGGGAAGCTGGGATTCAGACAGAGACGGTCAGAAGGTTACAGGAGCCATCAGAGGATGTTAAGCTTTGTAAAATATGGATAATAAATATCACATACCATACAAAGCAGTTATGAGGATTAAAGTAAGATAAAAATAAAACCCTTTATGCCTAGTACATAGTAAATGCTCAGTAAAATGCTAGCTATTGCTGTCGTTCTTATACTATGATTATTTCTGGTCCATAACCATCACCTGACAACCCAGCTCAAATGCTAGAGCTTTAAAGAATTTCTTAAAATTCTCCAAATGTTTCACGGCTCCAGGTCTCTGCGCTTGTCATGTCAGGTCAGAATGGCATTTAAAACCCAGCACTACTTTATTTCCCCAAACACGCCCCTGACCCAGGCGTGTGGCTGCCCGAAGCCAGGCTGCGGCCATCCCCACCTAGAGGGAGCCCCAGCCTCAGGGGGCTGAACGGCCGCACTGCAGCCGAGGGTCCCTGGGGGTCTCCAACCTTGCCCCACCCCTAGATGCGGGGCTCTCTGCCCCCTTTCTTTGCGCCCCTAATGCCCAGCAAGAAAAGTGAAAGAACAGAGGGTCTCATTTCACCCCAGGTCACCCCAGAGAGGCGGACATCACCCTGACCTGCTGCTGGTGGATGAGGAAAGCCAGGTGCAGGGGCAGGGGCAGGGGTAGGGGCTTGGGCATGGGCAGAGCAGGGGAAGGGCCAGGGGCAGGTCCAGGCGCATGGCCAGTGTCAGGGGCATGGTCAGAGGCAGGGCAAGGGGCAGGGACAGGTCCAAGGGCTGGGGCAGTGGCAGGGGCAGGGGCAGGGACATGGGCAGGGCAGGGGCAGTGGGAGGAGCAGGGGCCAGGGGCAGGGGGAGGAGCAGGGGCCAGGGCAGCCTAGGGGCAGGGGCAGGGGCATGGGCAGGGTCAGGTACATGGGCAGGAGCAGGGCAGGGCCAGGGGCTGTGGCAGGGGCAGGGCAGGGGCAGGGAAGGAAGAGGGGCTGGGGTAGGGACAGGGTCATGGCAGGGGCAGGGCAGGGGCAGGGCCAGAGGCAGGGTTAGGGGCAGGGCCAGGGGCAAGGGCAGGGGCACAGGCAGGGCAGGTGCAGGCCCAGGGGCAGGGGCAGGGGCATGGCCATGGGCATGGGCAAGGCCGAGGGCTGGGGAAGGGGCAGGGACAGGGCCAGGGGCTGACACAGGGGTAGGGGCAGGGCAGGGGCAGGAGCAGGGAGTCCAGGTCGAAGCAGGGGCGGCCAGGCCAGGCTGAGCTCCCCTGCCCTGCTGCTGCCGCTGTGCCCGCACGGACCAGGCTCGGGGCCATCTCCCGAGTGGGCGGGAGCGACACCCAGGCTCGTGACCACCCGTGTCCTGGGAACAGCTGCTGAAAACCCCAACAGCCCGGTCAAGCGCACCAGCACCTTCAGTTTTCGCGACGGCGCCTGCTGGAGCACTCTTCCAGGAGCCCCTCCTTGGTGAGCTTACTCACGGCACCTTCCCTTGGCTTCGCGGGCTCGTTTCCCTCCTTGTCCGGTTAACTCTGCCTTGTCTGCACCCAACGCCACCTCCCAGGCCGCGTCCCACGGCTGAGGCCCATGGGCGTCGCCCGGACAAGGGCCACCTGAACCGCTGCTGCCCAGGCCCCACAGGCGACACACCTGGCCGGGGACCAATCGCAACAGCTGCGCCCCCAGGGCCCCCAGGGCCCCCAGGGCGTCCGCGGGAGCCAGGAGCTGGGGTGAGGGCTGGGGGGGCCGGGGGAGCCAGGAGCTGGGGTGAGGGCTGCGGGGCCGCGGGAGCCAGGAGCTGGGGTGAGGGCTGCGGGGCCCCTGGTGCTGTGCATCCCGCCAGGCACCGGCTGCACTGGCATTCCCAGAGGATGCCAGGCCGGGGTCACTGCCCCTGCCTGTAACGGGGCCACCTTTGCCCACATCCCAACAGAGCAGACGCTAATCCTCAGCGTCCTTAACAGAGCAGCCCTCAGAGAGCCTCGTCTCTGTGAATTGCCTCCATGGCTGTGTTTATCATGCAGTGAAAAGAAACTAGCTTGTTTTTAACAGAAGCTGTGTTTACAGAACAACCATGGATGAAACACTGGACCCCACGCGCCCCCCCATCACTGACGCCCCACACTGGGGCACAGACGGCAGCATTAGGCTTGCGGCACAGTACAGGCCCATGGGTTTCTTTTCTTGTTTTTATCTTCAGACCGTCTGGACACCCTAACACCTCCCCTTTCAGCACTTCAGGAACCTTCTGCGGAGCTGCTGGTTCACAGGGCCGCGCCGCCATCCCACCCTCCGTCACCAGAACATTCCACCTTCCCGGACAGGTCCCTTCAGGGGACACTGCCCACCCCACCCGTCCCTGCTGGCCTCTAGTCCGCATTCTGACCTTGGGAGTGTGTTTCCTCTAATTATTCCAGCTCAGTGAGGTCATAAATATCTGCCCGCTCTGTCTTTATTTCACCCAGTGTCCTCAGGGCTCATCCTGCTGTCACAGGCTCGGGGCCCTATGGCTTCCTACAGCCGGATGGCTGCCCGCGGTGGGGGCAGCGCGTTGGGTCTCCCACTCAGCGCTGCTGGACGCAGCTGCTATGAACTTCGCTGCATGAGCATCGGAGTCTCTGCTGTCAGTGCCTGTAGGAATATTTATTTAACGTTCTAAAAGACATAATAAATTGTGTGGTTTATACAGCATCTAGGCCATTATTTGGAAAGCACAAAGGAAGGCTGTTTCCATGCTTCATTAAACATACCCCCAGCTCCTGGAAGTCACCCTGGGAGGATCTTTTTTTTTAACAGTTTGCCCCAGAACTATCTGTTCTGACTAAATCCATACTTCATCAAGATGAAAAACAAAAAATATAAAATAATGAGATCCCCAGACAATGCAAGTCAAAAGAATTTTCTATTTGACTTACTAAAAGTCATTTTCACACCTCTCCTTTCCCCAGTACGTTTCCTAAACTCACCCCGCTCTCTCCGAGTTCCCCGGTTCTCCACGTGAGGGGGCGGAGCAGAGGGCCCCAGGCAGAGCTCCCCACCCAGCCAGCACAGCCGAGGCAGCGGGAGCTCGGACCCACCTTTCCTCCCGAGAAGCTGGAGCAACAAGGACGTCTCCCTTGGGAAGGCAGACTCTGTGTGCCCTGGAGTAAGAATGGGTTTCTTTACCTGATTTCCAGTTTCCATGCTGGTGAGCTTTCTACTCAAATTTGTCTAGCAAAGGAAATTCAAAATAGTGCCACATTTGGCCAATTTGATATTTCTGAGGGAGTCAATAATGAAAGGAATGGGGAAAACAGCTTGGCAGGGGTGGGGGGTGTTTGTCACTGAAATGGGGAAAAATAATAGAGCACATTTTGTGGTTTGTCTACTTATATCAAATCAGGTAAACAATCCACACTAATGACCACTCTTCCTTCCCAGGTGTGCTTCTGTGAGTGTGTGCGGATGTGTGTGTGCAGTGTACACGTGCAGGTGTGTGCGTGTGCAGTATGTACACGTGTGCAGGTATGTGTGTGCAGTGTACACGTGCAGGTGTGTGTGTGCAGTGTGTGCACGTGCAGGTGTATGCGGGTGTGTGTGTGCGGTGTGTGCACGTGCAGGTGTGTGTGTGTGCAGTGTGAGCACGTGCAGGTGTGCACATGAGCAGGTGAATGCACTGCAGGTGTGTGTGAGCACACACAGGTGTGTGACCTGCTTCGAGGAGAGCAAACGCCGTCTCCCCCTTCTACCCACACAGCCGTGGGCTCCCATCAAACGTTTCCTCTCATTCGGACTGAAATCTGCTTCCGTGGGCGAGTCTGAATCCCAGCGCGGTGTCTGAGGATGTGTCAGGGAGGACAGTTTCTGAGCTACTCACGCTCCAAGGCACGAAGGGTCGCCCGCAGGCCTTGCCAGAACTGGTGGCTCAGCTGACGCAGGCGGTCAGAATGGCCGGAGCAGGACGGCGGGAGGTAGCCGCCAGCGGGGCCCTACCGCAGCGCACCCTGCACCCTTTATTTAAAAGCTCGCTCTAACAGGTGCTGGAAGAGGCGGGAAGGTTAGAGCGGGCAGAACCCAAATACCCCTAAAGAGTGGGAGAAAGTCGAAGGTGACAGTGGAGTTGTACAGGGAAGTCAAGGTTTAACAAATGAATACGATTGCTGAGTCATTAAGTTGATATTTCTTTTAGTCTCCAGTATCTTAGAGCAGCTAGAATTAAAAACCTAAAATAGTGGAATTGTAACCCATACCAAACTCTAAAATCTGCTCTACAACTAACTGTTGCAATGTGCTTTGAAATTTATTGCTTTTTTGTATATATGTTATTTTTCACAAAAGAAGAAAAAGCCGATTGTGGGGATAAAGACACAGCTGTATGATACTGTGAACTACTGTTTGTACATTTTGGATGATTACATGGTATGTGAATATGTAATATATATGAATTAAAAATAAATAACTTTTAAAAATGATCAAAAGAGAAGATGGAATTATAAAAGATAAGATTTAACAAACGAGTATGACCACTGAATCACCATATTGACATTTCTCTTAGTCTCCAGTGTCTTGGAGCAGCCAGAAGGAAAAACCTAAAACTGTAGAATTGTAACCCATACCCAACTCTGAAATCTGTTCTATAACTGATTGTTGCGGTGTGCTTTGAAATTTATCATTTTTTTGCATATATGTTATTCTTCACAATACATAAATACATAAATAAATAAAATAAAAGGGGCCTTGAGGAAAAGGTAAAGTATGCCAGAGCGTGAACAGGAGCCAGGAAAACAGAGCTCACGGCTCAGAACCCAAGACGCAGGCCGGCATCCGCTGGGCCGCCATGGCGCAGCACAGAGACGCACCGGGAGCCGGGCAGGGCCTCCCAGGAGCTGACAAGCTCCGTTTTCACACCTCCAGACGCCGTCGCGCAGGATTTGTGACCTGAGGAGATGATGGCGGTGGTGGGGACACTGGTAGCTTTTTACAATTTGGCAAAAACAGGCGAATTGATCCGCAGGCAGACAGAAAGACAGATGTTGGCGGCCACACGACAGCGCTTTGCAGTTGCAGCCCCAACCCAGACACCAGCAGTGCCAGGGACGCGGGACGCGGGAGGCCGGCCCCGGGACAGGACCTCGGCCGGCGGCGCAGGACAGCACCGCACGCGGGAAGCAGGGATCTTAAAAACCCACAGAGGTGGCAATGCCCTGATGAAATACGACTTATTGGCCTCAAAGACAAGAACGTGGAAAAGACCTTGCCAGCACCACCTCGCCTCTCCTTCCAAGCTTCAAACCACAGTCTTTAACCGCGAAGCTCTCCCATCTCTTTGGCCAACTAAATTCTTCACCTCAAGTACGTCACAGGAAATGCTTTCAGGTTCACCTTGGCACATCAACCGGGGCTTAGCAAAGCCAAACCAGTCCACAGAATAGTGAAAGCAAAAAAAAAGTAAGCATGTTCCAGCCTAAAGATTGAATCTGTTGCATTTTTTACCCCAATGCACTTGATTACTTGCCAGGACATAAGTCAGCATTCCCAGAAGCAGTCTTCTAGAGGCAGCAGTGGACGCTGACCTTCGGAGTAGCTTTAATTCTATGCTCCTACTTGCACCCCCTTCCCTAGAGACGTGGTGGGGCGCAGCCCTCCCCCAGGCCCCTCGGTGCCCGAGGTGCCTTCCGCTGACCCACAGGCACGCGTGTGCTGAAACAGGCCCGCCGGCTCCCTCGCTCCTTTCTACAAGACCCCCACAGGTCGAGAGGAAGTGTCGCAGGCATGGGGAAGGCGGGCCAGGGAGGTTCTGCCGGGCACGACGGCCGCCTTGTCGGCAGGAGCTGCCCGCGGCGCCCCTCGGGGCCTCTCCCCGTCAGCCTTGGGGGCCACTGCCTCCTGACCTTCGAGCCAATTCCCAGGGGCTTCCTGCCGGTCAGGACAGAGCCCGTGCTCAGACTCCACCCACCAGGGTCCCCACACGCCTCGTCACATTCTCCTAAGTCAGCAGATAAAAACACATGCAGATGACCCCGTCAAAGAAGAACATGTGTAGGGAGGTTATTATTTTTTTTTATAAATCACAGAATCATCAGTCTGTGGAAAAAGACACAGGGAAGGACAAGCTGTGCCCAAAGTGACAGCCACGTGGCGGCGACCCCAGGGCTAGGACTCCAATCCCTGCTGTTCTGGAACAGCTAGTGCTGGGTCACTCCACACGCGGGCTGTGACCACTGGATTTGCCCAGGGGCCTCAGCCGCCAAGGTCCTGCAGGGCCCGTGCCCCACCACCGCCCCCAGGCGCGGCTCACCCTGTCCAGTCCGGCTTTAGGCCCCCTCACCCACAGGCCGCCCGACGGGGCGCCCAGCTCCCACTCTCACACTCTCCGATCTAGTACTCTCCAATTTGCTCCACACCGCGGGAGCTGGGATAAATATAAATTGGCTCATGACGCTCGTCTGCGACAGACCCACGGCCTCTGGTATAAACTACAGGGTTCGTCACCTGGCACAAAGAGGACAGTGTGGCCATGACCCTCCTGCCCAGCTTCGTCCCACACCCCCTCATGCCCCAGACCCCGGGCATGTCCGTCTTCCAGGCCCTCCAGCACTCTATGCCCACCCTGCCTTAGATGCTCGTACACCTGCAGCCCAGAATTCTCCATCTCCCACTCTTTCAACTCTTATCCATCCCTCAGAACGAAATGTCCCGTCCTCAGAAAAGTCTTCCAGGACCCTCCCACTCCTGCAATCCCAGGAGCTCTTCAGAGCACTCATCAATACCACTGACATTTCTGCATTGAGGGGTTCAAGGTCTGTCTCCTACATACCCCTCCCCATATCTGCTTCCTTTCCCGCAGCCCACCTAGAACCAAGCATAATGCGCAGCACAGCAGAAATAAATACCCTTGGCTGAACACCTGATGAGTATGTGTGTATGTGAAGAGAACACATCTCAAGTTGTAAGTTAATCATTGTCAGCCTCGGTGAGCAGCTGCTGGCTGCGTGGCCGGCTGAGCAGGGGCCGTGGGCAGGAGGCAGGTGCCCGGTCTTCAGCAAGGCCCCCGGAACCCGGAGCTGCAGCGAGAATCGCTTCACTGAACTGCTACTGGCTAAAAGCAGAGCGTGGGCCTTCCTTATCCAACGTGTGTACAATTAAAGACAGTATTCATAAGGAATCTACTCTAAGCAACCATGGCACAAGGCTCTGCAGGGTTCCCAAGAGAGCGGGACTGCCCTGCTCTCAAAGAAGAATGCCACAATCTGGTCCAGTAACTACTTCTAGCTTTTCAAGAAGTGTTTGTGTTCATCAGGGGTGGACACGCACGTGATGCAGTTTCAAAAGGTCACTGAGAAAAATGACCAAGGGAGACAAGGGTGAAAACTCTCCTAGGTCAGTGTCCACATTTTACGGCACATTCTAAACTTTGTTATTGGGTTCACCAAAACAGGTCTCTCTCTAGGTTTCCGGTCCTGAATGAAGAAAAAACACCACGTCCTTCTCCCTTCCCTGGTGGCTCAAAGGAACAGCAAGTGCCAGCCTGACTAGCCAAGACCAGCAGGCACAGGCCAGCTTCTCGAGGAAATTCAGGCTCAGCACCCGCAAGGGCCCTGCTCTTCCTTTTCAAAGCAGCCCAGTACCAGAGGGGAGACGGGCGGACGCTGGACTTGGGTCAGAAAGCTTCTGGTTTCAGCCAAGTCCAAAGCTCCCTCCGCTTTATCGTTTTCCCTTACCCGAACCCCTGCCCTACCTCCCACTCTCAGTGTCAGGAGGACTGAAATGAGAAACCCCGGGGAAAGTTTTTGCAAACTATAACAGTGCAAACAAGCATGACAGCCTCCTGGTGCCTTTATCAGGAATTCAGTGTCAAGCATCGGGTCTGGCCTTTTTTCACGCTTGTGAACTTGACTCTCCAGCCACTGTCAGCTGCAGCTGAGACCACATCCCGGAATCTGCTCAGCCCGGGGGTCAGCTGAGTAGGCAGGGGCACCCCCATAACAGCCAGTGGGGGCTGCTTACTGGCTGGCTGGCTGGGTCTGGCTCAGTGCAAAGTCCTCTGGAATGTTTCTGGGTTTCTAATATTGATTTAAAAAAAAACATTTTCTGGAATGTTTGCCTAGCCTGTGATCGTCGTGGTCAGTCTCCCTTTTTCCCAACCAGGTGGTCAGAATTCCAGGGGAAAGCTTTGGCAAAAGCAAAAGGAACATCTTTCTAGGTTGGTCTTCAAGGCTCCTTCTAAGGACTAGACACGGGGTCCAAGAGCGAGGTCCTACTGAGCAGAGGGCGATGACGGGCTGGAGGGATAAGGGGACGTGCAGGCTTGCAGAGCCTCTCAAGTCAGACTGCACAGCTTGAGTCCGGCCTCACGCTTTCCTGGCTGTGTGGCCCGCACAGGCTACTCTCTTGGTCTTTTTCCTCACCTGAAATGCGACAGAAACAGAGCCCACCTCCTAAGGCTGTCATCGGGATGCAAGGAGTTAATACACAGAAAGCTTTCAGCAGGACTGGTCCCAGGCAATGACGGACAGCAGTGGTCTCTATCCCAAGACTCATGGAAGCAAAGCGGCGTATGTTACATCCAGCAGCCACCAAGAGGGAGAGGAGGGCAGAAACCTGGACCCCACATCCTGGTCTATTCACTCTGACACCTCCCAGGGACAGGAACAAAGGGGGCCTCTGAGGATACAACCCCACCTCCATCCCCACCTTCCCTGCACGGCTGTCCCCTCTGCTCAGGCCAGCCTCGGGCCACGCCGTCCTGCTGGCCTCCCACCCACTCATGCACCGAGGCAGATGGAGGGGCTCTAGCTCCTGCTGGTTCTGCGGCCCCTGTGAGGGTGCAACGGGACAGTGGCTGGGAGAGTGCCGGGGACAGCGCCCAGCGTGCAGTATGCGCCCATGGGTGCTATCTGTTCTCAGAAGAGGAGGAGGAGGAGAAAGAGGAGGGGTAGGATGCCGTGGCGCCTGTCTCTGGAAGGCAGCAAGCACTGCAGGTCCAGGCCGGGACCCACCAAGGGGAGGGCGCAGAGCCTGGGAGGGGCCACGGGGAAGGACAAGAAGCAGCTGCAGCCCCCATTCTCACCCCTTCCTTCTCAAAAAAAAAATGAAACCAATACTTCGTCAGTGCTTGGCTGGCAAGTCGAAGCTTGAGAGCACTGGGTTTTTCAATATTTTACTATTTCAGAACCAAACCAACGCTGCTTCCCATCTCTCAGAAACTTGGCCAGCAAGAGCTCTGCTTGGCTGCATCTGTGAATGGCTTTATTCAGACACTGAATTTTCAGGCACTAACACTCCAGAGAAGCTTCTAAACTAAACCCATCCCACTAGTCTCTTTACAATATTGACAATATGCTCTGAATCAGAGTTCTTAAGCTTTCAGCATTATCCTCTCCTCCCTATCCCAATATTTACAACTCCTAGTTCTTCAAAGGACAGATTTAATCATAGAATAGGAAAAGGAAGGAAGTCCGGGGGCTGGAAGGAGAAATCATGCCATCCCCCACTGCGTCTCCCCGGGGTGGGCTGCCCTGAGGAGACGACACCCTAGAAAGGAGTAGACTGTGCACCTGACCCCAAGTTCAGCCAGAGGCAATTCCACGCAGGTTGAGATGTGCAGGTAGACGTGCTAAGTCATCTATCTGCCTTTACCAAGGGGGTAAGTGCAGGAAAACGCCTGCTTCCTGTTTACCTGGCCAGGTATTTGCAGAGAGTTTAAAAGGGGGGCAGGGGGGGAGGCAGCTAAGGGTAACACAGTTCTAAGGGAATGGTTGTGCAAAATCACCTAATCAAATAAATGATAAGGGACTGGAAAGGTTGCTGACCAGCTTTCCTCACTTGCCCCACTCTCTTTAGAGGGTAGTGGGAGAAACACAAGCCCAGAGCCCGGCGACTCCCCCCAGTCCCCACCCCTAGTCAGGGTCCCTTGCTCACCCTAACCGGTAGAGGCAGCTCCCGCTGGCCTCTGGCCCCGCCTCGGACCCCCACATTTGTTTGCAGCAATGGGCTCGACCTCGCGGGGCCAGGGGAGACCCCAAAGGCGCGAAAGTTGCCCCTTTCCCAAAAGGACGAGGAGGGACCGAGCGGCGGGCGCGCACTACAAGCCCGCAATGCGAAAGGCGCCCGGCCCGGCTCGCCGCGGCCCCTGCCGGCAGGTCCGGCTCGCGCCAGCCCGGTTGTCCCAAGAGTTCCCGGTCCTGGAGCATCCGCCCCCACCACGGCCACTGAGCCGAAGGCCGAGGGGCCGCGGGCGACCCCACAGCGATCCTCCGCGCTACCAGCCGCCCCCACGCGGGCGCAGCGCTTCCCCAGGACAGGGCTCCGGTGAGCGCTTCCTGCCGCTGTCGCGGGGCGCCGGGTGCCGCTGCAGGGTAGGGAGGAGGGGACGGAGGCAGGGAGGAGGGCGGAGCAGGCGGCCGAGGAGGCAGGGACGTTCGCCAAGGAAGCGCCGCCTCTCGAGGAAGGGAAGGAAGGGCTTCCCGGCCGGGGAAACGCCCCGGGGCTGCCCCTGCGCCCGGTGCCGCCTTCCCCGGCTCCTCGAGTCTCCCGCGTCCAACCGCTCCTTCCCCGCAGATCCCACCAGGGAGCTGGTCGCAGGTCCCTGCGGGAGGCTCTCGAGGACCCCGGGCCCCGGCTCGGCTGCCCGCGGCTCGCGCAACAGGCGGCGCCTCTGGGGCTGCAGCGACGGCGGGCTCGGGGGCCCGAACCCCGGACAGGAGCCCAGCGGGAGGCGAAGTCCCTTGCGGGGCGGGCACCCGCGACCTGGACGAACCGGCGGCGGGGACAGCAGAGGTGCAGGGAGAGGCGGTAAAGTTGCGGGGTCTCCCGGGGTAGCGGCTGGAGCGCACGGGGAGGCGGGACCCGGGCAGGTACCTGCGGGAGGCCGGGCGCCTGGCTCTCTCCGCGTCGCGAGGATCAGGCCTCACCGCGCGTCCACCGCGGCGGCGAGGAGGTTCGGCCGGCCCCGCGGACGTCCGTCTGTCGGTCCCGCCCGCGAGGCTCGGCGCGAACGCGGCCCCGGCAGCGGGGCGGGGCGGGGCGGGGCGGGACCCTCGGCCGCCGCCCCATTGGCCCCGACGCGGCCCGCAGACCGGGGTGCTCGGGGCCCAGGGCGCGGTCCTCCGGCGCGGGTAGTTGCCGTTGCCGGTCAGACCCAGCGACAGGCGAGCGGCGCCGCGGGGGGGCCGCTCCGGGCCGAGGCCCAAGTGCAGAGTCACCCCCGGAGCGGCCGGCCGAGCGCGCCCGCGCCCCCCACCTGCGCCCGCCGGGGCCGGCCACTCCCTTCGCGGCCGCGGCGCCTTGGCCAGCGGTTCCTCCAAAGTCGCGGCCCCCGCGACGCTGTGCACATTTGCGGGGATGCTCGGAGCGGCCGCGAGGCCCCAGCGTGCGTGACACGAAGTGCGAGGGAGGCGGGCGCCCCGGCCCCGGATGCGCTTCCCGCAGCCCCGCAGCCCCGCCGCCCGCAAAGTCAGCCCGCCGCGCACCAAAGCTGCCTTCCATGCCCAGTTCCTCGACTTACCGACTCGGAACCCGAGGCTGGACAGACGACCCGAGCGGAATCGGGTCCAGGGGACCGACGCACAGAGGGTCAGCAGGAGCTGTCCCTGGCCGAGGCGGGGCGCGAACCCGGAGCCGGCGAGGCGGCGCGTGGCGCAGACGGCATCGCTGCCCTCTCCGCACTGAGCGAGCGCGCCGGGGCCGAGGAGAGCCGCGATGCTCGGGGGCCACCCCTCGCTCCCCCTCCCGCCACCAAACTGCAGATTTTTAAGTTGTGCAGACTTGCAGTAATTTCTTGGAGCCAGCTGCCGCCAAGCCGAAGGCGCCCAGTGTTCCACTCCACGTCGCGAGCTCCGCCAGCTGCCCCAGCCGCGCCCCCGCCGGCCGCTCACCTCCCGCACCCGCCACACCGCGGGTCCCGACCCGGGCTCCACGCCAGCCGCCTGCGGGGGAGGGGGCGAAGGCGGGTGTGTCGAAGGTGAGACACTTTCTCTGCGCTGGGAGAAGTCCCGGATGGGGTCTTTGGGTTTTCTAGTTGTGTCAAAACCCAGAGTGGAAGTCGGACAGGAACGCGATCCTTGCAGGCCCTAGTTTCGCCCCCGTGCCCCAGGGAGGGTCTGCGGCGGAGCTGAACCCAGGACCGGCTTTCCTGAGGCCCCAGGACCTCCTGGCTCGAGCATTTCCACTTGGCTTCTCGAAGGCAAGGTGGAGAAGAGGTGTTTCGGGCCCCACTGTCCCTTGCTCCCCTGACCCTGCCCCTCTCCTGTGTAAGAGGGTCCAAAACGTGTGGTTACACGGCTGCTTTCCAGGGGCTGGCGAAGGTAATTCTCATACCCAATTCATCATCGTTAGCATAAGATCTAAGATGACCCTAAAAATAGGTTTGCATTTTATCAGCACCTTGGAAGCACCTTCCCAGATGTGTCCCAGTAGTTAGTAGTTCAGTCATTTATAAATCATTGAATTTATCCAGAAAGTCCCACCCTGTTTACTTGAGAATGAACCATGTCCAGAGTCCGTAAGCACTGCAGAGACATCTGCACTGCAGAAGAGGGAGGAGGGGAGAGACGTCCTTCTCACAGGGTCTCAGTGCCGTGACCTGGATGAAAAGCACACATGGTGGCGGAAGGGGGTCCCAAAGGACAGAAGTGACGTGGGGGGGAGGCTTGGAGCCAGACTCCACTGAGAGCATGTTGCAGGGTGCAGAAGGGACCAGGAGTAAGAGTCCCACAGCCTGGGGTCTTCACGCCGCAGCCCCTGGGGAGCCCTGGGGTCAAGTCACAAAGCTGCCGGGTCTCCTCTGCTGGAGAATAAGAAAAGTTCCCCCCTCCCACAGTGGTCAGGAGGAGCAACTAAAAACCATAAAAGTCTGTCTACTTCCCACGAGTTCGCCCCTGCAGGTGCACATGTGCACACGCACACACACACACACACCTGTGTGTCTGTCATTCTAGAGCCTGTTCCATCACCAAAGGGCACACTATGACCTGACTGCCTCCCTCCACTCACACCTACGTCCTCCCTCATCAAAATGCCTTTCTGCCCATGCCGTGATATCCCGCCCTCTCTTGGAATAGGAGAAAAAGAGGAACACATCTTGAATGGCTCTGGCTCTGTGTGTTCCAGAGAGGACCTGCAGAGTCCGCAGGGATGTCCGAGCACACGTGGACAGGGAGCAGGCTGCCTTCCAGGCTTCCGTGACCAACTTGACCGGCACCCTTTCCCCCTTTTGAGCTCTCCCTCTCCTACCCACCTACCCACCGCCATGTGCCCCCTCCCCTCTCCCCACCCAATGCTGCCCTTGACCTTCCGTCCTCATTAAAGCCCAAATGTCAGGAAACCAGCTGCAAGGATGGGAAGTGCTCATTTGCTTCTTAAACTGGAACAAGTCTACATGTGAAAACAAAGATGCTCTTGTCTGTGGCAGGAAGGTGGACAATGAAGCAGGTTTTAGTAAGAATGGTTAATGCTCCTTATTTGTCACTTCCTACCCATCAGCCTGAAGGGCAGGCACTCTAGCCAGTGTGAACTTACGAAAACACTTGCAATTCCCCAGACCCACCAGGCTTTCTCATGTCTGCCTGCTTTCACTGCTGTGCGCCCTCTGCTAGGAAATCCCTTCCCAGCCACCAAGCCCTTTGCTCAGCACATGCCCTCTCCCATGGGAGACCCTTCAATGGAGACTCACCACCGTCTGGGAAGCCCCCCTCCCATCTGGCTGTGGGCTGCCTCTCCATACTCCCTCACCATCTTTGCTTCCCTCCTTCATAGCACCTACCTTATTGTACTTTAATTGCTTACTTGTCTCTGCCTTCCACTCGAAAACATTTCTTGGGCCTTTTCTGGGATCTAAATGTTGACAAAGTCAATAGGGCTGTCATGGGGCTGCCCATTAGTTTCACGTGCTCTTCATGGGACCTTAACCCCTTTATTTTTCAGCTGCCTTTTATCAGAATTTAAAAGAGACCATATAAATTCTCTCTTTGCTTGGATACCAGGCAGCTCAGGCCTAAATTTAGCTCTTAATTAGCGAGAATATTGTCATTTCAGGTTATCACTGCAATGATCACTCTCCTTTCACAAACTTACTGGCATGCTTACTTTAACTGCCTTGCTGTATTATGTTGAAATGGGAAGAGCCTTAAATCCTTATGGTCTTGAAGCCCAGAGACGTGAGTTCTAACCCTGCCTCTGCCCTCATTCAGTTCCATGAAATTTCCTTTCTGGCTCTCAGTTTCAGGCTGGACCAGATGAGTTTTAAGGTCTTGGCCAGCTCCAAAAGCATTGCATTTCTAGAGATAAAGAGGGACAGTGTTCAAATTATTAAAGAAGGAAAACACTTTGTGACAGAATACAGCCTATGTCTCCAGGCATAAAGGGACTCTCTGCTCTGTAAGGTACTGTCTGAGGACCCTCGGGGATTTCCCAAGGTGAGTTGCACAGAACACCTGCCCCATTATCAGAAGCTTTGGGTAAATATGTACTACATCCTTCTTGTGCCTGTATATTAGCATATTAAAGGCTCTATTTTATGCCCCGTCAAGCCATAAAAATACCCCAAAGGATAGCATTCCAGGTTGCTCATAATCTGGCCAAATTTCCCTTCACCATCACATTTTTAAACTCTTTGCTTCTTTCTCTCTGCCTTAATTATTCCCCAGACCCTCCCCTCCTCATATGTACATTGTCCTCACATTCCGCCTTGATAGAAGAGATCCATCTTCCCACCGTGCCCACTTTATTTCCACCAAGCCTTCGCACTGCCTCTGTCCTGTCCTCTACAGCTTCCTTTCCCCATCTGGCAAAGTCTATGTAGCCCCCAATATCAAGTACAATCTCACCCGCTCTAGGGAGCATTCCTGATTCACAACCCAAATTTAGCGTTCTCTCTTCTGTGTCCAATTATACTTTGCATAAGTCTCCAATTACAGTTATATTCCTGCAGTATCATCACCTGCTTTGAATGAGGTACCTAAGCCATGAGCTCCTCAGGGGCAGAAACCATATGGCAGCCCTTCTCTTCAGAGCCTGGTCCATTAGAAATGTCCAGTGAATGCAGTAAGAGTGAAAAACAGTGGATGACTGGGTGGGTGGGTAGATGGATGAGTGGATGGATGATTGGATGGGTGGATGTTTGGATGGATGGATGGATGGATGGATGGGTGGATGGATGGATGGATGGATGGATGGATGGATAATTGAATGGGTGGATGGATGATTGGATGGATGGATGGATGGATGGATGGACGGATGGATAATTGAATGGGTGGATGGATGATTGAATGGGTGGATGATGAATGGATGAGTGGATGGATGAACTGAGGCCTTTAGATTGCATGGGAGGACGCAGAAAAGCCAACCCAGAAGCACCAAAGACCAGATATGTCAACCTCAAAAATTTTCCTTTGGAGGAATTCTGAACCTCTTTAGTAATCTATTTGTATGATGGAATTTCATTTCCAACCAGAAGAGCGAAGAGAATCCCTGTGATGGAGGCTGCTGAGTGCACGCCCAAAATATGCTCTTTTGCTTCCTTCGTCATGGTATTCACAAAAGCTACCTGGGTACAAGAATTATCTGGTTTTAAAACTGAAAGTCGGGACCCCCTCATTCCCAGGCAAACCAGAACAGTCAGGCATCCTACAAGATACTGCCCAAACTAAGTCTACATGTCCTACCCCCATGCAGGTAGGGGAGAGCATATCGCTGAGTTCTTTCCAGTGGAAGTGACACATTCAGCTTCTTGTCGCTGCTTTTCTGCCCTCTGAGGTACAGAGAAGATAGCTGGATCTGAAGTGGACACCTGTACGCACAGGTAAAACTACATGCCAGGATGGCAGCACGAGAAGGTAGAAAGAGCTGGGCCAACGTAGCAGCCCTGGACTGCCTGTGTCTACGTGACAGGGAAACCAACTTCACGTCCCACTTAAGCCATTGTTCTTTGGGGGTTTCCACTACTCACAGCTGAACCTCATCTTAAGGGCCAGTGTCCTGCCTGGGGAGATGCCAGTCTTAGATGTGGCACCCAGACCTAGGCTCTAGCCAAGGCACTCACTCACCGTCGTGTTCCTCGTCCCTGGGGTTCTGAAATTGCCCTTTGCTCTCAGAGTCCATGGCTCTGGGTGGGACCTTCCCTCAGCCTATCTGCAGGAACCAGCAAACTCACTGCCCTGTGCTACGATGGAAATGGAAATGACCGTCACTGCTGTGTGCTGCCCTCCTTCATGTCATCAGGCCCTGAGGTCCTCCTGGATGTCTCCAGAAGACCTGGGTTGAAATGCAAATGAGATGCCTAGAAGGGCCTAGAAGGGCGACATGTGCATTCCTTGTCTGTGCATTCCTTTGTCTGTGGGGACAAACATCACGCCGTCCTCCGTCTGAGCCGGAGAGGGCCTCTGCCGGGACCGGGGGTGGCTGTGCGTCTGCCCTGCTTCTCCCCAAGGGAGGGTGGCCAGGGTGAGGGACGAGAGGTTGAAGGCCAGGCCGAGACGCCAGGACCCACAGCTCCGCAGCAAGGATGCTGCTTTCTTAGGACTAAGAATGTATATACCGCACACAATTTCTGTTTCTGCTCTTCCTATTTTGTCATTTTCATTTTCTCTTAAAGTTATTTTCAAAAATACACCTTTTCTCAACTGAATAGAAGGAGGGAGGAAATTGCACCCCGTCAAGAAACAGTGGTGGGAGGAGCCTAAAGACGTTTGGAGAAGCAAGGGGGGCAGCAGCAGCCCGCGGTCAGGGATGGCTACTGGCCGGTCCGGCGCGTCCCCTTCCTCTCTGCGGGCGCTGGCCGGCTGCACCGGCTGAGTCCACCTTTGCTTCCTTCTTCTTTCCTTGGGTGCAGAAGGTGAATTAATAACGTCCCTTTGCTGTGGCGTATCATCACGGACACATAGAAAGCGGCGGGGTGGCCCGTCTTTGCACGCTTCCTCGTGGGACGCATAGGATCCCACGTGCCTGCCCAGGGGGTGGGTGGTGGCGGGTCCCTCCTCTCCCCCATCTTACGCGTGTCACACGACGCAGGGTGGGCTCCGGCTCCGTGCCTGCTGCTCTGCTCCTCTGGCCTCTTCCTCTTCATCCTGTGTGCAGTAGACACGCTCTGCATTGGGTGCCCAAAGTGCCCCCAGCGCCCACACTCACAAGTCACACTAGGACAAGCAGCCTTGCACATGGCACCTTACGGGCCTGGATAGGAATTTGGGCGGGGAATTGCTGCTCACAGGTATGAGCAGGGCTGGACTGAACTTCTGGAATTCTGGCTGATAAAGAGCTGGGCCGCCAAGCTTCCTGGCCCCACCCCCATTGCCCGGTCCCTTCCCCCAGACCCTCCAGACCATTCCATCATCCAGCAACTACAGCAACTAAAGGGTTAATGTCTGGCCCGCCTAGAACTGGCAGTCTTCTCAGCAGTTGTTAAAATATTTTGAATATCACCCATGAATATGCAGAGTCTTAATTTGATTGTCCCAGTCTTTATTTCTCCACAGAGCAAGCAGAAAAAGCAACAAACACTTACCTGAAGAGACCCAGTCTCCTGTGCTTTCTTTAAGGAATTCTCAGAGCTGCAGAAAGCCTGTGGCTCTACTTACCCAGCTGCTTTCCCAGCTGCCTTACCGAGATCCTGTCCGGCCCAGAGGTCAGGGAGCCACAGGCTGTGGCCACGTGCCCACCAGCCCCAGATGCAGCTGCCCGGCGGGCAAAGTGCATTGAACTCAGTGTGCTGAGTTCTCCCTTAGCGCTGTCCCTTTTTAGTGGGATGGCACTGACATACTCTCTGACCCTCAGTCTCTTCCTTTATAAGGTAAGAGCAGGGTTCTAATCAGATAATGATGTGACATTGAGCAATGTAGCTCAATTCAGCATCCTTCTGGCTGTGTTGCCAGCACCTTCCCTGCAGCAGTCCCTCCAAGTAAAGCAGGCACCAGGAAACCCACTTCAGGGAATGACAATATTTCGGGGACTGATAAACATAAAATGCCCAGCATGGTGCCTGGATCTGGTAGGCTCCCATGCCAGGAAAGAGAAAAGCAAAAGAGAGCTTAGCCAGCAGACAAGGAGCTGCTAGAACCTAGGCGGGAGATATCTAAAATCCTTTGGAAAAAATGACCACAGACTGAGTGGCTTCAGGCCTTCCTTGCCAAAAGGGAAAAGCATGCAGAAAAATGACTTCTGTTTGCTTTGCATAACAAGAAAGTCTGTCATTCATAATTGAAATGGTGACTGCTCAGACTGCATTACTGCATCCCCAGAATCTGAAAGATGTACTACTTTCCTCCTGAAATCCCCAAGAACATGAAAAAGATGCCAATTCTCTGGAGTCCCTGACAGCTCTGCAGTGGTCAATAGCTGAGGTTTTGGTCTCCACTCGTCATTAACCTGCAGTGTAAGTCACCTCATCACCTTTTGGTTCTCTTTTCTCACCTGTAAAAAGGGGATTTTGAACTTCCTAGCCTGCCAGATAGGAAGCTAAAGAAGGGGTTTGAAGAAACAGGAGCAAAAAACCACTTCTTTTCTGAAAGAGTCCACTCAGCTGGAGACGCAGTCTGCCGTATGCACCAGGCAGGGTGTTAAGACAACACAGCAGAATAATGGAGCTGGGAGGTCAGAGCACACTACTCGGGTGACAGCCTGGGGCTGCCACCCAATCCCCATTCTTTCCTTTTGTGTCAGTAACAGAACCCCAGTTGACAGGGCAATCAAGTGCCCATCTAAAGACTTCACGTGGAGCCATGCCAACTGCTCAACAGTCAGATGCAAGCCAAAGTGTTCTGTGACATTTCCAGGGAGTCCCCTTAAAAAGAGGAGGCATGGGTTCACGGGGAGCTCAGTGGTAGAATTCTCACCCACCTACGGAAGACCAGGGTTCAATTCCTGGCCCATGCGCCAAAAAAAAAAAGTTGTGAACCAAATTCCCTATGATATACATGTCACGTGTCTGCCTCTGTGTGTATGTATAGATATTGAAATACATGTATGTAGGGAGACATGTAAAAAATTTTTAAAAGAGCAGGCATGACCTTTTCTTTCCTCTCCAACAACCTCCTGCCTGGAATGCAGATGAGATGACCAGTGCTCTACCAGCCGTTTTGGGCCATGAGAACAAGGGTGTGTGAGCCCCACAGAACCTGGGGCCTTTGACACCTCGTAAAGCTGCCATTGCAATGCCGTGTACTTAGCAATCGCTGCACTTTTTGTGGTAAAATATTTATAACATAAAATTTCCCATTTTAACCATTTTGAAGTGTATACTCAGTGGCAATTATACTCACAAGGTTGTTCAACTGTCATCACTATTTCCAAAATTATTCGTCACCCCAAGTAGAAGCCTTGTACCCAGTAAATATAAGCCCAAGCCCCAAGCCCCTAGCTCGATTCTACTTTCTGTCTCTATGAATTTGCCTAGATAGTCCAGATAGTTCATCTAAATGAAATCACGCCTTTATCCTTTTGTGTCTGGCTCATTTCATTTAGTGCAATGTCCTCAGGGTTCATCAATTTGTGGGGGGTCAGAACTTCATTCCTGTGAGTGGATGAGCGATATTCCACTGCACATATGCACACAGTGGTTTATCCACCATCTCCGGTGCACACCTGGACACAGTGGTTTATCCGCCATCTCCGGTGCACGCCTGGACACAGTGCTTTATCCGCCATCTCCGGTGCACGCCTGGACACAGTGCTTTATCCGCCATCTCCGGTGCACGCCTGGACACAGTGGTTTATCCGCCATCTCCGGTGCACGCCTGGACACAGTGGTTTATCCGCCATCTCCGGTGCACGCCTGGACACAGTGGTTTATCCGCCATCTCCGGTGCACGCCTGGACACAGTGGTTTATCCGCCATCTCCGGTGCACGCCTGGACACAGTGGTTTATCCGCCATCTCCGGTGCACGCCTGGACACAGTGGTTTATCCGCCATCTCCGGTGCACGCCTGGACACAGTGCTTTATCCGCCATCTCCGGTGCACGCCTGGACACAGTGGTTTATCCGCCATCTCCGGTGCACGCCTGGACACAGTGGTTTATCCGCCATCTCCGGTGCACGCCTGGACACAGTGGTTTATCCGCCATCTCCGGTGCACGCCTGGACACAGTGGTTTATCCACCATCTCCGGTGCACGCCTGGACACAGTGGTTTATCCACCATCTCCGGTGCACGCATGGGTTGTGAATAAAGCTGCTGTGGGCACTGCTGTAAGTAGCTATCTGAGTCCCTGTTGCTGCATGTCTTATGTAAGAGAAAGATAAACACCTAATTTATTTCTGTGTATATTATATGAACTGCTCCCAATCCTAACTGATATAACAAACATATATCATTAATAAGCATTATACATAATCACTATTTTCTTAGCACCTGAAAATCTCATGAGGTTTTCTAAAAGCAAGCCTCTTCAAGAAACTTTTTAGTTTCTAAAAAATCAAGTTTTACTGCAATGCTGGGCATGGAAGATATTTTCCCAACCAGCTTCAGGAAATCCAAATCAAAGTTTTGGCTTAAGTCTTTCTTACAACTTGAAAAGTCTGGGAAATCCTACCAGACTTTCTTCTGAACCCGCAAGTCGATTTCTAAGAGAGTCCGTCAGCTGCCCGGGGCTTGTGACCACAGGCTCCCTCATTCACACACGTGTGCATTTGTACACACAGGCATGTGCATGGAAGAAGATGTACTCTCGGGAAGACGTACAGATGCCCTGTACACTCACACCCCCCATGCCACGCCATTGGAGCACACACACGTGTGTGGAAGAGGATGTGCCTCAGGAAGCACACAGGTGCCCCGTACACTCACACCCCTCATAACACACCACTGATGCACACACACGTGTGTGTGGAAGAGGATGTGCTCAGGAACCACACAGGTGCCCCGTACGCTTACACCCCCCATGCCACGCCCAAGGCAGGCTCTGCGCGTCATCACGCCCTCGGGTTTCCTCTCACCAGCCACGAGATGCTGTACATTCCTGCTTTCCACACCCTCGCGGACCAGGCTAGGAGCAGAGTCATAAAGAGAAAGAAATCCTGGGCGTTAATCCCTGATGGTGGAGGTGGGTGCGTGGAGACCAGGCGCAGCCGGGTTCCAGGGACAGGACGGCCTGGTGGCTGGGACAGGGGCATCCGGATGCCGACCCTCCTGGGGGTCGGGTCCCTGAGAGCGTATGGCGACCTGCAGCTGACTGCTGCCCTCCTCCTCAGTGCGCTGATCGGCTGATTTGCTCACCGCTTGGGAGTTCCAGTGTCTCTTGGAGCATGGCTTCTGCCTGATCCCAGAACTCTGCCCATCGAGGTTTGTTTTTATTTTTGGTTTTTTGGTGCATGGGCTAGGAATCAAGCCCAGGGTCTCCTGTACCCACTGAACCACTGTGCACTCCACATTGTGTTTTGACTTTGGAAATCAGAAAGACAAAAGACAGAAAGACAAGAAATGTGCAGTCTATAAAATATTGAGTTGAGAAATAAATATGGAGAGCCAATTCCATAAAAACTTCTGGACAATTACAGGGGTTGACACAAATCTGAAATGCCACTTGCTACCTGCAGAACCCTGGGAAAGTCTCAATTTTCTCCTCACCAAGTGGGAACGATAACCTCTGCCCTCAGGAGTCAGTGAGTGATGAGCCCCTCACTACATACTTGGGGATCCGTCTGCTACTTAGCAAAGCTTTTACTTAGCTCTCGTCGGCACGTTTCCCACAGGGCCCCATCCATGTCTGTCCACTGTGGGGGGCCATCTCCCGGATCCCCTCCTGGGCAGCTGACCCGGCCCCTCCCGGAGAACACAGCACAGGTGCGGGTCTCCCCGTTCTCACCCGTGCACCCTGAAGCCTCTCTGACCCGTCCGTGTTCTCCCTCTTCCTACAGCGTTGGGGAAGGAGGTTTATGCCCACGAACATTCAAGAGTCAAAATAATGACGAACAAAAGCGCTGCCACGGTGACGACATTTTAATGTCGATCACCAAGTAACTGATTGAGCCCTCGCACCGCTTCACAGCCGCGGGGGTGTCGCTTACGGCCGACCCGGACTCCCCGCTTACTGGTCCTGTGACCTCGGGCCCATGACTCACTTTCACGCATTACTTTATTCAACCAACATCTGACAGTCTATTGGGTGGCCGGTGCACAGGCCAAAGCCACACTTGACGCTGATAAAATGAGGGTAATGCTAATACTGACCCCTCACCCCCCACCAAGCCAGAGCAGGAAGAAATGTAAATTATCTTCCCCTTTCCTTCCTGCCCTTACTGCCCACATGTGTATGAGGAATTCCTCAGAAGCAAAATGAACTCCGGGTTCATAAATACTAGACAGATGTTTCCACTCTCCCCATGAAGTCGGAGCTAGTGAATCGTCTGGGTGGACCCGACTGTCGTCACGCAGGAGCGCGGCGGGCCAGGACGGCGGTCTAGACGGCATCGCGCGGGCTGCAGCAGGGTTCGCGCCCCCTTGCTCGGCCTTCCGCCCTGCGCGCCCGCAGCTGACCCCACGGCCCCGCGGCCCCGCAGCCCTCGTGGGCGTGCTGCGTGCGTTCGGTTCCCGGGCCTGGGGCCGCCACCTCACTCCCCACCCCGAGGGGTGCCCAGGGCCCTGCGCCTCCACCTTGCACCCCGGGTGCCCCGCAGGCCCACCCCAGACGGCTCTTCCCGTCCCGTGCTGATGCGCTCAGAGCCCGGCGGAGGCTTCGACGGCTGCGAGGTGTTCATAATGGGGGCAGGGCTCCGTGCTTCCTGCCTGACCTTCCGTAAGCCTACAACTTCCAATTTTAAGAATCACGTTAAAAAACTTCATTTAAGTCCCAAATTCATTTTTTAAAGGCCCAGACAGCACCTGATTTTACTTGAATATCTTTTTAGGGTGAGCCCCATGTACCATGTATGAATGATTTATAAATCAAAATAAGAATGAAAACAGCCTGCTTTGCAAATCAAAAGTGAAACTCTGAGCTTCTTTCTCTGTACATTCCTCTAATAACCACCCTACCCGGCCTGTCTCCCAGGTCAGAACGAGGGGGACGAACTTTCTCGTTGGCTCCCTTGCCAGTGGACGGCTCTTTTTCCCTATTCTACCTTCGCCTGAAGTGTTTGGTCCCTGTGGACACAGGTTTCTCATAGGTACTGACTCCTTTTCACAGTCTATGAATTTCTTGTCCCGAGGCAGTGGCGGTCAGCCCTTGTCTCACCTCGTGCCCACTGAACGTCCCCTGGGCCCCTGCCCACGCAGTGCCATCCTCAGCCCGTGAGCCCCGTGCGTGCCCAGTAAGTTACTCTAGTTACAGCTGGGCATTATTTCCAGTCACTGGCGGCCAAGAAGTTGATCTAATTCCCCGCGGGAATGGCCATCCCTCCCCTCGGGGCAGCCGAGTCCTCCCCAGGGCTCCTTCCCGACCTTGTCTTCCTGCCATGGGCAGGTGGGGGCAGGGGCAGTGACCGCTGTGCGGAGCAGCCCCAGTCTCCAGCACGCCACCCCTGGCTGTCAGAGGAGCCGTCCTCGCCTGGAGGGCATGTCACGGTGCAGGCGGGACCCATGGGACCCGAAATCTTTCCCTGGACCTGAGGCTGGCCAGCGCCCACGTCCCCACGTGCACGAGCCGTGTCCCAACGGGCCTCCCACCACTGCTTGGCCTTGGCGAGGGCTAAGAGCCAATCTTCCACTGAAAGCTCCACATTAGGAATGGTTGGCGCTCACCTGAGACAAGTCCACCTGCAGACCCCACAGTATCCCTGTCCTCACATTTCCCCCATAGGACCCCAGCACCAGCCTTTGAAGTGGACACTGGCAGGTGCTATGAAAGGCTTCCGGGCAGCAAATGTCACTGCAGAGCCCTAGACTCGTGTTCCCTGGAGTCCAGATCCACTCGCGTCCTCCCGCAGAGACCCTGGGCACTCCTTGCTGCTGAGAAGCCACAGCCCAAGTTTATTCTTTTCAAGCTGCCCCAAGGCCCTTCTGACCACCCCTTCCCAATGTAGCTACTTCTCTAGGTCAGTGAGCCAAAGCCATGGGGAGAGGGAAGAAACCTTTTCTCTGCCAGGGCTCCTCGCTGTGGGAAAGCCGGCTGCCATGTGGGAAAGCCGGCTGCCACGTGGCTCTCAGAAGGCAGAAGGTCAGCACCTGCCCAGGAAGCACCAGCCCCGTCTCCCTGGTGCAGGCCAGCACTGCAGAGACTCAGGTCCAGCGGCACTGCAGTTCCTTCAAGGGAAATGGCCTGAACAGGTACCACCAAGCACTGCATGTTCCCCAGCATCCAACTGACCAACCGCTAGAACGGGGCCGCCCACTCTGAGCAGACAACATGGAAAACATAATAATACCCTACTGAATAAATCAAGGCTACTCTTTTCTTCCTCAGCTGTGGAAGTAATACTGACATCTAACTTCTATGGCCAAAAACCACGGATCCGCTACCGACCAGATTAAAGTACTCCAATTCTGGGGCCATTTTAACCCGTTTATTCAGTGTCCAATCATCCGCCCCAATCTCAATTTTTCAGTCCTTTTTTGCATTCAGATACAAATGGAGATGCATATGAATTTTAAGACTTGCATTTACTGTTACTGATTTTTTCCATAGCTCCCTTAAATTATTGCTGTCTAACAGAATGTCTCTTTCAGAAGACGTCCCAAATGTAGCATGAGACATACTTATACTAAATAATTTAACTGGGTATTTATGTGTGCGTATATATATATATGTTTTTTTTTTCCTGCTAAATCTGCAAACCTCCCTCCAACCTACTCTTCCATACATGCCCTGCCCTGCCCACCCTCACTCCCCTCACATGCTCACAATCCTTAGCCAGGTGCACACCTGTCCTGGAACCTGCCCAGGCTACCTGAGTGACCGCCACTGAATTCTACGGCTGTTCACTTGGTTTTGCTAATCCTGCCATTTTGCCAAAGATAGTTCCTCTCTCCTGAAGGAATCCAATTCTCTCTAGCTATCCCACGGTGAATGACACATCTATAAAATTCTCTCCATAAGCCAATTTCTCCTACCGGAGGTTCTGTGCAGGTTGCAGCCTGACAAATGCAAACAGGAGAGCATGATGCCAGGTTCTGGTGAATCGTCTACTCTCCAGGAAGCTCCAGAACTGAGACACGCATCCCATCTCCAGGTGACTCCTTGCTTTTCAACTTCAACGCCCTAACAGGACGTTCCATACCTCTGTGCTATGGTATGCTCCAATTTAGAGATAACTGGATACTGTCTCGTGTTTCAGCAATCACAGATAAGCTCCCCTACCTGCAGAAAGGCCAGTCAGACCCACAAGTCAATACAAAAAGTACTCCCACCCAATTGTAAACATAGTCTCCAGACAAATATGCTGAAAATTCTTTAATTTGGGTTCAAGCCATTCCATTGCAGGTCATACATAGCCTACCTTTAAGAGGGGTCAGATTTCACTTCTCTACTATTTTCAGCTCAGCCAACCTGTACTTCAGTAGGTGTACTAGACTTTATTTTTACCTTGCAGACCACCACAAACATGTCCATCTCCTGGTCTCTCCAGCAGCTGCCCTTTCTACAGATCCCTTCTCTCTTACCCTCCTCTCCCAGCTATCCCTCGGTCTCTTAAACATCTCTGCTCCTCCTCCCCATACAAGGCTGCCTCTTTTCCTTCTAAGCCTTTAGATTTACTCATCAGACATTCCATTCTAAGCAATTTTTATTCTTAGATAAAGGTCTGAAGGAGCTTCTGATTCAAGCACATGGTGGGAGTAAAGAAAGACAAGAGAAGACACATCTCCAGGGTCTCTCCCCATGAGAGAGAGTATTATGGGAAGACGGCAGACTACGAGGCTCCAGGAATAGGTCCTTCCATCAAAACAAGTACTGAACCTGCAGGAACTGTCTAAGGCTACTATTTTGGAATTCTGGAGTCTAGTGAAGCTCTTGCTGATGTAGAGAAAAGCTGGATGAAGAGGCTGGTAAATTTCAGTAACTACTGGTGAATTTCACCATCCTGCCTCCCCAACTATGTCACTTGGCGAGCCACACTGTGGTCTAACTGATAACCGCAGCTTCTGATCACTGGGGAGCTGGCAAAGGGCAGCCATTCTTTCCACTCCCAAAGCAGAAGTGACAGAAGAGTCATTAAGAGACAGTGCCTTTTTCCTTTCCTTTCCTGTTTGGGAGAAAAATTGTTTGAAAAAGTCACAAACTAATGGCTGAAGCAATCCCAGGGAAGAGGGAGAATTCCATTTCCAGAGTTACAAATATAAACTCAGAATTTCAATTTATTAGTAAAAAATTACCAAATACACAAAGAAATAGGAAATTATGTCCCATTCCCAGGGAAAAAAAGAATTTGACAGAAACTATCTTCGAGGAAACATATACATTGAAACTATTAGTCAAAAATGTTAAATAAACTGCCTTAAATATGTTCAGTGAGCTAAAGGAAATCATGGACAAGCACTAAATGAAATTAGGAAAATGTTGTCTGAACAAAATAGAAATTATTTTAAAACCAAGCAGAAATTCTGGAATTGAGATGTGCAGGAATTACAATGCAGAACTCACAAGAGGGATCTGACAGCAGATTCAAGCAGGCAGAAGAAAAAATAAATGAACTTGAAGACAAGATAACTGAAATTATCCGGTGTGAGGAGCAGAAAGAAAAAAGAATGAAGAAAGATTAACAGAGCCTGAGGAGCCCGTGAGACACCACCCAGCCGTCAGGTATATCAACAGTCACATCACAGGTCCAGAATGGCCTGAGAAAGAGAAAAGGGAAGAAAAAGGATGTGAAGAAATATTGGCCAAAAATGTCCCAATCTTGGAGAAAAACATGAATACGCACATCCAAGAACATATGAACTCTATGCAGAATAAGCCCAAGGAAATCCACACCAAGATACATTAAAGTGAAACTGTCAAAAGACAAAGAGAGAATGTTGAAAGCCACAACAGAGAAGCAACTTGTCACATACAAGAAATAATATTAACAGCTACTTTCTCCCAAGAAACGCTGGAGGCCAGGAGGTAAGGGGGTTGACATATTTTAAATCCTTTTTTAAAACCTGTTCAACCAAGAATTCTATATCTGGCAAAATTATCCTTCAAGAATGAAGGACAAATCAAGACATCCACAGGTAATCAAAAGCTGAAGGCTTGCTTACATTACCATAATATCTGCCCTAAAATAAATGCTAAAGGGGATCCTTCAGGCTGAAATAAAAGTGCACAAGACAGTAACGAGAAGCTGTAAGAGAAACATAGAACAGTGGCAAAGGAGAATACAAAGGTAAATATAAAATCCCGTATTGTTGCACTTTTGGTTTATAACTGCTTTTTGTTTTCCCTATAAGACTTAAAAGGCAAATGCATAAAGCAATAATTAAAGCCTGTGTTAATATGTATGCAATGTATAAAGATGTAATCTGAGATAATACCCGGATAATGATGTATAAGGCGTAGAGCATTTGTGTACTCCTGAAACTAAGTTTGCATTATACTTACAAACTAGTTAGTTGTTATTAGTTTAAGATATTAATTGTAATCACAAAGGTAATCACTAATGAAATAACTGAACATATATAGGGAAAAGGAAAGAAAAAGAATCAAAATGCTATGCTACAAAAAATCAAATACCAAAAAAAGAGTCAATAGTGGAGTAATTGAAGAACAAAAAGATACAACATATGCAGCAAGCAAAGAGCTAAACAGCAGAAATAAATATTTCTTTATCAATTGTTACCTTAAATATAAATAAATTAAATTATCCTACTAAAAGACAGAGATTGGCAGATTAGACGAAAAACACAAGCCATCTTTATGAGGTCTACAGGAGACTCATTTTAAATACAAAGACAAAACGAGGTTGAAGGTAAAAGGATAGAAAAAGATATCTCATGCACATATTAACCAAAAGCAAACTAGAGTGACTTATTTCTGTCTGACAAAATAGACTAAATCAAAAAAAGTTTGTAAGATAAAAAAACGTTATATGCTGATCAGTTTTGATTCAACCCAGCAAGAAAATATAGCAATTATAAACATATATACATCTAACAACAGAGCCCCAAAATATAGGAAGAAAAATTGGCAGGTTGAAGGGAGAAATTGAAAGTTCTACAATAATAGTTGGAGGGTTCTGTATACCACTTTCAATAATTAATAGCACATCTAGACAGAAGATCCATAAGGAAATGGAAATCTTACACAACACTGACGATTACACCTGAAGGACGTGTGGGCGACCCCCGCCCAGCCACAGACACACGTCCTTCTCATGTGCTCGTGGGCACCCAGGGGAATGAATAATGAGTGTGGGTTACACACACAACAGAATAGAATTCCGCCAGGAAACGAAGCGAAGTTCTGACAGGTGTGACGACACGGATGAACCTTCCAGTGACCATATGCAGCAAATAAGCCAGACACAAAGGACAAATATTTTATGATTTATACGAAATTTCTAGAATAGGCCAATTCATCAAGACGAAAAGCAGAGTAGGGTTACTATGGGCTCAGGGAGGAGGGAGTGGGGAGTTATTGTTTACTGGCTACAAGTTTCTATTTGGAATAATGAGAATGTTCTGGAAATAGAGTGATGAGAATCACACAACATTGCAATGCACCTAGTGTTACAAAATTGTACGCTTAGAGTGGTTAAAATTACTTTTATGTTATGTTTATTTTACCACAATTTAAAAAAAAACAACAAAAGCCCACCAAAAACACCGGACCTGAAGAAATAATTCACACATAATAAATCAAACTAGAAAACGAGTTAATGGCAAAGTTTAGGGTCACGAGTGATCAAAGAGATTCAAAGTAAAACAAAAATAAAGGATCATTTAATTACAAAAATAAATTCCAGGAGAGAAGCAAAGCTATTAGTCAGGATAAATTAACACTAGTTGCTGTGACAAACAACCCAAGATCTCAGTGCCCCTTCCTTCCTGCAGCAATGCCCCCTTCTACAAATGCACTCCACAGTCTCCACAGAAAGGGAGGGGACTGGAAACCACACAAAGAACTTCCCGGCCACCCTCAGTGCTGTGCTGAGCGCTTCCGCTCACGCCCCGTCGGCTGGGCCCATCTCACATCCTCTGCCTCACTGCAAGGGAAAATCAGACTCCTCGGGGACCCAGAAAGAAGACAAGCGGTAGGAAAATAGTTCTCTAATCTCTGAGACTCAGTCATTTCACAGCACCAAGAGTGAGAGGACCGCTTCTTAGCATAAGTCCTCGCATGCTGAAAACGGCGTTTCTTCACTCAGAGTTCATGGGGATAACAAGAGTGCCTGCCTCTTGGGGTGGTATATGTAAAGCACTTTGAAAAAAGATCTGGCATAATAAATGTTTGATAAGTGTTCCTTTTGACTAGTATTCCAAAGTCCCCCTTCAGTTATCCTAACTTAGCAGGTGCCTGACCTGACCCCAGTAAGGGGAGGCCATAGAACAGATAATACGCCTCAAGAAGGGGATTCAGGCGGAAGGAATTCAGACGTCATGCCACTTTTAAAACATGCATTTCCCTACTACACCAAGAGTACATCAAGGACAGAAACCATGTCTTATCCATTTTTCTTCCTTCCCCTCTACACCCAGCACCTAGCAGAAAGCTAAGGAGGTATTCAAACAATGCATTTCGAATGAAGGAGCAAATAAATGATTTTTTCTAAGGGGAGCTTCCCCACCTTCCCCGGCATTCTCTTACGAGGGAATGACTACAAGAACAAGACGTGAGTGGCTCATTCCCTGGTTGGACATCCCCTTGGGCTGCAGACTTGTCAGTCGATCCCTGTGCTTATCCCATGAAGGCAAAGAAGACAGAGAGAGGTGTGGGCAGATGGGAGAGATAAGGGGCTGAGCCTCCTGTTCGCCTGTCCTTCGATGTTTCGGGAATGCGGGGTGTCCCCGAGGGTCAAGTGGAGGTGATGGAGGATAGATCAGCTTGGGCCATCTCACAGGTAGCCCCTAAGGACTGCCCACCCGGCAGAGGCAGCCCCCTGGACGAAGCCAACAGTGGCAGGACCCACGGAGGAGTGGACAGGTGGGTCTTCCACATGAGGGGAATGAGCGGTGGAGAGGCCCTGCTCAACCTCGAAACCCTGCCAGGCCCAGTGTCTGCCAGGGCAGCTGGGACAACAGCAGAGCAGGCTGTTTGGTCAGGCAGGGGAAGGAGCTGCCCCATCCCTCAGCTGGGGGTGTGCACACCACTCACACCAGCTCACACCAGCTCACACTAGCTTGGAGAGTGTACTCCTGCACCACCTGCTCAGCCCTGTCCAGTGCCATCATGGCGGGAGCCTGGAACCTGTCACGTGGGATGGCTGACCTCATGGAAATCAGCAGACACTCTAAGTCAGGGTGTCTTTTACAGGAGCGCGTTTGGGCACTAAACATTTACCAGCTCGGCCCTGTCGCCTTTGCCTCCTCCCTGCTCCATCCCGTTGCTGGACTAGAATGAGGGCAGACTGTGACTGGACCCACTCCAAGCCCTTTGAGCACAGAAATGGCCTAAGATGGGTGAGGAGAAGAGAGTCCAAGCACCAGTGAGGCGGCACTTCAAACTGGACTGGACTAATTAAACAAATGATAGTGGCCAGGCCTGTGAAGCCCGCGGCATGGGGAGGGGGTGCCACGCCCGAGGCTGGCGGCCTAAGAAGCAGCGCTGTCCCCTGCTTCTGCCCCTGGACAGAGGGGGCCTGTCCTACAGCACCCCATGGGGCGCTGAGCCGCGGGCCGCCCCCAAAGCGCAGTAAGCCCGCCCCGGCCTCTCCCGGCCCCGCGCCCTCGGTGCTCTTGGGCTCACCACTGCCCTGCGGTCGCAGATGGGACGAGCCCCTGCAGGTCTCGGGACGGCAGCACACGCACGTCTTTGGATGCCTCATGAGTCGTGGGAGTCCCAACCAGTGGGAGACGGTGGAATCGCCGCGGGGGGCATCTGCCGTGGATCCCCTGCTGAGGCCCCGGGCTGGGACGGAGAGGGGGGCAGCGGTGACGTTCCCTGCCCGCTCTGCACCCGCCTGCGTGTTTTTCAGGGAAACCATTTACAGGGAACCCCCACGGCAGTGTCTGCCGGTCAGCGTGAGCCCCAGGGGAACCTGTCTAGGGCAGAAATCTGCCAACGACAGCCTGCAGGCTGTGAAACAACATGCTTTCATACATTTATTTATAAATGGCTGGAAAACATCAAAAAGAAGAGTACTCTTTGTGACACATGAAAATTATAATAAAGTCAAGTTTTGTTGACAATAAACAAAGCTTAAAAGGACAGGGCTGCAGCCATTCATTCCCGTGGCATCAGCTCATCTGTGGCCGCTTTTCACGCTGCCAGGGCAGGGTTGAGTATTCACAGCCACTGACGCTGACCCCACGGAAGGCAGGCGCTTCGTGTTCACCCACGCCCTTCAGCCCTTTGTGGTGGGCGTGGACACATTTGGGTGGGGTCTTCTGAGGTCCCCTTCAGGTGTGACCAGGCTGAGTCCCGACAGACTCCAGTGGGCAGGCTGGAGCCTTCGAGGGGGCAGCCCAGGAAGGAGAAAGCACAGGTCAGCAGAAGCCAGAGGAGCGGCTGCAGGGAGAGCACAGGTGACTGGGCAGAGCTGCAACCAGGAGCCCCAAGGAGACTTTGGGGTAGAGAGTGGCCTGCTCGGCCTGGAAGTCTAGCCTCCAAACCACGAGTAAATAGGTCCCCAGCCAGCTTGTGGGCCCGCCCTTGCAGCCCTGGCAGGTGAGGGCAACTTCAGCCCACAAGCCTAAAATACCCACTATCCAGTTTTTACAGAAAACAATGTGCTGACCCCTGCCACAGGGGCTTCTCCCAGGCCTGGCCACCCACGTGTACTCAGTGAATAGAAGAACTGGGCTTCCTGGCCCCATGAGGCCCCGGTGCAGGGCACCCAACCATTCCGGCTCACAGCGATCTGGGGCCCCCGGGGCCTGGGGGGCCCTGAAAGGGGCTGCAACTGGGCCCGGTGCCAGTGCTGCAGGGCTGGGCGCTCCTGTCCCCTCTGCAGCAGGGCGCAGTGGCAGGACTGGCTGGGCAGGGCAGAGCGACCCGCGGGTTTCAGCAGCCCTGCTGCACCTCCCTCCGTGGGCAGTGGGCGCGTCTCCCGCCTCTGTCCTTCCAGTTTCGTTCTGGGTCACCCACACGGGACCAGGGGAGGGGCCAGGCAGCGCAGAAGACGCGCCGCCCGGAATCACACTCCCTCCATCCCCACCGCGCTACTGGGGAAGGCTTCGGGTGGATCCCACCTCGGGGCGGGGCCCTTCCCGGGACTGGCCCGGCCGGCTGCCCACTGCTGTGCTGGACGCCAACACAGGCTGCTCCTGCTGGCCACCAGCCTCCCCCACCGCCCCGCAGGCGCGCACCTGAGCGGCCAGGTGACTCCACCTCCCGGGAAATTGCCGGGACGTTTGGTTGCATTTCTTTCCGGTAGCTTTTCCATGATCGAGGTAAGCGTGCAAGTCTCCTTTTTTCACCTAACTTCCCAAGACAACCTAATTTTCTAATTTCACCAGGCTTGGGCATTTTTCTATCTAGAAAAATGATTGCACAGAAATGGTGACGTGGGCTCAGAGACTGAGGATCAATCACTTATCTTACACTGTGGTTTCTTTCTTCTCGCATTCCCTCCCTCACGGCCTCGAGGGGATCCTTTGCTCTCCTGGGTAGGAGAAAAGGAGCCGCTGGCCTGAGTGGTGCACGGCGCGTGGTTCCCACGGTGGACTCGCGGGAAGCCTCGGGCACAGGACGGCTCAAGAGTCACCCAGGCCGCCCAGCTGTTGTCGGGGCCAGGTCAGCACACACTTTCTTGACCCCCCCGCCCTGACTCTCAGAGGTACTGGGCCTGCCCACCCCTGGAAACAGGGCAACCACCGCGTCAGTCCGGCTGGCTTTCAGCGCTACTTGGATGGATTTTACACATCAACCAGCAGGGCTCCAGCCCCCCATTGCCCCCAGGCGGGCTCCCCGCATCCCTGCAGGGAGTCACTCCCACCCCACCCTCCCCTCGGCCCTGCCCATGCTCCCCTGTTGGGTGAGCGAAGGGAGAACCCCCTGGACGCCCCGAGTTGGTGAAACCTTGTCCCACAGACCGCCAGAGCCTGGGGCCTCTGCCCATCACGGCCCCCTGGGGGAAGATCCCTTACCCAGAGGCACAAGTGCTTCAGGGGGCCCAGCCTCAAAGGTCACCTCGCCCAAAATGCTGCTTTCACTTCTGAGGACACTGCACCCCAGTCAGGGGCGGGAACCTCCCAAGCCCTCGGTGGGTTCGGGAAGAGGCAGTTCTGCGGTGCCCACAGCCCGAGGCCGGTCCCAGGGCCATGGAAGCGGAGGCGGGGAGACCTCAGCCTGTGTCCAGCCCGTCGCTAGCAGCAAGCAGACGTGAAAAGCGTGTGGTGGGGTGGGGGCTGCCCCTCCCCTGTCTGCAGGCCCAGCCCAGCCTCTGGGTGGGCCCCGGGGGTGCATGAGCCGGCTACCGCCCCGCTGGTCCGTGTGTCCTGAGTCAGCGGGGAGCCTCAGCCCACAGGCTCTGCCATCCCCTGCGCTGGTCCCCGGCGCAGCCGAGCACACGACGGGTCCTCGTTACAATTGTTTTAGAAACAGCGTCCTTCTCCCGGGAGAAAAGTTCCCCTTCTAGTGCGTGTGGAGGTGCCCGCAAGGGACACAAGTGTGCTCAGGTGAACCTAGTCCCCGCCTGATTTCTAAGACGCCTTTCTCTGCCACCCACTTAATTTGCAAAGCTGATCAAAAGAGGTAAAAAAAAATTTTAATTGGGAAAATATGTGTATTCCTGCCCACCCCAAAGTGGAGGGTCCTGCTCGAGCAGGGGAGGGAGACCCAGGAAAGCTGGCCAGGTGGCCGGGGTGGGAGGGGCGGCTGGGGGCGGGGCGGCTGGGCCCTTGTGCTTGGCCGCCCGGCCCAGCCCCCCAGCGGCCGTGGGAGCGCAAGGTCTGCGGAGATAAGAGGCCGCAGCGAGGGGCGCGGGGGCCCCTGCCGCGACCCAGCCCTGAGCTGCGCTGTGGGGTGTGCACTGGGGGCCCGGGACCGCAAGGGCTCTGGACCAAGGGGTCTGTGCTTCTACCCCACCCCCCCACCCCCCCGGGCTGGGCGGTGGTCGTCCCTCGGCCCCGCGCAGGAGGGAAACGCGGCTGAGGCGCTTGAGCTGCGCGCCGCCTTCTGTTGCAGGTTCATTCTCCTGGGGGTGCTGGCCGGCCGCCCTGAGGGCCCCCAGGGCTGGGGGAGGGCTGGGTGGAGTGGGGGAGGGCTGGGGTGGGTTGGGGAGTTGGGGGAGGGGTCGGGGGAGGGCTGGGGCGTGGGGGTACTGGTGCTCGGCGCAGTGCCCTCCCCGGCTCCCGCAGGCCCCAGCGTCCCGGCGGCAGTGCGTAGAGGCAGCTCGGTGCGGTCCGCCTGGTGCGGTGCGGTGAGGGGCGAGCACCTGCACGTTGATGCCATTGGGAGCGCCCACGGGGGCCTGGGGGCCTCTGGGGGGCCGCAGTCGGCCGGCGGACCAGGGCCTCAGTCATGCCTGCGAGGAGAGCCCCACTCGCCGTTCCCTGGGGCCCCGGCACCTCCTGAGCACTCGGCACCGACCCGGCTCACTGCCCCAGAGGAGTGGCGTGCCGCGGGGCTCGGCCCTCCCCCGAGCCGGGCTGGGCGACCCCACCTTTGGGGGGGACACGTGTCCATAGTTAACTGTCAGTGCTCGGAAGCCCCTGTTCCCGGGCAGCTGTGCGCCCTACAGAAACCCTGCGGGGGAGCTCGGCCCCGGGCGGACCCCTCGGCTCACCCCTGCGCCCCACCCCCCACCGCCATGGGACCTCGAGGGAATCTCCCCTGTCCATCCTCAGCTCCCCAGGACGGGAGAGGGTGGCGTGTCTGGCAGAGTCAGTGGCTGAGCAGATGAGGCATTTGCCGAGCACAGTCCCTGTCACAGCATGGTAACATTTCTTCAGTGAGGTGGTTCAGCCCCGGGGTGCTCCAGGCACTTCCTGGAGGCTGAAGAGAGGACCGCGGGCAGGTGGGCAGCACGCAGCTTCTGCGGACGAACGCCAGCAGGACAGAAAGGGCGGCGTCCACGTCCTGCCTGCAGGTCTCCCCACTGTACGCCCTGCACGGGGCTCAGGCACCATCACTTTCTGGGCTGGTTTCCCCAACTGTCAGGCAGGCTGCGCCTGGAGCGAGGGAGGGAGGGTGTTTAAGAGGCCACCGGGGCTCTCCTTACAGGCAGATTTGGTTCAGGAAGAAAGATCCACGAGGCCCTGGCTGCCCGTGGCTACACGACCATGTCTGACCGCTGGGGGAGCGCGGAGCTGTGGGCCTCTCCCCTCAGCTGCTCGGCGGCCACGCAGGTGCGCCCGCCCCCACGGGCTGGCCTGATGGGGCACCCCTGCCTGGGGACCAGCCCTGGGTTACTGGCATGTTAGGAAGCTTACGTTTGGCTTCCCCCAAGCCCTTTCTTGGGAAAAGGACACCAGCTGAGTCAGATCCCAAACCTCCTTTCCAGTGCTGGCGTGTGAGACGCTATGCGAGGAGTTCACTTTGAATGAGTCCAATTGTGTGACACACGAGCAGCGACTCTGGGTTGGTTTTCTGGTGCTGCCCCGGGGAAGGGCATTGCCCCAAGTCAGTGCACCTGCTGGGAGGTGGGAGAGGGTCTCCCTAACTGGGTGTACAGAGGATGGGATCCCTGGCAGCGAAGTACCCTGGCTTCACCTGGTTAGCTGAAGACCCTCCCAGTGCAGAGGGGCTGCTGGCACCCACCTGGGCTCCCTGCCACCTGCTGCACTCACTTTTCTGAGACATTCAGTTTCCCCAGCCATCCCGGGTTTTAAATGAAGTGACTCTGAAAGCACCCCTGTGGTGCGGAAGGGACCTGGGAAGAGGCGACTAAGGGTGCTGTGTGAGCAGGAGTGAAGTGCAGTCGGGTCCCATCTGAGCAGGGGGTAAAGTGCAGTTGGGTGCCGTGTGAGCAGGGGGTAAAGTGCAGTTGGGTGCCGTGTGAGCAGGGGGTAAAGTGCAGTCGGGTGCAGTGTGAGCAGGGGGTAAAGTGCAGTCGGGTGCCGTGTGAGTAGGGGGTAAAGTGCAGTTGGGTGCCGTGTGAGTAGGGGGTGAAGTGCAGTCGGGTCCCATCTGAGCAGGGGGTAAAGTGCAGTTGGGTGCAGTGTGAGCAGGGGGTAAAGTGCAGTCAAGTGCAGTGTGAGTAGGGGGTAAAGTGCAGTCGGGTGCAGTGTGAGTAGGGGGTAAAGTACAGTCGGGTGCAGTGTGAGCAGGGGTGAAGTGCAGTTGGGTGCCGTGTGAGTAGGGGTAAAGTGCAGTCGGGTGCAGTGTGAGTAGGGGGTAAAGTACAGTCGGGTGCAGTGTGAGCAGGGGTGAAGTGCAGTTGGGTGCAGTGTGAGTAGGGGGTAAAGTGCAGTCGGGTGCCGTGTGAGTAGGGGGTGAAGTGCAGTCAGGTCCCATCTGAGTAGGGGGTGAAGAGCAGTTGAGTGCAGTGTGAGCAGGGGTAAAGTGCAGTTGGGCGCTTTGTTTCGCAGGCCCCGTGCCACAGGCTCTCCTCTGCCCCAGGGGGTCGGCAGTGCCTGGCTCTGGTCTGCTGGGATAGGGGAGGGGAAGGGTGAACCGTGCAGTGGGCACACAGCATGAAGCCAGTCGAGTTTGACTCTGTTAAAACACTCGCACTAACTGTCGTCCCCAGTGGAAAACGGGCGTGACACTCTGACAAGGTCAGGATTCTTTGTCCCCAGAGTGACGTCAACTTCACTGTCACCATGCGAGTCGATACTGCCACCGATCCCGGCAGGACGGATGTGGTCTCTTATCAGAAAAGCGTGAGCTGCCCCGGCCCGCGCTGGTGCCCACGAGAGGCCGTGCGTGAGGCGGACTGCGTGGAGGTAGGAGGAGCGGCCGCCAGGAGGGGCAGCCCCATGGGGAGGACCCTGGCGCCCCTGCGCGCGTCGCCTCCCATGTCCTTCCCCGCAGACACAGTCCCCAGCTGCAGACACTGTCAGGTCGCCCTGTCACCGGCCACTCCACTTCCCTGCCCACCTGGGTGACAGAGGCCCTGTCAGGCCCCACCTGAGGGGCTGGCGTGAAGGTGAAGAGTGGGGTCCGCGGGGAACGTGGTCTAGTGGGAGACGCAGGTGTGTCCCTCACTAGAGCCGCGCGGTGGTCTCGGGGTGTGATGGGCAGCAGGTCAGCGCGGCCCCGTGGGCGCTTCATTTCCCTGTGGGCCCAACGGCAGGTTTCGCGGACCTCACGTAGTGAGCCTCTTCCATGTGCCAGCAGCAGGGCACGTCCCCAGGAGGACGAAGCGCCTACGGGGTAGATGTCGCCCATTTTACCAGGAAGGAAACAGCTTGGATCTGTCTGGTTGTGTGAAGCCAGGGCCCAAAGTGGTGGCTCCGGCCGACGCACCCAAGGTGGGGGGTGGGGGAGGGCCCGGGGCTGCAGCCTTATGCCTGGGGGGAAGGTCCGGGGAGAGAGAAGTCAGCTCACAGCCTACAAAGGGAAGATGAAGGCACTGCCGTTTCATGGGTTTTCCTACTCAAAGCTGTCACAATCGGATAAAAATATTTTAAATAAACCACCAGGCGGCAGCTACCCCTGTGCTCGGTGTGACTGCTGAGAAGCTACGTAGGGCCTCGGTGTGCCCCTGGATCACTTATTCCCGTCGGCATCTGTGCTACGGCAGCTGCCACTTCCTGGAAAGCTCCTGAGCGCCAGCCTCTGCACCACGAGGAGCCCTGTGTGCCCCCCGCTTGCACGACTGCCCCGTGCTCTGGACCCAGCTCGGCCCCCGTGGTGGAAGTGCCAAGGCACAGACGCTCAGCCACACTTTTCACTGCTGTGAGACCAAGCGCTTTCTACAAACAGCGCTGGATGACTCCAATGGCAGACACAGCTAGGCCTGCCCATGGGTAAGAGAAAAGTTGAGTTTTCGTAGCAGTTCCTTGAGAATAGCTGGCTGTACTGGCCTCTTCTATCATGTAGGAACTATCCCTCCATCTTGATTGCAATCAACCAATACCGAATTCTAATCAGACAAAACTTAATCATTCAAAAATTGAAACTCCCAGGGTTAAGGTAGCCTGAGATGCGACTACATGCACCTTTTCTTTATCTCCTTCACTCCCAGAAAGGCCCTGTCTCTGTTGTGGCAATGATGACCCCAAGCTCTTCTAGGTTAATCTCAGTGATCGCTGAAGTTCCCAAAAGAAATGCCCCATCCCAAAAGTGCAAGCAGAAGTGTCCTTGGGGTGCCTAACAAGCCCAGCCTCTATCACCTAAACAACCCAGTGGCCATTATTATGGCCAGGAGTATGTCTATTTGAGCTAGGGTTGAGTGGCCGCCCCAGCAGTCTAACCTCAACTCCCATGGCAGGTAAAACGGTCATGGGTAGAACTGGACAAAGGACAACTCTCGAGAGAGGTGGCTGATGGAAACGCGAAACAGAAATCCACTCAGATACCCAAGTGCTTATTGTTGTGGACAGTCTAAATTCCAGAGCCTTCCGTAGTCTCGGGCTACCGGTGTCGCCTTCCCTCTGCTCCCTGCACACATCGTCCAGGCTGCCTGGTCTCTCGTCTTGCCTCTCCCACGTCAGTGCCTGCCTTTCACAACTTCCACCCCTCTGCTCCTATCCCCGGAACCCAAAGGCTCTGCTTCACTTGTCTGGCATTGTTCGTTTCCTAGAACTATCCTTCAAGGCCAGGTTATTGTGACTGCTACACCTCGGAAACCTCTCAGATTGTAACTGTTTTTTATCATAACCATAACCAAATGAGTTATGACTGTTTTCTAATTGTTTCATCTGTCTCTCAAACAATCCCTCTGACTCAGGAACCGCCTCCCTCCCAGCCCCATTTCCACCCTCACTGCTGGCACAGATGTTCTTTCCACAATACCCAAACTCTGCCACTTTAAGTTGAATACTTGTGCATAGAAGAAATCCCATGTGCTGCCTCTTCTCTCAGGTGGCGTGAGCCACTCTGAGGACACTGTTACGTGGACCACACCCAAGGACATCAGCCCCTCCTCATCGGGGCCAGCCGTGTCAAGGACCTCTCTGTAGAGATGGGAGTGGATCTCCCCAGACTGCCCACTGCCCGCAGAGTGTCCAGGAAGCACGGACTGGGGAGCGATGACAGCACACTTGTCATTGAGCATCCTGTTGGTGCAGAAGGTGGTCACTGCAAGGTCAGTAAACTGACCACAGCTGACAGATGAGGCACCAATGCAGCCACAGAAACCCCAGGACAAGTATAGGTGGGGGAGGGATGGAAACCAGTGTGCTGGCACCTCAGTCCAACATGGACGGCTGCAGCACAGGTATCACCATGCCCTTCTTGGGCCGTGTCCAAGGAGGTATGAATTGCTGTAAACCGAGACATCACTGCAACAAGGATGCTAAGTATAGGGTTTATGAGCTTCCAACTACTAGAATGTGGAAGGAATTCGTATTTCTAGCACTAGAGAAGAAAAACTTGGATATCTCCTTGAATTGTTATACAAGGATGGAAAGGAACCTGAGAATTTGTATGAAGCTGATAACTCATCAAGACTAGAGTCCATGTTACTAACGTGCTTATCACTAAAGGTACTGCTGGTGGGTAGAAAATTGAGCTCATTATAAAGAACCTGCCTTGACACTTGGGTTTCTCTCGTTCCCACTGTCCCCTTATGCTCACGTGAGAAGCAGGCGCTGTGGGGTAACTTACAGCACCAACTTGTTTCTGGAGCACCGATGGGCAGATGGGCGCTGGGGAGTGACCAAGCACACTGCGCTCACGGGGTGCCGACTCCTTTGGGCGTCCAGGAACCCGTGACCATCGACAGTAATCTGGCTACCAGTGCGTGGTTCCCGTCTCGTCTCACCACGTGGTGATGGCCATGCAGGGTCTCAGCGGCCTCCTCCTCTCCCCTTAAGCACCAACGCCAGCCTGGGCCTCTCCAGGTTACAGCGGGATCGTTTCTCCTGGATGCGCGGTTTGAGAGCGTCCCCGTGCACGTCCTCCCCACAGTGCCTGGGGCATCCGACTACAGCCTAAACCCGGCCGCGCTCGCTAACGGGAGTGGTGCCCGCACCCTGGAAGTGGGCTTCGGTGCTCCAGGGACAGGGGTAGAGGGAGGTATCGGGACCATCTGTCGTGACTTCTCTCGCAACTTCCGAACCCTAAGGCAGTCTTCTCTCTAGGACTCGCGCGAGGACATCAGGACGTTTGCCCCAAACACGGCCTGGACCTTCCACGTGGACCCGACCACGTTCTGCGTCCCGGTGTCACAGCCTCTCCCGTCCGAGGCGCAGGTGCGCGAGGCCTCTACGCACAGCCGTGTAGACTCCCGCGGTGGGGGTGGGGGGAAGCAGGAGGGTGGACGGACCCTGGCCACTCTGCTCCAGTGCTGCCCGAGGCTGGCGGCCACTGCGACGCCAACCCCCCGTCCCTGGCCATCATGAGACGCAGCATTGGCCGGGACCGGCTCCCGTTCCTCTCCTCCTCGCACCTGACGCGCCACTCTGCACGGGCGCACAGCCGCCAGCTCCTGGCCACCACACCACCTCGTCCTGCGCCCCGCGCTCTCGGCACACGACCCCGGGGGCTCTGCGCTCGTCCCCTAGACTTCCCGTGACAAGGCATCCATTGGCGGAAATGTCTTCCTTCCCAGTCAGATTTGCCATGTTGCCCATAATCCAAATGACCTGTGGCCAGCAGTGTACTCAAGGGCTTTACTGAACTGCTGAGAAAAGCGACAGGGCTGGCAGGCGATGCTGGAACATCACCCAGACCCGGCCCAGCTCCGGCACTTACACGCCACACTGGAGCTGTCTGTGCACACCTGTGCATCCGGGGTCGCGATTTCCCTCCATTAGGTGTCAGGACTGGCCTCACAGCCCACCCACATCTCTGCCCTCCCTCGAGGCTGCCTGGACGGTTGCCAGGGAGCCTGAGAACCTGTGCATGGGGTGAGTGGAGGCAGCGCTGCAATAGCTATAAAACAGAAGTGGTTTTTCACCACCTCCTTCATTGCGCCCATTAAATCACTTTGGAGATCTTTTCCAAATAGTCTCCACTCTCTTAGGACGTAAGTCCCTCTGGAATCTCTGCTCTGCCACACTTATGCTTGAAGGATAATCAAACCCTCGCAGATGTGAGACTTTTCTATTACTTGTCCCTTCTCCTCTGAAGAATTAATAGGTAAGTTCTTCATGTTTTTCTAATGGAAAACTTTCTGCCTGGCAAATAATCTCTAACTCTATGAATGAAAGAAAACTCTTAAAGACCTGCCAACCAGATGTGGATGAAAGCTGACTGCTGGTCATCCTCGCCACACAATTCAGTCTCATCCTTTGCCCATTTCTCTCCCCATGAACCCTGCCTGCAGTGGTCAGTTTGAAAGGTGACCTACTCATACTCAGGATGATTTGAGACTACCAGAAGCACAAGCAGGGATAACTACTAATGCAAGAATATCCGAGGCTTAACATGATACAGACAAATAGAGATTCACACTCAGGGGTATTTATGTTCTTTTGCAGTGAGTGCGCACACACCTTTTATCAGTTCCAGGACATTCTTAGCCATAGTATCTTCAAATAGTACTTTACCTATTATCTTCTCTCATTCAGAACTCCTGTTAGATATTTGTTGAGCTCTTATTTTCCCATGTCCTGTCTTTTTCACATTTTTGTCTTTTGCATTCTAGGTAAATTCTCCAGATTTATCCTCCACTTCTCTCATGTTCCTCTACATTATTTAATCCCTTAATCTTTCCTTCCGAGTCTAATGCACTTTAATTTCTAGAATGCCTATTTGATTCTTTTCATATATGTTTATTCTCATTGGATGATGCCCTGGATATGTCTCATGTCTGACACTTTTTATATCAACTTCTGAAAATGACTTTATAAATTACAATTTCAGATAATAGGACTATAATCCTGTTCCCCTATTCACACTCAGATTTCTTTGTAGTCTCACTTTGTATGCATCTGTTTTGAGTAGGACTTTACATGAAAGTATCTATGTGGCATGGTTTGAAACTGAAAACTCTGGGAAAGCGGTGTTTTCTGGGTGGGTGCTGGAATTCCTCTCTGTGTGCGCATATCTTAGGATGTGTCCTCACATCTGGGTTCTGATTCTAACTTAATTTTTATTACATTCCAGTTGCTGAACTCTGAGTTATTTTTAAGCCTAAAATATTCCATTAAACTTGTGACCAAAAGAATCTCCAAACTGATTCTTCCAGACTCCTTGCACTCAGAATTCTTCAAGGATGTGGGGTACCCCCTGGTGGAGCATTTAAGAGAAGCAGTCTGTTTGAAATTGAGCTTCTGGGCTCTGAAGGTCCACAGCAGGAGCTGCTCCTGTGGGACTGCTGATCTACCCCAGGCCCAGCCCCCAAGCGCAGCCTGCAGTGAAAGGCCATCACGAGTGGGTAAGTGGCCATGTCAGCCTGCCCATGGGTGCCAGGACACTTCACATGCAGTGAAGTCAGGCCTCTGCTCGAGAGGCTTAGGGTGGAAGGAGCCCTAATTCATTTTCTGTTTAACTTAAACTATTTCACACACTCTCTTTGTATTTTCTGTTCTTTGTCTTCAGCCAAATCTTGTAGAAATTCAGTTTGAAATATTTGGCTTCTTCCTGGGACTTAGAGGGAGGGTAGGTGTGTGGAGCATGAGACGTTCCTTTTTGAGTCCAGTTCTCCCAGAGCCTCGCTTTCAGCAGAGGGTGTCTCAGGGGCAAGGGTCTGTTCACACAGACTCATTGAGCCCCGAGAGTGGCAAGTGCTGTCCATGTGTCGGGGACACCGCTGTGGACAGACCATTCCGTTGGACAGACAGAGTGTGGTGCCCTCAGGAATGTGCAGCTGTCTGAAGGGTTTCGGTGACCGGGGAGTGGCTGAACTCCCTGAAGAAATGGCATTTGAGCAGAGACCTGAAACGTGAGAATTGTCACAAAGAATATGCGCTATATCAGACACCTAGGAAACTAATTAGTAAAAATACAACACTTACTTTTCTGCCTAATGGTCAGAAATCTGGCCAGTTGAACTCTTACCCCTTAAGGCTACAAACTATATTGTGTGCTCAGCTCCTGTTGAGAATCCATGTAACATGGTCACATCTCTGCAACTACTAAGAAACTAATTTTGGAGATCACATAATAAAATAGACTGGCCCTTATGAGACCAGTTAACCTTTTTTCTTTATTAGACAAGCTGTGCGTTAACAGAATGACCATGCATAAAATACAGGATTCCCACATAACACCCTCTTATCACCTTACAGTAGTGTGGCACACTTGTTAAACCTGAGAGCACACTTTCATAACTGTGCTATTGACTATAGTCTGTGGCTAAATTTAGGGTTCACAGATTGCATAGTATAGTTCCATGGATTTTTTTTCAAGGAATTTTAATCTAACATATATATATATGTTATGTTTTATTTTATATATTTTATATTTATTTATATATTTTATATATATATATAAAATCTAACATTTCCCCTTTTAATCACATTCAGATAAATACTTAAGTGCTGTTAATTACCTTCACTACATTGGGCTACCATCTCCACCATTCATTGCCAAACCATTTCCAAACAGGAGCCCTGGACATGTTAAACTTGAACTTTTCATTCCCTGACCCACCCCATCCCTTGGTAACCTGGGTTCCATATTCCGACTCTTGAGTTCACTTATTCTGTTTCAGACCAGTGAGATGGCGATCAGTAGCTGACCTCCTGTGTCTCACTTATTTCACTCAAGCTGTTGTCTTGGAGGTTCCTCCATGTTGCATGATCAGAACTTCGTTACTTTTTATGGCAGGATAACGTCACCTGGTGTGCGCAGACCACATCTCACGGGTCCACTCATCAGCTGACAGACAGGAAGGTCGTTTCCATGCCTTGGCAGTTGTGAATAGTGGTGCTGTGAGCACCGGTGGGCAGACTTCTGTTTGGGTCCTTGCTCTGGCCTCTTGCAGGGATAATCCCAGCCATGGGGCTGCCAGGTCACAGGTCACTTCCACACTGTCCTCCAGGGGCTGCACCATCGGGGGGGAGTCTCTGCACGCCTGGTACATGGCATCTGTCTGGGGGCTGCCCAGCAGCATCTGCATGTAAACTCTGTAACCTTCATGGACGGCAGCTGGTCACCTTCCCAGACGCAAGAATGCGCAGACCTAAAAGCTGGCCGTTTAACCTGCCGGGACCTCCGCACCTTGGTCTGAGGCAGGAGCGGCTCATCCACGCAGAGCAGGGTTTGGCCAGATGCGCTTCCCTGCGGCGGTCGGAGTGCCCAGGGCCTCACCCGCTCCACCAGCCACGGCTCCTCCCCGCAGCTGTCCTTCCCCTGGCGCGCGTCTCCGACACCGGTGTGCACGCACGAGCAGGTGTGTGCCCAGCACGCGAGGCGTGGTGAGTCTGCCCCAGGCCCTGTGCCAGCGTGCAAGGCAGTGGCAGGAGGCGAGGCCGGCAGGGTCTCCCTCCGCGGCGTCTCCCTCCCTGGAGTCTCCCCCCGTGGCTCCCTCCGCGGTTTCTCCGGAGAAACAAGATGGAAACAAGATCAGCCGGCAGAGGGCACACACGGGCCTTGCCCCCTCCTCTGCATAAAGCTGCTTCCCTGGAGGGTCTGACCTGAGGAACCAGAATTCGGACATCTGAGCAGGAAGGATTGCAAACCTTTTTTAGAAGGATCTGTTTTTTCCCAGAAAATAGCACATGGAGAAACGAAGGTCCATAAAACGAAAGAAATCTCCCCAAAGGAGGACCATGCCCAGACCGCAGGCGGGAGCCGCTGGCACCGCGCTTCCCGGGACTGCCGCACCCCCGCCCCCTCGGCCCCCGCCCCTCCTCCCAGGGAGACGCTCCTGCCGCAGGAGAGGACGTCTGTCTTGCAGAGACATTTGTCAAACGCAAACTGAGCGCTTGGGTAAACGCGGCCACTTCTGCGGACGGCGCTCCGCCTCTGGCCGTCTGGGCACGTGGCTGCGCCGCCGTCCATCGGTAACGGGATGGGACTCGAGTCCTTGGACACAGCCTCTAAGCGAGACCGCTCTTCTGCCGGGCCTTGCCGTCCACTCGCCTCAAACCCCACACTCAGTATTTATTTAAAAAGCCATTAGAACCTGCTAGACTAGTAGGAACTCAGACAGTCCTGTTCTTCCTGCACACACTCCGAGCCGCTGGGGAGCGCGAGCCGAGCCTGCAGCCCCGAGCTCCGGCCTGCGGCCCCGTCCACCGCGGGGCGTCTGCGCTGCTCCAGGAAACAGGCTCCACGAGGACCGCACGCAGGCAGGCAGACTGCATTTTGGCCCGAAACAGGAAGTATATGAGCCCTTCCCGCTCCCGGTGCGGCTGGGGAATGGACAGACAACTGTTCACGGGCAAGTGCACAGAGCCAAGGTCAAATGCACCGGGTCTGGAGCCGGGTGGCCTGTGATGGCCGCATGTGGCCCTCGCTGCTGCTTGCGGGCCTTGTCCGCTCAGCTGTGGCTCGTGTGGGGACACTCAAAGAGCAAGGTGCTGGCTCAGGGGAGCAAGCTAACTTCAGAGCATCACGAGCAGCCTGCAGCAGGCGAGCTGGTGGTGGCAGAGCCCAGCACAGGCTGGGGAGAGGTTGGCACCTGGGCAGTGCTGCCTGCCATCCACTAGGGAGGAGGGTCTCAGGGTGGGGAGACATGGAAAGGAAGCCTGGTGCCCTGAAGGAGGGAGCAGCCGGGGCGGGCAGGGGCGCGCAGGCCTGGCCAGGGCACTTTGGGGCAGTGGAGGAAGGTGGCGGCTGACTCTGGCCGGCTGCTCCGGCTGCCTGGGACTCGGCAGCACCAGGACCGACAGGTCCGGGAGGCTCAGGGGCTCAGACCAGGTAGAAGCAGGAGGAAGAAGGTGGTGAAGACACTGCGGCTGCAGGAACCTACGGCCCAGCCTTCCCCAGGGGCGCAGTCCCCACCTCCACCCCGCCCACAGCCGTCCCCGGGGCGGGGTCCGCGAGCTGCACTTCTGCAGCTGGGCGCTTCCCGGCTCACCCGTTCCCTCACCCGCCCTCCCCCCAGGTTGAGCGAACCCCCAACAAGCACCGGGGTTCAGAAGCAGGACCGCCCTCTGGGACCCATGGGCCCCGGCAGAAACTCTTAACCCTCAACTTCCCACGCCCAGGCTCCCTACAGGCCTCTCCCGTTTCACCGTAGCCACGCTCCCATTCGCGTCAGGCAGCCTTTCTGGCGGGTTTCCATCTGTCGGCAGGGATGGAGTTTCCAGGGTAGCGGCGCTGCAGGAAAGGGAACCGGAAGGCCTGAGGGGCGGGGCACGGTGGGGCAGGGCAGGTGACCTTTGCTCCCGCCAGCATGGTGCCCCTGCCCCCTTTCGCGGACAGGTTGTCCTTTTGCATGGTGTTTGCAAATACTGTGAGCAGGCCCCAGGGACCAAACGAACCCTAACACAATGTTACCTGTCGTGCTGGTTTGAAAGGATCATGCACCCCAGAAAAGCTGCATAGTAACCCTGATCCAATCTTGTTTTCTTTTAATCCCTGTTCAATACTATAGGCTGGAGACTTGATTCATTGTCTACATGGAGGTGTAACACGCCCAATTGTGGGTGTGATGTTTTGAGTACATGGAGCTGTGATGCCACCCATTCCGGGTGGGTCTTGATTAATTTACTGGAATCCTTCAACATTGTGGAGAGAAACTTCAGAGCAGACAGCGTCTGCAGAAATGACAGGAGCCTCAGCCAACAGAGTGAGCAGATGTAGATGCTTAGAGAACAATTGCTTCAGAGATCAGAGACACGGATGTGTGGAGATGTTTGGAGCCCAGCAGACGTCGCCATGAGATGTTAAGGAAACCAGAGCCTGGAGAGAGCCAAGGGAAGCCAAGAGATGAAAGCCAGCCCTGGAGAAGTAAAGTGAGGAACCCACAGGAACAGAGGCTGAAAGCAACGGAGCCCAGGAGCAAGGGCCCAGCAGATGCCAGCCACGTGTGGGTGGGGGTGAAGGACAAGAGACAAGTAGCGAGGGCTAGGGAGAAATTTTTTGTAGAGTTTGGAAAAAGAGGGATAAGCTGTGACCTGTACTGAAGAAATACTGCTTAGGCCTGGGTTTTCCCAGGGTGGGCATGTGAAGAAGTGCAGCTAAGAAGTGACTTGGGAGAAAACTTGAGTAAGGAGTAAGGAGACACAGGGCCACAGCATCAACCGCTCGTCACTCGGGAAACGCCTCGGCTGGGCCCCAGACCCATGTCCACCTGTGTTAACCAGTGACTCCAAGGTTGAGAGTCTGTCTCCTGCAGCTGGAAGGACACCATCCTGGCCTCCGGCCCCCAGCCCCTGGCCCCTGCCTGCCAGTTCTGTGGTCCCTCCGCAGAGGGACTTTGCTGCAGTCATGCCAGCACTACCCCCGCTGCCCCCCACCCCCCCGCAGAGCTTTTCAGCCCTCCACACTCATGCACGTGCTGTGTCCTCTGTTCAAGAGGCCCTTTGTGGGCGAGCAGGTTCAGAAACGAACCTGTTAAAATGAGCTGCCTAATACATATCCAGGAGTCAGGTATGAGCTGGAATTAAGAGTCAGTGCAGAGATAGTTTGAAGACGGAAATAGAAACTTTGGGGTTAGCAACAGGCATATTTAAAGTTGAGAGTGTTTCATGACTAAAAACTGTCTAGGGAGTGAAGGGAGGAAATGATGAGTAAAGGCGGTGAAGAGATGGTACAGCACTGGTACAAATGGGTCCAAAGAATTTTTCAAAACTGGGTGCATCAAAAGGTTAACATTGGTGCAATGTCTGGGTCATGTCATATTTGTTTCCTTTATACATCTTTCTGCTTTCATAAATGAGCATTTACTTTTTTATAACAAGTAAAATAACCATAGGGGGTACAAGGCTAGTTCAGTGGTAGAATTCTCGCCTGCCATGCAGGAGACCCGGCTCCATTCCTGGTCCATCTACTTCTCAAAAACAAAACAAACAAACAAAAATTCAACAAATGGTGCTGCAATAATGGAATATTCACATGGAAAAAGAATGAAATGTGGCCCCCATTGTGCAGCATACAAAAATATATATAAATAACCATAAAATGCAAAAAAAAAAAAAAAAAAAGATACCCTTTGCTATGGAGCACCTAGGGGCCACTTTAGGAGCCCCCACGTGTGAAGCCTTCCCTTTCCCGCCCCCTTTCGCCCGCCCCCCTTTGCACCCCACTGGTCGTGCGCTGTTCTGGCCGGGTCTTCTCAAGTCCTGCCGCCTTTGGGGTCTCAGCCACAGGCTCTAGTCTCGGCATCCCCTTGACTGGGTCCAGTCCCAGGCCCTCTGGGGACCCCGGTGTGCGCTGACCCCCTCTCCTCTCCAGGCTTAGGGTTCCCGGCTGGTGACTTCTGTGCTCTCCATGCCAGGCCCACGCGCGCCTCCTACAGCCTGCCTCAGCTGCCCGTGGAATGCAGCAAAGCCTTTCCATGTTTGCTAGTGTCCTTGGAATTTGGAACATAAATGCCACCTGCTCTGATGGCGGAGACATAACTAGGTGTGCAGTAAAACTAGTGAAGGGGTCTCTTAGGGCGCAGAGCCCTGAACTGTGACGAGGAATCAAACTTGGAGGTCAAGTTTCCACCACAGCCACACACGAGGCTGTCGGCTGCATCACTAATGCACGCTGCTCAGACTCAGCAAGGCTCAGTGCAAACATCCACATTTATGGCCGAAAATCCACCTTCACACTGTGAAGCATCTTCCAGGGCTCTGCTTTTGGGAGATGCCTCCAGGGACAGGATGTCAGCACGGTGGGCTTTCCTGTGGAGATGGCACATTTCACTCAGAAGGAACCAGGTGATAGACTCAAAAGACCTGGATTTTGGAACCAGCTCTGCCGCTTACTAATGTTGTGATACTGGAGATCCTGAGCCTCAGTTTCCTCATCTGTGAAATGGACATAATCATCCTGTTCAACCCATGCACCGTGAGGGATGGGATAATACACGTGCGGCGCTTTGTTGTCTCTAAAGCTGCACAACGTCGCGCCCGCTGTAGAACAAGCCTGTGGGCTTTGAACCGTCACTCTCATGCTTCAAGTTGCATGACCGCTTGGTGCCTCAGTTTCTTTGTCTATGAAATGGGGATGATTTCAGCACTCACTTTGTAGTGGTGTTATGGGGTTACAGGAGTTAAATTATGTAAAGCCTTAGTAACAGAGTCTTTCCTAAAGCAATCACCCGATAGATATTAGTTAACTGCTACTTTTACTGCCACCTTCAGCTCTATCATTATGTGCCTAAAAGAAACTGGAGGAAAAGGTGTTTGTGGGGTACCCCCTAAAATCGGGCACTACTGAAAACAGTTTGTGATACCATCAGGCTAGAAATACACGCCAAAAGTTGTTGCAAAACTCTCACACTTTTCTCAAATCTGGTGTTAAGAGAGGGCGAGTTTGAAGAGAAGAAGGAAAAGCTCCAGGCTGTGGGGGAGGAGAGTCGAGGGGCTAAGCCTGCAGCAATTCTAGCAAATCGTTTGCACACCGTGCCAAGTCTCTTCCAGTGACATCATGGGCTAATGGGAGAGTCGGGGCAGAGGCGTTCCCTCCAGCGTGTTCGGGGACCTCGGGGGCCTCGGGCAGCCCCAGGAGGAGACCTGGGTCTGGAACTTGGCTGCGCTGCCCCAGCGCCTTGGCACTGCAGAGGTGATCAGTCCAGAGGCAGATGTGTACCCAGCCGGCGCTGAGCCGCACACCCACGTGAGGGGCCCGATGGCTAGGAACCGCTCCCCCCCCCAGGTGCCCCCATCCAGCCCCAGCAGATCGCCCCCTTCGCTCCGGGAGTGCGCGATCTGCAGGCAGGGAAATCGGAGGCCAATGGTGCTCCTTGGAGGTCACTGAGAAGGAGCTACAGGAGGGAGGGTCCAAACCCAAGAGACAGACAGACAACTGTCTTTTCTCCACCTCCTCAGAGTTCCAGGGGCTTCCTGGACCGCCAGCCAGATCCACCCCGGGCTGCTGCCAGACACCGCTCCGGTGCCGCATGCTGGAGAGCCGGGGCTGCCCCAGGGGACGCGGCCGGGTCCCTCCGCCCGCCCACTGGGGACCCGCCCACCTGGGGGTCCCGCTCGCCTGGGGTCCCAGCCCGCCCTGGGGTCCCGCCCGCCCAAGCCCAGGCCTCTCCTGCTGCGGGCACGGTGGGGGCGCGGGTGGGGTCCCCAGGAGGACCCGCAGGACCCGCGCTCTGGCTCTGCGGTGGGTCTGGCACCGAGGCTGGCCAGGCCCCTCCCACTGAGCCCCAGGCAGGGGTCTCCCAACCTGCCAGTGTGGCAGAAATGACCAAAAGAACAGACACCTCAGCAGGTGAGAACTGGGGGATTTACTCTGCCAGAGGGAGCCTGGGCCGCTTCCCCACAGACTGGGGGAACCGCAGCCAGGGGGGCTGCCAGGGGCCATGGGGCGGAGGCCGAAGTTCAAAGGCAGTCGTGGCAGGACCAGGTGAGTGGCCCCAGGGAGGGAGGGGCGCAGCAGCCCGGGGGCTCACCGTGCCCAGGGAGGGCCGTGACCCCACCCACCGGGGAGGGAGCCCCACTGGCGCTGAGGCCCCCAGGAGGCGTGCAGTGCCAGCCGCCCTCCGTGTCCTCCTCGCCCGGTGGGTATGGGGTGCCCTCCCCCAGGTGCCCTCCTCAAGGACGCCCTCCTCCCTGGGCATCCTGGTGCCTGGTGATTGTGCTCACGGCCAATGTGAAAATGCTCACCTGGCACGGTGGGCCCCTGCGCGTCGTGATCCCAGCCCCTTCCCTGGCTTGAGCTTGTCTGGGCCTAAAGCTCTTGAATGCTCCCTGGAGACACACGGGGACCTGCTCGAGCCCTCTGTGCTCCTGCTTTCCAGAAGGCTCCAGCCAGAGGGCCCCGCAGGAGTCGGGGAAGCCCCCAGCAGGTGCGTCTGGGGCTCCGGAGGTGCTGTGGAAGGAGGGACAGGCACCACGCCCCACTCAGCACCGGGGCCACACGGCAGCCCAACTCACCTGAGCCAGTTATACAGCTCTCAATGGCGGGGCATAAAAACCAAAACCGCTTGGGTTTAAAGATGGCAACAAAAATAACAATTAACCTAATACCTGATCAACAGCCAGAGACCCCCTCAAATGACTGTCCTCTCTACTCTTCTTCCCCTAACACGTGAGACAGTGCACACACACAGATACGTGTGTGATGCTCACACACACGTGAACACCTGGATGTGCACAGGGGCGGGTCCTTTGGGAGGATTCTTGATGCTCCCTCACATTTTCTGGGTTCTTCTCTAAAGCACCGAGAAGTCGATGGAGGCTCACTGCCCCCACAGCGTCCTAGAGCTGCGCCCCTCACGACTGCCTGATGACGCGATGTGCTTATTCCTCCTTAGAGACGCTCGTCAAAAAAAGTTAGATTCCTTTCTCACGCCACGGACACAAATGAATTGCAGGTATGTGAACATCCATTTGTGAAGAATAAAACAATAAAAATACAGACGAGTCTGGAGAGCACGTGGACAGACTTGAGCCCAGGAAGAGATTCAGGAGGCATGTGAGTGGGACATTAGGTCACATAAAAATGAAAAGCCTCAACGAACAAAAGACACCATAATCAAAAGAATAAATAGAAGACACCATAAACCAAGATTACATAAAATGACAAATTGGGAGGAAAAATTTTCATCCCCTATAATGTTCAAAGAATTCCTTACAATTATTAACAAGATAAACAACCCAATAGAAAAATGGCAGAGGACATACATGGGCACGTCGTGGAAAGGACCCGCAAATGAACAATAATCACATCAAATGAACACTTGGACGTTCCATCTCAAATGGGTAGTTAAGGAAATGAAAACTAATGCGACAATGACAGCTTTTTTTTTTTAAGTGATCATGGGCAGGCACCAGGAATCGAACCCAGGTCTCCGGCACGGCAGGCGAGTGACAACAGGTTTTTATCCAGTAGAGTCGGGCGGTTGGGGCTGGGGGCTGCCAGCCAGGCGAGGGGTGCGGGAGCAGCCACGGTGTTGCAGGAAAGCGTCCCAGCACCAGTTCCCCTTGGCACTGTGCACACACTCTGATCCAGGAATTCCCTTTCCGGAGTTGATCTAATTAAAGCATCGGAGGATAGAGGTATTTGTCTATGATGTTAAAGTGTTTTTGTAATTAAAAAACTGAAAATGGCCTGATTGTCACTCAGGAGGAGGCTCGTCAGCGGGGCCGACGCCTGTCCTGTGGGGCACCGCCTGGCCCTCCCCGGCCTGCCGACCCGCGTGACTCGGGGCAGAGCTGTGCTCCCATCTCCTCCTCCACGACATCCAGACAACAGGGACAGCTCACGAGTTCACTTGTGTTAAGTTGGTAGGACTGTTGCTGGGCGTCTCTAAGTATAAAAAAGGGAGGGGAAGCGATCTGTAAACTAAAATAGACCATCTCAGTCTTCCACGTTAAAACGCTTGCATGTGCCTCATTCATTTGAACGTTTGTCTCAGCAGAGGAAAAAACAGGCGTTGTCACGCAATCACTGTGGATGCGTCCGCTGCCTTTGCAATTTGTCAGGAAAATGGACAAAAAAATCACCAAGGGTAAAAAATGACAGGAGACGTGAACAGACGACTCCCTGAAAAACAAACACGCACGGCTCATAACCATCCATTTCAGCCTTTCAAAGCCTGTGGTTTTTGAGACTCTCCTTAGTTCAAAACCCTTTTCAGTGGGTGGTGAGACTGTCCGGGAGGGCTTCCCTGCAGGCGGGGTCTTGTGGGGGTGGGGGTGGGGCAGTCGGGTGACGGACAAGGAGCTGGGGATGGACAGACACGAATCCTCACCCTAAGCCTGTTGCGGTCTGGCACTAAAGCAGCTCTCGTCTTTGAGCCACTCCCTTCACCTCAGAGAAAACTGTGGTCTGTGAAGGGATGGAGGGAGGCCAGGCCTGAGCTGCCACCGCCCGGCCTTCCCTGCTGCTCAGCGAGATGGAGAGGGTCTCCGCAGCCCACCCAGCCCGGAGCTGCTGCCCACCTTCCCCCAACTTCCCCACCGCGACCTGCTCTGCCCTCCCCCCCCCCAGAGGAGGCCCCTCTCTCTGCCATAGCGAGGACTCCCTGCCTATGACTATTTCCCATGACTCCAATTTCTCCTGCATTTACATTAGTTCAGTCCCTGTAAAGATAAAGACACGATTTCCGTCAAACACACACAGCATGTGCACACACAGTCATGAACACCCACACACAGCACGTGCACAAACACACCCACACACACAGCATGTTCACATGCAGTCATGCACACAAACAGCACGTGCACAGTCATGCACACCCACACAGCACATGCACACGCAGTCATGCACACACACAGCACGTGCACAGTCATGCACACCCACACAGCACATGCAGTCATGCACACCCACACAGCACGTGCACACGCAGTCATGCACATACACACAGCACGTGCACATGCAGTCATGCACACACACACGGCACACGCAGTCATGCACAGCCACACACAGCACGTGCACACGCAGCCATGCACACCCACACAGCACGTGCACAGTCATGCACACCCACACAGCACGTGCACATGCAGTCACGCACACCCACACAGCACGTGCACATGCAGTCACGCACATCCACACAGCACGTGCTCATGCAGTTATGCACACCCACACACGGCACATGCACATGCAGTCACACACACAGCACATGCACACGCAGTCATGCACACCCACATGCACAGAGGAAATGAAGCCGGAGGCTACAGCTGTTTGCTCGTGCCCATCTCTGCAGACAGAAATCGAGCGGCCATAGGGATCCTGTAAGAACACGGCGCAGCACCGGAAAGAAGGCCCAGCACAGAAGCGCAGGGAGATGAATGATGATGCCGTCACGTGGCTTTAAAAACGCCTTTAAGATCGCTGCCCCTCTCGGGTACCTTGAACAGAAGAAGGGGGGACAAAGTGTCTGTCTCCGCCAAAGACGCGTCCCGGGAAGCGAGGGGAAGGTGGCGCCTGCTCGCCTGCAGCTTCGCGGGGCGGCCGCCCGGCCTCCCCGGGGTCCCCTCGGAGTGTGCCGACGAGGCCGCGGGCCGGCCGTGTGGACGCAGCCTGGGCGGTGGTCCCGAGGCCCCCGCGCGCGCCTAGGCCCTCTGCGCGCGGCCCAGCAGCTCGGCGAGCTCGCGGATGTACTGGATGGCGCGGCGCAGCGTCTGGATCTTGGTGAGCGGCTGCTCGCGCGGGCTGTAGGCGGGCGGCAGGTAGCTGCGCAGGGCGTGCAGCGCCTCGGCCAGGGCGCGCATCCGCAGCTTCTCCCTCTCGCTGGCCTTCCGCCGCCGCTGGACAGACATCCGGACCTTGGCGCCCGTCTGGGCCCTGGGGACGCCCGGCAGGCGGGGAGGCTGCGAGGCCAGCACCGGGCAGGCCGTTCCCCCGGGGCCCGCGGCCAGGGCCACGCCGGGCGAGGCAGGAGGGGACCCCGGCGACGGCGCGGGGGACAGGCTCGGAGGGGGCGAGACCACGCCCAGCTCCATGGGCGCTGCCCGCTCTCCCCAGGCCCAGGGGCCCAGCAGGGCAGGGCTGCCCGCGGCACCCAGGCTGCCCTGGAGGCCGAGGAAGGGCCGGCGCGGGTCGTCCATGAGGCGGCCGTGGGAGAAAGTTGTGCTGCGTCCGGGGGAAGGCGCGCCTTTATGACCGGGCCTGGGAAGTGGGAAAGGGGCCCGAGAGGGAGTTCAAAGGGGAAGGAAGGATGGACTCTGCAGGTGTCACTTTCTCCTCATTGATAATTAGCATCTTCCAGCTAAAATGTCTTTAAACAGAAAGGCCTCCAAGAGAAGAAAAAAGGAATTATCTCCTTGTAACTAAACCAATTAAGGCTGCATAACTAGACTTAGCATTGTCCTGTGGAACTCGTTAATGAAGGAGCCAAAGAAAACAAGCCCAGGGCAGTCGGCAGCCAGGAGGGTGCGGGGGTGGGGGGGCGGCTCCCCCCCTCCCCAGTCCACAGGACTTCCAGGAGCTTCCAGGCTCAAGACACATGTTGCAGGAGGCACAGTGCAGCTGGGACAGGGAAACCTCAGCTGCAAACAACCAGGCAATGCCTTCCCGCGGGTGGGGGGGCGGGGGTTTGCACCACAGCCCTTCCCTCTTGTGCCACGAGCCTCCCGGGGCAGCCAGGCCCCCAGCGGCACGCCCAGAGCACAGGGCAGCGGCTGCAACTCCAGAGACCTGCTTGCCTCTGGGAAGGGTTGGTTCCCCAGGCAGGCAGACAGCAGGAAGCAGAAAGCTGGCCAGGAGGCTGCAGAATCTGTTTTGAGCCTTCTGGAGGGCTCTTTAAAATCCAGGGGCAGAATCACACCTTGTTTCTTGAAATGTAGAGAGGAAGTGTGAAATTGGCCAGGGAGCCTCTTCCCCCAGCAGAGTGAGGGTGGACGGTCTGACTGGTTTGCCCTGCTTCCCACCTGGCCAGAGAGGCCCCCCATCTGGGGAGAGACCCGCATTTGGGGAGAGGCCCCCTGTGGGGGGAGAGGCCCCGCATTTGGGGAGAGGCCCTGAAGTTGGGGAGAGGCCCCCTGTGGGGGGAGAGCGCTCTCTCATTCTCCATTTGTCCAGTGAACCCACCTTGTCTTATCTGGGACTGATTCCACCAATTATTAGCATCGTAGCAAATCAAACTGGAGCGTAATATTAAGGTGGCCTTTTTAAATCTCTGTGCAGTTGCTGAGAGGAAATGTCCATGGCCCAGTGAGAAGACGGGCGGTGTTTTCATTCGCAGGCTTTCAGGGAAGAAACGTGTCCTCCCTTGACCATTCCTAGAGGAGTCTTAGCCAGGGCTCGGGGAAACCCACTAGCTGCAACAAGGACTCCTCCCCCTTGTCCCTCTTCCTTCAGCGCTTGTTGGGAATCCTAGAACTTGCTGATAGCGTTCTCTGCGCTTACACACGTTCTCACTAATCTCCACTTAAAGAGCATTTACTTGGAGGTTCCACGGGGCGAGGCCGGTGCAGGCAGCTGGCGGGAGGGGGCAGCCGAGACCCTTGTCAGGCCCCAAAGCCCGTCCTTTCGTTCTGTGCTGAGTTTGCTCCGTCCTCAATGCTCCTTTCTGTTCTCAGGTGGCCGAGGCGGAGGAGGCGACCGGACCAGGCTCCATTTAAGTGGACACACTGCAACAAGCATTTGGCAAGTGTTCTCTGTCTCATTTAGGTGAAATTTCTGCGTTTGGAACTTTGAGAAATCAGTCAACAAGGCTGTGGGGCTGAGAGCAGAGGCCACGACGCAGAGAGGCCCAGGGAGCCAGGGCAGGGGGGCCTGGCTGACCGCTGCCACCACGGTCTTCTCTCTCTCTCCCTCTCTCCCTCTCTCCCTCTCTCCCTCTCTCCCTCTCTCCCTCTCTCCCTCTCTCCCTCTCTCCCTCCCCCCTCCCCCACCCCCTCCCCCTCCCTCCCCCTCCCCCACCCCCTCCCCCTCCCCCACCCTCCCCTTCCCTCCCCTTCCCCCTCCCTCCCCCTCCCCCTTCCCCCTCCCTTCCTTGTAGGAAATAAAGTAAAATGAGGCTTGCCCTTACCCGTTTATCTCCATCAGAAAAGCCCGTGTTGCAGCCTCGGGCCTGGAGTAGGGAGCCCTGAGGGCGTTTCCAGCCCTGGGGGAATACTGCGCGCTCCAGGCCACACGGGCTGCCAGAGTCCTGGGGAACTGAGCAAGCCCCCTCCTTTACAGCAGCCTCCCCTCCTGTATTCACTAGGCCAAAGGAGGGCGGCACACCTGTTTTTAATTTATGAAGAGCTTTGAAAATGAGGTCGGGGCAGAGCCTCACCCCACCCCTTCCAGATCTCATGGGTGGGGGCGAAGGGGCAGCACAAGGTCCTGGAGCCCAGGCAGCCCCTCAGGTCACAGAGAACAGACCGAGTGCCCGAGACGGCACACACCTGCTCAGGGTCACCCCAAATGTGTCAGGAACGGTGTGGGGAGCTGCTGGAATGGTGGGGAGCTGCTGGAAAGGTGGGGGGCTGCTGGAACAGTGGGGGGAGCTGCTGAAATGGTGGGGGAGCTGCTGGAACGGTGGGGAGCTGCTGGAATGGTGGAGGGGGCTGCTGGAAAGGTGGGGGGTCTGCTGGAACGGTGGGGGGAGCTGCTGGAATGGTGGGGAGCTGCTGGAAAGGTGGGGGGCTGCTGGAACAGTGGGGGGAGCTGCTGAAATGGTGGGGGGCTGCTGGAACGGTGGGGAGCTGCTGGAATCTGTTGCAATCCTAGTCACAGGAGTTCATAAATGTTTGGTGAGTGAATGACTTTTAAACTCATAAAAATATTTGGCTTATAACTCAGCAATATGGGACACAGCTAGCATACCTGATATAGGGTGCTACCACCTAATGCACATCAGCTTCTAGGGAAGAAAATGACAGAGCTGAGGGTAAGGTCAGTGGGGTACCACTATTCCAGTACCCCCTACTACTCCAGTAGCCCCCCCACCATTCCAGCACCCCCACACTGTTCCTGCACCCCCCACCATTCCAGCACACCCCCAGTGTTCCAGCAGGCCCCCCACCGTTCCAGGGCCCCCCCACTGTTCCAGCACCCCCACCACCAAGACATAATCTCCAGGGGCCCTGCAAGGTTCCTGCACTGATTCCCAAAGAGCGGCACAGAGGAGTCGGTGGTGTCGGCCCCCGTGCACAGGCCTCTGTCTGCCTCTTTCCTGGAAGCGACGCCCACTGAGGACGACCCAGGACTTGACACACGGGTCAACAGGTGACCTGGTGTCTAATTTTCAGAAGAATGAGCTCCTGGGGGCGTACCACTTACGTCCCCAGTGGTCACCAGGGCAGAGACGCGGCCACCTCAACCCTTCCTGCCGAGGGCCAGGAAGCTCCTCCAGGGGACAGGCAAACAGCCATCAAGGACAAGGAACAGAAGGCAGCAGCTGCTGTGTCCTGCCTCCAGCCACCTCCGGCCACTGCCCACCACGAAGCCCGCAGAGCTGGCCCTCTAGCCCCTGCGTCCCCAGGCACCGCGTGCAGCCTGCATGAGGGGCGGCCCCCCTGCGATATGAGCATCTCTAGGAGACCAGCGGCTGTTCAAACACTGGTGGAGAGACGGGCCGTCGTGGCTGTGGCCAGAGTGCAGGCTGGAGTCGGAAGAAACCTGGGTCCCGGCACCTCTGCCTCCGGGTGACTGCGGTCGTGGCCAGAAGCCCCTCTCTCAGCCTCAGCGTCTCTGCCTGAGCAGAGAACCGTGGTGACGGATGTCGCCTTCGTCGTTCATCTGCAGCCCAGTAAATGGTCAGCCCCTGGAGGCGAGGGAACTCAGGGCCCCTTGTAGCCCCCTTCCACCCTCCACCCCCTCTTGACCTCGAGTCATTGCTTGGGAAGCCAGATTCCTCAGCTCAGACGAAGCCTCCCTCTGGCAGGGGTGCAGATGCGGTTTCTTGCCGAAGTGCCGTGTGTGCCAAGGGCAGGTCTGGGGGCCGCCAGCCCCCGGCGGGCAGCTGTCGATAGATCACTGAAAAGCAATGATAAAGCTGACAAAAATGGCGTCTTTTTTCCCTATCATCGGTGGTGGCAGTTCTGAACAATGACAGGGATAAAGTGATGAGCCGTGCTGCAGCTGACATCCCTTCCGGGTATGCTGCTGCCAAGGGGAGCTGTAGATGTGACCCGTAAGTTTGGGGAGCAGCTCAGGACCCCGAGGCTCATTCCAGCTCCAGCCCTGCTTCCCCGTGGAGCCTGGGGCGGGTCCCCCTCCCACGGGTATTAGGATGGTCTTACATGCCATGTTTTGTTTTGCTTTTTAATTTTTATTGAGAAATCCTCACACACATATGTCCCATACATGGTATACAATCAGCGGCTCACAATATCATCACATGGTTGTATATTCATCACCATGATAATTTTTTAGAGCATTTACATCACTCCAGAAAAAGAAAAAGAAAGAAGAAAAAACTCACCCTTACCCCTCCCCTCTCATTGACCACTAGCATTCCCACCTACCCAATTTATTTGTACCATATTGTTCTGAAGTTAAAAAAAATTTTTTGACAATAAAAATTGAACAGTGAAGAGGGTGGAAGGAATATGTTATTTCCAAGATTAAAAAATTTATAGTCAGAAAGGAAATCATCTGTGCCAAACCTGGCCACAGTGCCCTGCTCCACGATGCCAGGTGAATCTGCATGGAAGACGGCACATGCTCACGGAAAGTGTGTGAGAAGGAGCTTCAGACCTTCAAGAAGCACCGTGGGGAGGGTCTTTCTGCCGGTTTGAATCTGTTGTGGATCCCAGAAAAGCCATGTTCTTTAATCCTCATTCAATATTGCAGGATGGGAGCCTTTTGATTGTTTCCATGGAGATGTGACCCACCCAGTTGTGGGTGGGACCTTTTGATTAGATGGTTTCCAGGGAGCTGTGTCTCCTCCCGTTCAAGGTGGGGTTGCTTCCTGGAGGCCTTTAAGAGGGAACCGTTTTGGAAAAAGCTTGAGAGCCACAAGAGCCCACGCAGCCAGAGACCTTTAGAGATGAAGAAGGAAAATGTCCCTGGGGGAGCTTCATGAAACAAGAAGCCTGGAGAGAAAGCCAGCAGATGTAGCCATGTTCACCATGTGCCTTTCCAACTGAGAGAGAAACCCTGACCTTCATCAGCCTTCTTGGACATTTCTACAGCTGTGCTCTAATTTGGACATTTTCATGGCCTTAGAACTGTAAACATGCAACTTAATAAATTCCCCTTTCTAAAAAGCCATTCCATTTTGTGTGTAACACATTCTTTCTCCTACTAGAGGGGGTGTGTGTACCACTTGCTCAGGTGAAGCCAAGCTGCTGTGATGCTCCAGAAAACTGCTGCTTCATAACTACCTGGTCAGTAGTTTAAAATCTAACCCTGGATCCTAAATAAGATGAGAACTGTTCTTTATGGAATCCCTTGCATGTATGGGGAATCAAACTGGTCTCTTTTCGATTCGTTAACTCATTTTAATTATCTCAACCTCTCCGTAAGGCAGAGGCTGTTATCCACACTCTAAAGATGAGGCATTGTGTGTTTACAAGGCAGCTAGCACACACACACAGCAAGAAGACCGAAAGGCGGGAAGCAATGTGTCTGTAAACCCCGCCTCCTTCCACCATGCCACCCTGCCTCCCTAAAACCGGTGTGGTCAATGTAGTCAGGCAATATCGACAAGATGCCAGGACTGGTTCAAATCCTGCCTCCTCCCGGAAGCTCTCCCTGACTGTCTTAATCTTAACAATTTTTTCTTTTGTCTGATTGATTGTACTTAGATTTGGTCCATTCAATTGACGTTAATATTCTCTGCCTGGTGTCCTGGCTCTTTATTCCCACGCTATGACTTGTTACCCGGGTTAGGCTGTCCGTTCCCTAGAGGCACGGTTGACATATCGTACTAGGTCCCTGCACGTGCAAGGAGCTAGGGAGGGACTGCCCATTCAGTCCACAGGGTTAAGTTTGGCCCACACAGTCTGCCAGACAGACTGAGGACTGGGTGCTGAGGACACAAGGTTAGGGAAGGTGAGCCAGCCTGCAGGTTGTTCGGAAGACTGCGGTGGAGCCGAGGAGTCCAAGCCCCCACACCGCAGTCCGTACGTGCCACGGTGGGCGAGCCATGGGGCCAGACCCGCCGGCAGCCCCGGGGGGTGGGTCTCCTTTATGGGTGTCCAGACACTGGTGCACAGATACGAGTGCAGCCGCTGGAGGCCAGTGGAGCCCGGGCCAGTCCTTATTACTGCCGTGACCCAGATGGGGGGCACGAAAGAGGGTCTCGAAGGCTTTCTGAACATGTGGCTGCCTCTGCTCTGCTGTTTAAGCAGCACACTGACTGGTTCTTGAGGCGTTACCCGGTGAAGGTAGGAGGAGCATTCTGGGCTTGGCTGGAAGGTTTTGGGGAGCACAGTCTGTGCGAGTTGCTCCTGGCCCTTCCACGCTCCTGGGGGGTCACGAGGAGCTCCTGGCACGTCCTCGCTCTGGGGGGGTCACGAGGAGCTCCTGGCACGTCCACGCTCTGGGGGGGTCATGAGGAGCTCCTGGCCCTTCCACGCTCTGGGGGGGTCACGAGGAGCTCCTGGCCCCTCCACGCTCCTGGGGGGTCACGAGGAGCTCCTGGCCCTTCCACGCTCTGGGGGATCACGAGGAGCTCCTGGCACGTCCTCGCTCTGGGGGGGTCACGAGGAGCTCCTGGCCCTTCCACGCTCTGGGGGGTCACGAGGAGCTCCTGACACGTCCTCGCTCTGGGGGGGTCACGAGGAGCTCCTGGCCCTTCCACACTCCTGGGGGGTCACGAGGAGCTCCTGGCCCTTCCATGCTCTGGAGGGTCACGATTTGCTCCTGGAACGTCCTCGCTCTGGGGGGGTCACGAGGAGCTCCTGGCCCTTCCACGCTCCTGGGGGGTCACGAGGAGCTCCTGGCACGTCCTCGCTCTGGGGGGTCACGAGGAGCTCCTAGCCCTTCCACGCTCCTGGGGGGTCACGAGGAGCTCCTGGCACTTCCACACTCCTGGGGGCTCACGAGGCACTGAGAGCCGCAGTGGGGCCCAAGCGAGACGCAGCGCAGAGCTCAGGCGGTCTTGTCCGTATGACTCGGAGCTGCTCAGACCTGACTTAGATGGTGAGCGTTTCTGAGGAGAGGGCAACAGATGGCCTCGGCCAGGGGCGCTGCCCCATGGGCGCGTGTGAACGGCGCAGGGTCAGAGGCAGGGACTCTGCAGGCAGCAATCGCAGGCCCACCCTACTGCCCAGCCCAAGCTGCAGCACAGAGCGTGACAGCAGCCAGGGCCAGCCTCCCCTGCACACGTCCTCGCTGGGAGCAGGGTGAGAATCTAGAGAGCAGGATCGACCCTGCCTGCGCTGCCTTCAGGGCGGCTGCACCAGGAGAGGCCTTGGCCCCGCGGTGGGCGTGCGAGCCCCCACCAGACTCGGGCAGGCCCCAGCAGCCATGTAGCCGGCCTTCCCCGAAGGCTGGGTCCCGCCCGGGCTGCTTGGTCCACCCCGAGGCATCCACGTGACTCCGTCCTGCTCTGCTGAGTGGCCAGGCAGCATCCTTACAGTGCAAAGGAAGCTCTGTGTGTGAGTGTACCTGTGTGTGCGCACGCGTGACCCCTGGGGGCAGAGGCCCCCGTCTGGCTCATGCCCACTGCCATCGCAGAGTGTTGCATGTGTCCTGTGGTTCACTGCATTTAATCCTCTAAAAAGCATGTAAGGAAAGCACTAGTTTGCTCCCCATTTCACATATGAAACAAACACGGCTTAGGGATGTTGGGGGCCTGGCCCACCGCCCCGCGACAGTCAGCAGGGGCCCGGGCAGAGCGGGCAGTGGCCCCCAGGAGTGACCTCCTGCCCCGGGGTGGGGGCGGGGGAGGGGACTTGGGAAGGGCCCCCCGTGCAGGTGGGGGGCTTGCAGTTGTCACAGTTCCGGGATGCGGGACATCTGTCCGCCCCCCTACCGCCCCTTCCTGCCCTGCCCCCCACCTCCCCCGGGCCACGCCCCACCGTGGTCCACGAACAGGGTGAGGACTAGTGGGCTGTCGCACTGTCCACATTTCTGAAGGGAACGTCTTTGCGCTTTTCTAAATGAATCACTTATTTTCTAAACAAAAATGTACTATTGTCTGACAGTTATAAGTGTTTCCATTTGTTGGGAACCGACAGCGCTCACCGCGCGCCGCGTACTGCAGCTTAGGGTCCCGGAGCTGCGGCCAGGCGGGCGCTGCCCTCCCCTCGCAGGGCGCAGGCGCGAAGGCCGGACCGTGGGGGGCCCTCCCCGCTTCTTTCCCAGCATGGCCTCCCCCTCCCCCCTTCTCCCCTCCCCCTCCCCTCCGCCCTCTGCCCCTCTCCAGGCCCCGCCTCCCCTCAGCCCTCCTTGTTGCCCAGGAATGAGACACCGCAGCTGCGCAGCACCCGCCCCCTGCCTCCGGCCGACCCGCGGCTCTGCTCTTTCCTCACGCAGACCCTTGTGCATCCTGGTTTCCGGCGCCGCTTTTGGCCCTGGGGTCCCTGCCTGCCCCCGGCGCGGTGCTCTCTGTAGACACCCCCCCGCCAGATGGCCTTGGCCGGTGCCGCAGGGCAGGCGCCAGCTTCTGGACACTTAGGGCTGAATTCACACCTGGCCCCGGCCCCTGTCCCATGCTTGGGCTGACACCAAGTGACCAGCCCACAAAGCTGGTGTGTCTTCAGAGGCATAGGGCGTGTGCACACGTGTATGTGCGTGTGCATTTGTGTATCGGTGTGTGTGTATAGGTGTATGTGTTAAAACACCCATGTGCAGCATGGCACCTTCCTTATGCTTTTGAGCTGGGAGAGAGAGAAGTCACCTCTCTGACTTGGCCTGAGAGTGTCCACACTGTTGACGCCGTGAGAGTTTCAGCGAAGCCACTTGTTCTGGGAGCATTGCCCTCTCGTCACCGGCATCCGTGTGTCACCGGCATCCGCGTGTCACTGGCATCCATGTGTCACCGGCATCCACGTGTCACCAGCATCTGTGTGTCACTGGCATCCGCGTGTCACCAGCATCCATGTGTCACCAGCGTCCATCCCCACAGGCCCCACCATCCTCCCGCCTGCCTGCAGCCTGCCCCGGAGCAGGCGTTTGGCCACCTGAGCACGAGGCCACGTGCTGTAACCCGCTGCCCAGCCTGTGCCGAGGGACTTTCCTCTGCTGACAGCCCGGGCAGCGTGGCGGCCTCTGAAGGACGCCTTCAGCATCAGCCTCTGGGTGCCGGTTCCTAAGTTTCCAATCACATGCCGGCCTCTTCCTCTCTGGGAAATTTCCCTGCGCCCAGGCTTCCTGGGCCTGCCCCTCACCCAGGAGGGCCCTGCCCCGGGCGGGGCTGCAGCACCGCTCCCCAGGGGCACGTGCTCCTTCGGGGTGCTGTGGCACATTCTGGAAACGTCAAAATTCCACAATTACTTTATTAGTGCGGGTGACCTCCAGTCTTACCGTTGTGAGTGCTTTGGAACAAGTCATGTCCACGTGCAACAGCGACCTTCAGCCACAAACGCTGCTCCCTCTCCTCAGCCCCCCGTTCCCTGACACACAACAGTCCTGAAATTAGGGCAGCGAAGAGCCCCACAACAGCCTCTGAGTGCTCAAGGGAGAGGAACAGCCGCATGTCTCTCACCTTAAATCAACGCTAGAGATGACGAAGCTCAGTGAGGAAGGCAGAAAGTGGAGGAAGGCCGACGGCTGGGCCTCTTGCTCCAGGTAGCCAAACTGTGAGTGCAAGGGAAAAGTTCTTGAAGGAAGTCAGAAGTGCTACTCCAGTGAACACACGGATGACAAGAAGGCAGAGCAGCCATGCTGCTGATATGGAGTAAGTTGTACTGGTCTGGATAGAAGCTCAAACCACAGCATTCCCTGAAGCCAAACCGTAACCCAGTGCAAGGCCCTAACTCTCCTCAATCCTGGGAAGGCTGAGAGGTTTGCGGAGGCTACAGTAGAAAAGTCTGACGCTAGCAGAGTTGGTGCGTGAGGTTGAAGGAAGCCATCTCTGTAACATTAAAGGGCTAGGCCGGGTGAGGGTCAGGTGCTGATGGAGAAGCTGCAAGCTGACCAGAGGACCCAGCCAAGGTCACTGATGAGGGTGACTGCACCAACAACAGATTCCCAATGTCGATGAAACGCCGTATATAGAAAGAAGATGCCTTCTCGGACCTTCCTAGTTAGAGAGGAGAAGCCAGTGTCTGATTTCAAAGCCTCAAGGGACAGACTAACTCTCTTGTCCAGGGCTGGTGCAGCTGGTGACTTGGCGTTGGAGCCAGTCCTCATCCACCATGCCAGGAAGCCCAGGGTCCTTCGGAAGGATGCTAAATCCCCTCTGCCTGTGCCCTGTAACGACACAACAAAGCCTGGAGGGCAGCACATCTGTTGACACTATGATTGACTGACTATTTTAAGCCCACTTAAATATTGAGAACTACTGCTCAGAAAATAAAGATACTGTTCTAGTTTGCAAGCTGCTAGAATGCGATATACCAGAAACAGAATGGCTTTTAAAAAAGGGACTTTAATAAATTGCTAGCTTATTGTCTAAGGCCGAGAAAATGTCCCAATTAAAGCAAGTCTATAGAAATGTCCAATCAAAGGCATCCAGGGAAAGATACCTTGGTTCAAGAAGGCTGATGGAGTTCAGGGTCTCTCTCTCAAGTGGAAGGGCACATGGTGAACATGGTCAGGGTTTCTCTCATCTGGAAGGGCACATGGTGAACATGGCATCATCTGCTAGCTTTCTCTCCTGGCTTCCTGTCTCATGGAGCTCCCCGAGAGGCATTTTCCCTCTTCATCTCCAAAGATCGCTGGCTGGTGGACTCTCTGCTTCTCATGGCTGTGTCATTATGCTCTCTCAGACTCTCCTCCATTCTCCAAGATGTTTCCTCTTTTATAGGACTCCAGAAACTAATCAAGATCCACCCAAATGGGTGGAAACATGTCATCACCTAATCCAGCTTAACAACCATCTTGATTGGGTTGCCTCTCCAGGGAGATGATCTAATTACAGATTCAAACATACAGTATTGAATAGGGATTATTCTGCCTTTATGAAATGGGATTTTGATTAAAACGTGGCTTTTCTAGGGTACATACATCCTTTCAAATTGGCATAGATACTTTCCAAACATGACTGCTCCTTGACAATGCACCAGGCCACCTAGAGCTCTGATGTGCAGTGGCATTGAGTGTTGCTTTCATGCCTGCTAATACAACATCCATTCTGCAGGTCATGGATCAAAGCATTATTTTGACTTTCAAGTCTTATTATTTGAGGAATACGTTTGGCAAGGCTTTAGCTGCCATAGATAGTGATTCCATTGACACATTTGGCAAAGTCAGTTGAAAACCTTCTGGAAAGGTTCACCGTTCTAGAGGCCAGAAAGAACCTTGTGATTCATGGGAGGAGGTCAAAATATCAACTTTAGCAGGAGTTTGGAAGAAGTTGATTCCAGCCCTCAGGGATGACTTTGAGGGGTTCAAGACTTCAGTGGCGAAGTAGCTGCACATGGGGTGGCAATAGCAAGAGAGCGAGAATTAGCAGTGGGGCCTGAAGCTGTAACTGAACTGCTGCAACCTCATGATAAAACTTGAATGATTGAGCAAAGAAAGTGGTTCCTTGAGATGGAATTTACTCCTGGTGAAGACGCTGTGAACATTGTGGAAATGACAACAAAGGATGTAGAATATTGCATCATCTTACTTGACAAAGCAGCCTCAGGGTTCCGAGAGGCCTGACTCCAACTTTGATAGGAGATCTACTAGGGGTAAAATGCTCGCAAACAGCATCACACGCTACAGAGAAATCTTTCGTGAAAGGAAGAGTCAATTGATGTGGAAACTTCCCTGTGCCTTACAGTAAAAAATAGCCCCAGCCCTGCAAGCTTCAGCCACCTCTAACCTGAAGCATCAGCAGCCAGCAACACCGAGGCTCAGGTGATGGTTAGCATTTTTTAGCAAAAAAGTCTTTTTAATTAGGTTAAGTATTTTTTTAGGCGTAATGCTATTGATTGCTTAATAAACTACAGTATAGTGTAAACATAACTTTTATATGCAGTGGGAAACCAAGGAATTTGCTTTATTGAAATACTTGCTTCACTGTAGTGGGCTGGAACCGAACCTGCAATGTCTCAGAGGCTTGCCTGTGTGATCCTTAGTGAAAACAGTCCAGTCACCCCCTCTGCACAAAATGGGCAGTTACGGGGAAGACAGGAGGTGCAATGTGTGGGCTGGAGAAACTTCAGAGCAGCGGAAGAGGTAATAAAAACAGGAAGCAGAGCTAATTCTCCCTTGCAAGCACCAGGGTAGAACGTTTGGGTTATTCTTATTTAGGGAAATATGAGCAGCTTTGTCTTAGTTCGAAAACCCCACCGTGACAACACTGAGCCTCGCAGACGCAGCTCTTCTCCATGGCTGGGGGGGCAGCTCTGGGGGCTCCACCACTGACCCGTGGGCAACTGGCCAGCAGGATAAAGCAGGTCCCAGGTGTTACATTTACACCTAGACCCCCTTTTAAGTTGGGTTCTTTATTACCACTGGTATTTGGGGTGGCATTTTAATACCCATGTCAAAAAAAGTTGAAAGCAATTTGCAGAGAGGTTGTTTGCCAAGGTTTCCCTCTGTTTTTACCAGCCTGAAGAGCCGACTAGTACAAAGTTACTTCTTTATTCCTTCCGAGGCCAGTAATTCATGCACTAAAATCACTCTCAGGGAGATGCATACTCAGTGTTTTTAGTAGGGTGTTTGTGTAATGAGCCCGCTTATTTTCAGAAACTCTGGCCTCCCCTTTTGACCACATTTAATTCAGATTTCCACATTTGCGAGTTGGTTGACACGTCAGAAGCAGACACAGGGCAAAGGACACACTTGGGAAAATAAGTCTCCTACATTTCACTCTCAACCTGCTCTCCTGGGGAGAGTGTGCAGGTAAGAAAGGAGCAAGCTTGCCATTGAGGAAATGATCAAGGACATGCATAAGCCACTCACGAAAGAAGAAACACAAGTGAGTGACTGAGAAACGTGAGGAAAACGTCTGCCTCAGCAGTCATCAAAGCACGTAAATGACAGCAGCGAGGCGGTTGGCAGGGGGGCGAGGAAATGGCCTTCCCTCTTGTGGGTGGGTAAACCGGCTGCGTTCAAAAAAATGTTTGTCTCTAAAATGCATTTTAAATTTAAAGTATCCTTGAGTTAAGGCATTTATTCCACAGGACGGAACAGAGTCCATCTTTGTATCACTTCTGATAAATAATTTAGTTTTAACCATTTGTGGTGATAAAAAGTTGGAGGCAACTTAACCCAACGACTTAACCTAAGTATCTAACAGCAGAGAAGAGTTGAGTAGACCTTCGGCCCCACGTGATACTCTGTAGCTCGTGAAACTCTCATCTGGGAGGAATACTTGATGTGGGAGATGCAATCTGATATTAGTTTTTAAGTAAGATGCATACGATCAGTATTTTGATCCCATTACATTTTTTTCACAAAAAAAGGCTGCGTGTTAGTGTGGCACGCTCTGGTGACAGCAATCGGAGCAGGTAGTTGGTGTAGAAACCTCACCCCGGGTCTGGGGCCCAGAAGTTGACAGCGCCACTTACCTACACGTGTGATACAGCCACCCATGTCACCATAACCTCCCGTGTGACACAACCACTGTGTGACACAACCACCCATGTGACACAACCACCCGTGTGACACAACCACCCCGTGTGACATAACCATCCGTATGACACAACCACCATGTGACCCAACCACCCGTGTGACATAACCATCTGTGTGACACAACCGTGTGACACAACCACCCATGTGACACAACCACCCGTGTCACCATAACCTCCCATGTGACACAACCACCGGTGTGACATAACATCCCATTTGACACAACCACCCATGTAACACAACCACCGTGTGACATAACCACCCATGTGACAACCTCCCATATGACACAACCACCCATGTGACACAACCACCCGTGTGACATAACCATCCGTGTGACACAACCACTGTGTGACACAACCACCCGTGTCACTGTCACCTCCCATGTGGTATAACCACCATGTGACACAACCACCCCTAACCACACCCGCAGGCCAGGACCAGGCAGGACAAACAAGCATCTCCGGCCAGCCCGGCAGCTCATCACTCAGGCCACGTGTCCAAGCCCCCGGGGCCCCTGGTCCCCGCAGCCCTCTCGGCGCCTCCTGGGAGGCCCCACTGTCCCTGTGCACACATCTCTGCTGAGCCCGGGCAGCCTCCCTTCCCGAGGGCCCCTGGTCACCACCGACATCTCCAGCCACACCGGCCACAGCCGGACCCTGCGCCCCCAGCCCGTCTCTGCCCGTCCAGTGCCTGATGGGGGAGCCCGAGGTGGCCTCACCACGGCCTCTGTGCTGGGCAATGATCCCCCCAGGCGCCGCATCCCAGAAGTGTGGGACCCAGCTTCACACCCCAAGGGAGCTCAGCTCTACCCTGGAGCGCTGCCCTGAGCACGTCCGGAGCTGAATGGCCGCAGGGGAGGGGATAGCTGCGCTCCCAGAAGCACGTGGCACACGGTGTCTTGGGGTGGCTTTTGTGGCCAGCTGGGGAGGGCGGGGACAGTGGGCCCGAGGGGACAGCTGCCTGCTGGGGCTGCGGGGCGAGGCACCTGAGCTGGGGACCTGGCATCACTGTCCCTCGGGAGCGGCCACCCAGGCATGGGCCAGGCAGGACAGAGGAGGCGGGCGGCACCTGTGGGAAACAGGAGGGGCGGCTTCAGGGCCGCGGGGCAGGTGGGGGCCCATCAGACCCTCGGCTCCAGGCTGCCTGCTTCCCTCTAGATAAGCCTGCCCCGGGGGTGTCTCCCTCCCTTCCTTCGTGGGGTGCCCTTGTCCACTCAGGCCCTCCCTGATGCGGGCACGAGGCGACGCGCGCTCACGGAGGAACCTGCGTCTTGAGGGATGCAGACAAGTCCCCCCCAAGCTCCCCCACGCCCCGGAGCCTGAGGACCCAGAGACAAGTCCGAGCCTTGCCTGCACGAGCCTCCAGCCCGGAGTGGTGCTTCCCAGGTCAGCAGGATGGGCCACCCAGCCAAGGAGCATTGAAATGTGGCCGGTCAGTGCCAAGATGTGGGAGAACTGCACAGTACACACTGGCTCGAAAATGCTTGGTATGAACTTAAAAATGTAGATGTTTCACTAATTTTTATAATGATCACACGTCGAAATAGCAGTGTTTGGGGTATATTGAGTCAAATCAAGGGTATTATTGCACCTGCTCACTTTTTAAAATGTGGCCACTAGAAAATCGACGGTGATGCACGTGGTTGGTGTTGCACGTCTGTTGGGTAGAGCTGGTGGGTATGCTCACGTGAGGACAGCGTTGAGGCTGTAAAATGTTCTGAGGACACTGCAAACGTGCCGTGGAAGGAGAGGGAAGGGAGGCGTAAATTTCTGTCGGGGGCCCACAGAGGCTTGCAGGAAAAAGTGCCATCAGAGCCCAGCCTTGAAATCAGATTGTGGGAGAGGTCTGGAGCGCCAAAGCCAAGCTCCAGGATGGGGGTGCGGACCTCAGCCAGCTGGATAACCAACTCGGGTTGCAAAGCCTGACTGCCCGCCACGGTTTCCTGGGGGGTTTGAAAGTGTAGATTCTTCTTGGATCCCACCCCAAACTTAATTCCCAAGAACTAGTGGGTGTGATGCCTGACATCCACATTTTGCAAAACTCCTCCGAGAGCCTTCCGCGGTCCTCAGGCCTATCTCGGGAACTGCACTCGGCGAAACCTGGGGCAAAGTGCTCTCTCTGGGGTTCAGCAATCCCTGGACCAGCTGTAGCCCGAGACCTTCCTTTCCTGTTACTGTCGGCAGAGAGAAGCACTGACTCAGAAAACACATACCCCAGCTGGCCCTGTAGGTGGGTCTGCCCTTCTCACAGTCACACTTCACAAGCTTGTTCCTTCCTCAGTTTCCCCCTCGGTGGCTGACCTCTTTCTATGCAAGGACAGGCCTCGGCTGAAAATAATGCTTCCGCAAGAAAGAGAGCGCCACAGGCCCCTACTTGATCACTTCACACTCTGTAAAGTGACGCTTTCAGAAGCTCTTCATAGCCACAGTTGATTAAAAAGAGGAAGATAAAATGAGAGAGGGGGAAGGAGGGGGAGAGGACAGGGAGCGCTGTGTCACTCTGGCCGTGCTTTGGCAACTGGATCCGGACTCTCATTCACCTCTCCTCCCTTCTTTCTCCAGAGCCCCACATCTCTGCTTCTCTAAGTGTGTTCCAAGACCGCCCAAGCCAGAGCCCATGAGGGTAGGGCCCAATCATCTGCTTCTCTAACACTCTGCGGACGAGTCTTAGGAAGGGAGATGTGGGAGCTCTTCGTTTAGAAGTTGGTAGTCCCCATCCCCAGGATTGCTTACGGGGCACCTGACCCAGTACCTGCTGCCCAAGACGTCGCCCTTTTCCGGGCTGGTCGGGTTTGTTCCTCTGTGTATTAGTTAGGGTTCTCTAGAGAAACAGAATCAACAGGGAACACTTGCAAATATAAAATTTGTGAAAGTGTCTCACGTGACCGTAGGAATGCAGAGTCCAAAATCCACAGGGCAGGCTGCAAAGCCGATGACTCCAATGGATGGCCTGGATGAACTCCACAGGAGAGGCTCACCAGCCAAAGCAGGAATGCAACCTGTCTCCTCTGAGTCCTCCTTAAAAGGCTTCCCATGATTGGATTTAGCATCACTAATTGCAGAAGACACTCCCCTTTGGCTGATTACAAATGGAATCAGCTGTGGATGTAGCTGACGTGATCATGACCTAATCCTATGAAATGTCCTCATTGCAACAGACAGGCCAGCGCTTGCCCAATCAGATGAACAGGTACCACAACTCGGCCAAGTTGACATGTGTCCCTAACCATGACACTCTGTCCCCCTCATTTCCTCCCTAAGCGCAGCTTTGCGGGTCCCCTTTTTATTGGGGAGAAGAGCAGCTCCCTCCTTTGTGAATACCAGCCAGCTCTGGCTTCCAGATTGGTTAATGCGTCCCATGTGAGACCCGGTTCCCAGAAACCCCACTGCTTACGGAGACTCGGCATGGCCCTTGTGTGACGCGGAGGAAGCCTGGGCTTCAGGGGTCCCTCACGGAATGCAAAAGTAATTGCTTCTGGCCGTGTGCATCTCATTGGTAAAGGTCTCTGCAGATTTCATAAGGTTTTTAAGGTTTTGCATAACAACAACAAAAGGCTAAAAGCTACTGAATGGATTGATAAAAATGATGAGGGCTTTTTTACAACACGAAAATGCCACCCCTGGCAAGCTGGCCAAATGATGTGCAGAAGGGCTGTCGGTGATGCCACCCGGGGTGGGTGGATGCCCTTGGACCTCCAGGTGCAGGAGCGTCCCCTCCCCCAGGCAGGCGCGGGTGTCCCTGGGGGCGCAGCTCCCTCTGCGTGGGCAAAGAGGGCATCATGGCCGGGAGGGACCTGGCTGCCCTGAAGGCGCCCGGCTGTCAGGTAGGTGTCAGAGCTCAGCCGTGTCCCCCCCGCTGCTCCCAGGTGGGACCCACAGCTGCGGGCCGGCGGGGGCCCCGTCCAAGACAGCTTTTGGAGGTGGCCCATGTCCACCCAGATGTACTGTGGTGCCAAGGAGGGAGGTGCTTCTGCAGCCGGTTTCTGAGAAGGAGCCTTCCAGGTGCCCGGAGGGCGGTCAGGGTGGTCGTGGGGACCGTGGATGCCTCCAGCTCCCATCCGGCCCCCAGCTCAGCGCAATTCAGAGCCTTCTGCAGGGGGAGTAGGGGACGGGAGCAGCGGGGGTGGGAAGCTGTGGCTTGAGCTTTGAACCTACTCACTCAACCCCTGCAGGAAAGGCTCAGCAAGCAGCAGCGACTTTCTCACAGCTCCGAATTTGGCAATGCCAAGGCCCCTCTTTGAGGGTGGGGGATGGATTTTCCGAAGATGACAGAAAGTTGCAGAATCTCTGGGCTGATGGCAGATAGTCTCAGAAGGTCTGGGGAGAGCTGCCAGCCGGCGAGCGTGGCCTGCTTTCAGGTGACTGCCGTCCAGCTGGCTGCTGAGCCCAGTGGTTTTGGATTAGACCTGACTCCCTCAAGTCCAAGATGACCGAGCCCATCCCTTGGCTCAGTTGGCTTTTGCTCGTGGGGTGTGAGCACGTTCCAGAGGCAGGGCAGTCGCTCAGCGGGCAATGCCCGAGCCCCATGGGGAAGGGTCTGCCAGGTGTGGGGCCACCTGACCACACGTCCTCACCCACTGGGTCTGCACGGGGGTGCCACGGCAGTGACTTCTGAGCCGAGCCCATCCACAGGCGTGACGGCTAGAAACTGCGCCTGACGGGTCGCAGAGGAGATTAAACGAGACCAAGCACCTGGCACCTCGAGGAATTCATATTTGAGACTTCTTTGTCTTTCACTTTTAACCTTGCACACACAATGTGTTCTCCTAGATCTGGCTGCAGCTCTCCTGTATAACTCATTCTCTGAAGCTGTTTCCTAGATGTGTTTTCAGAATGCCTGGCTGCAGAAATAGCTAGGTCTGAGACTTTCTTGTTTCCAGCAGGCTTTCCCTGGGCAGGAGAAGCCATGTTCAGCAGCTCCACGGGGCTGCCGAGGACAGTTCCAAACCGAGACATGTGGCTGCTGGCCACAGCCGTGGGTGAAAGGCGGCGAGCAGGAATGGAAAAGTCAGCGCATGCAGAGCGGCAAAGGAAAAGACGGCTGCAAGCTCATCCCCAAGTCAATCAAACCGTGACGTTTATCGGGCTATCTCCAGAATGCCCGGCAGGAGCCTTGGAAAGCAGGGTCACCTTTCCGAGGAGGCTCTTAGCGGTGCAGGCCGCCGTAGCCGCGTCCACCAGGGCCCAGCTGGAGCGGGGAAGGCCGTGGGAGTGGAGCACAGAGGGCTGGGGCCCAGCTCTGCCACACACCTCCCACCCTGGACTTGGGGCAGGTTCTTTAACTCGTGGACGCCCCACTGTCCTCCTCCCTGAAAGCTGCCGGGACCTTGCTGAGTGGCCACGGCGTAGGGGCGAGGGGCCTGGTCCGTGCTGTGTCCGACACCTGGGAGTTGCGTGGCCGGAGTGGAACAGTGGGCGCAGGGGGCATCTTCGCCCCCCACCTGGGGCAGGGCAAAGAATTGGGGGTGGGGCGGGTGGGGAGGAGGAGGCAGGCAAGCGAGCGGGGGTAGAGGAGAGAAAGGAGATCAAAAGGCCCATAAATATCTGTCAGACTTTAAAATGCAAATCCTTTGCCTGTGGCCCTGTTGGTACCAAATCTTTCATTATCACCTTTCTGGGAAGAGCTTGAGAAAAAAGTAGTTAAGCACAGGCTTTCCCTTCATGCAGTGTTGGGGGTTGGTATATGTGGTTTTATGTTCAGGCCGGGTATGTCATCAATGCTTTCATTCCAACCAGACCTAGCAGCACCGATAGAGAGTTAAAAAAAACTGGTTTTCTTTGTAAATAGACCCTGAGTTCCTTAAGGAAAGGAAATGTCTAGTTCCATGCTATATAGGGAGCCCCTGCAATTTGAATGCGGCTTGGCATAGAGTACCTGCCTGGAGAGTTCACTGGAGAGTGAATGAATGGATGGAAGAGTGAAGGAATGGATGGATGAGTGAACGAATGGATGGAAGAGTGAAGGAATGGGTGGATGAGTGAACGAATGGATGGAAGAGTGAAGGAATGGATGGAGGAGTGAAGGAATGGATGGAAGAGTGAAGGAATGGATGGATGAGTGAACGAATGGATGGAAGAGTGAAGGAATGGATGGAAGAGTGAAGGAATGGATGGAGGAGTGAAGGAATGGATGGAAGAGTGAAGGAATGGATGGAGGAGTGAATGAATGGATGGAAGAGTGAAGGAATGGATGGATGAGTGAACGAATGGATGGATGAGTGAAGGAATGGATGGAGGAGTGAAGGAATGGATGGAAGAGTGAATGAATGGGTGGAAGAGTGAAGGAATGGATGGATGAGTGAACGAATGGATGGAAGAGTGAACGAATGGATGGAGGAGTGAAGGAATGGATGGAGGAGTGAAGGAATGGATGGAGGAGTGAAGGAATGGATGGAGGAGTGAAGGAATGGATGGAGGAGTGAAGGAATGGATGGAAGAGTGAAGGAATGGATGGAAGAGTGAAGGAATGGATGGATGAGTGAACGAATGGATGGAAGAGTGAAGGAATGGATGGAGGAGTGAACGAATGGATGGAGGAGTGAAGGAATGGATGGAAGAGTGAAGGAATGGATGGAAGAGTGAAGGAATGGATGGAGGAGTGAAGGAATGGATGGAAGAGTGAAGGAATGGATGGAGGAGTGAAGGAATGGATGGAAGAGTGAAGGAATGGATGGAAGAGGGAACGAATGGATGGATGAGTGAACGAATGGATGGATGGATGGAAGCATGGCAAGTCATCTACCTTGGCTGGGGCCTTGTTTGCAGGCATTGCCTTCCCTGCATTTTTGGGGGAGCCCTGAGTGGAGGGGGCCTCCTCCGAGGAGCTGGGGCTGCTGTGACACTCTTGGATGGTCTCTGCCCCTTATTGGGGGCACTGTGCAGCCCATAACCTGGATGCAGAGTACTCTGCCCTAACCTCTGACCCCAAAGAGATGGCCTTCTCTCGTCAGCCCCCATATAGGACTTGTTTACAGAAAAAGGGTGGAATTCCTGCTGAACTGCACAAAGAACACCCTCAGGGGAAAGATGACCATCAGAGTTCCCAGCTGCCGAGGAAAACACCTTGCAATGGTTTGGCTTAAACAACGTGAATTTACTGGTTCACGGTTTGGGGCTAGAAGTCTAAAATCAGGTGTCTGCAGCAGTGCTTTATCTTGAAGACCGCGGGGTGCGCCCCACTTCTCCGGCATGCAGGGAGGCCTGTCTCTCTCTCCCGGGCCTCCTGACTTCTTGCTTCTCCTATGGCTCCTCTCTGTGGCCCCCGGTGACCAGGAAGCAACTCCTGCCTTGTGTGGCCTAAGAAGCTCGTCTCCTCCTGGGCCTCGGCACACCCAACGCGATGGCTTTAGGTTGGGGTCACATTTTCCAGGGTGCATTACAAAGTCAACCACGCCAGCCAGCAGTGACTGCCACCCACTGTGTGCCAGATGCTCGTCCCCTCACTAGCCCCCTGCCTTGTAAGGCAGAAACAGAGTCCCCACTTCCTGGCTCCCTTTTCCGCCGCTCTTGCTAGCCTATTACTGCACTTGGATGTAATGGGTGAGCAAGTTTCTTTTCCAGCCAGAAGGTTCCAGAAACTGTCCCTGGGCTGGAATGCCCTAAGCTTTGTTTGACCCTTTTCTAGAGAAACCCACCAGACTCTCTAAGTTAAGTTTTATTCGAGAACCTGATGGCCTTCCCGCCCCCTCTCCAGTCGCACCTACATTTGACGCTGCTACGAGGCCACTCATCTCTGGCCTCACCCTCTCCTCCCTGGCCCTCCCCACACTGCCCTCCCCGCACTGCGATGCCCTCCCCACACTGCCCTCCCTGCACTGCAATGCCCTCCCCACACTGCGATGCCCTCCCCACACTACCCTCCCCGCACTGCAATGCCCTCCCCACACTGCCCTCCCCGCACTGAGATGCCCTCCCCACACTGCCCTCCCCACACTGCGATGCCCTCCCCACACTACCCTCCCTGCACTGTGATGCCCTCCCCACACTGCCCTCCCCGCACTGCGATGCCCTCCCCACACTGCCCTCCCCACACTGCAATGCCCTCCCCGCACTGCGATGCCCTCCCCACACTGCCCTCCCCACACTGCGATGCCATCCCCACACTGTCCTCCCCGCACTGCGATGCCCTCCCCACACTGCCCTCCCGCACTGCGATGCCATCCCTGCACTGCAATGCCCTCCCCACACTGCGATGCCATCCCCACACTGCCCTCCCCGCACTGCGATGCCATCCCCACACTGCCCTCCCCGCACTGCGATGCCCTCCCCGCACTGCGATGCCCTCCCCACACTGCGATGCCCTCCCCACACTGCCCTACCCGCACTGCGATGCCATCCCTGCACTGCAATGCTCTCCCCGCACTGCAATGCTCTCCCCTGTTACCGCAGTGGGCTGTGGGTGTCTGGGCATCTGGGAGGCAGGCCTGGCTCGGTGCAGGGTCTACCCAAGTCAGCAGTGGACAACTGCAGCACAGAGGGGCCATCCGGTGGCTTTTGGGCTCAAAGGTCAGCTTCATTCATTCATTCAGCAAATATTCAGTGCATACGCAAAGCTCTAAGGATACAACAAGTAAGATAAATTTCTTCCCTTGTGTGGTTCCTCTAACAACAGGAGGCAAACAAATAACTCTGAATGATTTCTGGAGAAAGTAAAACAGGGTAGGGGAGGGGAGAGAAGGGCAGGAGGCGGGCAGGAAGGTGGCCACACAGCGGGGGCGGGGGAGACCTGGATGGCAGGAGGAACTCATCACACAGAGGCCCAAGGTCAGGGCAGGCAGGGCCGGAGGGAGGATGAGCCCACTAAGCTCCAGGGAGAAGGTCCAGTGTGGCAGGACCATGGCAGGGAAGGTGGAAGGGGCAGCAGGGAAGGTGGGGCACAGGTTGGGAAGGTGGGACACAGGCAGGGAAGGTGGGGGACAGGCAGGGAAGGTGGGGGACAGTCTGGGAAGGTGGGGGACAGGCAGGAAAGGTGAGGGACAGGCTGGGAAGGTGGGACACGGGCAGGGAAGGTGGGGGACAGGCAGGGAAGGTGGGGGACAGGCTGGGAAGGTGGGAGACAGGCAGGGAAAGTGGAACACAGGCTGGGAAGGTGGGACACGGGCAGGGAAGGTGGGGGACAGGTTGGGAAGGTGGAGACAGGCAGGGAAGGTGGGGACAGGCTGGAAAGGGGGGACACAGGCAGGGAAGGTGGGACACAGGCAGGGAAGGTGGGGGACAGGCAGGGAAGGTGGGGCACAGGCAGCGTCCCCCTCAGGGCTTTCAGGCTCAGCCCAGGACTTCGGGTGTGAGGGGAGCCCTGGAGTTTTGCACAGGGGAGGTTAGAACGTGATCCGCGTTCTCAGTACTTCCTGGGGTCTGCGTGGACGCGCGAGGCTGTGTGCATTACAACAGGGACACCAGAAGGCGGCTCTGTCACCTTGTGAGAGAACTGGGCTTGCGCTCGTGGGCAGTGGCAGGACCCAAGGCCTGTGCCAAGGGTGCGGTTGGCTCCACGAGCTTCCTTTCAAGAGAAGAGAAAACGCACTTGCAGCCCGGCACGAGGGGGAGTGGCCATCACCCAGCCACCCCAGTCATCCCCCCAGCTCTGCCCTGCTCAGCACGCTGCCCCGGCCTTCTCACCCAACTCTTCTCAGCCTCTGAAATCCCCCAGCCAACAGTGCTGGCTTGATAAGGTTATGTTTTAATTCTGAAAAATTAAAATAAATGTTGTGATAATTTCTTAATGGTTTATAGTACTGCTGCAAAAAGCAAAGCTTTTCTGGGGCTCTGAATACTCTTGTTTAGTGATCAGCTTTCTATAAAGCAGATTAGTAGAGGTCTTGGCCACTCTTTGAAGAGTGGTTCCCTTAAATGTGAGTGGGAAGGAGCCTTAGCTCTTGCCAGAGAAACATGGTGGGGGTGGGAGGGTCTGCCGAGCAAGCTTCGGAGTTGAATGAGCTCTGGGTTCAACCTTCTGCTGACGTGTGCTGGCCTCACATCTGAACGGCAGAGCAAAGTTCCCACCTAGCGCTGCTCATGGGCTGGAAGGATTCTGAGAACGAGGGAAGTGTGGACACAGAGGTGGACATTCAGTCTGCCCCGGCACCCCCTCCAGAGCCCCAACAGGCCTGTGAAGCCGTGGGAGCTGGTTTCGTTCCCAGTCCTTTCCTCCTAGGCGTCCCCTTCAGCCACCTGTGCAGCCTCCCACACTCCTTTTCGGTGGCTCTCTTTTTTCTTTTTCTTCATATGTAAGTTAGAAACAGTCCCCCCCCGGCGGATTATACCGGTTGTAATGGGGCACAGTTTAAAGACACCATCTGCAGAGCAATGGGGTTTCACAAACACAAACCAGGAACGGTAAAGGAGGACGGAGCTCCGTGTCCCTCCAAGGCGGTCACTCTCCGTGCACAATGGGGTGGGAGGGGAAGGAAAAGGGAGCCTGGGCACCCCAAAGCCCCCCGGCGGTGTGGGGGGGCAGCTCCTCAGACGCCTGCACAGCTGGCACCAGGCGTCTGTGCCCAACACCCTGCAAGTGACTGCTGGCCCCGGGCGTTCCCGAGAGCAGTGCTGCCAACCAAACAGAGGCAGGCGTTGATTCTCACCGCAGTAGCCTGTTCTAGTTTGCCAGCTGCTGGAATGCAATCTACCAGGAACAGAATGGCCTTTAAAAGGGGGAATTTAATGAGTTGCTAGTTTACAGTTCTAAGGCCAAGAAAATGTCCCAATTAAAGCAAGTGTATAGAAATGTCCAATCTAAGGCATCCAGGGAAAGATACCTTGGTTCAAGAAGGCCGATGAAGGGCGGGCCGCGGTGGCTCAGCAGGCAAAGTGCTTGCCTGCTATGCCGGAGGACCTCGGTTCGATTCCCGGCCCCAGCCCATGTAACAAAAACGGAGAAACAGAATACAATAAAACAAGAAAATGTTTAAAAATGTTTCCCTTTCTTCCTTCCTTCCTTCCTTCTATCCTTCCTTCCTTCTCTCTTTCTTTCCTTTAAAAAAAAAAAAAAAAAAAAAAAAAAAAGAAGGCCGATGAAGTTCAGGGTCTCTCTCAAGTGAGAAGGCACATGGTGAGCACAGTCAGGGCTTCTCTCTCGGCTGAAAGGGCACATGGCGAACACGGCGTCATCTGCTAGCTTCTCCTCCTGGCTTCCTGTTTCACAAAGATCTTGGGAGGCGTTTTCCTTCTTCATCTCAAAGGGTCGTTGGCTGGTGGACTCTGCTTCTCGTGGCTGTGTCATTCTGCTCTGCTCTCTCTGAATTTCTCTTTCTTCAAAATGTTTCCTCTTTTATAGGACTCCAGAAACTAATCAAGATCACCCAAATGGGTGAAGACATGTCATCACCTAATCCAGTTTAACAACCACTCTTGATTGGGGTACATCTCTAGGGAGATGATCTAATTACATACAATATTGAATAGGGATTATCCTGCCTGTACCAAATGGGATTTTGACTAAAACATGGCTTTTCAAGGGTCCATACACACAGCCACATCGCAAGTGTTGCTGAGACCAGTACTGGAGAATTTGTTCAAAGGGGCAGAGGTCCTGTCGCCTGCCCTCGCTGGCTCCTCTCACCTTCCGAGCGTCTCTAAGCCCTTTGCCCTCCTTCCGGTGGACAGGCAGGGAGCTGGCGGGTGCACGTGGAGACAGCCACCTCACCACCATGCACACTTAGAATCCCGGCATTGGTCTTCCATCAGAGAACTCGGCACGCACAGGCAGCTTTTGCCGTGGTGGGGAGGCTGACCTTTTCCCCGAGTCTTGGCACAGCGTGACCTCGAGGAGGCTCAGACACTGAATTCCTGCCAACACGTTCTGCTTCGGTGATTGTAAAGGGATGTGTCCAGCGACCACGCGGTGAAAGCGGTTCTGGTCCCAGGAGGGCCGCATGCTTGGCAGGCCCCTCTGTCCTGACAGGGCCATGTGGGGGTGCTAAATGGCCACGGCGGTGACCAGGCTGAGCACAGCAGGTCAGTTGGAAGCCAAGGTGGCAAGTCTTTGTAAGAGGCAAATGCCGGTTGCTATTTGAGCCTGCTGACAGCTGCCCGGCTGAGAAGGTGTTGTGCTGCCACGCCAATCTGCAGATGAAGGAGGCTGGCTCCAGTCCTGGTAATTAAGGGGTTTCACCCCAAATGCTACCGGCACAGCAGGAACAGCCAACAGCTGATGAGGCAGCACCTCCTGGGGAGCTTGGGAAGGAGGCACCCACTGGAGAGGGAGGCACCCAGGGGGACGGAGGCACCCAGTGGGGAGGGAGGCACCCAGGGGGTGTGTGTCCTCCAGCCTGCGCAGCGCCAGGGGCACTGCAGGACTGAGACTCAGGTCCCCACCCGGCTGAGGCGCCGTGCCCGGGAGCATTCTCTGCCAGCTTCTCTGCTGGGTGCTGGAGACTCTGCCTCAGCCCTCAGCACCCCCAGTCTGGCAGCGACAAGCACGGAAGTTGGGGACAAGTGGTCCCTGTACGCTCTGGGGCACCCACAGGGAGCAGTGGGTCCTTCAGAAGCAGTCTGCTTTCTGCAGACAGCGCGTCACGGGTGAAATAAGAGTTGCGGACGCAGAAAAGGGGATTGCGTGGAACCCTGTGCAGGGCTCAGGGGGATACAAAAGTAAGGAAGACTTGATTTCTATGTTCAAAGAGTCGTCAAATTAGCCTAAGGGGGATAGCTATCTTAGAAAGAAAAAAGGGAGTATCGTGCCCACTACCTGATAAGCATGCGATATTTGTTCAAACAATGAATGAATGAAATGTAATAAATGCTATTCCGGAGATATGCAATTTCTTTGGAAACACAACGTAGCGATTGATTCTTCTTGGGGGAGGGACCTGATGTCATGAGAGCTTGTCCTTGGCGAGTACAGAGGAGTCTGTGTAGCTCTAAGGGAGGCGCAGTCTGGTGCGCAGAAGGAAACCCACGTGCGAAGGCACGCGCATCTGCTCAGGGAACAACCAGCGCAGGGTCTAGGCACGTGACGTGGCGGCCCAGGGCGGAAGCGGGAGCCCGGGGCAGGCTGGAGCACTGGGGACATGCTCTACCAGCAAAGGGTCGGTCCACAGGCCTCTGCTGTTGCTTCAAGCATGGTTCTCAGATGAGTCCTCCCTTGCTGTTTTTGTGTTCTAGTTTGGGAAACAGGCGACTTTAAAAACAAAAAGGAAAATTATCACGTGAAGTTCTGAGAAGTCTAAGTAAAAATGTAGTCGAGTAAGGGGACAGTGACAGATGGAGAGTTATTTTAGGTGAGAGGGTCAGAAAAGACTCCGTGGTGACATTTGAGTTAAGACCTGAATAAAGCATAGAGACATACCTGGAGGGCATTCCCCTCACTAATGAATTGGGAGAACTGAGTTCTAATCCTAGCTTTGACTTTTTCCAGCAGGGTGACCTGGAAAAAATATTTTAATTTATTTATTATATGCATAAGAGCATAAAAGCTTTTCACCAAGTAGACACTCAATAAATATGTTAGGCGACTGGCTGAGTAATACATTAGATACCAAATTGGACTTGAGCAGGCATGCTCTTCTAACATTCTTTATCCAATATTGTAACCTTAGCTCAAAGGATCCCTTTTCTGAGCTAGTGTGATCAGGTTAGCATACCTGGAGAAAGAGCTTCCTTTGTCTGAAAATGCGTCTCTGTCCTTCTCCCTGGCCCTGTACTGTACTACCCAAAGGACGGTGCCTGGTTGTACTTGGCTTAGCCCGACTCTGAGCACTAGTTCTTCATCCACGCGAGAGCAGCTTCCATACCCACCACTTACTGACGGCTCAGCAGCTGCAGGTGCTTTACAGGTACGACCCGCCCCACTGTGTTCCCAGGCCACGCAGGGCCCGTCACCTAACAGGCATTCCATGCTTGCTGAATAAGCGAGTCCCTGAAAAGTTAGGAGGTGTCCTCAGGGGCACACAGCACATCTATCGCAGGAAAGAATTGGAAGCCAGGAGTGTATGAGAACAAAGCGTGAGGCATTTTATCCAAAGGATAAAACGGAGTGCCCTCCTCATTATGAAACCTGGAGGGGAGACTCGCAAGGACATCAGACTGACCACACAAAGCTGGAGCAACGAGGGCACGGCAGGACCAGAGGGTGGCACGGGAGGGAGCGCTCCACCCCCGGCTCCACGGTGCCCAAGGCAGCCTTGCAGAGGATCTGAGGGTCCAGAGGGAAGGGAAACCCCCTTCTGAAGACCGTCCACAAGGCTGACGAGTCCACGAGCAGCCGGAGGATGGAAGTCTACCTACGAGCGACATCATGGGCCAGACCAGCAAGGGGCAAGAGCGTGGGATGCTAAAGAATGTTCCCAGTATAACCTGGAAAGCAGAAGAGGAGGAAGAGTGGCTGAGGGGGAACTGAGAGCTGGTACACTGCGCCTGGATTAGCTGGTCAGCAAAGTGAGTCCACATCAGCTATACCCAACCAATCCTGCTGTTCTCAGCCCATAAAATCCAAAATCAAGGACCCCTCTAGTGCTGTCAGCCTTCACTTGGATGGATGGTCCAGAACTGATTGTCACAGCCTGGATTATGATGCCCAGAGAAATCAAACCAAGATAAGAAGCTCTCCAAAGGAATGTTACAATGAATTATTCGTCATTCTTTAAGCATACTGACTCTTGTTCTTTGTTCCAAGTTGGGGTCACTTGAAGCTATTCCCTCAGCCAATGAAATGTCTCTGCTCTCAATGCTGCACCAATTCTGCCAAATTTCTGCCCGTACTTAAAAGCCCAGTCAAACCCCATGTTGGCCAAAAGAATCTTCCCTCCTCTGAACGACCGCTTGGCCCATTCGTTTAGCAGCTAATAGTTAATACTATGCCACGCTTATTACTGTATGTAAATATTACATGATTCCCTACCATGCTCCCAAACCTCCATTCCCTGCAGGTAGGAATAGGGATTTATATCATGTTGTATTACCTGGAAATTGATGCACAAAATCTTCATGCACAACTGATCCTGAATCAATGTGGAAGTATGAATGAAAGCATGAATAAGTATGGACCACCTGACTGACTCCACTTGGAACCTGGGACCAGGAGCAGCAAGGCTCTGCTCCAAACCGTGAGTTCCCCAAGCCGTGGCGGCCGGTGACCCTCCCCCACAGGCAGCTTCCCAGAGGGAAAGGAAAGAGACTCTAAACCTGGTCAAGCAGAGTTCGCTCATTCGGCTCACGGAGAAAGAGGAAAGGGGGAGGAAACAGAGGTTTTAGTGGCTGTGTTTCTACAGAGACTTGGCAGCCTCTGGATTCAGCGGCAGGACTTCTCAGGCTGCAACTGCCCCAGGCATAGGCAGAAATGGGCTGCTTTCAGGGCTGTCTCCCACCTGTGCCTTCCCCAGGGGAGGGGTGAAGCCCAACTGAGGTGGAATCCCTCTCTCAAGGAATTTACACCTCAGGGCTTGGCAATTTGAAGCCATTAAAACTAGCCTACAACCTCTCCTCCATCTCCATCACGCCCCGAGCAGGGAGAGTCTTCCAAAGTTAAAGGTGCCGCAACATCTTTTGCTGGTGCGACCCACAGGCAGACGCACCACATACTGGGCAGGATAAGAAAAACAGAGCCCAGAGACTTCATAGGAAAGTGGTTTAAACTGCTGGGTCTCACCCTCAGGGAAAATTGAAGCAGGTGACTCCTTCTCCCTGATAGGAGGCCAGTTTAGTCCAAGAAAACCCGGCTGGAGTCTATAATACTTACATAGACCCTCCTAAGGGTGGGGACAGAAAAGGCACCATACAAGCAGGGCAGCAAACAAGAAAAAAAGAACTGAAAAATTACCCTCTATTAAACAAAACTTAAGCTAGAGGCCCAGAAAAAGCTGAACTAAAGGTCAAAGAACAGATAGACAACAAATTCATCTTGCAAGAAAACCCTAGGTAAGAGAAGTGAAAACAGTCTCCAGAATAAACTAATTAAGGTAATTAAATGTCTAGACACCAGCAAAAAATAACAAATCACACCAGGAAAATTGAAGATATGGCCCAGGCAAAGGAACAAACCAATAGTTCAAATGAGATACAAGAGCTGAAACAACTAATTGAGAATGTACGAACAGACATGGAAAACCTCATCAAAAACCAAATCAATGAATTGAGAGAGGATATGAAGAAGGCAAGGAATGAACAAAAAGAAGAAATGGAAAGTCTGAAAAAACAAATCACGGAACTTATGGGGATGAAAGATACAGTAGAAGAGATGAAAAAAGCAATGGAAACCCACAATGGTAGATTTCAAGAGACAGAGGTTAGGATTAGTGAACTGGAGGATGGAACATCTGAAATCTGACAAGATAGAGAAACTATAGGGAAAAAAATGGAAAAATATGAGCAGGAACTCAGGGAACTGAATGATAATATGAAGCGCACAAATATACGTGTTGTGGGTGTCCCAGAGGGAGAAGAGAAGGGAAAAGGAGGAGAAAAACTAATGGAAGAAATTATCACTGAAAATTTCCCAACTCTTATGAAAGACCTAAAATTACACATCTAAGAAGTGCAGCGTACCACAAAGAGAATAGATCCAAATAGACGTTCTCCAAGACACTTACTAGTCAGAATGTCAGAGGTCAAAGAGAAAGAGAGGATCTTGAAAGCAGCAAGAGAAAAGCAATCCATCACATACAAGGGAAACCCAATAAGACTATGTGTAGATTTCTCAGCAGAAACCATGGAGGCAAAAAGACAGTGGGATGATATATTTAAACTACTAAAAGAGAAAAACTGCCAACCAAGAATTCTATACCCAGCAAAATTGTCCTTCAAAAATGAGGGAGAAATGAAAACATTTTCAGACAAAAAATCACTGAGAGAATTTGTGACCAAGAGACCAGCTCTGCAAGAAATACTAAAGGGAGCACTAGAGACAGATATGAAAAGACAGAACATAGAGGTGTGGAGAAGAGTGTAGAAAGAAGGAAAATTAGATATGACATATAAAATACAAAAGGCAAAATGGTAGAGGAAAGTACTACCCAAAGAGTAATAACATTACATGTTAATGGATTGAACTTCCCAATCAAAAGACATAGACTGGCAGAATGGATTTAAAAACAGGATCCTTCTATATGCTGTCTACAGGAAACACATCTTAGACCCAAAGATAAACATAGGTTGAAAGTGAAACGTTGGGAAAAGATATTTCATGCAAATAACAATCAGAAAAGAGAAGGAGTAGCTATACTAATATCCAACAAATTAGACTTCAAATGTAGAACAGTTAAAAGAGACAAAGAAGGATACAAAGAAGTACTAATAAAAGGAACAATTCAACATGAAGACATAACAATCATAAATATTTATGCACCGAACCAGAATGCTCCAAAATACATGAGGCAAACACTGCAAACACTGAAAAGGGAAATAGACACATCTACCATAATAGTTGGAGATTTTAATTCCCCACTCTCATCAATGGACAGAACATCTAGACAGAGGATCAATAAAGAAACAGAGAATTTGAATATTACAATAAATGAGCTAGACTTAACAGACATTTATAGGACATTATACACCACAACAGCAGGATACACGTTTTTCTCAAGTGCTCATAGATCATTCTCAAAGATAGACCATATGCTGGGTCACAAAGCAAGTCTCAACAAATTTAAAAAGATTGAAATCATACAAAACACTTCCTCAGATCATAAGGAAATGAAGTTGGAAATCAATAATAGGCACAGCACCAGAAAATACACAAATATGTGGAAGCTCAGCAACACACTCTTAAACAACCAGTGGGTCAAGGAAGAAATTACAAGAGAAATCAGTAAATAACTCGAGGCAAATGAAAATGAAAACACAACATATCAAAACTTATGGGATGCAGCAAAGGCAGTGCTAGGAGGGAAATTTATTGCCCTAAATGCCTATATCAAAAAAGAAGAAAGGGCAAAAATTCGGAAATTAACTGTCCACTTGGAATAACTGGAGAAAGAACAGCAAACTAACCCCAAAGCAAGCAAAAGGAAAGAAATTACACAGATTAGAGCAGAAATAAATGAAATTGAGAACATGAAAACATTGAGAAAATCAATAAAACCAGAAGTTGATTCTATGAGAAGATCAATAAGATTGATGGGCCCTTAGCAAGATTGACAAAAAGAAGAAGAGAGAGGATGCAAATAAATAAGATCAGAAATGGAAGAGGAGACATAACCACTGACCCCACGGAAATAAAGGAGGTAATAACAGGATACTATGAACAACTTTATGCCAATAAATACAACAATGTAGATGAAATGGACAACTTCCTAGAAAGGCATGAACAACCAACTTTGACTCAAGATGAAATAGATGACCTCAACAAACCAATCACAAGTAAAGGAATTGAATCAGTCATTAAAAAGCTTCCCAAAAATAAAAGTCCAGGACCAGACAGCTTCACATGTGAATTCTACCAAACATTCCAGAAAGAATTAGTACCAATCCTGCTCAAACTCTTCAAAAAAATTGAAGTGGAGGGAAAACTACTAATTCATTCTATGAAGCCAACATCACCCTCATACCAAAACCAGGCAAAGATATTACAAAAAAAGAAAACTACAAACCAATCTCTCTAATGAATATAGATGCAAAAATCCTCAATAAAATTCTAGCAAATTGAATCCAGCAACACATTAAAAGAATTATATATCATGACCAAGTAGGATTCATCCCAGGTATGCAAGGATGGTTCAACATAAGAAAATCAATTAATGTAATACACCATATCAACAAATCAAACCAGAAAAATCACATGATCATCCCAATTTATGCAGAGAAGGCATTTGACAAAATTCAACATCCTTTCCTGTTGAAAACACTTCAAAGGATAGGAATACAAGGGAATTTCCTTAAAATGATAAAGGGAATATATGAAAAACCCACAGCTAATATCGTCCTCAATGGGGAAAAACTGAAAACTTTCCCCCTAAGATCAGGAACAAGACAAGGATGCCCACTATCACCATGGTTATTCAACATTGTGTTGGAGGTTCTAGCCAGAGCAATTAGACAAGAAAAAGAAATACAAGGCATCAAAATTGGAAAGGAAGAAGTAAAACTATCACTGTTTGCAGACGATATACTATACGTCGAAAACCCGGAAAAATTCACAACAAAACTACTAGAGCTAATAAATGAGTACAGCAAAGTGGCAGGTTACAAGATCAACATTCAAAAATCTGTAGTGTTTCTATACACTAGCAATGAACAATCTGAGGGGGAAATCAAGAAACGAATTCCATTTACAATTGCAACTAAAAGAATAAAATACTTAGGAATAAATTTAACTAAAGAGACAAAAGACCTATACAAAGAAAACTACAAGAAACTGTTAAAAGAAATCACAGAAGACCTAAATAGATGGAAGGGCATACCGTGTTCATGGATTGGAAGACTAAATATAGTAAAGATGTCAATTCTACCTAAATTGATTTACAGATTCAATGTAAACCAATCAAAATCCCAATAACTTACTTTTCAGAAATAGAGAAACCAATAAGCAAATTTATCTGGAAGGGCAGGGTGCCCCGAATTGCTAAAAGTATCTTGAGGGGAAAAAAAGAAGCTGGAGGTCTCACGCTGCCTGACTTTAAGGCATATTATGAAGCCACAGTGGTCAAAACAGCATGGTACTGGCAGAAAGATAGATATATTGACCAATGGAATTGAATAGAGTGTTCAGATATAGACCCTCTCATCTATGGACATTTGATCTTTGATAAGGCAGTCAAGCGAACTCACCTGGGACAGAACAGTCTCTTCAATAAATGGTGCCTAGAAAACTGGATATCCATATACAAAAGAATGAAAGAGGACACGTATCTCACACCCTATACAAAAGTTAACTCAAAATGGATCAAAGATCTAAACATCAGGTCTAAGACCATAAAACAGTTAGAGGAAAATGTAGGGAGATAGCTTATGAAACTTACAATTGGAGGCGGTTTTATGGACCTTACACCTAAAGCAAGAGCATGAAGAAAGAAAGAAAGAAATGGGAACTCCTCAAAATTAAACACTTTTGTGCATCAAAGAACTTCATCAAGAAAGTAGAAAGACAGCCTACACAATGGGAGACAATATTTGGAAATGACATATCAGATAAAGGTCTAGTATCCAGAATTTATAAAGAGATTGTTCAACTCAACAACAAAAAGACAGCCAATCCAATTACAAAATGGGAAAAAGACTTGAACAGACACCTCTCAGAAGAGGAAATACAAATGGCCAAAAGGCACATGAAGAGATGTTCAATGTCTCTGGCCATTAGAGAAATGCAAATCAAAACCACAATGAGATATCATCTCACACCCACCAGAATGGCCATTATCAACAAAACAGAAAATGACAAGTGCTGGAGAGGATGCGGAGAAAGAGGCACACTTATCCACTGTTGGTGGGAATGTCAAATGGTGCAACCACGTGGAAGGCAGTTTGGCGGTTCCTCAAAAAGCTGAATATAGAATTGCCATACGACCCAGCAATACCATTGCTAGGTATCTACTCAAAGGACTTAAGGGCAAAGACACAAACGGACATTTGCACACCAATGTTTATAGCAGCATTATTTACAATTGCAAAGAGATGGAAACAGCCAAAATGTCCATCAACAGACGAGCGGCTAAACAAACTGTGGTAAATACATACGATGGAATATTATGCAGCTTTAAGACAATAAACTTATGAAGTATGTAACAACATGGATGGACCTAGAGAACATTATGCTGAGTGAGACTAGCCAAAAACTAAAGGACGAATACTGTATGGTCTCACTGATATGAACTGACATTAGTGAATAAACTTGGAATATTTTGTTCATAACAGAGACCATCAGGATATAGAAATAGGGTAAAATATTGGGTAATTGGAGCTGAAGGGATACAGACTGTGCAACAGGACTGGATACAAAAACTCTGAAATGGACAGCGCAATACTACCTGTAATGTAATTATGTTAAAACACTGAATGAAGCTGCATGTGAGAATGATAGAGGGAGGAGGGCTGAGGACACAAATGAAATCAGAAAGAAAGATAGATGTTAAAGATTGAGATGGTATAATCTAGGAATGCCTAGAGTGTATAATAATAGTGAAATGTACAAGGTACAATTTTAAAAATGTTTTTGCATGAGGAAGAACAAAGGAATGTCATTATTGTAGGGTACTGAAAATAGATGGTAATTAATATTTTAAAATGTCACCTTCTGTGTGAGACTAAAGCAAAAAATGTTTGTTACAAAATTTATATTTTGACTAGTGCATTTCCTAATATAACTTATGTAGATAGTTTGATTGAACGCGTAAGTACTTGGAATCTCAGGTAGGACATGAGATTTTGTTGGTTTGTCCAGAGTGATGCCCCGATGAATCCCAGAGTGATTCAATCAGTGAGTGGAAAAGTATCTGCAATGCCGCCTTTGGGGAGTGGTGAGAATGGGGAGAAATTCGACTTTCCCAAGTTGAATTCTTGATATTCTCACAAGCAGTGTGGACAACCAAAGCTATAGGCAGAGCCCCCAGTCTTGGGGTTTGTTCATATGAAACTTAACCCCACAAAGGATAGGTCAAGTCTACTTAAAATTTAGGCCTAAGAGTCACCCCCAAGAGATCCTCTTTTGTTGCTCAGATGTGGCCTCTCTCTCCAGCCAACACAACGAGCAGTCTCACCACCCTCCCCCTCTCTGCATGGGACATGACTCCCAGGGGTGTGGACCTTCCTGGCAACATGGGACAGAGGTCTTCGAATGAGCAGAGACTCAGCATCAAGGGATTGAGGAAACCTTCTCGACCAAAAGGGGGAAGAGGGAAATGAGACAAAGTGTCAATGGCTCAGAGATTCCAAACAGAGTCGATAGGTTATCCTGGAGGTTACTCTTATGCATCAAGTAGATATCATCTTGTTATTTAAGATGTTATGGAGAGGCTGGAGGGAACTGCCTGAAAATGTAGAGCTGTGTTCCAGTAGCCATGTTTCTTGAGGATGATTGAATAATGATATAGCTTTCACAATGAGACTCTGTGAATGTGAAAACCTTGTGTCTGATGCTCCTTTTATCTACCTTGTCAAAAGACGAGTAGAACATATGGAATAAAAATAAATAATAGGGGGAAAAATGCTAAAATAAATTTAGTTTAAATGCTAGTGATCAATGATAGTGAGGGGTAAGGAGTATGGTATGTATAACTTTTTTTTCTCTGTTATCGTTTTATTTCTTTTTCTGTTATCTTTTTCTTTTTCTAAATCGGTGCAAATGTTCTAAGAAATGATGAATATGCAACTAAGTGATGATATTGTGAATTACTGATTTTGTATGTTGTTTTATTTTGTTTCTTTATTTTTTTAATTAATAAATAAATTAAAAAAAAAAAAGTACGTCATCAGCACCTTGGCAGTTAAAGCCTGAGAGCAGAAAATAGTATGGGGAAGAATGAATACAATAAAAGTAGACAGCCATAAAAGAAAAATGGGGAGCACCAAGATTTAAAGGCATGACTATTTCCACCTATGCAGAGTTAAAAATGACAGCCAAATAGGAGGGAGAAAACCCAAGAGGCAGTGTGGACAAGGAAACCAGGGGAAAAGAAACTGTCAGAAGAGAGTTCAGTGGTGCCACATTCTGCAGAGAAGTCACAGGGCAGCTACCCACGGGTTTGCGTGGCAGGGTGATGGCCACGGCGGCCAGGCAGGCCTTGGCCTGGATGCACCATAGGGCCACTTTGTGGACTTAAATCACAGTGAGTCGTTGTGTCTGTGGTTGATGAGGGGCCTGCCAGACAGATGGAGGCCCTGAAGGGCGAGCCGAAGGCTTCGAGAAAGAATTTCTGTCCTCACCCCAGCCCTTTCTCTGGGGCTCCCACTGAAAACCTGCTCCCCACAGCCATGGGCGCCTGTAAAAGGTCACCACGGCCACCCGCCAGGGCTGCGTCCCTGGAGACCTGAGCAGTGCCCGGCACCCTGGGCCTGAGGCAGGCAGGAAGCGGGGGGCAGAGCCCTAGCTGTGGTCACTGGCCTGGGGGAGCCCGTAGCCCTGCAGTCCCCACAGGGCCCAGCCCCGTGGACCGCGGCCGGGCCCTGGGGCGGGTAGGGCGTGTGGCCCCGTCTCAGGGGCGTGCACGGCGGCAGGACAGCATGTTACTCCGGGGACAGCTGGGCCTGATGCCTCCGGTCAGATGCTTCCCTGGAGAACCCCGTGGGATACAGGAGATCTCGGACTGCGGGTTATCAATTAGATTTAGGAACAAGTCAACAATTCTTGACCATGACAAGAAAAAGATAGTGGACAAAGAAACACTCCCAACGCTGGGCCGTGAAGAACGAGAGCCCAAGCGGAAACTGGAGCTGTGGCGATGCTGGTTTTCACCGTAATAAAAGCTCCCATCATCCACCACGTGCCAGGCACTGTGCTAAGTGCTCAGCAAGGGTTATTTTATTTGTTCCTGGCCCACGCCCACACACAGTGACCATGTGACCAGGATTGCGAACTGAGAGACAGGTGTGGCATCGAAAACACGGTCCTTAGAAACGGAGAGCTGGGTTTGAATTTGCTTTCCCACTTTCTGTGTGACTGTGGACAACTCACTTAGCTCCTCCTTGCCTCATTTTCCCCATGTGTAAAATGGACCAATGATAAGTTGTGAGAATTAAATTAGTTAATCTATGCAAAGCACCTAAGATAGCGCTTTGCTGTGGTTGGGACTATATGTATTCATTTTTATTCCTGTGTCATACACATTAAACACTTATTATAGGAAATTGTTTGACCCTAAAAACTGTTTCTGAATTGAATTCCTAGGTTCTTGGCCATGCCGCAAGAAAGAATTCAAGGACCAGCAGGTGGAGCGTTTCTTAAGTAACATGAAGAAAGCATGTTCCTTCCCTCTCACAACGGAAGCGTGAGCAGCAAGAGGCCTTCGGCACTTGAGGCATCTCCTCTCACTCTTCGCCTCACTTTTCCCCCTCCCTGTTCAGGACTCTTCTTGCTGCCCTGGGTAGCTCCTGGGGCAGGGGGCGTATTGGGGCAGGTTACCCGGTGTTCTGCAAAGGGGCAGCCCCAACAGGTGTCTGTGCAGGACAGGCCCCCACCTTGGTCACACCCCTTGCTCAAGGGCTGCTTCTCTGTATCTTCTCTCCCCTCTCGGGTCCCTTCCCAGCCTGCCGCACCACGGCTTCTAAGATACCGTTCTACAGTTGATAATGAAATTGAGGGTCAGAGCGGTAAATTGGCCTGGTCAGAATGGAGGAGGGAATTCCAAAGAGCACACAGAGACGTGGCTGGAAAGCTCTGAGGTTCTGGATAAGGTTGGGCATGGATTTGTAAATACTGCCTGCCTTCACCTAATTCTAACCCAAATATAAAGGCAGATAAACTATTAAATGTGTAAAGATATTTAGTTATTAAATAGTACTTACACTTCACAATTTGGAATCAATAAAACTCAATGCTTGATCATCGTTCCAAATCAAAATGAGCTGCCTAATTCTAAGAGGTATTCTTACATGGACAGAATAAACTGGTCAATCAGCCCAATTCATCTTTTGCTAAGCTTAGAGGTTGCAAACTGGCAGTAAAAGCCAAATCTGGCCTCCAGACATATTTTGCTTAGTTACAGTTTTTTGAATCAGCTGTCAACACCTAGAAATCAAGATGGTTTGCAAAGGATTTGCATTTCCTCTAAAAGCCCCACTGTTCCTGATTTCCTGTGGAAAGCTGGAAAATCTGGTCCCGCTAGGACACTGAACTCACACTGCCATGTAGAGAGTGCCGGTGCCCTCCCTCAGCTGGGGGATGTGGCTTTCACGGTTCACCACCATCGCCACCCACCTCCTTCAGTCACTGTATTAACTGATTGGCTACCACAGGCTTTTGAGCTTGTAACCTGCAATAAATGACAAAAGTAGCTTTCTTTAACTCATCTGTTTCTCAGGTATGTCAACATCCATTGAATCTTATTAATTTTGGACACTGATATGATTTCGGAATTTCTGGACCTGAAAGGCTGAGGCTTATGACTCTCAACTGAAGATTGTTCTCAAAGTGCTGCCACCGTGGAGCTGCTCGTCTCCCATTTCGACGGTGCAGCTGGGTGGGCTTCACAATGAGTCCTAATATTCCCTAATATCATTCCCCTTTCAAGATCAAACAAAACAATGCCTATTTACTTTTAGGTAAAACTATACCTATCAGCAAACAAGACACCATTTTTAAGTCGCAACTTTTTCTCCCTGTAAGTTATTCTATAATGGAAAATGGAACTGAAAGTTAGCCTTGCATTGTACAATGAGTGCAAGGAAGGTTAGTTGTGCTCTTTACTGGTCGATGTTATAAAGTATGATGCAGCTGTAAAGACAATGGCATCTGTGGGGCATAGTGTTCTCAGATAGTGCAAACCAGAGTTTGACATCTCTAGCATCCCAAATCCTTTAATAAAGAGAATATTTGAGTTGGAAAATGGTCATTTTATTGAACTATGTTGTGTAAGCATGGTTGCCCTTAATGGCCTAAAGATTTTAGTAAAATGGAGGTTGTACAAGTGAATGAGCACTTAAAAATATCATGGGTAATGACAGAAAAAAATTCTACTGGACAACTCCACCACAGAGAAAACTAAAAAACTAGGCCCAATACTAAAAGCATGAGAGTGCAAAGAAAGACAGACTCTGGTGGTGGGTACACATTTAGAAAGGAGAAGAGAGGCTATAAAAAGAAAGTTCCTTGTGTTTGTGGTTTTCAGTCTGGGGCTAAAATGCAGTTGACAGGGTAGCAACCCAATGATAGTGGAAAAACCAGTCTTTCTAGCTGGTGAAATCAGAGCAAGGAGTTTCTAGAACCGTGGCCACTGGAGAAAATGGAGGAACTTGACAAAGAAAGAGTCAAGAGAGGATCTCCAGACTCTGCCTACCTCTCTGACTGACGCCCTGACCACGAATGCATGGGAGAACTCCATGTGGCTCAGCTGAAGTCAAAATATCTGGCTTAAGCGACAAGCTGCCACTCAGGGTTCAGTTTTCAACTCAAGCTCCATCAAGATAATTGAAATGAAAGAAACAACACTCACTGAGAAAAATAACAGAATTCAGAATCGACACAATTTATTATCCATAATATTAGGATACAGTTCAAACTTGCTAACACATGAGCTAAGAAAATGGAAAACATTAGTTTGAATCCCTTCTTTTGGGTGTATACCCACTAGGGGATTGCAGGGTCACATGGTGATTCTATCCTTGGCTTTCTGAAGAACTGTCACAACTGTCCCCCACAGTGGCCGCACCACCTTACATTCTCACCAGCAAGGAACTGAGTGTTCCTATTTCCCAACATCCTCTCCAACAATTATTTTCCTTTTTTTTTTTTTAAATAGTAGCCATTCTTGTGGGTGTGAAATGGTACCTCTTAGTGGCTTCGATTTGCATTTCCCTGATGGTTAATGATGTTGAGAATCTTTTCAAGTGCTTTCTGGCCATTTGCATATCTTCTTTGAGGAGACTGTCTGTTCAAGCCTTTTGCCCATTTTTAAATTGGGTTGTCTTTTTGTCATGTTGAAAGATTTCTTTATATTTACTGGGTATTAAACCTTTATCAGGTATGTGGTTCCCAAATTTTTCTCCTATTGAGAGTAGGCTGGTGTTTTACTTTCATGATTAAGTCTTTTGAGGTGCAAGTGTTTTTAATTTTGATGAGGTTCCATTTATCTATTTTTTCCTTTGTTGCTTGTGCTAGACAAAGTTATCTTAAACAGGCTACTAAAAGCCAAAATTGATAAAAACAGACTAACTTTGAAAGATAAAATGCAAACCAGGCATAAGTAAAAATATTTGTGAAACATGTATCTGACAACGGGCTTGTATCACAAAATAAAGAACTCTCACCACCTAATAACAAGAAAAACTCAATTAAAATAAATGGCGTTATCCTATACAATTAAACATATTAACCAGCAATACTACTGCTAGGTTTTTATCAAGAGAAATGAAAATGGACATTAACAAAAAGACCTGAAAATTCAGTTAGGTTTGCATGAGAGGATCACCTGCAAAAGGAGCATTAGGAAACTTTTTAGAGTGATGGGACTTTTCTATATTCTGCTGTGTTTGAAATTATAAAGCTGTACATATCAGACTTTACACTTAGTGAATTTTACTGCATGGAAAGTATACCTCAAAAACTCAGTGAATTAAAAAAGAAATTATTTGTAGATGTTTCTGAGAACAGACATCAAGATAACAAATGTTGGGTGTGGATAAAGGTGAGAAATACAAAATCAGATTATTACTCTGAATAGTTCACCCTCCTCCCTTCAATGTATAGTACTGATATTTTGCTTTAGTTGTGCAACTCCAGCCTTAGAACTTAAGAGAAAACTGTACATTTATCTATGTAGTAAGGTGCAATTAATGTCAAAAGCTGGATTCTTCTAAAAAATTAAAAATGACAGTACATGAGATTACCAACAATATTTGAACATGAGCTGAAAACTGAGCAAACACTAAACTGTGGTGATTTCACCAAGGGAATATCACTCGGTAGCCATTGTCATTTTTCGATTACCTATTTTTCAAAGTGAATTTATTATTTTCATGTGTATAGTAACTTCATATACTATTTACAATCATTCTAAACCATTAAAGGACTTCTAAGAAATTTTTAAAACAAAAAGTTATAGCAAAATCAAATATAAATTAGTAAGCACCCAAATGATTTATTCATGTATCTGACATCCAATGATTTAGTTGGTCCTAATCTACATCTATCAACAGTTTAGGTCAAATATGACATTCGCAGCAGGCCACGGTGGCTCAGCAGGTAAGAATGCTTGCCTGCCATGCCTGAGGACCCCGGTGCCTGCCCATGTTAAAAAAATATATATATGACATTCGCTTCTATCATGTTAGACATCCTCAGGCTTCTGTGCAAAGGTGGAGTGAAGGAGCACTACAGCTGCTGGAGGACACAGAGCTCACTGATTGACAAGGAATAGTTTCTGATGTATTAATACAGATGCACAGAATCCCTCCAGAAGGGTACACAGAGAACTAGGGCTAGCGCTGCACTGGGATGCAGGGAAATGAGGATAGGAGACTGACCTTTTCACTCCATGTTACTTGTACTGTATCAACTTGTTTTTTGCCATGGGTAGGCTCTGGGAATTGAACTCGGGTCTCTGGCATGCTGAGAATTCTGCCACTGAGCCACCATTGCACCACCCTGTACATATCAACTTTTTAATTAACCACATGAAAGCACAATTCTGACAAGTAAATAACTTACGAAAATAAATGATCAGTTCCACCGGGTTAGAAAATTTCTTTGAAAGCAGAGAAACTGTCTTGAGGATTCCCCTTCCCCTGAAGTGTTTTATATACACGTGCTCTACAGACAAGACAATTTTCTAAAATAAAGTTAAACTTGATTCAAAGCATTTTATATAGAATTTTTAGTTACTTCAGAAAAATAAAAATTTTAAAGTACTCCAAATTTGTCCTATTTTGCAACACAGAATAATGTAATAAATACTAAATTAATAAACCTAGAGTTTACCTGCAATTTTGGGAAAAATCTCTTCACCTCCATGGACCTGTTTTCTAATCTAGAAAATAGCACTGTGTATGAGGGCAAGGTTTAATATACGCCTTTCAGATAGTTTTAAAAATCTTGTATGATTTGATAGAAAATAATTATGAAAAACAAAATCACAGTCAGAAACTAGAATACAGGTTACAGGGGCTGAGGGTGGGGGTATGGAATGGGGAGTTAATAAACGTTTACCTGGCACAGAGTTTGTTTGTGCTGATGGAAAAGCTTGGTAATGGATAGTGCTGGTGAATGTAATTACCACTCAACTGTATATGTGAGTGTGGTTAGAGGGGAAGTTTTACATCGTATACAAGCTGTTGAGAAAGGAAACACAGGCCAGGACAACACAGCGAGTACTAATAAACTACGGACTCCAGTAAATAGTAAATAATTCATCAACTGTAACAAAGGTACCGCCCTAATGCAAAGTGTTAATAATGGGGGAAGGGGTGGTGTATATGGTATTTCTGTATTCCCTGCACGATATTTCTGCAAACCTACAACTTCTTTAATAAAAAAATATTTTGGATGGTTAAAATTCTCTAGAATATATATTTTCTAAACAACAGCTTTACTATATAATTCACATATCATACAATTCACCTATTTAAATTGTACAATTAAATGGCTTTTAGAATATACAGTTGTGCAACTATTACCACAATCTCAGAACATTTTAATCATTCCCCCTCAATCATCCCCAAACACTTTATACTCATTGGCAGTCATGCCCCTCTTTCTACTGCAGCCCCCACACCAACTCTAGGCAACAGGATGTGGACTACAGTGTCTCGATTTGCTTGTACAGTTATTACACATGAATCAGAGCAGAGTATATGGTCTCCTGCGACTTGCTCCTCTCACTTGGCATCGTGTTCTCAAGTTTCATCCACAGCTCGATGGGGATTCGTTCTCGCGGCACGTCATTTCTAACGCCAACATTCCCCTGTACCGATGGACCACATTGTGTCTAGCCATTCACCAGCTGATGGACATTTGTGCACAAACTTTTGTGGGGACTGTTTTTTGCATTTCTCTTTTGTAAATAACTAGGAGAGGAATTGCTGGGTCATATGAGAACTCTGTTTAATTCCTTATGGAACTGCCAGATTGTTTTCCAAAGTGACTGCCCCACTTTACATTCCAACCAACAGGAATAAGCAGGGTTAGGGATGCTCCAACTACTTCACATCCTTTCCACCACTTCATTCTTCTTGATTATAACCGCCCTAGGTTTGATGAAGTAGGTCATCATGGTTTTGATTTACATTTCCCTAATGGCTAATGCTATTGGAACTTATGTGCTTATTTGGCATTTGTACCTATTTCTTGGAAAAATATCTATTCAGATCCTTCACCCATTTTTAAATCAGGCTGTCTTTTTATTGAATGCAAGCGTTCTATGTTCTAGATACAAATTCTTATAAATGATTTGCAATGTCCCTTTCTCCCATTCTGTCAACTGTATTTTCACCTTCTTGATGGTGTCCTTTAAAGCACAAAAATTCTGAATTTTGAGGAAGTCAAATTTATTTTCTTTTGTTTCCTGTGCTTGTGTTATCATACCTAAAAACCCTTGGCCTAATCCATGTTCACAAAGACTTATGCTTATGTTTTCTTCTAAGAGTTTTATAGATTTAGCACTTACAACTAAATCTTTGATACATTTTGAGTTCCTTTTTATATGGTGTGAGACGGTATCCAAATTTATTTCTTTACCATTTTCATACCATTCATTCCAAGTGTATAAAACACATGTAGATATTCTGTTGTCTCAGCATCATTTTTTGTAAGCATATTTCCCACTGAATTGTTTTGGCATCCTTGTCAAAAATCAACTGACCATAAATATGAGGGTTTATTTTTGGCCTCTTAGTTCTAGTCCACTAACCCATATGTCCATCCTTATGCCAATACCACAGTTTTTATTCTGCAGCCCTATAGTGTAAGTTTTGAAATCAGGGTGGGTGAGTCCTCCAATTTTTCTTTTCAAGATTGTTTTGGCTATTCTTGGCCCCTTAAAATTCCATATGAATTTTAGATTCACCTTGTCAATTTCTGCAAAGACAGCTGGCACTTTGATGGGGACTGCACTGACCACAGATCAGTTTGGAGAGCGCCATCCTGACAACATTGTCTCCCGATACGGAGCATGGGGTGTCTCACCATTTATTTAGGCATTCTTTCAAGAGTATCTCGTAGTTTTCTGAGTATGAGCTTATACTTCTATATGCTACATTTATTCCCGTATCTTTTATTCCTTTTGATCCTATTGTAAATAAGGTTTTAATTTTGGGATTATTCACTGCAGGCATATAAAACACAGTGGATTTCTATATACATTGATCTTGTGTCCTGTAACCCTGCTGTACTCATTTGTTAGATTTTTCTTTTAGTGGATTCCTTAGGATGTTCTATACATAGAACTGTACGATCTGCAACTGAGTGTTTAGCTTCTTTCTAATGTGGATGGCTTTAGAGTTATAGGGTGCTTCATAAATTAATGCACAGCTTAATATTTGGAGGCAATAATTATAAAATAAATACAACATATATGACTTAGATTAGTTTTTTATGAAGAAAAGTTAGGGAAAGAAAAAACTGCTAGAGAAGAAAATGAAAACCAAAAACAGGCCCCAGAATTAAGAGACCGCACACTGGGTTCTCGTTCCTGCACCACAATGCGTCAGCAGTGTGTGGCCCAGCTCTAAGCTCCACTTTCCAAACTCTTTTTCCGTCAGACATGCCTGCGGACTTGTGCGGGTACCTGAGGAGTAGCTTTCCTCAGGTTATACAGCCTTGAAAACTGTGATTTTACTACACATATCGTTCACCCTCTCCTTGTCCACTTTTGCCCCTCACAAAGGAGAAAGATGATCCTAAACCTGGAGGAGGACACTACAGGTATTTTCACATTGGGGGAAAACATAACTCTCAATAAAGGCATTAACAGAGGACATTACGTGAATGCAGGCAATTATAAAGAGTCAGCCAGAATACAAACATTGAACAAGATTTTGGAAGGAACAAATAAAAATAAGCAAATACATGGGACATTTATTGGCTAATACTATGGTAAAATTTTAAAGCTACAAATACACATTAACCAATAAGGATATAAGTGTGTGGTAAAAATATATTATCTGAAGTTTTCACCACAGAGGATCATATTTTAAAATTGGAGTTTTAGGTAACAGTTTTTATTACAATTTTGGTTAAAATGGGAGAAGTGTTTTAGGACATATAAAACTACATTACACTTTTCTACCAAATATTAAACACCTCTCTGTTCTTGGTAAAGCTGACGATACTAGGAAAATAAACTATTCTTAAATATTTTAAATTTAATTTCAAGCGCTTTGGAACCTTAGTTTTAGCCTCTGACATAAAGGAAGGGGACTATCCAGACAAGTATGAGAATCATCTTTTTCTTTCTGACATTGCAAAAAATTCAGAGAGCTCTGTGCTGGATCTGAGGAACGCTTTTCTTCATGTCCAGCCGTTTTAGGAGCCTGGACACGCTGTTCACTTTCTTCAACATGCGTCTGAGGATTGCTCAATCTGCTAGTGTCGCTTTTCTCGAACTGGAACAGGTTATACTTCTGAGAGCACTGCTTTCCTTCCTCAGTAGTGTACTTAGCTTTCCCAAATGCTGGGACACTTTCTTCATCAGAGGAATATCTGTCAAGGCAAACAGTCTTTTTTGCTGCAACTCCCCCAGTGCTTTGGTCGTTAACTTTTCTACCATGATTTAAAGTAGTATCTGGTAGACCAATTCTAACACTAGAGGCCTTTACTACTGGGTTATGGACAGAATGAGATATAGAAGTGTTCACTTCATAGCTTTTTTGAAACAGCTGGTCTCCTTTTAGAACTTTAGAGTTTCTGGATTCATTTTGCAAGTGAATTCCTGGAAGACCCTTAGACAGACGTGACCGACAGGGAGAACTGCTGTTAGCAATACAAGGCTCTTTCATCCCACATAGGGACAAAGTTCTCAGGTCAGTATCTGGCTGAACATTATCCAGAGAATAGGATGATTTTAAACGTATTCGTTCCTTTAAAGGCAAATCCTGAAGTTGTAAATGAGTAATGCCAGAAAGAAGGTGTTCTTCAAAACTAGCCTTGTGGAGATTCCAATCCAATACTTGTCTGATGTTTGTGGTGCACTGTTGGGATTCATGTGACCGATGTTCTGGGATATTTTCAAAGCTATTGCTGATGGCTGCTTTAAGTTCCGACTTAGACTGGTGTGGGAAAGCATTCCCTGGAATAGGTGGAGAATTACTAAAAGAAGTACCTTCCCAGTCGATGGTGCTCAAATGCAGATCAGCAATCACAGATATATTATGAGGTGAAATGTTGGGTTGACTAGATTCTGAAATGAAGGATTTACTGATAGTTTTAATTTGAGGTATAGTCAAAGGACTTGGAGATCTTAATTCTTCTTGTGGGTTCACATGGGAAGCATCTTGAGGTAAAAGCAAGCTGTTCATTGACTCAGAAATAGATTCCTGGGGCAATCTAGAATCAGGTGAAATTTCCATATTTAATTTAGAATTCTGTTTAGGAAATGATTCACATGTAGGTTTTAAAGTCACATGAGATGAAAAACTCATTGTATCATCTGATTCTTTAGGCATATAGTTTCCTTTAGGTTTAATTCTCGTACCTGAAAAGAAAAAAAAATTAAAATCTATTATATTTTCCTAATATCAGTTAAAAAATAAACTGAGTAGTTCATATCAGAAATCTTCTATATGAACAGTTTTCACTTTCTTTTGGCCTCAATGTAATTCTGGAAACTGTTATATAACACAATATGATACAGAATTTTCCATCGGAAACAAAACTATAACCAAGTTGTTTTCCTGATCAAGTTCTAGAAAATAAAATGTACCTAGAACCAAAAATATGATACATATAGCAGTTGTTCAACAATTTGTTAGTATAGTAATTACTATTACCACTAGGTTAATAAGTAGACACAGAACAGAACGGTGTTTATTCCTGACTTTTCAGCTTTGAAAGAAAGTAGGCAAAGATACAGAAAACAAGAGCACAATCCTCACTATTGATTTTATAGAACTTACAGCAAAATTGAGACAAGACAGATTGAAACAGAAAAGTTGGCTCTCTGAAACTGTGGGTAACTTAAGCAACCAACAAACCCAGTACTTACTTTTCTGTCTCTTCCCGTTCTTTTCTAACTTTTGTTTCTGATAACTAGCAACAATCTCAGGATAGGCTGCTTCAAACAACGATTCTTCTTCTACTGTGCGCAGAGCCAGTTCTCCATATTGTTCATCTTCTGTGACATAATGTTCTAAAAGATTAAAAATAGGATAAAACAGCTCTAATTACAGATTTAAAAAATTCCATTTTTCTCCAGGTAACTGGAGTTTACCAGGTAAACTAAGTCATTCACAATGGATAATTGATTGCTTATCTTGCTTTACAGTACCTTTGTTTTAATAATGCGTGGTACTAGTACAAAACTGATTTTCTTTTGTCTGGGAAGAGATTCTTTTTAAAATCAGAACTTGCTTCAAAGATGATAGGGGCAGCTTAGAAATTGTTTTAATTTAGTCTAAGAAGTGTTATAACTCTGGATAAGTAATGGGAATAGACTGTTTCCTAAAACTTCAAACATTAGCTTTCTTTTGTGGTCACTTCTTAAAAGAACAGAATGGAAAGGATAATAAAAAATATTCCTATTCCTGGAATTGATTCAGAGGTTATCCATCACTTGAGGATATTCCTAGGCTCACTGGACTCACAAGTGTCTGCTAAATGACAATGAGAGCGCTTGTACACAAATTTACAATAATATATAATAACCTACATAGATTAGATCCTTGTATTTACTCTATATGTGAGTGAAACTGTACAAGAAGCCAAATTATAATGAGAATGTTGGATGATTTAAAGCAGAAACAAAGCAAATTGGTGATCCTATAGTGCTTCTTAGCTACAACTGGCTTGGGGTACATTTTCTCCTATAAGGGATGGCTCCCAAAAGGAAGAGTGAAAGTGATCCTAGGTCCTCTATCCTAGACAGGGGAAATCAACTGCCAAACAGGGTTAATATAATTTTCTTTCCTAAAAATATACTACCGTTGGTGGAACATTTCTTAAACACTTTTCAACATTCAGCCTTCTATTTACCAATCACTGCTTGGAATGGTTTATCTAGTTTTTATACTTTCATTCTTCAAAATTATGTACACCTTAAACCATCTAACAAATCGACTCTCTCACCCATTCAAACATAATTACACAATCTAATTTCAAAACCAAGTAGAAGTGGATTTGAGATTTTCATTTTTAATTATCTATGCCTTTGATTTTGGAGCTAACTGAGAATTCACTTTATCTCTGTTTATAGCAAAAGACTAAACTGACAACTACAAATTTCCATGAAAATAAACAGCATAAAAAAGGAGAACAAGAGTACACTACCTGGCAACTCAATTTCCTTAGAAGCAGCTATGTATGAAATCCAATGACTAAACCATTTGTAAAAGCATTTTCTTGAGATAAGAATCAAAACTATTTCAACAACAATTTTTAAAAAGCATCAATTTAAGACATTAAAATAAAATCACTTAAAGTTTCAATTAGGATAAAATAACTAATTTATCATATTTACCATTAGTTAAAGTGATTTAAAATACAGTAATCTATGAAATTATCCATGATACATATGATATGCTCTATATTTTTAATGTACACACTAATATTTTACATGTATATATTCTCTGCTAAACATATATGGTTATATGTTTTAAATTAAACATTTTGCTTAAAGGTTCTACATACCAGGCTTTTCCCATTCTATTTCAAAGCAATGAACTCCATTTCTGATTCGGTTCTTAACAATTCTGAAAAATAAATTCATATGCTGAGGTCTAATTGCATGAGTTATCTGGAAATTTTCAATTTATAGACTTGAATGACCCAGTCTCCACTTATTTTTATTCTAAGTAAAAATATTAGGAACTATCTCCTGGTTATTCATTTGACTAGACCATTCAAAAATAATTTTGTTGCTAGGTGCAAAAGTTGCTAGATTCTCTCAATATATTATTTTCATTATTATGCATTTTCACATTCATTAATCAATCTTTGGGCTTAGTAAAATTTTATTTTCTTATTTCAAATTTGCTGGTTTGGAAGAGACTGTATTTCTAATGGTTTAATGCTTACCCTTAAATGTTTACACCCATGCTTTGGGAGTTTTAATATCATCATTTATGTCTCAAGAATTATGAAATATTTATATGTGTATTTTTCCAGTGTATTAAATTAGCCAAATATGTTGTATTAACATGTTCCCTCGGTTCACTTTTCTTCTTACTGAAGTACATCCTTTAATAGGGCTTTTAACAAGGTTTTGTGAGTGGTAACTTCCCTTAGTCTTTTATGTGAATGATACTTTAATGACCTCTAGGTTGCCAATTATTTTTGTGCAATACTTTAAAACTGCTCTATCCCCTTCTGGCATCTATTAGTGTTATAAAAGATGTATGCCATCAGGCTGCCATTTCTTTGTAGGTTTTATTCTCTTTGATACATTCCCCCAATCTTTATTTTGAAAAATTTCAAGGCTTCAGAAGAGTTACAAGAATAGTACAACGAACAACGTAAAATGAACATTTTTTTCAATTTGCTTTCTCTTATTGTTCTGTTTACTTACTTCCTGAACCATCTGAAAGTTCATTGCAGGTATGTCTTGTGACAGATCAGCACTAAATACTGCAGCCTGTCTATGCAGGGTAATTTCCTACATGGGTGTGATGCCCCATCACACTCTGGAAACTTCACACTGCTAACAATACTATCAGCTAATATACAACCCTTATTCAGTTTTCCCCAGTTGTCCTAAAATAAATGTTATGGTTTAAAAAATAATAACAGAATCTAATCAGGGTCATAATACATTGCTTTGCTATTTCTCTTTAATGTCTTTTATGCAAGAAACATTTTCTAGCTTGTTTTGTCTTTTATGACAATCATATTTTTGAAGAGTCCAGGATAGCTGCTCTATAGATTGTTCCTCAAATTTGATTTATCTGATTGTTGTCTCATAATTGCTTTCAGATTAAATATTAAACATAAATGGTGCAGTATCTTTCTCAGTGCACCACATTAAGAGGTACACGTCAGTTTATTGTCCTATATTAAACATTTTATTGTGGTGTCTGCTGTATTTCTTCACTTCTCATGGTAGCCGTTTGTCCTTTGTAATTAATAAGTGACACGATACTTGAGACCGTGATGATTGTGTATGACCTCTCAATTTCTCCTTTTTTTTTGTATGGCAGGCACCGGGACTCGAGCCCAGGTCTCCGGCACAGCAGTCTAGAATTCTACCACTGAGCCACTGTTGCACTGCTGTCTCCTCTTTCTAAGGTACCATTTTTCCTTTGTTATCAATCTGTAGAATGATTCTTTAGACTCACTTTTTCTCCAGCAATCTTTTACCCAATGGCTTTAACAACCATTGATGATTCTTGTCTGGTAGATTTGGTCCTTTTTAGGGTTTTCCCTTTATCCTTGATGCCAATAATTATATTTTCAGGTGGGATTTTTAAAATTTATCCTGTTTCTACTTGTTGTGTAATTTGACCTGAGAATATCTGTCTGTCTTAAATTTTGGAAAACTCTCAGACATCGTCTCTTCAAAAATTATTTAGCCACCTTTTCCTCTATTGGCATTTAGAAATATACTGGAACATCTCAAAATACCTTCTGCAATTACAACTATTCAAGTATTCTTTTATATGAACTCTCTGTGCTGCCTTCTATGTGACTTCATTAGCACTGTCTTCCAATTCATTAATTCTTTTTGACCAGGTCAGCCAGAGTCCCATTTATTGCTTTTTATTTAAATGATTATTTTTCTTAATATTGCTAGTTCATTTTTTATCGCCATTCACTTAAAATCATTTCTTGTCACTTTTGTTTCATAATTCCATCTTCTCAGCTTTTTGACATATGCCTTTAATCGTTTCATTGAGTACCCTAACATTCTAACCCCCCCCAAAAAAACCCGAGTGAATTTATATTCTAATTTTTTCTAACATCATATTTCTACATGTATTTTCTTTTAGCTCTGTCCTCACCTCTATTTCTATTTTGGGTAACTTCCAGCAGGCTTTCTGGGTCTCAGGCAGTGTTTGGTCACAGTTTTTAATCCTCTATCCAGCTTCCTTCTAGGAACAGGGGAATTCCACCTAAGGCAGTGGATTTTAAACACTAAGCCGGACTGCACTGCCATCCTGGACACTGGTCCCTGTTCGTCTTCTACCTTACAGGGACTTACCCCCTGAATGTGACTGTGGCTCCTGGATCTATTCAGGGTTCTGCAAGTCCATAGTTTCAGTCCCACATGCATTTCACACTTTTCCCTTTTTGGTCCACTGAAATAGTTATCTTGTTAAGCCTGGCTATACTTTGCATATTCACTTTTTATAATGTATCATTTTTGTATGTTTGAAGCAGAGAAGTATGTCAAAGCATGAACTCACTGTACAAGTCCATGAATAAGCTTTCAATATTCTAATAGGGCTTTCCTCCATTTGTATAAAACAAGGAGCTATATATCCCACTATTAAAGATATTAAGGAGAATGTTTGAGATCATTAGATATACAAATGGAAACACAGAAACTTCTTTGTACAACTCTTTATATTACCGAATTGGCTGTAGTTGATTAGAGTTCTTTCTACCAAGTTTTCTTTCTATCATGTCATAATGGGTCAAAAGCACCAACAATTTCTCACATGCATAGTGATTGGGCCACTCCATTTTTTCCAGAGTAAATCTCTGTAAACAGAATAAAAATAAAAACAAGATTTCACTGTACCTCTTAAAGACAAATAGTTTTGAGGTGGTATATATTTCTTTTCTTCAGAATTAACACTAGTTAATCAAATGTGGATTTTTCCAGAAAGAACACTGAGCTTCCTAAGGAGGCCGTACTGCAAGATTAAGTGTGAAGGTTTCCGACTTGAATCCCACCCAGTCTGACATTTCTTAATGCTGGGTAAGTTACTTAGCCTTTCTTAGTCTCAACTTGCCCATGTGTAAAATGGAGATGATAATATAAGCTTGCTTGAAGATTAAATGAAATTACATGTAGTGTGCTAACTATAATAGGAAATTTAAAGTGTTCAATATATGTTGGCCATCATTATTATCAGTGTTATTGTTAGGGACAGGTAGTTACAATCTTCTGAGCTATTCTGTGACCCTAGCTAGCTACTATACTAGAGGCTTAAATACATAATTGAATTTAATCCTCATGGTGATATCATGAGATAATATTATTTCCACTTAAAGGCCAGCACATACCCAGGATCATTCAGTTAGTAAAGTGAAAGACTTCCAAATTTAAACTTGGGTCACTGATTACAGACCCAGTGCCACTATAAACTCTACTGCCTTCCACAGTCGTATACATGATTCTGATATTCTTTGGTTATTAGCCCCTCCTCCCTCAATATATCTCTAGATACTACATAACTGTTTATAGCTAATAAGTCTTTTAAAGAAAAGCATAATTATGGTTTGCTTATTGTCTGCAAAGTATGGTCTCGTGTGGCAGAGGACTGAAGATCATATATGGGCAATCAATAGCTGTCTGTTTCAAACTACGTCTCAGACCAAACAAACTGAATAAGCCCACCCTACCTATTCAGTAGGCAACTCCGTACTATAAAGTAAGGACGCATTTTCAGATACCTGAAACAATAATAAATCAGGTCTTTGGTACCTGATTACCTTCACCAATTCATCCTTGGTCAAAAGAAATTCTTGAATAACCTAACAAGAAAAAAGAATACAGGAATTGAGACTTTCAATTTTTAAAAGAGTGTCTTAAAATAAACACATAGTTGAAATATTATTACCTCATGGAATGGGAAGCCTTCACAACTGCAAGCTTTTCTGAAAATAAATTACATACACATTATCAAAAAAATCAGTCAATTTCAGACAGACTTGAAAATCAACTCGTCCCAACTCCTTCCATTTATGAAGATGTCCTTGTACGGAATCCCCAACAGCCATCCAGATTCTGTTGAATAACTTCTGAATTACCACCTTGTGAGACAGCTAATTTTTTAATAGAATCTAGAAAAAGAATTTTTTTTAGCAGGCAGGTACACAATACTGTTTTCCTTTAACATAACTGCCACTGACCTAACTCAAGATATAAAAAGCCAGGTATTTAGACAGACAATTTCTCAACCATGAGAGCCAACCATTGTATTTGTCATTTAAGAGAGAAGTCAAATGATTAATAGTATTGTGCTCATTTGTCTTTCCCAGGGAAAATAACTTTTATACCACAGTTGTTACCAAAACAGTCTACACTGCAGGGATACATGGAAAACACAGTAGCACATGAAGTCAGTCATGGTGAACAGCTTATGCACAGAGGTGCAACGTTTTTCTGCACCACATTTTGTTTCTATAATGAAAATGTATTCTTTCCTTTGTGGCTCACTAAAAGTTAGGTTAATTTTGTTTTTACCATTAATTTACTCAATTTATTAGTGAACCCAAAGTTTCCCTGTTCTTATTGCTGTTTTTTTTACATGGGCAGGCACCGGGAAACGAACCTGGGTCCTCTGACATGGCAGGCAAGCATTCTTGCCTGCTGAGCCACCATGGCCCGCCCTCTTATTGCTGTTTTGGCCTGCAACAATTTCAGTTATTCTTTTGCAAAGCACCTTGGTTTTGCTTGTAATCGAGGACTATACATTTTTCATAATAAAGTTCTGAAAAACAATTCTTCCTTTACTATTATCCTATTGCCAGAATGAATTTTTGTAGGTTTAATGTACTCCAAGATACATTAAAACAACCATATACATCACTATCAACAAGCCTTGTAAGTTAATCATTTTGCTGCAATAGAATTAAAAAAAGGCAGAAATTGATAACCATACAGGTTCATTAGTGTGCTACAAAAAAAATCACTTTATTTTGTGAACGCTTTTTTAAGAAAACATCATTTGCATATCTAGAACTTATTTTCAAACTGCATATATGAAGGGCATTACCACACCAGAATGTGAAGCTACAATAAGACAATTTTAGCATTCCTGGAGAAAATACTTTGCAGTAGGCGCATATGTCTGGTCAGGTTTTACAACAGAGTGGCACATCACATTGAACAAGCACCTTTTTTTGTTACAAAAAAAAATCTTTCCTTAAGAACTTGCTTATTTATACTATTTTAAAAGTCGGAAGCAAATATTCCTTCACCCTGGTCTTCTGCACTTAGCATGCAAAAAGAGGCAAAGGCACATACTGTTTCCCTACAGTCAATAAACACTTTCCACCATAGCAAATCTCCCTTTTTTACAGATACCAGAACTCTACTGCCACATGGGCAAGTCAATCTAGAGGGCTTAGACAACAGACGGACCAATTTTAATGCATTTATTTCTTCAGCTTGTTTTCATTAAAAGTTTTGTGAAGAGGAAATCCAATAAATAATAAAAAAGGGAGGAACATGTCCTGAAGCAAATAGTGTTAATACATTTGTAAACAAGGTAAAATTGCTCAGCTTAAAAAAGACAAAAATAAAACCATTCACAGATACCACATCTGTTAATTTCAAGGGGCTGGGGGTCAGAGGTGGCTAGTACCATAGTTATTTCTCTCCTTGATCATCTATCTCTTCTCTCTCCTCCTAGAGAGATCCACATTAGATAAAGCAAGCACTCACTCTTTCCTGTTTGAGGGTTCTGAGATAACACTGCCAGCAACAACAAAGCTAGAACCACTAGCCCTGAGAGAATGTGAAACATTCCTCAACATATTTTTCTCTTCCTTTGCAGGAAAATTACCTTTAAAGGTAAATCTGCATCAAGAAATCTGTTCAGGGTGGGCCACGGTGGCTCAGCAGACAAGAACGCTTGCCTGGAATGCCAGAGGAACTGGGTTTGATTCCCGGTGCCTACCCATGTGTTAAAAAAAAAAAAAAAGAAATCTGTTCAACTCACAGATCTGGAGGGTCACGAGGAAGATAAGCTTTAAAGCATCTGTCACTGAGATCTACAGGTACTGAATTTCTTAGCAGGCTATGCCCTAGTGAAGCAGATGCAGCTACTGGGCAGGGGGAGGAAAGAACATACATCTTGTCCTTTACATGGATAGTTATGTTTGGGAGATGATCCTCAGCTCCGAAAAAGGATTCATTTTTCTAATGAATTAAACAGAACAGTTCACTTTAAATGGTAGCTCATCTTGTTAAGCCTAGGTTTTGCCAATGACTTGAACTAAAAACAATTCAAACCACCAGGTCATGCACAGTCAATGAATTAAAACTCGCTACAGTGAGGAATAAAAGGATATAAGGACATTTGAGAGAAAAACAAACCCTATTTATTGAAGAGAAAACAAAGAACTCTTCAGTGTATTTTGTATAGGGTAGGGAATAGAGGGAGAATATTTTTATGGTGGCTTTAGGATGGAAGCACTTCAGACAGTCCCCTACCCCAATCTCCTAATCAAAACTGTGGTAGCAGTGGCAGAGCCAGAATGCAACCAAGCCTCTGAGGTACTTGGCCCCCACAACTGTGTCCTGTGGCTGCAGTCCTGTCCGCGCTTTCCACAGCTCCAGAGGAAGTGGCTACTGCCCATTCCAGTGGACCCAACATCAAAGGCTGAAGTCGTAGGAATGGAGCCCTGTGGGTGTTGAGGGCAGCCAGGCCCTGGTCACAGAAGGGCATGCCTTCTGCCCACTACTCCTGGGAAGACTTTGGAACCTGGAGAGGGCTCCCCTCACAACAGAGGCCATCAGCCTGCGGGGTCTGCAGGAACCATACCTCTTGAGGCAGGTCACAGGCTGAGCTGAGGGCTCCAGCTTCCAGCAACAGCGGTGGGGGTCTGGGTGAGGCGCAAGGGCTTCAGTGTACTGGGCGGCCGGCTGGCGTCCTGCCTGCGGTTGTTGCCCACAGCTATGTCATGGGGATGTTGGTGGGGACAATACAAACACAGGTGTATCACGACTGAAAACATGGGTTGAAAAGCCTGGGAAAACTTACTTTCTAATGCTGTTCTCTAGTGCACTCGGTTGATTATCACTTTCTGTGCAGTGCCACTCGCTGGGAGGGCAGAACTCACCATCAGGCAGTAAACAATATCCATCGCTTTCACATAATTTGCATCCATTATGCTCATGATCCTTAGGTGAACCTTTGCGGAGACAGGACAAACTATGGGTTCCACTTTGTTTTACAATTACCTTCCACGTACATTTTGCATGTGTATGCTCTTATCCAAACTTTCAAAAAATAGTAAGTGCTCAGCACAGTGCCTAGCGTAAAGGCTTCTCACATATTTTGGTTGAACAGAGAAATGAACATGGCAGTAATTCCTAGGATAAAGTAGATCTATAGCCATTACTATCACATGGCATTATTTTTTGGGAGGGTGGAGGGCAACTTACTGTTCTATCTGAAATCATACATTTATAATAAGTAACAATGGAAAACTTCGTGGTTTATGTGGAAGCTACATGCAGGAAAGGTAGGATGGTAACAAAGGCTCCATACCTAAACTAAATGTCAATAATAGGGGACATAAGGGAGGGGTATGGGATTCTCTTTTTGTTTCCAGGAGAAATGGGAATGCTCTCATGTCGACTGTGGTGGCGAGTGCACAATGATGTGGTTATGAGAGCCGCCCTTGATGGCTCACTTATGATTGATTGTATGGTGTGTGACTAAAACTATTACAAAAAAAGGAGGATGTAATTTTTAGTACAAAAAAGACTATTTACTTAACAGATTCGTGAAATGGTTTCTTTAATGAGCATACGAAAAGTATACAGCTGTAATTACCTTCGCCAGTATCTTATTCTCAATGATCTACACATTTTCAAACTATGCTTGGAAGAGGATCAAATTATGACTGTAGCACAGGTGTGGGGCCCTAGTTCCTTTAAAAAGAAAGTGCAAATCACTTCAACATTGTTTTGAGAATTTGGAAGAGCATACATACTTCATATGACCTAAAACTATCATTTATTAGGTATCAAAAAACCACAGGATGGCATCCATCCTAATCTATAAAAACATTTCATTTCTTCCATCATCCCATCTACAATTTAACAGTGTTAAAACATATTAAGACAAACAGATGAAGGAGAGTTTCTTTCAAAAAGTATCTCCTAATCTCTTGTGGGAGTGAAAGGATTTTTGTAGAGCACATTGAGTGACAACTTTATTTTCCCACGACTACTGAAGAGGAATCAAGCTATTTTAAAAAACAGTGTATATGTAGTTGAAATTAAAGTCTATTTTTACACACAATAAAAATGCATTGTAGGACCCCTAAGAATCATTTAAGTATGTGAATATAAATCAGTAACATAAAAATAACTGGTTTCAGTTCCATTTTCCCAGGAGATTTATTAGTATATATTTTATTCTTAAAATGGATTTCTACATTAAAAGCAGATGATAGCTTTAAGATCTAAGTAATTTGCTATCACCGTTTGAAACTGCACTTACCCTATATTTTACTATTTATGTCACATTATTTCATTCAAGATAATTTACTTAATGCTTACTATGTAACATACTGTGTCAGATATATGTGACAACTCCTAATTATAAGCAATTTCTAATCTAGTGGGGAAGACACTGTAAAAGGCTTATATAGGTTTGTAGAAACTACGACAAGAGCAGAGATGAAAACATGGGTATCAGAGACTAATATTCTGGAGGTCTCATTCCCTAGGTCGCTTACCTGGATGGGAACACACAGAGCAATGAGCCAGGTTTTTAGCAACTAGCAGTTGTGGATCAGAGTAACAAGATTTCTCATTCCACTGATTAAACCTTTAATAGAAAATAATTTTAAAAAGAAAAAATGAATGAGGTCACAAAAATGCCATATTCACAAATATCAGACTATTTTGTTCCCTTTCACCTGTTTACTTCTTATCCCCGTAGAAGTAGACAGTTGCTAACCCAACTTTCTCTGGGAGAACTCTCAGTCTGTGTACCTCAATTTTTAAATGGGGCTCAAGTACAGAGAGCAGAACTGCAAGAGGGGAAGGAGCAGGTGCGTGCACGCCCACACATACATTCTCACACACACTCAGCTGTTTTGTAAGTCAGCAATATATGTGTAAAATAATTTGCATTTGTCCTTTTTTGATTTCGTGTGCCAAATAAAACAAACTGAATCATGTAAGTGAATATTTCTTTATATTAGAAATAAGAGTGAAAGGTAAAGTGTAGCTCTAAACAGCACATTAATCTTCTATGTAAAAAAAACGGTTTCAAAAATTATTGAAACCATTATCAATATCAGGAATTATTGAAAATTATCATCTTCTTAATCTACTATGCATACAACAAACAACACTGCTTTTTAATGAAAGATTCTGAAAATACGTATAATACTATACTGTCTATTTACTAACTGAAATTAATTTCACTTTTGGCTAAAGTTCCAAGTTAACTTAAAACCACCAAGGGGACTGTTAGGTATTAATCATAAAACAAATGTTCTAATTATATTCCTTTATTTATAGACATTAAAGTTTATATTAAAAAAGCTACATTATCGGGGCTAGCCATGGTGGCTCAGCAGGTAGAGTTCTTGCCTGCCATGCCAGAGACCCGGGTTCGATTCCCAGTGCCTGCCCATGCTAAAAAAAACAAAACAGACAAAATAAACAAAGAAACAAAAGCTACATTATTAATTCAGTTCATTGTATAGTATCTGCTATTTAATGTAATTATTTAGCTCTTGGAACTTCTAACTCAAGTATAGAAAGCCAAGTATAAGTTTGCTAAAAATGAGTATTAATTTCTGCTGGATAAGTAACAGAGCTCCAAAAATTAAAAATAACTGGGGAGGAAAGTACTTTTTATAATCCCCCAATGATTCCTTAACTTCATACCAAAGTAAACCTTTTTTTTCCTGCTTTGGCACAGTAATTCCTGATGTCGATAAAGGTTTTATGAAAATCTTAGGTTGGTCAATAGTTTTATAGTTGAAAGTGAAGCATTATAGGACAGAGAACAGTGACCTGAAATGTTTTTCATGGCCATTCCTTCTTCATTTCTACCACTTAACATTGCTTTTCAAGCACTCATCATCTCAAACCTATTGGAGGCTGTGCCCATTTGAATGTATTAAATATCCAAGAAAAGCCACGTTTTAATCCTAACCCAATCTTGTGGGAGCAGCTGTTTCTTTTAATCATGATTCAATACTACAGGTTGGAAACATTAATTATCTCTATGGAGATGTGACTCCACCCATTCCAGGTAGGTCTTGATTAGTGTACTGGAATCCTTTAAAAGAGGAAACATTTTGGAGAGCCAAAAATGCCAGAAAGGACAGAAGCCTTAGAGCCGATAGAAACTTCACAGCAGAGCTGACACAGACGCAGACGCATGGCGAGCAGAGACAAGGATGTACGGAGATGTTTGGAGCCCAGCAGACGTCCCTATCAGATGTTAAGCATGCCAGAACGCAGAGAGCCAAGGGAAGCCAAGAGATGAAAGCCAGCCCTGGAGAAGTAAAGTGAGGAACCCACAGGAACAGAGGCTGAAAGCAATGGAGCCCAGGAGCAAGAGAGCAGCAAACGCAGCCACGTGACTGCTGACAGAGGGGTTAGTGACTCATCAGCCTTTCCTGAGTGAAGGTAACCTCTTGCTGGAGCCTTAATTTGGATACTTTCACTTCCTTAGAACTGGAAAGTTATAATTTCTTAAATATCCTTTTAAAAAGCCATTCCAGTTCTGGTGTACCACTTTCTGGCAGCCTATAAACTAAAACCGAGGCCAAGACTGCTTTAAGCCTCTCGGCATCCTAGGTCTCTTTCTTCTTATTTATCTTCTCACCATCAGTATTACTATTTTAAAAACAATACTTTCACCATGTATATATAATTCACATGCTTCTTAGATATTAAATAGCATAGTTTGTAAACTTCAAAATAACCTATATCTTGAATTCTCAAACTGTGGTACTAAAATTATTGGAATTAATGTATTGTTAAATGTGAAAGCTATAGAAAAAAAGGGCAGTCGAGCAAACTTTCTAATCAAGTGTTGACCATTAAGTATTTGTAACATAGTATAGGCAGTTCATGTATAGAAAAGAAATATACTGTCAAAGTATTAAATGCAAAATTATTTTAATACCATGTTTATCCTTACTCAGTTTTAAAATAGCTGAAAGAGCCTGTGGCAAAATACCCGTGGTTATAAATAAATGCATCTGACATTAATAATTGTGCTGGTAGTGAACTTAAATGCTACAAAATAAAATACAGCTTAGAGCTTATTTTCTGATCTTTTCATTGGAAAACTTCATAATAAATGAAAAATGATTTTAAATGAAAATAAAGATTAGTTTAAAATACAAAACCCTTTTTTGAAAAGCATAATCTTCTTAGCATATTCACTTAGCATATTAACTTCAACAAGAATCAAAGCCCAATGTCATAAGAAAAACTAAGTTTTAGTTACCTCTGAAGTAAACTTTGCCCTTTCAAAATCTGTATAAGTTTTAATGCTTGCTCTTTTCCAACTCCAGGGACTCCCTTTCAGAAAGTGGGGGAAAAAAATTATATATTAATCCTAGGGAGTAATTAAAGTGTCATACATCTGTTCAATAGAAGATTATGCCTCTGAAAGAAAAAATGCTCTTTATATAATGATAGGAAAAAAGATACACTGTTATGTGTAAAACGAAAATTGTAAGAGAGTACATGTTATGATCTAGATGTGTAAATTAAATAACAATTACAATGCTAATTTGTGTAAACAAAAAATTCTGAGTGTTATATACCAACCACAGACAAGTGTTTATTTAGGGGAGAGAGGGACAATTTTAGAGGCTTTCATTTTCCATGCTAATTATTTTGGTGACATTGTAATTTTACAGAACTTCATATTATATTTGAAGTCAGAGAAAAGAAAAATCATTTCACAATATCAAAATTTAATATCCCAAAATCTGGACAGCAAAAGAGAAAAAAGGAGAGTTTCAAGTTAACTTGAAATAAAAATCTTAAAATTAAAACCAGTGTAAGTTCTCAGTATACACATGCACACTAAACACATATTTGTATTGCTAATTCTGGTTTAAATTGAGTCTCCCAGTTTCTAAAAAAGTTTATGAATATATCTTTAATAAGCAGGGCTGCTATTTATCCAATATGGACCAATACAGACATACCAGCATTAAAATACTTCCAATGCTGGTTAGTAAGGAACATTACCTCCATGCATCCTGGGTGCCTGCCTGCACAGGAATCTCTACACCAACCCACCCTCCCCCAGGACCCAGCTCCTAAAAAGGTAGCACGTGGCCCAGCAGAGGCATCTGGAGCCCTGCTCTTTCTTGGAAGAGTATAGCTTTGGCATGCCAGTTGTCGGATATTTTGAAATACTACTCTTCTTGTATCAGCATTTACCTATACCTTAAATTTTTTGAAGCTTTACCTAAAATTTTGAAAATGTAAATTCCATGTTAGTGCATAGTCTTAAAAATATCTACACAGAGCAATGTAAACAGATAGAAATTTTGGTACATAAAGACATTGTACTTAAGGTTGGTTTCTTAAATTCAAATTATGTGAAAATTAGTTTACTAATTTTTCTTAAATTCCACATTATATGGTTTATAGATTTTAGTTATAACTATATATTGGAAATAAGGTCTTTTATTTCAGAATGAGAATTACAATAGCATAATTTTTGTCCTATATAAAAATTTCTTTCCTTCTAAAACCTTTTCCTATTAATTAAAAGAAATATTGATTTATCTATTTGATCACTGATCAGGTTTAATGATTTTTACCATGCAGCTATTCTTTCCCTTTATTCTAAGCACAGGTGTAAAGAAAATCATAAGTCTTTTCTCTTTTAACTTCTCTCAGGGATAGAGGCATTTATTAAAAATATAAAGAATTATCAGCAGAGACAGTCTACATTTTTTAGATACTATATTTAAGAAAATGGGGTTATCTTTATTCTAAACTCATCACTCACCTATTATGCCTCTTTATTACAGAGTACTGTATCACGCATCTTAAGATAGAATTAAAATGTTTTTCTGGACAAAGTCTAATATAAAGCTGAGCAGCAGAAAAGGATGCCTGGCCTAGCCCAGTAATCATGTTGCCTAACAACAGCAGTAACAACACTGAGCGTGTGCACAGTTCAAATGCTACAATGGACACTGAAAGCCAAAAAACAGAAAGAAACCAGTGATTAAAGACTAATACTGGCATGGTATAAAGAAAAGACTAATTCCTAGATTTCCTTAAAAGCATAGTCCCACTTGAACGTGAATCTATTATATTTATCAAGAGTACCAGTTTACTTAGTGTCAAGCTGTGGCATGCCTTACTCTAGTTTATATGTCAGCTTCTTCATGCTCTTTAAAAGGCTGATTATTTCAGTTACTAAATAGCATACAATGTCTAAAAGTATATATTAAACTAGCTTCTTGGTTAGTTAACCATACTATATTCATATTTGTATCCTACATAAGGTACCAGAAGACACCTTTTGCTGAAGAGCACATCGTATGATGGCTTACGCGTACCTTAGGAAGGTAATCACAGCCGAGCAGAACTGCTAGTCCCACCAGAGCATCTCTATTCAGGCCCAGTTTACTCTGGACAGACGACATCTTGTAACAGTCAACATGTGGGTCCTAAAAGTAAGTACAGATTTAATCTTCAAAAAAAACATTTATACATTAAACAGCATTACAAAAAATAATTTGACCAATTATTTTTAAATGTTAAATTATTCCTAAAAATTTAAACAGAAATACTATCCTGATCTCTAGAATCTACATAGAATCTGAAACGTCAACATCAGGAAACAAAGTCACGGTTTCAAAAAAGGCTTAAAAAATAAATTATAGTAGTCAACTTCCTCTTTCTTGCTCTTTGTCTAAAGAAGTACACCTTCATTTCTGAAGTTAAATATTGTAAAATACACCGAAGAAAGTAAACATTCTCCATAACTCTATCATCTAAAGCTGACTATCATTACCAACTTGGTGGAGATTCTTCCAAAAAACATTTTATTTGGTACATTTATATATACTAACACACTTATTATCAGGTATTTCTTTATATGAAAAAAGGACCAAGTAAAAATACTATTTTGAAACTTTTTGCATTAATACATCTGGATATCTTTCTGTGTCAATGATACATATCTTTTCAATGTCTTTTTGGGGTTACAGCAGCTGGACGTAGGTGGTGTTTCTCAGTGGGGTTACTATTGGCATTTGGGTAGAGAAAATGTAATTGCTGGCAAGATGTTTAACCTTGCTCCACCCCCCCTATCTAAAATAGCCTCCCCTCCCAACCCTGAATTGTTACACCCAAAATCCCACTGATCGGACCTCTCTGACTGAGATCCACTATTCTGAACCATTTAACCATTTCCCTATCAACTGGCATTTGGTTGTTTCCCAGCTTTCTGGAGTTGCTTACAAAGCTATAATGAATGGTTTTGTGCGTGCCTTCTTACATTTGGAGGGTGTTTTCATAGATTAATTACTAGTAGTGGAGATTCTGGGTCAAAGCAATTCGTTTCATATGTAATTTAGCAGTATGTTATTGAAATTAATTTAAAATTAAGCCATGTGAAACAAGTCATGACTTTAAGAGAGAAATCTCCACTTCAAAGAGAAGGAAACGAAATGGCAAGGATATTTTTAATAATAGCAAACATTTATTTAGCATTTGATATATGCCATGCATTATGCTAAACACTGTATGTCTTATTTCATTTAAATATTTAATCTTTTTAAAAAAGATAACCATAAAAACAAATGCTATAAAGGAGAAAGAAAAAAGTACCTTTGTATTCATAGTAAAATTCCTGTAAACAGTCTGTGCCCCATAAAGGAAAGCATCTCCATCATTGGTGAGGCAGCCATCTACATAACCATTAGCATTGAGGTAGGCACACATAGCTTCAGCTTCCCCTGCAGCCTGGACCCACGGAATTCCTAAGCAGTTTAGCATATCAAGGCACTGAAAAGAAAAAGTGCATGCAAGATGTTTAATTGCTAATTTCTTTGATGTTTAACTTCTGTAACCATTGAGGGCAGCTATTTAGTTTCAAAAATTTGAAATTTGAACACTGACTCAGTAGCTGACTTTATTTTAAAAGTCCTTATCTTTTAGAGAAAGGTAGTAAAATATTGAGTGTGAAACAATACTACGTCTGGAAAGTGCTTCAAAGCAAGTGAGAGCAGGGGCGTGGTTAGAGGTTATGGAAGAAATAATATGGCCATGGGCTGATAACCGTTTAAGCTTGGTGATGGTTTAGTTTTGTATTGATTTAAAATTGTCTATAATAAAAAATTCAGAACTTTTAATGTCAATTAAAAAAGAATTCATACACAATATTTGTTATGGTCAAAACTAATATATTAAGATTCTGGAAAATAATCACAGTAAGATTTACAAATGTAAAACTAAAATAATTTCTCTGACATGATAGCCCAATATGAGCTCATGCAAAGATGCTATTACACGATTTTGGCTTATGGCCTTAAACATCTCCTCTTCATCTTGCTTCCACCTGTTTCATACAACTGTTATGTTGGGGGAAAGCACAATAAGGGTAAGCTATTAGTGTCTTCCCAGGAAGCCAAATGTTTATGCAAGATGGTAATGTCATTTTGCTGATGCAAAAACAGTCCGTGATTTCTTTGGGTTATGATTTTAACCCATTTGAGTAGTTTATAGTTTATTTAGCCCTACAGCCTAGTGTATTTCTTTCTTGTCATATGTCATTCTGTCTCTCTGTATTGGGGAATATTGGATGTGGTGAGAAACAGGGGCTAATTAATTTCTAGAGATTGACAGAATACCACCTCTTGCTGTGACTAATTCTCATGCTACATAACATAATGGAAATCCTTGCTAGATATTGCTCAAACTGGACAAGGTACAAAAAGACTAAGTACTATGTTCAAAAGATACTTTTTAGGACTCTGATCAAATGACAGTAGGGAAGCAGTGTGATGACAGGTGAATTGTCTGGCTGTACCGTAGTTGCTACTATCTTACCCCTAGAAGAGAAGTATCCTTTCATAATAAAATAAGAGATTGAGTTTGAAAGTTACTTCAGTTACACATACCATCTGTCATTCTAACTTGTTTCAAAGAGCCAGAACAGAACTTGTGATAAGGACGGGTGCAATTTTCCATACCCTAGTCTGTATCAAGTGGGGTGGAGGTAGTGTTTAGGAGGACTAATTTGAGCTTTTCATACTTACACCTAAAAGATGGCAATGGATTAGGAGGAAACAGGGCCTAGGAACTGAGTACACAGAAATATGGAAATGGGCAATAGATAAGCAAAAGTGAAACATGCCCAAGAACATCTCAATTACTGTAATAAAGGAATGGGAAGGGATCCACTTTCTCAAGAAGAGATGGACACCTTTTGCTTTAGGTATTATTGCCACGATCCATGATGTTTCCACACAAGAAATAATTGGAATACAGCACAAACTACTTATGGTCCTAAGGTGAAACATTTACTACAAAGAGACAATGTTTAAAACTCACCTAAGAATAAAACAGACAAAATTTCAGAAGACAAGAAAACCGATTACATTATATGCCTTTTAAAAGTAATGCAACTTTCAATACAAATTAATAAGAAAAGCAAGGAAGTGAAGTCAAAACAAAGATGCTAAAAGGTCTATATCCTTAACAGATAAAGGAATTGAACAAGAAGAAAAAATTAAAGCCTCAAGAGGTAAGTGGGGAAAGAACATGACGGCCATTACCTAAAGAGGGATCTACAACTAAGGCTAAATGTTTAACCTCAACAATAAAAGACAAATACATATTAAATGAACTATATTTTTGGTTACTAAACAGCACAAAAATCAACTTCCTAATATCCAGTGTCTGGTATTTGCACTGAAACTGCTTATCTCCTATTGTTACTGAACAAAGTACTCTAGCAAGAGCTATAATATCATTCTTAGACTTTGGCCTACTATTAATCCCACTTAGGGTAATTTTATTTCAAAATCCCAAACAACAAGAAAAAGCTAAACACACCAAAAATGTTCATCATAATTTCACATATAATAGTGAAAAACTGAAAAGCAAGCTGTTCTAGTCTGCCAGAATACAACACACCAAGAGATGGACTGGCTTTTAATAAAAGGGGATTTATTTAGTTAGAAATGTATAGTTCTGCAGAGGAAAGGCAGCTAACTTTCAACTGAGGTTCTTTCTTACATGGGAAAGCACAGGGTGATCTCTGCTGGCCTTCTCTCCAGGCCTCTATGTTCCAACAACTTTCCCCTGGTGATTCCTTTCTGCATCTCCAAAGGCCTGGGCAGAGCTGCTAGTGCTGAGATGAGGTATGCTGAGCTGCTTGGGCTGTGCTACGTTGAGCTCTCTCATTTAAGCCCCCACCAATTAAGTCAAATGTCACTCATTGCAGCAGACACGCCTCCCAGCCAACTGCAGATGTAATCAGCAATAGATGAGGTTCACATGCCATTGGCTCATGTCCACAGCAACAGAGCTAGGTGCCTTCACCTGGCCAAGTTGACACCTGGACCTAACTACCACACAAGCAATAAATACAATCACAAGGAACAATTAACAACTTCACATATGTTGTACAACGATTACAAGTTATGATTCTGAATAGAATGTGGAAATAGGAAAATACGGATATGATATATTCAATGAAAAGTCCAAGGTAAAAACTGCACTATCATAGCAACTCTTCCAGAGTACATACATTTAAGAGATTAAAAAAGAGTAGTAGCTCCTTATTGTTTTAATTATATTATACTTTTTATAGGTGATTTTGCCTCCTAACTTTTATGAGGATATAATATATAACAATTTTATAATACAAAAATATAGTACATTTAACACATAACAATAATTACTTTTTTAGATTGCAAAGATAGCAATGCCCAAGGGGAAGCCAAATATGTATTATACATATGAACCATCACAAATGCTGTATGAGTGAAGTGTGAATAAGACCCATGTATTCTAAGACTTTTTTGAAGTGCTGAAGAGGTTATAACAGGTAATACCTATTGTTCTAGTTTGCTAGCTGCTGGAATGTGATATATCAGAAACAGAATGGTTTTTTTTTTTTTTTTTTCTTTTTGATTTTGGGTCTAAATTCTCATTCTTTCTTTTTTTTTTATTAATTAAAAAAAGAATTAACAAAACAATTAGAAATCATTCCAATCTACATGTATAATCAGTAATTCTTAATAACATCACATAGTTGCATATTCATCATTTCTTAGTACATTTGCATCGATTTAGAAAAAGAAATAAAAAGACAACAGAATAAGAATTAAAACAATAATAGAAAGAAAAAAACAAAAAAAACAAAAACAAAAAACCTATACCTCACATGCAGCTTCATTCAGTGTTTTAACATAATTGCATTACAATTGGGTAGTATTGTGCTGTCCATTTCTGAGTTTTTATATCCAGTCCCGTTGTACAGTCTGTATCCCTTCATCTCCAATTATCCCTTCTCTTTTTTTTTTTTTTTAATTAACGGAAAAAAAGAAATTAACCCAACATTTAGAGATCATACCATTCTACACATGCAATCATTAATTCTTAACATCATCACATAGATGGATGATCATCATTTCTTAGTACATTTGCATTGGTTTAGAAGAACTAGCAACATAACCGAAAAAGATATAGAATGTTAATATAGAGAAAAAAATAAAAGTAATAATAGTAAAATCAAAACAAAACAACACAAAACAAAACAAAAACCTATAGCTCAGATGCAGCTTCATTCAGTGTTTTAACATGATTACTTTACAATTAGGTATTATTGTGCTGTCCATTTTTGAGTTTTTGTATCTAGTCCTGTTGCACAGTCTGTATCCCTTCAGCTTCAATTACCCATTGTCTTACCCTGTTTCTAACTCCTGCTGAACTCTGTTACCAATGACATATTCCAAGTTTATTCTCGAATGTCCGTTCACATCAGTGGGACCATACAGTATTTGTCCTTTAGTTTTTGGCTGGATTCACTCAGCATAATATTCTCTAGGTCCATCCATGTTATTACATGGTTCATAAGTTTATCTTGTCTTAAAGCTGCATAATATTCCATCGTATGTATATACCACAGTTTGTTTAGCCACTCTTCTGTTGATGGAGATTTTGGCTGTTTCCATCTCTTTGCAATTGTAAATAATGCTGCTATAAACATTGGTGTGCAAATGTCCGTTTGTGTCTTTGCCCTTAAGTCCTTTGAGTAGATACCTAGCAATGGTATTGCTGGGTCGTATGGCAGTTCTATATTCAGCTTTTTGAGGAACCGCCAAACTGCCTTCCACAGTGGTTGCACCCTTTGACATTCCCACCAACAGTGGATAAGTGTGCCTCTTTCTCCGCATCCTCTCCAGCACTTGTCATTTTCTGTTTTGTTGATAATGGCCATTCTGGTGGGTGTGAGATGATATCTCATTGTGGTTTTGATTTGCATTTCTCTAATGGCCAGGGACATTGAGCATCTCTTCATGTGCCTCTTGGCCATCCGTATTTCCTCTTCTGAGAGGTGTCTGTTCAAGTCTTTTTCCCATTTTGTAATTGGGTTGGCTGTCTTTTTGTTGTTGAGATGAACAATCTCTTTATAAATTCTGGATACTAGACCTTTATCTGATATATCATTTCCAAATATTGTCTCCCATTGTGAAGGCTGTCTTTCTACTTTCTTGATGAAGTTCTTTGATGCACAAAAGTGTTTAATTTTGAGGAGTTCCCATTTATTTATTTCCTTCTTCAGTGCTCTTGCTTTAGGTTTAAGGTCCATAAAACCGCCTCCAGTTGTAAGATCCATAAGATATCTCCCAACATTTTCCTCTAACTGTTTTATGGTCTTAGACCTAATGTTTAGATCTTTGATCCATTTTGAGTTAACTTTTGTATAGGGTGTGAGAGATGGGTCTTCTTTCATTCTTTTGCATATGGATATCCAGTTCTCTAGGCACCATTTATTGAAGAGACTGCTCTGTCCCAGGTGAGTTGGCTTGACTGCCTTATCAAAGATCAAATGTCCATAGATGAGAGGGTCTATATCTGAGCACTCTATTCGATTCCATTGGTCGATATATCTATCTTTATGCCAATACCATGCTGTTTTGACCACTGTGGCTTCATAATATGCCTTAAAGTCAGGCAGCGCGAGACCTCCAGCTTCGTTTTTTTTCCTCAAGATGTTTTTAGCAATTCGGGGCACCCTGCCCTTCCAGATAAATTTGCTTATTGGTTTTTCTATTTCTGAAAAATAAGTTGTTGGGATTTTGATTGGTATTGCATTGAATCTGTAAATCAATTTAGGTAGGATTGACATCTTGACTATATTTAGTCTTCCAATCCATGAACACGGTATGCCCTTCCATCTATTTAGGTCTTCTGTGATTTCTTTTAGCAGTTTTTTGTAGTTTTCTTTATATAGGTTTTTTGTCTCTTTAGTTAAATTTATTCCTAGGTATTTTATTCTTTTAGTTGCAATTGTAAATGGGATTCGTTTCTTGATTTCCCCCTCAGCTTGTTCATTACTAGTGTATAGAAATGCTACAGATTTTTGAATGTTGATCTTGTAACCTGCTACTTTGCTGTACTCATTTATTAGCTCTAGTAGTTTTGTTGTGGATTTTTCCGGGTTTTCGACGTATAGTATCATATCGTCTGCAAACAGTGATAGTTTTACTTCTTCCTTTCCAATTTTGATGCCTTGTATTTCTTTTTCTTGTCTAATTGCTCTGGCTAGAACCTCCAACACAATGTTGAATAATAGTGGTGATAGTGGACATCCTTGTCTTGTTCCTGATCTTAGGGGGAAAGTTTTCAATTTTTCCCCATTGAGGATGATATTAGCTGTGGGTTTTTCATATATTCCCTCTATCATTTTAAGGAAGTTCCCTTGTATTCCTATCTTTTGAAGTGTTTTCAACAGGAAAGGATGTTGGATCTTGTCGAATGCCTTCTCTGCATCAATTGAGATGATCATGTGATTTTTCTGCTTTGATTTGTTGATATGGTGTATTACATTAATTGATTTTCTTATGTTGAACCATCCTTGCATACCTGGGATGAATCCTACTTGGTCATGATGTATAATTCTTTTAATGTGCTGTTGGATACGATTTGCTAGAATTTTATTGAGGATTTTTGCATCTGTATTCATTAGAGAGATTGGTCTGTAGTTTTCTTTTTTTGTAATATCTTTGCCTGGTTTTGGTATGAGGGTGATGTTGGCTTCATAGAATGAATTAGGTAGTTTTCCCTCCACTTCGATTTTTTTGAAGAGTTTGAAGAGAATTGGTACTAATTCTTTCTGGAACGTTTGGTAGAATTCACATGTGAAGCCATCTGGTCCTGGACTTTTCTTTTTAGGAAGCTTTTGAATGACTAATTCAATTTCTTTACTTGTGATTGGTTTGTTGAGGGCATCTATGTCTTCTTGAGTCAAAGTTGGTTGTTCATGTCTTTCCAGGAACCCGTCCATTTCCTCTAAATTGTTGTATTTATTAGCGTAAAGTTGTTCATAGTATCCTGTTATTACCTCCTTTATTTCTGTGAGGTCAGTAGTTATGTCTCCTCTTCCATTTCTGATCTTATTTATTTGCATCCTCTCTCTTCTTCTTTTTGTCAATCTTGCTAAGGGCCCATCAATCTTATTGATTTTCTCATAGAACCAACTTCTGGCCTTATTGATATTCTCTATTGTTTTCATGTTTTCAATTTCATTTATTTGTGCTCTAATCTTTGTTATTTCTTTCCTTTTGCTTGCTTTGGGGTTAGCTTGCTGTTCTTTCTCCAGTTCTTCCAAATGGATCACATATCTTGGGAACTGCTTGAAGGAATGAAACATATAGAAGCGATGAAAATAAATTATTCCAGTTGCCAGGGTATCATAATGTAGCCCTAAACGAGTGCCCACATCAAAGATGAACCGAGCCCCCTCTCGGCGGTAGCGGGCCTCAGTGGCTGGATCAAGTCCTTCTAGTTGCGAGGGTGTGTGAGCCAAGTCTTTCTTATCCCAGTACCAACATGGTTTTGTGTGGTCCAGGTTTGCCGAAGAGACTGAAGGGCTTGAATTTTCTTTATTCTCCTTCATTTATTGAAGTAGACTTGTTCTTTCCAGAAGGTTCTCTGAAAATGTTAGAATCCCCTTGCCTCAGGCAAACGCCTTAGCGACGTTCCCCCTTACCGACTGCGGCCATCTTGGACGTGGAACTGCCCAGAATGGTTTTTAAAAGGGGGAATTTATTACGTTGCAAGTTTACAGTTCTAAGGCTGTGAAAATGTTCCAATTAAAGCAAATCTATAAGATGTCCAAATTAAGGCACCAACAAGAGGTTACAGGTCGATGAAGCTCAGGGTTTCTCTCAGCTGGAAAAGCACATGCGAACATGGCAACATCTGTTGGCTTTCTCTCCAGGCTTCTTTCATGAAGCTTCACCAGGGTATTTTACTTCTTCATCTCCAAAGGTCTCTGGCTGTGTGGGCTCTTGTGGCTCTAAAGTGTTTCCTCTTTTAAAGGATTCCAGTAAACTAATCAGGACCCACCCAGAATGGGTGGAGTCACATCTCCATCTAATCAAAGGTTAATACCCACAATTGGCCGTGTCACATCTCTGTGGAGATAATCTAATCAAATTTCTGACCTACAGTGCCCATGAGGGCTCAAAAGAAATGGCTGCCGCCATGAGATGGATCAGGATTAAAACACGGCTTCTCTAGGGTCCATAATCCTATCAAACTGGTACACCTATTAGTCCCTATTATACGTTAGTTTTTTTTAGATATACTTTAATTTTTACCACATCCCTTCAAAGATGCCCCCTTTCACAGAGGAAGAAACAAGATTTGGTTAATAATCTCGCTTGAGGTCTTGGAGCTTAAATACCAGAGCCAAACCTTGAACCCAGGTCAATTTCACTTTAATTCTGGACACATTAAAGTTAATGAGTTTTAAACTTACTTTATCTGAGTACAATGTATCATTTAATTAAAATCAGAATAACTGAGTCAAATCTAAATGCTTACCTCTCTTAAGACTGATTTAAAATGTGATCTCCCAGTTTTCTGAAACCGCATTTTTCCAGAAGGCCCATACCGATTCTGATTCCTCTTGTTTATGACATCAGCTTTCAGAATTGGGGGTTCCCCTTCCATTACGAACACCAGTTTTACATCCATTAGTGTTAAAAATGAGACACGAAAAAACAAGTTCCTGAAAATATATAAATTAATAATATGTTAATCTTCATATATTAGTGGCAAAAGTTAAAACAGCCGTATGGTGCAGAGGGAAAGAACATGAGACTAGTATCAAAGATCATGGATTCTTCCACCAACTTGTCCTGTGTGATCGTTGGGCAGTTACTTCACTTTCTGAGCCTCAATTCCTTCATCTATAAGATGAGAATAAAAACAACTACCCAGTTTAGGTTCTTCAATGGCAAGGGACAATGGATATGACAGCACTTAGTAATGGTAAGATGCCTCCCAAAGACAGCACTGTAAGAATGCACAAGGACACTTACTACTCAGCTTTTGTTGAAATTATGAATATTCACTTCAACAAACTGTTTATTATTCATTATTATAAATAGCTATGACCTCAGAGACATGGGCAGAGTCACACAGATCTTCAACACCTGCTTAGTGAGCACCCCTGCTCTGTGCTAGGCGTGGTGTCAGACGCTGGAGGTACAACACTGAACCTCTGCACTCTGGGAGCTTGTGGTTTGCAGGGGAGAAAGAAAAATTTATTTTATTAATAAAACAGAGTATTAGTCTTTTAAATTGTGAGAAGTGTTTGAAGGAAGTAAACAAAGGGCTGACAGAAAATGGCTACATGAATTGGGAACTCTACTTCAGACAAGAGAGGCTTTTCCAAAGTTGATAATCAAAGAAAGGAAATGAAATAGTCATTTGAAGAGAGGTAGGAAGCACATTCTGGGCAGAGGGTTCTGCATGTGAAAAGGGCAAGGCAGGAGAATACTTTGCATTCTTTAGAAATTGAGAAGGCCATTGTGGCTACTGATTTTTGGTATGTTCTGGCATACAATATGTCTGAAAATAGGCATGCTGAATTAGTTGTCTGCAAAAACAAAAGTTAAGATTCTATTCTAAGCGAAATGGAAATCCAGGGAGATTTATGATTAATTGCTATGGAAAAAATGGTTTGGGGGAAGAAATAAAAAGTAGAGGGCAGGAAACCAGTTAAGATGTCACTTCAGCACTAAAGGTTAGAGATGATGTTGGCTTAGACAGGGGTGGTGCCTGTGGACATGGAGGGAAAGTGTGTGAACACAAATACATTTTGAAAATAGAACTTACAAGACCTACTCATGGATTGTATGTGAGGGCGAGATAAAAGAGGGAGAAAATGACTTTCAAATTTCTGGCTTTTAGTAACCAAAGCATCCTAGTGGGTATGTTAAATAGACAGCTAGATATGAGTCTGAAGCTCAAAGGGTAAGAGTTACAAATTTGTGAGCCATCAACAAAAAGACAGATCTAGACATGTTAATCTATTTAAAAATCTCAAAATGTAAAAGAAATAAAGTGGAAACAAAACCAAGACCTCATGAGTGCTGTGCAACCACACCTTTATACTCTGAGAATGTTTCCTCTACCTGAGCTGGGGCTTCGTGACTCTTCCCATCATTTTTTTGACCATCTGTGCCTCACACACCCAGAGGCTCAGATCAACTGCGATGGTTTTCCCACCAAGACTGTGCAAGCAATGGTGTTCCTTAACAGGCTCCAGAATCTGCCACAAATCATTCACTCCCATTCTCAGGATCAGCTGCTGTTATCTGAAACAGTTTTAAAAAGATTGTTTAAAAAAAAAAAAACAAAAACAGGTTCAGAACAGGAATTTAAACAATTCATTATAAGTTGGCTCCAGATATTTGTAAATAGAAGATTCTCTTTATTTCTCCAATAAGTCAGTTTTTCTAGATGCATCAAAAATACCTACAACATTAAAAAAAATGGTGGTGACTAGCTAATAACAAGAACTGAAAAATGTGGAAATGGGTAGAAAACTCTACTTGACAACTTACCTCTCAATTTATATACCTGAAGAAAGAAGAGAACTAGCCCTAAGAAAATCAGGAAAAACAAAACAAAACAGGGTGGGCCACGGTGGCTCAGCAGGTAAGAATGCTTGCCTGCCATGCCAGAGGACCCAGGTTGGATTCCCAGTGCCTTCCCATGTGAAAAAAAAAAAAGGAATCATGCAAACAAAACTAAAGAAAAAACAAGGTGGTTAATGAAGGAAATTGATGAAATGGGGACAGGTGAAGAAACGAGCAGAAAACGAGGGGAATATACAATTATGTTTTCAAAAAGGACATGATTTATATATCGCAGGGTCACAAACGTTCATTGTGGTAAAATAAAAAAAATATTTTAAACAATAAAAATTTAAATAAGATCACGTATAGTTCTACACTCAAAGAAAAACGTTAGTTTTTCCCCCATGCATAGTTAACATATGCATTTTAAAAACAAAATTGACTTCAATTCTGCTGTTGTAACACTGGTATTTTCTGATCCAGTTTTCCCTTATTAAACATCTAAATGTCTTTTTTTATGTTATAACTTGATAAAAATACATAATGCCTGCACTGAAGATCTGGTCTAACTATGTAAATAAAATCCAGATTATCATCCTCCGAATGACTTTAATACCTTTCAATCACAAGGGAGGAGACAAAGATATCAAAGATTCTGACCACGATGCAGAACCATTTTCATTAAGAAGTACTGTATTGTCTCTTTCTTTAACAGAGTTCATTCTAAGTATATTTTCTAGAATTGTACATGGTAGCAAAGTAAATGAATGAACTATTGCTGCATTTTCTCTGTACTTTTCTCAATCTTTTTCTAAATGTGGTCAGGTTCACCATGAGTATCGCTACTTTTTATGAATGACTGCACAAATATTCACAGATCTGTCACTTTATCAAGAGAAATCTACAGGGTTAAAGGTAAAGAAAGCAGGAGATAGCATTAATGGTGGCTCCATGCCAGGACTGTCTAGGGAACATCAAGAAGTTTCAATGCCTGCATGTAGCACTGTGGCACAGACTGTGAGTTAAGGTTTACTTTTTTTGTAACTCTGGAAATAAAAGGGTTGGAAAAGGCCTTGTTATGAAGGAGTGAATGAGACTTTTGAAGTAAGAAATTATGAACCATCATGTGTAAAACTCAGAACCAGAAAGTTTGAGAGGAAAATTTTTTTGGGTAGTTTTGCTGTCCTTTAAGCTGTAACTCATTTTGGGAACTGGACTGAATTGTTATTGAAGGAAATTAGGCAATTCCTCTCTGCAGGAACATTATTGTGTGATCTTATGCCATTCAAATGTGGTTCTGCTGCTAGTTGCAAAATTTTAAATGCAGGTAACTTTGGATTTAGCAATGCTTCGTCTAAGAATTTAAGATAAGCTCTTAGGTGTGTGCACTTATGTACAAAGCCATTCACTGCAGCAGTGTTTATAATAGTAAGACGGGGAAGAGACAAATGTCTACCAATAACATAACAGTTAATTATGGTTATGTTGAAAAAGTGGAATGCAAGATTCAGCAAATAAAAAAAATGGGAAAGATCTATATGTACTGAAAAAATCAGATTAAGTTTAAATGAAAAAGATTATATATTAGAGATAACTCAAGATCAGGGATGAAAGAATTACTCTACAAAGTATATTTCTTTGCATTAATTTTTGTACATATGTTGATTTTTAAAATAATCATGTAGATGTATTACTTTTCAAATTAAAAGTTTTAAAAAACATAGTCCCGTCTGCAAGACAAGTTGAGGAAATAAACTAAAATCTTTAAGTGGTCCGTTTCTTGCCTAAATTTTAAGTGACCAAATACGGGTATAGGTCTTGCGTTCTGGCAAATTTATGAGTATCTAAATGTTAATTATGACTTCGGCATGGCTTTTTTTGAAGAGATTCACATGTTCTAATTTCCTTCAAGTTGCCTAAGAACTAGTCATGTGGTCTTAAGCAAGGCAAAACCTTTTTTGATGATTCAATTCTTTTTACAGTATTTGTAATGCTTCATTATATAAATTGGTCTCACAGACAGAACTGAAAAGTAATGAAGATTGCCATCTAGTGCAGTGTTGATAATATTATACACACATTTATGTACAGGATGGTGATGTAAACCGTATTCTTTCTCAAAGTTGTGGTAAAAAAAAAAGAGGTACAACGATGTAGTAGACTCTTGATTTTACAAATTGTAATCTTCTAAATATTCCAAGCATATTAGGATTATTTTATAAAAACTTTAATGGAATATATTATTCACCAATGGCAGCTATGCCTGTGAAAAAACAAGGACAGAACAGATTATATTAATATATTAAGTCTCCCACAGACTGGATCCGTTAAACAAGACAAACAAGGTTTTTAATTAAGCCTATAACAGCTCTAGTATAATGGTGTTCTAGTTTGCTAGCTGCTGGAATGCAATATACCAGAAACGGAATGGCTTTTAACAAGGGGAATTTAATGAGTTGCTAGTTTATAGTTCTAAGGCTGAGAAAATTCCAATTAAAACAAGTCTATAGAAATGTCCAGTCAAAGGCATCCAGGGAAAGATATCTTAGTTCAAGAAGGCCGATGAAGTTCAGGGTTTCTCTCTCAAGTGTAAGGGCACATGGTGAGCACACTCAAGAGTTCCTCTCTCATCTGGAAGGGCACATGGTGAACACAGTGTCATCTGTTAGCTTCTTCTGGCTTCTGGTTTCATGAAGCTCCCCAGGAGGCATTCTCCTCTTTCATCTCCAAAGGTCGCTGGCTGGTGGACTCTGCTTCTCGTGGTTATGTCGTTCTGCTCTGCTCTCTCTGAATTTCTCTTTCTCCAAAATGTTTCCTTTTATAGTACTCCAGAAACTAATCAAGACCCATCTAAATGGGTGGAGATATGTCATCGCCTAATCCAGCTTAACAACCACTCTTGATTAAATCACATCTCCAGGGAGATGATCTAATTCGTTTCAAATATACAGTACTGAATAGGGATTAGAAGCAACAGCTACCTTTACAAAATGGGATTAGGATTAAAGCATGGCTTTTCTAGGGTACATACATAATTTCAAACCAGCACAAATGGGATTATTATACTTAAAACTTAATTTTTACTGTATTAATTTCTTTGTCAGAAAGAAGCAGGGTTTAATGACTGGGATCCATGGTATATTACAGAATTACAATGATAGTCGAATAGATATCAGTAATTTTATAAAGATACAAAATTGTAATAATGGCTTCTTAAAGACAACTGGTATAAACAACACAGAAAAAATCGTAACAGAATTGTTGGTTGGGTCCCAGAAAGTAAAATCTGGGTTACTAACTCTGAACTAAAGGGTTCTCTTCTCCATTACGTACTATATGTCTCTTTAATTGCCAATCCTCTGGTCACCATATTCTTTAGTCAATCTCGATGACTTTTTAACCACTTTGGTGCTTTATCTAGTCCCCAAAATTCTAATGAAATGGATTTGAAAAAGCTTAGTCTCTCTTCTCCTCTGCAAGTATAGTTCTGCATAGTGATGTTGTTTCTTTTATGAGGAGAAAAGAATGTTATCATGAAATACACTTATTTTCCATTATTTCCTCTGAATGATGGGCGTGAAGAGGACATTTTTATGGGAGCTTATCATCTTGTCATGTCTCATTGAATCTTTTGTCCCCTCAGTACCTCATCATCAGTGAACGTCTATTAGATCTTGAATTAATGTAAGACTTAGATAGCCTTGAGTAGTTTAAAACTTAAAAAATAACAAAATAGGACTATGCCAAGCAAGGCTTGGGGTAGGTGTGGGGATCGGAGAGTGAGTGGACTTACATAGGAAGAACATGTGGACAGTCAGCTAAAGAGGCAGACAACGTGAAAGGACATTACTGCTGAGTCCCCTCTGCAGTTCTCTTCATATTCCTGTCCCTTTCTAGCATTGTTTATCCCACATCCTCTAACTTCTCTGCTGAGCTCCTGAGCAGAACATCCAACTGTATATTTATCAACCCCACGTGATGCATGATCCGTGCATTTAATTCTTGATTCCATGACTTCTCCACAAAACTGGTGTCTTTCCCAAATACTCAGTTATTTAGGTTCAAAAATCTAGCAGTTCTTTTTGGTTCTAACACCAAGTTGAACCCCAAAACCTTTATCTCCAAAACACATTCTAAATCCCCTTCTCTAAAGACACTTCTCTCCTCTGGCCTGTATATAACGGTAATGGTCTTCTAATCAGTCTCCCTGCTTTCACTTGTTATTACCCCTACTCCCGCTTCCACACAAGCATTCTCCCCAGAGAAGCCAGAGTGATCTTGTTAAAAAATCATCACTTTTTGTGAATGAATAGTGAATTTTCTTACAGGTGACATGAACTTCTGTTAATTAATTCCTGTAGCCAGTTACGCAACAAATACTAATGTAACAGTGTTCCTTTTGAATACAGTTCATAAAAGCAGAATACTAAAACAACAGATCTAAAAGGAAAAAAATTAAGTCAAATTATATGCTGTAACTTGTTCTAGGAAAGCAGATCCCAAATATCTATTTCTTTCATCTACTGTTTTCCATTCTGTCACTTTCTTTGCAGCAGCTCTTCTCCTGAAGTGACATTAAGTAGCAATGGCAGGACTGTAAAAGCAAATATAAAGTTACCAAAAGAGGCAGAATGCAACAACTTTTAAGATATTTAAGTACAGTAACACTGCAGGATAGAACAGAGGGTTCTTGCATGAGGTCATAATCAACTCAATGAAAGCAGTTTAGCATGAAGTAAAAATTTAATAACATGCATGTAAAATCCACCCAAAGCTACATACACTTTTGTCCTGCTTTTTAGTTTTTAAAAGGGTGTGGAATCTGATGAGTCCCTATTCATACCTTCTATAACATAGTAATTTTATTGAATTCAGTTTGATCATGCAATCTATATACTACATATAAAAAAGACTCTTCTAACCTTCATACTTAATTTTCAAATTTTGTAACAAAAGAAAAGCTATGTGAATCAACAAAGGCAGAACACGGTACATGACTTTATCCTACTGGTGGTTCCAATTTAGTTTAGTGAAAAGGGCACTCACTTGAACTGAGGATAAGAAAGCTTGGGATTTCAGTCTTAGCTATTCAAGTAATTAGCTGTATGACCTTAGAAAGACTAACCTAGCTATAAAATTGGGGGAGGGGGCTGAACCAAATGAATTATAACATTCTAATACTCTTTGAATTCCATGACCAATTTGGATAGCCTGTGTAAGAAATCACTCTATTCCACACTTTAGTGCTTAGCAGAGACACCACACATTTCTAAAGAAAAAGCTTAAGCATCCACATCAGGTCAAAAACAAACCCTTTGATGTAACCATATGGTGCTCATAAATCAATTCATGCTTCTAAAACTTCCTTAAAAGCTAATAACCTTTTATTGGTTAATTATAAAACTGAATGGGGTGAGAAAAGCACAGCACCTTGCTAACACCACTAATGAATCAAATTTAAAGAAAATAAAAAGGTTAGTGCCTTGATGTATGCAAATATAGACGCAATTTTATTAAACAACAGTTTTCCAATTTTATTTGCTTTAAGCAAAATATTAGGGAGAAAATTTATCTTAACAATAAAGTGAGAATTATGTCAAATTCCCCAGTTCCCATTTAGATGACTACATTTTTATATAAAGATCGGTAAATGCTGTAAACTTTATTCAGGAGAGGATTGTATTGGATGGGATTTTCAAAGTAATTCAATAATTAATGCTATATTTTATTATTTCTTTGGTTTTACTTTGATACGAAGTTTTTTTTAACTATTAAGTATACTATAACCAAGGCTTAATTTATTCTTTCTTGTCCACTAGTATTTATCAAGCGCCTATCTGCCAGGCACTCTCCAAGGTGCTCGAGGCTGTCCGCATCCAGCCCTGCATCCGAGGACCTTAGCAGGGCTAGGCTGTGCAGTGTGGCAAGTACGGGCATGAAGATCAGGAGGCCGGGGCAATCAGGAAGGCTTCCTTAAGGAGGCGGCAGCTAAGCACAGTCATCTGCGCTCCCAGCGGTTGTCACAAGGAGCAGGAGCCAGGTGTCCGAAACCCTCCTCAGCACAGCGTCCCAGCTATCCTAGCCACTGCCAGGCCACCCGGTCGATCCTTTCTTTGGTGTCCCAGTCCTGCCCCCGGCTACCCTAACGTCCGCCGCCTCCCTGGGCACTCGCTGGCTCTAACCCCCACGCGCCGTGTCTCTTGGCTGCGTCACGGTGGTCACTGTTCCTAGGCGAGGCCACCAGAGGAATAAAGCAGAGATATCCGATTACCTTTAGGAGCGTACGGTCGAGGGAAGGCCGGAAGGCCGACAGCCGCCCCTCTGGAAGGGGCGAGCAGGAAGGCGGCCTTAGCCGGGTGGGAATGGGCGGGCGCGGCCCGCGGCGACGGCGCAGGGCGCGGCCCTCCACTGTCTGCGCGCTCCCGGGGCCTCCGAGGCGTTGCGGGGCCCCACGGGCGGGACTTCCCCCGACCCCTCCACGGGTCTGGAACCGACCGGCCGTCGTGTGCCAGCTGCTGGGCCTCTAAATCTGCATCTTCTCCACTTTCCTCTCCCGACAGTCCCCGGGTCCTCGGAAAGCGCTTCCGCCGCGCCCGCCGCCGCGGCCCGCCCCTTCCGGGGAGCGCCTTCCGCCCCACGCCGCGCCCGGCCGGCGCACGCATGCGCGGGCCTGGGGCCGTGGCCGCCGACTTCTCTCCCCCTCCCTCGGCACAGCGCTCCCACCTCCCGCGCTTGCGTCGGCCCGCAGAGCCGCTTCCCGCCCTCAGACGGCACTTCCTGTCCCTCCTCTCAGACGCCGGCGGCGCGAAGACCCCAGACGGCGCAGGCGCGGGCCGCAGGCACGGAGCGTCCCGCGGGGGTCGCCGGGGCAGCTGCGTTCGCCTGCGGCGCGCGTGCCTGTGGTTAGCCAACGGCGGCCGCCGGCGCCGGCACTGCCCTGGGTGGCCCCGGCGTCGCTTCGCGCTGCGACCGCCCCGCGGACTGGCCTCCTCCGGGAGGTCTCGACCGGGTCGAGGTAGGGTCGGGGCGCGCGCTGCCGCTGCCCTTGCCTCGGGCCCCCCGAGCTTTCGACGCCCCGACCCCTGAGGGCCGCGGGCTCCGGAGCTGCGGCGCGGACGGAGTCGGCTCCCTCGGGCGGGAATCTTGGCGCCCTCTCTGCAGGCGGCGCGTCTCCTCGGCCGCGGGAAACTTGGTGGGCGCCGGGGGCTCGGGGCCGGGGGCTCCGGGCCGAGGGTCTGCTGCCGGGGGCTCGGGGCCAGGGGTCTGCTGCCGGGGGCTCGGGGCCAGGGGTCTGCTGCCGGGGGCTCGGGGCCAGGGGCCTGCTCTCGGGGCCGAGGGTCTGCTGTCGGGGGCTCGGGGCCAGGGGTCTGCTGCCGGGGGCTCGGGGCCAGGGGTCTGCTGCCGGGGGCTCGGCGCCGGGGGCTCGGGGCCGGGGGTCTGCTGCCGGGGCCTCGGGGCCGGGGGTCTGCTGCCGGGGCCTCGGGGCCGGGGGTCTGCTGCCGGGGCCTCGGGGCCGGGGGTCTGCTGCCGGGGCCTCGGGGCCGGGGGTCTGCTGCCGGGGGCTCGGGGCCAGGGGTCTGCTGCCGGGGGCTCGGCGCCGGGGGCTCGGGGCCGGGGGTCTGCTGCCGGGGCCTCGGGGCCGGGGGTCTGCTGCCGGGGCCTCGGGGCCGGGGGTCTGCTGCCGGGGGTTCGGGGCCGGGGGTCTGCTGCCGGGGCCTCGGGGCCGGGGGTCTGCTGCCGGGGGCTCGGGGCCAGGGGTCTGCTGCCGGGGGCTCGGGGCCGGGGGTCTGCTGCCGGGGCCTCGGGGCCGGGGGTCTGCTGCCGGGGGCTCGGGGCCGGGGGTCTGCTGCCGGGGGCGCTTGTCGGAGCCTGGCCATCGCCGCCGTGCCCAGCGTGTCTGGAGATGCCAGGTAAACCGCTTTCGTCTGGTTCCTGACAACGGAAATGGCGCGGTCTAAGAGATTTCAATTGTGATGTGCGAGGGACTTGTGCTGGCGTTTTCTCTGGACTGTTTCCTTGCGGAAATGGACTGGCGAGTGCGGAGAGCGGCCTCGAGGGTGCGGAAGGGCAGGGAACGCCTGCCCGGTGTGCGCATGCCGGGGCCCGCACGGGCAGCCCGCGGGTGAAGCCCCCAGTGAAGCCCGCACGGGCAGCCCGCGGGTGAAGCCCCCAGTGAAGCCCGCAGGGACAGCCCGCGGGTGAAGCTCTCAGGGACAGCCCGCGGGTGAAGCTCTCAGGGACAGCCCGCGGGTGAAGCTCTTAGGGACAGCCCGCGGGTAAACTCTCAGGGACAACCCGCGGGTGACGCCCGCAGGTAGAGCTCTCAGGGACAGCCCGTGGGTGAAGCCCGCAGGGGACAGCCTGCAGGGGACAGCCCGCCGCATTGCATGCTTAGCTTGGTTGGAAGCCGTGCTGGGGCTCGGCCAGGGGAGCCTCAGGAGTCCGATTCCGAAGAGGGCTGCGACAGCAAGGCGCTCACCAGATTTCCACGGGAGAGGGCAGGCATCTGGGTTTACTTTAACTGGTTCTGTTAGTGCCAGAAGTGTACAGAAATGAGTTTGTATCGGAACGTGTATTCAAAGAATTTTTTTTTTCCTGAGTGGGTGTGTGCGGTTTGAAAGGATGATGTGCCCTGGAAAAGCCCTGTTTTGATCCTGATCATCTCGTGGAACAGCTGTTTCTTTTAATCCGTCTTCTGCATTGTAGGTTAGATTATCTCCACACCCTATTGGGCTATTAGCCTTTGATTACAGGGAGATGTGACTCCACCCATTCCAGTGGGTCTTGATTTGTTTATTGGAATCCTTGAAAACAGGAAACATTTTGGAGAAAGCAGCAGAGCTGTGGAATCACGAGAGTCCACCAGCTGGAGACTTTTGGAGATGAAGGACAATGCTCCTAGGAGAGCATCATGAAACAAGAAGCTGGAGAGAAAGCTAGCAGACGGTGCCATGTGTCTTTCCAGTTGAGAGAAACCATGAATTTCTTCGGTCTTTCTTGAGTGAGTGAAGGTAATCTCTGGTTGGTGCCTTAGACTGGACATTTTTGTAGACTTGCTTTAATTGAGACATTTTCATGGCTTTAGAACTGTAAACTTGCAACTTATTAAGTTCCTCCTTTTAAAAGCCATTCTGTTTCTGGTATATTGCAGTTTGGCAGCTAGCAAACTAGAACAGGGTGCATCTACAAAAAGTTTGGCGACCACTAGTATACTGATTAAAAACATGTTTTCATATCAGGCAGAGCCAAAGTTGCGTGACCTTGGGTGAGTCTAAGTTTCACTTCTTTATATTGGGGAACAGAACACAGTGCCAGACTCACAAATTCTTGTGACTGTATGAAGGATTTAGTGTTGAGCCTGGCAAAAGGTAATCACATGTATGTGTTCAAGTGAAAAACTGGTTTTATCCCTCAAAGGGTTATTTTGAGTATATCTTATAGAGTCATTAGTTTGTTAGGTAAAATGTCTAAAATTTGACTGTTTTCAGATCTAAGTTAGGAAAATTAAAGCTACACTGGCATCCTTTCAGGAATTAATAAACGATTAACTCGTAGTTTTACCACGACGCAGTTAAGTGTCACAGTTCTGTGTACACAAACCTGTAAGTCGCGATGACCGAGCATCGAGTGCAGGGACGTATTGATGTTGCCGCTCTTGGCTCAGCAGGTCCGTCAGCTCTCCCAGGTGGTCCCGGTTGGTCCGACTGGAACTCCTTTCTGCGGCTCTCTAGATTCCCCTCCCACATCACCTCGCTGCAGTGTATATTTTACTGCCTACTGGCTCTCCATCTCAGTATCTCAGAAGCACTTCAAAATCAATGTTTTCAAACAAAATAAATTTGTCATTTATCTTCCCTCCTTTCCATCCCTGCTGCTCGTACTTATAATGGCATTCAGCATTAAGTATGAAGATTAGTTCTGAAAATTAAACACATATGAAGTTTATTGGCTTTAGTAATAGCATTAAAGAAACATATCACAGTAGGATCCTTTTTGTTTTTTAGGTTAATGAAAGAAATAGAAGATGAGAAAATAAAGAACAGATTCATAGTCAATTTCACTGCCTATGAACAATTAAACTATCAGTTAAACTCATTTGTTCATGCCAGTAAGAACCTGGATATTAGGTTTGAGTTTGAATTTCGACAAACCTGGTTTGAATCTGGGCTCAACTAATTACAATTGCGTAAGTGTGGGCAAATGTCTACCCTAGCCTCAGTTTCCCCTTTTGTAAAGTAAGGGTATCACATAAAGATGTTGAGAAGGAGAGGAAATAAGGCATTTATTTCAACAATTAACCACATAGGAAGTAGTTACTCAACAAATGTTAATTTATTTACCCATTTTATCCAGTCTTTTAAATCTCTTGGTTTCATCTCTTCTCCCTTCATCCCTGATTGCCACTGCTTAGACTCACATCATTTCCAGTCTCTTTTGCCACTATTTTTGTTCTGTTTTAACTGTCCTCTGTGTTGACCACAGGGTGTTTGAAAGACAATCATATTCCTCGAATTTTATTATTTGACATACTGTGCTTTGTACTTCCCATTTTTGCTGATCTTGAATTTTGATGGAATAGACTTTAGTCATTTTTTCCCTTAAATATTCATATTATTTTTATTACATCTCGCATGATTTCATGGTATATTTCAAGCTGTGTGCTTAATTCAGAACATTAAAAAGATTGTTTAATGTAAAATGAATATGTCCAGTGAGAGGAGTCGAAATGAGACTGAGGTAAACACAATGCAGGGCAGATTCAGAAGTAGCAGCAATTTCCCTTTTTTAAAAAACCATTTTCTTACTAATAATTTTAATTGTTATGTCTGTATTTACTGGCTTTAGCCCTACTTTGGTATTAATGGGAAGTGTGGATTGATAGATATTCACAATAAAATTTACATTTTAGAAAAAAATGTCCTATGCACGTGCATCATATAATAAACTCTTGGTTATTGATTTTTCTTAAACTCATTTATTGGTATCAGCATATCTATTACTGTTTGCGTACTGATGGAATTTGCTTCCTCTAAGGAAGAAATGTTGTCTTCCTAATTCCTATTTTTCTTTGTAAATAAGTAAATATTAAAAATTACAAAGAGCTTTGGGAATATATTGAAAATCCCAGAGGAGCTTTTTTTTTTTTTTCCTTTCTTGGTGTTGCCCCGAATATTTGAAAGTATTTTTCTTTGCATCTATTAATGTCTCTTTAACTTTTTGGAAACAGTATTTTGAAGTGTATCTATGTGATATGTGAATGATACAGGCCATTCATGTTTTTAAAAATCCACCATCATCAAACTACAGAATGATTCCTATTTTAAAGTTAGGGTCTTACAGTCTCAATTAGATGTACGTTACCATGGAAACCTAATAGCATACTGCAAATCCCAGGCCAAGCCCAGGAAATAAAAAAGCATCATCCTCACAGTGTTTGCTGCATGTCTTCTCTGTAGTGTGGAATCCCATATTCTTTGTTGGAAACTCTTTACATTTACCTTAGGGCACCTCCCTCCCACCCAATTTTATTTGGAAAAACGTTTCTTATGGTAAAATACTGAAATCAGTCAGTTGATGTCTAGAGTGTCTGCTCAGTGCAGCATTTTGTTTTGGGCACTGATAAAGATAATGTCTAAAAGGAAATTTAATGCTGGGAAAACCAACATTAAATTTTTGCTGTTCTATAATAAATAAATTACTCAGTAATTGAGAAAGGTCGGAGAATGTGCTGCTGTGAAAATAACAGCCTGCTATTAGTCTCCACTGCTATTTTAGTATTCTAAGCTGAAATTGTTATACGTTGATTCTTGTTATTAAATGATTTGAAGAATATGTTTGATTTTGAATTTTTTACTTCTCTAAAGAGTTCAAGATTTCAAAATAAACGTTAATTTAAATTTTTTGTGAAAAGCTGTTGAATATTATGAAGTTTTGACTACTGGTAACGCTTCCTTGAAAGGCATTTGTTTAAGTTAGATATTCTTCTCTGGATGTTAATATATATTTTAAAAGTTAGTTGATTTCTCATATTAGGTTCTTTATTGCTTTCATACTAGGATTAAATCCAAATTCTTAACATAGTTTGCAACAGTTCTCAAACTTTTAATGTGTATCTGAGTCACCCAAGATCTTGTTAAAATGAAAATTCCCATGTACTTGTTCTGGACTGGAGCCTGAGATTCTGCATTTCTAACAAGTTTTCAGATGTTAAGTGCTGCTTGCTGGTCCTTGCACCACAGTGTCCTCTTGTGATCTCCTTCTTACCTACCTCTAACTTGCTTTATTGCTTGCCAACTCTACCCCTCATTTATGGCACTGTCTAATGGACTGGCTTATGGTATCTCCTACAGCAGCAGCTTACAAAGTGTCATTTAGGTACCTTCAGGGGACCCAAGCCCCTTTCAAGGGGTCTGCATGGTCAAAATTTTTCATAATACTATGACATTATGGTCTTTTATACTCTAATTTGCTCACTAGTGTACAGTGGAGTTTTTCAGAGGTCTCATGACGTGGTATCGGTGCTCTGACCACTGATGGAATGTGAACTGTATGTTCTTTAAAAGTTTCTCAGTTTTAAATTCTAATGTGGTAAATATTGATAGCTGTGAACAAAAGATTTTTGGGGTCCTCTGTACTTTTTGAGGGGCTACAACATTTAAGAACTACTACCCTTCATGGTTAGGCCAGCCAGGACCACAGGGACTGAAGGAAGTGCCCAGAGCTATTTCCTTAGTCACAGTGATTCCTGGGGCCGGGATGTCCTCACAGCATCACTAGGAAGTGCTGAAGGTCCTGCCTCTCCACTAGGCCACCTCTGATGCCACCGGGGGAGGAGACAGCAGTACTACCTCTGCTGACTCAACCCTAGCTAAGGTGTTGTGATTCTTCCTTAGGAACTCCCCAGAGGGGAAGTCCAGACTCCCTCCTGGCCTTTGCAGATGAGGGAATGGGCTGGGACCATGTGTTTTTCCTGTGGTAGTTGTCTGGAGTAGAATGGTTATTATATAATTTTTTTTCTCTTGCTAAACAGCCCTTTTGCTGATTCTTAGGCTAGAGAATACAAGCTTTTGTTGGGGCTTAATACTGTATGAAAATATTTGAGTAAACATCAAAATACTCGCATTAAAAAAACTAGGTTTGATAAAGCAAAGTATTAGTTCTTGGAGAAAATGTTTAAAATAGCTCTGAAATTTAATTATTCAGATAAGGTTTGCGTGAAAGAAGTCATGATTGCAGATAGGGATTTTACAAAACAAGTTAATTTTGTGAATAAAGTTGAGGCTTTAAATGCAGGTTATTGGAAAATAAACTGAAACAAAAAATTCAAGAAAGTTGTGTAACTGTAAAATTGAAGATTCAAGGAAATAGAAATGATTTCATACAACTGACTTTGAAGCAGTTTCCACTGTAAGCTTAGTTCTTTCTCAGTTTTAAAATACATTTTAAATGTCATGCTGTAAAAGTGATTTTAGAGCATGAAAAAGATGGAAAAATCTCTCATTTCACTTAATGAAATACACATTGTCTTTATACCAAACCCTGATAAGTTAGCCCACAAGAGCAGTTCCTCTCCTGGCTCTAGTTTTCTCTCTTGTGTTCTTCATCTGGTGTCTGAGCTCCTGCTCCTGGACGCCATGCACACCCCCTTGTCCCCAACATCTCTCCCACCAGCTCTTAAAACTGGCTCTCTTGGCCTGTGTGTCGGTCATCAAATAGAGCTACATCTCTTCCAGTGACGGACAGTAGAATCTTGGTCCATAGTCGTGGCAGGGAGAACTGTCCTTCCATCTACTGCCGTGGTGGAGAAGCAGATACGTAGTACAGATAAGAGTGCTGTGAAAGGTTATGAAATAAGTTGAGGCTAGAACGCCTCCTGTTCTTTTCTCGCATCGTGTAAGATTTTAAGTATCTGTGTCATGGATATTTATTTCCTTTATTTGGCAAGCAATTATTAGATACCTATTTGTTTAAGTTTGCAAGCTGCTAGAATGCAATATATCAGAAACACAGACTGCTTTTAAAAACAGAATTTATTAAGTTGCAAATTTACAGTTCGAAGGCTGTGAACATGACCAAACTAAGGCGTCCAGAGAAAGATACCTTAACTCCAGGGAAAAGGCTGATGAAGTTTGTGGTTTTTCTCTCAACTGGGAAGGCACATGGTGATGTTTGCTACCTTTCTCTCATTTCCTAAGGCTCCCCCAAGGGTGTTTCCCTCCTTCATCTGCACAGGTCTCTGGCTATATGGGTTTTGTCAGCACTGTAGGCTCTTTCTAAAACAGTTTCCTCTTAAAGGGCTTCAGTGAGAGTGGTTTCATGTCTCCATGAAAACCAACTCATCAAAAGGTACCACCCGCAGTTGGGTGGGTCACATCTCCATGGAAACAATAAAAATGATTGAAAAACAAATCAAGAAGAAAGAAAAATAAAAGTAATAATCAGAGTAATCATAAAATTTAATTTCTGTCACAGACCATTAACTTTGACTTGAGGTATGTTCATGTTTAACAAAATCTTTTGTATAATTTTCAGTAAAGTTCCTATGTCCAACTTTTACATTGTATTGGCAAAAAATAGGCAATCACTGTGTACTGTTTCTTTAGGGAGCAGTTAAGCTGAGCAACACTACTTCAAAATATGTCTGGGGGAAAAAGTTTAACAATCAAAATGTTATCTAATTTGCTATTATATTGTAACTTGTGAAAATTGGATGATGCTCTGAAATGAATTCAGATGGTATTATACCATATCTAATAATAGATCTAAAAATCGGAAACCATAGTTAAATAATTTCCCTTTTGTGAGTTTAGGACTTGAAACGTAGATAAGTTCATATAGATGAAATCTTGGCCATGAGTAAGTTAGAAATCTATTGTAGATTATGCATGAAGATTTTTTGTTTTTAACTTTTAAAGTAAAAAAGGATGGGGCATAGTATTTAAAATGTAATATGGTTTTGTGATTTATTGTTAAGTTTAATGTATATGAGACAATAATATGGATACTATAATTCATTTACTTTATTATTACCGTAAATATCTGTTCAGACCTGATGATGGCCAAAAGAAAGGAAGAAAATTTCTTGTCTCCTGAAAATGCCAAAAGACCAAGACAGGAAGAAATGGAAGATTTTGATAAAGATGGTGATGAAGATGAATGTACAGTTTCTTTCACTAATGGTACCTCTACTTTGGTAGGTACAAAATTAAGATTTTTTGATTATTATGTTTCTCATATCTGGTTTTTATATAGTACTGTTTGATAACTCAAAATCAGGAAAAGTGGTAAGATTTTTTTAAAGTTGAGGTTAAGTCACCTATTCTGAGGGCAGGCCACGGTGGCTCAACAGGCAAAATTCTCGCCTGCATATGCGAGAGACCTGGTTTGATTCCTGGTGCCTGCCCAACAACAAAAAAAACCAAACAAACCTATTCTGAGCAATTTTGAGGTTTATGTTATCAGTAAATTAATAAAGGAAGAAAAATATAGAGCTGGTACTTTGAAAAGATCAATAAAATGATCTTACTTCTACTGAGACTGACAATAGGAAAAAGAAAAGACACAAATTACCAATGTCGGTGTTAACAAGATGACCACAGACCCTACAAATATCAAAAAGATCGTAAGGAAATAATATTAACAAACAAGCAAAACAACCATCAAAAGACAAGCAAACCGGTGATGCAGCAGTGGCTCAGTGGCAGAATTCTCGCCTGCCATACTGGAGACCCGGGTTTGATTCCCGGAGCCTGCCCCAGCAAACAAAAATTCAACAAATCTTGCTGCAGTAATGGAATACTCACAATGAAGAATAATGAAATGTGACCCCGCCATACAGCATACAAAAAAAAGAGATACACCAATTAGGAAAGGAAAAAAATAAATTATTTGCATATTTACTGATTTCTACATAGAAAACCTTGAGGAATCCACAAAAATCTGATAGAAATACTAGGTGCATTTAGCAAGATTGCAGGATATAAGATAAGCATTTGGAAATTGATTGTATTCTCATACACTAGCAATGAACAATGTGAAATTTCAAAATGTAATACCATTTACAAATCACCACAAAATAAATATTACATGTAAATCTAGAAAAATAAACATAGGACTTGTATGCTAAAAAGTATACAGTGCTGATGAAAGAAACCAAAGAAGACCTAAATAAATCAACAGGACAATACTTTCTCTGAAGAAAGAATATATGAAGCGCTCTCAAAATTAGCAGTTCAAAAGGAAACTTACCCATTGTGAAATTGGGAAAAAGACACAAAGAGACATTTCACTGCAGGGAATTTACAAATGAAATGATCAACATCATATACTATTAGGGAAATGCAAATTAAAACCACAATATCAGTACCCCCCTTTGGTGTGTCACAGCATCAGAATGGCTAGAATAAAAGTTAGTGACAACACCCAGTGCTGATGAGGACGCAGAGAAAGTAGATCACTCATGGGAATGCAAAAATTATGTAGCCACTCTGAAAAACTGCAGTTTCTTAAAAAACTACCATATTATTCAGTAATTTCATGCCAAAGCATTTGTTCCAGAGAAAATTAAGATTTATCTCCTCACAGCAACTTGTATATGAATATTTGTAGCAGCTTTATTTATAGTAGTCAAAAACTGGAAATATTCCATACCATGGACTACTACTCAGTAATTAAACGATTGAGTTACTGATGTAGGCAACAATGCTGGATGAATCTCTAGCGATTTATGCCAGAAGGAAAGACTATATTCTATTTGAATGTACTTAGATTTTATTCTTGAGATGAGAAAGTTACGGAAATGGAGAACAGAACAGTGTGCCATGGAATAACAAAGCTGTGTGTTCCCTGAGGTGGGTGTGGCTGTGCAGGGATGACATGAGGGTGATGGAATGTTCTGTTTCGTGACTTCATCCGTAGCAGTGTCCAGGTTGGATACAGTGCTGTGCTCTTGTAAGATGTCATATTCAGAAGTTGGGTAAAGGTTACATAGGTTCTCGCCATTATTTCTTAGAGCTGCATGAGAAGACACAGTTCTCAGAATAAAAACTTGATGTAAAAAGTGCTTTCTAATAATATAAAAAAACAAAGAAAAGAAAGTACTTTTTACCTTGATGTCAGTATTTTATTCGTACAGGAATGAAAATATTTTTTGGTTTTTAGTAAGATGTGTGTCCAGAAGAAGAGAGCCAGGGAATATTTTTGTAGAAAACATAAAAATATCAGGAGTCTTCAAAAAAGAGCATTATCTGGCAAAATAATTTATTTGGGTATTTAGATAACTACAAAGTCCAAGTGACTACTGTGTTCCAGACTTCATTAAATTGTTTATAATCCATATTTAATATAATTTTAACCTATCACTATAAGAATTATTTCCACTTTACATATTAGGAAACTGTATTCTTTATATATTGCCAAAAGTTATGAAGCTATCATAATAGGTGACAGATGCAGAAAATCACAAGAAAAACAAACTACCTCTCAAGAGTGTGTACTCAGCTGACTGATTAAGATGTTGGTGTAAGACATAGGCTCCATGTTATCTTTGAATAACCAGCCAAAACCTGCAGAGCCATTGTCCTCAGGGCTCCAGAAAACAGATAAAGGGTTGCAGTGTCTTGGTGAGCACCTAATTAAGAAAGTGCAATTTAAAAAAATCACAAGGTAAACAAACAAATAGAAATGATTGGCTGGTTGAAAGGAAAAAAGATAAAAATTCAGAATCCATCAACAAAGAATACCAGACTATAGCCATACCAGACAAAAACTTTTAAAAAGTAGTCTAAATAGTCTCATGCTTAAGTATGTAGTGGATAAGCTAAGCCTACCTATAGGTATGCCTGAGAATCACCTCTGGTGGACCTCTTTTGTTGCTCAGATGTGGACATTCTCTCTCTAAGCCCAACTCTGCAATTGAAACTGTTGTCTTCTCCCCTGCACTGGACATGATATCTAAGGATGAAAGTCTCCCTGGCGCCGTGGGAGATAACTCCCAGGGATGAACCTGGCCCTGGCACCATGGGATCAACAATGCCATCCTGACCAAAAGAGGGGAAAGAAGTATATAACAAACTATGAATGGCTAAGAGAGTTCAAATAATCAAGAGGCTGCTCTGGAGGTCACTCTTATGTAAGCTTCAGTTAGACATTGTTACCTATCATAACCTGCCAAACCCCAACTAAAACCATTCCTGCCGATCCTGAAGAACACCTAGGGCATTATATAAGATTCTACAAAGGTTCCATGCACTAAGGTAACTTTCCAGAAAACTACAACCTCCAGATGGGTCCTGAAATGCAGAGGGGCCAGCCTTTTCAGAACATCAATTAGTTCCATCCCTCTGTCTCATATTAGCAACAGCCCCTTCCAATATGAAAAAGCTAGAATGGGCATAGCCCAAATACCCCTGAAGAGTGGGAGAAAGATCAAAGATTATAGTGGAGTTATACAGGGAAGGTAGGGTTTAACAAATGGATATGAGTGCTGAATTGTTATATTGGTATTTCTTTTAGTCCTCAGTACCTTAGAGCAGCTAGAAGTAAAAACCTAAAATTGTGGAATTGTAACCCATACCAACCTCTGAAATCTGTTCTACAACTAATTACTGCTTTGTGCTTTAAAATTTATTGTTTTTTTTGTATATATGTTACTTTTCAAAAAAGAGATAAAAGGAGTATAACAAGATAGGATTTAACAAGCAAGTATGACTGTTAAATCACTATTGATATTTCTTTTGGTCTCCAATGTTGTGGAGCAGATAGAAGAAAAAGTGAAAAATCATGAATCTGTAACCCCTACCAAACTTATGTTCCATAGCTAAAAAAAAAAAAAAATAATAAAAGATGCCTTGAAGATTCTCGAGGAACTAAAGGAAAATACAGAAAAAGAACTAAAGGATATCAGGAAAAAGATAAAAAAATGAAAATTTCAATAAACAGAAATTATAATGCTTAGCCAAACAGAAATACTGGAGCTGAAGTCCACAATAACTGAAATAATTCCCTAAAGGTGCTCAATAACAAATCGAAGTTGGCAGAAGAATCAGTGAACTTGAAGATAATTAAAATGATTTATACTGAGGATTAGAAAGAAAAAAAAATGTGAAGAAAAATGAAAAGACCCCATAGAGTCCTGTGGGACAACATCAAGGATACTGGTAAATACATTATGGGGGGGTCCCAAAAGGAGAAGAAATAAAGTGGCAGGAGGAATGTTCAGAGTAATAGTGATAGAAGACTTCCCAAATTTAATAAAAGGCGTGAAGGGAAATTAAAATTAGGAAGTACCTTAAGGTAAATGAAGATGAAAACACAACATATCTCAATTTATGGGATGCAGCAAAGACAGTGCTGAGTAGGCACATTTATAGCTCTAAATGTTTTCATTAAAAAAGAAGAAACTTTTCCAATCAGTGACCTACCTTCATCCCTTGATGAACTAGAAAACAAAGTGAAAAACTAAGTGAGCAGAAGGAAGGAAATAACGAAGATTGGAATGGGGATCAATGGAATAGACGAGAAAAGCAGTAGAAGGAATCAACAAAAATAAAGTTCTTCGAAAAGATTAATAAAATCAACAAATCTTTACCTGGACTGAAAAAAAAAAAAGGGAAGAAGAAATCAGAAATGAAAAGGGAGATATTACTGACCCCCCAAAAAAGAAAAAGGATTATAAGATATTATAAAGGTGGTATGACAACAAATTAATCTAGATGAAATGGACAAATTCCTAGAAGCACACAAACTATCTGCACTGACATAAGAAGAAATAGAAAATCTCAGCAGACCATTATCAAGTAATAAGAGATGACTCAGTAATCAAACACTTCCCAGGAGGACTACATGGCTTCCCTTATGAATCGTGCTACATGTTCAAAGAAGAATTGATGCCAGTCCTATTCATACTCTTCCAAAAAATTTGAGAGACTATTTCTTAGCTCATTGTGAGGCCACCATTACCCTAATATCACAGCTAGACAGATACCACAATTAATATTAGTTTGTATTTTTTTAAATCAATGTAGATGGAAAAGTTCTCAAAAAATTACTAGCATACTGAATCTAACAGTATGTTAATTAAAATAATTATGTGCAACGTAATATCAAGTGGGATTTATCCTAGGTATGTAAAGGTGGTTCAATATAAGAAAATCAGTTAATGTAAAACTTTAAAACGATGGGGGTAAACCACACATAGTCATTTCAGCTGCTTTTGGCAAAGTCTAGCACCCTTGGTAAAAACACTCACATAGCTAGGAATGAAATGAAACTTCAACATGTAGAGGGCATGTATGAAAAATAGCTAACATTATGTTAATAGATGAAAAAATTAAAGTTTTCTCCTGAGATCAGGAACAAGAAAAGAATGCCTGCTGTCAATACTGTTATTCAACGTTGTAGTGGAAATTCTAGCCAGAGCATTTAGGCAAGAAGATGAAATAAAGGACATTCAAATTAGAAGGAATGAAGTAAAGCTCCCTATTTGCAGATGACATAGTCCAAACAAATATTTGCAAACTGTGTTTTTCTCAGTTGCCAGTAAGTGGGAGCAACCCAATTGTTCACAAATGGAAAAACGGGTAACAGAATGTGGTATATGTATAAATAAATGGAGTATTGTCCAGCCATAAGGAATGAAGTTTGGTACTAAAGCATGAATAAACTTGAAGACATCATGTTGAGTGGAATAAGCCAGACACAAAAGGACAAAAGTTGTATGTATGATCTCACTGATATGGAATAATTAGAATATGCAAATCATAGTAATTAGAATAAAAGTTTGCCAGGGGTAGGGTGGGGAAGTGGGAGTTAATTAACTAATAGTTTCTTTTTGTGGTAGAAACGTTTTGGTAATGGATGATAGTGATGGTAGCATGAGAATATGAGTCTAATTAGCACCACTGAATTGCACACTTGAAAGTGATGAAAATGGGAAATGTAGGTTGTATATATATTATCAAAATAAAAAGAAAAACAAACCTATAGAAATGTACAATAACAAAGAATGAATCCTGATATGATTAATTATGGCCTATGCTTAATAACATAATTATAACTATTGTCTTACAGCAGTGGCAACAGCACTTTTGCAAAATATTAATAATAGGGAAATCTGAGAGTGTTTGCGTGGGGTATATGTGAACTCTATTTTCTGTATGTTTTTTTTGGAAACCTGCAATGAATCTTTTAAAAACAAAAAAGAATAATATATACTCTTACCCTTTAAATTGTTCATTTATGTCACCGTGTCAGATAGTGAATTCTATGTTCAAACCATGGTTGACTAATCATCTGACAAGGATGCTTTTAATATAATTTGCAGTAAGTTTCACTAAACCACGGTTCTCAATCAGAAGTATTTTATTCCCCAGGGACTACTTGATAATGTCTGGGTATAACTTTAATTGTCACAACTTGAGGGGCGGTGTGTGTGCATCTGGCAAGTGGTGGGTGGAGACTAGGGTTGCCTTAAATCTTCTAGAATGCACGTGACAACCTCTCACAAGAAAAAAATATCTGGTGTAAGAAGTATTAGTATTATCAAGGTTAAGAACAGTTATGGTGCATTTACTAGATCTTTTAAAGATTATAGAAAGTTTAGACTCTGGGAAGTGAATTTTTTGTTATATTAAATTGGTATACTAATACATGTTTCCTATCTAATTTCGTCTTATTCCTTTGTTAAAGTTAACATTCACTTTCTATAACTTTTTTTTCATTGGTGTTACTGCCGGTTTTTTTTCTAATGGTAAATGTTTCAGTAATTATAAGGAATGAATTAAGCATATTGATTTTTCCATTTGTTTTTTATTAATAGACTGCAGCAGAAGTTGGAATAATAGAGAGTATTCAGCTAAGAAACTTTATGTGTCATTCGATGCTTGGGCCCTTTAAATTTGGTTCTAATGTCAACTTTGTCGTTGGAAACAATGGAAGTAAGTGTGTTTTTCCCCCTCTTCTAATTTGACTTTCAGCAGCTCTTACTTTTTTAAATACATGGCTATTAACTCTGATAAGACTTCAGTTTATAGATCTATGTCTGGTTGCCAGTATTCTTAATATATGTTGCCAGTCTGTACATTGAGAAAATACTAAATTAACTCTAGATTTGCCTTGAAATCTGTACCACCAAAGAGTGGACACATAATCCTTACTGCGGTTGTGACCACCCTGTGTCTACCTCTGTTAAATATTGTGATTGAGCATAAATAAAGTGGATTGTGAACCTGAAAGCGGAAGTTACTAATTGTCAGTGTTGTGGCTAATGAAAGCTTTAAGATATACAGCGTTTGTGTCAGTATTTGAATGGAAGTTACAGATTCTTTTGGCTCATTGAGGAAAAAGAAGCTGAGCTGTCCAGGCAGAGATTGCTCATCAGGAAGGTTTGGGAGGGTCGCCGATGGGAGTGTGTGGAGAGTGGTGAAGAGCCTTATGTGGCTGTAGTGCAGGGTCATAAGAGGGTGGACAGAGGCTCACACACAGCTGCTGGAGGCTGTCTGTTCGCCACACTGTGGAGGATCTGGAAGGTTAGATTTTGGAATTGTAATTAGTAATTAGTGGGGAGCCGATTAATGTTTTTGAGTAAAGGGTTGACAAAGTGGAAGGTTAGAATTTGTGACACTAACTGACCACGTTGTGAAATAGTGATTAAAGGGAAAACATAGGCGGAAAGACTAGGTCGACCCCTCCTGTGCTGGGCTGGCCGGCATGAAGCACACAGGGAAGGGGGGCCTGCTGGGGTCTCCCAGCTCCCTGGGGACAGGGCTGGGACATGAAACCGGGCGTGTTTATCGCCACAGTCCGTGAGTGACTGTGTTCCCTGCTCTACCATTTAGTCAAGTAGAAGTCAGTTTTTGGAAGGAGGGGGTGTATAGACAAAAAGACGTGCCTCGGAGAGATCCCACAGAGTAAGTTGTGAGAAAAGACGGATAGATCCTACAGTTAGCTTCTTCCTTCCTTTGTTCCCTCCATCCAGCTCTCCTTTTTTCTTTCTTCCCTCCCTCTCTCCACCTCTACCTCTTTTTCCTTTTTAACTTTTGAAACTGATTTTATTAATAAAACAATGAGAAAAATATGAAGTATTTTTTATATTTTATAAAAATATATATTTTATATTCACTGAAGGCAGTGAATTTCATAATGACGATAAGAGGTGAGTTAGAGAAGGCACTTGAAAGGCATTTTAGGAGTGAATTGGATTATGTCCGTGGTGTGTTTGGTTAATTGGGGGTCCTCTGTCAAAGATAATGGACTGTTAAGAATTGATCGGAATAGTTGATCATGAGCTTCAGAAAATGGCTGCCATATTCTGGGTCATTGTTGTATTGTAATGTCAAGTTGTGACATTTTATTATACCTGTTAGGGTAGAAAGAAGTACACAAATCAAAGTGTTCAAATTTGGAATAGTAATTGTCAAAATATTACATAAAAACATCTGTATGACTGCTAATATTTTCCTATTTGTTTCTCCATTTATTCAACAAATATGAAAGTGCCTGTTATTTGCTGGTATTGGATATATACACCAAAATAGAAACATTCCTATCCACATGGAACTTACATTCTGGGGTTGTTAATAATTCCTGATTTGAGAATTCCTGCAAAAGTAAATAGTAATTGTAATTAAATTAGAGTGCAACAAAAACTGGTTGGGTTAAGTATGTATGTGTAGATAGAGTGATAATTTTACTTAATATTAAATAAAATATTTAATTTAATTTTATTTTAAGATATATTGATAGTTTAAGATTAAAGAGGTATTACACTCATTTTCCCCATTTCCTTTGGTAAAAATTTGATTACTGTAATGTATACTTTTTTTCCTAATAGCAGAAAATAAATACATTTATTTTCTAATAAAACCAGGATAAATACAACTTAAAAATATTTTTGCTACTTTATCACTGGAAGAAAATGATAATCGCATTATAAAATTTTATTTAGGATGAAACCAGTTCACATTTTCATTCAGAAATCTTACTGCCTCAGATTGTAGAAGTTAGCTTTTCTTTTCTCACTTTAATGAATACAATTTTTCAACACCTATTTCTTTAGGTGGAAAGAGTGCAGTACTCACAGCTCTCATAGTTGGTCTTGGTGGAAAAGCAGTCGCTACTAATAGAGGATCTTCTTTAAAGGGTTTTGTGAAAGATGGACAGAAGTAAGTGTTTACTTTCTACATGTATTTTCAATTCTTTAGCAAGAAGTAGCTCTTTTCAAAAGAAAATAGGAAAGCAAGTTCGTGCACTGGTGATTAGGCTGTGGATTAGAGGTAAAGTTGAAGTACGGCATTCCTTTCTCTGTTTTTCACCTACTCTAGAATCCCATTTCATGTAGACATTAATGGAAACGAAGCAACTTTCCAGCACAGGAGCAGCAGTATCATGTCTTTTCATGCCTTTCTCTTGGCCCTCCTTGCCAGCGTGAGCCACCGCTGCCTGCTTTTCTCTCTTCTCAGATAGCTTGGGTGGATTATTGGTGTGTAACTGTTCACGTACTCATGGCTATGTCAGTCTTTCTGGAAAAGCTTGTGGCAGTAAATCTATATATGTTGATTTAAGAGAATATTTATAAGAATTGGATTTTCCTGCCCTTTGAGTCAAACGAATAGCAGCAAGGCCACATCAGTTCAGTGGGGGCAAGAGCAGAGTTGATGACCAACCAGGGTATCCCCACACAAAGTTTCTGTCTCCAACTCTAAGAATTTCAGAAATATTCCACCCTCTTACTACTTTTATACCCTTTAACTAGGTGCTTAAGTTTGAGTTTGATTTGAGGACCACAATTGCAAGTCCGTCTGTGGCCTGTTCTGACTCTTGGTGAATGGTCATATAACCATTCTCTTTACTTTTACATTTGTATTTATTTTTGAGATAGCTTATCCTCACATACCCTGTATTGATCATCTAGTTTGCATCATCATGGACTCATGGCCTTCTGACCACTAGCAGGTCTCTCTTCATTTTAGTACTACCCAATATATTTTGAAGGGACTTTGTTTCTCATGACAGCTGGTTGTCTCCAACGCTGCTGTGTTAGCTGTAATAATGAGGCTACTTCCACTGCACAGTGCTCTCAGGTGTCCAGTGCCTGGGGTATTCTGAACCTTGGTACTTAACAGTTGCATCTTTTTTCCCTCTTCTCTGTCTTTCATCCATTTAGCTTCTTATTTTTTACTAAAAATGAAGGGGGGCGAATTGTGAATCAGGATTAGGGGCTGTAAGCCAAGGTTCCATCTTGACTCAACAGAAATGGGAGTGGGAGAAACATAGCAAATCATTTCCGGTGCTGAATGGCCTTGGAAAAGAGCTACTTGATTACCAATTCCCCCACGTATTTTTTGTATCTACTTATCTTATTTCGGCCCCATAACCTTGAACAAGGTCTCTTGATTCCGTTCCAATGCCCCAGGAAAATAATGTATGAAGAGTTGTTTTAACACTTTGGTGAGTTATTTCAACTCTTTTTCAACTCATTGTACTTAATTATCCGTTTCTTTGTTGTTTTTTGTCTGTTTTGGGGGGCAAACAACCACCTGGTCTACCTCTTCTGATAACATATTGATCTTTCAAATAGACACTTCAGGAAGAAAATACTTTATATAGCATTAAATGCTTTATGTCTCAGTTAAAAACTTCTTTTTTCTTTTTTTAATATGGGAGGTACCCAGACCAAAGCAGAAATTTCTTTGAAACTGAGACCTGTCCTCTGAATATTAAAAGAAGGAAAAAGAAGGTCTCTCACAAATCACTGACTTTCAAGGACACAGCTGCCTTTAGAGGAGAAAATTGATGTTTAAAAACAGTTGATAACAGTTAAAAACTTTAACCTGAGCTCATTCTCCTCTTTACTGACCTTGCCTGAAAATGTAGCTAAAAAACAGAGCTTCTCCAATCTATATATATTACCTATATCATCCTGTCATTAAAAACATTTGGTACCTATAAAGTTCCCCTTGTTTTATAGTTTGATTCTATCGTCACTTTTACACAGAATTGGCTCCCTTAGGATTTCAGATCTGTTCTTACTCTGTCCTACGACTACTCCCTGCAGTATCCCACTCTACCTGAAGAAGGCCTGCAGTCCTGCACAGGGCTGAGATTGTCCTGAAGACTGCCCTCCTCCCCCACATCCCACCTCGTTTCAGACACTAGGGCACAGTGTCAGAGTCCAGGAGACCCATTTGTGGCATCTGGGCTTTAGTCCAAACTTGGACTTCCTTTCAGTTCTCCTTGGAAATGCTTGATTAATATGATTCAGAGAACCCAGAAAATTTCCTTGGGCCTCAGCCCTCCACCAGTGCTTTCGCAGTGGGCGGTAAATGAATTCTAATGTAGCACCTCCCATGAAAACCTCTCTCAGTGACCCTAGGTCTCATGTTCATAAAGAATATTCAGGTACTTGAACATTTTGCTTCATTCTTCCCTCACTCAGCTTTCCTAATACTGGCCTGGTGGTGCTGGGATTTTTGCATCAAACTTACTTCTGACATTAGCCATGAAATAATGAGTGAGTTACAGAGGGATCTGCTGTATACTTCTGATTTATTTAGCCAAAGGTGCAGAACTCATACTGGCTGCCCACAGAAGGAGCAGATATATCATATTTTTACATGGATTTTCCTATTTCGGTGTTCCCATCCATGTGGGTTCTTGCCAGTTAACCTCTGTACATTATTTCAATGTTGAGAATGAAGCCAAATTCTTACTGTGACACTGCATGTTTATTTCCATTCTGGAAGAACTGTTATTGTTAGTCTGTCTTTCCACTTAAAGATCTCCTGTATTTACAAACATTGGGCTCTGTGGCTTTTGACTGAAGTTTAACATCGGCAAAGGCTACGTCAGTATGGTGGGGGAAGGGGAGAGGCAGAGTTATTGACCAGCCCAGTTTTCCCTGCCTTGCACACACTTTTTGAGGAATTTGTTATGAGACTTTTTCATGAACCTTAATTTTCTAAAAACTTTCCTGCCTTATATTTAGTAAATTCATGTAGCAATAGGATATCAGTACCTCTGATGTTCTCACTATTGGAAAGATAGATCTCATGCAAGGAGTAGCTAAGAATGAAGATAATAAAGTCATCATTTGGTAATCAAGCCCACGTGATTGATGACAGAGAGCAAATGGAGATTGCTTTATTTGTTAAATGTTTTCATGATTTTCACAAGGTACATTTACTTAATACTGGATGTTCTAGTTTGCCAGCTGCCAGAATGCAACACACCAGAGACAGATTGGCTTTTAATAGAAGGGGATTTATTTCGTTAGTTCTTCAGAGGAAAGGCAGCTAGCTTTCCACTGAGGTTCTTTCTTACGTGGGAAGGTGCAGGGCGATCTCTGCTGGCCTTCTTTCTAGGCCTTTGGGTTCCTGCAACTTTCTCAGGGTGATTCCTTTCTGCATCTCCAAAGGCCTGGGCTGAGCTGCGAGTGCTGAGATGAGGAATGCTGAGCTGCTTGGGCTGTGCTATGTTGCACTCTCTCATTTAAGCACCAGCCAGTTAAATCAAATGTCATTCATTACAGCAGGCACACCTTCCAGCCGACTGCAGATATAATTGGCAACAGATGAGGTTCATGTACCATTGGCTCATGTCCACAGCAACAGAACTAGGTGCCTTTGCCTGGCCAAGTTGACACCTTAATCTAACTACCACACTAGATGATCATACTAGTTAGTGAAATACAATAAGTTTTGGGCCATTTTGCAGGCCAGCTTTACTTCCATTTTGTACTGTGGTTAGTGGTTAACAACCTTGACTGTTCATTAGAATCAACTTGGGAAGCTCTTTAAAATATTTTTATTGAGAAATCTTTGTACACATACAGTCCATACATGCTGTACAATCAGTGGTTCATAATATCATCACATAGTTGTGCATTCATCAACCATGATCATTTTTAGAAATTTGCATCTCTCCAGAAAATGAAATAAAAGAGAAAAAACTCAGGCATCTCATACCCCTTATGCCTCCTGATTGACCACCAGTATTTCAGTATACCCAATTTTAACCCTTTATTGCCCACCCATTATTTATTTATTTTTTATCCTTAATGTTTTTTTGCTCATCTGTCCATACCTGGGTTAAAAGGAGCACCAGATGCAAAGTTTTCACAATCACATAGTCACATTGTAAAATTTACATCCTTACAGAAGAATCAAGGCTACTGAAACACAGCTCAACAGTTTTGGGTATGCCCCCCAGCCACTCCAATACACCATAAACTAAAAAAGGATACCTATATAATGCCTAAAAATAACCTCCAGGATAACCTCTGGATTCTGAAATCTCTTAGCCCCTGAAACTTTTTCTCATTTCTCTCTTCCTCCTTTTGGTCAAGAAAACTTTCTAAATCTCATGATGCCGGTTCCTGGCTCATCACCAGGAGCTGGGTCCTGCATTGCCAGAGATTTACACCCCTTGGAGTCGTGTCTCACCTGGAGGGGAGGGCAGTGGGTTCACTTGCTGAGTTGGCTTAGCGAGAGAGGCCACATCTGAGCAAGAAAGAGGTTCTCTGGGGGTGACTCTTAGGCATAAACTTAGCCTATCCTTTGCAGGAATAAGTTTTGTAGGGTCAAACCTCAAGCTTGAGGCCTCAGCCTATTAATTTGATCATCCCCACTGCTTGTGAGAATATCAGGAATTCCCCAAATGGGGAAGTTTGATATTTCCTCCTTTTGCCCCAGTCCCTTGAGGGGAACTTTGCAAATACTTTTTTATTCACTGCGCAGTTTATTCTGTGATATATGGTGGTGTCACCCTAACCTGTACAAACCAACCAGTTCTCACTCCCTGTTCAAGATTCTCTGTACTTATGGTGTTCAGTTAAACTGACCAGACAAGTTAAATTATGTAATCTGCTACCCAAAATATAAATTTTGCACCGAATAAATGTCTCCCTCTAGTCTCACACAGAAGTTGAAGTTTTAAAATATAGACCACATCATCCTTTACCATGTATTCTGATTTGCCTTAGTCCTATCTAGATCACCTTCATTCATATCTCTAGAAGAAGTCTGATGACGTTTTCAACTTATTGAACAGTTTCTGCACAGGGTACTGCTGACTTTTCATAACTTCAAAGTTGTAACTTTGAATCTGAAGTGTCACATAAATACCTGAAATTTCTGGGAATGACCAGGTTATATACAAACAGCTCAGTATTTCAGAATTTAGAAATAACATAACTCCTGAATATAAATGACTGCTGTAAGAGTTTAGAATCGAGACTCATTACAATAGGCCCCAACCTGATAACCCATCTTCTCATCTTCACTGAGTTTTAATATTATAGTTAGTCTATATGAGTGAGGCATGATAATATTTGTCTTTTTGTCCCTGACATTTCATTCAACATTCAGTCCTTAAGGTTCATTCAACTAGTTGCATACCTCACAACTTTGTTCCTTCTTGTGGTCACTCATAGTCCGTGTATGTACGCACCACAGTCCTCACTTCCTTCCCTCAGTCGTTTTCCCCTTAGGCCACCTCCATCCGTTGTGAGCACTGCCGGCATAAGCACCAGTGTCCAAATGTCCATTCGTGTCCCAACACTCAGTTTGGGCATTCAGGATCCTACGGCAGCCCCACCCCTGGCCTCCTGTGGACCCACCACACTGCCTCCAAGGGGCTGCAGCTCTCAGTTTCCCTACCGACAGTGAATAGGTGTGTCTCTTTCTCCACATTTTTTTCTAGCTCTTGTCTCTGTTCATTTTTGAAGTTTTATTCATGTATCATACAATCCAAGCTAAGTAAATAGACATGCCTTCACCACCATAATCTATATGAAGATAATTCCTTTTCTTCCTCAAAGAATCCCTTCCCCTCCTCCGTATCTCCCTCTTGTTGATATTTAGTTTTGGCATAATGCCTTTGTTATAGTCATTGGAAGCATACTACAGTTTTATTGTTGATTATAGACCCTAGCTCACATTGATTGTACTTTTTCCTGTATACCATCCATTTTTAGCACCTTGCAAGGATGACATTCATTTGTTCTCCTTCATGTGAAAAATGTTTTTATATTTGTATGTTTAATGACCCATCATAGTTCACTATAGGACAATTGTTAAGTAATAGCATTTCAGTCTCTGTCCTCTGTCTATTCTGGTTTCATATGTGCCCCCAGCCCTTCTCCCTCAGTCATTCTCACATTCAGCTTCTTTCAGTGTGCTTACATTATTGTGCTACAATCAGGTAGTATTGTGCCATCCATTTCTGAATTTTTACAGTCAGTCCTGTTGCACAATCTTATCCCTTCAGCACCAAATGCCTAATCTCTACCCTTTTTCTGTCTCCTGATAATGTCTTCTTAACTTCAGCTCTCAAAGGTCGCTCATTAACATTATTCATATTAGCGAGACCATACAGTATTTTTCCTTTTGTTTCTGGCTACTTTCACAGCATAATGTCCTCAAGCATGTTGTTAACATCTTCATGACTTTATTCTGTTTTACAGCTTCTTAGTATTCCATCCTTTATACCACAGCTTGTTTAGCCACTCATCTGTTGATGGACATTTGGACTGTTTCCATCTCATGGCAATTGTAAATGATGCTGCTATAAACATTGGTGTGTGCAAATGTCCATCTATGTCCTTGCCCTTAGGTCCTCTGAATATATATCTAGTAATGGGGTTGCTGGATCATGCAGTTCTATACTTAGCTTCCTGAGGAACTGCCAAGCTGCCTTCCACAGCGGTTGTACCATTTTACATTCCCACCAACAGTGGATAAGTGTGCCTCTTTCTCCACATCCTCTCCAGCACTTGTTGTTTTGTTTTATTTTTTTATAATGGCCATTGTAGTTGGTATGAGGTGATAACTTGTGGTTTTGGTGTGCATTTCCCTAATAGCTAGTGAAGTTGGGCATCTTTTCATGTGCCCTTTAGCCATTCGTATTACCTCTTTAGGAAGTGTCTTTTGCCCGTTTTTTAATTGGGTTGTTTTTCGTTTTGCTGTTGAGTTGAATGATCTCCTTATATATTCTGAATACTAAACCCTTATCTAATAATGTGATTTCTAAATACTGTCTCCCATTGCATTGGGAAGCTTTGAAAAACCATGAATTGAAGCTTTTCAGGAAGACTTCTGTTTCAGTTGGGGATTGTTAAAAAACAAAAATAAAACACTCCACCAACCTTCTCCAAGTGTTTTTTAAAAAAGATTACCTTAAAGACTCACATATATGTATCTTGCAAGCTGTGGGGAGGAAGCGCAAGTAGGAATCCTGAGGACCAGACTGAGAGACCCTCGGGAGGCAGGTAGCTTTTGTCTCTGGGTCTTTTTTTCTGGCTTTCTCTGGGTGTCTTTCTTTCTGGGCCTCTGTCTTCCTGTCCCTTTCTTTGGACTGTCCTTCCATCCTGCAACTGTACCACTTCCTTCGCACCCTTTTTGAATGGCTGCACTTCTGTGTACTCTCGCCCCTCCCTTTTTCTCTTTAGGACAAGTGTGTGGATGTGTGAATGTGTCTTCTCCTTCTCATTGCCCCTGGACTACCTGTGCTCTCTCACTCTTTAGCTGGATCTTTATTGCTCCTTGTGTCTCTGTGTGGGCAGGTATTGATGTCGTACTGTCCTCGTCTGTGGCTGTGTAGGGAAGTCGTTGTGTGTTCTCCATGTTTCTGGTTCATTCTCCAGTATCTCTGGGTATGTAAATCTATCTGTCTGTTTGAGTAGTTTCCTGCTGGTTTATCTGTCCTATACTCTTTGTAGTCTGTGCACTTTTTCCTTTGTCCATCAGATTATTACGCCCCACGTTGGTTTCATTAGTCCCAGAGGCCTCATCGACTTTGTAGTTCAGGAAATCACCCTCTTGGGACTTGAGTGCATCTTAATTTGAAAATATTTATATTTTTTGAGGTAATTTTAAGTTTATGGAAATGTTGCTGCAAAGATAATCCAGAGAGCTCCTGTATACCCTTCACCCATTATCCCATGATATTAATATCTTACATAATTAAGATATATTATTAAAGCTAACAAAGCTAAGAATTAACATGGGTACCATGTCATTAACTAAGTTATACAGTCTTTATTCGGATTCTACCAGTTTTTCTTAATTTGAATTTTTTTAAACAAGCATCTGGTTGGCTCAGTTAGGGTCAGATTTCTTTATCTAGCCCAGTCCCTTAGAAGGCAGAGTGGAGAGGTGACGTTTTGTGCAGCTGTGGCTGTGTGAGCCCTCTCTTTCTGCTTGGACACTTGCAGAGAGGGCATTGAGGCAGCTAGAGCTGGGCAAACCCCTCATGAGTCTGTTGTAATATCAGTAATTTACAGGGAAGTACGTCTTTGGGTTTTTTTGTTGTTGTTGTGTGCACGGGCAGGTACCAGGAATCAAACCCAGGTCTACGGCATGGCAGGCAAGAACTCGGCCTGTTGAACCACCATGGCCCACCTATCTTTGGTATTTTTTTTTTTTTACATTTCCTGCAAGTGGGAACAATTTTAGAGTATGATTATAGATTCATCAAAATGTTCTATTAAAGATTTCATTATTTACCAATTAAAAGTTTTATATAAATGACTTTAGCATTGTGTCACAGTTCATGTGAACTAGAGAAATATTTTCTGTTTAAACAACTTATATGTATGTATGTATTAATGTTCTTCACCAACATCTTTGTTTTTCTACAAAGCTTTATTTTAGTAGACGTTAAAGAAAAAAAAAGCTGGAAATGTAAACTGAGATTTTAAAAAGATAATTTTTTCCCTACAGTATCTTAGAAACCTATGGTTGTAAATGCCTTAACATTCTTTAAAACTTTAAAATCTCTAACAGAGGTTATTGATTAGGTAGGCTTAAACTATTAACATTCATATGTGTGTTTGGTTGCATCATACTACTTTGTAATACCAATAAAGCTTTAAGAGACTTTCAGTTCTGTTTTACATTTCCTGATACCAAGTATTTTCCGTTTTTATTGCCAAGTAATTGAAAAATTAGTTTTGTTAGAAAATGTTATTTTTTACCATGATTCTTCATCATTGTATTTTTAAAGGCTTACTGTCACCTTTATTATGCAATTCATAATAGGCAGTATAATACTATATAAGGTAATGTCTAATTTGCCCACATGTTTTGAAACAACCAGAGCTTAGTGGGTTTTGTGCAAATGTATTCATTTTGGGTAGAGTAGTCAAGTATTTTTTATAAGAGTTCTGTCATTCCCAACTTTATTTACTTGTTAGACCTACCCTCTTTAACATTTGGTAGTTGACTGCTAACCATTGGCTGCAGGTTTAAAGTTAGTTTTCAAATGGATTAGCCGAATTATTAGGAGGAGGAGAATTGAAAATATTTGAAAATTCTTGCAGTTGTACTGTACCTTTATGTGATTTAGATTTGTCTCATGTTTCAGCTCAGCAGATATCTCAATAACTTTAAGGAACAGAGGAGATGATGCATATAGAGCAAATGTGTATGGCGACTCTATAATTGTGCAGCAGCACATCAGCGTGGACGGAAGTCGATCTTACAAACTGAAAAGTGAAGCAGGTTTGTTCATTTCTTTTTATGTCTTTTTATTTAAATTTAAATTTTAAATTTATTTCAATATTTTTATTAAAAATATTTAAAATATGTCTTAATATTTTCTAAAATATTAGAAAATACCTGATTCGAAAGAGTATGTGATTGTGCTGGTTCAGTGAGAGAGCTCTTTTTACCCATCTCTTGAAACTGCCTCTTTCTTGTGAGACGATTGGTTGTATGCCCACACACATGGAAACATACCCCTGCATGCATGTTACAAAGAGTTGTTTTACCAGCAAGACATGATAGTAACAAAACCATCATCATTAGCAAAATTTAGGTCAATTTGAAACAGGTTATATACCATTTTGTTCTCACTTGCTAGCCGTCTTTCTCCTCCTGTAATTTCTGTTGCATGTGGAAAGAGATGTTTAGCAAAAGATGGGAAAAGTCCATAAAGGACGGACGTCAAGGTGAGTGTTAAGAGTTGGGGAAGAAGAGGTGGACAGAGAGCTAAATGGAGTGTTTGATGTGGGAGGGAGAGAAGCAGTGCCGCTGCTCCTGTGTGTCTCCACTCTGTACACTTCTGTCATCTTTAGGATGTTTCTCCATTTCAGATTTATATACATTCTGTGTACCTTTCTTGATGATATGATAAAAATAATTTTTCTGTATCATTGCCCTAGAAACAGTTTGGTGATTTGATTGTTTCTCCAAACTAGGGGCTGTGGTTTCTACAAGGAAAGAAGAGCTGATTGCAATTCTTGATCATTTTAACATACAGGTAGGTAATTGTTTAATTTGAGTTTCAGATTAATTCATGCAACTGGTTATTTTTTGTGGGTTTTTTTTTTTTGGTCCTTTTAGTTAAGGATGCTTTGGCAAAGCTATTAGGGTACTTGTAGTTCTAAAACACTAATATGTCGTCTAATCCACATCCTTTATTTGGAAGTGAGAAGCTGAGAGAAAAGAGAAGTTTTATTTTTACGTGATTGTTTAGCTGGTTATGGTAGGATCTGCTTCATTCTAGGAGTCTGTCCAGTGCACCATACTGTCTTCCAGGGTTGAGGACACAGGACTAGTCACCAAGGAGAGAGAATGGTCAGAGTCTGGGTCTCTTTCCAGTTTGGTTTAAAACAAAGCTGTCCAGTACAACTTTTGGGGATGGTCGAAATGCTCTTAATCTGTGCTGTTCAGTAGCATAGCCACTAGGCACGGGTAGCCATTGATCATTTGAAATGTTACTAGTGTAACCAAGGAATTGAATTGAATTTATTTAATTTTAGTTAGTGCAAATTGAAAATATCCCCATGTGGCTATTGGCCTTCATATGGGATTGCATAGGTTCAGGAAAATAATTATTAAATTCTGATGAAAAGTTGGTACTGCAAATAAACTTCAGTTTGGAATGCAGGACAATAGAATTGAATTTGTTAAGCAAAATCAGGATAATCAAAAGTTAGAGTTTATGGATTGTAAAGTTTTAAGGAGAATCTTGAAGGGCATCCAGTACAGTTTTATAACTTTGTAGAATGCTTACCTTATGCGTGTTTACTCTGTGGAGAATCTGTACAGGTATTGCTTCAGCTTGTGATTGAATGTATAGCGGTAGGAAAATCACCTCTGCTTATGAACACATGTATTTTACTAGAAAGTTTTCATTGTGCGGAAAGTAGAATAAAGCCTATTTCTCTAAGCTCCTAGTCCCTTAGGGAATGAAAAACATGTTTACTGTCTTTGAAGTAGTTGAGGGTTGTCATCATAAGCCCTTCAGTCCTTGTTCATGGTTTATGGAAGGTCTCGTGCTCTGCTGTCCAGTACGGTGGCCACTCACCACATGCAGATGCTGCAATTTGTGTAGTCCAAATCGAGATGGATTCTAGGTTTATAATACAGGCTGGATTTTGAAGACTTAGTAAGAAGGAATAACTGAATTTTCTGTGTTGATTACATCTAAAAATTATAATATTTTGGATATAGATTAAAATACATTATTAAAATTAATTGTACCCATTTTTATGTTTTCAACCTGGTTAATAGAACATTTAAAATTATGTGTGGCTTGCATGTATAATTAACTCCTAAACATTGCAACTTTCCCCATCGCAGCCTCAATATTGCAGGTTGGCACAAGAAATCAAATGAGAATTTTGGGGGAGTTTTGTGGAAGCTGCTACTAGGCATTAATGAGTTGACAGTAAAGCGCATCACGAAAAAAGAGAAGGAAATCTGTGAAACTGTTGCTGCAGGTACACCAACAACTGCAGAGCCTTTGCATAAACCACGAGGTCTGCATCTCGTAGAAGGCACAACATTCTGTTGGGTGCAGGATTGTCATAAAAAAGACATTCCAGTAGACTCTGACATCATATGAGAAAAGACTAAGTCCTTATATGATTCCCTAAAGGAAAACAGATTTTTAAGCCTGGAAAGTCTGGTTTGAAGATTTTAAAAAGTGCTGTTCTAGTTTACAAGCTGCCGGAATGCAACATACCAGAAACATGACAGCTTTTAAGAGGGGAATTTACTGAGTTGCTAGTTTACAATTCTAAGACCTGATAATGTCCACTTTAAAGCAAGGCTATAGAAATATCCAAATTAAGGAACCACAAGATCTTGCCTTCACTCAACAAAGGCCAATGAATTGAGGATTTCTCTTTCAGCTGGAAAGGCACATGGTAAACCTGGGGGTGTCTGCTAGCTTCCTCTCTGGGCTTCTTGCCTCATGAAGCTCCCCCAGGGGTGTTGTCCTTCTTCTCTGGTTGTGTGGGCGCTTGTGATTGTTTTGGCTCTGCTTCTGGTGGTTCTTAAGCTTTTTTCCAAAAATGTGCTCTCTTAAAAAATTCCAGCAAAGTAATCAAGACCCACTGGAATGGGTGGAGTCACATCTCCTTCTAATCAAGGTTGATGCCTACCATTGGGTGAGCCACATCTCTGGGGAGAGTCTAACCAGGTCTCCAGCCTATGGTTGGATAGGGATTAAAAGAAATGGCTGCCTCCACAACACTGGGTGAGGATTAAAGCATGGTTTTTCTAGGTACATAAACAAACTAGCACAAATACATAACATAAAAGTAACAGGAGAGGCAGTGTCTGCTCATCAAGAAAGGCAGCAGGGGTGTTAAACCCGGGGGGGAAAAAAGCCCTGTAGATTTTCCTTCAGGAGGGTGCCCTTCCCCCTAACCCTTGCAGTATTGTGGGGTCCCTGTTTCTTTCAGCATCACCAGGAGGGAGAAGAATATTTAATATCTTTGATAAGCACCTGATTAGTATTTGTTTGCTGTGTCTCCTCTTATCCTTCGTCTGCAGTTTACCAGTTTGTGTTGCCTTTTGCTTGCTTTAGGGTACTGGCAGGTAAAGCTACAAGTTTCTCAGGTAATCCCTAGAGTCGTTGGGCCTGGGAACACCATTTCAGAAACAATCAAAGGGGTATAGAAAAAACATTGTCAGCTTTGATGAAGCTGTTAATCAAAAATTGGTGGTCGAATATTGTTAAAGCTGGTTCATTTGTTCTTTTAAAAAGTCAAATGCAGTGTGAAATTGAGATATTACAAGTCTGTTTTACCTATATAATAAAAATATGTTGAGGCTATATACATAGATGCTTTTCCTTATCTTTAACTGATCCAACATTTTACTTAGAATTTTTTTACCATTGGCCTACTAACAAATTACACAATCTGTATTTTACATAATCTATAATCAACAAACAAGGTTATTTTTTAGAATATAAATTGCTTTACTGAAGATGTAATTGAGTGGTAACCACGAATCATTTTTGAAACAAGTTTTTTTTTAAACTTTTTTATCTGTATTTTGTTAGTTTTAACTTAAGTCAAAGCAGATTAAGTTAATTGATGGCTTATTTAAACTGATTCCCCCTTCAAAAGAAAAGACTCCAATATTTCCATTTGTTTCACAATATTTTCATGAAGAAATGTAGAAAAATGAGAAATCTGGAGAATCACTATAAGAAAAACAATCAACACTTGTCAACATAATTCTGATTAGAAGTAACTCTAATTAGTTGGGCTTTTGGTGGTTAGTTGGGGAAGGCACCTGACCTCAGTGCTCAAACATTTTCATACTCTGTTGTCCTTCAGCCAGAGGACTATAATGATATAGAGCATGTGGTAGAAATGAAAAATTTTCTAATGAAATACTTCTGAAGAGGGTTGTTGTGCCAGTGTTCTCGTGTAATACAGAATATTTGTTTTAACTACAGTATTTACTTCTTTTACTAACATGAATTTTGAAACATTTCTCTACATTAAAAATTGCTACCATTTTCTTTTTGTATATTCAGCATAATGTTATAACTTGATGGCACCATAGGTCAATTATGATGTATGTTTCAGTTCATTTATCTTTCAATCGTTAAAGTGTAGTGTTAAAAAATAATCTTTGTTTTGTTTTCTTGTTTCAGGTAGATAATCCTGTCTCTGTTCTAACGCAAGAGATGAGCAAGCAGTTCTTGCAGTCTAAAAATGAGGGTGACAAATATAAAGTAAGGGGCACCAAACTAGATGTAAACCCACAAAAAAGAAAAACATGTATAGATTAAGTGTAAATATTAAACATAATTCTTGCTAACATAGTAGGTATGGAAGGTTTTTTTTTTAAACTACCTATTTAAAATAACATAGTAGGACCAAATTAAGAAATTGTTAGGATGGGAGTGTAATTTTCCTGGTAAAGCCTTGTTTTCACTTTCTGGCTTTTAATCTTGAAAGAATGGATTTTTTTTTTTTTAATCTTTAAGGAAATTGAAGGGAACAGTTGGTCATAAGTACGTAATTTTTAAATCTTAAATTATTTAAAACTTAAAAAGCTTAAAATATTTGACTATTGTTGAAATTTATCACATAAATGAGTTCTGGTATTTCCTATTCTAAAAACAATTTGAGATGGGCTAAGATCAAAGATACTGAGGTTCATGTTTGTCATTTCCACATAAAGAATGGGAGAATCAGTGAAAATAAGCTTTCAAGATGTGATTATTATCACACTAAAATGGATTTTTAAGTGTTTGCAAATAACTTATAGATGTGAACATAGCAAGTTAGGTAAATTAATTTTAGAACTGAAATAATGCACATATTCTTTTGTGCTTATGTGTAGTTGTTTACGTTATGCTTTAAATGTCATTTTACTTAAATTGGTCTAAAACAGTTTTGGAGACCAATCCTGATTTTTTTTTTCATAGCTTTGTGAAAGTTTACCAACTCCTAATAGCATTCTTTTTTTTACTGTACAGTTCTTTATGAAAGCAACTCAACTTGAACAGATGAAGGAAGATTATTCATACATAATGGAAACAAAAGAAAGGACAAAGGAGCAGATAAATCAAGGAGAAGAGGTTTGTAAACTGTTAATGTATAAATCTTTTGGGGACCAACCAAATTCTAGTTACCTTAAGTGAAATAGAATTGTAAAATGACATGCACATACACCCACAAAACATTTTTCTAGCACTCTATGAAGTGTAGGAAATGGTTTTGATATTCGTGGTATTTATTAAGTTTTACTTTTTTGTTTCATGATAATGGATATATGTACATCTTACTCCTGTTAGACTATAAACTTCTGGAGGACAGAATAGAATGTTAAATACTTACCCTTTGATATTTGACTAATTGGTTCCACAATAAGGTATCATTAATTCCCACTATAAGTAGTTTAAAATGTGTAACATTTCTTTTGCTGAGATATAAACAAAAGCCTTAAACTGAAAGTGGATGTGATAATGCATTCATACTTGCAACCGATAGAGGACTCTTTAGTACACTAATGTTAATATCCTTCAAGCAACTGATAACTTGGTAGTAACTATACTGTAATCACCTTGGCAACCATGCGGGTTTGCATGACTTTTAAATCATTCAAGCCAATCATGACTTCAATTTGTTTTTACATCTGTTATGTTTTGTTCATATACTTCTTCCTCAGATTCCTGAAGATCCAGCCTTTTGTCTAGCTGACCATTCCGTACATTAAGTCCCACCAATTTTGTCATGATTTCATGTCTTATTAATTTATTATTTAGTTAGTTTTTTATCACCAGGGAAGCTTTCAATATGTCCTTTTTGGATAGAAGTATATTAATGATTGACCCAATCATGTTTACTAAATGTTATGTTGATCTTTTTACTTCAAGTTTTTAATGAATGCATGTTGTAAAATTAGATCTATAGTTGTGTAGTTTATCAAGTAAAAACTCAAAAAGCAGCAAGTATGAGTGTATTTGTTTTTGTTCTCTGCATTTTCCTTTTCAACCTGGGGTATGTGGTGGAGTACAAGGAAGTACTGTGGATCACAGAATTAATTCTACACACATTCTTGGAGTTTCAATATTATTGGGGAAAGGAAATATTTGCCTGTTTAAGCAGTCAAGTATATAATAATGTAGCATGTCAAGTATATAATAAATGTAGCATGTGCTATATTTATTTTAAAAATAATAAATCAGAACTTTGAAGAAATTTGTTTGTTACAGACAAGTGAGGGTTAAACACCCCCCTTCTTCCATGGTCTACTTTGTCCTCAGTGAAAAGTATTTTGATTGTGAGGTTTTAAGCAGTTCCCTTTGTGTTGGCAGAGTTTTTTATGCATAATATGTGCTTAATGAGAACTTTTACTTTAATTAAATGCCCTGTATTCTCAAATTAAATTCAGGATTTGAATCGTTAAGTCTTCAGAGATAGTATGGGAAGGCTAGAAAATAGAAATTATTCAACCAATAAATAGTAAGTTCTTACCATGTCTTTAGCATTGTGCTTTGGCCATGAGCATATAGTGTCAAATAAATATCAAGATTCTTGGAGGTAGTCCTAACTGTCCAGTAGGAAACATAGATGTTAAATAATTTGTGTGTGGTCAATACAGCTAAAGGAGTTGCAGACAGCACCTAATAGTCCACTAAAAGTGGAGAGTGGGGATGTGCAGATTGTTCAGGAAGTGGTGTCTCAGGTGAGAATTGAAGGATGAATAATTCCAGGGAAAGGATGGTGAGTATAAAGAAGGGTGTTCTTAGCGATAGCATGGTTGAAGTCTCAGGGACAAGAGATAGCACAGTGTTCTTAAAAACTGAAAGAATTCTGTGTGTAGTTTATAATGAAGACGTGGGTGAGAGCTGAAAGGTCAGATTGTGAAGGGCCCTGTAGAAGGCAGAAGAGGGCTATCGAAGTGGGTGGCTCGATTGGGTGCATCTTCTCCCCGTATTACTCTGCTGAAGAAGTTACTGTAAGGACAACATAGTTGTACAGAGACCAGTAAGGAAGGACTGGTCCAAAGAAATGATGTTCCCTTAAAAGTTAGTGTTGGGTCAGCAGTATGAGGTGGAGCTTTGAAGTTATCTGGACAGATGTTGTATGAGAGATGGAGGAGTGAAGGTGAGACGGGGAGGTTTCAAGGTGAGTGAATGACCTCCAGGTTAATGACCTGAGCACAGGAGAGTAAGTTTATTGAGATGGGAGATTTGGGACGAAGAGCTAATTTTTTTTTTTTTAGATGTTTTTGTTTGTTTGTTTGTTTTGACAAATGTTGGAGGCCATTTTGAACACATTAATTTTGAGGAACTTATAAAGCATATAAGTTTTAAGTGGGAAGTTAGATATGAACTCCAAATACAGAAATGAACTCTGACCTTTATTGAAAAAAAAATACTAGAAACCATAGTATATGTTGGTTTCTAAGTCACAGGGTTAAAGAAGTCACCTCGGGAGAAGAAAAGTGGGCCTAAGACTGAGTCATGTGTGAGATGTTCATAGAGACGAAGGGAGGAGTAGGTTTGAGAAGTGGGTATGGCTGTCAAGAATAGTGAGAGGACAAACAGAAGGACTTGGTGACAGCAGTCTGCCTTGATGGTGATGGCAAGATTAGCTTTAGTAATGGTGAAAGCAGAAACCAAATTTGTAGGGCTAAAAATTGTGAGGAAATAAAGGAGCTAGAGATAATTTTCAAGGAACTTGGATGGAAGGGGAAAAAGAATGTTAGACAAGGAAGTGGCAGTAAGGGATGATTGGTGCTGGTTTTGTTTGTCAGTGGGAAAGATAAGCAAGTAGAGATTTAAACCTGGTAACGCAAAAGAGTCTGAAAAGGAAGAAGTGGAACATAAAGATTAAAAGACAGATGAACAAATTAGTGGATTTAGACCTGTGAGGAGGCAGAAATGGAGGGAGTAAAGGCCCATAAATATAGGTAGGGAGTGGGCGTTGGACGTAATGTAATGAGGCCACCTTTCCTTCCGTCGCAAGAAGAGATCACTGCCTTAGATTTGTACATAAGGTTTTTGAAAGTTGGAGGGAGTTCCTGTTTTATGGCTTCTGAATTCTAAGGCAGGAGGCAGGAGACACGAGTGAGAGAAGGAAAATGCTGAGGCTATGAGGTTTGAAGAGTGATAATGCATTGAAGTAATCCTGGCAAACAGGAAAGTGAGTTGGATAGGGCAACATGGTAAGATTTGTAGTGTTAAGGCCCTAGTGGAAAATAGTGCGAATGAAGAAGAGAGGGTGCCTAGCTAGGTATGTAAAATATGGACTCTGAAGCACTTCAGAGGCTCTTGTGATGTCATGTATTTGTCTGGTAATTTTGTTTATTATTAAGAGAGAAAATAATTTAGATAAGCAAAATGTCAATTTCTTTGATTTTTGGGAATAAGTTCCTTTTGATACTTCTCTTATCTTTGAAATGGGATAGTTGGTCAGGAAGAACAGACCAGTCTATCAGATAAAGCTTCAAGAGAGAAAATGAAAAGTTGTGGAATTTGTCTGTACTTGTGTGGTCTTGAGCATTTTACTCCTTTGCTCTTCATCTGAAGAATATTTGGACATTTTTGTAGTGCAGAAATTAACAAAATTATTACTAAGAACCAGTTATATACCAAAGTACCAAAAATTTTCACTTCAAAGAAGACATTTACTAACAAATTCTCATGTGATACTTGTTCAGGCATTGTTTTCAAAAGCATTCAATTTGTGAAAAGATTTGTCTTTGATGTTAATGAGAAATATCTTTTTTTTTTTTTGCTAGCGACTTACTGAACTAAAACGTCAGTGTTTGGAGAAAGAGGAACGTTTTCAAAGTATTGCTGGTTTAAGTACAATGAAGACTAATTTAGAAAACTTGAAACATGAAATGGCTTGGGCTGTGGTAATTTCCAAATTTCCACTAATTACTTGCTTCAATATATTTGTAGTATATTGACTATATCTGGATACAGTTAGTTTTGCAAATAACTTGCTATATAATTTATTTTTAGGTCAATGAGATTGAAAAACAATTGAACGCTGTCAGAGATAATATCAGAATTGGAGAAGACCGTGCTGCTAGACTTGACAGGAAAATGGAGGAGCAGCAGGTAATTAGTGTTTTCATATAGGTTAATTAGGTTATGAAATTGCTATTTTTGACCCACAAAAGTGGCAGTTTCAGCCTCTCTACATGTATTTGTGTTTGAATTCGTGCTCTGATAAGGACGACGATTGTGGCATTTATCTTCGCAAGCAAATATTATATTTGGATGTGATCAGTGTGCCTGATGCCAGGGCTGTAGAAGACTTAAATTCACACGTGTGGGCAGTGGAACATTGTTACCAACTAGAAGTCCTAGAAGATGGAACTTCTACTCTTAGAATCGTTAAGAAACTAAATCACAAAGTGACCAGAAGGAAAAAGATGTGCCAGAATGATAATGGTCTTTAGCGAGAGGAGGACTAAGGCCAAGTGTCCAGGAAAGCAAGAGCTCAGCCCCAAGATTATGCCTGGAGGCTGCTGGTGGGACTCACTGAGATTGACTTGCAGAGGATTTCATGTAGGTGGAGCACAGGGAAGGTCAGTTGCTCCTTCGGTTAAGGTTAGTTCCAACTGGGGATTGAAGAGCCCAGATAAAAACTCTTCTGTGTAAGAATCAGGAAAATTACACGTCTTCCAGTTGGGAATAGCGGTGGAAGTTGATTGGGTGTTAAATGTGGTAATCCTCTGTCGGGGTAGTGGATGAGAATATTGGAACAGCCGTGGTGAAGACAGTGCATTTACGTAGTGGTCTCTGTGCTGAGTTTCTTACTCCCTTTTAGGTAGTAAATGGAACCACGTTCCTCCTTCAGATTTCCATTTCTGAGAGAAAATTTTGCCAAATATTTTTCTCTTCTCAGTTGCATTTCTGAGCTCTTTATAGGGAAGACCTTAAGTTCTTTTTCTATGTGGATACTTCCCAGTCTAAAAATGAAATTCAGTATGTGTAATAGATGCACTTTTTCTCAAATGGGAGAAGGAGGGTCTTGAGGCTGGGTGATGTTTAGTTCTGTGGGTCTCTGCTCCACTAAAGCATTTGTGTATTCTCTAAGTGGTAATTTTCTGGAGGTAAGGGTGATCTTAGTTTATATTCTTATCCTTCCCACTATGACTTACACAAAAACTTTCACATAGAATATGCATGATCATTGCTTGGAAAATGACTACTTAATGGAAGGTTTCTGAAGAAATAGTGGTTAAAGCAGATTTAAACTTGTGTCAACCTAATTTTAAACTGAAAATATATGTTTAGTTTATGTAGTACTTGAACCTAATTTCAATTTTCGTGAAAAAACAAGCAGAGTATACATTGCAGGTGATTTAACGATAGAGCATCATTACCATTCTTGTGTCTGGTGCTTCCAAGATATTTTACATATGGACAGCTTCTTAACCTGTGTCTCTTATCCAAACTTCTGTCCTAAACACTTGACTCAAATATCTGTCTTCACATCTTTACCTGTGTATCCCAGTCACTCCAAACTTCGCATGTCTAACACTGAATCTATTCTTATTTTTCTGCATTACTTATCTTGATACATGGTGTTGCAGTTTACCCAATTTCCTGGTCCAGAAATCTGGATAATTATCCTCAGTCTCTCTTTTTCTCCCTTATTTGCCATATCCATTAGTAATCAAATCCTCTAAAGCGAGGGTAAGCAAACTGGCCATTGGACCAGATTTGGTGGTCTGCTGCCTGTTTCTTGCAAATAATGTCAGATTGGTACTCAACCATGCTCATTTTGGCAGAGTTTGGGTAGTTGTAATGGAGACTGTGTGGCCCACAAGGCCTAAAATACATAAAATTTGGCTCTTTGCAGTAAAAGCTTGCTGATCCTGCTCTGTATAGTTCTCATATCTGTGTCTTCTAATACATCTCTGTTGTCAGTTCCCCATTCTGGTCCCAAAATATTTTTTACCTTACAATATTGTATTGAGTTCTTACTGAAATCCTTTCCCTTTAATTTTTCCCTTTCTTCCCTGTCTTGCAAGTACTTCTGGAGTGGTCTAACATGTAGATTTGTTGTATCTTGTCTCCCTGTTGACCAGATGATGTAATCATAAGGGCTTCACTTTGCAATTCAAGCCTTTCTGCCCTTCATCTCATCTCCTGCCACCCTTTCAGCACGTGCGCCAGTAGCACGTTTAATTCTTAAAGTGGGTGTTTGTGACTTTGTACGTGTTCTCCAGGCACCTGTGATGATCTTCCTCGTTTGTGTAAATTCGCCTTTCAGGTCGTGGGTCACGTGCTCCTTCCCTTTGCAGGCATACACAGTTTTCTGATAAACCTAGGGGTTCCTTCTCTGTACCAAATTAACAGTTTGTGTGTCTGTTTCCCTGCCAGATTGTGTGTCTCTCTTTAATCCTGTAATTTGAAGACAATTTTTATTCTTTGTATCCTGAGAGAATAGCACATTTGTTATATTTTGACATTTTATGTAATTTTACTTACCTCATGCCTTGGGTTTATTTAGTCAAAGTGAAATTAAATGTATTAGTGGAATGTGGACTATATATATATATAACTATTTTTAAAATTTTTCTCTGTTTATTGAAGAAAGATGAAATATGCTCCAGCAAGTTATTCTTTTCTTAAAGGTCAGGCTTAATGAAGCAGAAAAAAAGTACAAGGATATTCAAGATAAACTTGAAAAAATTAGTCAAGAGACAAAAGCACGAGCACCGGAATGTATGGTATTAAAAGCAGATGTTATTGAAAAGAAAAGGGCCTACAATGAAGCTGAGGTGAGAGAAATTTTCAAATCCAGCATATGTAAAACTGTATCAAATGTAAATACTGTGCACTTATTTATGAGTAGAGGTTTTGTAATTGGGTTGAAATATGTTCCTTTCAGACTTAAAAAAATGTAATGACATATATGTAGTGACCTGTATGTACTGTATTTCGAAAATATTATTTGTGTTTATTTAGCATCTGATTTGAAGATTTGTCAAAAGTGACTTGAATAGGTATTTGTTTTCTCATTTTATTAAAGCGTGTCTAATTTTTTGTTAGGTTTTATATAACCGTTCACTAAATGAATATAAAGCATTAAAGAAAGATGATGAACAGCTTTGTAAAAGGATTGAAGAACTAAAAAAAAGGTGAGATAGTTACTTTGTAATTTTCCTGATTACCTTATTTTGTAATATGGTGATCAAGGCAAAATAGAGAATTATATATTTTTGTATTGCTAAAGGAATTTTCTCACATTGGTTTGTATGTGTTTTTAAAATGTTAGGCTTTTCACTTAACAGTTTCCACTTTGTATGATTTTGTAATAGTACCGACCAGTCATTGGAACCTGAACGTTTGGAAAGGCAAAAAAAAATATGCTGGTTAAAAGAGAGAATAAAGGCCCTACAGGATCAGGAAAATTCAGTTAATCAAGAGATCGAACAATTTCAACAAGCCATAGAAAAGGACAAAGAAGAACATGACAGAATTAAGTAAGTTAGAATTAAGTAATCCTTCGAATGATTTTTTAAAATTGCTTGAATATCATATAGTTTTGCTTTTTGTATGGAGAGAACAGCGTGTTTCTTGTACCATAAGGAGTCTTTTAAAAAAATTATTGCTCTAAGACTTTACTTAGATTGTTAGAATTAGACACTGTCTGAGATTGCTAATCTATCACTGCATCACTTTTTTGTTTGTTTTTGCATGGGCAGGCACCGGGAATCAAACCCAGGTCTTTGGCATGGCAGGTGACAACTCTGTTTGCTGAGCCACCATGGCCCGCCCTGCATCACGTTTTTTATGCCACGTTTTGAGGACTTCCAATTGTTATTCTCTGGAAATACAATTATTATCAAATAAAGACTTCTGCTTTAAATTTTTGGAGTAGCTGTGTCATTGTTGGCATCCAAGTCTTATGGGCAAGGAGTGAATATTTTTGTATAACTATGATGTTTCTATTTTGCTTTTAGAAGAGAAGAATTAGATGTGAAGCATACACTGAATTACAATCAGAGGCAACTGAAAGAATTGAAAGATAGTAAAACTGATCGACTAAAAAGATTTGGCCCTCACGTTCCAGCTCTTCTGGAAGCAATAGATGATGCTTATAGACGAGGACATTTTACCTACAAACCTGTAGGCCCTTTAGGTATTGGTTACCATTTAATGAAAATATAATAAATATTAGAAATATGCTTTCATTTTCAGAAAGGGGTCTGTTGCTTTCATTTTAAAACTTTATTAACAAGGAGCTGTCTAGTTGTATGTGGACTTTAATTATACCTATATTAAGAAACAATGGTAAAATCACTTTAATCTTTGTAGCTTTTCTTTTACGTATAAAATAGTCAAGATAATGAGAAGTTAGGAAAAGGAAAAATAACTACAGAGTTTTGAATCATGTGATTCTGATTTTCCTCCTGAATGAGTGAATAAACTAATTCAAATTAGTTCATTCACTTATTCATTAGAATACCCCATGGACTCATTAGAAAACCCCAGGGACCTCAGGATGTAGTTGAAAAAAACACTCACCTGGGTTTTGTGTAATCTTAATTCAATTTTTTTTATGTTTAGGTTAGACAAAGGATTTCTGAGTCTCTGTTTCAACTGTAAATTCCTGTGGTTATATTATTATCCCATACATACACATGATATATAGTTTTTTAATTTCATCAAGATGTTCTCCTGGGGAGTAATCTCTTAATTCTGTACATTAAGTTAACATGATGCTATAAATAAAAGCATTTTGTTAGTAAAGTATTATATTTAAGTATATACTGTTTCTTCATTTAAATGAGGTATACATATATATTGGGATCCATTTCAATGAATAAGTTTCTATCCCCTCCTAAATCTAAAATCCCAATATTAATTAGCTTTACAGAAAATAGTGATGAATCTGCTTTATTTTCAGAACACTGTTGAGAGGCTGGAGTAGAATGAGCTTGCATAAAAAAGCCCACTGTTGATTTATGTTAGAAGTGGAGAATTTTTTTTCCTGTAGGCTTTGGTGGGTTTTCTCCCCAGTATATGGAGTAGCTGTGTTGGAATTTTCCCTTGAGTTAAAATAAGAACTGTAATATCACTTAAAACTGCTTTATTTGAAAATTTTTTAAGTCATTCATGAACGAGTAATCAGAATTACATTGATATTTCAGCATGAATATTTATGAACCTTTACATACCTTACTTTCACTTAGGAGCTTGCATTCATCTTCGGGACCCTGAGCTTGCTTTGGCTATCGAATCTTGCTTAAAAGGACTTCTGCAAGCCTATTGTTGCCATAATCATGCTGATGAAAGAGTACTTCAGGCACTGATGAAAAGGTTTTATTCACCAGGGACTTCTCGGCCACAGATAATTGTTTCTGAGTTTCGGAGTGATATGTATGATGTAAGACAGAGGTAATGCACCAGTAATTTAATGCTGTTTCTGCTTTTGCTCAGTCATGTAGAAATTCAGATGAAATTAAAACATTTTTAATGTTGATCATATCCATACTAATTTCATCAAATCACTTTAATTTTAGAGGGTGCTAGCTCTTGGCATTTGAGATACATAAATAAGAGATAATCCCTGAGCTTGAAGTATTTATGGTCTATTGTGGGAGAAAATACAGATTAAAAGATACATTATGGCATGGAAATTATGCTGATAATTATAATTATATCAGTTATTAAAATTATACTGAAGGGTTTGATGTTGACCTAGCCAAATTCAGATGAAGGCCCCAGGGAAGGGCATTGTTACTCATTACCTGGATATAGTCTATCTGCAGATAGACTCTCAGTATAGTTCACAGAATCCATAAACAGAAGATGTGATTTCTTTAATGACTAGCCAACCTTCTCAAGGCTGCACTGGCTTCTTTCATAGTTTTGTTTATTGATAAGTCTAATTATCCCTCATATCTGTGTCCCTCATATCTGAGTAACTTTGCTTGCAAACATAACTAATTGCCTATTTCAATTTTCTTGGCTACTCAAGCAAATAACATGCAATGAATTGTCTTAAATAGTGGGAATTTATTAGCCCATGGTCTTGAGGCTAGGAAGAGTTTAAGTCAGGGTGTCAGCAAGGCGATAGTTTCTTCCTGAAGACTAGTCTTCTGGGGCTGGCTACCGGTGGTCCTTGGTCCTGGGCTCCTCTGCCACATGGCGGTGGATATGGCAGCCTCTACTTGTCTTACCCTTCCCTTCTGCTTCCATTGATCTTCAGCTCTTGTTTACCTTGGCTTTCTCTCTTATCTGTTTGAATTTCAATCTGCATATAAAGGACTCCAGTAACAGGATCAAGACCCATCCTGGTTGGGTTGGGGCCGGCCTTACTGAAGTGCCTCATAGAAAAGCTCTACTTACGGTTAGTTCACAACCACAGGGATGCGTTCAGTCAAACAGCTTGTTTTTCTGAGGTATATTGCACCAAGCTGCCACATTGTCTCTGACACATTGACACATTGCTTTAATTGATCCAGTTTTGAAGACATAGATGCAGTTCAGATGAGGGAGTAATTAATGCTTAGTAGATAGGTCAGGGATGAATTCTGAGAAAGGATGATAAATGATCAGTGTTTTAATTGAAGGTTTGTCAACTGATGGAAGGAGTTTGTGGCCTTCCAGGCATATGGAATGCTACATGCAAAAAGCATAAAGGGTATAAGTGGGGCAAGAGCATATATGCGGCATAGTGAGGTGTGGAATTTAGTTTGTCCTCCTTGACAGCTGGTAAATAACATCTATATGGAACAACTGTTTGGGGGACGTCAGTGACCACACATATGTCATATACCAGTCTGGAACAGGGGGAACAGCCGCAGTCCCACACAGAACTGTAGGTCTCCCAGACTGTGGAAGCTGGCTTCCCTTACCCATCAGCATGACAGGCTGATTCCCCAAAGAAGCCCACACTACCAGGAGCAAGGAAGGTAGCTCAGTCAAGCTCCAGTTGTGTAATTAACAAATTTAGACTGTTGAAAACAAGCCAGGAGCCCACATAAACTTGGAGTAAACACCAAAGAAACCAGGAAATTTCATCCCAGCAGAGAAGGGGTGTGTCTGTTGGAAAATTTTAAAAAGCAACGTAGGCTTTTTAAATTAGATGAGCACAAACTACTGGAAAAGGTCTGGGCCTCAAGAAAAGGAGGCACACAACCATTTATCAACTCTGATTCTTGATTGGCAAACCCAGGGGCTGGCATCAGGTCCTGAAAAGGCTTATTTTCTCTCTCTTCTATTATTTTATTATTTATTTATTTTTTTATAACTTCTCAACAGCTCATGAGATAGAACTGTGAGCATTCCTAGGCTTCAGCACTGTCCTAAGCAAGGGTGAAAGTTTAGAAGTTTCATAGAAAAGTCTGATAACCTGCTGGTACACACCTCAGAGAAAATTGATAATGATTACACCTTCCTCCTGAGACATGGGCCAGTCTGGTCTGGGAAAATCTGATTGAAGGCAATCATATCTGAGGAGACTCTACTCAAAAGAAATGTTCCATGTAGGCATGGCAAGAACCAGGAGTTGAAACAACTAATTAAGGATGTTTGAACAGACATGCAAAATCATATTTAAAAAAATCACTGAATTGCGGAAAGATATGGCAAAAAAAAAAAATAAAGGCTGTTAAGAAAGAACTCAAAGTTTGAAAAAACGAATGACAGAGCTTATGGGAATGAGAGGCACAATGGAAGAGATTTTTAAAAACACAGTGGAGACCTATGATAGCAGATTTGAAGAGGCAGAAGAAAGAATTAGTGAACTAGAAGGTAGGACATCTGAAATCCTACGCGTAAAAGAACAGGTAGAGAAAAGTGGAAAAATATGAGCAGGACCCCAGGGAATTGAATGACAACATGAAGTGCATGAGTATACATGTTATGGGTTTCCCAGTAGAAGAGAAGGAAAAAGGGACAGAAAAACTAATGGAAGAAATAATCACTGACAATTTCCCATCACTTACTAAAGACTTAAAATTATAATGTACCCCAAACAAAATAGATCCAAGAACACTTACTCTGAGACACTTACTAATCAGATTGTCAGATATCAAAAACTAAGAGAGAATTCTGAAAGGAGCAAGAGAAAAGCAATCTATTAATAAAAGGGAAGCTTGATGAGATCTTGTGCAGATTCCTCAGCAGAGCTCATGGAGGCTAGAAGTCAGTAATAGCGTATATTTAATATACTGAAATAGAAAAGCTGCCAACCAAAAATTCTATACCTGGCAGAACTGTCCTTCAAAAATAAGGGGGTGTTTTAAATATTTTCCTCTGTAAGGCAGTTTTGGAATATGAGATTTGCTCTACAAGAAATACTAAAGGCAGCATTATAGGCCGGTAGAAAAAGACAAGGGAGAGAGATCTGTAAAAAATCATGAAAATGAAGACTATCAAGAAGGGTTAAAAGAGAAGAAAAATAGTATGATTTACAAAATCCAAATAACAAATTGGTAGAAAAAAATACTGCCTTTAAAGTAACAACGTTAAATGTTAATGGATTAAACTCCCCAATCAAAAGACATAGACTGAGAGTGGATGAAAAAACAGGACCCATCTATATGCTCTCTATCGCCGACTGACTTTAGACCCAAGGACTAAACCCTATTGAAAGTGAAAGGCTGGAAAAAGATAGTTCACACAGACAACAACCAGAAAAGGATAGTGATACTAATATCAGAAAAATTAGACTTCAAATATAAAGCAGTTAAAAGAAACAAAGGCTCAGTGTATCAATAAAAGGAGCAATTTATCAAGAAGACATAATAATCATAAATATTTATGTCCCGAGCCAAAGTGTCACAAAATACGTGAGACAGACACAACACTGAAGGGAGAAATAAACACTTCAATAATATTTGATACTTTACTACACTGCTCTCATCAATGGATAAAACATGTTGACAGAGGATAAATTAATAAACAGATTTTGACTAATACAATAAATGAACTAGACATAACAGATGTTTCTAGAACATTCCATCCCACAACAGCAGGATACACAGTTCTCTCAGGTGCTCGTGGATCATTTTCCATGATAGACCATATGTTGGGTCACAGAGCAAATCTCAATAAATTTGAAAAGATTAAAATTATACACAATGCGTTCTCAGGTCATAAAATAGGACGAAATTGGGAATCAATAGCAGGCAGAGAGCCAGAAAACTCACAAATATATGGAGGCTACAGAGCGCACTCTTAAACAACCAGTGGGACAAGGAAGAAATTACAGGACAGATAAGTAAATATCTCAATGCAAATGACAATGAAAACACCTCCTATAAAAAGTAATGGGATGTAGCAAAAGTGGGACTAGGCGAGAAGTTTATTGCCGTGAAATCCTGTATTTAAAAAATGAGAGGAAAAATCGAGGAATTAACTGTTCACATAGAAGAACTAAAGAAAGGATAGCAAACGAACCCCCAGAGCAAACAGAAGGAAAGAGAGAATGAAGATTAGAGCAGAAATAAATGAAATTGAGATATAAAATCAGTAGAAAAAAATCAACAAAACTAGAAGTTGGTTCTTTGAGAAAATCAGTAAAATCAGTGGATCCTTAGGCTGACAAAGTAAAAAGAGGATACAAATAAATCAGAAATGGGAGAAGGTACGTACTGAAGGACCCCACAAAAATAAAGGAGATAATGAAAGGATATTGTGAGTAACTATATGCTAATAAACTAGACAATGTAGATAAAATGGACAATGTCCTAGAAAAACATGACAAACAAAATTGACTGAAGAAGAAATAGACAACCTTAATAAACCAATCACATGTAAAGTGATTGAATCGGTCATCAAGAAGCTCCAAAAAGGAAAGGTCCAGGACCAGATGGCTTCACATGTGAATTCTCCCAAGCATTCAAGAAAGAATTAGTACAAATCCTGCTCAGACTCTTCAAAAAAATCGAATAGGAGGGAAAGCCCTTGCTCAGTCTGTGAAGCCAACATCATTGTAATACCAAAGCCAGACAAAGATTCTACAAGAAAAGAAAATTACAAGCATAGCTTTTTAATGAATATAGATGCAAAAATCCTCAACTGAATACTTGGCAGATTGAATCCAGCATCACATTGAAAGAATTATACACCATGATCAAGTGAGATTTATTCCAAGTATCAGGTATTCCAGGCTGGTTCAATGTGAGAATATCTGTTAATATATAATATATCACATTAATAAATCAAAGCACAAGAAACACGTGAGCATCTTGATTGAGGCAGAAAAGGCAATTGATAAAATTCAACACTTAAAGGATAGGAATACAAGGGAACTCCCTTAACACGGGATAAAGGAAATATATGAAAAACCCATAGCTAACCTCATCTTCAGTGAGGAAAGACTGAAGACTTTACCTCTAAGATCAGAAACAAGACAAAGATGCCCACTGTCACCTTTGTTATTCATCATTATGCTAGAAGTTTTAGCCAGAGCAATTAGACAAGCAAAAGAAATAAAAGGAATAAAACTCTCATTGTTTGGAGACGACATGATGCTATTTGATGAAAATCCTGAAAAATTTACAGCAAAGCTACTAGACCCTATAAATGAGTTCAGCGAAGTGGCAAAGTATAAGATGAACACCCAAAAATCAGTAGTGTCCTATACACTCCTAATGGGCAATTTGAGGAGGACATCAAGAAAAAAATCCCTTTACAATAATAACTAATAGAATCAAATATCTAGGAATAAGTTTAGCCAAGGACACAAAAGACCTGTACACATAAAAGTGCAAGAAATTGCTAAAAGAGATCATGGGAGACTTAAATAAATGGGCATGCTGTGTTCTTGGATTGGAATACTAAATATAGTTAAGATGTCAGTCTACCTATGTTAATTTGTAGATTAAATCAGTACCAATTAAAACCCAACAACTTACTTTGCAGTAATAGGAAACCAATAATCAAATTTACTTGTAAGGGCAGGGTGCCTCAAACAGCTAAAAATATTTTGGGAAAGAACGATCAAATGGAAGATCTCACACTATGTAACTTTAAAGCATATTCCAAAGCTAGTGGTCAAAACTGCTTGATACTGCATTAAGATAGATATACTGACCAATGGGTTTGTATTGAGTGTTCAGAAATAGACTCTCTCATCTAAAGACAGTTGGTTTATGATAAGGTGTTCAAGCCAATTCAACTGGTACAGAGCAACCTCTTTAATAGGTGGTGTCATGGTCAGGTTCATATGAACCATTTGTCTGGTTGGGCAAGTGCTAGCCTGTTTGTTGCTATGAGAACATTTCATGGACTTAAATCATAATTATGTCAGCTGCATCCGTAGCTGATTGTGTTTGTAATCAGCTAAGGGAAGTGTCTCCTGCAATGAGTGACAATTAATCTAATCACTATGGACAGCTTTTAAGGAGGAGTCAGAAGAGAGAGTCTTTCCTTTCCGCCTCAACCGGCGAGCCTCTCCTATGGAGTTTCTGCAGACCTTTCATTGGAGTCATCAGCTTCACAAGCTGTGCTGTGGACTCATCTGTGGACAGATTTTGGACTTCTCTTTCCCCACAGTTGTCCAGCCAGCCTCTCCGGAGAGTTCGTTGAGGAACGTCACCAGAGTTTCCACCTTGTGGCCTGCCTTACAGACCTTGGACCCTCACATTCCCACAGTTGTCCAGCCACCCTTTCCTGAGAGTTCGTTGAGGAACGTCACCAGAGTTTCCACCTTGTGGCCTGCCTTACAGACCTTGGACCCTCACATTCCCACAGTTGTCCAGCCAGCCTCTCCGGAGAGTTCGTTGAGGAACGTCACCAGAGTTTCCACCTTGTGGCCTGCCTTACAGACCTTGGACCCTCACATTCCCACAGTTGTCCAGCCAGCCTCTCCGGAGAGTTCGTTGCAGACCTTCATTGGAGATACTAGCTTGTGGCCTGTCCTGCAGACCTTGAACTCTACATTCTCATGGTTACATGAGGCACTTTTATAAACTTTATATCTGTGGTTATCTCCTGCTGATTCTGTTTCTGTAGAGAACCCTAGCTCATACAGTTGGTATTTGGAGAACTGGATTTCCATATATGCAAAAGAATGAAAGACACATATCTCACACCCTATACAAAAATTAACTCAAAATGATCAAATACCTGAACAATAGAGCTAAGACCATAAAACTTTTAGGAGAAAATGTAGGGAAATATCATAAATCTTGTGAGAGAAGGTGTTTTCCTAGACTTTACACCCAGTGTGTAAGCAATAAGAAAAGAGATAGATAAATGCTATACTTTAAGATTAAACAATTTTCTGCATCAAAGAACTTTGTCAGGAAGGTAAAAAGGCAGCCCATGCAATGGGAGACTATATTTGGAAACCACATATCAAGTGAGGTTTTTGTTTTTTTTTTACTTTTTTTATTGTATAGTTTAACATATATGCAAAGCAAAGAAATAAAAACCAGTAGTTTTCAAAGCACTCTTCAACAGGTGGTTACAGGATAGAACCCAGAGTTTGTCATGGGTTACCATACGATCCTCTGGTATTTTTCCTTCTAGCTGCTCCAGAATATAGGAGCCTAGAGGGCTTAAGTTTTTTTTTTAGCATCACAATCAATTTATTTTCCTTTGTTTTTTTGTGAAATAAAACATATATACAAAAATGCTATGAATTTCAAAGCACAGCACCACAATTAGTTGTAGAACATATCTCAGACTTTGACATGGGTTACAATTTCACAATTTTAGGTTTTTACTTCTAGCTGCTCTAAAATACTGGAGATTAAAAGAGAGATCAATTTAATGATTCCACATTCATATTCATTTGTTAAATCCTGTCTTCTATGTATAACTCCATCATCAACTTTGATCTTTCCATTCCTCTCTTTAGGGTTGTTTGCTGTGGCAGTTTTAAATTTTTGATATTGTGCAGGTCTGTCACTAATATGGGGTAGGGAGATGAAGCTGTCTGATGTTCTGGAGAGGCTGGGCTAGTTTTCAGGACTTATCTGGTCCAGGGACCCATATGGAGGTTGTAGGCTTCTGGAAAGTTACTCTAGTGCGTGGAACCCTTGTGGAATCTTATATATTGCCCCAGGTGTTCTTTAGGATTGGCTGGAATGGTCCTGGTTGGGGGTTGGCAGGTTATGATAGGTAGCAAGGTTTACCTGAAGCTTGCGTAAGAGCAACCTCCAGAGAAGCCTCTAGACTCTATTTGAACTCTCTGCCACAGATACTTTATTAATTACACTTCTTTCCCCCCTTTTGGTGAGGATGGAATTGTTGATCCCATGGACCAGGTCCAGATTCTTCCCTGGGAGTCATCGCCCAAGTTTCCAGGGAGAGTTTCATTTCTGGAAGTCATGTCTCACCTAGGGGGGAGGCGTTGGTTTCACTTGCAGAGTTGCCCTTAGAGAGAGGCCACATCTGAGCTACAACAGAGGTCCTCCAGAGGTAACTCTTAGGCATGCTTATAGGTAGTCTAAGCTTCTCTGCTACTTACATAAGAGTAAGTCTCATGATCAAGGACATGGCCTATTGATTTGGGTGTCCCATTTATGTATTTTTTCTTTTGTTATTCATAAGCTTTGGGTGTAAAGTTTGGAAAGCTACCTCCTATTATTAGGTCTTGACGATGTTTCCCTACATTTTCTTCTAGAAGCTTTATGGCTCTAGTTCTTATATTTAGGTGCTTAATCCACTGTGAGTTAATTTTTGTTTAGTGTGTAAGATAGGGGTCCTCTTTCATTCTCTTGACATAGTATCAGGGAACTCCCTGATTGTAAGGTTTAATAGTTCCATATTCTTTCTCCCGTCCCTCAGGGGACTTTGCCAGTACTTTTTGATTATCTGCTTACTGTACTCTAGGATGTATCCAGGCATTACAATAATCTATATTGGGTAGACTACCTCTTTCTTATTCTGTGCTTCCTGTGTTTCAGCTGTTCAAATGAGCTATACAGATAGGTTGAATTAGATTATGCACTACAGAAAACTTCTGTTCCAGATCAAACAAGCCTTTCTTCCATTGGTCTCAAAGAGTATTTGTGGTTCAAAAATATATAGACACTGTCTTCCTTACTCTTGTATTCTGAATTACTTTAACCTCAATCTGTTCAGCTTCATTTTTATCTCTAAATATCAGGTTATATATATAAAACAGCCTCAAAATTCGAAAATAATAATCACCACTCTGGACTTATAGTGTCTGCTCTAAAAGCTTACAATCTAGGCCCCTGTTTTCTTATAAGCATTTTCTAAAGGTGACCATACGATCGTTGTTCTTTTGTTTCTGGCTTATTTTTTCTCACCAAATGTCCCACATGTTCATTCACATCATTGCATGTCTCACGACTTTGCTCCTTTTTGTAGCAGCACAGCCTTCATACATAAGTGTACACCACTGTTCGCCAATCTACTTCTCCGTCATTGCATCCTTCAGTCACCTGCGTTCATTGGGCATCATGTAGAAGGCCGAAAGTCCACAGTCTATCAACACTCTCTGTTTTAGATAATTTCATTGTTCCCAAGAGAAAGAAAACCAATAAACACACCCTCGGCAAATAGAAAATCTAAACCTCCTCTTAACGCTTGTCCTTCCCCCATTATTTACCTCTGCTGTTGCTATGGTAGTGCTCATGGTTTCCATTTGAACATAGCACATAGCATGCAATAGCAGTTATCCCCCTGTACCCTGAACTTAAGCACTCTTTTTGCAATAATTGTATATTTACACAATTCTTACGAGAACTAATTCATATTTCTACTGTGAATCACTGGAACACGTAGGTCTGTACATCCTCTTTCAATCTTGTTCATCTTCAATATGGTAATATTACTTCTAGACCCACTAGAGGATCACCTTTGCGCCTATCTATTCCCTTACATTGGAGTTCAACCTCATTAGCTAATGGTTTACCCATCTCTAGTTTTTATGTATCTCTAAGTCCCGTATATTCTGTGTTATAAGCCTCTGATTATACCATTATGCTGCACATAAAAGTGGAATCATACAGTATCTGTCCTTTCATGTCTGGCTAATTTCGCTCAGCATTGTGTCCTCAAGGCTCATCCATCTTGTCATGTGCTTCAGGATGCCATTTTGTCTTCTGCATAATATTTTATTGTATGTATATACCACATTTTGTTGATCTACTCGTCTGTTGATGGGCATTTGGTTTGTTTCCATCTTTTGGCGACTGTGAATAATGCTGCTATGAACATCGATGTACAAATGTCTGTGTTGTCACTTTCAGCTCTTCTGAGTATATACCAAGTAATGCTTTTGCTGGGTCATAGGGCAACTTGATATTTAGTTTCCTAAGGAACCACCCATCTTCTATAGTGGCTGCACCATTATACATTCCCAACAGCAGTGCATAAGTGTCCCAGTTTCTCCACATCCTCTCCAACATTTATAGTTTCCCGTCTGTTTAATAGCAGCAATTCTTATAGGTATGAGGTGGTATCTCATCTGTGTTTCCCATATAGCCAATGAAAATGAGCATCTCTTCATGTGCTTTTTTTAAATTTCATTATTTTTTTAAACAGAACATACAACCATGAACGTTTTTACCATATGATCATTCCATTCTTCATATATAATCAATAACTCACAATATCACAGTTGTACATTCATCACCATGATCATTTCTTAGAGCATTTGCATCAATTCAGAAAAAGAAAAAAAAAACTCATACATACCATACCCTTACCCCTGCCTCTCATTGATTGCTATTTCCATCTGCCCAATATATTTTAGCTTTTGCTTCCCCTATTTTTTTCTATACCCCTTATCACTCCCTTTCATTGATCAATAGCATTTCAGTGTACTAAATTTAACATTTGTTTCCCCTGTTATTTATTTATTTTTAATCCCTGTGTTTTACTCATCTGTCCATACTGTAGATAAAGAGCATCAGACACAAGGTTTTCACAATCATACAGTCACATTGTGAAAGCTATATCATTATACAGTCATCTTCAAGAAACATAACCAGTAGAACACAGCTCTACATTTTCCAGCACTTCCCTCCAAACTCTCTATTACACCTTAACTAAACAGATGATATCTATATAATGCATAAGAATAACTTCCAGGATAACCTCTTGACTCAGCATGAAATTGCTCAGCCATTGACGCTTTATTTTATCTCATCTGTCTCTTCTCCCTTTTGGTCTAGAAGGTTTTCTCAATCCCTCGAGGCTGAGTCCCGGCTCATTCTAGGATTTCTGTCCCATGTTGCCAGGAAGGTTTACACCCCTGGGAGTCATGTCTCACGTATAGAGGGGGAGGGCAGTGAGTTTGCTTGTCCTGTTGGCTGAGAGGTGAGAGTCCACATTTGAGCAACAAAAGAGGTTCTCTGGAGTGACTTTTAGGCCTAATTTTAAGTAGGATTAGCCTATCCTTTGTGAGGTAAGTTTCATGTGAAGGAACCTTAAGATTGAGGGCTCGGCCTATTGCTTTGTTTTTCCCCACTGCTTTTGAGAATGTCAAGAAATTCTCCACATGGGAAAATTGAGTTTTCATCATTCCCCCAAGGGGACTTTGCAAATACTCTTTTATTCACTGTTCAAATCACTCTGGAATTTATCGGGGCATCACTCTGGACAAACCTACAAAATCTCATGCCCTACTCAAGGTTCTATCTAGTTACAGTGTTCAATTAAACTGTCCACATAAGTTATATTAGGAAATGCACTAGTCAATTATAAATTTTGTATCAAATAAACATTTTTTGCTTTAGTCTTAAATGTAAGTTTAAGTTTTAAAATGTGAATTGCCGTCTATTTTCAACATCCTGCAATATTGATATTCCTTTGTTGTTCATCATGCAAAAACATTTCTTAATTTGTACATTTAGTCACTATCGTTGTACACTCTAGACATTCCTAGATTATCATTAGGAATGAAGAAAATGAAAGATAGATAATAAAGGAAGGAAATGAAGGAAAGATAGACAAGGCAGACTGAGATGGTATAATCTTGTGCTTTTGAGCCATCTGTGTTTGCTCTTCAGAAAAATGCCTACTCATATCTTTAGCCCATTTTATAATTGGGTTGTTCTTTTGTTGTTGACTTGAATGATTTCTTTGTATAGATAGGAACTCAAAGCTTTCTCCAATGTGTGATTTCCAAACATTTTCTCCCGTTGATTTGGCTGCCTCTTCACCTTTTTAATGAAGTCTTTTGAGGTGTAGAAGCTTTTCATTTTGAGGCGTTCCCATTTATGTATTTTTTCTTTTGTTATTCATAAGCTTTGGGTGTAAAGTTTGGAAAGCTACCTCCTATTATTAGGTCTTGACGATGTTTCCCTACATTTTCTTCTAGAAGCTTTATGGCTCTAGTTCTTATATTTAGGTGCTTAATCCACTGTGAGTTAATTTTTGTTTAGTGTGTAAGATAGGGGTCCTCTTTCATTCTCTTGACTATTGATATCCAGTTCTTTCATGTCCAATTTTTGAAAAGACTATTTTGTCCTAGTTCAAAGGATTTGGGGGCTTTGTCAAAAATCAATTGACCCTAGATTTGGTGGTCTAATGTCTGCACTCTCAATTTGATTCCATTGGTCAGTGCTTCTGTGTTTGTGCCAGTACCATGCTGTTTTGAACACTGTGGCTTTATCACAGGTTTTGAAGTCAGGGAGTGTTAATCCTCCCATTTCATTCTTATTTTTTAGGATACTTTTAGCTATTCAGGATCTCTTTCCCTTCCAGATGAATTTGATAGTTAGCTTTTCCAAATCTTCCGAGTAGGTTGTTGGAATTTTTATTGGTACTATGTTGGATCTGTTATTCAGTTGGTGGAGAATTGACATCATTCCTGTCCCTGAGCAGGGAATGTCTTTCCACCTATATGGATCTGCTTTGATTTCTTTTAGCAATGTGTGTAAGTCCTTTACATCCCTAGTGAAGTTCATTCCTAAGTATTTGATTCTTTTAGTTGCTATTTTGAATGGAATTTTTTCCCTGACTCCTCAGCTGGGTCATTGCTTGTGTATTAGAAATGTTACTGATTTTTGCACATTAATTTTATATCCTGCCACCTCGCTGAATTTGTTTATTAGCTCAAGTAACTTTGCTGTAGATTTCTCAGTATCTTCCAAGTATAAGTATCATATCATCTGCAAATGAGAGTTTTACTTCTTCCTGTCCAATTTGGACGCCTTTTATTTCCTTTTCCTGACTGATTGCTCTAGCTAGACCTTCTAGCACAGTGTTGAATGATACTGGTGACAGTGGGCATCCTTGTCTTGTCCCTGATCTTAGGGGTAAAGCTTTCAGTCTCTCTCCCTTGGGTATGATGCTACCTATCGGTTTTTCATATATTCCCTTTATCATATTGAGGTAGTTACCTTTGATTCATATACATTTTGAAGTGTTTTTATCAGAAAAGAATGCTAAATTTTGTTGAATGCCTTTTCAATATCAGTCAAGATAATCATGTGATTTTTCCCTTTCAGTTTGTTAATGTGCTGTATTACATTAATTGATTTTCTTGTGTTGAACCATCCTTGCATTCCTGGTATAAACCCGGGTTGGTCATGCTGTATAATTCTTTTAATGTGCTGTTGAATTTGATTTGCTAATCTTTTACTAAGATTTTTTTTTTAATCTGTGTTCATTAGGGAGATTGACCTGTAGTTTTCCTTTCTTATGGCATCTTTACCAGGTTTTGGTATTAAAATGGTATTAGCTTCATAAAGTGAGTTAGCTAGAGTTCCTTTTTCCTCAGTTTTTTGGAAAATTTGAGCAGGATTGGTATTAGTTCTTTATGGAATGTTTGATAAAATTCCCATGTGAAGCCATCTGGCCCTGGGCTTTTCTTTGTAGGAAGATTTTTGTTGACTGATTGAATCTCTTTACTTGTAATTGGTTTGTACAGATCTTCTGTTTCTTCCTGAGTTAGGTATCTTGTTTGTGTGTCTCCAAGAATTTGTCCATTTCATCTCACTTGTCTGGTTTGTTGGTGTATAGTTCATAGTATCCTCTTATATTTCTTTTATTTCTCCAGGGTCTGTGGTGACACACCCTTTCTTATTTCTGATTTTGTTTATTTGCATTCTGTCTCTTTTTTTCTTTGTCAGTCTTGCTAGCACCCCATTAATTTTATTGATTTTTCTCAAAGAACCAACTTTTGGTTTTATTGTTTCTTTCTATTGTTCTTTTGTTCTCCAATTCATTTATCTTAATCTTTGTTATTTCTGTTCTTCTATTTGTTTTTGGGGTTAGTTTGCTGTTCTTTCTCAAGATCCTCCAGGTAAATTGTTAAGTCCTCAATTTTTGCTCTTTCTTGTTTTTTAATGTAGGTATGTAGGGCAATAAATTTCCCTCTTAGCACAGCTTTGCTGCATCCCATAAATTCTGATAAGTTGTATTCTCATTTTCATTCATCTCCAGATAGCTACTGATTTCTCTAGCCGTTTCTTCTTTGACCCACTCGTTGTGTTATTTAATCTCCATATATTGTGAATGTTCTCATTCTTTGGTGGTTATTGAGATCCAGCTTCATCCCATTGTGATCAAAGAAAGTGCTTTGAATCATTTCAATATTTTTATATTTATAAAGACCTATTTTATGCCCCAGTATATGATCTATCCTGGAAAATGTTCCATGAGCACTAGAGAAAAATTTATAACCTTGTGCTTTGGGGTGCAATGACCTATATTATGTCCGTTAGATCTGATTCATTTATCAAGTTATTTAACTTCTCTGTTTCCTTGTTGATCTTCTGTCTGGTTGTTCTATGTACAGAGGAGAGTGGTATGTTGAAGTCTCCTACTGTTACTGTTGAAGCGTCTATCGCTCCCTTCAGTTTTGCTAATGTCGGTCTCATGTACTTTGGAGCTCCTTGATTGGGAGCATAAACATTTTTGATTGTTACATCTTCTTGGTGAATTGACCCTTTATTTAGTATATAGTTTCCTTCTTTGTCTCTTATGATGTCTTTACATTTAAATCTATTTTGTCCAATATTAGTATAGCTCCTTCTACTTTCTGTTGTTTACAACTTGCATGGAAAATCTTTTTCCTTTCTTTCATTTTCAATCTATTTGTATCCGCGTGTCTGAGATGAGTTTCTTGTAAGCAGCATATTGCTGGATTATGTTTCTTTATCCATTCTGTCAGTCTGTTATCTTTTAATTGGTAAGCTTAGTCTGTTTAACATTCAAAGTTATTACTGAAAATGCGTTTCTTGATTCCACCATCTTATCTTTGGCTTGTAAAACCGGATAAAAGTCAGTTTTCAACGGTTTGCAAGCAACATTGTTTGTGGTAAAAATGATTCTTGATTGGTTCATTGCATTTGGAACTTGGAGAACTCTAAATACCTGGTGGGAAGCTAATGTTGTCACTCTTTTAAAGAGGTATTTCCCTTATGAGGACCATGGAAGCTATTCCTGTGAGAATGTTATGAAAGATACTGGCTTCTGTGACCGATATCCTCTTGCATTGGAACTGTCTCTTGGGTACCGAAAAGAATAGTTGGCAGATAGCTGTGTGAAGGACTCCCACGGGAAGGGAAGCCTAGCACAGCCTGCTGACATGTTGTATTTCTTATCCTGTGTAGGGCAATGTTTCCTGAAAGTAGTTAAGATCTCTTGTGAGTAGATAGACACCCTTGTTTTTCTTTCACCTTGGATGCTTCAGGAGTCATCACTAGTTAGTACCTGAGTTTCATGAATGGATGGAATTGAGGAAAAATTTAAGAATGAGTGAGAACAGGAAGAACTGAAATTAGAACTTTTAAAGTCAGTGGGTGATCAGAGGAAGAAGATACCAGATCTGAGAATGAAAATTCAGAGATGGGGTTAACCAAGAGAGAGTAATGTCATAGAAATATAGGAAAATAAGACTTTTAAGAAGGGAAATCACTTATTGTTTAATATTGTTGGGATAATATTGAATCAAAGTTTAAATTGAAATTGACAATCAAAATATTGGTAACCTCATCAAGAATATTTTCATTGGAATAAGGTGAGAAAAGCAGTGGATTGGGGAATGAGTGGGAAACAATTGATATAGTGTTTTATATATATATATATATATTAGACTTCAATTAAAAGACTTAGAGAGAAAAAAAAAATTTTAAAGGGCAGGCCACTGTGACTCACTGGCAGAGTTCTCACCTGCCATGCGGAGACCCAGGTTTGATTCCTGGTGCCTGCCCGTGTTTTTTAAAAAAAAAAAAAGACTTCAAGAATTTAGACTAGTCGAAATGGAGGTAGAATGAAGAGAAGTTTTGAGGAGAGAGAATAGAAAACTATCCCCTAAAGTGGCAATAGCAAATAGCACAGGCTAAAAGTTTGCCTGCACGCATGAGGAGGGTGGAATCCTTTCAGATGGGTGTGTGTGTGTGAGTGAGTGAGTGTGTTTATAATTGAATAAAGAGGTATGAAGCTGAGCCAAGTTTGTAGAGTATAATGTGAGTTTTCTTGAAAGTAGGAGGTATGTTCATGTGTTGAGAATGGAGGCTTTAGGAATTGGGTAGGAAGCTCAGAAATAATTCTGTTTAAGGGTTTAGACTAGCTGCTGCTCAGGAGAATGAAAGATGATATTAATCTAAGTCCAAACGTTTTGTGGCTATAGATCATTTCATTAATGATGTTTATGTGAGTGGATGAAATGCACTGTTGGATTAATGCAGGCTTAGAAAGTTTTAGGGTTGGTGGGTGTTTCGGTTTGCTAAATCTCCTGGAAAGCAGTGTACCAGAAATGGATTGGCTTTTATACAGGGATTTATTAAGTAAATTCTCAGGGTTACAGTTCTAAGGCTGTGAAAATGTCCAAAGGCACTGAGAAGAGGATCCCGTCTCTGAGGGTCGGCAGCACCCAGGTTCTACTGCAGGGGAAGGCACGTGGTGAAATCTGTTTGCCCTCCTGGGTTGGCTTCAAAATGGCCCTCCCAGCTCCTCTGGGTCCTTCTGGCTTCTCTTGGGGGCTTTCCTTCTGCATCTCCAAATGTCTGGTTTCATCTTGTTGCTCTTTCCGCTGGTTCTTTTAAGGACTCCAGTAAACTAGTTAAGACCTACCTTTAATGGGTGGAGTCACTTCCCCATCTAATGAGAAGGACCCACCCAAACAAGTCTGCCCCAACAAGATTGGATTTAGGGTTAAAAGAACATGTCTTTTCTGGAGTACATCAGGGTTTCAAACCAGCACAGTAGATATTTACAGAAGAGAAGGGAAACTTCATATAGGAAAGGAAGTAAGGCCTGGGAGAAAATGTTGAGATCAAAGTGGATGAAGTTAAGGCTTAACAAACATGGAAAGCTTGGAAGGATTAAAGGTTGTGGTGAGAGTGGGAAATTAGAGATTAATGGAACAGATGAGGAGAACAGGTGATGGCAAAGTTCATGTTTTGGCTTTTAAGAATAGGCTGCTAAATATAAGTTGTTGGAATAGCAGAAGTTGCATGGTCATCCTTTTGTTGATAGGACATTGACAGGAATCTTAGGTACAATTAATATTCTCTCAACTTTAGCTGCCTTGTAAACATTTTGAAGAGTGTTTTTGTGCAGAACTTTGACAGTGGTTATGGTTCAAACACTGAATTTGCGAATTGAGCCATAAGTACATGGAACCTTGAGTAGGATATGAGATTTTGAAGATTTGTCCTCGTTATTGTGATGCCCCGATGCATCCCGGAGTGATTTGAACAGTGAATAATGAAGTATTTGCAAAATCCCCTTGGGGGAATGGGGAAAAAGGGGGGAAATTCAACTCCCCATTTTGGAGAATTTCTAATATTCTCGCAAGCAGTGGGGACAACCAAATCAATAGGCCGAGCCCTCATTCTTGGGGTTTGCCCCTGTGAAACGTATTCCTGCAAAGGACGGGCTAAGCCTATGAAAAACTAGGCCTAAGAGTCACTCCCAGAGAACTTGTTTTGTTACTCAGATGTGCCCTCTCTAAGCCAATTCAGCATGTGAACTCACTGTCTTCCCTCCTATGTGGGACATGACTCCCAAGGGTGTAAATCTCCCTGGCAACATGGGACAAAAAGCCTGGGATAACCCAGGACCTGGCATCAAGAGATCAAGAAAGCCTTCTTGACCAAAAGGGAAAGAGAGTAATGAGGCAAAGTTTCAGTGGCTGAGAGATTTCAGAGTTGAGAGGTTATCCTGGAAGTTATTCTTATGCACTATATAGATGTCCCTTTTTGCTTTATGATGATTGGAGTGGCTAGAGGGAAGTACCTGAAACTGCTGAGCTGTGTTCCAATAGCCTAGATTCTTGAAGACAATTGTATAAAGATATAATGTTTATAATATGACTGTGTGATTGTGAGAACCTTGTATCCGGTGTTCCTTAAATCCACGGTATGAACAGGTGAGTAAAAATATGGATAATAATAAATGAATAAATAATAGTGGGGGGACAAAGGGCAAAATAAATTAGGTAGATGGAAATACTAGTGGTCAGTGGGGAAGAGGGGAGGGGTATGTTATATATGGGTTTTTTCTTTTCTTTTTATTTCTTTTATTAGAGTGATGGAAATGTTCAAAAAACGATCATAGTGATGAATATACAACTGTGATGATATTGTGAGCCATTGATTTTATACCATGTATGGAATATTTTTATGTTAAGAATATATGTTTGCGTGTTAAGTTTTTATAATAAAAATATTTTAAAAAACTAACAAAAATATTGAACAGGTTATTTTAATGTGGGAAGGTACCATAAAATACTACTGTTAAGAATATTAGAATGCATCAGACACCTGGGACTCATTTCATTAGGTGTTTCTTTTCCTTTGGTTTGCAAAAGCTGCTGGAATGCAATATATCAGGAATGGAATGGCTTTTAAGGAGGAAATTTATTATCTTGCAAGTTTACATTCTAAGGTCTTAAAAATGTCCAAACCATGGCATCCAGAGAAGATACCTTGACTCAAGGAAGGGCCAGTGATGGCTTGGGGTTTCTCTGTCACCTGGGAAAGCAACCCCACCTTCAATTTGGGAGATTCATCTCTATAGAAACCACCTAATCAAAAGGTACCACCCAACAGTTGGGTGGGCTGCTTTCCCATAGAAATAATCAAAAGGTCCCACCCAACAATAATGAATTGGAATTTAAGAACCTGCCTTTTCTGGGGAACACAACAGATTCGACCAGGAAAGGTTTATACTAGATAACCTCTACAAAGATAAATGGAAATGTTCCTGGCCCCAAGGAGATATTTTGGAATATAGTTTCCTTTCTTATAAAAGTGGCTTTTTCCCCTATTTTTAGGGAAAGCAGAAGTTCCTTGCTACTCACCTCATTATTATCTACCTGTAGAAATGTCTCACCTGTACTTCTTTCTCCCATCTCAACAGAGGAGATGTCTGTCTAGCTAAAGTTATTCTCCTTGTGCTCTGAATTTCATGCTTTCCTGCTGGCTTTGGGAACCATTTCCTTTAATTATTTCAAGTTTCTCCTGAGCCTTAAATTTTCCTCTTCCATTGACTTCTTCCCCCACTTAAATATGCTTTTTAGGTCACTGATTGCCTTTACCATCTTAAAAACAAAGTATCACTAGAGCTGAATGTCCACTCACTCATCTTGCCACTATTATCTGGCCCCTAATATATTCAGTATATTCTCCAGTTTGTCCTTATTGCCATATCCACTGGTTATGTGTATACATTTTTTATATACATACACATGCACACACACACATGCATATATATATACAGTTTTTGTATATATATATATATATATATATACATATATATATATATATTTACCTTCTTTTGGGCATTAGATACTGTTAAATACATCTTCCTTGAAACCTTGTGGTCCTTCGGTTACTATGACACCATTTTCTTGGTTCTCCTTCCACCTGCTAGATGTTTCCCAGCCTATTTTATGGGCTTTTCTTTATCACTTATTTCTTCTTATTTTGGTGTTCCCTCGCAGCTTTGTTACTTCCCACTTGCTCAGTGCTCCAGTTAGCATCGCTTTTGATATTTTAAGATAAGCATTAATCAGTTTGATTATGTCCTGCCTTGTAGTTTTCTTCATTTTTCTTGTGTTTTGGATTTGTCAATCTTGTTGGATCTGTGAACTTAGATTTCATCAAGTTTGAGACTTTTTCAGTCATTATTTCTTTGAATAGTTTTCTTTCTCCCCTTTCCTTTGTTTCAGGGACTCCAACTACCTGTACTAGGTGGTTCATTGTTATCCCACAGCTCCCTGATGCTCTTTTTTCCTCCTTGATTTCTTCATTTTTTATTCATTTGCATTGCCATGCCTGCAAGTTCGCAAGTCTTTCTTTCTGCATTATCTCATCTTCCACTAATCCCATCTAGGCTATTTTTAATTTCAGATATGGTTGTTTTTTCTCTAGGAATTCAATTTGAGTCTTTTAAAAAATCTCTTCTGTGTCTTAAGAACAAATGGTATACAATCTGTTCTAGTTTGCTAGCTGCCAGAATGCAACACACCAGAAACAGATTGGCTTTTTTCTTTATTTTATTTTATTTTTTTGTTCTTTGGATTGGTTTAATACAAGGGGGATTTATTTCATTAGTTCTTCAGGGGAAAGGCAGCTAGCTTTCAACTGAGGTTCTTTCTTACTTGGGAAGGCACAGGGTGATCTCTGCTGGCCTTCTCTTCAGGCCTCTGGGTTCCAACAACTTTTCCCAGGGTGATTCCTTTCTGCATCTCCAAAAGCCTGGGCTGAGCTGCAAGTACTGAGATGAGGTATGTTGAGCTCTCTCATTTAAGCACCAGCCAATTAAATCAAACATTATTCATTACAGCAGGCACATCTCTTAGCTGACTGCAGATGTAATCAGCAACAGATGAGGTTCACATACCATTTACTCATGTCCACAGCAACAGAACTAGGTACCTTCACCTGGCCAAGTTGACAACTGAATCTAACTACCACATAGTTATAATAACTATATTGATGTCTGTAATAATGCTAACATATATGTCACTTCTGGGTCAGCTTTGATAAATGTTCTTTCTCATTATGGATTGTATTTTCTCATGTCCTTGCATGCCTGATAATCATTGATTGGTTGCCAGGCAGTGTGAATTTTACCCTGTTTTGGATATCATATATTTTTGCATCTCTGTATGTCTTCCTGAGCTTTGTTCTAGGACATACTTACCTTGGAAACAGTTTGATTCTCACAGGTCTTACTTTTATGATATTTAGGTGGGTCTGATGCATACTGCTCAGTCTAGAGCTAACTGTTCCCCCCACTACTGAGGTGAGAGTTTCTTGGGTACACTACCCAGCACCCTGTAAATTATCAGTTTTTCCAGTCTGACTAGTGAGACTAGGCACTATTTGAGACCTAGTGTAAGCACCAGACACTGTTGTCTCTAATCCTTCCTAGTGGTTCTTTCCTGAGCCCCAGGTAATTTCCTCACCAGCACGCATTGATGGGTACTTTGCTGAGTGCTCAAGTGGGACCCTCTGCAGACCTCTCAGTTCTCTCTTTGGTGCTCTATCTTATGTACTCTAGCTGCCTTGATCTTGGACTCACAGCCCCATGTTTTCAACTTGGTGAGTCTGCTGGGATCCCTTTCCTGCACTTGGCCTTGCCTCTGTTGAGGCTCTAAGCTGGGGCAACTGTAGGGTTCCTCTTGTTTTCCCATTTCTCAGAAATCACTGTCCTTCAACTGCCTGATGTTCACCATTCTTAAACCGATTTCCTAAGTTTATGTGGTTATTTGTTGCTCAGTTGAGAGGGTAAATCTGGCCTCTGTTATACATCTTGCAAAAAAGCTGAAATCAAACCCAGATTTCTTTTTTTGTTGTTGTTACTTCTTGAATTTTATGAGTCATTTAGACTTTTTTATGTAAACGTTCCATATTTCTCTCAAATGTGACATGTCCAATGTTGAATGCCTACCCTTTGCCAGATCTTTCCTCTTTCTTCTCCATGAATGTCACTTTGTTCGCAGTCACCAGAGCCCCAAGTGCTCCCTCCTCATCTCCCACCCTCCATTCACAACCACCATCTGTATGTTGATGTCTCCTGCTGTTTTATAATCTGGTCCCCATATATATAATACTATATAAATACCAGAGAAGATGAGGTTTTTGACCGTGGTCCATTGCTAGGATGTAGGAATGCTCAAATTTCATCAGCTTAAAGGATACGGAAGACTAAGTCATTTTTTACTTCTCTGTCACCCTGCCACCCTTCTCATCACTCAGGTTTCCGTTCATTCTGTGTCTTATTATGCCAGCAGCCTTCCTCTTGTAACTCATCCTGCATTCTCCGCTTTGTGGCAGAATTGTATTGGATGTCTAGTGTGTGAGGTGCAGGGCAGCCCTCACTGGGTGTGACTGCCGTGCAGCAGTGCGTGGTGTCAGGCAAGGTGAGTCTGCCTCACTGGGTGTGACTGCCTTGCAGCAGTGCGTGGTGTCAGGGGAGGTGAGTCTGCCTCACTGGGTGTGACTGCCGTGCAGCAGTGCATGGTGTCAGGGGAGGTGAGTCTGGAAAGAGTGCTGCGTTCTCAGGAGTGCCGGGCTTGCTGAAGGAGAGTAGAGACCCTCACCATTCCTTCTTAGTTCAGAACTTTGCCATGAAATAAGATGGGGGTCAAAATTGGTGAGGGATGGCATGCTGGGGGTTTACCAGCTACCCCTGTTGTCCTGGTGAGCAGTTATTTCCTCTTGAGTGGCTGGCACGCTCCCTCCTTGCAAACAGGTTCATGCATTTGTGGGCATATCAGAATTCCCAGGTACAAAGAAGGTGCTCTTCATTAAAATTCTAGGATTTCAAGCTCTTATATTTGAAAACATTAAAATGAAAATGCAAATTTTAAATGTTTTTATTCTATATTTTCATTTGATCATGGTGTATTTCTTTTCTGCTTGAATTTTAGAAGACTGTTTTGTCACAGAGCCTATCTTTAACTCGCCTTACCAGTGAAGCTCATTTTGTGTGCCTGGCTTTTATGTGCCCTTCCTGTCCTTTTTAGGCTTGCTACTTGGCTTTGGTGAACCTATTTCATGGTAACCATTCCTTGTCTCCTGTCACTGACTTCTCATTGCTACTATTCCTTTCTATTTTTAGTTCTTTTCTACTGCTTTTATAGCATCTCTTAGCATATGATAATTGTGATGTACTCCAGTATGAAGTAAATCCTTGAGAAGTGTAGCAGAAGGAAGGAGTGGTTGTGACTTGGTGCTTTAGAGCAAGCTAATAGTAGCATCTCATTTTATATATTGGCATGTGTCTGCTCAAAAAATGGTTACTGCTTCCTAGCTTAGACACCTATGTTTTCAACAGACTGGCAAGACTCTGCTTTTCACCAGAATCTCCTGAAATGTGCTGGCCCTCTTAGACTCCCACACCGTTTCCATTCTCATCCTCACTCCCTGCGAGGTTTCACTGATGCTACTTGACATTTCTAGAACACTCCTATTCTTTCCTACCCTTGCTTTTACTTCTACTTGAACCTTATCCCAAGGAGGTGGTTTAGGTACTGCCATCCCATTTCTCTGCTTCTCTTTATAGGAAGACGCCCTCAAAAGAGTTGTCTGTGTCTTTAATTTCTCTCTCCTCATTCTTTTTTGAACTTGCTGCATTTAGGCTTTGAAGGCTTTGCTGTATACCAGACAGCACTTCAGGACACCAGTGAAACTCACTTTGCTTATTTTAGTAGTCAGTGTTGACTACACACTGATGACACATCCACAGTGATTGACTTCGTCGATCATCTCCTTCTTCCTGAAAATGTTTTTTACTTGGCTTCTAGGATCTTATTCTTTGGGGTTTCCTAATTCTCTAAGTATTATTTTTTCACTATTCTTTTCTTATTCCTCCTTAACTGGAACCCCTAAATGTATCATTGCTCCAGGCCTCTTTTCTCCGTGCACTTACTTCCTGGGTGAGCTCACCAATGAATACCAGATTACATCTCTATCTCGTTCTTTCCTCTAAATTCCAGAGCATAATGTGTTCAGAATATATTCTCCACTTAGATATCCAACAGGAATTTCAGACTTAACATCTAAAAGCCAAACCCTACATTTTTCCCTAAAACCTGCTCCTTCAGTTTTCTCCATCTTTATTTTACAGATGCTCAAGCCAGAAATCTCAGTCATCCTTGATTCCTTTCTGCCACCCCACATCCTGTTTCCTGAAGTTAAAACTATCTAGGATCTAAACACTTTTGTGGCTGCCACTCTCGTAAGAGCTATCATCATGTCTGTTTTGAGAAACATGATCTGCTTCTGATTCTCTGCTATCCCCAGTCTCAGTTTAGCAACCAGAGTAAAGTCAGATCATACTACTGCTCTGCTCAAACTTTCACATCCTGAGTCCCTTAGTGTAAGCCTTACTAGGACCTACTGGTGTGGCCCCCAGGATTGGTCTCACCGTCTCTCACCGGTGTTGCCCCGAGGAGCACTTGGCTCACTCCTCAGTCTGCTGTAGCAGGCGGTGTCCTCTCACCTCTCATACCCCTGGGGGCCTTTGTGGTTGCTGTTCCTTTTTCCTGATATGCAATTCTTCAGGATGCCCATGCGCAGTCTGGTTGGTATCACCTGAGAGTGAGACTTTTCCTGACCATTTTGTATAAAAATAGTATACCATTTTTCCGTTTTTTCTCTACTGTCTGCTCTTTGAGAGATGTGAGTTCCGTGAGGAAAGGGACATAGTCTGTTTTCTTTACTGCTGTACGTGCGTCCTCTGCAACAGCACCTGTCATAGAGTGGGTACTCGGTAAGGACATGTCGAATTAATGAATGAATAAATGTAAAACATATATACAAAGACCTTTTGATTTTTGGAATTCTAGGACTAAGAAAGTCCCCACCGTCCCCACTATGTAATCGTTGCCCCATCCTGTTCTTGGCGTATCCATCCTTCAGTGCTTATAAGGGCTCACAGGTCTGAAATTTTTAGTTGAGATATTGAATGTCTTTTAGTGAGCTCCAAGTTGCAGTTCATAGGGATCTCTTCTCTCTCATCTTTCCTTTGCTATGATAATAAACTTCATTTTTTTGTTGTTGTTTATTTTGTTTCTCATATAATTCTCATGTAATGGGAAAATTAAGCTTTTTAAAGTTTTTTTTTTTTAACTAATTTACTTTTGCATATGATATCAGTAAAGTGTTTAAGGAAGTTTATACTTATAACAAGGCAACAGAGCATAATGGCGAAGATTCTGGGTTGTACAGCTGAGCTGTCTGGTTTAAATTCTAATCTGTCTTCTTAACTAGTTTAATGATGTTGAAGCACTTAATAAACTCTGACACTTTCTCAGCATTCCTGTAAGAAAATAGACAGAATAGTATCGAACACTTAGGGCTGTTATGAGGGTGAAATCAGTTAATATTTGTAATATGTTTAGATCAGTGCCTGCCACATAGTATTGCATAAATTTTGCTATGTAAACAAAATAAACGTTTTACCTGTATGTTTTCAGGTATTTTCCATGGTCTTACTACCTATAATCTATACACAGTTAAAATATATATTTCATTAAAATCTGGTAAGCTAACCCTTTTGTATTTTTGTCTCCTAGAGCTGCTTATCATCCAGAGTTTCCAACAGTTCTGACAGCTTTAGAAATAGATAATGCTGTCGTTGCCAATAGCCTGATTGACATGAGGGGAATAGAGACAGTGCTGTTAATCAAAGTAAGTCCAGGTGCTTGCTGTGTGTTATGTTATTTAAAATTTTCAAAACAAAGATACTTATGCCAACTTGTATTTCACTTCTTTTATAATGGAGTTATTTTTAAGCATTGTACTGTTTTTTTGCATGGGCAGGCACCAAGAATTGAACGTGGATCTCCAGCATGGCAGGCAAGATCTGCTTGCTGAGCCGCCATGGCCCGCCCTAAGCGTTGTACTTTTATCATTGGGAAATCTATATAGTAATCTTAATAGAGTTGGTTGGTTTGTGCTTTTTCTACTCTAGGGGGCTTTACAACTTTAGACTATTCATAATTTCGCAAATGGATGTTATTCCTTTGGTTCATAGTGTTATAAAAATTCTTGCTCATTCTTACTTGACTACCAAGTCCATTTTGTCTGTGCCCTTGCAGATGCATAATTCCCTTTCTTATACTTCTTAAAAGTACTTTACTTGATATTTTAAAAATTATTTTTCTTATAACTTTGAGCTCTGTAAAAAAATCAGTATTTATTCTTTGTTTTTATATGCATTTTTATGTCAATTCCTGTTTAACTTGACCACCATATTGGGTTGCATCTATTGGCAAAATATGGTGAGAAGCCACAAGAACCTTGAAAAAGTAATCTCTAGTCAAGACAAACGTTAATAGTCTGTTTTTCTCATTGATAAAAAGAGAGAAGTGGTGATATTGATAATCCAAATGTATGTATTGTGGTTTGATATTGTAAATATTTATGAGTTTGGCTCACTCAGATTTTTAGAACGATACTTGAAATGAAACAATAAAATCCTGTTGTAAAGGTCTGTCCCCAGAGAAGATGACTAGGCCTCTGATAAGTCAAATCCCTTTCACTTCCTCCAGAGTTCAAATATTGTTTTCAGGTTTTCCCTACATAAATCAAAGTATCTTTTATTGGATTTGCTATTCAGTCATATCTTTTCTAAGTTATAAAAGTCATTTTTAAAAATAAGACCTAGTCTAGAATGAATGTTTTCATGTGGAAAAATGGGTAAAATATTCTTAAAGTATTTTATGTGAATATCAGTACTAGAATTTAAAAAATAAAATGATTGGCTTGTCATGAAAGGTGACTTTAAAATTATAGTATTGTGGTACTGTAAAAAATGTTTTAATAGTTTTGATTATCTGAAATTTTTTGAAATTCTTATTAGCAGTGTGGAGTTATTTCATTTGAAAGTTTAAATAGATAACTTAAGTTATCTTAATAATGAGGATTAGTAACATTTTGAAATTTTGTGCATCAGAAATGCTATGACATAATTGTTAAAATGTATTTTACTGGTTCTTTTAGAACAACTCTGTAGCTCGTGCAGTAATGCAATCCCAGAAGCCACCCAGGAATTGTAGAGAAGCTTTTACGGCTGATGGTGATCAGGTTTTTGCAGGACGTTATTACTCATCTGAAAATACAAGACCGAAGTTCCTAAGCAGAGATGTGGATTCTGAAATAAGGTTGGTGTGAAGTTTAGCTTTACTGGCTTATTCCCATGACTTCCTTTTAGGTTCAGTTTCTTTCCTGTTCCGCTTTTTAATAGTTCTTTCAGTGAAGATCTTTAAGTGAGGTCCACCTCAGTGTTTAGTCTCAGAAGATCATTTAGCTGAATATGGAATTCTAGGTTGACAGTCATTTTCTGTCATCACTTGGATGATAATATTCTGGGCTGAGAGTATTTTAGAGCAGTGCTCTAAACACATTTTAGAAATGTGTTCCCAGGACCACCTTTTTAATTATTGTCTGTTCCGTGTCTGCAGAGATAAAAAGTTTAACTCAGTGTAAATCAGCTTACATCACTATGCCCACTGTTTCTCCTGATTTTCCTCAGGAAGGGAACAAATGTCCTGGTTTATATTTTGGCTCAAGTTCCTTCTCATTTCTCTGACTGGTGCTTTGGTTTTCACTGTTTTAGAGAGATGACAAATTGACTGCCACCCACTACTCAATTCCAGTCTGTTTGCCTCTCATTTTGTGACCCCAGGACATCTGGGTATAAATACGGCTTGGTCCTGTGTGTTTGTCCCAATGCAGGTCACCGGTGCTGTATTTCCTCCGTTAGGAGTTATGAAAAGGCTGGGGGCTAGCATCAGTCTTAGGGGAGGCTGGAATTGAGTGAATCCTGGAAAGAGTATAACCCACCAAGATCCATGGTCCCTGGGAGGAAGCTCAGCAGAAGTCGTGCTTGAGTCTGGGAAGGAGCTGAATATAGCCATACATTCTCCTTGTCCTCAAGTGTAAGGATGGGGAGAGACAGACTCAGGAAGGCTTCCTTGTGGTGCCTTTGTGAACATGCTGCACCCCCCCCCCCAGCTGTTGAACCACTTGCCCTTGGGGATAGAGATTACTTTTGTTCTGTTGGACTGCTGCCGTTGGGCATTCTGCAACAGCAAGAGCGCCAGTGCTTCCAAAGAAAGTCCAGCTGGAACAATTAAAACACGTGCCCAGGAAGTAGAGCTGCTGGAAGGGACAGATTGGGAACTTGAATGAAAAGCTAATAAGCATGCAAAAAGAATGTCAGGTACTAAACATGATTTTCCAACTGAGCTACTCCAGTTGATAAATTGATAGATTGAATATGAATTAGTAACTTAGATCTTAAGTAGTAGAACTTAGAACTAAAGTAGAATAAATGCTTAAGAAAATTGACAAATGTTGGCAAGTATTCTCAGTAACTTGTCTAATGGAAATGAGAATTATGTGTTCCAATAATAGTCATTTTTGGGTGCATATGTGAGCCACATAAAATAACTATAGTGGACATTACAAAGTTCAGTGAAACTTCTCATTTAACAACAGAAAAAAGTTAAATGAGGGGGGGCCACGGTGGCTCAGCAGGCAAGAATGCTCGCCTGCCATGCCAGAGGACCCGGGTTCTATTCCTGGTGCCTTCCCATGCAAAAAAAAGTTAAATGACCAGCATCTTGATGTTATGGCATTCAACTGACTGAGCTTCTGTGGTAGGTCAGATGGAAGTCCATAGTGTTTGAATGCGTCTGTATAATAGTGACCTCTAGAGTAATAAATGTTTATTCAATGTGTCATAACACAGGCCTTCCTAATTTAACTGTCTAATCCTGAACTGTATGTAGTCAAATGAATATGAGTTTGAATATGTAAAAACAATATTGAGGTAGTAGTACTCTGTAATTCAGAATGGTTCATGCATTTGTTTCGCAAGTCGAAAAGTATAGTGTGCTTGTCTCATAATGTATTTCACAAGCAAATCAGGATCTCTGATTCTACCATTTTAGTAATAGGAGGTCAGAAACTTATTGTAGTTGATCTTTGGCTTCAATTTTAGCTAAAAAGCATGTATGCTGATATGTAGTGGCCAACGCCTTTGTTTTAAAAACTAATGGAAAAATGGTTTTTAAAAAATTATTTCCCACATTGATAAACTTTTTTTACAGAAAATAATCCAGGTTCTAATGATATTTAAAAGATTTTTCTGTCATGTTTGACTAGAAGCAATATGATAGTTGCTTGATATTTGAAAGCTAAAAAAATGTATTATTTTCAGAAATGCAAACATCTTTAATATTAATTGAATATCAATTAGAAATATTTAATTGTATCACAGATAAATGCCATGTAACCATAATTGATTGACTGCAAGTTTTAAGATAGCTGTCACCAGATAAAATGTTTTGAAGGATTAAGACCATTTGGTTGTTTCTTGCCTACTGAGTTATTAGTTTTAAAACTCGTCAGAGAATCAAAAGCAAGTGATTAATTTATAGGGAAGTACATCTACGCTAGTCGCATTTGTTTCAAAAAAACATTAAGAGGGACACAGGTAAGGTAATTCAGGGGTAATTCTGCCATGCGGGAGACCCGGGTTCAATTCCCAGCCCATGCACTTTCCCCCCGGTCCCCAGAATTCTTTCAACAAATGGTGCTGCAGTAACAGGATAGTCAGTCACATGGAAAAGAATGAAATGAGACCCCACCACATAGCATTAAAAAAGAGCAATATCCACAAACCTCTAAGTACTTAACAGGTAATGTGAACTTAATTAGACCAGAGTACAGTGACTTCATACAGCAAATGACATTCTTTTTTAATTCACAAGTTCTGTCAGGTGCCAGTCCTATAAGCACCTGGACTAATTCTAGGGAACTTCCCTAAACTAGATCTTGTAACAGGTGGTACTGCTTTGTGTTAAAACTGCAACACAAGTAAAGGAATTTTCCTCCTAATTTCCTTTTGCCACATCGTTAAGCGTTTTTGATACATCTGCTGTGCTTCAGGTTTTTCATCATTTTGGCTTTAAGTCTTCCATTTCTGAGTTTTGCGGGCTAATCTGGGTCTGTTAAGGTAGGTTTTGGGCACCTGTGTCTGTAGGCACATGTAGATGTCTAGGGCTGCCTCCGTGCCCCCCCTGCTCCTCCTCTCATTCCACTCGTAGGTCCTTACCTCCCCCCATGGCCTGTGGCTTCCTTCCTTCTGTTAAGGTTGGACACCTGTGTCTGTAGGCACATGTGGATGACCAGGGCTGCCTCGCATGCCCCCCTGCTCCTCCCCTCTCATTCCACTCGTAGGTCCTTACCTCCCCCCATGGCCTGTGGCTTCCTTCCTTCTGTTAAGGTTGGGCACCTGTGTCTGTAGGCACATGTGGATGGCCAGGGCTGCCTCTGTGCCCCCCCTGCTCCTCCCCGCTCATTCCACTCGTAGGTCCTTACCTTCCCCCCATGGCCTGTGGCTTCCTTCCTTCAAAATCCAGCAGCATGGACTGTTCTCCCAAGAAGGTGGGAAAGAACTTAGGGTGCTGGCCAGTTCGGACTTGTCCTCCAGAAACCTGTTCAACCCCTCCTCACCATGATTTTCTGCTACGCAGTGTGTTCTGATCATCTGAACTTTTTCACCTACTTGCTTAAAAAAATTTTTTTTTATTGTGGTAATGTGTATATATAACAAAATTTGCCAGTTTAACTGTATTTAAAGCCACAATTCAGTGACATTAATTACAGTCTAATGGTGTTATGCTACCAATATGACTGGCCATTGTCAAAACTTTTTCATTATCCAAAACAGAAACTTTGTCACCATAAAGGATAACTACTCATCCCCTAAGCACTAGCTGGTGGTAACCTCTGAAGTTCTTTCTCTCTCTTTGAATCTGTTTCATGTAAATGGAATCCTACAAGGGTTGTCCTTTTGTGTCTTGTGTCTTTCACTTAGCTTGATGTTTTCAGGGTTCATCCATGTATATTCTATTACATGTGCAGATCACATTTTTCTGGTCAGTCATCTGTAGATGGGCATTTGGGTTATTTCTACCTTTTGACTATTGTAAATAACGATGCTATGAATATTGCCCTAAAAGTGTCTGTTCAGTTCCTACTTTCAATTCTTTGGGTATCCAGGAGTGGAATTGCTTGACATTTTGAGGAACTGCCAAACTGTTTTCCGCAGTGGCAACACCATTTTGCATTCCTTACCAGCAGTGCATGAGAGTTCTACTTTCTACACATCCTCACCTTATTATTTTAAAAGTGTTGTTTTCCACTTTTAAAATAATAGCCAGCTTAGTAGGTGGCTGATCGTAATTTTGATTTGTTTTCCTGGTGGTTAAAAATGTTGAGTGTCTTTTTTATGTACTAATTGGCCATTTGTATATCTTTAGAGAAATGTCTCTTCTAGTCCGTTGCCTATTTTTAAATTTGGATGACTGTCTTTTTGTTGTTGAGTTGTAGGAGTTCTTTATATATTCTGAATATCAACCCCTTAATATGATTTGCAACTAATTTCTACCATTCTTTAGGTTGTCTTTTCACTTTCTTGATAATATCCTTTGTTGTGCAAAAGTTTTTAATATTTTGAAATCCAGTTCATTTAAATTGTCTTTTGTTGCTCGTGCTTTTGCTGTAAAGTCTAAGAATCCATTTCCAAATACAAGATCCTGAAAATTTTCCCGTGTGTTTTCTTCTAAGAGTTTTATGGTTTTAGCTTTTATATTTTGGTCACTGATCCATCTTGAGTTAATTTTTGTGTAAGTGTGTGAGATAAACTGCAAGATAAGGGCCCACCTCCTGACTTTTGACAGGTGGTTACTGCTTTTTTACTTTCTCCTGTCCTTGGAATTACATACATGCATGTTAACAGGGATTACCTGCTTGCAGCATCAGGAATCAGATTTCTACAGGATAGTTTTAAGAACTGTAATTTGTGGTTTTAAAATTTTGTAATTTTTCTGTTGTACTTATAGTTTTAGAACAGTGAATGTTAGAAATTGTACTCCTGGTAGGTGCTGTTTGTAGGCCAGTTCACCACTTAAGGCCACTGACGTGACTATGGCTGCTGGGTCAGCAGCCTCTTTTTTTTAAAAAATGCAGAAAAATATTAATTGGAAAACAGAAGTAGCTCATATTCCCATTTATCCTTAGTCTCTGTTGACATTTTTTAAATAAATGAAACTGTTATATGTATATGGTCAGGAAATTCATACAGAACAGAAAGGTGTAATTATAGGTATTGTCTTGGTTTTGTTTATTATCCCATTGCAGTTTTCCATTGTGAAAGTGCCAGAGAATGCAGGGAAATGTGCACATACGATTAGAGGATAATTAGCAGTGCTGTTACTGCTTTACATAATATCATCTTAAAAATTGCCAATAAATTCCTGAAATAAAAAAATAATAATGAAAATTGCCTATGGATTTTTGGATTTTCAGAATATTGTAGCATGAGTATATAACCTTCTGAAGTGTGTTTTTCAAATTTTATTCTTTTACTCATTCAACAAGTATTTGATGAGTGCCTAATATGCCAAGCACCTTTCTAGGCACTCGAGATACAGCAGGAAACAAAGCACACAGAGTATCTCTCAAGGACTTGTTTGGAGAAGTGGGAGCTAGCCTATAGGTAAATACAAGATCAGGTGATGAAAAGTTCCACAGAGACACAGAGATCAGAGCGACAGGTAGAGGGTCCACATGTATTGTTGTAGGCGGGCAGATAAAGTAATGTATGTATGGCTCACAAACAGCCATAAGGAATCTTATCACAGGGTGATGTATCTCTCAGTAGGGAACAAATGTTCGTTTACTATGTAAAAACTAAAAGCTAAGGAGGACACTCTGTGAAGGTGTGTAATTGAATTAGTTCTTCCCAGAATAGAAGCTGAAGTAAATTTAGCAATTTTGTTAATGCAATTTATGTTGATTGCTTATATTTATTCTCAAAGTTTGGAAAACTGCATAAAAGAATAATATCTTCACTTTTGCTGGCTTTTACTTTTGATTTAGGCTTTTAAGTTTCAAGTTTGATTACTTGGTAAATTTTTTACTTTTAGCAGAACTACTGTATGTCAATAAAGATACATTTTTAAAGATGATAAACTTGTCTTATTGAGTCCTAAGGGACTGTAAAATTTTTGCATCTGGCCCCATTTCACAGAAATAATCACAGTTGTTCTCCTTTCCCTACTTTGTCGTTCATTTATCATTCATTCACCTAACATTAATGAAATTTTTTTTAGTTTGAAAATTCTAGCAAGGTGGTATAGTTACGTTTCATCAAATTTAAGGTGCTCTATTATTTTATCTATAAGAAAGAAAAAATGCTGCTAATTTAGCTATGGAGTGAAAGATGGTTTCAGAGAAATGGGATATTAAAAGGTAATGGAAATATGCATCTTAGTGAACTAGAACAGACACCTTGAACCAGAGAAAGATTTTCTTAGCATCAGAGGTTTTCCTCTTCTTTCAGATATGCAGCTTTGGAAGCAGATACTTGGATCAGTGAGGCAGACCACCGTCACCTCTGAAGCCTGTCAGCTCTGCTAGCACAGAAGGCCCTTATGGCTCAGGCATCTGCCTCCTTTTTCCATCTCTGTCCTCTGAGTCTTCCCTGCACTCGCCACCCTTTTTGAGTATTTATTTGTCCACACTAAAAATTGAGCTGACTTGATCATTCCGTTTTCATCTTCTATACCTTGATACATTTCTTTCCATCTTCTCCTAGTTTGCCTCACTAATGAAAACTTGCAATTTGGTTGTCACTTCTCCCAGACTCACTCTTATGCCCTGGTTAGTACCATGGATATATGGTAGTAGTGTCCTTTTCACATTTTACTGGTAAGGCTTACTCCCCTGATTTTTTTTTCTTTTTATGAGTCATATCTCAATACTGTTTCTCTGCCCACTACTATGCATGATGCCTTCCACATGGCAATCATATCATAAGTACTTGTAATGAGATAAGTAAATCTTCAGTTTAGTTTTTAAAAATCTCTACAGGATGTTTTTGTTATTAGCAACTTGGTAAAATTACTGGGCTGGTTTAGCTGTATAGGGTTTTGCTTATGTGATTACCAACAAGCCTTTCTTTTTAAAGTTTTTAAAGTATTTATAATTTTGAGCAGTAGATTTAAAGTATTTTTTTTTATCCTCTCCACTCCATCAAGCCACTTGGAAAACGAGGTTGAAAATAAGAAGGCACAGTTATTAAATCTTCAACAACATTTGTCTGCCCTTGAAAAGGATATTCAGCGCAATGAGGAATTTCTTAAAAGATGCCAACTACATTACAAAGAGTTAAAGGTAAAAAAACAAAGCATCGTTTTATTTTTCCAATTTACCACCTCCAAGTCATTTTTAAGATTCTCCTGTTCATTTAAAGCAGTGGTTCTTAAGTGTTTCTGGTCTCAAGCCCCTTTATACTCTTTACAGAGCTTTCATTTATGTGGCTAAAAATTGAAAGAGAAAATTTAAAATATATATTAATTCCTTTTAAAGAAATAATAAACTCGTTTTGTTAATATAACAATCTTCATTAAAAATAACTGTGTTTTCCAAAAAATAGTTCTTTTTTCCAAAACTAAAAATAAATAAATAAATGTGAGAAGATTGGCATTTTTAATATTTTTGTCAACCTTTTAAATGTCTGGTTTAATAAAGTTTAACCGAGTTCTTCTACCCATTTCTCTTAGTCTGTTGTGATATTACATGTCATGTATTTATGAAACATCTTGTACTAACGTCTTAGTATTTTTATGAAAGCAGTTTTGACCTCACAGACCTCTTTGAAGAGTCTCAGAGAACATGGATCATACTTTGAAAACTGCTGAATTAGTCTTTCCTTAATTTTAGACTTTAAGATGTTTCAGAAAAATATTTTCTCTAAATCCAAAATTGTCATGATTTTGAATGCAAAAAATGGATTACTTACATTTTTTCACCTTGAGTGGTATGGAGGTCAGATTAGTAGTGTGGGTCACCCATGGCAGAAGGTAGCGGTTCTGTGTATCCTTCTCTGGTTCCTTTACCAATTCTGATGCGCCCTTTTGGTTGAATCCAGAATCCTTCTGTATCATAGCATAGTAGAACTTTGTGGATTAAAACGTTCTTTCCAAGGTTTTTGTTTTTTAAACTTATGTCTATTACTGAAATCAGTTCTTTCTTTCAGATGAAAGTAAGAAAAAGTCTTTCTGAAATTCGGGAACTTGAGAATATAGAAGAACACCAGTCTGTAGATATTGCAACACTGGTGAGATGCTTCTCTTCAATTTAAATATAATGTTAAAAGATAAAACTGCTTCTCTTCAATTTAATCGTAATGTTAAAGGATAAAACTGTCATTTAGGGTAATGGCATTTACTCTCAGGTTTTAAAAAAAAATCTTTTTAACTGAGGCTGTGCTTTAGGATTGCTATCTCCATTTACAAATAAGCAGAAACTGGCATGTAGGCTTCAAATTCCTTGATATTTTAAATGTACACTTGTATGCATAATAATTGATTTTGTCTTCTATCACATGGAATAAAACTTTATCAAAAATTAATGTGCTTCTGAACAGTGGCCCATCCAAAAACATTGCCTAGCAAAGTGTTTGTTCATATAGACATTTTAAGGGTTAATCAGCATCAGTATTAAGGAGCGAAGGCAGCAATACCATTTTTGACTCAGTTGTAATTGTCTTCTACATTGTTTTCTTTTTTCCCAAGGTAATGACTTTCATTTTAATTCACCCCCTTTTTGTTGCTCTTTATTTTTTTTTTAGGCATCTTTTTAAGACACTCAGCTTAGTTCGTCTGAATTACAGTAAACAGAATTCGGTAGATTGCAAAGTCTTGTTAAAGTGAACATATAATTATTGAGTGTCCTCCTCTGTACCAGGAACCGTATTAAGTGCTGGGAACAAAATAGATGAAGTCCCTGCTCTGATGAAACATTACTCTAGCGAGACTTGCCTTCATTGTTTATTTTTATTATTTTTTTGTTTTTTACTTTTTATTTTCCTGCTTTTATTCCTTTCACCAAAAGACTGAATTTTTTAAAGGTATGGACTTTGTCTTATGTATTATTGTTTACTCAGCACTTAACATATTGTCTGGCACAATATATATATATATATATTTATATAGAGTAAGTATATTTTGAAAGAAAAAGTAAGTAGAACAAAGGTTATTTCTTTCGACTATAATTTCAAGCAGGAAATTTTATAACTTGTGTCCTAAGTGTTTCCCCTTCTTATTTTTGAATGTGTCTTCTTCCACTTCCTTTATTTTTTATTAGGGAGATGAAAATTCTAATATTCTTTCAAGGTGTATCTTGCTACTTCAGTCTGCAGTTATATCTAGATTTTTAGAATAGGATTAACTTTTTTTTTTTTATGTAGATATTTATTTTTAGTGTTTAGTGTTTTAGAATAGCCAGAAATACTTGAAGTGATTTAACCCTAACCCAGTACTGGACTTTTTTTTTTTTTTAATTAATTAATGGAAAAAAAGAAATTAACCCAACATTTAGAAATCATACCATTCTACATATGCAATCAGTAATTCTTAACATCATCACATAGATGCATGATCATTGTTTCTTAGTACATTTGCATCAGTTTAGAAGAACTAACAACACAACAGAAAAAGATATAGAATGTTAATATAGAGAAAAAAATAAAAGTAATACTAATAGTAAAAAAAAAAAGACAAACAACCAGACAGACAAAAAAAAAAAAAAAAAAAACAACAACAACAAAAAAAACCTATAGCTCAGGTGCAGCTTCATTCAGTGTTTTAACATGATTACTTTACAATTAGGTATTATTGTGCTGTCCATTTTTGAGTTTTTGTATTTAGTCCTGTTGCACAGTCTGTATCCCTTCAGCTCCAATCACCCATTATCTTTCCCTGTTTCTAACTACTGCTGGACTCTGTTACCAATGACATATTCCAAGTTTATTCTCAAATGTCGGTTCACATCAGTGGGACCATACAGTATTTGTCCTTTAGTTTTTGGCTAGACTCACTGAGCATAATGTTCTCTAGGTCCATCCATGTTATTACATGCTTCATAAGTTTATTCTGTCTTAAAGCTGCATAATATTCCATCGTATGTATATACCACAGTTTGTTTAGCCACTCTTCTGTTGATGGACATTTTGGCTGTTTCCATCTCTTTGCAATTGTAAATAACGCTGCTATAAACATTGGTGTGCAAATGTCCGTTTGTGTCTTTGCCCTTAAGTCCTTTGAGTAGATACCCAGCAATGATATTGCTGGGTCATATGGCAATTCTATATTCAGCTTTTTGAGGAACCGCCAAACTGCCTTCCACAGTGGTTGCATCATTTGACATTCCCACCAACAATGGATAAGTGTGCCTCTTTCTCCGCATCCTCTCCAGCACTTGTCATTTTCTGTTTTGTTGATAATGGCCATTCTGGTGGGTGTGAGATGATATCTCATTTTGGTTTTGATTTGCATTTCTCTAATGGCCAGGGACATTGAGCATCTCTTCATGCGCCTTTTGGCCATTTGTATTTCCTCTTCTGATAGGTGTCTGTTCAAGTCTTTTTCCCATTTTGTAATTGGGTTGGCTGTCTTTTTGTTGTTGAGTTGAACAATCTCTTTATAAATTCTGAATACTAGACCTTTATCTGATATGTCATTTCCAAATATTGTCTCCCATTGTGTAGGCTGTCTTTCTACTTTCTTGATGAAGTTCTTTGATGCACAAAAGTGTTTAATTTTGAGGAGCTCCCATTTATTTATTTCCTTCTTCAGTGCGCTTGCTTTAGGTTTAAGGTCCATAAAACCGCCTCCAATTGTAAGTTTCATAAGCTATCTCCCAACATTTTCCTCTAACTGTTTTATGGTCTTAGACCTAATGTTTAGATCTTTGATTCATTTTGAGTTAACTTTTGTATAGGGTGTGAGATATGGGTCTTCTTTCATTCTTTTGCATATGGATATCCAGTTCTCTAGGCACCATTTATTGAAGAGACTGTTCTGTCCCAGGTGACTTGGCTTGACTGCCTTATCAAAGATCAAATGTCCATAGATGAGAGGGTCTATATCTGAGCACTCTATTCGATTCCATTGGTCGATATATCTATCTTTATGCCAATACCATGCTGTTTTGACCACTGTGGCTTCATAATATGCCTTAAAGTCAGGCAGCGCGAGACCTCCAGCTTCGTTTTTTTTCCTCAAGATGTTTTTAGCAATTCGGGGCACCCTGCCCTTCCAGATAAATTTGCTTATTGGTTTTTCTATTTCTGAAAAATAAGTTGTTGGGATTTTTATTGGTATTGCATTGAATCTGTAAATCAGTTTAGGTAGGATTGACATCTTAACTATATTTAGCCTTCCAATCCATGAACACGGTATGCCCTTCCATCTATTTAGGTCTTCTGTGATTTCTTTTAACAGTTTTTTGTAGTTTTCTTTATATAGGTTTTTTGTCTCTTTAGTTAAATTCATTCGTAGGTATTTTATTCTTTTAGTTGCAGTTGTAAATGGAATTCGTTTCTTGATTTACCCCTCAGCTTGTTCATTACTAGTGTATAGAAATGTTACAGATTTTTGAATGTTGATCTTGTAACCTGCTACTTTGCTGTACTCATTTATTAGCTCTAGTAGTTTTGTTGTGGACTTTTCCGGGTTTTCGACGTATAGTATCATATCGTCTGCAAACAGTGATAGTTTTACTTCTTCCTTTCCAATTTTGATGCCTTGTATTTCTTTTTCTTGTCTAATTTCTCTTGCTAGAACCTCCAACACAATGTTGAATAATAGTGGTGATAGTGGACATCCTTGTCTTGTTCCTGATCTTAGGGAGAAAGTTTTCAATTTTTCCCCATTGAGGATGATATTAGCTGTGGGTTTTTCATATATTCCCTCTATCATTTTAAGGAAGTTCCCTTGTATTCCTATCTTTTGAAGTGTTTTCAACAGGAAAGGATGTTGAATCTTGTCAAATGCCTTCTCTGCATCAATTGAGATGATCATGTGATTTTTCTGCTTTGATTTGTTGATATGGTGTATTACATTAATTGATTTTCTTATGTTGAACCATCCTTGCATACCTGGGATGAATCCTACTTGGTCATGATGTATAATTCTTTTAATGTGTTGTTGGATATGATTTGCTAGAATTTTATTGAGGATTTTTGCATCTATATTCATTAGAGAGATTGGTCTGTAGTTTTCTTTTTTTGTAATATCTTTGCCTGGTTTTGGTATGAGGGTGATGTTGGCTTCATAGAATGAATTAGGCGATTTTTTTTGAAGAGTTTGAGGAGAGTTGGTACTAATTCTTTCTGGAATGTTTGGTAGAATTCACATGTGAAGCCGTCTGGTCCTGGACTTTTCTTTTTAGGAAGCTTTTGAATGACTGATTCAATTTCTTTACTTGTGATTGGTTTGTTGAGGTCATCTATTTCTTCTTGAGTCAAAGTTGGTTGTTCATGTCTTTCCAGGAACCCCTCCATTTCATCTAAATTGTCGTATTTATTAGTGTAAAGTTGTTCATAGTATCCTGTTATTACCTCCTTTATTTCTGTGAGGTCAGTAGTTATGTCTCCTCTTCTATTTCTGATCTTATTTATTTGCATCCTCTCTCTTCTTCTTTTTGTCAGTTTTGATAAGGGCCCATCAATCTTATTGATTTTCTCATAAAACCAACTTCTGGTCTTATTGATTTTCTCTATTGTTTTCATGTTCTCAATTTCATTTATTTCTGCTCTAATTTTTGTTATTTCTTTCCTTTTGCTTACTTTGGGATTAGTTTGCTGTTCTTTCTCCAGTTCTTCCAAGTGGACAGTTAATTCCTGCCTTTTTGCCTTTTCTTCTTTTCTGATATAAGCATTTAGGGCAATAAATTTCTCTCTTAGCACTGCCTTTGCTGCGTCCCATAAGTTTTGATATGTTGTGTTTTCATTTTCATTCACCTCGAGGTATTTACTAATTTCTCTTGCAATTTCTTCTTTGACCCACTCGTTGTTTAAGAGTGTGTTGTTGAGCCTCCACATATTTGTGAATTTTCTGGTACTCTGCCTATTATTGATTTCCAACTTCATTCCTTTATGATCCAAGAAAGTGTTGTGTATGATTTCAATCTTTTTAAATTTGTTGAGACTTGCTTTGTGACCCAGCATATGGTCTATCTTTGAGAATGATCCATGAGCACTTGAGAAAAAGGTGTATCCTGCTTTTGTGGGATGTAATGTCCTATAAATGTCTGTTAAATCTAGCTCATTTATAGTAATATTCAGATTCTCTATTTTTTTATTGATCCTCTGTCTAGATGTTCTGTCCATTGATGAGAGTGGGAAATGAAGTCTCCAACTATTATGGTATATGAGTCTATTTCCCTTTTCAGTGTTTGCAGTGTATTCCTCACGTATTTTGGGGCATTCTGGTTCGGTGCGTAAATATTTATGATTGTTATGTCTTCTTGTTTAATTGTTCCTTTTATTAGTATATAGTGTCCTTCTTTGTCTCTTTTGACTGTTTTACATTTGAAGTCTAATTTGTTGGATATTAGTATAGCCACTCCTGCTCTTTTCTGGTTGTTATTTGCATGAAATATCTTTTCCCAACCTTTCACTTTCAACCTATGTTTATCTTTGGGTCTAAGATGTGTTTCTTGTAGACAGCATATAGAAGGATCCTGTTTTTTAATCCATTCTGCCAGTCTATGTCTTTTGATTGGGGAATTCAGTCCATTAACATTTAGTGTTATTACTGTTTGGATAATATTTTCCTCTACCATTTTGCCTTTTGTATTATATATATCATATCTGACTTTCCTTCTTTCTACACTCTTCTCCATACCTCTCTCTTCTGTCTTTTCGGTTCTGACTCTAGTGCTCCCTTTAGTATTTCTTGCAGAGCTGGTCTCTTGGTCACAAATTCTCTCAGTGACTTTATGTCTGAGAATGTTTTAATTTCTCCCTCATTTTTGAAGGACAATTTTGCTGGATATAGGAGTCTTGGTTGGCAGTTTTTCTCTTTTAGTAATTTAAATATATCATCCCACTGTCTTCTAGCCTCCATGGTTTCTGCTGAGAAATCTACACATAGTCTTATTGGGTTTCCCTTGTATGTGATGGATTGTTTTTCTCTTGCTGCTCTCAAGATCCTCTCTTTCTCTTTGACGTGTGACATTCTAACTAGTAAGTGTCTTGGAGAACGCCTATTTGGGTCTAATCTCTTTGGGGTGCGCTGCACTTCTTGAATCTGTAATTTTAGGTCTTTCATAAGAGTTGAGAAATTTTCATTGTTAATTTCTTCCATTAGTTTTTCTCCTCCTTTTTCCTTCTCTTCTCCTTCTGGGACACCCACAACACGTATATTTGTGCGGTTTATATTGTCCTTGAGTTCCCTGATCCCCTGTTCAAATTTTTCCATTCTTTTCCCGATAGCTTCTATTTCTTTTTGGAATTCTGATGTCCCATCCTCCAAATCACTAATTCTATCTTCTGTCTCTTTGAATCTATCATTGTAGGTATCCATTGTTTTTTCCATCTTTTCTACTTTATCCTTCACTTCCATAAGTTCTGTGATTTGTTTTTTCAGTTTTTCTATTTCTTCTTTTTGTTCAGCCCATGTCTTCTTCATGTCCTCCCTCAATTTATCGATTTCGTTTTTGAAGAGGTTTTTCATTTCTGTTCTTATATTCAGCATTAGTTGTCTCAGCTCCTGTATCTCATTTGAACTATTGGTTTGTTCCTTTGACTGGGCCATATTTTCAATTTTCTGAGCGTGATCCGTTATCTTCTGCTGTCGTCTGGGCATTTATTCAGATTTCCCTGGGTGTTGGACCCAACAGGTTGAAAGATTTTTCTGTGAAATCTCTGGGTTCTGTTTTTCTTATCCTGCCCAGTAGGTGGCGCTCGTGGCACACGTTTGTCTGCGGGTCAGTAAAAGGTGCTGTGGTTCTTTTAACTTTGGAAAACTCTCGCTGTGGGGGAAGTTCGCCAGCCGAAGCAGCTTGGAAGAGTGCCAACCGGCCCGGGGGTCCGAACGCGGGGAGTGTCACCGGCCACCGCAGCCCGGGAGAGCGCCCGTCCGAATTTCCTAGTCGGCTCGGGGCGCCAAGCGTGGCGGGAGGACGCCATCCACCGCGGCCCGGGAGAGTGCACCGTTCCCAGCCGGACCAGGGAGTCACGTGTTTGGAAGGGACCCCCCCAGTCACTGTTCTCCTCGGCCTGGGGATTTCCAATCCAATTCTCTCAGTTGGTTCGGGGGGCCACGCGTGGTGGGGGCGCCAGCCACCGCGGCTTGAGGGGACCGATTGCCCAATTCTGCGAGCTGGCCCAGGAAGGAGAAAGGGAGGGTCTCCAGCCGCTTGCCGCCCCGCCTGGGGAAGCCCGCGCCCCTCGGCGATCTCACCAGAGCGGGTTCTCTCAGCCAGTCAGCCAGGATGGGGTACGCTGTCTTTTTGATCTCTGTCGTGGCTCTGGGAGCTGTTCTGTATCGTTTCTACTCCCCTAGTAGCTGTTCTGGAGGAGGAACTAAGATCCGCGCGTCTTACTAAGCCGCCATCTTCTCCGGAAGTCCAGGATTAACTTTTGTTTAAATGTTTAAAGGTTGTTGCACTTATTATTCAACAGACGTTTTCATGAAATGCTCTTTCAGGTTTTTTTCCTGTCTCTTCTCTTGCCTAACTTAAACTTACAGTTTGTCATTGATCTGGTTTGCCTGTAATTTGTTATTTCTCTTTCAGAATTGTTTAGGCTCTTTTTCTACAGATAACTTCCATATTTTAGTTAACTCTATATGCTCTTTCAATGTTGCCAGGAAGATGAAGCTCAAGAAAATAAAAACAAAATGAAACTAGTTGAAAAAAGTATGGAACAACAAAAAGAAAATATGGAAAATCTTAAAAGTTTGAAAATGGAAGCAGAAAACAAGTATGACGCTATTAAATTGAAAATTGATCAGCTATCAGAGCTAGCAGACCCACTTAAGGTATGTACATATTGTTGCTGTTCTGTTGTATGTGCTTTTTTGTCTTTTAGTGTTACATCCACAGCACAGCTGTTGAATATTGCCCTTAAAGAATTTCTAATTAAATGTAAACATAACCACATAAAAATAGGATGTAAAGCATGGAAAGAACCAGATATTCATCAGTAAGCACTTAGAATTAAAACGCTTCTGCTCATGCCTCTAGGAGAATAAACTTACTGATCTTCTTTCTGTTTCCCCCCAGAATTGCACTTTTATTACTTCTTTTTGTTTTTAATTACCAGGAGGGACACCTGGTTTGTTTACACTGCTTACTTACCTGTTCCATTGTTCCATTTTTCCTTCGACAACCTAAGAATTTACTTGCTCTGAAAGCCAAATAGAAATAAAGTACTCCCAAACACCTGTTTAATAGCACATCTCAGTTACATTCCAGGTTGAACTCAATTGACGTTTTTAACAAATGCTTTTTGAGACCAAATTTTGGGAAATGAAGTATTTTCATCAGTTAAATTATATAAATTTCCCCATATCATCTAATAACTCAGATATCAGGTAGTTTGTTGTCAGTATCATTTTTATGAATAGCTCTTAATTATTCTCAGAACTTCAAATTTTATCAATAAGACACTGAGAAGAGTTAATATTATATATTAAAAAGTATGAGGTTGTGTTGATGACATCACTCTAATATGCAGAAAATTACTCTCTGAATCAAAATGTATTTGAATATTTTAAAAGTTGAATTTGTATGCATAGGAATTCAAATATAGTTATCTTGATAGACTATTAAATTTGGAAGAACAGCTGTATAGAGACAGCTTTTCTGTTTGTACGATTGGATTTCTCTGTAGTTGCTCATACAGTCCAAGAATTGAAAAAATAAAATTAGTTTTAAAGTAAAGAATGAAATCAGTATTAAAATTGTCAAGAATAGAGGTAGGATTCAGATTTGGAATTGGAGCAGGAAAATTTCGACAAAGTAAGTTAAAAAAAAAAAAAAAAAAAAAAACATTGGGTAGGGCAGGCAGTGGTGACTCAGTGGCTGAACTCTCACCTTGCCCCACCATGCTGGAGACCCGGGTTCAATTCCCAGAGCCTGCCCATGCCAAAAAAAAAAAACAAAAAGCAATGGATAAAAGAACTTAACAGGGTAAATGAAAATCAAAATGATAAAATGTGCCAATATTATATAGAAAAAGAAAGATTAGCTCCTAAGTTATTTATCCCAGAAAAATTTAAATCAAGAAATGATGAAAGAATAAGCTATGTTCTGTTCTTTTAGGGTTATCTAGATAGAGCAACTCCTGGAATTAGGAGTCCCTGAGTTCAGGAGCAGAGAATATGGGCACAAGGCAGGAAGGATTCTTAATTTTAACTCTGCCTTAGCTGCAAATAATTGAAAGCTAGGAGCTGAGTCCTTCAGTAAAGCTGTGTGCAGTCAGTAGACAGGAGGCTCTTCCTTTTAAGTATCACTTCACACTAGCCGTGGATAAGAGAAGGACCAAGAATAGTTGGCTAACAAAATTTAATTCCTGTGAAACTGTAGTCCTTGTAATAACAGCTTTTAGATATAATCTGTTTGCTGTTAAAACTTGTGTTTGTTTTGTATTGCAGTGGTAATGAGGCTATGGAGTGCTCTGTTTACCATATGTAGTCCCTGAAAGTTTGGCATAGGGAATATTTTCCTACTTGAATGGTGATTATTTTGATTTACGTTTACAAACTTAATGGTTTTGTTGCAAACTACATTTGTTCGACAGGGAGCAGCAGAAGCTTATGCAGATGCAGGATCTGTAGTATCTGAGGGCCAGGCTCTCAGTTTCGGACATGGGTAGAACCCATTTGCATGGATGTGCCTGAGCTTTTGAAAATGCTTAGAGCTTACTGTAAATCAGCAGTTTTTAAAGACCTCATAAACCAAATAAACAGACTAAACCCTAATTTGCTAGTTATTAAATCACCAGCCTTTTAATCTGTTAAAATTGTATTGAGGCATATTGATATACATCAAATATATATATGTAAGTATACAGCTTGATAAGTTGTGACGTGTACATATCTGTGACCCGATTGTCACAGTCAGAATAATGGACGTATTCATCCTGTCCCAGAATTCCTCATGGCCCTTTGTAGTCCCTTCCTCTCCTCTCCCCGCCCCTCGTCCCCAAACAACTGCTGGTCTGCTTCCTATTGCTGGTATTTTCACACTTTCTAGAATTGTATACATAATGGAATCATATGTTATGTACTTTTGCTTTTTTGGGGGCACTTAATATATTTACTAGATATATTTTGAAAGAATGAGTGACTAGAATAAAACATTTCTTTTGATTGTAATATTCATTCATATTGTTTCCGGTGCCAACAGTGTGGTTCAGTGTTTGTGAGTAGCTGCTACATTGGATGACTGTGTATATATCATCTTCAGAAATCTTTTCACTAAGCTCTGCCTCCTTTAAAGAAATTTATGCAGAGTATATATCTTAAAAACCCTATTTCCGCAATGACAGGAAAATATTTTGGCCATCATTCATTCATATATGAAATTATAAAATGAAGTAAAATAATCAAATGTGTATTTATCACATTCTTTGTATTAACTTGGCTAGGCATAAACACAAAATCATATACAAAATGGCATATTTAACATTTAGAAATGATGCTTTGCTTTTATTCACATTTTACTGTTTGCCATACACTTGTATGATGAATGCATAGAATTGTGTCTGACTTCTTTCATTTAAAAAGCATGAAGTTTTTTAGTTTTATCCATATTATGATATGCATCAATAATCTGTTCGTTTTATTACTGAGTAGGATTGTCGTATATGGATGTACTACAGTTTGCTTAACCATTCACCAAAAGGATATTTGAGTGGTTTCCAGCTTTTTTGTTGATTATGAATAAAGGTATTAGAAACATTCAGAAATAGGTTTCCTTGTGAATATTAGTTTTCACTTTTCTTGGAATTACTAAGAGTGGGATTTTTGTTGAAATAATTATGGTTTTCCTTCTTATTAATATGGAGAATATTGTTTTCTCACCAAATATTAAAATCTTGACAGATCTCACTTGGTCATAATTATTTTCCATACATAAATAATTGGATTCTGTTTGCCACATTTTTATTAAGTATTTTTGATTCTGTATTCATTGGTCTGAATTCTTTTTTCTTGGATGTCTTTGTTTTTGGTATTAGGCATGTATCAGCCTCATAGTTTCCTCATCTATTTTCTGAAGGAAGTTTTATAAATTTAAAATGATTTCTTCCTTTTGCTTAATAGAATTCCTCAATGAAGCAATTTGACCTGGGGTTTCCTTGAGAAATTTTTTGCGTATGAATGCTGTTTATTTAGTTGATACTGAGCTATTCTTCTAGGTCAACACTGGTAATTTGATTAAAATTACTTTAAGTAATTTACTATTTGACCTAAGTGGTCACATTTTTGACACAGTGTCAAATTTTGATGTCCAGTATTTGAAGTAATGGCTCCTACTTCATTTTTGATACTGATCATTCATTCTAGCTGAAGGCTTATAAATTTTATTGACCTTTTCAAAGAATAAACTGAGTGTTCTATTAATTTATTCTGTGTTTATTTTCTAGTCCCTTGATTTCTGCTTTTATCTTTATTATTACTTCCTTCATACTGCTTACCTTGTATTTGATTTGCTTTCTAATTTTTAATGATGGGAACTCAGTTCATTTTATTTTTGACATCCTTTTTAACATTAGTATTTAAAGTTATAAATTTCCCTATAAGCTAGCTATGCATTAGTTACTGCTCACACATTAGTGTTTTATTTTCTTTATTGTTCAGTTCAACATATGTTCAAATTTTCTTTGTGAATTCTTTGTACTGTGGATTAGTTAGAAGTCTATTAATTTTTCTTGTATTGGGGATTTCCTAGTTAGTTACTGATTTCTAATTTAATTACAGGTGGACAGAACATATTCTTATGTTTTCAGTCTTTCTGAACTTTATGAGAATCATTTTATGCCCTAGAGTTTGCTCTATTCTGTAAAGCATATCATATGCACCTGAACAGAATATGCATTCTGTTACATAAGTTAACATTAAGTCATTTTGGTCGGTAGCATTGTTTAGACCATTTATTTTTGCTGATTTTTTTTTGGGGGGGGGTGGTCAGGCTGTTCTGTAGCTAGGGAAGAGAATGCTATTAAAATTCCAACTATGATTGTCTATTTTCCGCCTATAATTTTGGAGATTTTTCCTTTTGTATTTTGAAGCGCTAAAGAGGTACATGCACAGGTGTGTTTCATACATCATCTTGATGAATGGATCCTTTTATGAAATGTCCCTTATCTCAGGTAATGCTTTTTGTCTTAGCATATGTTTTATCGGGTGTTGTACATAAGCCTTATTGGGCTTAGTGTTTGTGTGTTGCCTTCATTTACCTTCAGCCGTCTGTGTGTTTATATGTGCACCATCTCCTGTAAACAGCGCGTAGTTGGGTCTTGTTTTTTAAAATTCACCCTGACAAACCTCTGCCTTCTAATTGTAGAGTTAGTTCATTAACGAATATGGTTTATTTCTGGTCTGCTCTTTTAGTATTTTTTCCTAATGTTTTTCTTCCTATTTTCTTGCTTTATTATTATTGATAATACTTGCATACTTCTCGGGCTTCTCTTTTTATTTTTGTCTTAGCTTAAATGTTCTTTTGAATTATTTTTTAGAAGTTGCTCTAGGGATTACCATATACAACCTTAATTTTACTTTCCGCTTACAGTTAATATTGTACCACTTTAAGTACAAATACTAGAGTTATATGAGTGTATATCTTTCCCTGTCCTTTATGCTACAATTTTTACATGTGTTACATTTACCTTCACTGTAACCCCCATAAGAGATTCAGTATTACTATATGTATTTTAAAGTCAAGAGAAAAAAATGCAAAATAACCTTTTGCGTTTACCACTTCCATTCATAATTCTTTCCCAAGGATTCATATAGCCAGCTGGTATTATTATTTCCCTTTAGCCTTAAGAAATTGTTTTGGCACTTCTCATAGTATAGGTCTGCTGATTACAAATTCTTTAAGATTTCTGTTATCTGAAAATATATTTATTTCACCTTTAATATTGGACATTTTTGATGGCTACAGAATTTTGGTTTTCCTCTTTCAACGCTTTGCAGATAATGCTTCTATATTTCCTGGCCTCCATTGTTTCTAATGAGAAGTCAGCCCTTTACTAGATTATTATTTCTCTGTAGGAAATGTCATTTTTTTCTTGCTGCTTTTGTAGACTGGATCATTTTCATGAGCTTGCAGCACTTTGATTATGCTGTGCCTCGGCTTGAGCCCAGTGATGTCTTCTGATGAGCTGAAGCGTTTAGGTCTAATGGCTCTTGTTGCCTTTCTTTGCCAAGACTGCTGTAACAGATACCACAGAGGGGTTGGCTCAAACCACAGTAGAGTTTGCTGTCTGACAGTTTTGGAGCCTGGAAATCTGAAATCAAGATGTTGGCAGGACCATGCTTTCTCTGAAATCTAAGGAATCCAATCATTGGATTAAGGCCTACCCTGACTCAGGTCCTATTTACAAATGAGTGCACATCCATGATCAATTTTACAATACTTTGATCAGCTGAAAAAAACATCCATACCAATTAGCTGTCATTCCCTGTTCTCTTCTGCCCTCAGCCAATGGCAACAACTAATCTACTTTCTGTTTCTGTGCTTGTTCTGGATGTTCTGTATTAGTGGAATTGTACAATATGTATATCCTAAATGCTGCAAAGCCTTGGAAGCATGTGAGAAAAAACTGTGAAACCATTAAACTTTTCTACCTGGGAAACCCCTGATATTCTCTCAAATACTAGGGACTCTCAAGTTAAAATAGGCCAAGTCCTTGTGTTCTAGTTTGCTAGCTGCCTGAATGCAATATACCAAAAATGAACGGTTTTTAGAAAGGGGAATTTAATAAGTTGGTAGTTTACAGTTCTAAGGCCAAGAAAATGTCCCAATTAAAACAAGTCTATAGAAATATTCAATCTAAGGCATCCAGGGAAAGATACCTTGGTTCAGGAAGGTCGGTGAAGTTCAGGGTTTCTCTCTCAAGTGAGAAGGGACATGGCATACACGGTCAGGGCTTCGCTCTCAGTTGGAAGCACACATGGCGAACGTGGCGTCATCTGCTAACTTCCTTTCCTGGCTTCTGTTTCATGAAGCTCCCCAGGAGGCATTTTCCTTCTTCATCTCCAAAGGTCGCTGACTGGTGGATTCTCTGCTTTGTGGTGCTGCAGCATTCTCTGCTCTCTCCAAATCTCTCACTTTCTCCAGAATGTTTCCTCTTTTATACAATTCCAGTAAACTAATCAAGACCCACCCAAATAGATGGAGACACATCTCCCCCAATCCAGCTTAACAACCATTCTTGATTGAGCCACATCTCCAGGGAGATGATCCTAATTACAGATTCAAACATACAGTACTGGATAGGGATTAGAAGAAATGGCTGCCTTTACAAAATGGGATTAGGATTAAAATATGGCTTTTATAGGGTACATAGGTCCTTTCAAACCAGCACACCTTGATCTTGATGCTTGCTCTTATGAAACTTATTTCTGTAGTAGAGAAGCTCAGCCTACTATAATTGTACCTAAGAGTTACCTCCAGAAAACCTCTTTTGTTGCTCCGATGTGGCTTCTCTCTAAGCCCGACTCTGCAAGTAGAATTGTTCCCTTTCCCTCTATTGGAACATGACTCCCAAGGATGAGCTGGGCCCTGGCATCATGGGATCGATAATGCCTTCTTGACCAAAAGGGGACAAGAAGTGTAACAAAATAAGTTGTCCGTGGCTAAGAGAGTTTGGATAGGGTCGAGAGGATATTCTGGAGGCTGTTCATACTGCAAACTTCAGCTAATTGCCATGGTTCACCAAACCCCAACCAACATTATTCTTGTTAATCTTAAAGAACACCCAGGGCCCTATCAGAGATCTACGAAAGTTGTACACACCAGGTACTTTCCAGAGACCTACAACTTTCAGAATAATTCCTGGGCCAGGTAAATCCTGAAACTCAGAGGCGTTAGTCTCTCCAAGAACGTCAACCAGTTCCATCCCCTTGTCCCAAATTGTTGGCACCCTTTTCAACACGATAAAAGTTAGAATGGGCAATACTAAAACATCGCTAAAAATAAGGAGAAGGGGGAGTTATAACCAAGAAATTAGGATTTAGTAAGTGGGTATGACTACTGAATCATTATACTGATATTTCTTTTTAGTCTCCAGTGTCTTGGACCAGCTAGAAAGAAAAACCTGAAATTGTGGAACTATAACCCATGCCAGACTTTGAAGTTGTTCTATAACTGCTTGTTAAAATGTACTTCGAAATTTGTTGCTTTTTTGTGTAGATGTTATATTTCACAATTAAAAGAGTCATTGAGTATTTCATCACGAAGTGTATGGCTAGCTGTTGGTCTTCCATTGATACTATTTTCATACTTTTATTCCTGCGTTAGTGTGATTTGTTTTCATGAATGCATTTTGAATTTTGTCAAATGAAGTCTGCATCCGATGAGGTGGTCATATGATTTTATTTCCATATAGTGATAATGGTAGCAGATTTTTAAATGTTCAGCCAAACACATATTCCTGTGATAAACTCACTTAGTCAAGATATATTATCCTTTTTATAAATTGCTGTGTTCTATTTGTTAATTAAAAAACAAAAATTGTACCTAGCTTTGTGGGTCATTTTTGTCAGTAATATCTTTTTTATTGTATAACCAAAAACCAAAGATATCAGACTAATGCTGGCCATATAAAATAAGTCGGAAAGTATTCTTTTCTTCTATTTTTTGAAAGAGTTTTTGCTAGGTATTAGTTGTTCTTCAAGTGTTTGGTAGAATTCACCAGTGAATCCATGGGGCTCTCAGTGTTTTTTTTGTGAAAAGAATGTCAATTATCACTTAATTTTTTTGCCAAGTACAGAGTTATTCATGTGTTCTATTTCTTCTTAAGTCATATTCAGAAAGTTCTTGTTTTTCAAGGAATTAGGACATTTTATGCACAGTTTTAAATTTGATGGTACGCAAGTTGGTGATTTGACCTTGGCAGCCCCTTGCTGTCTGTGGTGATGCTTCACCCTCACTCCCAGTAGCGGTGATGTTTTCTCCCCTTTTCATAAGTCTTGCTAGAGGTTTGTCCATTTTCTAACTCCTTCAAAAAAACAACCTTTTTCTATGATCTTTTTCTATTGCTTGTCTGTTGATCTCTGCTTTAATTTTGGTCTACTTACTTTGTGCTTAATTTGCTCTTTATTTTGTAGTTTCTTGAGGGTACTGTTTTTCGACTGAGCGTACTCTCTTCCAACCCTAACTTCTTTAGCTGTATCCCCAAATTTTTTATATATTGTGTTTTCAGTATCATTCATTCAAAATATATTCTAATTTCTCTCATGAGTTTATATTTGAAATTGCTTTATTTAGAAGTGTTTTGTTTAATTTACAAATATTTAGGGAGTATTTAGATACCATTTTGTGATTGATTTATAATTTAATTCCATGGTTGGTAGAAAACAACTTTTGAATGATTTCAGTGTTTTGTGAAATATATTATGACTTTATGACCTTGCATTTGGTTTATCCTGGTGAATGTTTCATGTGCACTTGAATATGTTCTGTCCTTTTGTTAGTACTTTATAAATTATATCACTTAGATCCAATTGATTTATACTGTTGAAGTCTTCTCTAGTTAATGAATTTTTTGTTGACGTATCCTATTATTTACTGAGGGGTGGTTTTAAAGTCTCAAGCGATGACTGTGGATTTGTCTGTTTCTCCCTTTAGTCCTTCACTTTTTTGCTTCGTGTCTGTTATGAGATGTGTGTGTTTTCAAGATAGTTAGATTTTCTTGGGAATTTGACCCTCTTATTGCTATGAAATGTCCTTTCTTACCTCTGGTCACATTCCTTGTCCTGTCTGATGCTGTCATTGCCACACCGACATTTGTCAGGATCACTGTGCGAGTGTCAAATTCTCCTACATTTTTAACTTCAGTCTCTCTGGCTTTAAAATGTTTTACTTGTAAACGCTTTTCCTTTTTTAATCCAATCTTACAATACATGCCTTTTAATTAGAATCTGTAGTCAGTTTCCATTTAATATGATTATTAATAATATGGTGGGTTTATGTCTGTCATCATTTTACTTGTTCCAGTTTCTTCCAATTTTTCTTATTTCCTACTTTTGGAACCAAATAATTTTAAATGTTCCATTATTATGTCTTCTGCTAGCTTTTTGGCTGCACTTCTTATTTTATTTTTTTAAGTGGTTGCGTACATTACAGCATGTATCTTTACCTAGTATACTAAATTTATTTTAAAAGTGACCTTAGAAAAGCTTTCTTCACAGCTAGTTCTGCAACTAAAATTGTGAAGCTATACCTCCAGAAATAATGACTAAATGCCAATTTTATATTTCTTTGCATTCTTTCCTCCTCTATCCCAGCCTATCTTTTTAAAAATTATTTCTGTTGGTGACCTCCAGGTATCCACTACTTGCATTATTTTAAGTCCTTTCAGGCTGAAGTGGTTTCCCAAAACAAAAACCATGTAGTTTACCAAAAGTATTTGAAAGCATCATAGGACTTCAAATTAGAATTTGAACATAAGGTGATGTCTTAGTTTTTTGAGAATGCTCATTTTTCATACACATGGTTATGAATTCTTCAAGAAACATAATCATGTCTGATTATAGAGTTGTTAATTAGTTTCATATCTATGCTGGTGGGTTTTTTTGTTTGTTTTACTTTGAACAATCTTTTCTTTATGGATTATTTTGGCTTTATTCAAACAGGATGAATTGAACCTTGCTGACTCTGAAGTGGATAACCAGAAACGAGGAAAGCAGCATTATGAAGATAAGCAGAAAGAGCACTTGGATACCTTAAATAAAAAGAAACGAGAACTGGATATGAAAGAGAAAGAACTGGAGGTTATGCACCATTTTTTTCTTTCTCTTTCTTTTGTTTACAACTTTAGCTGTGATTATTAATGTGTGTTTTCCTAAAAGACATGTTTCCAAATTAGAAAAGTTGTCTAAATACATGTTCCTATGGCTCAGTAGATCATCACCTGAGAGGCTTATGAGAGTGGGGCGATGATATGAAGAGGGCTGTAGAGCGTGCTGCGGCAGTCACGCACGGTGCTCCAAGTGGTTGGAAAACGGCGCCCCTCTTGGCCGAGGTTGCTCCTTAGCCCTGCTGGGCAGGCAGATAGCCACTTTCTGTCGGACAGAGGTGCCCTTTCCTCCAAGCAGCTGAAGTGTGGACTGCGTTTCAGCTCCTCCTCGGTGCCGTTCATTGTTCACCACAGAGCAGCAGCCCTGTCGTCAGAGAAAAGGGAGTTGAAGGCAGCCTTGCCTTAACTATAGGAGATGAAGTCCAACTTTGCTCTTGTATATTTTATGAAAAGTGATTTGAACTCTGTAATCCATTGCTTTTTCTGTTTTAGACTTATGATACTGAATGTTGTGAAGATAAAATAAGTATAATGTATTAAAGTGCTTTGAGTGCTTTAATCATTTACAAATATGAGGGTCTTTGTGTTTTTTAATACCATAAGTGTTTAATCTAAACACTAATGGAAAGCTATACTCGACCTCAGAAAACTATGTCAAACTTTTTATAACCACTACTTGAAATTTATTTCACTAGAAAGTTGGAGAGATTTGATGGTTAATTAGCTTGTACACAGTACTGCAATTTTCTTTTGAAGATTTGACTTAGACCTGTGTCCTCAATATAAACCTAGAAAAATAACATTGACATTAAATTTCATATATAATCGTAAATTCAGAATTTTACTTTGCATGTTTTGGCACAAGTATTACAATGAATTGATTTATCAAAGAAGAATTTTAAAGATACTTAATATCTGTTATCTTAGGAGAAAATGTCACAAGCAAGACAAATCTGCCCAGAGCGGATAGAAGTAAAAAAATCTGCATCAATTCTAGACAAAGAAATTAATCGATTAAGACAAAAGATACAGGCAGAACATGCTAGTCATGGAGATCGAGAGGAAATAATGAGGTATGTATTTCTACTTTATTATAACATTCATATATATTATCCAGGCATAAATAATAAATGTTACATAAATCTGGAAGTTGGATGAAGTGTTATGGCAGATAGTTCTAATTGAACTTTTTTTATATGTGTAATTAAAAATAAACAATAGCTTTTTTTCCTTTTGAATTACTACAGTACTCATCGGCATGGCATTTGAATATTAACAGCATTTTTAAGCTGTTAAGACATGTTGACATGGGAATGTCCAGCTTCACAAGTAATCAAAGAAATGAAAATCAAACCGATTAAAAACCATTTTTCAAATCCATTAGATTGAATAAAAGGAAAAAAAATACTAATACTCATTGTCAGTGAGGTTTTAGTGAAATGGATCTTTCATATTTGCCACTAAAAATGGAAGCACTGTACTACAGTGAGAGCACAGGTTCTGAAGTATGAGTGCCTGGGTTTGAATTTAATTCTACCACTACCTAATTGTGTGATTTTAGCAAATTTATCTCATCTCTCCAAACCTTAATTTTCTCATTTATAAAATGGGTATATTTACAGGACTTTTTTTACAGGGTTGTTTTGAAGGTTAAATGAAATCATAATAAAAGAATAAATAGTAAACACAGTAAGTTAGGTATTATGAGGTCTTTTTGGAAAGCATTTTAGGTAGTATATTTCAAAAGCCTTCATAAATTTCAGTATTTGTGATCAGGTGTCTATTGCATCATTATTTATAACATGGAAAAATTCAAAATAGTGTGCAGTAATAGGAGTATCATTACATTACAGTGGGAAATTTTTGATGAAGAATTCTTGTCTTAAACATGTCTGGGAATAGGAGTGATCTCAATTCTACTTTCAAAAACACTGGAAAACAGGGGCGGGCCGCGGTGGCTCAGCGGGCAAGAGTGCTTGCCTGCCGTGCCGGAGGACCCCGGTTCGATTCCCGGCCCCAGCCCATGTAAAAAACAAACAAACAAACAAAATATAATAAAACAAGAAAATGTTTAAAAATGTTTCCCTTTCTTCCTTCCATCCTTCCTTCCTTCTCTGTCTTTCCTTCCTTTCCTCCCTCTCTCTTTAAAAAAAAAAAAAAAAAAAAAAAAAAAAAAAAAAAAACACTGGAAAACAATGGGAAGAGACATCAAAATAGCAAGAGAAATATTTTGTTTGAGACAAATAACACATCATGTGTTTTAAAAATAAAAACAATATAATATTGCAATAATGAAAAGCTTCACTTCCTCTCTCTTCTCATTATTCCTATCCCTTCTTTCTTTTCCTTTTATTTTATTAACTTATTAAATATGTATTCAGTGTTTCTTTATTCAAAGGCAAGGTGATAAGAATATGTTTTCTTTTTCATCCTCAGCGAATACAAAAGGTGGCACACCAAAAAAGCTGTTTTACTATTGTTTTCTTTAATTTAATGATATATTTTGGAGATGAGTTTCCTCATTGCTTTTTACAGTTTCACAGTATTTAATCATCTGTCGTTGATGGATAGTTGATTTTTATCTGTTCTTTTGCTTTTGCAAATGTTAGCAAACAGTGAATTACTCTATGCGTTGTCACCTTATGTATGTGCAGGTTTAGCCACAGGATAAACTCCATCTTCCCAAGTTCTCCATTCTGGGACTGTCCTTATTTGCACTGAGATCAGTCGTGTGTTGGAGTACCTGCCCCCCCACAGACTAAACTGTGTGATACTTTTAGATTTATTTAGCTCATTGATATGTTTCCCAAAAGCAGATATCTTCATGGAGTTTTACTTTGCGTTTCTTTTATATTGAATGAGGTTGAACATCTTTCTGTGTCTTAAGGACCATTTATATATTTTTTTCTGTGAACTTCTCATGTACTTTTTAATTTTTCCATGAATTTTTTTCTTACTGGTTACTAAGGGTCTTCATGTATTTAAAGAGATCAAATTTTAAGAAGTGAGTCACAAGTTTTTTCCTTCAGTTTGTCATGTTTTTTTAATAGTTTGTCATGTGTTTTTTATTATACAGAAATTTTTATGTATTAATTGTTCACTTTTTCATTTATGGCCAAGAGATTTTGAACTAATTTTAAAAGTCTTCTCCACTCTAAGACTACAAAAGAATCCACTCATCTTCTAATTTTATTAGTTTCGTGGTTTTTTACATTTTAATTTCATTAAATTATTTCATTAATTTTCATGTGTTTATAGACTTACTCTTTTTTAAATTAAACTAGTTTTTGAGATAATTGTAGATTCACATACTGATATTAAAAAGTATGCTGTTTTAGTTATTGTGGCTTTATAATGTATTTTCTAATTCTAGTAATTTAATGAAATTACCCTGAAAAAAACTACATTCATTTCTCTGTGCAAAACTAATTTCGTGCTGTAAGAATCACACTGATGATATATTTCTCTTCCTATCTGTTATCAAATATTCATAATTTATGAAGCACCTGGGACTCAAACAAAATTTCAGTCCTAATGAATTTTCCCATCTGAATTAATACTTTGGGTAGAGAAACTGCCTGGATTTAATTGACATATACTTATATTACATTATTACAAATATTAAGGCTCTAAACATTACTGAATACTATACGTATTTAGTTTATCCATACACATAGATTTGTTTACACACATATTTTACTTTTTTCCCCTCATCATTTTGAGAGTAGGTTGCCTGTATCATGATGCTTTTACCTCTTAGCATTTCAGCCTGTATTTCCTAAGGACAAAAGTATTCTTTTACATTCCATGATACAATTATACAATGCAGGAATTTTAACGTCGATAAAATCTACAGTCTGATTGGAGTTTTGTCACTTCTCGATGTCTTTCCTCCAGAATAGGATCCAGTTTAGGATCACATATTTAATGTGCTTGTCGTTTCCTTTTTTGAAGTCTTCGACTATACATATGTTGGATATTATTTATCACCTTTAGTTATTATTTTGTCTAGCCATTTTGTGTGTGTGGTTTTTTAAGATTTTGTGTGCTTTTGTTTCTGTTTTCTCTGTTCTTTAATATGTTTTCTCTTTGTCTCTATGTACCTTCTAGTCTTCTTACCTGTATTTATATTTTGTCTGCCTTTTCTCCTTGGGTTCTGCAAGTTCTGATGTCACCACTTCCTCTTGTCGGATTATCGTCTTCTGTTGTTTACCTATCCATTCTTTGACTTTTTATTTTTGCTTTGAGTTATTCCTTCCTGGTAACACTTACCTCGTGATTTTTTTTTCTTTTTAATTCGTGGTGTTCATTAAAGCATTGTTCATGTGCTTTATGGCACCACTATTCTTTTAGGTTTTCTTTGTCTATAGGAGAGTTTTGCAGCTCTTTTAAACCTCTTTTTCCATAAATGTCTATGTGTGGATAGATACGGTCTTTTAGTTCATTTTTTAAAGTTGGATTATACTGGACTGGTTATTGAAGGAGAATCAGGAGTAGCTGTGGGAAGGAAACCTCCACCAAGATTGCCTTTTATCATTTGTTTCTCAGGATTTTTGCTGTCTCACCTTAGCAGCAGACTGTTGCTCTCCATGATAGTAATAGCCATACCTTCTCTTCTTCTTTGTTCTTATTTTTTATTCAGGCAGAAGGGATTCTGATGCCAACCCCGCATTCCCCTATTCTGTCATTGGCATCTGTCACTAAGGGAGAGATCTCTTGCCTTCCGGTGTTGATCCCTTGCTTTGAGGTGTACATTTGCTGGCATTTTCTGAGGTGTGCCATCCCTTGTATACTTTCCCTGCCTTCACCAGGCGTAGACTTTGTTCTTTCCTAGCCCTACTCGTGGTTATTCCCATTCAGACCAGCACTCCCACTCTGCGAATGTATTTTGGTCGGAGATTTCTGGGAGCTGCTATTTACTGCTCGACCTGGTCTACCTCATTTAAATATGTTTGTGATTGTACTTTTTTTATGTTTCTTTTGAATGGTGTTTTTATGGGATATTTTATTCATTAAATAGGCAATACCAAGAAGCGAGAGAGACCTATCTTGATCTGGATAATAAAGTAAGAACTCTAAAAAGGTTTATTAAGTTACTTGAAGAAATAATGACCCATAGATACAAAACATATCAGCAATTTAGAAGGTAAGTGACTTAAGAAAATAATTACCACATATTATATACTTGTATGTTTCCTTTGTTTTCACAATATCCTTTATAAATAACAAAATTAAAAGAGGTTTTTTGTGATTCCGTTGTTGATGGAACTGGCAGTACTTGGTTTTCCAGCTAATACTTAGCATTACTGTAATCAGAGAATTCTGAGTTTGATAGGACCCTTGTGACAAGCTAATCTAACATTTTCATTCTGTTAGATATCCTTTACTAGGAAACTCATGGGATGTTCAGTCTCAGCTTAAATAGGTCCTTTGGATGAAAGCTCGTTGATTCTGATGTAGCCTCTTACCTTTGAGCGTTGCATCTCCTTAAAGCATATGAATTTTGGGAAGTCCCTGTTCAGACAGTATCTCAGTTGATTTACTGTGATCTACTAAATTGGTGTAGCTCATTGAATTCAGAAATTCTGTTCCTGCTATAGCTTCAGTGCCTAAAATTGTGCCTGAAATATAATAGGAACTTGACATATATTGCTGAATGAATGATTATTGGATCCGGGAAACTGGATACTGTAAATGTACTCATAGACGGGCAGACCCACATGGGTAGATAACCCCAACTAAAAGCATAAGCAACAGAAATTGACCAGAAGACCCTTCACAGAAGAGATGGCTCTTTGATATACCCAGACCCTCGCACTTAGCCTCTAATTCTCAGTCCCCATCCCCACCCCCAGTGGCATTCCCTTGGTGACATGCTTCTTAACTGTCTTTATACTCAAAACTCTGCCATCTAAGACCATATAAATAAAATACATACAGGGAAATTTAGATAAAGCCATAGAGAAATAGGTTTTGCACATTTTACTATATTCTTTAAAAACTACACACTTGGTGAATTTTTGAGATGTATTTCAGTTTTCCAGGTGTGTCATTCAGACAGTATTCGTTTTTAACCATTTGAGGTTGATTTTTAAGCTTGATCAGATGTGGAACCAGTGCTGACTTTAGGTAAGGGCTATTTTTTTCCTGTCTGAAGCAATACTCCTCTGAGTACTCTGTTACTTTGTGAAGTATGAGGTTTTTCCATTCTAGACAGTGGGGACATGAACTATTCCTGATCTCTGTGAGCTTGAGAGATTATTCCCCTTCTTTCAGTGGTTTCTTTCCCTGTGTCAACAAGCACTGTCCTCACACACATAGAATGATCGGTTCTCAGCTGCAGACTCAGGCAGGACCTGCTGTGGCGGCTCCAGAGTCCTCTCTCTGCAATTTTCTCCTGTCTTGTCCTCTGCCTTGTGAACTTTGGTCTTCTTGGACCTCCAGCTCTGACTTCTCCAGCAGGAAAACTGTCAGACTCCACCTGAGTTTCCACTCCCCCTCACTCTTTCCTTAAGTAGTAAGGTCGGACAGTCTTGGAGCTCATCTCAGTTTTTCTCATCTTTCAGAGATCATTGCCCTGAGCTCTCTGATATCCAGAGTTTGAAAGCTCTTCTTTCATATATTTTTCCAAGTTTTGTAGTTCTTTGGGCAGAAGAGCAAATTCAATTCCTATTATCCCTTCCTTATTTTCCAGAAGCAGAAATAAAATTTGTTTTTATCAGTATCCAGAACATTTTTATTTAAAATGTATTCTGCGATAGATTGGTCTTAGAGTTGGTAAGGTCCTTCATCACTGATGTGTCGTTTTGTTTCCCTAGTCTTCAGAGCATGGTGAGGGTCATCCCTTTACCCTGGAGAAACCTGCCTTTTTATGCGGACAGTCTCCTAGACATCCAATGAATGGGTGCAACTGAAAAATACATTATTAGAATTGAAAGAAAGAAAAGTTAAAGCCTTTATTATGAGATTTAGTGGGAGCTGAGAGCATTCCTCCATGTTTCAAATGTAATGAAAAGTTCAGAAAACAAGTTAAAAGTGATTGCTGTGGCAGCAAAAAATAAAAATTAAAAAAAAACCCTCAAGGATATCAGTATTTTCTAGTGTGGGAATTTACTGTGGTTTAAAAACTGAAGGGGAGGGATTTGGAAGGGAAAGGAATAACATGATAGTGGCTCTGAAGAAGTGAATAAGCCTTAAGCTCGTTAAGGAGCAAAGATGTTATGAAAACTATCCAGTCACCTGTCACCCAGATCTTATGTTCTAGACCCCAGTCCCCATTAAAAGGGACCACGGCTCCTCTGATTCCCGAGCTGGGCAGGGATGGCATAAGATAAGCCACTTGCTATGCCAGAAAGTAATGAAAACAAATAAACAGACAAAAGTGGGTTCATGATAAATCAACCCAGGAGCTACCTTGAACTACAAAATCCTGGACAACTGAAGGCCCAAAGTAAATAATTAGTATAGTAATGGATGATAACACAATGAATCAAATAGGAATCTGTGAGCCTGTACTGATAAATAGAAAGATAGGTAACTAAGTGAATAATTGAGTAAGAGAAAGTCCTTCCTTAAAGTAAATAGAGAAGGAATTATGGAGTTGACGTTGTACCAGACAGTTCATAAGGTGTATAGGTACAGAAGGAACTAGAGATTGTCCTTACCCTTCTGTTCACTCTTAAGACGGTCGAGGAGACAAGACGCAGGAACAGGCGGTCAGTCCACTTATCTTGTCCCCCCTGGAGTTGAAGCCTGTCAAGGACAAGATTCGTGTCCTGTGCTGGTGTAATGCCTTATATAAATGAGTTGATGACTTACACATTCCTTTTGACTGACTAATGTAAATGGAGTTAATTAAATGTGGGATGACATCTTATTCGTTTTATAGATAGTTATTATAAAAGTAAATGAGCTGGTAGAAATGTGGACATATATAAGGAATAGAAATATGCACAGGGAATAATTTGACCCAAAATACTACCAATTAAATGGGCAATCAGGGTTAATATTGGCATATTTTTGGCTAGTCTTCTCACATGCTTACCTCATATTGATATGTGGCTCTGTACTTTTTTCTTTAATGTGCCTAATTTCTTTATTTCAAGATGTTTGACCTTAAGGTGCAAATTGTACTTCGACAATTTATTATCTCAGCGGGCCTATTGTGGAAAAATGAATTTTGACCACAAAAATGAAACTCTTACTATATCAGTAAGTATATTAACTCTTTGCATCATAATTGTAGGAAAGTTAGCTGTTTCTTTTCTTTTGATGAACCACGTTAAGTTTTAACCTGTTGTCTTTGGAATACAAAAGGACTTACTTTTAAGTTAAGGATAGTCTTTGCTGGAGTGTTGAAAATTATCTTGTTATGTTTTTTTTTTCCCTCTCAGACAACCCAACTGTTTTGTTATAATGATGATTAGGGATTTTATTATAAGTCGCAAGTGTTTACCTTCTCTTCCCACTTACTGATTCACTTTTTAAATTGATGTGGCTTTTCAAATTATGTGGGTCATTGTAAAAAATCCATAGTCTGTTATTTCACTTAAGCCGAAAATGGATATCTCAAAGGATGTTCCACCCCATGTAATTGTTTCTAGATACGGACTCTTTTGAATAGAGCAAGTTACTGCACCCAACTTTATGGGGTCTAGGCAGTGGCAGTGGATTCTTTGAGAGTCAAATGCATTAAAAGAGGGAATGAGGTATATGGCATTAAAAATTCTATGATGAATTTAAGTTTGCATGATATAACCAATGTAAAAAAATGGATTATATTTTTCATATCAGCAACAATCAGAAATTAAGATTTAAATTATACCATTTCTAATGGCATCAGAAAAAAAATAGGTATTTTCTAACAAAAGATGTGCAAGACCTGAACAATGAAAACCTAAAACATTATTGAGAAATTAAAGAATATCTAAATGAATGGAGAAAGGTATTGTTTGTGCACCAGAAAACTCAGTATTTCAGTCCTCAAAAAATTTCCAGTCCTCCCAAAATTGAGCTATAGATTCAACACAGTCCTCATCAAAATGCCAACCAGCTAGCTGTAGAAATCAACAAGCTTTCCTCTCTTGAGATGGGGAACAAGACAAGGATGCCCACGGCCCCACTGTTTTTCAACATTGTACTGTAAGTGCTGGCCAGAGCAAATAGTCAAGAAAAAGAAAATAGCATCCAGATTGGAAAGGAAGAAGTAAACTTTCCCTATTTTGCAGTTAATATGATCCTATATACAAAAAGTACTGAAAAATCTACAACAAAGCTCCTAGAGCTAATAAATGAATTCAGCAAAGTGGCGGGGTACAAGATTGACACCCCAATATCAGTATTTCTGAATACGAGCAATGAACAATCAGAAGAAATCAAGAATAAAACTCCATTCACAGTAGCAACTTAAGAGAATCAAATATCTAGGAATAAATCTAACCAAGGATGTAAAGGACTTGTACACAGAAAACTACTAAATATTGCTAGAAGAAATCAAAGAAGACTTAAATAAATGGAAGATTATTCCTTTTCATCTAAACATTTTTTAGGTGTCAATCCTACCCAAAGCAATTTACATATTCAGTGCAATCCCATAGAAATTTGAACAGCTTTCTTTGTAGAAGTGGAAAGCAGCTAATCACCCAATTTATATGGAAGGATAAGGGGCTCCGAATAGCTAAAGCCTCCTTGGAAAAGATTTGTGATGTTGAAAGACTCACACATTCCTGATCTTAAAACTTATTACAAAACTATAGTAATCAAAACAGCTTGGTACTGGCACAAAGACAGACATCAACCGATGGCACAGAATTGAGAGCTCAGAAATCAGCCTTCACATTTATGGCCAACTGATTTTTGATAAGGGGGAAAGACCACTCGATTGGAAAAGAAAAGTCTTGTTAATAAATGTTGCTGAGTAAGCTAGATCTCCATTTGCTAAAAAGGATGGCCCTACTTCACACCATGTACTGAAATCAACTAAAAATGAATAAAAAACTTTAGTATAAGAACTAGAACTATCAACTCCTGTAAGAAAATATAGAGAAGCATCTTCAGGACCCTGTGTTAGGCAACGCATCCTTACACTTTACAACCAGAGCAAAAGCACAAAGGAAAAATATATAAATGCAACCTCATCAAAATTGAAAGGCTTTGTACCTCATGGTTTTTTTTAACATGAAAGTAAAACCACAATGTACACAGTGGGAGAAAATATTTCAAAACAACATATCTGATAAAGGTTTTAATATCCAGAATATATAAAGAGATCCTTCAACTTAGCAAAAAGACCAACAACCCAATTGAAAAATGGGCAAAACACTTGAATAGACATCTCTCCAAAGAATATACACAAGTTCATGGTCAGAAAGCACTTGAAAAGATGCTCAGTGTCATTAGCCACTAGGGACAGAAATGTGTATCAAAATCATGAAAAGATACCATATCATACCCATTGAGTCATTGTTATTTTAAAAATGCAAAATAACAAGTGTTGAAGAGGATGTGGAGAAATAGGAGAATCCATTCATTTATGGTGGCAATGTAAAATGGTGTAGTGCTATGGAAGACAGGTGGTTCCGCAGGAAGCTAAGATTAGAATTACTGTATGACCCAGCAGTCTCAGTACTACTTAAATACACAAAAGAATTGAAAGCAGGGATTCAAACAGATATTTGCACACTGATGTTCATAGCAGCATATTTCATGGTTGTAAACCAAATGTGTTATATGCATACATAGAATATAACTTGGTCGTCAAAAGGAATGAAGTCCTGGGCCACAGTAGCTCAGCAGGCAAGAATGCTCACCTGCCATGCCAGAGGACCCGGGTTCGATTCCCGGTGCCTGCCCATGTTTAAAAAAAAAGGAATGAAGTCCTGACACGTGTGACAGCATAGATGAACCTTGCAGACATTATATTGATTAAAATAAGCCAGACACCAAAGGACAAATATTGTATGAGCTCACTGTTTTGAAACAACTAGAATAAGTAAACTCATAGAGTCAGAGAATATAGGTTTCCAAGGAACAGTGTGGGGATAGGGAAGTTAGCACTTAATGTGCAGGATTCCCGTTTGGAATGATGGAAATGTTTTGGTAATGGTAACACAACATTGTGAATGGTTTAATAACAGTGAAATAGATAGCTGAATATGATTAAAACAGGGAAATATTAGATTGTATATAGAGTGATAGAATAAAAATTTTTTAAAACTCCATGTCACTACGCAAACATTGAACCCTAAATTAAAAAAATGCTATCATTATAACAAATATTCCACGCCAGTACAAAGTGTTGACAGTAGGATGCTGTATGGGTATTCTGTTTTTTATGCATGATGGTTCTATAAATGTACATGTTCTCTAATAAAACAAAAAAATTGAGCAAATGTTAGAAAGAAACATCGTTAAATTGATGAAGGGAATATATGAAAAGCTTACAGCAAACATTATCCTTAATATTGAAACATTAAACACTTTCCTTCAAGTCTGGGAATAAGACAAGGATATCTGCTGTCACCACTTCTATGTATTACTTTACTAAATGTCCTTTCCAAGCCAGTCAGTCTAGAAAAAGATTGGAAATAAAGTAAAACTGTCATTATACAGAATATAATTGTGTGTGTAAAGTCCAAAAGGATCTAAAAATGATCAAAAGTCACAAATTAACTTAGCACTTTCACTAAGATACAAAGTTGATATACAAAAAATTTGATTTATATGTATTACCAAGAAATAATTGGGAAACAAAATTTATGTAATAACATGGAAAAGTGAAATGAAAGTAAATCTGACATTTACACTGAAAACTTCAAAACATTGCTGACAGAAATTCTTTGTTTTTGTTTTTTAAATATTTTTATCAATAAATCTTAACATACATTCTATGCATGGTGTACAATCAGATTCATCACCAGGATCATTTTTTGAACATTTGCATCTGATAGAAATGTTTAAAAATCCTTCATGAGTGCTGTACCATGTTCACAGACTCGGAAGGTTTGATATAATGGCTTCAGTTCTTGCCAAATTGATCTCTGGATATGGGGCAATCCCAGTTGGTATCTTTGTGAGGCTCTTGTGGAAATTGACAAACTGATTCTAAAGTGGATATAAAAATGCAAAGGTCCCAGGATAGCTAAATTAGTTTGAGGAACACTAGTTGATACCTAAACTTATTCTAAAGCAATAATTATTAAATACTGTGTATTCACTCAGCATCTATTAAAGACACTGAAAAATTAATCAGGCTTCAATTGGAGATAGGAACTATCTCCATCTTGCATGTAAAGTAAAGCAGAATTCAGGAGTGAGGAGGACATTGTCCGTATTTTAGAACTTCCCCTACACTAGGAGACTAAAGGAAGAGAGGTTTATTTTGTCCAAAACTTAAATTTTCTGTAGCACATAAACTAATTAAACCAGTCTGGATAGATGGTTTAAAACGACTCAAATACAGGGAACATAGTATGGGAATGAGGGTTTGTAACCTTTTATAGTTTAGTGTAATGCCGATCCATCCCAGAGTATTTAAGCAGATAATTAAAAAGTATTGGCGAAAAAGGGAAAAAAAAGTATTGGCTAAGTCCCTTGAGGGATGGGATTAAAAATATGGAACTATCAAACTCTATGGCCAGAGAAACCTCTGATACTGTCTCAGACATTAGGGACTCCAACGTTAATAGGCCGAGCCCTTAATCTTGAGGCTTGCTCTTGTGAAGCTTATTGATGAAGCAGAGAAATGTACCTATGGTTATACCTAAGAGTTACTTCCAGAGGACCTCTTTTATTGCTCAGATGTGGCCTCTCTCTCTAAGCCCGACTCTGCAAGTAAAACCATTACTTTCCCCTCTACATGGGATACGACATCCAGGGATGAAAGCCTCTCTGGTACTGTGTGATTGACAATGGCTTCCTGACCAAGAGGGGAAAGAATTGTAGCAAATAAGGTATCAGTGGCGAAGAGAGATCAAATAGAGCCCAGAGGCTACTCTGATACGAGAGATGTTACTAATTATCATGGTTTGCGAAACCTCAAGTGTTCAAGCTGCGAGAATACAATACACCAGAAACAGAGCTGCTTTTCCAAGGGGGAGTTTATTAAACTGCAAGTTTACAGTTCTAAGGCCATGAAAATGTCCAAATTAAGGCAAGGCTATGAAAATGTCCAAATTGAGGCACCAGCCTTTGCCCAAGAAAGGCTGATGAGTTTGGGGTTTTTCTCAACTGAAAGGGCACATGGCAAAGACTGCTAGCTTTCTCTCCAGGCTTCTTGTTTCCTGAAGCCACCCTGGGGTGATTCTTCTTCATCTCCAAAGGTCTCTGGCTGTGTGGGCTCGAAAGCCTTTTCCAGAATTGTTCCCTCTTAAAGGGCTCCAGTAAGCAACTCCACCTTGTATGGGTGGAGACACATGTCCATGGAAACCATCTCATCAGAAGTTGCCACCCACAATTGGGTGAGTCACATCTCCATGGAAAGCATCAAAAACCTCTTACCCAGCATTATTGAATAAGAATTATATCAACAGCCCTTTCAAACATGAAAAGGTTAGAATGGGCATAGCCCATGTACCCCTAAGGAGTGGGAGAAGGGTCAAAGGGGAAGGTGGAATCATAACAGAGAAGATAGGATTTAACAGATGTATTGATATTTCTTTTAGTCTCCAGTGTCTTGGAGCAGCCAGAAGGAAAAACTTGAAATAAACTAACCCATACCAAACTTTGGAATCTGTTCTGTAACTAATTGTTGTGGTGTCCTTTGCAATTTCTTGCTTTCTTGTATATATATATATATATATATATATATATATTATTTTTCACAATAAAAAATAATTTAAAAAAAGATTGATTTATTGGCATAAGCAGGGACACACAGACCAGAGAAACACAATGAAGAGTCCAGAGACTGACACAGCTATATTGTCTGGTTTATAGCACAGAGCCCATTGTGAACTAGTTTTTACAATGGTGTTACATCAAATTAGGTATCTTTTTGGTAAAAAGAAAAATAACAAGCGAGTAAACCAGTATACTTTGACCCCTATCTCATATCATATTCAAAATGTAATTAGAATTCAATGTAAAACAATAAAATAAAGCTTCTAGAAGAAAAGAGAATATCTTCATTTTCTTTCACAGCGATTTTCCAAACAGGACACAAAAACTGCCCAAAAGATTGATAACTTTCACTTTGTTAAAATTAAGAATTTCTGTTCATTCATAAACATTAAACGACTGTTAAGCTACAAACTGGGAATAGATTTTTCCAAAGCATATATTCAATAATGGCCTCATGCAGAATATTTAAAGAACTGACTGTAATTAAAAAGACAACTCATTTAAAAATGGTCAAAAGAAACTTCATCAATTAAGATATCCAAATGGCAAATAACCACATGAAAAAGTACTCAGAATTGTTAGCCTTTGGAGAAACACAAGTTTATGCTACAATAAGTTACTGCCATACCCTATTAGGGTGGCTGAAGTTAGCAGTACTGACATCATCCTGTGTTGGTGCAAATGTGGTGTTCTCATTTGATAGAACTAATCTGTGAATCTGTCTGGCATTGTTCCCCACTCTTGGGGATAAACCCAAGAGAAATGAGTACTTAGATCTACAAAAAAAAGATAACATCTGATAATATGCATAGGAACTTTATCCAGAATAGCCCAAAACTGAGCAACCTAAATATCTACCCACAAGTGAATAGGTAAATCAAAATATGGTATTTTTGCGTAATAGGATACTGAGAAGAATAAAAGAACACAAAACAACATAGATGAATTTCACTGACAGGTGAGTGAAGGAAGCCATGCAAGGAAGGGTGCAGGAGTTTTCATAGAAGATTCAGATTTTTTGTTTAAAAAAAAATCCCATTGTATATTAAAAAAAAATTCAGAATATTTATAACCCTTAGAACCTGAAAAAATAATGATCACTTGAGAGCTACATAATTTTTCAGATACTAAAAGGCAGAATGCTGGCCTTCCACGCAGGAGACCTGGGTTCCATTCCCGTACCATACAGCCCCATCCCACCCCTAAAAAAGAAGCCAGGCCCAGAATATTACATATTGTATATTCATGTAGAGTACATACACAAAAGAGTGTGTGTATGTCCACATGAAGTTCAAAATACGGTTAAAACCAGTGTCTGGTGGTTGAGACCAGAATAGTACTGACCTTTGAGGGCAGTGAGACCCATGTTGGCTGGGCAAGGACAGGGCTCTGCTGAGATGCCCGAGAGGCAGGTCTGCGCCTGAGTGTGTGTCCCGGGTATGGGTGGGTGTAAAAGATATCTGAGCTGTGTACTTAACCTTAATGCTCTTTACCATATATAAATTATACTTTCCTAGAAACGAAGATGGAAGAAAGCATTGGTCGTATTTGAATAATTTATCCCCAGGGCTAACTGCAGAAGGCAACAAAGGAGCATTCTTACCTTAAGGATCTTTAAGTGGTCTTATAAGGGAAGTCCCGTGATAGTACCTAATAGATTAGGGTAGACTTGAGGTCTCCACAGTTTATCTGGGGCTTCATTCTCTAGCTGTGTGTCAAGTGCAGTTTTGGAATAAGGCATTGCATCCTGGTATTTATTCTTAGTTCTTGCTTTTAGGATTTTTGCTTGTTTGGTTTAGCTTTTTGCTACTTAAATTAATATTGCTTTTACATTTGAGTTTTCATAGAAGATTTCAGATTTTTTTGTTAAAAAATAACAAAATTTCATTGTATATTTTTAAAAATTCAGAATATTTATAACCCTTAGAACCTGAAAAAATAATGTTCACTTGAGAGCTACATAGTTTTTCAGATACTAAATTGCAAACATTTGAGATATTTCTGCTCATGATATAAAACTGGTTAGTGCTCTGTTTTTTCCTTGTAGCTACATATGTATATCTGGAATTGTGTCAAAAAATAGGATCTTCTAATGTTATATTCTGTATTGCCAGGAAATAACGTGAAAAAAATTATTAATCTCTACTCTTTTTTTGTTCCCGTGAGTCCTTATTTAGTTGAGTTGTGTTTTTTGTTTTTTAAGAAGTTGTCATTGTAACATGCATATTTTTAAAATAAACTGTGTTCAGTCCTGGTTGCGGTCATTTTCTGGCCTATGTGAGCCTCTTGGAATTGGCTCCTGTGTCCTTGTGCCATTCAGTAATTCTTGTAAAGCTGCTGTGACCACTAGATGTCACTGTGATTCCAGTAACAGAAGATTAACTCAGCTTTTGTAAGCCTTTGAACTCTTAACAGCTGCAAAAGGGCTAGTTTAAATTAACTTATTTTTGATCACTAATGTTTATGCCTTTGGAGTTTTTTTATGTTAGATTCAGCTATGATGAGAAAAGTTTTCAATTTGATTCTCTTGTAATAAACTTAAAAAAACATCAGCAACGTCATTATATTGCCCACTCTTTCATTGTAAAATATTTTAAGTCGGATAGATGACACTTCCATTTCACTAAATGATTTCATTTTTGCCTTTAAAAAGGAAAAACCAACTGGGCCCATTCTTCTTAATATTAGCCAAACTGTATTGTAAAGAATTTAACATGACTTTTTCTATGTTTACTTATTTGTTCCTTGTTAAATCATTGTATTCAAGGTTCAGCCTGGAGAGGGAAATAGAGCTGCTTTCAATGACATGAGAGCCTTATCTGGAGGTGAACGGTCTTTTTCCACAGTTTGCTTCATCCTTTCTCTGTGGTCCATTGCTGAATCCCCTTTCAGATGCCTGGATGAGTTTGATGTCTACATGGTATTGTTTAAATTTAAATTCCATACATTTTGTTTGTTTGTTTGAAATGTATGTTTGAAAAGAAGTAACTGTTCCTTTAGTTTTATCCAAACAGAAAAGATCCTACCCTGACACTTACATCTGTGGTGAGGTGTGTGAAAAAAAGCTAAAGCATTCTGGTACTCTCCCAGAGACCCTGTCTTGGATTCCATTCCTTTCTCCTACTGTGGATATCCTTACTTTCCATTAGATACTCTCGCTCTCCTTCAGTCTCTTCCTCAGTTTATCTCCATTAACCTATAAACCTGTTCAGGCTCTTCCGTTTTAATGCAAGTGTAATCAGTTCAACCAGTTCACTGAGCTGTAGCTGCCCTTCATTCCCTCCTTCCCTTCACAGCCACACCTTTAAGAGGAAGGGTTTATATACGAGCGAGCAAGAGCATCTGACTTTGAAGTGAAAAGATCTAGGCTTGAAGACCTAGTTATTGCCATCAACCACCCAGATGACTTTGGGTAAAGGATTTATCCTCTGTGGGTTTTATTTTCTTCATCTGTAAAATGAGGCTATTAATATTTCCTACCTTGTAGGGTGGTGTAGGTTCAGATGAGGTCCTACGTGCAATGCCCTCTCTGTGCTGTAGCACCTGGTAAACTTCACACGTTAGCCCCTCATTGTTAGCTTCTTCATGCCTCGTTCCTAAATCCATTCTAATCTGGTTTTAAACTACATTGCTTCAGCAAAGCCTGTTTAGTAAAGATCAGAAATGAGTGCTTTTTCTTACTTATTTCTCTGAAATAAAATTGGCTCCACAGACCTATCCTCCATTTCTTAAAATGCCTTTTCTTGCCATCTTCCATTTCCTCTTTCCTCATTCTCCTGTCTTCTCCTCTTTGTTCTCAGTCTGCTAAGCTGTCTGCTCAGATTTTCTTGTCCTTAAGTAACTGGGGTCTTCTGGGTTTTTCTGTATAGTGGCTGATTCTCCTGGATTCTGTGCCCTGCCCACCCCACCCTCCATGCACAGACTCACATGGTCCCCAGGAAGTAACTCATCCTGGCATCTCTCTCTGAGCTCAAGCCCCGTATGCCCACCTACCCGCTGGGCATCATCTAGCAGACAGATTGAGCATGTCAGAGACTGAATTTATCTTCTCAAAGCTTCTTTTGTTTCCTGAATCCCCTACTTAGATTAAGGGTGAACTGTCATTTACCAACCCAATCACTTCAAAATCTGTGATGCTTCCTTTTTGCTCCCTCATTAAGTTTTATCCTCTCCTCCTCCCTTTCTGAAACTTTCTTACCTGTCATCTCCTCTTCCTCACCTCCTGCCTGGTATCATAGCTTCCCGTCCGTGCTCTCAGACCCCAGTCTGTTTCTTCCTCCACCATTTTTCCAGGTTTATTTCTGAAATAAACCTGTGGTCAGACGCCTGCTTTAAACCCTTCAGTGACTAGCTGTTCAGTGACTAAAGGTTCAGTTCTGTAGAGAACCTTTAGGATCCTTCTGTGTTTGTCATGTGCCTCCTCTTCAGCTGCTCTGAGCTGTCCGTGACTTTGCAGACCTGCCACGCCTCCTCCTTTCGCCCCCGCGCCCGCGCCTCTGCCCATAGGCTCCTTTCTCATTGTTCGGTCATATTCCAGCTTCATCTTTTAAGACTAGGTTCAAATATGACCCCCATCCACTGTCAGAGGGGCAGTACAGATTTCTCAGAGCTCCTCCGACGCCACCTTACATTAGCTTACACTGGACCAGTGATCTCCCATTCCAGTGGCTGCTTCCCTACTGGAATCTCCTACCAGCCCCTAACCCTAACCCTAACCCTAACCTTTTTGAGGTTATGGCTGTAATTTATTCAGCTTTGTACTTCCTAATGCTTAGCCTATAATAAATATTTAGCAAATGTTGTGCGGGAATCAGAATTTATATTTCTAAGTTAGTGTTGTATAATCATGCACTGTCATTTTTTCCTGATAAACTGTTGCTGACATGGGCCAGAAATTCTTGACAATTGATTTCAAAGCTGATTCACAATGGTAAGAGATCACTCTTTCCATGCCATGTATTTATCCAAAATGCCACTGTGCAGTGTAATTGTCCACCTTCTTTGTCAAATTTAATTCCGAACAGCATCTTTCAGTTTTGGAAATTTAGAGCTTCTCAGAATGGGATTTTCCCCTTTTAAGATTATTCAGAGGAATGTCCCCAAGTTCTGAGCTACTCCAAAGGAAGCAAATGAGTGTTCTTCGGTGCCATAGCAGTGTTGTGAAGTGGCAGGCCTCCCCACTCAGTTGCTGTGGAAGGGCAGCGTTTGTTTTGGGCACGTTCTCGTCGTCGTTATCAGCTTCTTTACAGTTGCACCTGGTAGGCCTGTCGAGTGAGAGCCGTTGGGTGGCACAGTGGACTCAGGTGTCCTGTCGGCCCTGGATCCCGTGCTCTTCTGCCACGGGCCGTTTCCAACTGACCCTCAGGAACACGTGTTCTCACTTGGCTATGCTTCAGTTTCCAGGAGTGTTCAAAGAAGGGTACTTTGATTGTTTTTCTTTTTGTGTTATTTAACCAAAAACTGTAAGCACAAGATTTAATTCATGTAATTTCAAAGCCTATTATAATTAAGCAGAGTAGTTCTTTTTCTGTACACTGATGTATGCAGATTCACTCAATTTTAAAGATTCAGTGAGTAAATTAGTCTGTAAACTCGAACTGGTTTATTGTATACAAATGTAGAAAGAAGGCAGCAGCAGTGGGGCTGTGGAGTGTTAAAATGCCTTAATTGGAGAGGGAGATTTGAGAGCCTTCATAAGTATGAGATTGTCCACTGTGGTTACCATCATCCTCAGTGATTAACCATCACTGTTGAAATTAAATTCATTCTGTAATATTTAGTTCCATCTTCTGAATATTTTCTGGTTATTTTGATTAGCAGGTATCCTTGAGAGAGGGGTTTATACATAAAACTACTTTGTAGAAATTACCAGAAGATACATTTATCCAGTTATTTTTCCCTAGTAATCCCTGATGTTCACCTTTGTGAATGCCTTGGCATCCCAGGTCGGGTGATGCCTGGCCCTGGGTATGTCCGGGCGTCGCCGGTGCCGCACTGAGGCTGTGCTTGGCTCTGTCCGCAGGACATGGTGAACCGACGCATCGCCATGGACATGATCCTGAAGATGGCTGACTCCCAGCGCTTCCGGCAGTTCGTCCTGCTCACGCCGCAGAGCATGAGGTAGCCGCCAGCGGCGCCCCGTAAATATAAGTCACCGATATACAACAGCGAGAAAAAGTCTTTACAGCCTTAGTTTTTGAATGTAAACGTATGAAAGGCTGATAGAGGAGCATTTCCTTTTTAGGTGTTTAAAACGTGTCCTCTCCCTTCCGTGGCCGGAGCACACTGCTGTGAATGGTTGTTGGCCTGTTACCCTCTGTCGTGGCCAAGCATGGAGATGTCGTTCTAGGGATTTTGTCTAGTCTAAAAAGAACCGTCCCTGACGTCCCTAGTTGGGCTCTTCTCTGGGTGACGTCACATGCCAGTCTCTAAACAAAGAGCCCCGTGCCCCACCATGCTCCCCCGTATGCCCCGTGCCCCCCTGTGCCACCGTGGGCCCGCATCTGTCCCTCGGTGGTCTGCCCTGTGGGTGTCTGTCTATGATTGGGCAGAACCAGGACACTCTTTCCCAGCTTCAGAAGGAGAAAAATTAGAAATAGATGCTCTGCAAACCTCTTTCTTTTTCCTCTGAACAGAAAACCCATGGCATCTAGCAGGAAGTTAATTTTTTTAAAAAGCAAATTATTTCCTCATTGCTAAATTGTATTTCTTATAGAACTCTAGTTATCAAATGTACCCCCCCCATTAGCAGATAAAAGTCATTTAAATTTATATTTTCTTAAGGTAGAATTAGAATTTTTTATATGTATGAGAACTGTTTTGGAAATTTGAGTAATTTTCTTTTCTCTAGCTCACTTCCATCAAGTAAACTGATTAGAATTCTTCGCATGTCTGACCCTGAAAGAGGACAAACCACTTTGCCGTTCCGACCCGTGACTCAGGAGGAAGACGACGATCCAAGTTGATTTTGTAACTTAATATGCCGAGTCCTCACGTTGAAAGATTTGTAAAGGGGAATAAAAATTCCGGACTATTTGATGAAGCAAAATGAAACTTGAAGGTTTCATTCATAAAGATGAGCTATGACTACGATAAAATGTGTAAATAAGCCTAGAAAACTGACAATAACCAGTGATTTAAAATTACTGTTAATTTACTTTGAGAGAACCAACTGCATAGAACTGGTTTTAAATCTTAAGTTTGGTTTTTTTAACCATCTACTTTTATGGATTATTTTTCAGAGGTAAAGTTTTGTACATAAGTACATGTACATATATGTTTAGTTTGGGTTCCTTTCTACTGTATTTTGTAAGAATTAAAATAAAAATTTGAGCACCTGATTATATTTAGTTTTGCTTTTCAGAATATTACTTTTTGAAGTTCAATTATCAAAAATACATGAGTGAAGGGTTTTTCATGGTGGGATGAAGAGGGCTGGGTCTGTGGACAAGGACCATGTTAGTGGAGTGATTTTTTTACATAGTAATAATTGGAACAGATTTTTGGGTTCTGGAAGTAGAAGAACCATAATAAAAATCTAACCATGTGACATCGCCTAGAAGGGCCTGGAAGAAAATGTTAGTGGAGGCTTCGAGGGGCTTGAGGAGGCTCTTAGCAGAAGCCCGGAGGGCTAAAGGGGAGGTACAGAATCGGAGCCAGGAGGACGGGTCTCCTTGTGAGGTAGTGGTGGGAAGTCTGGCAGCACTGCTGCCTGTGGTCACATGGGAGCTGGGAAATGTGCCCAACAAACAAGATAACTTTAGCCAGCGTGACGTCTGGTCGAATACGGTAGGTGCCTCCTGGTTCTTACTGCCCATGACAGAAGGGCAGTCTCTGCCATGGAGAGATGAGCTGAAGAACAAACAACTGAATCTAAAGGAGCCAGAATTGTTTCTCATCCCCAGACTTTCCCAGATGGCAAGTGATTTTCACATGAAGAAATTACTTCAGCGCTAAAGTAAAATCCCTTATTAGGACCTCAGAAGATCTAAGGAAGCACTTTTAGGTACTTTCAGACAGACAAAAGGCCTTCTAAGGATGTCCTTTGCAGGTCCTCTCCATTTAGCAGGACTCCTGAAAGTTTTATGGGCACACAGCAGGTTAAGAAAACCACTCAGCTGTAAGTGCAGGCTACTTTTTCTGGGGGGACAAGCAGGAAAGGCAGAGCCCAGGGCCACAGACATGGGGGGACCAAGTCCTAATCAAGTAGCATGATAGCTGCTTGGCTGGATTCTAGGATTGTCGGGGACCAGTGACGGCGGTGTGCTCCCCGTTCTCCATTTGGGACAGGGAGTGAGTGGCAGCTGCCCGATGTCTCGTCCCTGTACCTTTGCTGGATCCCATCGGGGGTACGTTGTCCCCCTGGTGCACAGGCCTTTGGTGTGGCTGGGGGGGAAGGGCGTGAGGCACAGGACACCAGAAGGAAAGGATTAAGATGGAAATGGTATAACTCAGGAATGCCTAGAGTGGACAATGATGGTGATTAAATATACAGACATAGAAACATGAACATCGACATTGCAAGGTGTTGAGAGTGGATGGTATACAGGAAAAAGTACAGGCAATGCAAACTAGGGTCTATAGTCAGCAGTAACATTGTAATGCTTCTGCTGAGTGTAACAGGCATTATGCCAAACCAAATGTCAGCAGGCAGGGGGCATGGGGGAGCAGTATGGATTCTTCATGGAAGAAAAGGAAATGTCTTCATAAAGATTACGGTGGTGAAGGTGAGTCTGCATACTTACGTTGGATTGTATGGTATGCAAATAAAACTGTCAAGATGAACAGAGAAGAGTGCTAAAGAAAAGGCAGAGAAAGATGTATCCATTCACTGTCGGGAAGCCGAGAGGTGTAGCCCTTGGAGGGCCGGGTGGTGGTTCCGCAGGAGGCTGGGGGTGGGGTGGGATCCTATAACCCTGCTGCTCAGTGTATACCTGGAGGAGCTGAGTGTGGGGACACGAATGGACGTTCACACGCAGTGTTTGTGATCCGCAGTGGGTGGAGGTGGACCAAAGGGTACGACTGAGGAAAGAAAGGTGGAACTGTGGTGTGTACATACAACAGACAACTGAGCGGCTGCAAGAAGGAATGAAGTGAGGCACGCAGCTAGGTGGATTAACCTTGAGGACAGTATGTTGAATGAAATGTCAAAAGGACAAATATAGCTCCCTCAGATGAACCATCTGTAAGATAACTCCGTGAGCTGAGGTCGAGAGAATGGGTTATCAGGTTGGGGCCTATTGTAAAGGGTCATAGATTGTAAGCTCTTACAGCAGTTTAGGAGTTCTGTTATCTCTAAATATTGAGCTGTTTGTATATAACCTGGTTGTTCCCAGAAACTCTAGGTATTTATGTGACACCTGAGACTCAGAATTAGATCTCTGAAGCTCTGCAAGTCAGCATTACCCCAAAAAGGATGTTTAAAAAGTTGAAAAAAAGACTTTGAGTAGAGATATGAATGAAGCTAATCTGGATGAGACTAATAAAGAATGACAGGGTCTGTATTTTAAAACTTAAACTTCTGTGTGAGACCAAAGGGAGAGATGTTTATTTGGTGCAAAATTTATATTTTGGGTAGCACATTATCTAATTTAACTTGTATGGTCAGTTTATTTGAACACCATAATTACATGGAATCTTGAATAGGGTGTGAAATCTGATTGGTTTGTCCAGGTTAGTGTGATGCCCCAATACATCCGAGAGTATTTTGGGTAGAGAACAAAAAAGTGTTTGCAAAGTCCCCATGGGGGGCTGAGGAGAAAGGAGTAAATATTCAACTTCCCCATCTGGGGAGTTCCTGATATTCTTGCAAGCAGTGGGGGCACCCAAGTCAAAAAGCTGAGCCCTCGATCTTGAGGTTCAACCCTTATGAAACTTATTCGTGCAAAGGATAAGCTAAGCCTACTTATAATTATGCCTAAGAGTCACCGCCAGAAAACCTTTTGTTGTTCAGATGTGGCCTCTCTCTAAGCCCACTTGGCAGGTGAACTCACTGGCCGCCCCTCCCCTATGTGGAACGTGACTCCAAGGGATGTAAATCTTCCTGGCAATGTGGGACATGACTCCCAGGGATAAGCCAGGACCCAGCATCATGGGATTGAGAAAGCCTTCTTGACCAAAAGGGGGAGAGAGAAATGAGAAAAAATAAAGTTTCAGTGGCTGAGAAATTTCTAATAGAGTTGAGAGGTTAACCTGGAGGTTATTCTTATGCATCATATGGGATGTTCCTTTTTAGTTCCTGGTGAATTGGAGTTGCTGGAGGGAAGTACCGGAAACTGCTGAGCTGAGTTCCAGTAGCCTTGATTCTTGAAGACAACTGTATAAAGATCTAATATTTACAATGTGAGCTTGTGATTGTGAAAACCTTGTGGCTGACACTGCCTTTATCCAGGGTATGGACAGATGAGTAAAAAGATATGGATAAATATGACGGGGGGGGTAAGGGGTAAAATAAATTGGGTAGATTGAAATACTAGTGGTCAATGAGAGGGAGGGGTCGGGGATGGGATGTATGAGTTTTTTCTTTTTCCTTTTTATTTTTCTGGACTGATGCAAATGTTCTAAAAATGATCATGGTGACGAATACACAACTATGTGATGATCTTGTGAGTCGTATCCTGTGGATGGACTGTATGTGCGTGAATATTTTCCAATAAAAGTTTTGGGGGTAAGTTTTACACAGCAATCATTACTGGGCCGCTCCCATTTCCCCTCAACCCGAGTAGAAGCCATGACAGTGGGAAGCTTCTTTTGTGTCCTCAAATTCTTTTGTGAGAATGCATTTTTCATTTCTATTTCGTATCTATGTCTACGCAATATACTTGTTTGTTTCCTTCCCATCGGGTTTTCATAATACGCCCATGTGCCTGCGCGCACATCAGCGCCGCCGCCAGCTCCCATGGCCCGTGCGCCCCTTCCCCAGTCCCCAGGGCCCCGGGTCACCTCCGTGCCTCCCCCTCGGCGCCCTGGGCCCCCAGCGGCTTCTGAGCAGCCTCCCTGGGCGTTCTTTGGGGAAGTGTCCCGAGGAGTGGAAACGGGGTTCTGGGGCACATGAGCGTGTCTCCCGCGGGGTCCTATCGGACCCCCCAAGGCCTCTGCCCAATCCATGAGGAGCGGCCAGTGCGGGTCGCGCTTCCAGGATGCCCACTCGCTGGCCCACGGCCACGTTTTGTTCGGAAAACGAGCTGGTGAGCCTGCTGGAGGGTTTGTTTTCCACATCACCCTGTCCCCGAGCCCCGGCCCAGGGGGCTGGCCCCGCGCGCTCCTCTCCTGCTGCGCATGAGTCCTACTGCGGGCGCTTTGGCTTGGACTTCAGTGCCTCTCTCTGCTGTCTGGCTTCGCTCTGAAGTCAGGTGTTGGCTGCAAGTGGGTGATGAGTGAGGATTTGCTGTGAACGGGTTCCTAGGTCGGACTTAGCAGGGCCCAGCTCTGCAGCGGAGAAGGGGTACGGCAGAGCGCCCCGAGCCTCCTTCCCCTTCCTCCACTGCACCTCGGGGCTCCCCCTCCCTCCTCCACTGCACCTCGGGGCTCCCCCTCCCTCCTCCACTCCACCTCGATGCTCCCCTCCCCCCTCCACTGCACCTTGGGGCTCCCCCTCCCTCCTCCACTGCACCTCGGGGCTCCCCCTCCCTCCTCCACTCCACCTTGATGCTCCCCCTCCCTCCTTCACTGCACCTTAGGGCTCCCCCTCCCCCCTCCACTGCACCTCGGGGCTCCCCTCCCTTGTCAGGCCAGCCCACCGAGCCCAGGCCGAGCCGGGCACCCACTGGCCTGTACGCCCTGTGGAGAGCTCTGCACCCTAGGGAGTGTGCCAGCTGCCACTGTCCTACGTGCAGAGACGGTTGCTTGGCCACAGCTCGTGTCACACGGACGAAGGGGTCATGAGGCCTGGCCTCTGGTCTCACCAACGACCCTGAGACAGGCAGAGGAGTGTTGAGGGAAGAAAGAGGGGTGCTCAGTAAGCCTACACCATGCCTGCTGATGCTATAGTTGCTGGCCACATGGACATTTAATTTAGGTGAATTAAAATAAAATTAAAGTAACAATTTTGCTGTTCAGTCATGCTAGCATATTTGAAGTGCCCCGTAACCCGAGGTGGCTGGTGGGAGCAGCGGTTCGGACCTTCTATCAGCTCAGACCCGCCCCCCCCCATCCACCTGCGCGAGGAAAGGCGGCTTCCCAGGCAGGCTCTGGAAGCAAAGGCACCCGCACGGCTCCTGATGGCGCCTCCTGCCCTCCCGCCTGGCCTAGGCGTCGGATCCCATCCCCTCATTAAAAATGACAAAGACCATACTTTTGATTTGGAGAGGCAGAAGTCTTCTTTTCTTCTAGACTCTTCTGAGGGGCACTTCTCAGTGCCCTAAACGTGTCCTTGGCTGAGCTGCATAGGACATAATGTGGTGTTAGTACCACAGTCACACTAAGTTAAAGTTTGAGCATTTCACACACATGAATGAGTCTTACACTTTATTTAAACTTCACATATATTAAAGCCCCGAGTTGTTTTTTTTTTACCCTTGTCATTAATTTTTCAAATCCTACAGTTGTGTGTTTCAAGGCAAATTCTGTAATTTGTAGCTAGCCAACCCTTGATTAGTGTGAATATCTTTTTCAAATTAAAATTATAAAAAAAGAATGGGGAGTCAAATGTTATAAATTTATTTGTTACATCTGTTGCAACCTCTTGGGAAGCCTTTGAAAACTCAGGCAGAAATCCATACACTTCCATCTCTTATTTTTTTACTTCTAATAAATAATATCTTTGTGCATATCTATATATAGAGAAATATACTTAATTAATGAGTCATTTTAGCAGGATTTTTAAGTTTTCTACTGCATTCATCCAACTTAGCTCTTTCCACATTGACAGGATGCAAATGAGGTGAGACTTCAGGCAAACCTAAAGGGCGGGCGCGCGTGGTCGGTTTACATTCACTGACAGCACAGGCTCCAGGGCGCACCAGCTGCACAGGCGAAGGGCCGTCTGTGTGTCTGTCCAATGCTATTCTACAGGAGAGTGAGAAGCACATAAGAAGTTCCATTGCCACGGGGGTCTCAGTGCCACTAACATTAGGTAACCAAGGAGACACAGCATTCGCAAAATAGGAACAAGAGATCAGGTTACGCTTTGCAGTACATTTCTGCCCAGGCTTTAAGGAGGAGGGTTGTTTATGAAATGATATTACACATATCACATTGTGGCGGGTTCTTTGCTTTAGAATATATGCTTTAAAATTCATTAGCAAATGACATTCTCATGCACACAAAGTGTTTCAAACACAAGAAGCAAGTCCATTAATAGGTAGTCCAAGCAATATTGTGTGTGTGTGTGTGTGTGTGTGTGTGTGTGTGTGCAGCTGCAGACTGAATGGTATGTTGAGACTTCCGTGCAGTCCATAGCACTGACAGCTCATTTCTGAATGTCACACTGCAGAAGTAAAACAATGGAGGGGTCACTCTTTGCCGCTTCTTTGAATTCGTCCAGCGTAATCTGGTCATCTTTGTTCTTATCCATTTTGCTGAAAATCTTGTCCACTCGCTGCTCAGGCGTGAGGCCATCCTCGTTCATCTTCATCATGATCACAGTGCCAACCATCTTGTAGATCGCCTGAGGAAAAGAGCATCGGGGTGGTATTGTCTGGGCGCACGGACGAGGGGGCGCCCAGCTCGCCTCCTCTTCACCCGACTCCCCGCCGTGCCCCTGCGCACTCGACGCCTTTGGGAGAGAGAAGGAAGAGGCTGCTTCCCTGTGTACACTCCCGGGAACGTTTCATCCCAGCTGGCTCCTCTGCCCACTGGAGGGCACGTCCCAGGAGGGGGGCAGGCGTCCGCCGTGCACCTGGCCGCCTCGGAAAACACCAATGAAATGGAAAACTCCATTTCACTTGCTAGACAGTGGCATGTGGGGAACAGGTTCGGGGGCAAGAGGAGGCAGGGACAAGTGAGATGCTGCCGAGAGATGAGGGTGGAGAGAGGTGGGCAAGAAGCAGGCTTAAAGTCCCCCTGAGACGGGACAAAGCATTTAGCTTTGTTTTGCAGGACCCTCACATGGCTTTAATTAAGAATGACAATCAGATGTGTGGACGCCTCGTGACCAGCTGGACATCCAGGAATTCTGGATGAATCCCAGGCTCTGTTTAGGGGAAATGGGTGGGAAGGGACGCGCAGTGCTGAGCTCAGGAAGAGCGACACAGATTCCCAGGAAGAAGAGCGACACGGATTCCCAGGAAGATCGTGGGGCAGCCCCCCTCCCCCTCCTGCCCCGAGCAAACACTAGAGGGCGGGAGCTGTCTGGACAACTGTTTGGGAACCCCAGAACCCCAGGGAAGAAGAGGAGGAAGAGGCAGATACGCTGGAGTAAAGAGCAGGGCATCGCTCCCTGCGTGCGGGCCATGGGCCTCTGTCCACACCCTCAGGACGGCAGCCAGGGGGTCTACTCTAGGACAGCCGCTAGAGACAGAAAGGGACATAAATATCCCTCTTCTCCATCAACAAGGGTGGGCCTGGCCGATGGCCGATCGCAGCTCTGAGGGCAGGTATTGTTTTGAGCCACTGCAGACAAAGCAGCGGCAGCCAGTGCTTCAATCCTCCCAGACAGGGTGGCAGAGGTGGGGGGGGGGGGTGGGGGGAGGACGCAGTTCCCTTGGGGCTATGCGGCCCATAACTGAAGGGCTGCATCTGCTGGGAAAGCCAAGAGAGCTGCGGGGACCCATCACAGAAACTCCTGACGCCTTCGGGAGCCCTCCACAGGACACGCTGGCGCGTTCTGCACCCTCGAGGGTCCCGGAACCTGCTGTGGCTGGGAGGGACCCACCTGGGCGAGCCCTCTCGGGGTCTGCCTGTCCCAGACTTTGTCCTCCAGGCAAAAGCAGCTTCAGACAGTGAAAGGAGCGTCCAAAACCAGAGAAGCAGACAGCCTGGGACAAAGGCCTGCTGTGCCAGTACCTGGCTCCTGGGAAGCAGAGGGGACAACCAGACTCCCGCAAACAGGGGGAGGGAGCTCCAAACACCCAACGAGCACACGCCCAGGACAAGACAGAGGCCCAGACGGCAGGACAAACTGCACACCACATTCGCTTTGGGGGGGCCTTCCTGACGGGATGGCTAAAGCCCAAGAAAATCTGTCTTATCACCAGCTAGTTACAGAAACAAGAAAAAGACGTCCCAGAGAGTAAATCCAGAGTTAACATTCTAAAATATTAAAATGTACAGCGTGCAACAAGATTATAAGACAAAAAAAAAAAAAAAAAGAAACAGGAAAAGATGGCCCACCCAAAGGAAGAGGATAAAAATGCTAAAAAAAAGATGAGAATGTGGACATAGCAAAAAAAAACCTTTAAAACATTTGATTTTAAAAATGCTCAAAGAGATAAAAGAAATTACAGAGAAAGAATTCAAGGTTATCAGGAAAACAACAAATGAGCCAATATGAGAGTCTCAATAGAGAGATAGAAATTTTAAAAAAGAACTATTGGAGTTGAAGAACACAATAACTGAAATGAGAAACGCGAAGGAGGGTTTCAAGATTAGACTGGAGCTGGCAAAAGAAAGAATCAGTGAACTTGAAGACAAGATACTTCAAATGAGTCAGGCTGAGGAGCAGAAAGAAAAAAAAAATATATATATATATCAAAGAGAAAATAGCCTAACGCAACTCTGGGGCACCATCAAGTGGGCCAATACACACAACGGATGAGTTTCAGAAGAAGAAGGAAAAGAAAAAGGGGCAGACGGAATAGTCAAAGAAATAATGACAGAGAACTTCTGAAATTTAGCAAAAGTTGGAATATGCACATCCAAGAAGCTCAGAGAACACCAAACGGATAAACATGAATAAAAGTATGCCCTGTTACATGTTGATCACACTGTCAAATGCAAAGGACAAACAGAGAATTCTGAAAGCTGCAAGAGAAAAGCAACATGTTATGTACAGGGGAGTCTCAATTAGATTGATGGCCAATTTCTTATCAGAAACCGTGGAGACAAGAAGGCAGTGGGCTGAAATGCTTAAAGTGCTGAAGGAAAGCAACTGCCAGCCAAGAAGTTTATATCCAGCGAGACTGTCTTTCCATAATGAGAAATTAAGACATTTTCAGATAAACAAAAACTGAGGGAGCACATCACCACTAGCCTTGCCCCATAAGCAATGCTAAAGGAAATTCTTCAGACTGAGAGGAGAGGAAATTGACAGCAGTTCAATAAAGAAATAAAGACCTGCAATAAAAATAGCCAGGGTAATTATAAGTGCCAGTATTATTATATTGTCCTGTTTTTTATGTAATTTCACTTCCTCCTTCCTACAGGTGCTAAAATGCATAAAACATAATGACAAATCTAGGCTTCTGGACATACCATGTACAAAGGTACAAGTGGCAGCATGTAAAAACATGACGGCAGGATAGAGAGGTATACGAAAAGTATACGTGCATGCTGCTGAAGTTCAATTGCTATCCAACCATATGATTGTTACATATTTAAGATGTAAAATTTTAACCCCATGGTAACTACAAGAAAAATAGAAGAAAAGCATATCCAGATAGAAGTGAAAATGCACTTGTAATGGTTTGAAGCTCTTTATATACCCCAGAAATGATCATATTCTAAAAGCTACCCCATTTCTGTGGGTGTAGATGTATAGCGGTAGTAGACCCACTGCAAACAGGATCATCCTACTTACCTTACGAGGAGGGTCTTAAGGTGTGACCCACCTCATTCAGGGCAGGTTTGTTACTCCTACTTAAGTCCTTTATAGATGACATGAATATTCAGAGAGGATTACAAAAATCCCAAGAGAAGCTCAGAGGGAAAAGCCCCAGAGAAGCTGAGTGAGAAAAGCCTGAAGGTGAGGGCAATGAAATGCAGAAGAGAAGGACACACAGATGCCACGTAGCAGTGCTGAGGACCACTGGTGGTGGGTCTCTGAGGAGAAGGCATCACCTTTTGATGCTGTGATCTGAACATTTTCATGGCCTCAGGACTCAAAATTTGTAAGTTAATAAATTCCTGTCATAAAAATGAACTGATCTCTGGTATATTGCATTTCATCAGCCTTAACAATCTAAAACAGCACTCAAAACACCAAAAAGCAAATAAAAATAAAAGGCATTACAAAAGTGAGGGACAAAAAAAAGTATAAGACTGACAAAGGATAAATAGCAAAATGGCAAAAAAAAAGTCCTGAATTATTAGTAGTGACATTAAATGTAAATAGATTAAACTCTTCAGTCAAAAGGCAGAGATTGACAGAATGGATAAAAAAGCATTATCCACCTCTATGCTCTGCAAGAGATTCTCCTCAAAGTCAAAGATAAAAGTAAGTTGAGAGTAAAAGGATGAGAAAATATATGCCATGCAAAGGAGAGCTGGGGTGGCTATACTAATACTGGATATAGACTTTAAGTCAAAAACAGTTACGAGAGACAAATATGACCAATATATAATGACAAAGGTGACAATGCAATAGGAAGATGAAAGAATTACAAATATATATGCATCTAACAGCAGAGCACCAAAATATATGAAGCAAATGCTGCCAGATTTGAAGGGAGAAGTTGATGGTTCTACACGAACAGTAGGAGAATTTAACACACCACTATCAATAATCTATAGAACTTGTAGTCAGAAGACCAATAGGAAGTACAGGACTCGAACGATACACTAGACTGATGAGACCCACAGATATAGAGAACGCGGCACCCACAAAAAGAGAACACACACTCTCAAGGGCACACACATCATTCTCCAGGATGGACCACATGCTGGGTCACAAAACAAGTCTCAACAAATTCAAAATTACTGAAATCATACAGTGTATATTCTCTGACCACAATGGAATGACATTAGAAAGCAATAGCAGGGAGAAATGGAAAATTCACAACCATGTGGAAATTAAACATCATACTCTAAAACAACCAATAGGTTAAAGAGGAAATCAGGAGTGAATGAAATGAAAATACAACATATCAAAACGTTATGGGACACAGAGAAGGCAGGGCTGAGACATAAATTTATAGCTCTAAATGATTATTTTAAAAAGAAGAAAGAATTCAAATCAGAAACTTAACCTCAAAACTGGAATAACTTGAAAATGAAGAGCATACTAAACCCAAAATGAGCAAAAGGAAGGAGAAAACAAAGATTAGAGTGGAGATAAATGAAATATAAAACAAAAAATAAACAATAGAGAGAATCAACAAAAGCAAAAGTTGGTGTTTTTTTAGAACTTTTTTTATTAATTAAAAAAATTAACAAACAAAACATTAAGATATCATTCCATTCTACATATACAATCAGTAATTCTTAATATCATCACATAGTTGCATGCTCATCATTTCTTAGAACATTTGCATTGATTTAGAAAAAGAAATAAAAAGACAACAGAAAAAGAAATAAAACGATAATAGAGAAAAAAAAGATTATACATACCATACCCCTTATCCCTCGCTTTCATTTACCACTAGCATTTCAAACTAAATTTAACATTTGTTCCCCCTATTATTTATTTTTATTCCATATGTTCTACTCTTCTGTTGATATAGTAGCTAAAAGGTGAGATAAATGAAATATAAAACAAAAAATAAATAAACAATAGAGAGAATCAACAAAAGCAAAAGTTGGTGTTTTGAAAAGATCAATAAAATTGACAAACTTTCAGCTAGACTGACAAAGAAACAGAGAGAGGATGCAAGTAAAGCTCCGAAATGAAAAGGGGACATTACTACTGACCTCACTGAAATTAAGAAAGGATGATAAAAGAAAACTATGAACAACAGTATGCCAATAAGCTAGATAACTTAGTAGAAGTAAAAGAAGTCTTAAACATTCAAACTACCTGCACTAACTCAAGCAGAAACAGAGGATCTCAACCAACAAGTGCTAATAAAGAGACTGAATTAGCATTCAAAAAAACTCCCAACAAAGGAAATCCCCGGACCAACTAGCATCACAGGGGATTCTACCGAATTCCCCCAAGAAGACTTACCTCCAGTTCTGCTCAAACGCCTCCAAAATACTGAAGAGGAGGGAGCACTCCTTAACACAGTCTATGAGGCCAGCATCACCCTCCTTCGAAAGCCCCAGAAAAAGATACCACAATATAAGGAAACTACAGACCGGTATCTCTTATGAGTATAGATGCAAAATTCCTCAACAAATACTAGCAAACCACATATAACCCATGATCAACTGGGATTTATGCTGGTATGCAAGGCTGGTTCAACATAAGAAGATGAATTAATGTAATATATCACATTAACAAAATGAAGGGAAAAACACACACGATTATCTCAATTGATGCAGAAAAGGCATTTGACAAAATCCAGCATACTTTCTTGATAAAAACACTTAAAACACTAGGAACAGAAGGAAACTTCCTCAACATGAAAAAGCGCATATATAAAAAGCCCACAGCTAACATCCTGCGTAACACTGAGAGACTGAAAACTTTCCCTCTGAGATCAGGAACAAGATAAGTGCCCACTGTCAGCACTGGTGTTCAGCATTGTCCTGGAGGCTCTTGCCTGAGCAATTCATAAAGAAAAAGAAATAAAAAGGCATGCAAATCGGAAGGGAAGCAGTAACGTGTTCCCTATTTGCAATTAATATGATCCTATGTGCAGAAAATCCTGAAAAATCCACAATAGAACTCCTCGAGTTAATAAATGAATTCAGCAAAGTGGCAGCGTACAAGATCAATACCCCAAAATCAGTAGGGTTTCTATGCACAAGCAATGAACAATCAGAAGAAATCAAGAAAAAAATTCACAAGAGTAACTAAAAGAATCAAATATCTAGGAATAAATATAACCAAGGGTGTCAAGGACTTGTACACAGAAAACTACAAAATATTGCTAGAAGAAATCAGGGAAGACCTAAATAAATGCATGGTTATTCATTTTCATGGTTTGGGAGGTGAAATAGTGTTAAGCTGTCAATTCTACTCAAAGATATTTACAGATTTAACACAATTCCTATCAAAATTCCAGCAACCTTCTTTGCAGAAATGGAAATGCCAATCATCCAATTTATATTGGAGAGTAAACGGCCCTGAATAGCTGAAGCCGTCTTGGAAAAGAAGAGTGAAGTTGGAGGACTCACATTCCCAATTTTAAAGCTACAGTAGTCAAAATAGCATGGTACTGGCACAAGGACAGATGTATCAACCAATGGAATAGAGTTAAGGGCTCAAAAACCAACCCTCACATTTATGGCCAACTGATTTAAAAAAAAATTTTTTTAATTGTATAATATAGCATATATACAAAGCAAAGAAATAAAAAAGCAATAGTTTTCAAAGCACTCTTCAACAAGTGAGTTACAGGACAGATCCCAGAATTTGTCATGGGCTACCATACTATCTCTTCATATTTTCCCTCCTAGCTGCTTCAGAATATAGGAGGCTAGAGGGCTTAAACATTTTTTATCATCACAATTGACTTTTTTTATGGCCAACTGATTTTTGACAAGGGGCCAAAAGAAAGTCCCTTGTTGAATGGGAGAAAAAATATGAAACTATTAAACTTTACCACCAGGGAAAGCCCTGATATTGTCTCAAACATTTTGGATTCCCAAATCAATAGGCCAAGCCCTTGATCTCGAGGCTTGCTCTTGTGAAGTTTATTCATGCAGTGGAGAAGCTAAGTCTACCTACAGATGCCTAAGAGTTATTCTGGAGGACCACTTTTGTTGCTCAGATGTGGCCTCAGTCTCTCTTAGCCCAACTCTGCAAGTGAAACCATTACCCTCCCCCCTACGTGGGACATGACATCTAGGGGTGAAAGTCTCTCTGGTGGCATGGGAGATGACTCTCAGGGATGAATCTGGCCCTGGCACGTGGGATCAACAATTCCATCCTGACCAAAATGGGGAAAAGAAGTGTAATTAATAAGGCATCTGTGACTGAGAAAGTTCAAATAGAGTCGAGAGGCTGCTCTGGAGTCTACTGTTACGCAAGCTTCAGCTAGACATTGCTATTATATGGGTTGTCAAACCCCAGCCAAAACCATTCCAGCCAACCCTACAGAACATCAAGTGCTCTGATTCCTTTCCAGAAACCTACAACCTCCAGATTCCTAGACCTGATGAGTCCTGAAGCCCAGAGGAGCAGCCTGTCCAATAGCATCAGCTAGTGCCATCCCCGACTCCATACTATCAACAGCCCCTTCCAACATGAAAAAGTTAGAGTGGGCAGAGTCCAAACACCCCTAAAGAGTGGGAGAAAGATCAAAGGAGAAGGTGAAGGTATAACAGAGAAAACAGGATTTAACAAATGAGTATGACTGCTGAGTCATTATATTGATATTTCTTTTAGTCTCCAGTGTCTTGGAGCAGCCAGAAGGAAAAACGTAAAATTGTGGAACTGTAACCCATACCAAACTCTGAAATCTGTTCTACAACTAATTGTGGTGTGCTTTGAAATTTATTGTTTTTGTATATATGTTATTTTTCATGATTACAAAAAAAAGAGAAAAAGTTTTGAATAAACATCTCTCCGAAGAAGGTATACAAGTAGCCAGAAAACACATGTAAAGATGTTTTAACATTATTAGCTATCAGGGAAACGTAAATAAAAATCACAATGAAATATCATTTCACACCCATTAGAATGGCTGTTATTAAAGAAATGGAAAAGAAATGTTAAGGAGGAAGCAGAGAAATCGGGACACTCATTCGTTACTGTTGGCAATATAAAATGGTACAGCTGTTGTGAAAGACAGTTTGGCGGTTCCTCAGAAAGCTAAGAATAGAAATACCGTATGATCCAGCAATTCCACTGCTCGGTATATGCCACAAAGAATTGAAAGCAGAGACTGGAACAGATAATTGTGAATAGTGGCATTATTCACAATTGCTAAAAGATGGACACAACCTAGTGTCCAGGAAGTGATGAATGGATAAGTAAAACATGTAATAAGTAATAAGTAATACATGCAATAGAATATTATTCCACTGTAAAAAGGAATGAAGTTCTGACACATGCGGCAACATGGATGAACCTTAAGACATCATGTTGAGTGAAATAAGTCGGTCACAAAAGGATAGATATTGTATAATCTTTCTGTACTGAAGGAATAGAGTAAGTAAACTCATAAGGTCAGAATGTAGCACACAGATTACTAGGGGATGGGATGGGGGAGGGAAGGGAAGTTAAAGGTAAAATGTACAGCGATTCCAACTGGCATGATGGAAATGTCTTGGTAATGGACGGCGGTGATGGCAGCACAACACTGTGAACACATTTATAGTACTGAATTATACATATCTGCATACAACTAAAAAGGGGACATTAGATTGTATAGAAGACAACAGAATAATTTTTTAAAAATCCACAGAACTGTACTACACAGTGAACCCTAAGTTAAGCCAAGAACTCCAATTACTAGTCCAATTACAAGAATGTGGTACCCTCAATTGTAACAAATATTCCATACCAAGACAAGCTGTTGGTGGGGGCGGGGGGTATATAAGAATCCTGTATTTCATGCATAAGTGTTTTGTAAAACCTAAAACTTCTCTATTAAAAAAAAAGAATCATGAAACAGAAACAGGTTTAGGGAAAAGTGATGTGTTCAGTTTTAAACACTGAGTTCAAGATAGAGAAGATCTATAAGTACGAGGCTTTGAGGATCTAAGAAAAGATGAAATATGGCCCCGATGAGGAACTTACAATCTGTAAAAACAGTCAAGAAGATGCACCAGTAAAATTTAGCCTTTAAAGAGGTGAGTTTAGGGAGAGCTGTGGATCAGAGGACTCTGTCCATATGCTAAAGAGTGAAGAGAAGATTCCAGTTATTCAGTTCACTTAACTGCACCCAGTTAGTTCTCAGTACAGTAATTTCCTAGGTGGAAATAATTTTCTTCAATATAAAAGTGCTTAAAATAATAAATGCCCATCTGCCCAAAGCCTGGCTGTGAACATTCACAGTCACATTATTTTAACAGCCCCAAAATGAGGGCACAGAAATGTTCCCCAGCTGGCAGACAGGTCAGCAATGCACGTACGCACACGCCCACACACACACACACACACACAATGGAACACAATTTAAAAATGAAAAGGCATGAAATGCTAATAAGTATGCTACATAAAGAAACGTGAAAACACGAGACCCAGAAGGGGCTGCCCGGCTGGATTCCTGTGACATGTCTGGGCAAATCCACAGGGACAGGCAGAGCCGGCCGAGGTCCGGGTGGGAAAGGAGAACCAGCACGAGGGATGGGGGTGTGTAAAACCCGGCCAGGGTGATGGCTGCACAGCTTGGCAAATCTACACAAAATCTTTGGACTGTGCACTTAAAATGGGTGAATTTATGGGATATAAATTATATCTCCATAAAGTTTCTTAAAATGCCAATTAGAGATAATAAACCATCAGTAAGTGTTTTATTTAACAAGTTAAAATGTCTGTTGACATAAAATGTTTTTTATTCATGTTTGTGGCTAGAGTGTGTTCATTTGTGGTGGAAACATCTTAAGAAATTTGACTTTGAAAGAAGCAGGTACTGACACGTCTGGTTGTGTGGACACTCGGCAGCTGCACGGAGAAGTGGAGGCTGCGGAGGGCGAGAGCGTTAGAAGAGGCCGGGGCTTCTCCCCAGGCGCGCGTGGACCGCCGCTGCCCGCCAACCCTTCAGAGGTGAAACGCAAAGGGAGTAAATGATGGATGCCCTGCCAGCCCCTCAACAACCACGCAGTTCGCGAAGTCTGGGCACAGAACACGGACTCGGGAGACGCACGCTCATCGGCAACTCAGAAATCGGCAGCGAATCACGAAGCTTAAACATGATGCAACTGTGAGATTTACCCCAACGTTACAGCTGGGCCGCCAGAACAGACCCCGCTGCGCGCGGCTTTGGGGGCTCCCGGTGCGTCCCCAGCATAAATTGGGGTGTCACGCACATGCTTTCCTAGTCCAGCCTCAAGGCAGCACCTGAGGTCTCGTCCAGCCTGCGCAGGCGCTCAGGTTGGGTGCGCTGTCCCCAGCGGCCACAGCTCGGGAGAGACGGGGCGCACAGGGGCGGGGGAGCCGGGTGGCTGCGTCCGCCTGAAGCGCTGTCCTTTCCCCCCTTGCCTGGCTAAACCCAGCTCGTCCTCGGAGCCACAGGGCTCGGCTGCCCCGGAAGGTGGAGAGCAGGGGGCATGTGGCCTCCTCTCTCCTGGCACGTGACACCCACGGCCACACCCGTGTCGCTCCGTGGGGGGCCAGCGAGCGCCTGAGAGCAGGCGCCGTATCCTTTCGCGCCACCTCGCCACCTCGCGGGGAGGCTCAGGACAGACTCGGCTGGACAGGCGCAGGGCCACCGCACCTTCCAGGCCGGCGGGAACGTTCCAGCCAAGGGGCCCGGTGGGGGCGGGGCGGGGGCTGGGGAGGGGCGCCAGCCACCCGAGCGAGCGGGGCCCAAGACAAGCCGGCTGGCGAGAAGCTCTGGGGCGCGAGGCCAGACGAGCGCGGGGCGGGGTATGGGATGCATCCGGGCGCCGCTCCAAGAGGGAAACGGGCAGGGGCCGGGCTGAGACGAGAGGGCAGAATGAACGGCATTTCCAAGGCAGGCCACCGGGGAGCAAAGCAGGGGCCCGCGGCAGCAGCTCCCCTCCGCCAGCGGCTAGTGCCTCGTGTATGCCCCGTCCTGCGCTTGGTTTGTCATTTGCTCAGGTCGCCGCCCGGAAGTGAAGGGCCGGGCTCTGACCCTCTCTGCAGCTGCAGCCGAGCCGGAATGACCAGCCCAGACTCGCCTCCCACCGAGCAGCGGAAGCCCAGGCAAAAGCAGGCAACTGCTGTCAGCCGGGTGGTCAGTGTAGCCTGTGATTCCGCAAGAAGGATACGAAGGAATGCAGCCTTGGGCGCAGGAGGAGCCCACGCAGGGCCCCGGGTCTCCCTGAACTTAATGAGACAGAGATGGGGGGCTGGGGAGGCAGAACCAGCTAGCATCCGTCGGCAGGGGAGAAGCAGAGAGCAGGCGATGCCCAGAGGCCCCACAGCTCCTACAACCTTGGGCAGAAGAAACGCTGCACCCAGGCCGGGTGAAAGCCGCGAGGAGTTTCTGAACAGTGAGGGCACTGGGCGGGGCAGCGGTGGGCAGTGGTCCTACCTGCGGCCGTCTGGGGAGGGCTAGTGCTTGCTCCTCTCCTTTCCCAGCAAAGCTCCTCGAAAGAGGTTTCTGTGCCCACTGCCTCCACTTCCCCGCAGCCATTCTCTCGGCCACTCCACGTAAGACTCTGCCCATCAGGCCACTGAAAGTTTTCTCAGCGAGTTTGCCAATGGCCTCCAGGCTTCAGAATCCACGAAACAGCTATGAGTTGTCTTTTTACTCCTCTGATAGGCAGCATTTCATGTGATTACACATTCCTTCCCCTTGAAACATTTTCCCTATTTCCCTTCCAGAACTACTCGTATTTTCTTACTTTGACTTTACCAGCCATTCTTTGTCATTCTCCTTTCCTGGTTCCCACTAAGGTACCCAACTTCCGAGCACTGCAGCGCCCCGGGGCTCAGGTCTTGGGAACCTCTTCTACAGCAGACTGGACATGCCCACTTCTAGCATCGTCCCTGCTTTCTGACAGTGCCCAATCCAGAGCTAGCCCCTGCTTCCTTGGACCTTCCCCAAATCTCTACAACAAAGCCTAAATCCTATAAAAATCCTTTCTAATGCCCTCTTACTGAATTACCCCACAGTCTTCTCACCAGGATGAGTGACAAACTTAATCTGTTCAACTGAACCTATGCTCTTGGTGGGCTTTGGTTGAAGGCCATTGACAAGGATTAGAGAAGAGAGTTTGGGGGAGAATTAGTCATTCAAAGGTAAAAGGGGAAAGAAGTCAAAGAGGAGCATAAACTTGGAAAAGCCTGTTTGGTACAAAGGCCCTGGAGATATTGGTAAGAGCCAGGAGAAGAGTGAAGGAATGGATCAGAGTAAGGAGTGAGAGAGATGCTCAAATTATGACAGAATCTAGAGTTTTCATGCTGTGTTTTTCTCATAACCTGTTTGGAAGCACAGGCTTAGTTGAAGGAAGTATAGAGAATCCAGATAACTGGCTTGTAGGACCTGTTTGAAGGAGAACACGCACAGAAGATAGGAAGGAGCCAAAGGAGAAGAGACTGGAGATGCTAAGGGATGGGGCTAGGGAGCAGGCAGAATTCTTGCAAGAGGCCGGAAGGGGGAAAGACACCCCCCCAGAGGCACTGGGGAGGAAAGAAAGCCCCGCAGTGGCCAGCTGTAGCGTTTGGCTGCTTTACTCTGGTTTCGGCTACCAATTTTTGCAAACGTCCCCAGTTTTCATTGGAAACTGCGTCCAATGTTTGTGCTTCAGCTTAATTTTGGGGAAGGAACACTTGGCGGTGGCGTTTGGCAACAAGAGCATTTCCCTCCTCGGGTCCTGGAGGTGGCTGCAGCAGCCGCACACACCCCCAGGCACCCACTGAAGGAAGGGCCGCCAAGGGCTCCTCTTTGGCTGGGGCCTGCCAGCTCCAGACACTGCTCTACGTCCTGTCCTCACACTGCAGCCTATGGGGCACTTGGAGTGTGGTAAATGCTGTGAACATAAAATCCTGAGACATGCTGGGGTGGGCCTGGGACTGGGAGATGAGAGGAGAGCAGAGGTGAGTGAAGGGAGAGCACCCGGGAGGCAGGCGCAGGTTTCGAGTAGAGGGAGAGAAGGTGACAAGCCTGGGAGCAGGGGACCAGCATGCCCGGGTGTCTGGGCTGCAGCGCGGGCTGCGTGGCCCGGGAGGGGGCAGCAGCCAAGGGAGCTGCCAAAGGCACCTGCTCTGTGCAGAGGGAGGATGGATGCACCGGGCCGCAGTGCCAAGGCCGGAGGAGCTGCCTGAGAAGGGTGAGCACGGGGCCAACAAGGGCCGCGAGCATCCTGGAAACCCAGGGGTCTCAGGCCTCCCCGGGTATGGCTGGGGGCGGGGGTCCCGCGCCTCCCCAGCGTTGTGCCAGCTGGGGATCCCCGCTTCAGACCCACACGGGAGGTGGCCCTGCCCCCAGCCGCCCCCTCCCCCCCGAGGGACATGGCCCTGCGCCCCAGCCGCCCGCCCCCCACCCAGGGACGTGGCCCTGCGCGCCCCCCTTCACCTCAATGATCTCCAGCATCTCCACCCGCGTGATCTTGCCGTCGCCGTCCAGGTCGTACATGTTGAAGGCCCAGTTCAGCTTCTGCTCGAAGCTGCCCCTGGAGGTGATGGAGAGTGCGCAGATGAACTCTCGGAAGTCGATGGTGCCGTCCCCGTTCTTGTCGAAGGTGCGGAAGGCGTGCTGGGCGAACTTGGAGGCGTCTCCGTACGGGAAGAACTACGGGTTAGGGAGCAGACAGAGTCAGGGGGGAGAGGCGGGGCCCGGAGACAGGGCAGGGCGCGGCCGGACGACACAGCCCTCCCGGCCTGCGGGGTCTCCAAGGCCCCCCGGGGGAGGCGGGCGGCCCGTGCTCATCTTGGGGGGGGGGGGGGGGGGCGGGTCCTCCGGTGTCCCCGGCCCGGGCCGAGGCGGGGGCCCTTCCCTTCCGGGCAGGGTGGGCACAGGAACTCGGGCGCGGAGCTCACAGCCAGCAAGGAGGGCCGAAGCCCTCCCCAGCTCGCGCGCCGCCTCCGCGGCCAGGCTCTGCTCCGCGGCTTCCTTCACAGAGGCTGCCTCTTAGCAGAAGCGAGAAGCCCGGGAAGGGCAGGGCAGGGCGGCTCCCCGCGGGCGCACAGAGAGCTCGCAGGGGAGCGCCAGCCAGGGGAGGGCCGGCCGCCCGCGCCCACGCCCGCCGTCCACGCCGCCACCTCTCGCGTGCGGAGCCAGCAGAGGCCCCGCGGAGGAGGCGGGGCGGTCAGCAGGCGGGGTGCGCTGAGCCCCCACCCCACCCTCAGCCCTGCTCTGGACCCCACTAAGATCCCCTCGCGGCTCCGGGCTCCCCACGTTGGGACAGAGGCGCAGGACTCGGCGGCGTAAAGCAGCCGTGATTCATCATCACAGAAACTCACGTCTGGGCACCAGGTCTTTTCTCCCAATCTGCCCCTCGCTGCTCCCCGGCTGCCCGTCCCTTCCTGCCCGCGGCAGCCGTTCGCGTGCGCGATTCTTCCGTTTCCTCGTCCACAGTCCCGGAGGCCCCTGCGGGCCCCCTCCGGCGCCGGCGGCTCCTGCCCTCACGACCGCACGGCCGAGGTGGCGCTGCCCATCGCGGGACCGTCGTGGCCTCGCGGCCTGGGCCCTGAGCCCCCCACCCCGTCTTCGCGCCCGAGCGCGGGGTTCTGGCCAGGACCGCTTCACCTTGGCGTCCCGCACGGCCTGTTCTTTCTTTTTTGAAACATACTTCTGGTTTTATTCGGCCGGGTCAGGTTGTGCCGGCGCGGTGCACCACGGCCTGCTGGCAGCAGACCCTTCGCTCTGCAGACTACCGTGTAAGCCTGCCCTCCTGTTTCACATGCCCGTGCGCGTGCACGTGAGAGAAAAGATGAGAGCACAGCTGCACCTGTCACACGCACCATCCCACGGGCAGGCCACACCGCTGTCATTAGAAAGTCGTTTAGGGGCAATTAAAGCCAACAGAGTTCATATTCTCAGGCGTCCCTCTAAATTACCAGATATTTGACAGTTTGACTTAAAAGCAGCTGGCCACCTTAGGTCAATACTTTAGCAATTAATTTACATCTGAAAATCCTTGAGGGGAAAATCCATTGTAAGGGTGGGGATGAGAACCTCCCATGTGCCTTGCAGGGGACCTCCTTCCTGACCTTGAAGGCTCCAGTGTGAGTCCTCAGGTGCTGGGGCCCGGGTTCCCTGTAGAAAATTCTTCCCTCTGGGTTCTCATGGTTTTTCTGATGGAGTATGCTCCTCCTTCTGATGAAATAATGCCTCTGTGGACAGTTCACTGTGGGAAAATGAAGCCACAGCCCCCTCCGTCTCTTTAGGAAGAGGTCAGGGTTGTTGAAAGCAGCTCCATTTCTCTCAAGGACACTGGTGCCCAGGTGGGCAGTACTTTACACGGTGCTGCTCCAAGTTTATTTCTTAAATTCATTGTATTTGGCTCAAATTTCTGTATTAAACGTTGATGGGGAAATAATTCTTGGTGGTATTGACAATCTACAAACCTTTTAATTTAATAGATGAAAAAAGAACTTTGAAGTTTAAAAATTTGTATTTTGGTATATATTAGATATATTTTTATTATATATAGGTCTACACTGCACTTGTTTGAAAGAAGATAAATTTATGAAAAGTTTTCACAGCTGCATTGCCTTCTCTCATCTATCGTCCACAGACTTCAGCCTTTCTGTCTTTTATGCATATGGACTTACACGCGCACTTGGTTTTTCTTTTTCTGGTCAAAAGAATTTGACTCAAGTATATCCTGTGTCTCAGTTTCCTTGTTTGCTTAAGCAAATACCATGCAATGGGCTGAGTTGAACAGTGGGTATTTGCTGCGGTTTTGAGGTTAGGAAAATGTCCCAATCAAGGCACCACCAAGGTGATGCTTTCTTCCCCAAAACGGTGGCAGGAGCCATGGGCCTTAGCTTGTCATGTGGCAAGGCACATGGCAGGGTTTCCAGGGCTCTCTCTTCTCTTCCGGGGTCTGAGGAAGTCTAGCCTCTCTTGCTGCCTGTGGCTTTCTCTTTTTCGCTTGTGTCTGAATTTCACTCGGCTTCCGAAGGGCTCCAGGATGGGGATTAATCCATCCTGACTGGGATGGGCCTCCGCTTACCTGAAGTAGCCTCAGCTAAGGGTCCCACTTACAGTGGGCTCACACCCACAGGAAGGGGCTGGATTTCAGCACATGCTTTTCTGGGGCACACACAGCACCAGACTATCACTTCCTGTATTTCCATTAAGAGGGGAAACAGGCAGCTGGCGACCATCAGCTAAGGTCTGCCAGGGAATCCCATGCCCCACCAGTGAGAGCCCATTCTGTGGCACTGGCAGGGGCAGCCTATGCCCCAAGGACACTGGAGAGAAGGCTAGCAGTGGGGCAGGCAACCAGCTGAGCCCTGGGAACATGAGCACTGCATCTTCAGTTCCAGCTCTGGACACAGTGTTCTTTGGGGCTGCCGGTGACCTGGTGGCCCGAGGCTCCCTGGGGCCAGAGGCTGATGGCCGACCTGAGGTGGCTTTCTGGAGGCAGTGGCCTTTCCCTCTAGAGCCAGTGCCCCAGGGCAGGCCCACAGCCCTCCACTTGGGGAGCTTGGGGGCTCGGAGCAGGCCCCCAGCAGAAGGTACCACCTTGGTGACCTTCTAGCCTCAGGTCCATGCCGCTCCAGCACCCACTACGCTCCCAGGAAACAGGCCTTGGAGGTTGCTGGCTTCTGGTGGGAATAGATTCAACCACCAAGGGTAGCACAGCATCTGTAGGAAAAGGTAACCCTAATGCCAACAAAACAAAACCAAAAACAAATTACAAATTTCAAGGGCATGCCCTTTTTCTTTTCAACTATGTTAAAAAAGGTTTTAACAAAACCTTTATGTAGGGGCCAAGTGGAGTTACCCATGAATCCTAGTAAATGCCCTGGGCTTACTTGTGGATGCATCTTTCAGCCTGTTTCCCCTGTTGCTCAGTTTTACCTCTTCCCAGCATCTGGTCTACCGCTTTCCTACTGTTTAGTCTACCTCTTCCCAACATCTGGTCTTCCCTTTCCCAGCATCTGGTCTACCTCTTCCCTACCATCTGGGCTGTCTCTTCCCTCAGTACCTCCTCCCACAGTACCTTCTCTACAAACATGTCCTGACCACTCTTCCCTTCTTTTAGAATTATTTTTGTACATGCTTCTTTGCTCTGCAGTACCATGAATTCCCTACTTCATTCAGCTCTGTGTTCCCCACATAGCCTTTGTTAACCCAATGAGGGAGGTGTTACTTGGAAGATGTGGGCACAGCCTAGAGTGGGGGGCCCCAGAAGGATAGCATCCCCTCAGGAAGAGAACCTTGGAAATGAGGAGTGAAGGCTTTAAGAAGAGGCCAGCCAGGGGAGGCCCCCTGGTTCTTCCTTGCTCATGCCCAGGCTTGGGCCAGGAGCAGAAGGGAGCAAGGAAAGCACAGCCCTCCAGCCATCTCTCAGGGGAGGAAAGGGACCCCAAGTTTCCAGGCAGGTTCCACAAGGCAGGGCCCCTGAGCAGGATCAGCCCGGGAGACATGGAGCACAGCTGCTGCTGTGGACTCCTGCTCTCTTCCTGCAGATGAGCAAGCAGAGGAAGTGTGCCTCTGTCTAAGGTGGCCACTGTGCCATCTTCAGGTTGTGGGGAGCTGAGACAAAGAGGGCTGCCTTCACTGCTTTCTTTTCCTGAGGTTCTGGGGTGGGGGGAGTCTTCCAGCACCCCTCCACTGAGCCCTCGGCAGCTCCCAGCAGAGTAGGGTCAGCCTGTGTCCCTTGGGAAAGTTCACAAATATCAGACAATGGACCATTAATTCCTTGGCGTTGCTGAGGAGAGTGTGTTCAGAAATTCCCAAAGAAGCTCCTTCACCACTTCCCTCGGTGACTGTCCTTCAGCCGATGCCACAGAGCCCACAGCCTCCTCTGCCTCTCCACATGCAGGCTGCCCCGGGAGGGTGTTGTGCTGGACTGCTCAGGAACTCGCCCCTTCTCTCTACCCCCTCTGCCTGCTTCAGCTCCTTCCCCTCACACTGGACTCTTGCCTCATCTCCTAATTATCTCCTGCCTCTGGCCTCTGCCAGGCCCAGCATCCAGAGCCAGATTAAGCTTCCTAAAATACAGCTCAGATCCCGCCATTTCAGTTCTCAGAAACACTTAGCGGGATAGAATCTAAACTCCTCAGCTTGACACTCAAGCTTCCACAATCTGAGCCGACATACGCCTTAAAGCCTGCTTCTCTCTGCCCACCAGCAGCAGGGACAGCTGGTCCCCCAGCCATGCTGGACCTGGGCCTCGGTGGCATCTCCCGTGTGCCCGCCTGATCCGTGTGCCCAGGTGTACCACACAAGCTCTTGTTGTCATAGTTCATATTTTTCCTCTCTCTCAACTTATGCCCAGCTCAGAGGGGTCATCTGCATGAAACGTGCTATTTTCTTGACTGGAATGAATCTCTCCTCTGCTGTGATCATGTGGTTTGTGCCTCATTTATTTCTAGAAGAATCTTTCCAAGCACTGTGCCTTAGATTATAATAATTTCTGTTCTTGTCTCTGTTCCTACAGGGCAGCGGCTCACCTCTCACCCCACAGCTCTCGGTTTTGGCCTCCCAGAGAGAGACCCGGGCAGCATCTCACTCCATCCTGTTTGCCACTGGGCACTTCTTTCCGCAGCTCCCCCTTCCCTGCTGTGCTTTCTCCAAAAGAACATCATGTGAACATATTTTAAATATTTATTCACCATTCATTTCCCTCCTTGAGAAATGGCAGCTGCGGGAGGGCAAGGGGCCGTGGCTGCTGTTGTTTTGTTCCCTGGCTCATCTGCACATCGTATCTGCTCAGTAAAACCAGTGGGTGAACGAGTGAACTGTTCTTTACTATTCTTTCCTGCTGTTGTCCTTCCTGATCGCTGCATGGTGCAGCTGTATCAGATCACACATCCCACACCTTTCAGTACCTTCACAACCCAGGGGACAGTTTGGCTCTTCTTAATTCTTGTTTGGTAATGGAGAAGCGGGTTTTAAGGTCAGAGGTGTTGGTGCCACCTGTCCATATTTATTTAGATGCTTGTTTAATGCCTGTTATTGAACTGAACATTCCAGAGTGCAAAGCTGGCTTGCTCACATTGTCTGCACAGCTCATATTTACAGGCATGCACAGGTAGCCGCTGGAAAAAATCTCATGAAGGACCAAATGAAAGAAGCATTTAAGGTGCTAATTCCAAGGTAATCAGGACCAAAAGCTGAGCTAGTCACAGGTACCATTGATGGAGTATTTATTATACTCCAGCCAGCCCTGCCCCACAGTACTCCCCATGATGCCAGAAATTGTTTCTATTTGCTGTGTCCAAAACGGGGGTCATTAGTCAGATGAACCTGCTGACCACTGGAAATGTGGCTGGTGTGACTGAGGAACCGAAATTTCTCAGATGTCATTTAACATCCACATAAATTTAGATGGCCACATGTGGCCAGTGGCACCTGTCTTTTCTCTGTGCCATGTCCGCAGTCCTGGCACTATTCCTGCAAAGCGTTGTCATCAGCTCCATTTTATGGTCGAGGAACTGTGGACTTGGAAAGGTCTAGAAACTGTCATGGTAATTCTCCCATCGTCAGCCTGGGGCAGCGAGGCTGCAGGAGCAGGGAGGGCCGTTCTCTCCCTCCGAGGGTGAACGTCGAAAGCAGAGAGGTGAAATGCCACACGTGCAGGAACCAGGCACTGGCCATGCCCCTCAGGGAAGGGCCTCAGGTGGGCCGGAAGCCCCGTTTCCCCAGGGTGGTGTTGGGAACGGTGAGTCCACAATGCCTCTCTAATTGAAAGACATGCCTAGAACTGAGGCTGGGGAAACTGAGGCTGGCACCCATTATGGAGATGCTCACTGGAGTGGAAAAGACTTTTCTAAAAGTCACAAGGAGAAAAGCAAAAGGCTGGGGATGCTTTCATGAGCCTCACACAGCACCAGAGTGGGCTCGCTTCTGAGGCCCTCCAAGTACGTGTTTTATTTACTTGCGACAAGACCTGACTTTGTGAACTCTGTTTTGTGGACGAGGACAAGATAATTAACTTCAAAGACTCAAAACAGCAAATGGCAAAAAGGATGGAAAAATTTGAATTGGATCTCAGGGAAATGACAAACAAAACAAAGCACAAAAATGTAAGAATCATTGGTATCCCAGAAGGAGAAGAAAGGAGTAAAGAGCTAGGAAGAATAGTTGAGGATATAATGGGGAAAACTTCCCAACCCTCATAAAGGACATAAGTATACAAGTCAAAGAAGCCCAAAGAACTTCAAACAGAATAAATCCAAATAGGCTTTCCCCAGGGCACATACTAATCAGTCTGTTAAATGTTGAACAGAAGCAGAAAATTCTGAAAGTAGCAAGAGAAAAACAATCTACTACATACAAGAGAAATCAAATGAGACTGAGTTCAGACAACTCAACTAACACCCTGGAGGCGAGAAGGGAATGGTATGATATACTCAAGATCCTGAAAGAGAAAGACTTCCAGCCAAGAATTCTGTACCCAGCTAAAATATCCTTTATAACTGAGGGAGAGATTAAAGTTTTCACAAAGAAACAAGTCCTGAAAGAATTTGTCAGCACGAGACCAGCCCTACAAGAAACACTAAAAGGAGTTCTGCCAGCTGAAAAAAAAAGACAGGAGAGGGACATCTGGGGGAGGGCACAGAATTGAAGAGTACCACTAAGGGTAATTTAAAGAACAAAAAGAGAAAGAAAGAAAAGAATGTATAGGTCTAACAAATAAAATAAAAAAGATAAGATGGTAGAATCAAGAAACGCATTTTCAGTAATATTTTTGAATGTTAATGGATTAAATTTACCAATTAAAAGATACAGATTGGCAGAATGGATTAAGAAACATAATCCAACTATATGCTGCTTACAAGAGACTCATCTTACACGCAAGGATACAAATAGATTGAAAGTGAAAGGAGAGGGAGGAGGGCTGGGACATAAATGAAATCACAAAGAAAGACGATAAAGATTGAGATGGTGTAATCTAGGAATGCCTAGAGTGTATAATGATAGTGACTAAATGTACAAATTTAAAAAATGTTTTTGCACGAGGAAGAACAAAAGAATGTCACTACTGCAGTGTGCTGAAAATAGATGGTACTTCATATTTTAAAATTTCAACTAATGTGTGAGACTAAAGCAAAAATGTTTATTTGGTACAAATCTATACTTTGACTAGTGCATCTCCTAATATAACTTATGTAGATAGTTGATTGAACACCTTAAGTACATGGAACTTTGTATAGGACATGAGATTTTGTTGGTTTGTCCAGGTGATGCCCTGATGAATCCCAGAGAGATTTGATCAGTGAGTGGAAAAGTATTTGCAAAGTCCCCTTTGGGGAATGGTGAGAACGGGGGAAAACTCAACTTCCCCAAGTTGAATTCTTGATATTCTCACAAGCAGTGTGGACAACTAAAGCTATAGGCTGAGCTCCCAGTCTTGGGGTTTGTTCATATGAAACTTAACCCCAAAGGGGATAGGTCAAGCCTACTTAAAATTAAGCCTAAGGGTCACCCCCAAGAGAACGTCATTTGTTGCTCAGATGTGGCCTCTCTCTCCAGTCAACACAGTAAGCAGACTTACCACTCTTCCCCTGTCTACGTGGGACATGACTCCCAGGGGTATGGATCTTCCTGGCAGCGTGAGACAGAAATCCCAGAATGAGCTGAGATTCAGTAGCAAAGGATTGAGAAAAACTCTAGAATGAGCTGAGACCCAGCATCAAGGGATTGAGAAAACCTTCTCGACCAAAAGGGGGAAGAGTGAAATGAGACAAAGTGTCAATGGCTGAGAGATTCCAAACAGAGTTGAGAGGTTATCCTGGAGGTTATTCTTGTGCATTAAGCAGATATCACCTTGTTATCCAAGATGTAATGGAGAGGCTGGAGGGAACTGCCTGAAAATGTAGAGCTGTGTTCCAGTAGCCATGTTTCTTGATGATGATTGTATAATGATATAGCTTTCACAATGTGACTGTGTGATTGTGAAAACCTTGTGTCTGATACTCCTTTTATTTACCCTGCCAACAGATGAGAGGAACATATGGAATAAAAATAAATAATAGGGGGAACAAATGTTAAAATAGATTTAGTTTGAAATGCTAGTGATCAGTGAAAGGGATCAGTAAGGGGTATGGCCTATAAATTTTTTTTTTTCTGTTTGTTACATTTTTCTGTTGTCTTTTTATTTCTTTTTCTGAATTGATGCTAATGTTCTGGGAAATGATCATGATGATGAATATGCAACTATGTGATGATATTGTGAATTGCTGAGTGTATGTGTTGGTAATGTTTGTTTCTTATAATGTTTTTTAATTAATAAAAAAAAAAAGAAAGTGAAAGGAAGGAAAAAGATTTTCCATGCAAGTTGTAACCAAAAGAAAGCAGAAGCAGCTATACTAGTATCAGACAAAATAGACTTTAAAGGTAAAGGCATCATAAGAGACAAAGAAGGACACTATATACTAATTAAAGGGTCAATTCACCAAGAAGATATAACAATCGTAAATGTTTATGCTCCCAATCAAGGAGCTCCAAAGTACATGAGGCAGACACTGGCAAAACTGAAGGAAGCAATAGATGTTTCAACAATAATAGTAGAAGACTTTAATACACCACTCTCCTCTACAGAGAAAACAACCAGACAGAGGATCAACAAGGAAATAGAGAAGTTAAATAACTTAATAAATGAATTAGACCTAACAGACATACATAGGTCATTGCATCCCAAACACAAGGTTATACATTCTTCTCTAGTGCGCATGGAACCTTCTCCAGGATAGATCATAAGCTGGGGCTCAAAACAGCTCTTGATACACATAAAACACTGAAATTGTTCACAGCACCTTCTCTGATCACAGTGGGGTGAAGGTGGATCTCAACAACCACCAAAGAACGAGAATGAGAGGATGGGGTGGTGGCCCATGACAAACTCTGGGATCTGTCCTGTAATCACCTGTTGAAGGGTGCTTTGAAAACCATTGCTTTTTTAAATTTCTTTGCTTTGTATATATGTTACACTATAAATTTAAAAAGTTAAAATTCTAAAAAAGAAAAGCAAATGGTCCCACATTGCCTATAGTATCTTGCCCTCCATCTTTCTTTACTTGCAAGAGTGCTCATATGCTCCTTTTCTCTGCATGTGTACTTAACAAAGTTCTTACCTAATTAAAAAAAAAAAAGAATTTGCTTACTCTAAATACCCTATACAAGTGGGACCATACAATATCTGTCCTTTCCTACCTGGCTTCTTTCAGTGAGCATAATGCTGTCAAAGTTCATCCCTGTCAGAGCAGAACTTCATTACTGTTATGGCTGGATAATATTCCCTTATATAGATAGATATTTTGTTTCTCCTCTCATCTCCGGAGGAATACTTGGGTTGTTTCTACCTTTTGGCTACTGTGCACAATGCTGCTATGAACATCAGTGCACAAGTATCTGTTTGAGTATCTGCTTTCAGTTCTTTAGGGTATATACCTAGAAGCAGAATTGCTGGCTCATATGAAAATTCTATGTTTAACTTTTTGAGAAATCACCAAAACGTTTTCTGCACTGGCTGACCTATTTTACATTCCCACTGAAAATGCAGAAGAGTTCCCATTTCTCTACATCCTTGCCAACCCATTTGTCACTTTCCACTTTTTAGTAATAGCCCTTCTAGTTCAGTGGTATCTCAGAGTTTTGATTTGCATTTCTCTAATGACTAATAATGTTGAGTATCTTTTCCTGTGCTTATCAGCCATTTCTATATCTTCTCTGGAGAGATGTCTAGTCTTTCTTAATTTCCTTTTCAGATGGTTCATTGCCAGAATACAGAAACACAACTGATTTTTGTGTGATCTTGTACCCGGCAACTTTGCTGAATTTGATTAGCTGAAATAGCTTTCTTGGGGATTCTCTGGGATTTTCTATATAGAAGATCATATCATCTGTGAAATCCTGCTGACAAAGAGCCGCCCTCGTGCTTGTTGCCACATGTATATGCACTGCGGGTTCTGCACGCACACACACACATACACACATATCTGCAGTGGCTAACTAGGTTTTCATTGAGTGAGGCTATGAAACTTTTCCAACTTTTCACTGGCTTTACATGTCTGGCCTCTTTCACACGGCTACTAATGTTCCATTATGAGGGTGTTCCACAGTTTGTCCAACCACGTCTGCCTCTGACAGCAGTTTAGACTGTTTTCACTGTTATCAGTGTCTTAGTAGAAATGTTTGTTTAGAGAATTTAATCTGATTATCTCCTAGAAATGGATTGCTGGCTAAAGAGTATACAACTTTTAATTCTGAGTCACGTTGCCCAGCGGCCCTCCAACAGCTGTTCCAAGTGTGACTGTCCCGAGTCTCAGCCTTCTCTCTCCCCTCTCCTCCTTGATAGATGAAAACCAAGCCGCCATTATCACCCAAGCATGTTTGCATGTCTGAGTTTTCATGAAGTGGTATATCATTTTTATTTGCTTTGAGAAAAGGAAAGTAAACTTGCTTATGATTTTTTCTTTCTTGACAGAATTTAAAATTTGTATGTAGTCGAGTCCATTCTTTCCTTCCTGATGTGAAATGCCACCTTTGTCGCCATCCAGTGACCCTATGCGGTAGACCTATACTTGATTCTTATTCTGTTTTCTTGGCTGTCAGTCAGTTCCTCTGGGTTATTCACAGTGCTTTAGCACTGCAGGCTGACAGTGTGTTCCGGAATGTCGTGGGCATGCCCCGCACTCTTCTTTCTCAGATATTATTGAACCTTCAGAATAATGAGGCTACGCGCCAAAGCAGCAGCCAGTGAGACTGGTGAGTTGCTGCGCCGGGATGCTCAGGCGGGAGAACAGCATCTGCAGTTCCGAGTCCTTAGGGCTCCTCTTTGCCGGGGTAGGGGAGCCGCAGCTCCTTCCCCTCCCACCGAGCTGCCGAGGGGACGGACCTCGGGGGAGTACCCAGAGGAAGGACTTAGGAAGATGCCCCCCAGGACTAAATACGCCTCCTCTGGAGCGATGCCCTCTGCCGCGCGCGTGCGCTTGGGCGCGGTGAACTGCCGTCCACCCAGGCCCACCTCAGGGGACTGCGGGAGCACCCACTGCAGTTTTTCCGCAAGCCTGCGCAGGGACGGGGGGGGGGGGGGTCCTGGTTTCAGCTCGCCCTGACCCCGTTGGCCTTGAGCCCCCGGCGGTGGGTATGGCCCTGACAATGCAGCCTGGGTGGGGGAGGTGGGGCTCCGGGGTCGGGGTGAGGGGAACAGGGCCCCAGGAGGAGCCGCGGAGCAAGGGGCGGGGGGGGGGGGGGGGTGGGGAGGATCAGGGTCAAGGAAGGGGGGCTGGGGCTGGGCTCTGCCCCGGGCTAGGAGCCCCACTCAGGGTGGCGCCTCTGTCCGACTGAACAGCGCCGAGGAACAGATGGGACGTGCCTGAGCGCAGAGTCGCGGGGAGGCGGGTGTGGAAGCGGGTGGTGCTCCGGCCGCTGAGCACGCAGCAGGGCTGGCTCCTGGGGGACCCCGGCCGCGCCCCTGTGCTCGGGTCCTGCCCGCCTGTCCGCCTGTCCGCGGGTCTCAGCCGGCATTCAGTGCCTTCCTTCCTGGGCTGGCCGTGAGACCTCGTCCCGGGTGTCCTGAGCCTTTGGTTGCCGGGCCATCTGACCGTGCGCCCGAACACCTGGCTCAGAGCAGTGCCCACAGGTCTTCCCCGGGAACAAAGCCCCTGAGCACCGCTCCCGCCCCCACCCACGTCCCATGTGGGTCTCCTCCCAAAGCGCTGGGCGCAGACCCAGCCGCCCTCACGTCTTTAGGCCCCCCTGGCCTAGAGGACAGGAGAAAGAAGTCCTGGGGGCTTCAAACCCTTGTCCCTCCTCCCGCCTCCTCCTGCCCCACCCCCACCCCCAGCACTGCTTGGCTTTCTCCAAATCCCCATCACGTCCTGCCTCAGTGCTGCGGCACAGTAGAGGCCAGTTGCCGGCTGTGTGGGACACTGCTGCGCCGGGATGCTCAGGCGGGAGAACAGCATCCGCAGTTCCGAGTCCTTAGGGCTCCTCTTTGCCGGGGTAGGGGAGCCGCAGCTCCTTCCCCTCCCACCGAGCTGCCGAGGGGACGGGCCGGAGCACCACCCGCTTCCACACCCGCCTCCCCGCGAGGTACGTCCCATCTGTTCCTCGGCGTTGTTCAGTCGGACAGAGGCGCCACCCTGAGTGGGGCTCCTAGCCCGGGGCAGAGCCCAGCCCCAGCCCCCCTTCCTTGACCCTGATCCTCTCCGTCCCCCCCCTCCCCCCGCCCCTTGCTCCGCGGCTCCTCCTGGGGCCCTGTTCCCCTCACCCCGACCCCGGAGCCCCACCTCCCCCACCCAGGCTGCATTGTCAGGGCCATACCCACCGCCGGGGGCTCAGGGTGGCCGAGTGGGGGCTTGAGGCCAACGGGGTCAGGGCGAGCTGAAACCAGGACCCCCCCCCCCCCCCCCGTCCCTGCGCAGGCTTGCGGAAAACCTGCAGTGGACGGACAGAGGACGAGGTGCTGCCGCCCCTCTTGGCTCTGGAACCGGGGGCTGGGCCTCCCCATCTGCAGCCTCCCCTTTTTGTTTCACTTCCTCTGCACCCTTGGCCTGGGGTGCCTGGGTCACAGCTGGCCTGAGTGGCCCTTGGGCCGGGCAAAGCCACCGAGGGGAAGGCCACCTCGTCGCCCTGCACATCTCTTGGCAGGGCCAGGCGCGAGCCGTTCCCGTGAACACCAAGACAGGTGGGCGTTGCAGAAACCCAGCCTGGCCCTGCACCGGCGTGCCCCTGGGCCTCAGCTTCCCTTCTGGCTCTGAGAGCGGGTCAGCATGGGGGCCTCGGCACACTCGCCCTTCCCAGACTCCACTGCTAGCGACGCTGCGGGGGTTTCGCCCACCGAGGCTGAGCTGGCCGGCCGAGCGGCTGGAGTGGAGGAGAAGTGAGGAATGAGCCTGCCGGCGCCTCCTGCGCTTCTAAGCAGAGCCCTGGCACTGCGGCGGGCCTGAAACCAGGGTAAGGCGCTGAGCACCCCTATTCTGCCCCGGGGGAGGGCAGCAGGGGTCCAGGCCAGCCACGGCGCGGGGCGGTCACACAGCGGGGCGTTCGCACAGCATGAGCATGACCCAGTCCTCCCTCTACCAGCCCTCAGCTCAGCATGCGGCGGCCCCTTCCCTCCCACAAGGTAGTGGGGGTGAGTGCTTCCCACCCCCAAAGCCAGGGCACGGGGCTACGGAGAGTCACCAGAGAGGACGTGGAGTTCCTGTGAAGAAAGGCCGGCAGCCCCTTCCCCGGCAGAGGGTTGCCCAGACCGTCCCTGTGGGAAGGGGGCTGGGGGTGGGCATGGGAGGGTGGGGGCCAAGCCTTTCTCGTCCTGTGCCCACTGCCCTACGAGGTGGCCTGGGGGCCCGGCGCAGGGACATGCAGCCCCCCGGGAGGGCAGCCTGCATCTGCCAGCCAGGTCAGAGCTCACCCCAGACTGCCTGGCTTGGGGCCAGTGGGCATCCTGAGCTCGGGCAGCCTTCCCCAGGCCCGCGGGCAGTGAGCAGAACCAGGGGTCAGGAAGGGAGGCTGCAGGCCCACCTTGCTCAAGGAAGGCTGGAGGAGCCGGTGGGGAGTAGGGGATGGGGAAGTGGGGGTCAGAGCCCGTCAGTGACCCTGGCCCTGCCAACCCCCGGCGCCCGGCCCTGTCTCCAGCCCAGCCTACCCCCACCCAGCCCCTGTGCCAGGCCTGGCAGCTGTCCGAAGCAGCCTGGCAAGTTGGTCCGTGCTGGGTGGGGAAGACCGTGGGCCGTGGGATTTTGTAAATGAACAGGATCGAGCCGTAAGTACCTGAGATGAGGCCCTGCTAATGACCAACAACAGTGACTGAAAGTTCACGGAACCTCACCAGGTGCTGTTGAGACAGGCACACCCAGGGCTCAGCATCACGGGATGCAGGGTCAGGGGGAAGAAGAGAAGTCCTTTCCCACGCGCATGCCACGCAGATGCTCCCATTTGGGCTGCTGCTGCCAGTGGGTGGGGCACCCCCACTAGGCCCCCAGGCACCAAGCACTCGTCGTGGGGCAGCCCTGGCTGCGGGAGCACCCTAAACCTAGGAGTCTCAGGCGCTGGTCCTTCCCTGCCCCTCACCTGCCCCCGGATGCACCCACAAGTCGGGGCTACCTCCCCAGCCTCACTGGCTTACCCGCAGCCTTGGCGTATTCCCGGGTTCTGGGGTGAGACTGCTCCCACGCTCGCTGTCGCCCGCCTTACCGGAGAGGCGGGAGGCCCAGAGAGGTGGTGCGGCTCCCAGGAACAGGCACCCACACCAAGGCCTGGCCCTGCAGTCCCGGGCCTGACCTTGCCTAGCCCAGGTCCCTCTGGAAACGAACATGGGGGAAAACCTTTCCTGGGGTTGGCTTCACAGGAGGGATTTTCTGGTGAGCTCCTGAGTCCCTGGATGACTCACCCAGCGTGTTTCCCCCGCAGAATCCCACTTGCTCCGTGGCCGGCGGAACGGGTGTCTCTGGAATCTGCACGTGGTCACAGAGTGGCCTAAGAGACAGCCCCGCTCCCTCTGCTCTTGGGGTCCCCCGCATCCAGAGAACCAATAAATACCACTTCTATCTCTTTATAGCTTTCTTAGTACATAATTTAAACAATCAGCTAATTTGTCAAGAACTTATCTGGTGTCTGGGAGAGGAGAGGCTCTGAACACATTTTCCATCCTCTCCCCGTGCAAAGCTAGCCAGACGTCAGGGGTCCTTGGCCGGCAAAGGCACCTCCTCCGACCCGCAGTTCTTAGATATGCCTGAAACGGTTGCACCTCAACTATTCATTCCATTTTCCACTGGGCACCAGAGCCACACTTGCTTAATTACTGAAGTTAGAAAACATTCTCATACTTGACAGAACAAGAATTCCCCTACTGGATGTCAGCTGGACACAGCTATGTCTTCTCCTAGGTGCACAGGGACTACTTTTAAATTGACATTGAATTACATCAAAGTCGACTGAAGAATTGCTATGAATGCTTATGGTCAGAAGCCATCTCTAGTATATCTTAGCAATAAAGGACAGATGCCTTCACAGACTCACCCTTGGGACACCTGCTGAGGTGGGAGGCCAAGGCTGCCCTTTACTTGGCCTTGATCTTAAACGATGGTCACTGTTAGCAGTGGCCCCGATGTCAGCATCAGGAGCAAACCTTCCTCAACCTGAAAACAGCCTTCGGTTAATAGTAAAGATTTTTTCTTTTAGATGATGCTGTTGTTTTGGTTTTTTTTTTTTATATTTTAATGTTTTTATTGTGAAATATAACGTATACAAAAAAAGAAAAAGCAATAATTTTTAAGGTACATTTTAACGAGTAGCTGCAGAAGAGATTTCAGAGTTTGGTATGGGTTACAGTTCCACAATTTCAGGTATTTCCTTCTAGCCGCTCCAAAACATGGGAGGCTAAAAGAAATCTCAATACAGTGATTCAGCACTCATACTCATTTGATAAATTCTATCATCTCTGTTATAACTCCTCCTTCTCCTTTGACCTTTCTCACACTCATAGGGGTCTTTGGGCTCTGCCCATTCTAACTTTCTCATGTTGTAAAGGGGTAAAAAAAATATGGGACAACAGGATGGGCTGGGTGATGCTCTGAGAGGCTGGGCCTCTAGTTCAGGAACCATCTGGCCTGGAACCATCTGGAGGTTGTGGGTTTCTGGAAAGTAACCGTAGTGCCTGGAGCCTTCACAGTGCCTGAGACAGAGCCCTGGGGGTGCTTTAGGGTCGCCAGGAAGGAGATGCTGTGGTTAATTTGTGCCTATTCAAGTGATTATATGTTTTTCTTCCTTTAATGACTTACATGATAGAGTATTTATAGTTTTTGATACAGCTAATGCTAAATTATTCTTAAATCTCGGGATATGGCAAACACTTGTTTTAGAATGCCCTAAATATGGATTACCAGCATTCACTGAGGATCTGACATCAATGTGCAGAGGGGAGCTTGTGCCAGGGTAATTAGACAGGCTGGAAGGAGACAGCTAATGCGGATCCTCCAGGGGGAGGGGCAGGGAGGAGGGGCCCCGGGACTGGGGAGGGGGAAAGGCAGGGAGGAGGGACCCCGGGACTGGGGAGGGGGGAGGGGCAGGGAGGAGGGACCCTGGGACTGGGGAGGGGGGAGGGGCAGGGAGGAGGGACTCTGGGACTGGGGAGGGGAAAGGCAGGGAGGAGGGACCGTGGGACTGGGTAGGGGGAAGGGGCAGGGAGGAGGGACCCTAGGACTGGGGAGGATTGAGGGCAGGGAGAAGGGACCCCGTGACTGAGGAGGGGGAAGGGCAGGGAAGAGGGACTCCAGGACTGGGGAGGGGAAAGGCAGGGAGGAGGGACCGTGGGACTGGGGAGGGGGACGGAGGTGCGAGGCAGCCTCCCCTGTGCAGCCCCCTCTCATTGGGAGCCTCAGGGTCTCCCAGCCACCCAGGAAGACCCACCCTCAAACCAGGACCGTCCTCAGAGCCCCGGGCCGGCTGCGGGCACAGGCTGGCAGGGTGAGGCAGCCCCTGGCCAGGGAGGGCCGAGGTGGCCCCAACTTGGGCTGCATGGACGCGCCCACCGGCGGCTCCTGTTCTCCCGCTCACTCTGCTCACTAGCATCCGGTTACATGGATGTTCTCTTAGCTTGAATGTGAGAGGGTTAAAATTACATTCCTTAGAAGCAATGTAAGACTCAAATCAGCCTTCCTCAGTGAGTTTAAATTGCGACGTGTCACTCCACTGTTCCCTTCTGACCCTATCAAGGTCACTCTGGTTTCCGGCACAAGCACGTGCAGGTATTCCACGCCGCACCCTCTTCAGTGTCTGAGCCTGTCTGTAACGTCCCTAGAAAAAGGCAGTGGTGGGTGTGGAATCCTTCTCAGAGGAGAGAGCTGTGGGCAGCACGCAGCCCAGCTGCCCGCTCCTCCCCCGGGGCGGGGTCCTGTGGCTTGGCCAGCTCCACATGACCACCTGACCGTGGCGAGAGAAGCAGGGGGCCGGGGACAGCCCCTCTGCCCAAAACACCTTCCTACCAGGACTGCCATGGAGCCCTCCCCAAGCCTTTGGGGCGCAGGGGCCCTGTACCCCGTCCCCCCTCGCCCCTCCCGGGTCCCCCTTGCACCAGCTGCCCCCTCCTTGGCCCACCCTTGCCCACGCTGCTGCCGGGATGCCGTGCACCCCCTGTGGGAGGGGCCCCTGGGCTGGGAGTGGCGTGCCTCAGTCCCCACCCTGCATTCGGGGTCCCTTCCTGCCCGGGGCACACTTCACGCTCCGGCAGCATGTGCTGCTCTCTTCCCAGTGGCCGGCAGGCAGCTCCCACCTCAGGCCTGCCCCTCTCGCCCCAGGCTCCCGCAGGGAGCACGCAGTGACCTTCCCCCCAGCCTGGGCAACCAGGCCTGCAGCACGGCAAGAGAAGCCCCGAGGACCTCGCGCTCCCTGAAAGCTGCATCCGCTTCCCTGTCTCTTTTCTAAAGGCTGAAACTATTCGTCTCTGAACCGCCGGTGTCAGCACGATTCGAGGTGCAGCAGGGGGCCTGATACCCCCGTTGCCGGGAGGGGCACACGTGGCGGGTCGGGTCTGAGCGCCCGAGACTCCGTGCCTCCGCCCCCCACCCTGCAAGGCGCCGCTGCCAGGCAGCAGATGGGGAGACCCTCGCCCAGGCCTGCGCAGGGCCCCACCGAAGTGCCAGAGGAAGAGGCCTGGGGGCACCGCAGGCCCGCACTGCCCCCTCACTTTATTTTTATGTGGAATCTGCCTCCCACTCTCTCAAGTGTCCCCTTTCCAAACATGAGATGTGTACAAGTAGCTGCCAGTTACGCCCCTGCAATCTTCACGTGAAATGGGCATTTGGGGCAGATGGACCGCGACAGTCTCTGCCCAGCCCAGCTGCCTTTCCCGGGGGCCTCGGCAGGGGAGAGGAGAGGAAGGAGCCCCGCCCTGCACTTGGAGAAGTGGACCGGCTTCCAGGCCTTCCACTGTGGCTGTGCTGCTGCTTAGCCGGCTCGGGCGCTGCTGGGCCCCTCGGTCCCCTGGGGTGCTGGTCGCCCCCAGCCCAGGCAGGCTGTGGGCGGCTGGGAAAACATGAAGGGGAGCCCAGGCACCCAGGAGGTTTCAGTGTTTGTTCTTTGTCTCATCCCGATCCACCAGTTGCCTTCGCAAACCTCTCCCATCCCCGAACCCCCCAGCCCCTCCCCCAGCACCCCATTCATTTAGTTCTGAGAGCACAACAACGAGGCCCTCATGGGCCTAAGGTGCTGGAGAATTTTGGGGTGACATAAGGGCAGGTGTTCACTTCAGAATCACGTACACCTGGGGCTGTTCCTGCCTCTGCCTCTCCTCCTCCCCACCTGTGCCCAGGACCTTGGGGAGGCCCCAGGTGATCACAGGTAACCACAGGTAACCACAAGGAAGGCGACATGACGGCAGAGGCAGGTGGGGAGACGACGCCATGCTCTGGCTTTGAAAATGGGATCAGCCTGAGCCGAGGAAACCAGGTGACCTCTGGAAGCTGGCCAGGCAAGGATGGCTTCTCCCTGTGAGCGTCCAGATGGGGTGCAACCCTCTGACCCTGACGTGCGTCAGACGAAGGGCCCCCAGAACTGTTCTTTTCAGCCACGGGGTTTGTGGTATGATCGACACCCACAGGTTCCAGGGGGCAGGTGGGCAGGTCCTCCAGCACCACCAGCAGCAACGACCATCAAGCGCCCACTCTGCCTGTTGGAAGTACCTGGAAATAGCTGCCCCCACTCCGTCCCCCTGCAGGCCCTTCCCTGGGGCCCTGGCACTGCCTGGGGCTCGGAAGGGGCTGCCATGACTGACACTGCCACTGGGAACCACTGCTGCCTTTCCCTAGGCATAGGTCCAGGAGAAAAGTGTGTGCGTGTGTGCATGCAGGCGTGCGTGTGTGCCTGCATGTGCATGTGTGTGCACATGTGTACACACATGTATATGTGCATGTGTGCCTGCATGTGCGTGTGTGCACATGTGTGCGTGTGTACATGGAGGGTGCTCCAAACTCAAACAACCAAACATGATGGTGCACAGCTCAGCCCCATTCAACTCCAGAGGCCCCAAGCTAGTGGGCCCAGGAGAAAGGCAGTTGCCATGGAGACTGGGACCTTGGCTGTGCTTGCTGTGTGTGCTCCCAACACCGCGCCCTCCGCCCCCCCCACCCCGGCAGACGAGGTGGCCCCAGGCACGAGCTCAGCTGGCAGCAGGAAGCGAGCTTCAGAGGGCAGAGAGGCGGTGGCTCACAGCCTCTGTGTGAAAGTCTCTGCCCCACTGCTGTAGCAGGGGCAGGGGGTGGCCAGGATGACCCCCAAGGCTGACGTTTGTGGGGCAGCCGTAAGCCCAGCGAGGGGACAAGGCGGTGCTCAGAAGGGTCAGCTTGGCGGCCGCGTCTCGGGGCTTCCGGAACTGTCCTGGCCACTGGGGTCGCGGCTGCCCAGCTTGGAGGGCCTGGTGCCTTCACTCTGCCCCGGGACCGAGCTGTGGCCCGAGCAAGGTGAGCAGGAAGGGTGCCTGCCCCTGGTGCCCTTGGCAGAGCCCCCAGGAGCTCATGGTCACAGGGCATTGGGACAGTCACGAGGCCACCAGGCAGGCCAGCTGGGTCAGAAGGCAGGTCAGTGTTGGCTCACACCCTGCTGGCAAGGCCTCTGGGGAAGTGCTCTGGTGGCATGGCAGGCCACGTGCAGGGCCCACTTCCCTGGGGGATGCCCGTGATGCTGTGGCCACTGTGCCACTCCCCAGAAGCTCACCACCCCAGAGCCCCACCAGCAGGGGCCACGGAGTGGGCAGGGGCACCCCCAGGGTGTGGGCGCTGGGCCCGTCACAGGCTGGGGCCAATGGCACAGTGGGGCAGGTCGGAAGGCCATGCTGGAGAAGGGTGGGGGGCTAAGCAGCTAGTGTTAGCAGGACCAACGGCACGGTGGGGCAGGAGGGGGCCCTGAGCCCTGGGTGAAGGAGCTGGGCCTAGTTAAGGGACAAGGCCCCCAGCCCAGGCAAGAGCTGCGGCTTGGACTAGAACTAACTCTGGGAATCCTAGTCCTTGGTTGTTTGCTCTTAACTTTTTGCCATGTGATATCATTTAGGCCAAAGAGACAGAAGAGGAAGTCTGCTGGAGGTGGGTGGGTAGGAGGCACCTTTTGGAAACCTTTTGGTGCAGTTGGGAGCCTTTCCCTTTTCCTGCCAGACTTGAATAGTGATGCAATGCCTGGAGCTGCAGCAGCTGTCTGGCATGAGGGGAAAGGCCAAGCGCTTTCAGAGACATTCCCACATCACGACCCAACATAAACAGATGCCCACTCTGAACTTCTTTTTATGTAAGCAAAATAAACTTCTGTCTGTCGAAATGACCATTTGTTGGATTTCCTGTTACTTAAGTCACTGATACAGTCCAGTGCAAGGAAATACAAGTTTGACTTTTTCCAAGAGGTGAAGAAATCCTAATAGGGCTTTTAAAACGAGCTAACAACAAAAAGAAGTATGCGCACACTGGAAATGATTGAACAGTCAGCAGCGTCCAGGTGGCGGGCCTCCCTCTCAGCAGTCCTGCTTCTGCAGTGAAATACCAGGAGGAAATTGCTGTTGACCCTGCCTGTTCTGCTTGTACAAACCCACGTGCAAACATATCGCTCTGGATGTGACTGTGTGTGCACACGGAGATTGACAGAAACAGCAAGAGAGACAGGCGCGTGTACATATTTAGCAGAGGTGCAGAGGTGGGCCATGCTGGGCCTCTCTGCGTGGCATCTTACGGTGGCGTCCTTGGCCTGATGAGAGCTATGCATTCCGGAGCTGGGCTTGGGGGAGGGACACAAGCAGGGGAACGGTGCTTTCAGACACTGAACTGGGCCTGGGGTCCCCGAGAGGTGCTGCCAGCGTCCTGGGAGCGGACTGTGCGGCCCCCCGGGCTCCATCAGTGCACAGTCGCCCTGCTCTTGGCCGTGACGAGGCCCTGGGAGCGCCCACGTCTCCTGCTGCCGAATGCCACGGTCTGGGCTCCCCAGAAGGCAGAACCGGAAGTGTGTCCTGGAGAGTTCTTATGGGCGGGTCCTGCTGAGAGGACAAAATGCTTCAGAGCCTACGCTGAGGGGTCCAGCCCCCACAGGGTGCGGGCGGGGTGTGGCGCAGGCAGCCCCTTGGGCTCCTCGGCTGTGGAGCAGAGGCGGAGGCACCGCCACAGCTCTTGGGAAAACGACAACTGACGGAAGTGAGGAGGGGTGACCATGCTGTCGCTGGCATGCCCGGGAGCCACAGCTGTGGAGAGCTGCCAGCAGGATTCACCAGGAACGCGTCACATGCTGTCCTTGGGGACTCTGCCAGCAGGAGAGCAGGGTGACCTGCAGCTCAGATGCTGCATGTGTGCAGCTGGGGGGACCCCAACTCCTGCCACGTGCTCAGCTCTGTGCCAGAGGGGCTTTACCCAAGTAGAAGGACCTCCCTGCAAAGTGCCCTCCCCACTTATGTCCTGCTGGAATTCTATCCCAGTTCAGAGCCCGGCTGTGATGCCACCTCCTCCAGGAAGCCTTCCTGGTCAGCCACCTCTCCAGGCCTGTTCTCCAGTCTCACCCCATTCTCTAACCCTCAGTGATGCTCTGGTAGAGCTGGCTGGCACTCTTTTGGGGCAGGGTCCTCAGAGCAGTATGGCCTCAGAGAGGGGGATGGCCTCGGGAGGCAGGATGGGGCCTCCCTGGACTGTGGTTCCTGGGGCGGGGCCAGCTGTCTCATCCACCTCTGTGCCCCCCACTGAGGACCAAGTGGGGGCCTGGCCTTGAGGCAGCCTCAGGAACTGCAGGAATGTGCGTCCTGCTGCAGGGGTGGTAGGGCTGGGGGTGGCAGGGGGAGCATTTTCGAGGCGGCAGGTGGTGGAGGCTGCTCCTTCATGGCCACCAGAGACAGCGTGGGTGCTCAGGGTACCTCCCAGAATCGTCCTGCCCCTGCTCTCTGGGACAGCTGCACTGGGGAGGGGCTAAGGGGCCCCGCGTCCCCAGGGCCTCTGATGAGGATGGCGGGATGCGCATTGGGGAAGAAGGGGCCTGCGAAGGGCAGGGCAGCTCGGGTGGGGGTTGCCAGTCACTCCATGGGGTCAGGCGAGTCAGGCAGCCCTGGCCTCTGCTCCCATCCTCGGCGGGGTTTTGGAGGCTGACGCGTCTCGGTCCTTGGCTGAAGGGTCTGTGCCCAACGTCAAAGCAGGCCACAGCCTCCGCTGCCCGGTCCCTCCTCTGGCCACCCATTGGGGGGGCTGGCTGCACCCTCCAGGTCACCCACCAAGGCCTGCCTGCACCGTGTCGGTGTGCAGGGCTCTGCAGAACATGGGTCCCTGCTCCAGCCTTGCACTTCACCACCACTGCATTATGTCTAGTCATCAACACTTCAGTTTAAATAAGTGGATTAGAAACTGGGGATAGCAGGTTGGGGGAGGGGAGGACGAGAGTGGCGTAGGGGGCCTTGGGTGGGCTCTCTGGAGCAGGGAACAGCACTGAAACATGGGAGTGGGGAGTCTGGGGGCAGAAGGGCCTATCCCAAACCTTGCTGATCACTGTCCTCCTTGGGGGCTCCTCAGCATCCCTGCATGGTGCTTTACACTGCTGGGCAGGGGTCTCCTGTGGCTGCTGGAGCCCCAGCTCAGGGAGAGGCCACCCGAAGCAGCCTGGGGTTGGCCCTGGGCCCCCACCACAGCACTTCCACCTCCAAGTCGCCCCTCTCCAAGTGCGGCCTCTCGGTAGAAGAGTAATAACCATTGGACGTGGTTCGTGGGGCCTGGCGCTGCCCTGGCAGGGGGCCCTGCACTCTTAGGGGAAGGGGCTGGGGCTCAGGGGGTCTGGTGGCCGTGCCCCCCAGCAGACCGGGGCTGGGCAGGAGCGTCCTGTCCGCCTCGGGGAAGAGCACTGAGAAACGGAGGCGCCAAGTGGGGCCTCGGGCTGCGGCCAGCCTGGCTGGGACTCCCGGGACCCAGCAGGATGGTCCTGAGCGCCCGTGTCTCCAGTTCCACCTCACCCCCACGGGGCCCGTCCTCCCGAGCTCCTGGACATGGGGCTGGCTAATGGGCAGGAAGGGGGACGCCTGCCAGCATGTCTGTTTCTGTTAGATGATGGGTGTGCTTTTAAAGTTACTTAGAAATATTTAGGGCTGTGCACCAGGGTAAGGAAAAAAGAAATCTTAGCAGGACAAAAAGATGGCAAGTGCTTTCTGCTGCCAGGAGTCCTTCGCTTCACCCCCACCTGCTGCCTCTGTTAAGACAAGGCTTGAGCATTATTCCTCCTGGGCAGCTCCTGACCCTCTCCCCGCACACCCACCTCTCAGGGCACACGGTGGGCCCCGGGCTGACCCCGCAGCACCCCTTCTCTGCCAGCAGGTCTCGGCCAGCCTGCCTGGCTCCTCTCAGCATCCCCAGCCCTCGACTCAGGGCTGGAAGTGGACCTCAGTAATGCCGAATGAGTAAGCGGGGGAACAAATGGATGGAGAGCTGGATGGAAGAAATGAAAGAGCAAACGGTCACCCCGCACGAAGGAACCTTACGAGGCACGTCATTACCGGTCCCCGCCCAGGACTCAGTGACTCTCAGCAGTTGCTGGTCTTTGTTCCTTGCTCAGAGCCATGCCTGTCTAATGCCACTGCAGATCTGCTCGCTGTGTGACGTTCACGGCAGGTGGGTGAACGAGTGCCAGGCTGCCAAGCTGACGCCAGGAGAGAAACGACAGTTTCAACCTCGGTGACAACCGCACAGCCCCCAGCACCCTGGCAGCAGTCACTCTGGGGGAAGCAGGAGCACACAGGCGAGCCCACTCCTCCTTCCAAGGCTTCACATCCCACCCCAAGGAAGATCCCTAAACAGCACGCTCTGCTCCTGACCTTCAGGAGACACAGAACAGAACCTCCCCAAACACTCCCACTGTGAAGAGACTGCTGGCTGTCCCTCCTTATCTTCTCTCCACTCCCCCCATGGGGACGGGCTCTGTGGCTGGACAGATGGCCACTCAAATCAGGCCATGTCCCCCATGGCCCTGGCAGCGAGGTGCTGCCATCAGGAGTTCTGGACACAGGCAAGGGGATATCAGCAGTTTCTGGATCCTGCCCTTAAAGGGAAGGGCCCCCCTGTCTGCCCCACCAGCTGGAGATGGGACATTGCAGGGAGCATTGGGGTTATGACACTCAGAGCAACCCCTAAGGAGGGGCAGCGGGTGAGGAGGAGCCCGAGGGCCGGGGTGTAGGGCAGAGTTGCCCAGAAAGAAAGAATCTCCAGTCCTGTTCAACCATCTGCGCCTCCGTTACACTCAGCAGAACCCAAACCCTAACCAATGCACCAGGCACACACACGCACACACACGCACGCACGCACATGCACGCACACTCACACGCTCACGCACACACACGCACACTCGCGCACACACGCTCACGCACACGCACACACGCTCACGCACACACACGCACACACACGCACACACACTCACTCAGCAGGCTCTTCACGTCTCCTCCATGGGAAGTTGTTAATTCTACAGAGCCTGGTCCTTCCAGGACCATTTGAAGAATAAGCTCATATTAACGCGTGTCCCCAACACCACAGTACAGGAAATCTTCAACGTCTTTGAAATTCGAAAAAGAATGTTGAGAGCAGTTCTTAGGAAACTGACGCAGTTCTTAGGAAACCGGGCAGTCCCATCACAGCCGCCAGCTGGTCCTTGTTCAGAGCTGGCCCCTTCCTCTTCGGCCTGGTCCCTGGGACATGTGCAGTCACACGCTGAGCCCAGCATCTGCGGGTGCTCCCAAGGGACGCCCCCAGGTTCTCACCCTGGGGGCCGGGCCCACACCAGCCTCAGGTTCTCCCCCAGGGCAGCCCGTGACCTTACCCAGTGGGTCTCGTCTTACGTCATCTCTCCCAAAGCCATCCTCATCCAGCGCGTTTCCTTGGCAACCAGCTGGGACATCTTAGAAGATGTGTCGGGCACAGGCCTCGGGCTGCAGGAGATGGGATGGAGCTGGGCAATGAGCCACAGCACAGCAGCTCTACGTGCCACCCTCCATCATGCTCCTACAGACATGTCACATATTTTAAAAGAACATGGATAAAAATAAGTCTCACCTTGACTGTGCCATGAGATTTACTTAGAGAGCAGACATGGCTATCTATTTTCAGAGACCGTCTATGGCTTCTAAAAGAAAATCCTTTAAGTCCTTACATTTTTCTCTGACAATCTCACTATGAGCTCAAATTTAAGCAGTCTCGTCTTCAAGTCCTGGATTGCTTCATATTGGACATCTTGAGTTCCACATTTTCTCCTACTTCCATCTTCTCTTTGGGAAAAAGTATTTAAAGAAGTTCACTGACCACTCTCCTGCTGGCCGTTGCCCACAAAGGCGCCGTGCATGAGGACGTTGCCTCCTCGCTATATTGAGCTGCATTCTGCTTCTTTAGTCCCTCTGCATGGGGGGAGGTTTGTTGTGAATCTGGTAGCTTTATTGCTCTGGATAACACACTTTTATTTTTATCTTGAATTGAATTTCAGTGAAGCTCAAGACAGAGATCTTTGTTCATCTATTAATTCATTCTTTCAACCACCTCGTATTTGCTCCTGGGTGCTGGGGTGACAGAGACGACCGAGAGGTGTCTGCACCTTGTGGACAGGCACTTAGGGAAACGGCCACAATCCCAAGGGCCTGGACGGCATTCCAGCTGAGGCCCCGAGGCGGCTCTGGCTGGGTTCCAGGCCCTTGGCGTTGGAAGGAGTGTAGGTGGGGGCACTCAGGCTGGGCCTGCTTCTCTTGACTTGCCTTCTCCACCTGCCCCTCCTGCCCTCTGCTCAGCCAGCTTGCCTTCCTTCTGCACCTCCAGCTGGAGTTCACTCCCCGCGCGGGCGTGCCATGTTCTCTGTGCCTCCAGATCAGATAGGAGGCAGAGCTTAAGAACTGCTTGCTAAATGCAGTGTTCCAAGAAGGCGGTGGGGCCGGCATTGCTAGCCTCTACTAGTAAACCAAGACCCTGCAACTCAAAGAGCTTTCTCACTTGCCCAGAATCCCATGTCTTGTTGGCAACAGCATCCCCAGCAGACCCCGTTCCCCTTCCCAGAAGGTAAGAGTCTTCTGGCTGCAAGAAACAGGAGCCCCAGCGAGCTGCGGCCTGAGGGCCGGCCATCCTGCCTGCATGTGGCCCAGACCCAGCAGCTCAGGGAACTGTCCAGGGCCTGGCAGCTCAGGGACACTGTCCAGGACTCAGGCTCTTCCTGCTGTCCACCGCCCTGGTCAGCCTGGAAGCACTGCCTCCCCATAGGGCCGAGAGACGGGGTCCCAGACCCAGATGCAGACACCCCAAAAGCCAGCATGGGGAGGAAGAGCCGTCCCAGAACCTGCTCCCCCTTCCCCCAACACCTGCACCCTGCAGACTCTTCTCAGGCCCCTTTTGGCCAGGAATGGGCATGTCTGAGAAACACATCACACAGGAAAGCATGCATTGTGGTTTTGGGCCAGAGAGGGACAGCTGTGGGGGTGGGTCACGGCATGGCTCCCGGGTGGTGGCCTTAGGCCTGCTGGAATGAGCCATGGTCCGTCCTCACGGGCATGCTCCGGCCACCACCCTTCCTAGCAATGCCCACGCCCCGCCCCGAAGGGTGGGCCCCGACAGTGCCCCCCACTGTGTCCACTCGTGCCCTAGAGGCCACTCCACCTGCGGGTGCAGACACAGGCCCCGCCGGCAGCAGCGCGGGTGGACAGCCCAGTGTGCCCTGGAGGTCACCTCGAGCCACCTCAGTCCTTGTTTGGTTTTGCTTTGCTTAAAGAGCAGAGGGAAGCAAGTGACCCAGACCCTCTTCTCTGCACGGCAGAGCCCAGGCACTTAGCAGTGCACCCTCGAGGGGGGCAAGGGCCCAACAGTGGGGCCAGGCACCGAGGTGGGCATGGCGTGGCCCCCGTACCATCCTCGTGCCTCGGTGTCCCTACTTGTAAACCGGGGGTGGGGTCAGCACATCCCTCCCTATGGCCTTGTGAAGACTAAGAAGTTAACATGCTGCCAACTCCTGGCACAGGGCATGCTCCTCTCCCGTCAGCTCTCAGGATCAGCCATCTGTCCATCTGTCCAGCTGGCCATCCCTTGGTTTAGTCCAGAGAGGACTCGAGGTGCCTGGTTTCGAGGGAATTTAGCTGAAAGGTCAAACCCAGGCCCTGCCCCTCCACTGCAGGGGTGACGGTCCCTGTCACCGGCAGAAGCCTGGGGACAGTGCAGGGGCCGCCCTGGTCATCCTGTGGGGTGGCTGCGCCATGCCCCCCCCCAGCTCCAGCCTGGACGCCCATGGGGCCCTAGGGCCCCTCTCCCGAGGGCCGTGCAGCTTCGGCCTGGGCGCTCTGGGAGGGGATGACACTGCACTGCTGCCCTCACCAGTGCCCTTCCTCCCACCCAGGCCGGGCACAGTGGTGGCACAGGAGTTGCAGGCAAAGGCCGGGGGCTGTCAGCCTGGACAGAGCCAAAAGGTCTCGGGCAGAGGGTGGCTTGGCAGCCATGTGGCCCCAGAAATCAGGCAGTCTCCTTTGTGCAGCTGCTGTTACCACGCACCGTCCCTGGCAGGCGAGCAAGGGGGTCGGGGCCTCTGACGGGTCCTCCGACAGCGGCGGAGCCTGGACAGACAGCTCCCAACCGACCTGCCCAGCCCTGGCGGCAACCACGGGCGCAAGGCGGCAAGTGTGACCCACGGCCACACTCTCCGCGGTTGCAGCTGCTCCACCTGGAGGCTTGGGGTGCCCCAGCGCTTCTCTGTCACTGTCGAGAGCCAACCCAGCCTGAAATGATGCCGCGGACCGCGTCACCTCCCGTGTCTGCGCTGTTTGGTCGCCCACAGAAGCACGACTAAGCACCTGGAGCTTCTTCCAGAAACCGTGGGAGCTGCTGTGACAAGGCAGCCCATTTGCCCACATGGAGCGCTCGCGTCTTTAATTTCAGGGGGAAGCGATTTCTCAGGAGAGACAGGCGTGGCCTCTTGCGTGGGAGCTGACCGCGGGGGACGCATAGCGTGGTGAGGTGAGGACCCGGTTCTTTCCTGGCGAGTCGCCCCTGCACCTCTGCGGGCAGAGCGGTCACGAGGCTTAAGGGCTGCTCCCTAAGTCCGTGGGTGGCTGGAGCGGGCAGCACCACCAGGAGGGAGCCAGGGGCATGATGGCAGGACGGCCTGGCCTGCCCTGCATGGTGGGGAGGGGCTGGCCTAACCCACGGCCCCCCAGGAAAGGCAGAGATGTGGCCAGCGGACAAGCCCCCTCTCAGGGCCTCCCCCTGCTCCTCCCACTCCCCGCCCACTGAGCCCCATGAGCCTGCACCCCGTCCCCTGGACCCCAGCCCAGCTTCAACAGCCTCACTGACTCAGGAGCCCGGCCCTGGTCACTCCGCTCTTCCCCCTCCAGAGCACTCGAGGACCTAAGGCCCACCTTGGCCACAGCGTCGTCTGCTGGGATTGCTCTTCAGGTGTCTCACTTTCCAGCCTACAGATGCACCTGCTGTGCCCGACCCAACCGACTTCCTGTGCGTCCTTCTTGTTGCCATCCTGTAGGAATCCATCCCGGCGGCGGCAAACCCTCTCTGTTTCAAAGCATCTTAAAATCTTCCATGAAGATTTTTATATGGACATTCCGAGGCTAGAACATCTGCACCTGTCCTGGGGCCGATATCACGTCACTCTCTATCTGATCTTTTAGTTAATCACACAGAGGGTCATAGTTTCTAGCTGATGTCCCCTGCTGACCCCAACTTCACATCCCCCACGGCTCCTGGTAAAGACGTGCTCTCAGGCGCCCTTCCGCAGTTTGTCCACCGTGCGTGGCTGCGAGTCCTTCTCTGGATTACTGCCCACAAAGTGGGTCCCCTAAGGTGGGGCTGATGGGGCCCCAGGACCCCTAGACACAGATCAGACCTATTTGGGGCTGAGCTTCCCATCTCTCTCCCAGATGAGGTGGGGCTGGATTTCACCTGGGAGGGGAGAAGCGGACTGAGAGCTCACGCCACAGGGGACGAGGGTCCACAGGGGACCAAGAGTCCACGGGGACCGAGAGTCCACGGGGGACCAGAGTCCACGGGGGACCGAGAGACCACGGGGGACCGAGAGTCCACGGGGGACCAGAGTCCACAGGGGACCAAGAGTCCACGAGGGACGAGAGTCCGTGGGGACCGAGAGTCCACGGGGGACGAGAGTCCGTGGGGACTGAGAGTCCGCGGGGGACCGAGAGTCCGCGGGGGACGAGAGTCCGTGGGGGACGAGAGTCCACGGGGGACCGAGAGTCCACGAGGGACGAGAGTCCACAGGGGACCGAGAGTCCACGGGGGACCGAGAGTCCAGGGGGGACGAGAGTCCGCGGGGACCGAGAGTCCATGGGGGACGAGAGTCCACGGGGGACCGAGAGTCCAGGGGGGACGAGAGTCCACGGGGACCGAGAGTCCAGGGGGACGAGAGTCCACGGGGGACCGAGAGTCCGCGGGGGACGAGAGCCCACGGGGGACGAGAGCCCACGGGGGACGGAGAGTCCGCGGGGGACCGAGAGTCCGCGGGGGACGAGAGCCCGCGGGGGATGAGAGCCTGCGGGGGACGAGAGTCCACAGGATCCTGTCCCCGGCAAGGCTGCTGGCGTCAGGAAGGTGGGCCCAGAGGCTCCACTGAAAGCTCTCATGGAGAGATGCTCGGTGGCCCAAGAAGCTGTCCGCGTGGAGACCCGAGAGAAAAGAACCAGTGGTGCAGGGTGCTTTCTTCCAGAGGGCACTCGGTCATCCCCGGAGAGGAGAGAGGACCTGCTTCCATCCAGGCGAGGCCACCAGCCCCATCTGAGACCCAAGCCCACATCACATGTCTCAAACAGTCAGGAAAACCCCGTGATGAAAACCAACTTTATATTTACTGATCCAAGACACAATTCGCTATCCTCAAGTCCAGTTCTGCCATGGGAACAGGATGTGCCTTTTGGGCTCTATTTCCAATTAGAAATGGGTTACCCTTTGAACCACCAGCTGTAGAGAACAACGAAGAGGAGAACAGTAGGTCCTTCATTTTTAAAACCCGTGATAAGGCTGGAGTGGACATACTCACCCCAGTGGATGTAAGTAACTAGAGCAATTAAGAAATGGTGTCACCTTGGGCAGCCCTTCCCCCATTCAGGGTATCAGTTTCCTCGTTGGTAAAATGGGGACAGGGTGAAGCGGATGGAGCAAGAGACTTCTAAAGAGTTCTTTCCAATCTTATGTTGGGGACAAAGAAATGGAGGCATCACCTGAGACACTCCTTTGGGATTCCATAACTGCCATAAGCCTTGCTGTCCCGTGAACTGGCAACCTGCTCTACAATGGGGAAGCAAAGTCCCAAAGTGTGGAAGCCACCCAAACCATTTCACACCCCACAAGACCGGGTAAGGCTCACTCCTCACCCCTCTGGGGTAAGGACTTCTCAAGACACACCACCACCTGGCTCTGCCCGGAGACTCTCACTGTAACGAAACGCCTTTTTGAGCCTCATATGGGAGACTGATTTCCTGGAACTGTAACGTTGTTTTCACCTCCTCCTTGAGATTTCAGACCCCAGCTCTTGTTTTCCACATTAATTCAGGCTGAAGTGCAGCCTCAACCATGTTGGCAAACATTCCAAATAGAAATGAGTTCCCAGGTTCTCACTAAAAATTGCAACATCCTCGCCAGCTCAATCTGGATGACATTTTGGATCTTATGTAATGTCTATTTCCCAAGGAATTAAAACGCTTCTGTGTATAGCTCTGCCCAACAAATTTTTAATAAAGCCGACTCCTAATTACCTATTATCAACATGTAGAATCTGAATCCCTGAAAATCAATCAGCAGAATGTCTTTTTTTAGGCAAGAGTTGTATTTTCAAAATGGATTTGAATCAGATGTGGAGAAGAGATGATAGCCATCGCTGTCACAATTGCTTCTGATACAGCATTTGGCGGTGAGCCAGCCCTCGGTGCCCAGCCTGGCAGCCTGGGTGCTTGGCGGCCGGGAACCCTCCATGTCCAGGTCCCTAAGACCAAGCCGCCCCCGAGCAGCCTCACCCAGGCAGGACCACGCACAATCCACAAAGCACTTTCCTTTCTCCACCTTCTTGTCGCCATAACAGCTTGGCTCAGAGGATTCTCCCTGCTTTACTGCTTGGAAACTTGTTTATTCAACAAGCCTCTAAGTCTAAATGACTCTCCCACCTTCATGGAGCTAGCGCAGGTAGAGCCAGGTCCACATTCGGCTCTTCTTGTTAAAACGCACTGCATTTACCCGTATTCGGGTAAAACTGCTGTCTGTGGCAGTACCAGGCTCTAGGAAGTGAGGAGGGGCTTTACCAAGAGAAGGTGAGAGAAGCTTGCTAAATTTTGTTGTAAACACAGAAGGGCCTTGTTAAAAGGGGGCCCAAATAAGGTCACGGGAAAAGAGGGGCTTTTGGAGTTGGGGAGCTCAAGGGAGGCTTATTGAGGGAGAAGCTTTTGCTGGTGGCTAGGATTTGGAAGGATGGCTAGGCTTTGACGCATTCTGCTTCCCAACAAAATAGATCAGAGAAACTCTCAGATATCTGCTCCCAAATAAAGCTGAAGACCTCAGGAAGCACAGAACGTGGAGAGAATGCTGGCTGGCCGAAGACCCCAGTGTTGTCTCTGCGGTCCACTCAGTAATCTCGACAAGGTCTCCAGACTCTTCTAGCCCCTGGAGCTGCTGCCTCCAGAGCCTGGTTCTCGGGCCACGGTGAGTCAGGAGTGCTGAGGGCTAGAGGAGGCACTTGACAGTGATAAGAAAGGAAGAGAATAAAGCCACGGGAGAGAGACAAGAGGGCGAGAGAGGGGCAGGAAAGAGGGGGCCTGCGGCGGGAGCCCCTGGAGTGCACGAGCTTTCTCTTCAGTAGGCTATTCAACGGGCTATTGCAGCAGGACTGCCAAGAGGTGTTCTGTTTGGTTCTTTGTTTGGGTTTATTTATTCATTTTAAACTAACAGACTCAAGCTGATGGGCTTCCTATTGAGATCATGCACAGGGCTTGAAGACACAACAGTTATGTTTTAATCCAGCTTTTGTGATTCTAGTCAATGAGATTTCTGAGTTTCCAGACAGAATGACAGTCCGTTAGGTCCAAGCCCCTGCTTGGATCAGCTTCATGTCAGCTCCCCACAAACCAACCCTGAGCTCCCCTGCCCAGCGGTTTCTGGTTCTAATATATATATAAGCCCCCCAGGCAAGCAACAGACCAGGTGCTGCCTAAGGGCAGCGGCTTTTCTCAGTGCACTCACTAGAGAGCGAGGAGAATGGACGAGAAGCAGAATCACAGCTTCCGTCTCGGGGATCCCCCGTTTGCATCAGCATGGAACTCTAGACAAATGAAAACTCAAGTAATGGGCCCTGTATGAACAAGGAAAGTATCGTCTATAAACTGAAAGCAGATTTAATGAAGTGCAGATTAGAAACATATGATTATTCTTATGCCAAGTAAATTTTTATTGGAAAGTTTAGTTTAGAAGGGATTTTTTTCTTCATTCATCTTAGTGTAAATTAAGATCTAATAATTCTGCTATCATGGAACCTGGAATGTTTTCCATGTGATCATCCCATTTTTGCAGTACCACTTGTTGAATTTTTGTCTGGTTGGTTGGTTTTTGTTTGTTTTGCTTGTTTGCTTTTTGTTTTTGTTTTTGGGAAGTGCATGGTCCAGGAATCAAATATAATGACATTTATTTTTATTTTGCTTTAAGACGTGTCCCTAGGCAGTTATGTCAATAACATAATGTCAATGGTATTTGACATAACTTGTATTTCCAAAGCCTTGCGTCTAGAAATATTTGTCTAGAAAATTTCATATAGAATGGAACTCTACCTGTAGAGTGTGTTGTAAAATAAAGATGGTTTTGTGAAGTGAAAAGATTATCCAAAAATAAGATGACACACCTTGCCCTCAAGGCTCTGACTTCCTGAGGGCAGTGCCCAGGACAGAGCCTGTCCCACCAAAAGCACAAAGAAAAGGTGTTAGAATGAATGAATGAGTGTATGGATGAATGAGCCCACGCTTGGGTGGAGAAGCTGGAAATGCATCTTCTGATGACCAGACTACAGAAGCTCTTGAGGAAATTACCACCTGGGGGGACATGGAATGGCTCTTTCATTACATGAAATATGTTGATTCAGGGATGATCGGATTGGACTCTAGGACCCCCTGCCCGGCTCAGGTGCACCTCTCCGTTGCATCCTCTCAGAAGGATTCTCTGCCCAGCAGAATCGCTCTCTTCATCTGTAGAGTGGTGAGAAGTGGGGCTGAGGTGAGGTTGTCTCTTCTCCAACGGGGGCAAGTGAAGCCCAGGCACCTGCTGACCAGCAGAGGTTGGATAAAGAAGGCCTTGGGGCCCAGATTTTGTCCCGTCTGCCAGCAGCGAGCCCTGGAAGGCCTTGGCTCGGGAGACACAGTGCTTCGTGTCTCGGAGTCTACCATGGACTGGAGTGGCAGAGCTGCCCGTGGGCGACCTGCCGTGGCCCCAGCCATAGCATCTGGTGGACGGCTCTGCCCGATGAGGGAGTCTTTTCCTCTTTAACCTTGACGAAACGCATGTCCTTCTCTGTCCACCAGTCGGTGTTGCTGCTGGGTCTGACATGAGAAGGAAAACCTATTTTCCATCTTGACTCTGTGAGAGTAAATAAGTAGACCATCAGGCATGATGGCAAACAATTCTGCTATCGTAGCAAACCATTTGAGATTTCATTCTTCCATTTAAGACTCAGCATGTGAGGTAACGGGAAACTGAAATTCGGAGAAGTGAGAACCAGAAGACATGGCACAGCTGATTTACTCTCAGCTCTGGCCAATTCCAACCCCCAGGACTTTACAACTAACCCTGCAACTGCCTTGTCAACTCAATCCGAGCCCGTCTAAATGGCTCCTAATGAAAATAACCTCTACAGTCAAATCCCAAACACCAGCACCTGTTCAGGGCCCTTTGCCGGCTCTACCAGGTGTGCTTCTTGCTCCTTTGGCTTCAGATGTCATTGTGGCCACTCAAGATGGGGACCACATCAGGCTGCCCCAGAGGGGGCCTGGGCAGGGACATGTCTCCCTCACACAGCTGCTTGCTCCCCCAGCGCCAGTTTTCTCTTAAAGCTGTGGTTGTGTCTCTGACAACTCAGCTATTCCTGCACACTCTGCACCCTAACTTGTGATTTCACTTTGGCAAACACTAGGATTGCTGGAAACAGAAGTTCCCGCAGTGGGTTGGGGAGAATCACGTAGGTGGTTCTGGTGACAAATGCAAAAGTTTCCTTCCCAGGCCACTGGCATAGGCCGTGGCAAGCATGGTGGGTCATGTGCCATAACTTCTGTGGTCAGAGACAAGAAATGCCGCCCTCGGACCCCAGAAAGGAAAAGGTGCCAAGCTAGAAAAACGTGGAGCACAATGCCTACTCGGAGACATTTCATCTTCTCAAAGGCCAAAGCGAAATGCCCCTCCATGCCGCATCGGCACAGCGCTTCCATCCCGTTCTCGGCACCCTCAGCCCCGCTCGGGCTCCCAGCCACCCGCACCTCCTGGGTTCTGCGCCTCTGCCACGCAGCTCTGGACCTGGATGGCTCGGCAGGTGCTCAGAATTCCGCCCACCCTGGGGCGCACGGCCGAGTATGCTCTGGGGGGGTCCATGCCTGAGAAGGCAAAGCCGGATCCCGGCGCGCTCCAGCGGGCTGCGTGGAGGGGGTGGCGTGGCAGGGGGGTACGCGAAGTCGGGACACTGGGAGAGCTGCCTCTTCCCCTGGCCCTGTCTCCTCCTCTGGAAACCGGACCCGGCCTCAGCGTCCGGCACACCCACGCTGTGCAAGGGAGCCCCTCGGCAGACACCTCCCACAGACACGCGCATCTCCCGGCCACCGCATGACGGTTCCCCCAGCCTCCCGCTTCTCCTCGGGCCCCTGAAGGGCCGCCCCGTCGTGTGGGGCCGTGGGGAGAACACGGGGCCTGCGCTGGGCCCTGCCTGGTCCCTACCAGCTGCAGGTACTCTGCGTACCCACCGAAGGGGCCCCCAGGGCGGGGGATCAGCGCAGAGCGCCATGCCCTTAGGTCGGTCCTGTGCTACCTGGTTTTCCTGAGCCTCCTTTTAGACAGTTTACGACGGAGCTGGTAAGGGAGTTTCTGCACACTCGGGACTCGTGGCTGCTGGCCTTGCAGGGCCTGTCCTGTGACCTGCCCCCACGCCCTCGCCGGCACAGAGGTGGCTCTCCTAGAGGCTGGGCCGGGCTGGCCAACAGCAGTAGATGCTCCAGGAGGACCTCCCTGAGGCGGTGTCTCCATCTACACATCAGGGGCGGGCGGGGTGCTGAGGAGGGCCCAGCGCTGGGCGAGGGTCGCGGCCCGCTCCCCCTCCACGTCCCCCTCCTACCCCCCAGAACCGCCCCCTCCCCGGGCGCCGCTGGTGGGGGAAGACGCGGGCCCTTTTCCGGCAGCAGTTGGGGGGGGGCAGGTGGAGCATCTCCACGCCCTGCCCGAGGTTGGGGTCACGCAGCTGGGCACCCATGGGCTGCATAGGGCATGCACTCCCTGCATCCCCACTCAGAGGCAAACCCTCACGTTGAAGCATCGCCAGGAGCGAGGCACACAGGACGCTCTGAACAAGGGTGGCAGCCCTCACGACCGCTGCGGCGGGGACGCAGCCCCAACCCTGGGCCCGCCCGCCAGCCTAGGACCTGACCCCCCTCCCCTCTGTGGCCTGGCATCCAGCCAGCAGCAGACACCCGCCCCAGCGCTTCTGCTTCAGAGGGTCTCCATGCTCACAGTGACTGACTCGGAGCTTCCGGAACATGCCAGCCACAGGACAGCACGGCACAGGCAGCTGTGTGTGCACCTTTCTACACAGGTGGAAGGGGCGGTTCCGTTCACCCCTAAGGACGACAGGTGCAGGCACCGCGTGGGGCGCGCTGCTGCATTCCCAGCAGGCATGGGGGCCCTACGCAGCGCCCCGCCTTTGGCTGTTTCGAGGGCCGTTAGCGCCCTCTCAGATCGCAGCTGGACTTTGACAGGGATCGCCACCCGGGCAGGTGGGTGAGCCCTTTCCATACAGGCCTCTTCCCCACCCGAGGCTACCCTCCGTCCAGCTCATCAACTTCCTCGCTTCCCTTTGTGTGGGATTTTATTGCGTCTGTTTGCAGTCCCATCCAATACATTTATGTTTCCTTTGTGCTTAATTCAGAATCTTTGCAGCCTAACTCTTGGCACTTAACGTTTTATGGTTGCTATAGTACAAAGGTTTTGACGGCTGTACAACATTTTATTGTGTGACTATGCCGGTTTATTTCTACTCTCCCTTTGATGGGCACTTGGGCCATTTCCAGGTTCAGCCGTTGTGAGCGGAGCAGCTAGAAGTATTCACGTGTATGACCCTTCTAGCAGGAGTGGAGTTGCTGGGTCACGGGGTGTGTGAGAAGTTCAACTTGAGGAGACTTTTCACACAGCCACCAGATACATGTGCATCTGGATGACCATTACAATCATATGATAAAATAAGTATTTTCTAACTTGAATTTTAGTCAGAAAAAGCTCAAAGAAAAATGATTTCTTCTGCAAGCATAACTTTATATATTTAAACACAAAACGGAATTTGGATCATGCCAACTCTAGAACCCATGTGACCTGAAAACTGGACAGACAAGAACAATGCTGCACACGTGCGGCCCAGGAAAGCATGGCGTCTAAACTGGACGACATGCTGAATGAAGGGCACCCACCGGTACTGAGGCCCAGATGTGTGTCCAGCCCATGCAGATGGGCTGCGGGGGAATGTGAGCTCTTATATGCAAGGAAGAGGGCGTTTCGTGGGCAGAGGGCCCTCCAGGACTCCCTAGTCTCCCAAGCCAGAGGGGCGGACAACGAGGCAGACACCGCTGTCACTCGCAGCGGTTCCAGTAGCAGCAGCAGCAGCAGCAGCAAAGACGACGCGCTGAGATGTGCCTAGTTCTTCCACCAGGCGCTGTCATCCCTGAACCCTACTCAGTGCTTTGATTGGCTCTTGTGGTTCAGAAACTGCTCAACTTCTCTTGGGAACAAGATTCACACATCTGCATTTTGGCTACGTAGAGTGAGAATTCCATCCTCAGCTACATTTCATGAAGAAAACTTTTTCTGGCCAGAAAAACAGGTGGAAACACACCCTACCTTCACGTAGAGCTGCTGGAATTCCTCGAGGTTCAGCCTTCCACTCGGGCAGTCCTTGAGGAAGCCTTTGTACCACTGCTTGAGCTCGTGCTCATTGAACTCGGTGCTCTTTACCAGGTCCTCCAGCACCTCCGGGGCCAGCTTGCTGGTCTGCTTCCCCATCCTGCCTGGAGAAGAGCAAACGGACACAGTCAGCACCACAGTGCGGCCCTGCCAGCCATCAGGAGCCGAGCCGGCCCCACGAGTGGCACCCTACAGGGTCTCATCCATCTCCCAGGCCTGCCTCCTTCTTGGAATTCGGGAAGATAGGTGGCTTCCTCAGACCCGCTGTCCCACTCTCGTCCTACACCCCACAGGGCTGAAGGCAGGGGCTCAGTGAGGTGTCTGCACACTAGAGCTCTCCGCACGCTGTGCACCGTAGGCAAGAGGGAGAAGCCAGGTGTCCCCCGTAGGGGAGAACGCGCCGCCTGCCTGCGAGGGCATGTTATGCAGCTGTGCAGAGGAGCGAAGCCCTGGTACACGTGCCAACACAGGGGAACCCCGAGGACATGATGTCGAATGAAAGAAGCAAGGCACAAAGACAAATGCTGCATGACGTCACTGATATGAAATAGATAAGTCAATTCCCAGAATCAGATACTGGGATGCAGCTTACCAAGCACCGACCTGGGGACAGAACTGGGGTGCTAATGCTTACTTGGTACAGAACTTCTGTATGGGATCAAAGAAAAGTTTCTTGGGATGGTGGTGGTAGTAGTACAACATTGTGCATGTACTTTACACCACTGAATTATCTATTTGAATACAGCAAAAAGGGGGAATTTTTAGGATATATTTATGTTACTAGAATAAGCATTTATGTTTTTTAAAAAACAAGCGCTGTACAACACAAAAAGTGACCAATAATGGAAACTATGGGCTGGAGTTAATAGTATAATTATAATAATGTTGTTTCCTGCATTCTAACAAAGGTACCGTGCTAATGCAAAGGGTAAATGATAGGAAACACTGTCTGTGTGAGGAGGGGTATATGGGAACTCTGTTATTTTCTGCATGATTTTGCTGTAAGCATACAATGTCTCTAACACAAACAAACAAGCATGGGCTCCTGTGACAGTTCAAAATGGCAGAGCTTATCCTACTGCCTCATCTTGTCACATTCACGTGGCCTTGACTCCTGCAGTGAGGCATCACCCCACTTTATGCTGCTGGCGTAAAGGAAGCAGAGGCCGTCCCTCGACGCCTCCTCTGGGTTACAGATCGTTGGCCCAGCTGCCCCAGTGCCTGAATCCATGTTGAGTTTGCAGAGATGTTAAATTAGATTATTGACAAGAATAATAAGAAGGTTTTATAGTCAAATGCTCAGAAAATGGCTTCGAAAATCTGATCAGCAATGGCAGAAGTCTCAGCTGGTCTAGTTCTAAGGTTGCAGCTTTTTTTTTTTTCAAATGAAAACATCTGGTTCTTACATTTATTCTCTTTTTCTCCTCTCATTTTCAGAGATTTCCTACAATGCCTTCAAAATTGGCAACTCTTGGTGGCTTTTTCTAGGGATTGGCTGACATAATTCTACGCTGTTTATGGTTTACTGATCTACATTTATTAATGATGAAAAATAAAAACAAAAAAACAGTGGAAAAATTTACATTGCCTACGTTGATTACGGGCCAGGCTGTGTGGCCACTGCTGGGGTAAGAACAGAGCACAAGTTTTGGAGTCACTCTTGATTTTTACTCCCTGTTCGGCCATTTGCTCCAAATGTTACCTACTTAGGGTCATATTAACTAACCTCTTTATGCTTCAGTTTCTTCATTGATAAAGCAGACTTAATAACAGAACTAGTAAGAAATAAGTAAACAAAGACCAAAAGAACACTCTAACAAAAAAATAGTTGTAGTACCACTGTGGGGAAATTAAGGATTTAAAAAAATTTTTCCCTTACTGTCTTGTATTATAAATATTAAAAACAAAAGAATTAAAACAAAAACAAAGTAACCACAGACTGGTTAAAGAAGTCAAGTTAAACTCGAATAAGTGAAGGATCCCCAGAATGAGGAAAGTGCCAGAAGACGTTTAAAATGCTCTTAGAGGAGAAAGAACTAAGTTTTGAAGAACTTACTCACGTCCTGCAACGTGCTCGAGACACAAATTCTCTCCCAGGCTGTACGCAGGTCTAAACCTGCAGAGCGGAGGAGGGCTAACCTCGTCCCAGACCTCACTTTTACTGCTGTTTGTTTTACCTTCTCTTTCAAAGGATTCCACGCCCTTGTCAGTAACTCGCCCTGACCCTGAACAATTCTTTCCCTGTAATGGAACCGACCACCCCTGCCACGTGGAGGGAACGCGTCCTCCTGGGCCGCAGTCCGGCCGCGCACAGAAGAGTCGCAGGCTCCGGAAAGGTGCAAGAGCCGCGTCTGCTCCAGCAGAGGCCCCGGGACCAGCAGCTGTTCCCTTCTCCAGACAACTTCTCCACCTGTTTTTGCTCTTAATTTCAAGTTCCTCGATCCTTTTAGCCAACTGTGGCTTAATTATAAGTTACTGAAGGATTTCACAGCTCGATATGGCAATCAAGTGGGTACTCAGGTGTCAGGTTTAATTAATCCGGGTGAGAAAACTAATTAAAGGGCCTTCTCTTTAATCAAAAGACGCATTCCCAGGCGCTCAGTAGTTCCTTGTTCTTTTCCCGTGAAGTTCTTACGGACTCTCCTAGCGGTCACGGCCGCGGCCGCGGGGCTGGCCTTGGGGTGGGCGCCGTTCCCAGCACGCCCCGCCCTTTCCGTCTGACCCGCCGGGGCCCGCCGGGGCCGCGTCACCTCTCAGCCGGCGGGGCCGTGGGAGGGGCCGAGGCCCGGAGGCCCGGAAGAGCTGCGCCAGAGCCCGGGCGAGAGGCGCCGGCCACCTGCCCGGCTGGGTGTGGCAGAGACGCAGCTCTACCAACCCACAGGCTGGAGAAGACGTCTGTGTTCAGGGCGGGAAAACCTCCTTCAAAACCACCACCACCCCCAGCGCCTTCAGAAGCTCCGCCACGCGTCAGCTTCTCGGCTGGGCAGGCTGGGGAGCTCCGCGGAGCCCCGGGGCGCCTTCACCTTCCCCGCTGTGCTCCTCCCCAAGGCCCGGCCAAGGCCGACAGCCACCGTCTGGGGACTGGGCTGCGGAACTGCTTCCGGGCTACGGGTCACGGCTGGCATCGGCCCTCAGGGGAGCCGCAAGAGAACTGCTTCCGGGCTACGGGTCACGGCTGGCATCGGCCCTCAGGGGAGCCGCAAGAGAACTGCTTCCGGGCTACGGGTCACGGCTGGCATCAGCCCTCAGGGGAGCCCCACACAGAGCCCGGTGCTGCGCCGTCCCCTTGCCGCCCCGACGCCATCCCACCCTGGAACCTGCCGCCGCGGGAGGCGCCTGAGGGGCCGGATCGCCGTCTGCCCCTCCCGAAGGCCCTCGCTGGCTCCCGGGTCTGCAGCTGCAGCCCACCTCCTCAGCCACGCAAGTCGCAGGCGGGCGGCCCCTCCCCCGGCGCCCCTTTCCTCCATCGACGATGCCCGGTCCTGGGCTTGCTGGCTTTCCCACCTTCTTGGCCTCGCAGAGGCTGCCTCCCCCTTTGTCTGGCCGGCAGCTCTCTTCCCTCCCCCGCCTCGTCCCCGCTCACACGCCGCCGCCTCCAGGAAGCCCGCACGGACTGGGCAGACTCCCGAGACGTTGACCTTGTAAAGAAGGATTTTATAAAGCTTAACAGTAGCTAATTTTTCTTGCTTAACTTAGCTATTTACATATATTTTAGCTTCGGAATGATAGAAATATCCAGCAAAAGCATTTGTGTCATTTTATATTCACTGCTATGCATTTGGTGTGAGTTAAGAATTGTAAAGAAAAGAGTTATGGGCCCCATCAGGCTAAGAAAAACAACCCGGGACTTCCCAGGAGCGGTTATCTGCTGCCTTGGTTATGCAAGGTTGTAACTGCCGGAGGAAGTTTATCTAAGAATGCAACTGAGAAGGTTGAGTAAGGGAGTTTTGCACAACGAGACAGCTGCTTCTTGCATGAAGCAGCTCCCATGACTCATGCGCGAAAAATGTTTGTTATCTGCTTCTTGCATGAAGCAGCACCTGTGACCCATGCTCGACCCTCACCCCCTCCTCCTATCCCTTAAAAGCTTCTCCAAACCCAGGCTCGGGGCTCTCTGTTCCTGCGTGTTCAGTGAGCCCCACGCATGTGTGGTAAATAAACCCCTTGTGTGTTGCATGAGAGAACGTCTCTTGGAGTCCTCCTTTGCATGGCAAAACTCTCAAATTCTTACAACCTGGTTGTGTACAAAGTCCGGTGACCGTTATCTGTTTCTCTCCTGGAGTCACAGCCTCCTGGGACAGAGCAGTCGTTGTGTATCTTCGTATCACTGGTACCTGCCCTGGGGCCTGGTTCCATCCTGCTGCTCAACAAACATTTTTTAGAGACACAGAGGCCGTGAAGTGTCCCGCGAGGAGCCACGGCCCCGTCAGCAGGGGGTGGCGTTTGAAATGTCTCCCCCAGGGAAAATCGACTCGTCACGCTCTCTGTGAGGAGGGGTGCCGTCCTCTGTGCACACGTCACATGCGGGCAGCAGCGGGGGCCACAGCGCTCCTGGAGCCCGTCTGCCCAGCGCCCTATGGTGGGCCGGGCTCGTCCCTCTCAGCAGGCTCGGGGGTGCCGCAGCACCTGGTCACGGAAGGACGGTGTTGGGGGAGGACGCACCCTGCACGCCTCTCCCGCCGTGGGTGCCACGCCAGGGCCAACAGCACCCTTCCTTACGGGGCCGGGGTGACAGAGACGAAGAACAACGGTGACACTTCCGGCCTCCCCAGTGAGGCCCCACGACGTGGTGTGGAGGGGCTGCGCCCGGCCCTGCCTTGACCCTCCTCTGTGATCCCGGGAAAGCGCCCCTTCCCTGCCACTCGGGCTCCTGGACCGTCAGTGAGGGGACCAGGCCGTGTCTGAGGGCTTCCAGCTCTACCACTCACTTCACTGCGAGACACTTTTCATAAATATGACGCTGTGAGTCACGACTCTGAACTGGCTTGACTCAGGGGCAGCAGCGGTGGCTGTGGATGCTCTGCCTGGGGACCTCCAGGACCTGAAAGTTTCCTCCCCAAGAAGGAGGTGACAGAAACCCGGGTGCATCCTTTCAAGCTGGGTTCCAGGCTGGAAGAGAAAAACCAGCCCAGCCCAAACCAAAAGAGTTTCTCACAGCTTCAGTTGCAGTAGCGAGCAGCTGAGCGCCAGGCCTCACCCCGGGCCACTGGAGGGGCGCAGGTGGACGGACAGGACAGGCCGAGGGGCAGCCCTGGGGGCGCAGGTGGACGGACAGGCCGAGGGGCAGCCCCGGGGGCGCAGGTGGACGGACAGGACAGGCCGAGGGGCAGCCCCAGGGGCGCAGGTGGACAGGACAGGCCGAGGGGCAGCCCCGGGGGCGCAGGTGGACAGGACAGGCCAAGGGGCAGCCCCGGGGGCGCAGTGGACGGACAGGACAGGCCGAGGGGCAGCCCCAGGGGCACAGGTGGACAGGACAGGCCGAGGGGCAGCCCCGGGGGCGCAGGTGGACAGGACAGGCCGAGGGGCAGCCCCAGGGGCGCAGGTGGACAGGACAGGCCGAGGGGCAGCCCCGGGGGCGCAGGTGGACGGACAGGACAGGCCGAGGGGCAGCCCCGGGGGTGCAGGTGGACAGGACAGGCCGAGGGGCAGCCCCGGGGGCGCAGGTGGACAGGACAGGCCGAGGGGCAGCCCCGGGGGTGCAGGTGGACAGGACAGGCCGAGGGGCAGCCCCGGGGGCGCAGGTGGACAGGACAGGCCGAGGGGCAGCCCCGGGGGCACAGGTGGCTCTGCCTCATTGCAAACCCTACCCAGAGATGAGCGCAGCGCACACAGTACTTAATGGTGGACAAAAGGCTTTTGCACAACAAGATTTTACCTACATTACAATGCTGTAAGAGAGGGATAATTATTATCCCCACTGAACTGATGAGAAGTGCAAAGCGCAGAGAGAGTAAGTAATCTACCGTGGCTCAGTCAGCTGGTAAAACACATGGTGAGAGTGGCTGTGACTCTCCAGCGTCCCATTGCTTCCCAGCACAGGCCTCACCTGCTCGGGCTGGAGGCTGCACCTGCCTCCTGCCTTGGCTCTTGCCTCTCCTCCATTTCCTTCCCTACCTCGACAGCATGGCTCCATAGCGAAAAAGGCAGAACAGGCAAAAAATGCCCTTAGGGGAGGGCCCGGAGAACTTCCTGGAGGGTGAAAGGACCCAGCAGGGGAGAAGACCCTCTTCTCCACAAGCCATCATTGTCTTAAAAAGGGTTCAAATAAAACCCGCGTGTGTGGGTGCTGTCCTGGCTTGTCCCTTACCCACACTGGTATCTAAACCACCTTCTTCAGGTCCCTGGACCTGCTGAGCACCCCAAGGCACATAGAGCTGTGCACCCACCTAACCAGCCCTTAGCTTGGCTCAGTCTTGGGGAGATGCAGCTGAAGACTGCTTCAGCTAAAGCTTCAGCTGAGCCACCCTTCCCACTGCAGATGCGCAGCACATTGGCAGGCAAACATCCCTGGAGAAAGACGGGCTCTGGGCACTCAGGATGGGCTCATGAAATACAGGACAGCTCTGGGTGTGGACTGGGTTGAATGAGCCATGGCACGTGGGCTGGCTCGAGCGCCAGTCATCGGCTCGGCAGTGACTGTGAGTGAAGCACGCCTTCTCTCTGGAGTGAGTGTCTAGACTCAGCTGCACAAGGAAGTGCCTGGGAGACACTCCCTCCTGGCCTTGCCCACAGTGAGACACCTACCCCGAGTGCCCTTTCTTTTCCTTACCATCTCTCTAAACCATGCTCCGCCTGTAAGGCTCAGTTCCAGTCCTGCCTCTCCATGATGCTTCTCTACCAGCTCTCACTACTCCCCTCTTCTCCCAGTACTTGATATATGGTTTTGCAAAAATAATCATTCATGGCCCGATTAACTAAAGCTGCAAGAAAACCCTCTGGCAACTCCACCTGGCAGTATTTCTTCGCTTCCTGCATGGGATCGGCCCTGAGCTGGGCATGCACAGAGGGCTAGGAGGGGTGCATGATGCTAAGGTTGAAGGGCTCAGAACTGGCTGCAGGAGACAGGCACAAGCCTGGGGCCATGGGGCAGGATGAGATGGACATCATAGCAGGGAGCTAAACCCAGAGGACGGACAATTTCCCTCCAGGCCAGGCTCGCTTCACCTGGGACTGGTCCCACAGAGAAAACTTTAGCAGCGTTCCCCAAACTTGCCTGATGAGAATCAATCTTGGCCACCAAGTTAAAAATATGGATTGATGGGAACCCTCCCAAAATGTTATCCTTTCACAGGTCTTGGGCAGGGCTGGAAATGTGCGCCTTCCACAAGCCACGGGGGATACAATCATCAACCGATTTGGGGACATTGATGTAGAGTGTGGAGAAAGCATGTCCCTGGTCTAAGGAGAAAGCACCCAACGCAGCATGGATGGATTCCAGGTTCTCTCTGACTCCTCACTTCCCAAGCTGGCGTCCCTGACCTGGGTCCAGTGTCCCTTGCATTGGGGACTGGCATTAAGATTTCAAAAGGTAATATGGGACTCCGGAAGGCCTGAGCTTGGAAAGACTTGCCACGATGCACTTCTGTTTCAGGCCTGTTGGTTTTCGATGGGAGAACTCGAGGCTCGGGAAGGTTCTGGGTTCTCCGGGATGGTGCAGGCTGAGCTGGCCGGGTGCCTGCCCCCGCAGTGAGCTGCACCCTGCTAAGCCCGCTGAGCCCTGAGCATACTCGCCTACCAGAGACCTCTGTGAAATGCTGTGAAACAACCTCATCAGCAGCCCTCTGGGATTCTGTAAACAAATGACATCAGGTTGCTAGTTTCCAGAGACTGTGAAACAGCCCTGAGAACCATGCCTCCAGGTTGCCCAGCATATTTTGTAGGGCTTCCTTGTCTGATAATGAAAAACAACCAACCAACACCCTGCTTCTTTCTTCCCTCTCTTTTTCATCCTTCCTGGCAGCCAAATACTTACAAGTGCCCCGCAGTGTTTCCCAGGGTGCAGAGAGGCCGTGGATCACAGGCTGGCATTTCGTGCCGTCTCTGGGGATCGGGGCAGCTTGAGGAGAGAGGAGGCTCCCTGCTAACGCACACCGTGGCAACGTGGCCTTAAAACCTGCCCTTGTGGGATCACAGCTGTGGTTCTGCCCCAAGTACGGCACGTGGGGGACACACACTACATCTCAGGCCTCAAGAGAAGCCAAGAGCATTTAACTGATATATAATAAATGAGGACAAATATTTTGATGGCAGTGGAATGGCACTGTTAGAGCAAGTGATGAGTTCCACTGCAGAAAGTGTAACAAATGCACGGAAGGTAAAAGGAGACGTGGGCCCTGGAGCCAGTCACCTGGGTCCTTCCTGTTCAGGGCCCATGCTGTGTGCAGGGCCGATGCCAGGGGACACAGCAGGTCAGGGACAGAGGGTTGCGGGACTCTGGCTACCGGGCCCTGGGCATGCGATGGGCTGGCCGGGCTTGGTGGCCAGGGCTGGGAAGAGCCTGTCACAGCTGCCTGCCCGCAGCTGAGCACCTGCGAGGACCCTGGAGCCTGGTCTGGATGGCACAGCCCTGACCGTGACCAGGAGTGCCAGTGGACATTTGTCCTTGGAGCTGACTATGTGGCCCCAAGCTAAAACCAACCCGGCGCTTGGAGGCAATGTCCTTGGATCTGCAAGGAGCCAAGAGCCCGCCATCAGGGGAGGGGCCTGCGTGGAGGGGGCTGCTCCGGGACTTTGGGACGCTGTGGGAGAGACTCAGAGTACCTCTCATCCCCTCTGCTGGTTTATTTTCTCTTTCTGTCGGACCCAGCGTCTCTTATTTTCACTTGGACTTAGTTTAGTGGGGGGGAGGGGCTTGTATTGAGTCAGAGCTGGGATCAGATTCTGCCCCATCCATGGCCTCTCATGAGCTGTCGCCTCCGCGGCGTGTCCCTGCCGTGTCTGTCGGGTGGGACCCCTGGCTCTGAGACTCACGGGGATAACCTGGAGCACTCCCCGCAGCCCCTCCGGCAGCCCCCTCCTGCAGCCCCTCCGGCAGCCCCCTCCCCACAACCCCCTCCCCGCAGCCCCGTCCCCACAGGCCCCTCCCTGCAGTCCTTTCCCGCAGCCCCCTCCCCGCAGACCCATCCCACAGGCCCCTCCCCGCAGCCCTCTCCCACAGCCCTGTCCCCACAGGCCCCTCCCCGCAGGCCCCTCCCTGCCGGGGAAGTCCACCCAAGGTCACTGTGCTGGTGCTTCTGGTGACCGCTGGAAACTCCAACCCGACCTGTGGGTCCTGCTTTAAAAATCCTTTAGTGACTTGGGATCAAGCTCCAGTTCCTTCGAGTCCGGTGCAGCCTCCCTGACCTCGCGCCTCGCCTTGGCTGCTCTCCCCACTGCGGGGTGCCCGCACAGCCAGGAGTGTGGCTGTGACCACCATGTCACAAACATATTTGTCCATCCGTGTATGGCCCCCAAACAGGACTCCGCGAAGGGAAGGACTCGATTCTGTTCACCTCTGTACCCACGTGACCAGCTGCTGGCCTGGCATCAGCACCGGCCCTGCTGAGACTCCAATGCAAGGTGACAACACTGCTGACCTGCCCAGGGACCTCTGAGAACCCCGCACCCTGACCGACCTGCCCCGGGGGCCTTCCGAGGACCCCACGCCCTGACCCACCTGCCCCGGGGGCCTCCGAGGACCCCATGCCCTGACCCACCTGCCCTGGGGGCCTCCAAGGACCCCACGCCCTGTCCGACCTGCCCTGGGGGCCTCCGAGGACCCCACGCCCTGTCCGACCTGCCCCGGGGGCCTCCGAGGACCCCACGCCCTGTCCGACCTGCCCCGGGGGCCTTCCGAGGACCCCACGCTCTGACCCACCTGCCCTGGGGGCCTCCGAGGACCCCACGCCCTGTCCGACCTGCCCCGGGGGCCTTCCAAGGACCCCACGCCCTGACCCACCTGCCCTGGGGGCCTCCGAGGACCCCACGCCCTGACCGACCTGCCCCGGGGGCCTCCGAGGACCCCACGCCCTGACCCACCTGCCCCGGGGGCCTCCGAGGACCCCACGCCCTGACCCACCTGCCCCGGGGGCCTCCGAGGACCCCACGCCCTGACCCACCTGCCCCGGGGGCCTCCGAGGACCCCACGCCCTGACCCACCTGCCCCGGGGGCCTCCGAGGACCCCACGCCCTGACCCACCTGCCCCGGGGGCCTCCGAGGACCCCACGCCCTGACCCACCTGCCCCGGGGGCCTCCGAGGACCCCACACCCTGACCCACCTGCCCCGGGGGCCTCCGAGGACCCCACGCCCTGTCCGACCTGCCCCGGGGGCCTCCAAGGACCCCACACCCTGACCGCGCCCAGCTGCCGCAACAGGCTCCTGACCCGGCCCCAGAGGGTGCCGAGCCCGCGCTGGGGCCTTTCATCAGGGGGTGCCGCCCGTGGTCACCCCCTTTTCTGCATGGGATCTTTGTTCCCTGGGTGTGCAGTCTCTGCCCATCCTGTGTATTTCTGAGGATTGATTTCTATGAAAGGAAACAGCCCGTCTTTGGCAGTTCCAAGCTGCACTCGGCTCTGGGAGGCGGCACAGGAAATGCTGTCATTAAAAGTCACAAGCCTTCTGTCCAACAGCTTGCCTTCCGGGCTGCGCTGCCAAGCTCAGCGGGCAGGACCCAGGCTCAGTGCAGAGCAGGAGAGCTGCGGAAGGAGGGGAGCTGAGGATGCTGTGGGAGCTGCGGAAGCATGGGGTTCCTGGGGGGCCAGGACCAAGGGATTCACCAAGTTCTGCCAGCCAGGGCGGTGAGGACTTACACTCAAGCCTTCCCACTCCTGTCTTCCCTCTCCGGAAGCATTTGCACACACCAGGCTTCTCGGGCATTATTTCTACCATAATTCTAAGAAAATATTTTATCTCACCTGTGTGGTCTGAAATACAGAGAACTCAGAAATTCACAAATAAATTGGTTCTGCAGAAATTAAATGTTTCACTTGAAGGAAGACACTAAAATCCATTCACTCATCCAACAAATTTTTACTCAGCATTATCATATACAACAAAGATAAATACGGTTCCCAAATCTGCCCCTCCTACCTTTCCTGGGAAGTAAATACATTCATTCATCTGCCGCGTAGACATTTCCACTTTCGGAGCCAACAAGCACATCATACTCAACATTCCACCCGAAAGTGACTGCCTCTTCTTCTCCCCCCTGAAATCTCCTTTCTCCTGTGGGCCTCTCTGGATAAAGGACCCCACAGTCCACCCAGGGGCCCAAGCAGAGCCCAGGCTCCATCCGGGCTCCTTCCCACCCATCGCGTTCTTAGACCCAGTCGATCATCACATCAGGTACTTGGTGGATCCCACTTTCCTCCCCAGCTCTCTCTCTCAGTCCATCTCCTTCTCTTGGCCCCAGGCCAGGCAATGCTGACTCTCAGCTCCATCATGACACCAGGTCCCAATGGGTTTCCCCACCCATAGCCTTGTGCATCCTCCTCACGACACGAGAACGGCCTTCCGGAATGCCCCATCCAGCCACAGTGAACCCTCAGTGACTCCCCAGCACCCTCACTCTGAACTCCAGTGCTGGCCTTAGCTCACGAGATCTCGCCACCCGGCCACCCGGCCGCCCCACTCAGGCCCATCTCCCACTCAGGACGCGCTCCCTGCTGTGTGCAGCCCCGCCCCATGCTTCAGGCATGATACAGTTGCAGAGCAAAGAAAGAACAAAAGAGAGAAGACATCTGCGATGAGCTGTCACAGCAAACCGCGTGCGACGCCTCCTGGTCCGGCTTCTCCCTACGCACCTGACCGCACAGCGCCGGGTCCACAGCAAAACCACCTGGTAGGGGCCGGTGGGAAATGGCGCATTCACTCTCTCCTCAGTATCTTTCTGCACTTTTTATAATGAGGACATAATATTTATAATCGGGAAAAATGGGCACAATATTTCCATTTCAACCAATTAACAAAGAAAATGTCATAGAATAGTCTCCAGATACCTGGGAAGAGAATTCTCATGGTGCTTTCAGTGAAATCAACTCCTTCTGAGACCAACCAATTCACAGTATTTCAGGGTGCAGTTGCGGGCTAAATAAAGGCCTTGGCTCTGAGGCCCCTCAGTTTGTCTGAGGGTGGAGAGGTGGCTTTGGAGCAGAAGCCCCAGGGCTGCTACCAGCTGGGACTGCCCGAGCCTGTCATCCGGAGGAGAAGCCATGTGGAGGCACCGGGCTCAGAGGCAGGAGGCCGTGTCAGGTGCCCCCAGGGCCCGCCAAGCTGCACACACGTCTCTGTGTCCGCGTTTATCATCAGTGAGGCAGACGATGCAGCGCCGCGCTGGGGGCATCAGCACGAGACCTAAAGGAGATGCAGAGTGGAAGGAGCTTTGCAGATGCTAAAGCATCAGCCCACGTTCCCTCCAGTGACTGAAATCGGAAAAGTCAGGATGAGGAATCTCCCAGGGGCCAGCACGCCTGCTGCCCAAGCCTGGGTCTGGGTTGTCTGGGGAAGGCTGGAGGAGATCTCCAGAAGGAGCAAAGGTCTGAGGAAGCTCCGAGACAGTACCGTGTCTGGCTCTGCCTCTGGCTCACCGACCCGCCCGGCCTCCTTCCCAGGGAGAGGAGGTGATGGCTGATTGTGTGTGGGGGAAAGCCCCTATGCTGGGCCTCGGCCCAAACTCTTGGTCCCAGAGTCCGCAATAGGCTGGAAGAGTTTTCTGGGGTCTCCCCAAAGTGTCCGGTACTTTGATAGGAGGCAGTTTGTAAATCATAAAAGTGCTTCCAGCTCTAAATGTAATGCACTTTCCACGGCATCTCAGCAAAGAAAACAAGACCCAGATACATGGAAAGAAGCTTCGTGAGTCGGAGATGAGAAGGGGGAGAAAACTGCAACCCCGGCAAACGTCAGGAAAGACAACTGTTGATTAGCGGGCAGACAGCCGAGAGGTGGGAGGCAGGGAGTGCACGGCCGGAGGAGAAGGGCAGTCCGGCCCCTTCCCTGCACTCTGGAAGAGGGGGTGCTGGGAGGGTGCTGGAGGAGTGCTGGGGGGGGCACTGGAGGGGCACTGGAGGGGTGCTGGGGGGGCACTGGAGGGGAGCTGGGGGGCACTGGAGGGGTGCTGGGGGGGGCATTGGAGGGCTGCTGGGGGGTACTGGAGGGGTGCTGGGGGGTGCTGGGGGGCACTGGAGGGGCACTGGAGGGGCACTGGAGGGGAGCTGGGGGGCACTGGAGGGGTGCTGGGGGGGCATTGGAGGGCTGCTGGGGGGCACTGGAGGGGTGCTGGGGGGTGCTGGGGGGAGCTGGGGGGCGCTGAAGGGTGCTGGGGGGCACTGGAGGGCTGCTGGGGGGCACTGGAGGGGTGCTGGGGGGCACTGGAGGGGTGCTGGGGGGTGCTGGGGGGCACTGGAGGGGCACTGGAGGGGTGCTGAGGGGCACTGGAGGGGTGCTAGAGGGGAGTTGGAGGGGTGCTAGAGGGGAGTTGGAGGGGCACTGGAGGGGTGCTGGGAGGCACTGGAGGGGTGCTAGAGGGGAGCTGGAGGGGCACTGGCCTCTCCAGTGGGGGCTTTCTTTGATGTGTGTCCAGCTCACGCCATCCTTGAGGGCCTCTGTGACGCACCCAGCAAGGCTGGGACAAGAGACTTCGTTGTGGTGCATGAAAAGTCCCTCTCCAAAAGGGACAATGCCAAGGTCAAAGGGCTAAAATCAGGCCTCCCGGCTGCCCGGCTCGGCAGCGTGTGCCGGCGGCACCCTCCACCCGAGCCTGGCCGAGGCCTCCTGTGGACACAGGTGACCACTCTGAAGGTGAGGAGTGCTCGTTCCCTGCACCGTGAGGGATGACCAGTGCTCCTGTGTCCCTGTCCCTGCCACGTGGGCAGCGTGTTGAGTCCTTCTCAGCTTGAAGGGCCACGACTGCATGTCGGCTAATCTGCCAGTGGAAATGGCACCGTTTCCTTCTTTCCCATGAATCGAGGGCTGTCCAGCTCTAGAGCAAAAGGCAGCTCTGAAGCAGTCATGTGTGGGACCCTTCCCCTTCCGCTAAGCCCGGGCGCTCTTAGGTTCACCTGTGTGACCACCACAGAAGCCCGGGAACCCCTTCCCAGGCCCCTGGCCCACACTCCGCAGCGCACGGTTTGCAGGGAAGTCCAGGCCGGGAAATCCGGCCGGCAGGGGAGGTGGCGGCTTGGCTGCATGTGCTCGTGGGGAAGGAATGGGCTTTTCTACCCTCTTCCTTCAACTCTAAATTGAGTATATTAATAGCTACCTCAAAAGGTTAAATGAAATAACAAATCTGTACGACTAATGCGTTAGCAGTAATAATAGCTTCTGTTACCAGGAACGTACCATGCTCATGGATTCCGTCCCCTCACCTTCGTGAGGCGGGCAGCCATGTGTGTCCTTAGACATGGCCTAGGGAGACCGAGAAATTTCACATAGCAAGACAGTGGAGAAGATGAGATTTGAGTGGTGGTGGGCTTTTAGCCACTGAGAGGCGAGAGAGTGCGCCCCAGGGCAGAAGCTGTCATTCAAATGTGAAAGATGCGCATTCTCCCTGCCGGGGAGCTGCTGTGAGCCTGGCTCCCTGGGAGGCAGGGTGGGGTCCCCTGGATGCAGAGGTGGGGTCCCCGGGAGCAGGGGTGGGGTCCCCGGGAGCAGGGGTGGGGTCCCCGGGAGGCAGGGGTGAGGTCCCCCGGGAGGCAGGGGTGGGGTCCCCGGGAGGCCCTGGTGGGGCAGCAGAGGCTTGGCCACGATGGGAGGAAATGGAAATGTTTAGTCTGGAGAAGCAGAGGCTCAGGAGAGGAAATCTGAGCTCTCCTCAAGTAAGTGAAGGATTTATTGGCCCCAAAATAGAAAAATAGATCAGCATAACAGAATGGAGAGTCTGGAAATAGATCCAGCTATACCTAAGTGCTCCTGCAGGGTTTGGGAAGCGCCCAGATCAGGGGAGAGGAGATGTGAGGTGCATGGTGCAGCCTAAGGCTGAGTGAGGGAGGCGCTCCCGGTCCAAACCCAAAACTTCTCCCCGGGGTGCTCTCTGCAGCCGCCCCCACACCCACCATCTCCTCCTGCGCCTGCAGGACCGACGGCTCCAGACGAGCGAGGGGCACAGACCTTCCGTGAGGTTCCTCCCATTCTGTCCACACCTAAATCGTCTGGCCCGAGCCACTGCTCCATGGACAGGCCACTCCATTTATCGTCCAGACAGGACCCCCGACAGTGGAAGGAGCCACCGCCGGTCTCAGCAGGTCAGCGGGTGGTGACAGGCCCGTCCTGGGCAAACTGGACATTGGGACTCCCATGACTTCCCCTCCTACCACCCTCCCCCTACAGAGGGCCAGGAGCACCTCTACCCCGGGCCTGTGCTCAGCGCACCCTCCCGAGGGTCTCTGGGCTCCGGTGGGGGCTCAGGGGACCGTTCGGCTGGGTCCTCCCTGCGGGCAGCTGCCCCGTCGCCTTGTCCTGGTCTTCCCACCAGGGAACCCCCTGCAGGGAGCACCCCTAGTTATTCAGGTACATGCGTGCCGGCCTCTCCCTTTCCTGGGACCTGGTGAGGGCCCACTAGGTATTTGTTAAGTGAATATCTTGACTTGATGTCACCTTCAAATACAGCCTTGCTTTCTCATCAGTGACAGCTTTTGATGCTTGATATATGGAGATGCTCATTTCATAGGCCAACACGAAGAGGCTGTCTTGGCCAAACTGCTTGGAAGTGTGGTGAACTTCAAGCTCCCCTGGCTACCTGCAAAGGAGCTCGATGGCCACTAGATTTCTTAATTATAACCAGAGCAGGGAGAGCTGAGACAGACTGCCTCAGGCCAGGCCAGAGGCTACAATGTTGTTTAAGAAAAATAATTAGTTGTATGGGGTTGGGGCCAGGGCTGAGAGGTAAGTAGTTCCTGGGATAGGTAAATGGGGGGCGCATCCAGCCACACCCTCTCCCACAGAGTCTCCTGCTGTTCTGGATATTGTTAGGTTATCAATTGATTTCTTTCTACGCTACTGCCGAGTGCTTTGGGCGGTTTTATTAAGCAAGGTGACAGTGGAAAGGTCAGTGCTTCACTCTGGGTGAGCTAGCCTCCTCATTCTCAACAACTGACTCATCTCTGGGGCTCAGCTTTCTTATCTGTAAAGCTGAGATAACACCTGACAAAAGGGCTGTTGTGAAGCTAGAGGAAATACAAGTAAAAACTCAGCCATGGGGGCTAATGCAGTGAACGCCCTATAAACGCAAAGCTTGTCTTACCAGATTGTACCAGTCCGTCCTTCCTACTGCACTTGGAAAAAGTTTTATGAAACAGTAATCATAGATAGCCACCTCCCAAAACATTCTGATTCCAAGGGCCCTGAACCCTGGTATTAAAAGTCAACACATGAGATTCCGTCTGTTGCATCATGGCCCTAAAAGCCCATGGAGCAAAGTGACTGGGAAGCTTCGGGAACAGGAACTGGAGTCATGGGGGCTGGTGGGCCCCCTGCTCACAGGCCCAGCGGACACCGGCCCTCAGCCTGGCCTTGTGGACCCCCAGCCCCCTCCCCCACGCTGTAAGGTCTGTCCTACGAGGTCACAAAGCAAGAGCCCAAACTGAGAAGCTGTGTTCTTTTGTGGAAATGGCCCCTTAGGAAGCCTCTGCTCCTGTGGTGATGGGTGTGACGAGAAGGGGGGACACTCACTGGCTCTCATGAAGGGGGTTTCCGTAAGGGAGACACTCACTCTACAGATGTGCCAGGAGTTGGGGATGTGCCCTCCCGTATCTGACACTGAGCAGAAAAAATCCCTCATCCAACATTTGCAAAGACAATTACTAGAACTCTCAAAGGTCCGGCTAAGCGTCCTCATTTCCTAGGCTCTTATCCTCCACCATGAGTAAGGAGGAGAGAAAAGTTTAAAGGTGTTTAATTTTATACCTGATGTTAGATGTTCTTAGCATACTAGTATAACAACTCGAAAAATGTAGCTTTCCTGACAATATTTATTAAGAGTCTTTCATGTCCTTCAATCCAGGAATTTAACTTGAGGAATTGTCTTCAGTGGACACAAAGGTGCTCATGCTAAAGTTCTTTACGGCATTGACAATTAGGAACAAAGCAAGGAATAATTAAGGGAATAATTAAGTCACTACAGGCTGGAAAATGACATCCTTATTTGAAACCATGTGTTCAAATCATATAAATGACATGGGAAAGTCTATAATGTGAAATGAAAACAGAAGGTTTTAAAAGCTAAATACAGCAGTAACAGAAAACACCCATCAGGCTGCATTCTACAAATTTAGAATCTGTGATAAGTCAGATCACTGGATTGAGAAGCAAACCGAAGTGAAAGAACTTGCAAAGGTAAATAAGATGGGTGTGGGAGAGAAGAGAGAATACTTTTACTACTTTTAAAATATTTTCAAAGTATTTTAAAGACTATCTTACAAATAAGAAATATTGCAAAGCTTTATTACAGCTCCACAAGCACCTCTCCTTTCCTAAGATAATTCAAATCGCTGCATCTAGAGGCTTTGGGCTACTATGGCAGCCCGAGCGGAAGCCCCTTTCTTCCACTGTGCATGCGTTTCTTCCAAACATGTAGACACGATGCTTTAAGTTGATGGGAAAGGAAAAAGGCTGAGGAATAAAGACAGAACTAAGGAACTAGGTTCAGACGCTAAGTCCCAGAGACTACACCTGGAAGGGAGAGGGTTTCAATGCCACTGTTTGGGGAAGGCATATTGGGGTCCCAGGCTCTTGGTGAATGGGGAGCTGAAAATGAATTTCCTTTGTAAAGCTGGGTCTCTGGAAAGGTTGTCCCACCTGATAACAGGAACTAGAACTATGCAGCTCACTTCCCCAGGAAAAGGGAAAGTAACTGAACCTAGAATGATACACCCAGTTACAGTCGATTCAAGGATAAGAATGAGGTGAAGACATCATCATACACATGAAGATTAGAGAAAATACCAATCACCGACCCTAGCCAAAGAAACTGTTAATGGGTATACTTCAGGGAAAAGGAATCTGAAGCTGAAGTGAAGAACCGGATGCCAGAAGCAAATGAGCAAAGAAACAGGTAAACAAGTTGGTAAATCTAAATACATATTTGCTGTAAAACAAGGACAGTGACAAGTACTGTTTGAGGATTGCAAGCAAGCAAGGTGCCACAAAACGCAAGACGCAGTGGCATGTGCGACAGGAGGGGCAATTCAGAGTGAAAGCATTCTAAGGCCCTTCATTTGTTCAGGAGACAAGTGAAGACTTTGATTAACCTTAGACTTTGTTAAGCATGCCTACTGAAAATATAACAAAACCAGTAATAGGATAGAAATGAAATTTAAAAATTCCCTTTCAGTGGAGAAAAAAAGGAACAAATAAAGCTCAATTCAATAGAAAATAGAGAAGAAAGCAAAACAAAAGCCTAGTAAAAACATAAAATATGAGGGTGGATATAAGCCTGAATATATCAGTAATCATAATAAATGTAATTGAATTAAATCCACCCACTAAAAGATAAAAAGCTTTAGATTGAATTGTTTAAAAATCCATCTATACGCCATTTATAAGGAACCATATAAAGAAAATTATATGCTAATCTAACTTATGAAAAGAGAGGTAAAACAACAAAACATTTTTTAAATGTCACTGCTAATTATAGTTTTCCTTGGAGTATAAAGCTGATACATATTATAAAATCTATTTCTAGGATTGGCATCATTAATAGAGAAAAGAAGAAAAAGCTATGATCGTTAGAAGAGCATTCAATAAAATTAAGCACCCATTAATGTTTGTTTTTAAAATGTTCTAGCAAACTGATGCAATCATGAGGATTTAGGAGCATTTTTATTAAGATTACAAAAAATGCAGATATCCCGTCCCCATTGCTACAACTAAAAGACCAAGCTAAAGTGATAAGACAAGAAAAAAAATAAGAATTATAAGGCACGAAAGGAAAAGATAAGGATGTGATTTGATAAGGTTATGATTGACTACAGAGGAAAATTCAATACTTCATGGCAATAATTATAAATAATGAGAGAAAGGTCAGAAATTTTGATAAATATCAGGATTGTCTTAGAAGAAAAAAAGCAGTTGTCTTATGCAAGGGTGTTAACCATGTAGAAAATCTAATAAAAGGTAAGACCCTATGAACATTAGGAACAGAACATGTAAGATAATTAAGAATAAGCCTCATAAATGTGTGTAAAACTTCATGGTGAAAATTAGAGAACTTGATTGAAAAAAACAGAAATATCTCAATAAATTGGAAATTAAATCACATTGATGTATTAACTCTCTCCTCATTACTTCCAACAAAAATCCCAAATGGGTTTTTCATGAAGCTTGGTAAAATTACTTTAAAGTTCAAATGGAAAAGCAAAGGGTCAAGAGTAATTAAGACAAGCCCGGAGGAGAACAAGGAAGCAGCGCTGCTCTGCAAGTATCGAACCTTATTGTAAGGCCAGGGCACTTAAGACAGTGTGGTGCGGTGCAAGGGAAGAGAAACAAAACCATGCAAAAGAACAGAGAGCTAAAAGTCCTCAGTATCCTTATGCGTGGGGCATAAAGAAACACCAGAGAAAGCGAAAGCTATCTCATAGAATGTGCTCGGATTCTGTAGGGCAAAATCAAATCAGATACCAACCTTATGCCAAACACAAAAATATATTTCAGAGTAAAAACCAAAAAAAGCACAGTATGCACAAATCATGGTAAAACACTGATAAATCCTACTACCTCATTTTGTTTTTATGACAAAATTTATGAACAAGATTCAATAAATGACAAGCAAGAAGTTTTTTGCAATGGATATAACAAAGGATTCATATTCAGAATATATAAAGAATTCTAAATAATGAATAAGAAACATAGAAAAATGCTATTGAAAATAGGCAAAACAAACATAATTTACAGAAGAAAACTTAAATGGCCAGTAAAAAGATTATTAGGGAAATGGAGGATCACAAAACACCATTTTATACCATCAGTTTGGTAAAAAAATTTTTTTTAAATGCTGATACCAAGTGTTTGCAAAGTTGTAGAGAAATAGGAACTCTTTCTAATATATCACTGGCAGGAATATAAACTGGTATATCTTTTTTGGAGAAAAATTTGGCAATATCTGACACAGTAGAAGACATATACAGTACATGATCCAGGAATTCCATCTCAACGTACACACCCTCAGAAACTCTAACACATACATACAAGGGGACATGGGAAGAGGATGTACACTGCAACTCTGTAACAGCAAAACGGGAAAAAAAGGCAGTGACCTAAATGTCCATCAAACGGGCAGTGAACGGGGGGTGGGCATCTGACGAGATAATCCTTGGTTTTCAAGGAACACGATGTCATGAGTCGCATCCAACGCAGCAGAAGGGTATGGGCCCCTGTATTGCATACAGGATGGTTCATAAACCCACAACTTAGGTAATAAAAAAAATGAATCCAGATAAAAAGTAATAAAACTCCAAATTTTTAATTTTAAAATGAACGAATGCTATTGTATGAATAAAAATAGAGTGATCTAAAAAGTATTTGAGAATCAACTTAGAGAATAATGCACACAGTATGATACCTTCCTAAATATCAAAAACATTCAAAATTATACTACATAGATACATGCATTTGTTAGGGCTCTCTAGAGAAACAGAATCAGCAGGAAATATCTATAAATATAAAATTTATAAAAGTGTCTCACGTAACCGTGGGAATACAGAGTCCGAAATCCACAGGGCAGGCTGTGATCCGATGGAGGGTCTGGACGAATTCTACAGGAGAGGCTCGCCAGCCAAAGCAGGAAGACAGCCCGTCTCTTCTGAATCCTCTTTAAAAGGCATCCAGTGATCAGACTGAGCATCACTCATTGCAGAAGACACTCCCCTTGGCTGATTACAAATGGAATCGGCTGTTGATGCAGCCGATGTGATCATGATTTAATTCTATGAAATGTCCTCATCGCCACAGACAGGGCAGCACTTGCCCAACCAGACAAATAGATACCACCACTGGCCAAATTGACCCAGGAACCTGACCATGACAATACATATTTGGTAAAAAGAATAAAAATATCCCTGAGAAAAATGCCCACCAAGTTCAAGGCAATGGTTGTTTCTGAGGAAGACGGTGGTGGGCAGGGAATGAGCAGGGCTGAGAGGAAAGAAAGGCAATGTCGAAACATAAGACAGCATTAGTATTTGTGGACTCTGGGCAGGAGATCAATAGACATTTATTTTATCATTCTTTGAACTTTTCTGAAACATGTTTGAAATTTTTCACGATAGAAATAATGCATTTTCTTTTAAAGCATTTAAAGGGGAAGGTTTTTCCATGATCTCTGTTGTGGCCACTGCACCTGCAGCTGGGACTTTTCTTCTCTCCTGCACCCCGAGTCCCTTCGTGGGTACTGGGCTCGTTGGGGGGTTGATCAGCCAGGGGCACCGCCTCTTAGCAGAGTCGCCAGGCATGTGGCAGAAGAGTGAGCAGAGCGTGGAGAGGGAGCGGCCGCAACCCACACGTGCCACTGGCAGCTATAAGTCGGGTCCATTTGAAGTTCAGAAAAAATACGGGTCTTTGATGTTCCCTTGGGAATTCTCAAATGATTCCATTCTCATGATATACAGATTTGGTATCACAAGTTAGCATGGAAATTCAAGGACGCTGCCCTGATCTGGTGGCTGCTTTCTGGCGGTGTCCGCTGCGTGTGCAGGTCAGGCCTGCGGGAATGCTCGGTGCCAGGCCGAAAGCTGAGGGCACCCTGCAGCCTCCGCCCTGCGGTAAGTGTCTTTAAAAACAGCGTAACAGCCGTGAATGGGGATATGAGACATCAGTTCAACAAAAAGAAGGTGCAAGGCAGTGCAAAAGGTGCCGATCTTTTGATCTATCTTATAATCACAACTCTGTGTAAAAATGTAGGGAAAAAACAGAAATATGCTAAAATATTCACAATAATTACCTTTGAATATTAGAATGCTTTCAGATATTCCTACTTTAGTATTTTCAGGATTCTTTATCATTATCATCTTAACTTTATAATGACAACTGCCCATTACTTTTTTCTTTTTTTTTGGCTTGGGCAGGCTCTGGGAATTGAACCCGGGTCTTCAGCATGGCAGGCAAGAACTCTGCCACCGAGCCACTGTGGCCTGCCATGTCCATTACTTTTTAAAAGACCTGTTTACATAGATAGTGTACGATCCTCAAATGTTTAGCAATTACCTATTTACTTAATGCCTCAAAAGTGCTCTTGACTATCTAATTTTAGCCAAGCTGATGAGGGAATGTTCTCCATTTCCACTAATACGCACACAAACACTCTGACTACCCTGAGTTTTCAAACACTCAAGCTCTGGCATGACCGGGTTTGGCTCTGATGGCTGAGCACGTGCCTCAGTGGCTTCAGGCCTCGCTGACCTCCTCTCTTCTGCGGGGATAATGGGGACCCGGCACAACCTTGCTCTGCAGATTGGCCGGGGCCATTTTGGCATAGAGAGGTTAGTCTCTTCCTCTCTCCTCCCGCCTTCCAAGTGGACCACGCCTGACCTGGCGGCATGAGAGAACACCACCTCTGCTTTTAGCTGGGACCTTGTCTCCACTTGGGGATGCTGAGCTGAGTCCTTCTTCAGGGCGAGAGGCTGACCCGGGCACAGGCCAGCGATGCGACCCGTGAGGCCAGGTGAGGGTGGAGTGATGAGACCCGTGAGGCTGGGTGAGGGTGGGGCGATGAGACCCGTGAGGCCGGGTGAGGGTGGAGCGATGAGACCCGTGAGGCTGGGTGAGGGTGGGGCAGTGAGACCCGTGAGGCTGGGTGAGGGTGGGGCAGTGAGACCCGTGAGGCTGGGTGAGGGTGGAGCAGTGAGACCCGTGAGGCTGGGTGAGGGTGGGCTCTGCAAATGGGAGCCAAGGGAGTCGGACCTGCTCCCTTGCAGGCCTGGAATGCAAGGTGGACAGCACTGACCATGCCTCGTGAGTGGATGCAGAGCCGCGAACCTGCAGAGAGGCTGAGATGCTGCATGTGGTCAGGGGGCAGCTGGCGTCCCATGGACCTGGGAAAGGGGGCAGCGGCAGCAGAACCCTCGGATCCCGATGCCTCCCCAGGTGTAGTTTTGATGTTTATCCTTAAAATAAGTCCTATGTGCAAAGTGATGTCCACAGGCAGAGCAGACCACATTATCCCACCTGCACCACAGCCACTGCCTGCACAGCCGTGCACTTCCCGCGCCTCCCTCCTCCTCCAGAGGGTCTGCCCTGGCAGGTGCCGAGGTTGCCACCAACCCTCAACCCTGCCGAGGACGTCCAGGCCGGCTTGTGCCGCCTCCCCTCCGTGCGCCCCACACCTCTCCCAGCGCCAGCTTCTCTCCATGGTCGTGGTCAGAGTCAGCCCTGAGCACACAACCTTCCTCTGCTGAGCAGCTTCTGCTCATCTCTCCACCCGGCCCACGCCCTCCCCACGAAAATCTCAGCGCAGGTGCCACTTCGGCTCTAACAGGGTCCGCAGGAGCCAGGTGGTCTCCGACGGGGTCCGCAGGTGCCAGGTCGTCTCCGACGGGTCCGCAGGTGCCAGGTCGTCTCCGACGGGGTCTCTCTGCTACCTGTTCTCCCATAGTAGCCGTGCCCATCCATTGTAAACACCTGTTGCTCTGCCGTCCCTGCTGTAAGCTCCTCCTGAGCCGGTTCTGCAGTAGTATCCATGTGCCCCCCAAAGGCAGGGGCTGACGATGCCCATGCGTCAGTATCACCATTTAAGCCCCCCAGCGATGGCGCTCTGCCTGCACGGGTAACAGGGCTCGCATAACCCTGGAGGCAGCAGAGCTGCGGGAGCCAAGCCCGATGCAAGGCTCCGTTTTGCTTGACCAGGTCCCGCACCCTTAACCACCGCCTCGGCTCCTGCCCCCGCACAGCAGCCCTGCGCCCACGCCCCCTCCTGCGCCCACGCCCCCTCCTGCGCCCACGCCCCCTCCTGTGCCCATGTTTCCTCCCGCCCCCGTGCCCCCGTCCCCACGCCCCCTCCTGTGCCCACGCCCCCTCCGCGCTCAGCCTCCTGCCCTTCAAGCCGCGCCCCCGCCGCCGCCCCACCCTGGGAGTCCGCGACGCGGCCCCCAGGTCTCCTTGTCGTTGTCATTGGTCCCTCCCCGTTCCCCGTGTCCCCCAGCGGGCCCCTCCCTAACACACACTCGTTAGCGCCGAGCCGTCGGTCACCTCGTGGGAGGCCGAAGTCCCCGTGTTTCCAGAGACGCCCGTGTCTGTGCCACATGCCCGTGGCGGGGCGGCCGTGGGGGGACCCAGCCGGAGCTGCCGGGCTGGCGCTGCGGGGGCCTTGGGGCCGCTGAGAACAAGGCACTCCTCCCAGGAGCAGGCAGCAGGTCCCCGCAGCCCGAGCGCAGGTGCCAACGCAGACCTGCCGGGAGTGCCGTGGAGCCCAGCGCCTCACAGCCAGACACACATCTCCCAGCACTCTGTGTTTTCTTCCATGGTGCGGCACCTCATCAGTGGTTTTAGGCTGTTTTGTGATGATTTTCGTGTCTCTTCTCCCACTAGACTGACATCCCCCGAGGGCAGGCCTCTGGCGCGGTCAGCCGCGAGCGCCCAGGGTCAGGCAAGGGAGAGGTCCGGGAAAGACCGCTGAAGGAGGGGATGAACGGATGGGGCAGACACGCCGTCACATGAGCACAAAACAGTGAGAAAAGAAGCAACAAGGAGGTGGGCTGGGCTATGCAACCGCTGCTTACAAAGCCGATGCTCCCGGAGAAAGGTAGTCCCCTGAGCTTTAGTTTCCTCACCTGGAAGAAGACGGCTACCTCACTGGACTGCTGGGGAAATGGACGAGGGAACACATGCATGACGTGCTTGGGACGCAGAGGTGGCACAGGCAGAGGGGTGTCTACACACAGTGCATTTCAGAGAGCCTTCCCCCCCTCTGTCCCTTCTCTGCTGGCTTCACTGCAGGCGTCTGGGAGTACCTGAGCACACGAGGCGTGTGAAAGGTGTTAGAGCTCAGAGGGCGCCACTCCGGCGACGGAAGGTTGTTTTGCCCTGAAATTTCCTCCCCATGTGGTCAGAAACCCTCCCCTCCGTGTTCCATCTCTTCAACAAGTATTTGGGACCTTTTGGTGTCCTTCGATCTTGATGCACATTTATCGAGCACCGACAGTATGCTGGACGCTGGCCTGGACTCGGCTCTGCAATACGGGGGCGAATCTGAAAGACAAGCAGCGCTCGGTCTGAGGGCTCTGCATAGGTCAGTCCTGGGAAGACGTAGAGGTCTTAATTATTCACACAGCACTGTAAACAAAACAATGGATGCTTCCTGGTACCACACATCCGCTCTTCTACCCAGCTCCGCAGTAGGTTCCCCACATGCTTAATCTAGTTTACTCTCTGTGACAAACACGCAAGACAGTCTTAGAACTGTTTCCATTTCATAGGCTAGAAAACAAAAGCGATGCAGCTGGAGAATGGTGATGACAGGATTCGAATTCAGGTCCACGTGACACTACAGACATAAATTTCTTTCCTCCATGTGTCTGCCAGCCAATGACTTTTTTGGTCTACTTGATTTAAGAATTGGTGAACTGGCATTATTTTATCATCTGCTTCCTTTTATTAAGCAGCATTTGTCTACGATTGTTCATTTTAACGTATGTGTTTCTTGTAAAACCTGATGTAGAAATGGACTCATAAACGCTGGGTCTTCCCTGCATTTGGTACAGATTTCTTCTAAAACTAACCTTAAAATCAGCCAGGCCCCAAGGGTTCTCCTTCAGACTGGGGGTGTCAACCCTGCAGACACCAAACCCACACAAGGCCACAGTGTGTTTGTGCTTGCGCCATTTTGTGCAATCCCACGTCTTAAAAGTCAGATAATCGAGGCAGGATTCTGCGTGGCCAAACAGCAGTCTCTCAGCGATCTAGACTGAAGCCCCAGGCCCTGGAGGCCGCTCCCTCATTGGACCAGGACCTCCGTGAAGGAGGAGTGTTTTCTTAGGCATCATGTATCCCGGGGTCCCACTTCCACCCCTGCCCGCTGCAGGGACACAGCAGCTGCTTGCTGTGTGGGTGAGAGAAAATCTTCTCCATGAGGCCCTTCAGGGCGCCAGGGAGGGGTGAGAGGCAGGCGTGGGACACAACTCCGAGCACGTGAAATTCGTCTTTAACTACATGCTAGAAACCCACAGTCTTGTGTTTAGTGTCATCTCATACAACTTGCTTTTGAGAGAAAAACAGTGAAATAATTTAAGCGAAAATGTACATGGATGAATTCGGTTTTGAAAGTGTCCGACAGGGTCCAGTCCACGGAGAGACCCAAGGACTAAGGAGGCACTGAGTCCACCCTCTCAGGTTCCAGGCTGGTGAGGAAGACAAGAAGGGCTGAGGCAGGCGACGGCAGGGACAAGATGATGGTACTGACAGCAACGAAAATAAAAGCCAAGCATGCCACGAAACGGCCTAAAACAGCGCTTTGGCACCTTTGCATAGATTTTGCTCTTCTTCCCAGTTTTATGCCCCAAAACGATGTAATAGAAACAGTGGAACTTCAGGCAGTTGCAGGTAGGTTCTGACCAAAGCAGACTTTCCAGGGCTTATCAAGGAAGGCAGGCACCGCCCCTGAGCCTAACAATTACCGACGCACTTAGATACAATTCCTCAAAGTCTCAATGCCTCTGCAACCAGGTGTGTGTGCTCACCCTCCCCGCGGCGCAGTGAGCCCAGCTTTGAGGAAATGACTTGCCTAGCCCCAACCCCAACCCCAACCCCAACCCCAACGCCAACCCCAACCCCAACCCCAACCCCAACCCCAACCCCAACCCCAACCCCAACCCCAACCCTAACGCCAACCCCAACCCCAACCCCAACCCCAACCCCAACGCCAGCCCCAACCCCAACGCCAACCCCAACCCCAACCCCAACCCCAACCCTAATGCCAGCCCCAACCCCAAGCCCAACCCCAACCCTAACGCCAACCCCAACCCCAACCCCAACGCCAACGCCAGCCCCAACCCCAACCCCAACCCTAACGCCAACCCCAACGCCAACCCCAACGCCAACCCTAACGCCAGCCCCAACCCCAACCCCAACCCCAACCCTAACGCCAGCCCCAACCCCAACCCCAACCCTAACGCCAACCCCAACCCCAACCCCAACCCCAACGCCAACGCCAACCCCAACCCCAACCCCAACCCCAACCCTAACGCCAGCCCCAACCCCAACCCCAACCCCAACCCTAACGCCAGCCCCAACCCCAACCCCAACCCTAACGCCAGCCCCAACCCCAACCCCAACCCCAACGCCAACGCCAACCCCAACCCCAACCCCAACCCCAACCCTAACGCCAACCCCAACCCCAACCCCAACGCCAACGCCAACCCCAACCCCAACCCCAACCCCAACCCTAACGCCAACCCCAACCCCAACCCCAACCCTAACGCCAACCCCAACCCCAACCCCAACGCCAACGCCAACCCCAACCCCAACCCCAACCCCAACCCCGACCCCAACCCTAACGCCAGCCCCAACCCCAACCCCAACCCTAACGCCAGCCCCAACCCCAACCCCAACCCCAACCCCAACGCCAACCCCAACCCCAACCCCAACCCCAACCCTAACGCCAACCCCAACCCCAACCCCAACGCCAGCCCCAACCCCAACCCCAACCCCAACCCCAACCCCAACCCCAACCCCAACCCTAACGCCAACCCCAACCCCAACCCCAACGCCAACGCCAACCCCAACCCCAACCCCAACCCCAACCCTAACGCCAACCCCAACCCCAACCCTAACGCCAACCCCAACCCCAACCCTAACGCCAACCCCAACCCCAACCCCAACGCCAACGCCAACCCCAACCCCAACCCCAACCCCAACCCTAACGCCAACCCCAACCCCAACCCCAACGCCAGCCCCAACCCCAACCCCAACCCCAACCCCAACCCCAACCCCAACGCCAACCCCAACCCCAACCCTAACGCCAACCCCAACCCCAACCCCAACCCCAACCCCAACCCCAACCCCAACCCTAACGCCAACCCCAACCCCAACCCCAACCCCAACCCCAACCCCAACCCCAACCCCAACCCTAACGCCAACCCCAACCCCAACCCCAAGCTCGTGGAGGATGCCCCAAGTCAGCGTGCTGTGCTCTCTTCAGTGGGCTTTAAGAAGAAACTGTGTCACAATAAACAGAGAGGGCGGCCTCTGGGCAGTCACACTGGGGAGGGTAGCCGAGGTATCTACAGTTACGTCAGCAAAGCGTTTTAACATTCTCTCTGGAATGTTAAGGGAAAAAAATAGAATGAAAACTTTAAAGAAAGGAGCTGTCTCAACTACAAAACTATTTACGAAGGAGGGAAATAGAACCTGTTAATAGATTATAGATGATTTTATTCTTTTTTATAAGCTTTGTTTCCTAAATTCCCTATGATGAGCAAGGATTACTCCTTTTAATCATTAAAGGCATAGCTGTGTACCTAAAGAGAGCAAGTCCCCATCTCTCCAGGAAGTACAGTGGAGAGCGGTAGTACTAAGTAAGAACTTGGAGAACCAAACATTTGTTCGGTGAATCACCTGGACCTGCAGCCTTCTTTGGGTCTAGTTCTTATGCAGAAGAGTTTTGTTAAATGAGTTTGTAAAACCAGAAAACAAATCTTCTGAAAGAAAAAAGTAAGCTATATCTCCTTTCAATTAAATAAGAAAAATCCTGTACTTATTTGTATTCCTAGGTAACCATGAAACTGGAATTCCACGAAGCTGGAATAGTTTCTGTTATAATAAACCAATCTTAATCACCATGATAACAATCAGCGGTGTCCAAATTAGGCCCAAATTCAAAGAAATGATGCAATTCCCTCGTTATCTACCACAGGAATCTATAACTATAATTTCAGAAACTAGCCGGAATTCAGTATGGACTTTCAACTTTCCTTCTACTAAACCATCTGCCGATGCGTTTCCTTTCACAGACTTATACCCTTCCAGGACTGTTACAAAATCCAAGTACTTCATACCTCCCATTGGCATTTAGGAAGTGGTTCGCACATACCATGGAAGAAACTTTGCATTTCGTTGGCATAAGCCGTTCAGGAGCATGGTTACATCTTTGTGCCATGAGCCCTTACAAATAAATGTCTGACTCACACACCTGCTCTAGGCGAAGTGCTCACTGACTTCACAAGTGGTTTCAGACGCTCTTGATGCAGAAGGTCTTCAGCTCTGCTTGCCTCCATGCTTCCGGTTATGCATTCACTTAACGTCTCAATTTAAATCCAAGGCTCTTTAAGGACAGCAAGTACTACTTCTTTATTAAAAAATAGCAGTCATGATAATGATCATTATTGAGTGTCAATTAAATGCCAGGGGTGTGCTAGGTATTTAATATATATTATCTCTAGTCCTTCCAACAATCTTGTGAGATAGGTTGTAACTTACATTTAACAAAAGAGAAGACTGAGGTTCAGAGAGATTAAATTATTTGCCCAAGGCCACGTAGTCACAGTTCAAATTTTGTTCAGATTTATATGGTCCAATATTGTCTCCATTTTCTCAGGTTGCTGGATCGCCTTATTCGGAACTCCCACTGATGGCCCAAGGAGCCAACGCTCCCTAGAGATGGGCTTTATGAAGAAGCAGCGGGCTCAGATCCGAATCAGGTTCACTTTCCAATTAGTTTTTGTTTTTGTTTAAAATTATGTCATTTCTGTAACATAATGCTGTCTTCTGTTAATAGAATGTCATGTCAGATTTAAATTTTATTCTATTATTTTTAATCCAAGAAGTTTCCACAGCTTTTGGCCTATTATTTAGTTTAGTTTTTTTTTTTTTTAACAGAAATTACCACTCCTTGAAGGCCTTGTACATGCCAGACAGCATTCCAAGTGCTTTCACAGACAAAGCAATTAATCTCAGAGGGAGCGTTTTCAGTTTTCAAAATGTAGACAACTTTCGCCCAGAGTTCCTGGGCCTGACTTTAAAGGCAGGTCTCGTGTCTCCATTGCACTTACATAGCAGAAGCTTCTGTCCATTCGCCAACCGTATGCATAGACTTTATTTGGATTCTGATTCAGCAAAGCATAAAAATATGTATGAGGTTTGACTACTAACTGGATATTTGATGATATTTAGTATTTTGGGGTATGATAATAGTATTGTTTTTAAGAATTCTCCCAGATGCACATTTAAATACTTACAGATGAAAGTATAGAATGTTTCATTTGCTTCAAACACATCCTTTGGAGCAAAGAAGGATGGGAGAGAAGCAAAAAAAAAGTGACCTTAATAACAAGTGAAGGGTACATGGAGGCCCATTTCGATATTGTGTCCAGAAGGGTGAGCTTCCCGTCACGAAAGGGACCCACAGCAACAGGAAGGCGGCGTGGACTGAGAGCGCGTCCGGGGCTGGACCAGGAGCCGGGTCTCTGTGTCGTCTCCGAGCCCCACTCGTCTTGGCACGTGGCACCCACTCGCGGCGCTGTCACGCGGAGTGGATGCGATCACGTGCGAGACCCAAGCTCAGCGCCTGCTACGTGCTTTAAAGGCTCGGTGGCCATTGCTGTGAAAAGGCAAATGCTGTCCCTGCCCGCACTGCCTACCTGTGACCCCGCCTGGAGGAAGCTTCCGATAGTGACCAGCGTGCCATCTCGGCGGGCAGCGGGAGCTGTGGGCGGTGTGCCCCGCTCCTCTCGGCACCTCGGGGGAAGGTGGGGCTGCTCCGGCCTCCCGGGTCTCCCACTGCGGCCACCCCGGCTGCCTCCGCCCCGCTGGCTGCCCCGAGAGCCTGTCCAGGCCACCTCGCATCAGCCTGCGCAGCCAGCTGCTGCCTGGGCCGGGCGACAGCGTTACTTCTCGTCACGCCTCACAGCTTCTCTCTCGTCCCCCTTTCCTGTCCAGGGACGGTGTTACGGGCTGAGCCATATCTCTCCAGGTCACCCTCAGGAACGGGAAGAGTAGTTGTTACTGGGTATTAAAAAGCCCGGCCCAGTCTACACGTAAACTTCTGGCCACGTCAGATTCAATCTCGTTTCCCAAATCCACTCGACCTGAGACTCATGTCCTGCGGTGGGGGGGGGTCACCATCCCTCCTCCTCTCCGCTTGCTTCCCGCCCCCGTCACCTCTCTGCCGCTTCTAGAGGGGCCCAGGCTGGTGAGGCGACGCTGTGGGTCCTGGCACGGCCCCTTTGGCCACCAGATGCCCGGACGCGGCTCTCCAGTTCTGCAGAGCCTCCCAAGCCCCGCTGCGCCCCTCGATGGCCTCAGCCATGGAGCAGAGCTGCCCGGTCCCCTCCCAGAGCCCCTGCGCATGCAGGTGAACCAGCCTGGCCTGCGACGGGGACGGGCAGGGCTGCGGCCAGAGCGCTGAATGTCAGCTTTCGGCCCGGCTGGCCCCGGAGACTCTGGGCTGGCTGAGAATCGCCCCTGGAGAGGCCGGTCGCTGCCTGTCCCCACAGGCCTGGCCCCGGCAGGCCTGTTCCTGGGCCGTGCCCCGTGGCAGCCTGAACACTGGGGTCCCTTGTCTTCCCACGAACCCTGCTCCCACACACCGTCTGTGCAGCTGGTCCGTGCTGATTCCGTGGCTGGGGTCCCCGTCACCCCCAGACTTCCCTTCACGCCAGCAGGACAAAAGGTCTCATCTGCAAAGCTTCCCACTGGGGCGGGCACGTGCCATGTGGCTTTCCTCTCCTCGTGTCTCCTGGGAACAGCCACGCTCACGCCACTCAGAGAGGCCACGACACATTCTGGGGGGACGATGGAGACGCACCCCAAACCTCACGCTATCTGGGTCTCCCCTGCAGGGCTACTGCATTCCAGTTTTGCTTTGAAGACGTGCTCGTAGTTATCACCCAGGCCGGGCGATCTGCCCAGGAGCTGGGCTGGGCTGGGCAGGGACACAGCTCCTTGAGGTAACAATCTGCAAAGACCAGACCTTCAATTCTTAAATTACACCTACCGGCTCAAGGATGTTTTAAGGTTGAACAATGAGCCCCGGTCATTGCCCGGCCTGGCTGGTGCGGGGGGTTCACCCGTTGGGGCCCCCACGAGAGAGGTGATCAGCCCACTTTTTCCACACGAGGCAGGGCCTCTGCGTGGCTGCACGTCGGTGAGCCCTGAATGTGCCGCACGCCTGCGGGCCTGTGCCTTTTCCACCCTGAAGATCAGCTTTCTTCTCTCAAAGTGGCTTCCCAAGGTGACGATGGCATGCCAGGGGGTGTATTTTAGTGGCACTTCCTTGGGCAGACGTGTCTGGAGACAGAGTGAGTGGGGCGAAGCTGCCCGGTGGGCTGTCCCACAAGAGCCAGCCCCTTCCCACCGCCACCTGCACTCAGAATATCCAAGTGGGGGACGCAGTGGCCAAGTGCTCCCCAAAACTGTTAGACACAAAACGTTTTGAGGGCAAATACCTATCAGTGAATCACACGGGACACAGTTTGGAAACACGTTCCTTCTTGTAAAGAAGCAAAGTCTGAGAGCCTTCCCACGCAGTCCACTGGCGGTTAACTGAGCGAACAGGCTTTCCTCCGGCGTCGCCTCCCAAGTGCCGACTTGTTACAAAGTTAATCGCTCTTAAAATGTTTTGCTTAAAGATGTACAAAGCGCCTATCACAGGAACTGACCGTGTCGGGTGGTTCCTGCATGAAGGCTCCACCTCGCCTCTGGCACGACCCCGTTTCTGCCTCTCCCCACTCAGCACCCGGGCCCCGGCGGCCCCCCAGCGAGTGGACGCGTCCTGCCACCCACAGGGCAGCCCCAGCCTCTGCCTTTCATTTGGCGTTGATGGACATATACTCGATGGACAAGTGACAGTGCTAGAGCCAGAAGTGGGGAAGGAGGGGCGCCATGCAGAAGGCTCGAGGCTGGAGGAAGAGGCGAGCAGAAGAGGCGGACGTGCCCTGGCACGAAGCACGAAGGCTGCCATGAAAGCGCTGGATCGTGCGGACGGTGTGTCACCTGCCCCAGGGCCGCAGGATGGGCTGGACAGCCCAGGAGGTGTGACAGGGGTGAATGGAAGTGCTCGCTCAGCCAGGCACCCGGCACTGAGGGCCTAAGCTCCAGCACGCCTTCGGTGGCACACCTTTTCCAGGACCACCCCCTCTAACTGCTCTGTGCGCACCTCGGCTGTTATTAACCACAGCAAGTGAGGACAGGTAGGCTTGGAAAGAGTGCAGCAGGACACAGAAGCCGACTGTAGGAGAAGTGGGGAACGCAGGGCGAGGTGCCAGAGCAGGGCAGGGCAGGAATGGGCTGGGGAGGGGCAGGACGGGGGGCAGGAGGGGAGGTGGGGGGAAGAAGGGAGGTGGGGGCAGAGGGACATGGGGGCAGGAGGGGAGGTGGGGGGTAGAAGGGAGGTGGGGGCAGGAGGAGGTAGGGGTGGGGGGGCAGGAGGGGAGGTGGAGACAGGGAATTCAGGAGGCAGAGAAAGGAAAAAAACGTGGGGGGATTGAAAAAGGCTCTAAGAAGTGCTGAAATGAATAACGCCACTTTGGGTTTGGGGAGTGTGGGGGGGGCAGGAAAAAAGCTTTCCTTTCAGTAGTAAGGGGGGGTTGGGAGACATAATTTCTTTATTGCAAAAGCCCTGGGAGAAAAGAATGAAAGGAGAGATGACATGAGACTCTTCCCACAGATGTTCATTGAAAGATTAGTCATGAAATGGGTTGGAATAATGAGGAAGTAAAGGGAGAGTATCAGATAGAAACTCTTTTTAGGGAAGGGATTGAAGGATAGAAATCTCACTGTGTAAGGAGGAGGCAGGGGCCACATTATTTATCTACACTGAAAAACAGTGAATAGAAAACCTTCCAGTGTATTCAACATGGAAATACACTTATAAATCGTCTTCAGTTCCATAGCTTATTGCACCCAGTTATAAGCTGGCATCATGTGGTGGGGCGGAGGTAAAGAAAAGGCAGGACGGAAAGGGGAAGGTTTAAAGAAGGAAGGAGAGAGACAGGAGGCTTGAGGGTCAGCCCAATGGCTCCTAGAATCCTCTCCTCTCGCACCCACATCGCCTTTCATTTCCCTGGACTCACTGGACTGCGCTTACCTGTCCTTTCTGTTCGGCACGCGTTCCTTGAAGGCTGCAGTTGTGCCTTATTGCATGGTTCCCAGTGCCCGCCGTGCTTGGCGTGCCCACTCGACCCGCGTCTGTCGGGTGGCGTGTGGCACCCTTTCCCGCCAGAGGCTGCGGGGCCTTGGTGCTGCCGCGCTTTGGAGAGCAGCGCGCTCTGGGAGCGCCCGCTGTCCGATGAAAGGGGCAGCAGCAGTGATATCATGGAGTGGACAGCTTCAGCGAGGAAGCATGATATTGTTTTCTTTACAATCAAATCACTGTGAACAATTGTTTCAAATAGAAACCAAAGCTGAGCCGTGGACCCGCTCACCCCAGGCGGTCGGACGCGTCGTGGAACCGGGTCTCTTGGTGTCCGCCTTCCAGACTTGCTGCATTTCCTCCCGAGCTTCCCTTGGGGTTGCCGGGCATGGTCAGGGTGCGGGTTTTCCCCGCTCTCAGACTAACGCGAGGACAGAACTAGGCGCTTCTCACTCTGAGGAAACAGCACCTTTATACCATTTAGAAGGAAAACTAACAATTTTGTACAGAGCATTTAAATTTATTTTTCATGAAGCCCCCCCTTATGAGTAAGAAACAGGAACGAGACAGGCTGTCCGTACCCAGATCACCAAGCACCCAGCATATCAATTTCAGAAACACTTGAACTTCTGAACTTTGTTTCTGGAATAAACAAAATTGATGGTTTGCCATTAACTCATAGCATCAAATGCCAAATAATTACATCACACAGATATCACTCGTTGGAGACTGTTATAGCATGTGGTATATTAAAAATAAATATTATATTGATAAATATTTCAAATTTATTGATAATACTTAATGGGCCTCCATTGGGACATTTTACTCATAATTTAAGATTGGATTTCAAGAAACCAGAATTGAACACACTAATCACAAATTAACAAAACTAGTGCAAAATATCAAACACCAAGACTGCTGTAACACTTGAGTCCTACTTAACCATAACTTGTAATAAACACTCTTAAATATAAAACCACAGAATCAGTGGGGTCTGTGGTTATTTGCATAAGAAAAAAATCACCCAGTGTCCAAAGCATATTTAATGTGTTAATGATTTGCCAAAAATCTCTATTTACATCCAGCTCCTTTAAAGTTCACAGTCTTTCAGAGCCAAACAGATTATAAACAAAAGCCAAAGGAATGGGAGAAATAACATATTTAAAGCAACAGATTTCTATACTTAGAAAAGACTTGATTTGAACAAGAATTTTTAAAAAATCAGACCTTCCCTGGATCTGAAATAACTGCCAGGAAGTTGGGGGACTTGCACAGCTTCGTCTTTCAGCAGTGGCGCTGTGCGAAATTGGGCTGGGCGGCCCCGAGGCTGGGCTCTGTGGAAGCTCAGCAGCCACCGGACGGAGGCCCCTCAGTGAGCGATGACACTGCACGTCTCAACCGCCACTTAGCACAAACGGAAGGGACTGCTAAGTGCAAATAATCCAACAAACTGTTGGAAATGCCTTGAAGTGTGTTTTTATTTAGAATTGACAATTTAGTCAATTGTGCTAGCACAGCAGACTGCAAGAATGCAAGAAGGAAGGTAGCAGGGAAATGCAGAGAAAGCTAAGCATCCAGATAAAGAACTGACTTCCCAGATCAGCTGATAAGGGTACAGACTGTCTCTTTAATGTATTCACAGGCACCTTATTATTAACATGTCAAACCTCTTTGAGGATTCTTCAGTGATTTGCTATTCCATTTCTGTTTCATTCATGAAATAGTTTCCAAAGCATCCTCATCTCCTTCCATTTGTAAATTCTCAATGAATCAAGCTGGGAACAACTCAAACTATTTTGATTCACTTAAGAGAGCAGAAGCTATCTTTAGAAACAAACTGTAAATGAGAAAGCAGAGGTGCTGGCCCTTCACAGTGAGTGGGTCAAAGCAACTACAGTCCAACAACCCGCCCCTGAATGTGCAGGGGACAGCGGCCGTGCGCTCCATTATGGCCCCTCTGTCACCCATTAATGGCACTTTTGTAAATAGATCAAATAATATAAATATATTTACTTATTAAGAGGTCAAAGAGGGGTACTGGAATTATATATGCTGGTTAAAAAGCATTTGTAGAAGTACTAATAGAATACTTTTATATTTCTATTAGAAAATAAATTATACAATAGTCTCTAGTCCAGCTTTTTTCTTTTAGTAATATAAAGATAGTTGGAGCAATGTTAATTTGTGCAGTTTTAGTAGATGATTTAATTTCTTGATATAATTAGCAAGTTTTATGCAATCTATTCTTATTAGAACAAATATTTAATTGACAAAAATTATAGAGCACCTACTGTGATAGACATTGTTCAGATACATGGGGATATGAAAAAAGTCATTAAAATCTCTGCCCTGGCAGGCTATAATTTCATTCATAGACATGTCTCTAAATAAAATTTCCCCTTATACAGATATATGTGTATTTTTTATGTATTGGAGAGCTATATTAGGTAACTTATATGGACCCAATCCAGTTCATATAGTCTACTGATTATGTGAACTAACCACAGGGATAGTAGAAAGTTCAATCATTTTAAATTTATTTCTGTGCCGTTTGATACTTCAGGAAAATTATGTTTGTATATATTCTATACATAACTGAGTTGGCCATTGCTAATTCCTAAATAGGTTAGTTGAATTTGATATTTCCTATAAAAAGGGCCTTTACTACCTTCCTAAATAAGAGGAGTCACTCAACATTAAATACACCGCGCTGGTCAGGAGGGACAGGTGTGCGGCTGGTGTGTCCGCGGACCCAGCTGAGCACCGTCTGGAATCCAGAGCTTTATATGCAGCGCAGGAGAGCACCCACAGCCTGCTAAGGTAACACGCCGGTACCCACGGCACCCCTGCGGGGCTCTGGGTGCAGCCCATCCCTGCAGGACCCTCGGCCGCTGCCCCCTCGCCCTCTGCGGACGCCGCGGGCGCTCAGAGCAGTCCCGCCACGCGCGGTTTCAGGGGCCTCGAACCTGAGCGTCTGCTGGGCCCAGACCCCATCCAGGACAGGAGCCCGTCCACGCGCGAGGGAGAGTCGGTGGCTAAGCCGAGGTACTCACAAACTCACCCCGCCCCTCAGCCCCCGCAGCGGCTCTCACAAGTCCTCCCTGATCTCCCCGGGAGGGGCAGACTCCGCCTTGCTGTGCACCCCACCCCACCCCCCCGCCCTCTCCAGGTGCTCCAGCGCCTCAGGTAGGAATCCTGGAGGTCTCCCTGCAGGAGGCATTTCCGCTGGCTGCGGCATCCTCCCCGGTGCCTGCAGAGGCGCAGAAGGCCAGGATTTCATTGGGCTTGCCCTCGGGAAATTTTCATGAAGGGAAGAAAGGGAGGAAGAGAGGAAAAGGAGGGAAGACAAGGCCGGTGTCCTGCGTGGCTGCACCTGTCCAGACTCAACGTGATGGAGCTGCGCCAGCGCCTCCGAAGCCCAGGGCCGCAATGGCCGCGCGGCTCCCCACGTGGGCTCCGCTTAAGCCTCCCGCCTCTGCAGCCTCGCCCGCCTCGCCCGACCTGCCGTGTCCGGAGGATCCCGCAGGGCTGCGCCTCTGAGCGGGGTCTGCCTCCCAGGCACCAGGCCCGCTTGGGAAGAGGGTGCACGGGTCGGACGGCGGGGGTGGCACCGCAGTGTCCCGAAGGCTGGACTCCCCGAAGGGTCCTGGGGCTTAGGGCAGGGAAGGACGGGGGCGGGGGGGGGGGGGGGCGCGCGCCGGCAAACAGGGGCTGCGTCTGATCTGCCCCTTCTCTCCAGCACCCCGAGGGTTCCAGAGAACCTGCCCGAGATGCAGAGGCCGGAACGGCCAAGAGAACGTCCGCCGAGGCAGGTTATCGGCGGTGGCTGAAACAGAAAAGAGATGGAAGGAGAGCTTCCTAGGAAAAGAGAGGCAGAGGAGGGAGCGCTGTCATGGTCCCGGAGGCGAGCTTAAAAGACGGGCTGCAGGAGCAGAGGTGGTTTTCTTTCTTTTTTTTTTGAGATTGCAGCACCATCACACTGGCAACTGCACGCAACATCACTTACTCATTTCCTATTCCACAGACTAGTAGTCAATTGATTTCTTTTTCCAGCTCCATGGCGCCGGGCCTCAGTTCCCTCATTTGTAAAACAAGGGACTGACCTCACGCCTTCTAAAGTCTCTTCCCAATCTGACCCTTATTAAGCCTAGGACCCAGGGAATCCAAGACCAAACATCTCTGTGATGTAGTCGGGGCTCCCCTTTCCTCCAGCACCTATCAATCACTGGAGCCTGCCCCTCACGGAACCGGTGCCGCCTCTCAAGAGAGGGCAGGCAGTAGTCGCCATTGTGACAATGGCTGGTCCCTGTGACCTGGAGTGAGGAAGGGGCTGACAGGGTAGGCTTTATGACTGCTGGGTTTCTAAGGAGATATTCTCAAATTTGCAACTTCAAATTCCACCCATTTAAATAAATCATGAATTCCTGTAAGAGGCTCCAGGTAGTTGGATGGATAAAAGGGCCAAACAGGGATCCCTGTAAGAAGGATCTGCCTTATTGGGGGAGTTTTCATTTTATTTTATCTCAGAAACTGGACCCGAGCTTTCCCTGGGAATCACACACTGGCCACACTCTTCCCTTGTCTGCTAAAAGCTGCTCCAGTGCAGCTTTTCCTGGGCTTGTTGAAGACGCGAGGCCTAAAGAGCGCGGGTTACCGAGTAAATGCTCGTGATGCGGGACTCCCGCTCTCAGCCCCACCCCCAGCACACGCAGGCGGCTTGGACGGGGTGGGGGTAAAATGAGATTCTACAAGAGTTTCATTTTGATTTGTCTTAACCTGAAGTTCCTTTATTTTTCCTTAAATTTTAATATGTAGAAATAAAACTCTCTCTCTCCTCTTGCCTTCAAGTGGGAAGCCACACACAGACAGTCCACAGCTTGCGTTTTCCACACCCGCCAGCATTTCCATTTTATTTTGGTTTCCAAAATATGGACAGGAAGGCAACTCCAGGAAAATGGATTCGCCACTCCCAGGCCACCGCGCCGCGCAGCCCCGCATACTCGCAGGGAAGTGCCCTGCGCCCACCGCACTCTCGCAGGGACCTGCCGTTTACTGGAGCCCCCCGCCCGCGCGTCCCCATCGCTGCCATTGCGCCTCCGAGGTGGTTTCCAAGCGGAGTTTGACCTTGTAAGGACACTTCTTCAGCTTCTGGGCAAGGACCACCCATCGGAACCGAAATCCCAACGACCTTTTCTCCTTTAAGGAAGCCCAGGGCCCGAGAGTGGCACATCTGGCTCGGGGCGCCCCGCAGCCCGGAGCAGGCAGGCGCAGGCAGGGGCAGGTAGGCGCAGGCAGCCAACTAGCGCGCGTCTCGAGTCGCAGCCTCCTTTCGGAACCCACCGCCGACTGGGCGGGAGCCCCCATCCCCTTTTTTTCTGCCTATTCACCACCGCGACAAACAATCAGAAAGAAAAATGATCGACTCCTTTCTAGGTACGGAGAGGAACGTGCCCAGGCTGCGCCTCACTCAGTGGGTCCGAACCCTGCAGCCCGCTGAGAAACCAGCCCTGACTTGCACACCATCTCGTCCGCTCCGCTTCGCTTAGCAAACCCCTGCTGCTCTTCCCGCGACGGAAACCGTGCACCAAGCCCCGAGGGCAGGCTGGCGCTCCTCCGCGGCCGCTCCATAGCTCCCTCAGCAGCGGGAAAACTTCCCAGCCCGTCAATTAGCGACTTAAATCTGGGCAAGAGAACCCGCCTGCGTGGAGACGCACCAAACAGCCTTTCAACCACCCTCTCTGAAATCGAGCCTCAGACAATCCCGCATCGCGCCGCCAGCACCCCCTCCTCCCCCACCTTATTCCGAGAGGTCCCCCCCACGCTACCCTGCAGCCGCCAGCTTCAACCAGAGGGGCTGGCCCCGTGCGCCTGCACGCACCCGTGCAAAGCGAGGTCTGTGCCAGCTGCCCAGGCACCGCGCTGGCGGCTGCCTGCGCTACCGCGCACGAAGGCAACCAAGTCGCCTGGGCCACTTACAGTCTCAGCGCTGCGCAGGGCCCCTTCCCGCGAAGGAGAGCACTCAGCAGCTCTTTATCTGTATGGATGTGGTGTGTTTAATTCGGGTGAGCGGTGAAGCCGTCTCGAGTGGGGTTCTCTTGCGCTGCCTCTCCCCACGGAGCTCTGGAGCAGCAGGACTCGCTCCGCAGTAGCGCCCGCCTGCCTGAGTCTGCTGCAGATCCGGAATCCCATAGAAAAGCCGAGGGCCCTGGAGCCCGGTGCGCAGGCGCATGAGCCTCCGCCTCCCCCCGCGCCCCTCCCCCTTCTCCTCCCGCCCGCCCTCCGCCCGCAGCGCCGCAACCCCAGCCCGCGAGCGCGGGAGCGCGGGACCCAGAGTCGCCCCGCGCCGGCGCATGCTCAGTTGAGGGGCTCGGGGCCGGCGCGCGCGGAATCCGCATCTCCAGCTTTTAGCAGAAACTCCGGGGAAGGTAGACAGGCGCCGGGCGCGGGGCTGCGGGCCACGCGGGCACCTGGGCGCGCGCGCGCGGGGAGGCGGGCTGGGCTCGGCCCCGCGGCCACCCAGCCTTGGCGCGGAAGGCCGGAGAGGGGACGCGGGGACCCTGCCTCCAGCCGCTGTCGGGCCTCGCCGACCCCGGCTCAGGCCTCGGTGGCGCATGAGGTGCAGGAAAACCGGCAGAAACACTCCTCGGAGGAGGCCTGTGAGCTGGGCGCCGGGTCCCCGAAGGGACAGTCCCCGGGCACTTTGGCCGGGGGCATCTCATCCCGGGCTCATCAGCTGGAGCCCTGGGGGCGCAGGGCCCCGGCCCAAAGCAGGCGTGGGAGAAATGTGTGCTTCTTGCCCTGTGCGACCTTCAACAAGTCATGCTCGCCAGCAGCGAAGGTTTAAAAACGAGCGCCTTCTGTATGCCTTTTGTAAACGCTGTTGAATATGCCTGGGTGTAGGGGATGGCCCATCCTGCGAACCCGGGGTGCAGGCCCTCACCAAACGCCCCCTTGCGTCCCTGAACGACCCCATGCGTGCCAGCCCTGCCTCGCTCCCGATGGCCTGCCAAAGCCTAGAAGACTTGGCAAGGAGTCGTGCCCAGTAAATGTCTGCTCGTTGCCCTACCAGGAAAGCAGGGAGACTGCCCAGATGTTCCCGGCCTGCTCGCTCACCCCAAGGCTGCGCGCATGGGCAGCAGCCCCCCAGCCTGAACCCCGGACACCCACTGCCTCCATAAAAGGCACTTTTCTGGGCACTGGCCGTTTACAGTCAGGCGAGATTTTTCCTTTTTCCGGGGGAGGGGAGTGATGTGGACTCCACGAGGAAGGACGTTCCCCCCAAGTAGAGAACTTGACAGTTTGCACAGCGCCCTCCCCCATCACCTTCGGGGAGACGGCACTGAACCTTTCGGCGCTGGGGACACCAGGAGCGTCTCTCGTGGCAGACCTTGGCTGCCGGGGAGGGCTCTCCTGGGGGCCCCAGCTGGGAAGGGATCCCGGCCACCTGCGCGCAACCTGGAGAACGCGGTTCCACGCGTCGGGGCCTCGAAGGCTGCGGCCAGGCTCCGACCCTCGGGCGTCCCAGCTCAAAGCGCGACGGGTCCCGGCCCCCGCCCCCAGCACCCAGCACCCAGCCGCGTGCCGCTGGCCCCGCGCTTCTGGAAAGCGACGCACGGGGTGGGGGGTGGGGGGCGGGGGGTGTGCGCTCTCGGACTCGGGGGACCCGGCGTGTGGCACGCCTTTCCCCGCGGGGTTCCTCGGCCGGGTGCCGGCGACCCGGGAAACCCGGAGCGCGGAGCGGCGCGGAGCAGGGCGCGCTGCGGCAGCGGTACTGTCCTTGGCGGCGCCGCGGCGCACGGGATGCGGCTCGGCGCTGCGGGGCCGCAGTCCGCACTGCGCAGCGGGGCTCCCCGCGCCGCCACCGCGCGCGCCCCGTGGTTCCTGGGGTGGGGGAGGGGGTGGCTAAACTCAGCTCTGTTGGCTGGGGAGACAGTCTCCAAGGCTTTCGGAGTAATCTTCCGTCTTTTATAGGCTCCCTCCCCAGAAGCGGCTTGCCCTGGGCATTTCGGTTTTTCTCCCCAAAACATTCTCAAACACCGCGCCCCGCCCCCGCAATCGGCATCAATCGAGGCGGTTTCTCTGCTTCAAAGAGATGTCCCTATTTCTCGCCCCGGAGGTCGTTTTGGTGACTTCCTCGTTCCATGCAACTCCCTTTCAACTTGTGTCCAGGGAGATGTGCCCCCGACGCCCCGCCGTGCTGGGGTCGCGCGCCTCGGATTTATTTTCTGCGCCTTTGTAAGGCGGCTTTGTCCGATTGGGCAGGCTTTTTTCCCCCTTAATTGAAGTTGGGTTGTTTCCGTTGTATTAGAGCGTGGTTTGAAGCCCTTAATGCTATATCTTGATTTTTAATCGCCAGCTGTTCTGTGGCTTTTAGAGCCCTAATCTTTTTTGTTCAGTTGTTTTTTTTTCAGATGCCCTTTGGTCGAGTTTTATTTGTAGCACGAAGCCACACTAGAGAAGCCAATTCTAAACTGTCCTTTAATTGCAGAAAGCGGTTCCCCTCCTTAGGGCGGCAGCATGACCTTGAAAGGGGAACGTAGTAGGGATCTAAACCGACCGAGCCCGCTGGGCCTCTCCTGCTGCAGAGCTGCGCGTCGCTGGTGAGCTTGCAGGAGCCAGGCCCAGCCTGCGCCCGGGGGCGGGGTCGGGGTGGGAGTAGGGGTGGGGGCTGCCGCTCAGCCGCTGTCTCTCTTTACCCAAGGCAGGTCCAGGTGGAGGGTTTTTATTTTATTTTATTTTAGGGGGAGTGGGATGCTGTGGGCAGGGAATTGTTTATTCCTTCATGAGTCTGGGGAGAAATTCCTCAGTTGCCCAGAAACACTTAGGCATTTTCCTTTCCTCAGTTGCAAATCACGTTCTTTATGCAGGTTCCTAGCCTCACTCCCACCACACTCCTTCAAAGATTCAAGCAAAGAAAATGAAATCAAACCAAGAATACTTTTTAAAGATGGCCACAGCCACATTTAATATTCCCAATTGTGTCAAATGTGGCACGGACACACTGAGAATGACAGTAAAAATGAGAAAATACCAGCAGTACAACAGGTCTAAACTTGTGGTTCTGCAATCTCATTATAATATCATTTGTTAGAAATGTTTGTGTATAAATATGAGGAAAGAACTGTAGAACTTAAGGCATGAGGGCAGCTAGAAAACTGGAAGAAAAATAAGGTGTTTTAAAGTTCTCATTAGAAAATGAAAAGCGATAAGAATTGGAAAACAGATATTCATTTAAATTCCTAAAGAATTATGGCAGTAATTTTCTTGTATGGGCAAAATGCCTTTATTCCAAAAGCTAAGGTTATTATCTTTACAGAGAAGTGTTATGTAAGATAATTTCATGTATCTTTACTTTTTATCCTGTTTTTAAAATGTATGGTGTTTTAGTTTCCTAAGGCTGCCTCCAAGCACCACAGACCAGGTGGCTTAGCGAGACCAGAATGTATTGTTTCACAGTTCTGGAGATTAGAAGCCCAAAACCTGTGGGGGAAAACCCTTCCTTGCCTCTTCCAGTCTTCTGGCAGTTCGCCTCCCATCCTGGGTTGGTCCTGACCTCCACGGCGGCATGGCCACCTCCTTCCATCTCTGTCCGTTCTTCCCTTCTCATGGAGACAGGCTGTGTTGAAACAGGGCTCGACCTCATGCGCACTGGTCTCGTCTTCATTACCCACAGCTTCAGAGACCCTTTTCCCAAATAGGGCTATGGTCACAGCATTAGGGTGGGAAGCCTGCACATGTATTTTTGGAGACACAACTCAACTTGTAACATATGGATGGACGGAATCAATAAAATAACTCCCCTAAAGTCAGACAGGATGCCATCTCCTAGAATACAACTTCACAGCAAACTTTCTGGTACATAACATGTTTCATTGTACATGTTTGTACTCTTCTGAATGTGTTTCTAAAACAAGTGGGAAAAGGCAAGGTGAGGGAGTTGTGATTGCCAGTCGGACAGAGGCCATTCCACGCCTGTCTACACAGAGGAGGGGTGAGCAGTCTAGGATTTGTTGGACCCCGTTGGCTATTTCTCCCTGTCCTCCCCTGGTTTCTTTCTTGCTTGCTTCCAACTTTTTATTTTGATACCTTTTTGAATTTAGAGTACAACTGAAAAACTAATAAATACAAAACCCATACAGAGAATGCCGATACACCCTTCACCCCAAATATCAGACCCATCAATTTTAACATTTTGCCACATTCACCATATCATTCCACCTACCCACTCCTCCGTCTATCTATTTTCTAAACACTTGAGAGTAGGTTGTGTAGCTCATGCTCCTTGAACTTAATACTTTCATGTACGTTTTCTAAGGATTAAGGGTATATTTTCACATACACAACCACCTTAAGTGCAGTTATCAAATTCAAGAAATTTGGCATTGATGTAAAGCTTATCATCTATATTCCAATTTTTTCACGTCTCAATAATGACCTTTTGGATCATTTCTCCGTCACTAGATCTGGCCCAGGATCACATCTTGCATTTAATTGGCATCGTCTCTTTAGTTGCTCTTCATTTTTGAATTATGGAAACATACATTGAAAAGTTTCCCGTCTCAACCGCTACCAAAGATTAATTACCCTGACGATGGTACAGCACCTCGCTGCCACCCCTTACCAGAGCTTCCCACCCACTCACGCCGAGCGCACACACTCTTCATACACGAACTCTCCATTGCCCCCCCCCCCCCCCGGAACCTATGCTCAGTTTCTGTCTCCGGGAGTTTGTATATTTTCTATTATTTTCTTTGTGTTTATCATGGGGCTTAAATTTAACATCCTAAATGTATAACAATTTCATTTCTTTTGACCAACTTAACTTCAATAGCATATACAATGTTCCTATTTCCTTCTCTACCCCCACCCTTAAACGGTTCTTATCACAAATTCTGTATTTATACATCATGAGTCTGGAATCACTGATTTATGAGTTTTCTTCATGCATTTGCCTCTTAGATGCGGTAGGAAGTAAAAAGTGGAGTTACACACCAAAGATGGAGTAGCAATAGTACTGGCACTTATATTTTAGTTTATTTCTGAAATCCATGAGTGGACCTAAATACTGTTTGAAAGACCACTTTCTAGATGTGGTCCCCAATTTCCCTTAAAGTTTGAACAATCCACAAAGTAGATGTTTCTTAAGGCCCTGCTAAATGAGTCACTGAGTTTCCTGGAAGTTTGTTGAAGCCTCAGAAATGGTCACGACAAATGGAGTTGGTCTGCAACCTAAAGAATGAAAATGCTTTATTCCACTCTCTTCTGCGTTTGGGCCTCAGGTCAGGGCTCTTACCTGGGTGTTCCCACCGCTACTGCTAGGGAGAGCCCTAAGGAGACGATGGCAGAGATGGATCAATATGCCCCTATTTCTTTTCCTCCATGACTTTCCAGGTAGTTCTTAATGGTTGGCTGCACTTCTTTTGAATTCTGTGAAATGCCATGCAGATAAAATCATGGGTCTATTTTCTGGGTCCCCTGTACCTCAGACACCGCCTGACCCAGAAGGGTTTTCAAAGGCCTGACCTGGCCTCAAGCAGATCTCACTGACTGGGTTCTCCCTTCAAGCTCCATTTCCTTCACACAGTTCCTTTGAATTTCTGATGAAACTCTCAATGCCAACGAGAATTTTTTCGTCAAGTGTAAGGGAAAGTAAAGATAGTACCTTCCACGCCCCTCCCAAGGCCATCCACGAGACCCACATCGTTTTGCCAAAAGATTCTCACAATTCACTTTATAGTCTTGATCTTTGATTGTCTTTTTTCCCCCCAGGTATTGATTTGGTGCTGGTACCTTAGTCTCTGGGTGAATGGACAGTGTTAGAAAGAAAAAATGTTCCAGTAACGAGAAGTGATGCTTAGTCATGGGTGCTGGTTGGATTCCTTTTGACATGGCTCATTATTGAGTCATCAAACATCTGTCACGCTCCCACTTAATCCAGGCAGTGTGCTGAGCAATATATGCAATATTCCATTTCACAGCAACCCTTTCTACCTATATTATAACCCATTATGCAAATGAGGGCGAAGCTGAGGTGAAGCAGGTAGCGGTGGTGTCTCCAGATGCCTGTTTCAGGGGTCTTGGGTTTCACCCTCTTATACACCCCACTTCAATTAAGATTTCGATTATAGCTGTATAACGTACTGCTCTCCTGTCAGCCAGACGCCTATATAAGGTACGTCTTCTATATACTCTGATAATTTTATTTCCCTTCAGCAGTCACTTGTTTCCAGCTGAGAAAATGCAAATCCCTACACCATGTGTGCCGGTTTGAAAGGATGTATGCACCCTAGAAAAGCCGTGTCTTAATCCTGACCCCATTTTGTGAAGGCAGCTGTTTCTTTAAACCCTGTTCAGTACTATGTCTTGGAAACTTGATTAGATTATCCCCACGGAGGTGTGACTCCGCCCATTCCAGTGGGTCTTGATGCGTTTGCTGGAACCCATGAAAAGAGGAAGCATTTTCGAGAGGGCAACAGAGCCATAGAACCACGAGAGCCCACGCAGCCAGAGACCTTTAGAGATGAAGAAGGAAGACACCCTGGGGGAGCTTCATGAAACAAGAAGCTGGGAGAAAGCCAGCAGATGTAGCCATGTGCCTTTCCAGTTGGGACAAACCCTGAACTTCATTGGTCTTTCTTGAGTGAAGGTAACCTCTGGTTGGTGCCTTAATTTGGACATTTCTATAGACTTGCTTTAATTTGGACAATTTCACAGCCTTAGAACTGTGAACTTGCAACGTATTAAATTCCCTTTTAAAAAGATATTCTGTTTTTGGTGCATCACATTCTGGCAGCTAGCAAACCAGTACACCATGTGTTCAGAATCGTCTACCCTGCCCAAATGGTCTGCATGTCCCAGCATCCCTGCTTCACACCGCCACCCAAGGAGGGAGGTGCGGAGGAATAGCTCGCCTTTTAGGGTGCTTCCCAGTGTAAAACCTCCAGTAAGGTTCATTTGATGGCCCCACCCAAGAGGGGTTCAAGAAGAGAAAAAGTGACCATTGACATTTTAGCTGCACATTCCCACTTCCTATTTGTAACTGTCTGCAGAGCACCTGCCCGTGGTTCTCTCCGACACCTCAAACTCAGCATCGCCCCACTGGGCTCCCCGCCCCTGCCCCAGCTCACCTCCACCAGCCTGTGCAGCCCTGCGCTTCGGGGATGTAGTTGTGCCCACTTTCACCAGTCCTCTAAACTCGAGCCAGAGTCACCTCCTTCTCCACCCCTTTCTCATTCCCCGTCAGTCACCACTTGCCCACAGCCTTGGCTCCATGCCCTCGGCCTTTGCGTTAGCTCAGGCCTCCAGTGCCTTGCTCAGGCTTGTTGTTTCATACCCATAAGGGCTGGAAAAACTCAGAACCACATCGTCCCCCGAGGAAAACCCTCTGTAGTTTCCCACTGTAAATAGCCAAAGTCAAAATTACATACGTGGCACACAGGGCGCTTTGTCCACTGGCCATGTAGCCACCTGCACGTCCCTGGTGCACCTAGACTGGTTGGTGGCGTGGCCCCTGGTGGGTGGCGTGGCCCCTGGTGGGTGGCGTGGCCCTGGTCAGCGCATGTGGCCCTGGTCGGTGGCATGGCCCCTGGTCCGTGCGCACTGGGCCGGGCCATGTTTCCCTGGTGGGCAGAGGGTGCCTCTGCGCCTGGGCTCAGGCTCCTTCGCTGCTCCTGGGGCGTCTCTCCCAAGCCCCGAGAACCTGCAGTCCAGCCGGAGCGCTGTCTCCTCGCGGAAGGGTCCTGTTCACACACCCGCTGGGGCAGGTACCTGGGCAGGGGAGACCTTCCCAGCCTGCGTATCACCCTGGAAACGTGAGGAATGGAAAGTCGGCCCCTCCACATGGTGGAGGAAAGGATACGCTCCCTTTTTTACTTCCGAAGGCAAAACGAACATCTGCCATCAGTGTGAGAACAAAACTCCGATTGCTCTGACCAGTGCGTGGCCTTTGAATTTAGAATCCCAGGTCTGATGTGAGGAATGGTACAACCTTTCCACGTGAGCGTCTTCCATTTTGGTTAAATTACTATCACACGTATTGAATATCTGTTACACAATTAATCCGCATTCAAAGTATTCAGAAGCATCACCTAAATGAATTGATTTTCAATGGCATTTATTCTGTTATTCTTTTTGTTTGTTTTTTCTGGACACTAGGCATACATTGTAAGGTCAGAACAATATGAAAATACCTTGTACTTTATAGCTTTTAAGTGATTGCACAATCTCAATCATTGTATTATTTGATTCTGAGACATTTCATTATCTTCAGTTTACAGGTGATATTATTAACTCGTAGATTATTAACCATCTTAGGCCAAATTATGGTATTTTTAGAAGTTATCCGGCTCTCATGTGCCAGAACGGGTGACCAGTCAGTCCTCCACCCCTAGTTTCCAGTCTCTCCTCTCCCGTGCTGGCGTCTGCTGCCCCAGCTCCTGCATTCCTTGGGCACGACAAGACCCCACAGGAGTGACGGTAGTTTAGGAGGAAGGCGATTTACCGCTCCTTAATCTGATAGAGAGGAAAACTTTGGCTCTTTGTTTCACTGGATTCGGAAACCAGTGTACTTTGAAACCACAAAGCAGAGGGTGTTGGCCATTCCAGTAAGCATTTGTAGTCTAATCCCATGAACATTTACACTTAAACCACATATTATACACCTACAAATGCATTTTAATTTATGCATCTTTTGCCCCAAACTCAGAGGTCTTAAGGAACCTGCTTTTGTTCAAATTGTTTGAAACATAACAAATTTTGGTAGATGCTGCTATGAACTCTATAGAATTTTTGAGGCAATCTGCTGATATTTGATCACAGAGATGCAGTTGACGATGTCATTCCAGACTGATTTAGTATATACTGTATTTTAATGAGAGAAACAAAATTTAAAACCAGCAAAAAGGACATATAATGAGAACAGTTTTAGTTCAATCTTTTCAATAAAATTAATTTCCATGTATGACTTTATTTGAAAAAAATATATCACTGCTAATTTTTAAAAATATTTTTATTGAGAAATCTTCACACACATACATTCCAAACATGGTGTCCAATCAACAGCCACAGTATCATCACATAGTTGTGATTCATCATTAGAACATTCGCTTCACTCCAGAGAAAGAAAGAAAAAGAGAAAAGAAATAACTCATATATACATACCCCTTACCCTTCCTCTCCTTGGCCACTAGTATTTCCATCTGCCCGATTTACTTTATCCCTTGTCCCCCTGTTATTTATTTATTTATTATCCTGATTTTTTACCCATCTGTCCATACCCTACGTAAAAGGAGCATCAGACACAAAGTTTTCACAATCACACAGCCACATTGTAAACACTATATCTTTATACAATCATATTCAAGAATCTAGGCTACTGGAACACAGCTCAACAGTTTTAGGTACTTCCCTCCAGCCACTCCAATACACCATAAACTAACAAGGTGATGTCCATATAATGCCTAAGAATAACCTCCAGGATAACCTCGCAACTCTGTTTGAAATCTCTCAGCTTCCTGAAACTTTATTTTGTTTCACTTTTCTCTCCTCCCTTTTGGTCAGGAAGGCTTTCTCAGTCCCATGATGCCGGGTCCTGGTTTGCCCCTGGGAGTCATGTCCCACGTAGGGGAGGGGGAGGGCAGCGAGTTCACTTGCCCTGTTGGCCTAGAGAGAGAGAGAGAGAGAGAGAGAGAGAGGCCACATCTGAATAACAAAAGAGTCTCTGGGAACGACCAGGTTATATACAAACAGCTCAGTATCTCAGCATTTAGAAATAACAGTTACGACTCCTGCATATACGTGACTGCTGTAAGAGTTGACACTCTATGCCCTTTACGATAAGCCCCAACCTGAACACCCATGCTTTCAACTTCAGTTCACCGAGTTTTTATATTATAGTTGGTCCATATGAGTGAGGCATGATAATATTTGTCTTTTTGTTCCTGACGTTTCATTCAACATACAGTCCTTAAGGTCCATTCACCTGGTTGCATGCCTCACAGCTCCATTCCTTCTTGTGGTCACTCAGTAGTCCACTATATGTACGCACTGCAGTCCCCCTTCCTTCCCTCAGTCGTTGTCCCTTTGGCCACCTCTACCCATTGTGGTTATCAAACACCGCTGCCAGAAACATCAGTGCGCACATGTCCGCTCGTGTCCCCACACCCAGGTATACTGAGCAACGAGGTTTCAGGATCAGATGGCAACCCCTCCCCTAGCCTCCTGCGGACTCACCACACTGGAGGCCCCTTGGAGGCATGGGACTCCACCTCTCAGCTTCCCTCCAACAGTGAATAGGTACGTCGCTTTCTTCACATTTCCTCTTGTTTCTCTCTGTTCATTTTTAAACAGTTTTATTAACACATAATACAATCCAACCTGAGTGTATGGCCATGCCTTCACCACCATACTCCATCTGAAGACATTTCCTTTTCTTCCTCAAAGACTCCATATCCCCCCCATGCCCCCTGCCTGTTGACATTTAGTTTTGGCATATTGCTTTTGTTACATTCATTGACACATGTTACAATGTTACTGTTGACTATAGACCCTAGCTTGCGTTGCTTGTACTTTTTCCTGTATATCATCTATTTTCAACATTCTGCAATATTAACATTCATTTGTTCTCCCTCATGAAAAAATGTATTTTTATTTGTACATTTAATCACCATCATTTCCACTCTAGGCATTCTTAAATTTTTTTTTTATACTGTCTCAGACTTTATCCTCTGTTTTTCTTTCATTCTGGCTTCATATGTACCCCCAGCCCGTCTCCCTCTATCATATCACATTCAGCTTCATTCAGTGTACTTACATTATTGTGCTACAATCAGGTAGTGCTGTGCTATCCATTTCTGAATTTTTACAATCAGTCCTGTTGCACAATCTGTATCCCTTCAGCACCAAATGCCCAATCTCTACCGTTTCTATCTCCTGATAACCTGTGTCTTAATATCAATTCTCCAAGTTCACTCAATGTTAGTTTATATTAGCGAGACCATACAGTATTTGTCCTTTTGTTTCTGGCTAATTTAACTCAGCATAATGTCCTCAAAGTCCATCCACGTTGTTGCGTGCTTCATGACTTTACTCTGTCCTACAGCTGTGTAATATTCCATCGTATGTATATACCACAGCTCGTTTAGGCACTCGTCCACTGATGGGCATTTGGGCTGTTTCCGTCTCTTGGCAATTGTAAATGATTTTGCTATAAACATCAGTGTGCAGGTTAGGCCACAGTGGCTCAGTGGCAGAGTTCTCACCTGCCATGCCGGAGACCTGGGTTTGATTCCCAGAGCCTACCCAGGCCAAACAAACAAAACAAAAAACATAGGTGTGCAAATGTCTGTCTGTGTCCTTGCACTCAGGCCCTCTGAACATGTACCTACTGCTAATTCTTTTTTTAAACCACTGGGGAACTTGAGGGGGATAACAGGAGGTAAAAAGAACTGGAGGAACAACTTCTACAATCACATCAAAAGTAATGAACACTTGAACCAGAAAAGTGGCTATAGAAATGGAAAGAGTATGACTTTGATACTGGTGGGGTAGGAGCCACAGAATTTCTCACTTGATTAGATAAGTAGACGGTTAATTAAAGCACAATTGTAAGACTTGGAACTGGGTCATTGGGACAATGGTATTGGTTTTAAGGGAACAGATATGCAGATTTGAGGGAAAGGAGAGAAAGCTGCTGAGCTTGCCTTCTGGACGTGTTAGCACATCTGAAAGGCTGTTGGCACAAGCAGGAGGAGACCAGCCCACATCACGAAACCCAAGTCCTGAAGTTTGTTGAGAGGTCTGCCTCTAGTCACGCAGACCTAGTGGCTGAGTCCGTGAGATGAGACGGATTGACAAGGGGGCAGAAAGAAAGAGAACGGACAAGAAGGGGGGAGCTTTAGGAATCATCTAAGATTGTGGGAAGGAATTTGGAGGAATTGATTGGGCACTTCTTATTTCTCCCTATATGTTTGTTTGCAAATTCCTAGGCAGTTATGATTATTTTACTCATTTTGGTATCTTCTAGTAGCATTTAGCATACTGTTTTTAAAATGTATGTGAGATTAAAACAATGGTTGTCAAGTGTTCGTAGGTGCATTTAACACAGCAGAAAGACAGTGTGGTCCATAACTAATAATTATAGTAATAATATAATAATTACAAATTATGCATGCTGGTTGAATTGTTTTATAAAATATGAATATGTAATTAAAATAATGATTAATTTATCAACATATACACACATATAAATACATATGCAATAGATTGTAAGTGTATTACATATAATGTAAATGTATATTTGTGTGTGTGTGTGTGTAGTTTTGTTTTCACAGCTGGGTTCAGTGGGAGATGCTTTTGGTGGAGTTTTCCTACTCCATAAACCAGCGCCTTCGTTGCCTCTCCTCCTGAGTTGACTGTATTAGTTTCCTGGTTGCTAAAACAAATCCCATATAATGGGTTGGCTTTGCTACAGGAATTTATTGGCTCCCGGTTTCTAGGCTGGAAGGCTCTCTTCTTCCAAGGTTGGTGCCTCCTGGCCAGGCAGCAGTTCTTTGGAGTCCTTGACTTTGCCATCACGTGGGACTTCACGGTCTGTGTCTTCTCCTTTCTCTTCTGACTTCTGTCCACTTGCAGGCTTTTGCCCCTCCCGTGGCTTGGTCTTCTGGGTCCTGTTTCCTCAGTTTCGGCCGCATTGGCTGGAGGCCCACCCCTCTCAGCCTGGGCACACCTTGACTGATAACATCTTCAGAGGGCCTGTGTGCCAATGGGTGCACACCTCCAGGGCTGGGGGTGGGACCTGAGCGCGCCTTCTCGGGGGGACAAGCATCAGTCCTTCACAGTGTCTAACATGACTGACCCAATCCATGGGAAAACGCGTCCTAACTTTGAAATTTTTTAGATTTGGTCAGTCATGGAGAGGACAGTGAAGACTCAAATTCAGGATCCTTTCAATGGACTACATAATGTTAACTTCTTAAAAAAGTTTCAGCCAAAGAAGGGCAAATAGCTCAGGATAGAAAAGATGGTTTTTAGCTGTTCTCTATTACCATTTAGGGAAGTGGACAATTATATTTAAATTCACCATGAAGGGATTTGTTTCTAATAGAGAACATTCAGGTAGTGAAATAACAGAAAGAATGGGTTTTCTTTTGTACGCACGGATATCTTTTTTTTTCTGTGATGATCAATAGAATTTGAATCGAGTCCTAGATTCAAGAATCAACTTTTCAGACTCATTAGATTTATCTTGGGCTAATCACTTAAGCTCCCTTCATGCCTCGATTAGAGCTCCATGATTCAAAAATTCAAGATATTGGGCACCTACAAAATTCTGGATAGCAAGGTAATAATGTTAATTTGCACATAAGATGATAGTCAGCCAGTTTCTTCCAATTGAAAACTGCAATAAATTCATGGTTTGGTTTCAAGTTCATTTAAAATAATTTCCTCAGAGCCCTTTCATATTGTTGCTCATGGAAATCTGACTGGGCTCACTGATGACAGGACTCTGGGGAGAAGCACTGCGAAGTCTGTTGAAGACCCCCAGGGCAGTTTATGGGATATTCTAATAAAATTGAGTATTACTAACATTGTAGTGCTAAACAATATTTTGAGATTAGACTTATATGACACTTTGCCAGTGATTCATACAATATTTTTGGAAACATTAATTGACTGTAGCCCTTACTGGGTTCTGGCTCTGCTGATTGTAGAGTAGTATTAGAAGCTCAAGTGTGTTGATTGTGGATTGGATAAAATATATGACTAGGAGATTAACTGTATTACTTCGACTAGGAGATTAACTGTATTACTTCTTTTATATACTGTAGATCCTTAATACTTATGAAAGATATGTTCCTAAGAACTTCCTGATTCCCCAATATCTGAATAGCACTCTGAAATAAAATTGCTTTGTTGATAAAATGCCCAAGCTATTGCCTACTTATAAAGAATTAAATGATTAATACCTGAATAACAGCAGCAATATACTGCAATGCAGATGCTGGGCATCAGCTGACCAGACTTGCTAATTTAGTTACTCAGTTGCAAGCTCCAGTGTCATAGTAGCATAATACTCACGTTTGTGCCTTAGCATATTACTGTCAATCATGACAGCCTGCAGGGTCATTCACAAATATATTCAGCCCAAATATTGGATCTATAAAGTCCAAATTCTATTAAAATCCTGCTATCTGAGGCATTATTAAAATTTTCAAACGTTACTGTACCACTTGAAGGATGAGTCTTTGAGACTTGAGATCATGACCATTCTGAAAGCAGTTTGAAACCATCAGATTATGGTAAGTTATGAAAAAGCTAAAATTCACTCTTTTGATCTTTATGGATTCAACATGCATTTTTAAAAAAGGCCTTTCTAAAAAGACTTCTAAATAGATGGAAGCTTTTTCTTCATAGAGAGCTAATAAATGTATTAATCTGAGAGAATGGATGTGCTGGTTTGAAATGGTGCGTGCTCCAGAAGAGACATGTTCTGCTCCGGTATTGTAGGGTGAGATCTCCTGATTCAGTTGTTTCCATGGAGACGTGTCACATCCAAATGTGGGTGTGGCCTTTTGATTAGGTTCCATGGAGACGTGACATACCCAATTGTGGGTGTGAACTTTTGATTAGCTGGAGATGTGACCCCACTTTAAGAGAGCTCATGGAGAGAGAAACAGTTGAGAGCTGACACACGCAGACGTTTGGAGATTGAGACAGAAAAACCCGGGTGCTAAAAGCAAGGACTCACAGAATAGCCAGAACTTAAGAGGAGAAATCTCTGGCCCCAGGAGATGCTAAGCTAAGAGATGAAACCCAGAGTGTTGCCCTGGCACAGCTGAGTGAGACCCACAGACGCTTGGAGAGGAAACCACTGGTTTCCTCTAATGAAGCCGGAACAACGGAACCAGCAGCAAGGACCAGAAGACACAGCCACGTGCCTTCCCATGTGACAGGTATTGGCATGTCTTTGGAGTCAGGGTGCCTTCATCTGGACGGCTTAGTCTGGACATTTTTAAGGCCTTAGAACTATAAACTTGTAAATTAATAAATTGCCTTTATAAAAGCTGATCCATTTCTGGCATATTGCAATCCAGCAGCTTTAGCAAACTAAACAATGGATATTCATGATATTATTAATGAGTGGATTCTTTTTAATCATAAAATCTGAGTGAACAATTTGCCACTTTGGTCTATAGGAAAGGATACAGGATTCCTACTCTGTTTGTGGCTTAAGGTCCCTGGGTTTCCTCGGAGCCATCCTTGTGTTTCAAGCAGCTGCTAAAAGAACATGTCAGGTCACTTTAAAGCTAAGAAAGCCTCATCCAGGAACATTAAAGGAGTTAAGATACCATGTCCATTATGCTAGCAGGTGAGTGCACTTTGTACTTCCTCCTCTGAATATTTATTTTTAGTCCATCCTATTACAAGTCTGCTATCCCTTGGTAGCATATATTATTCAAATAGTAAAAAGAAATGGAAAGATACCTGCAAGGGTTAGGTGCTGGTGTCACCATCACCAACAGATGACACCCAGTTGTCTGGTCAGGAAGCACTGGTCTGATGGTTGCTGCAAGGATGTTTCATGGCTGGTTGATAAACCGGAAGGCTGGGATAGTAAATCATCAGTCAATTGATTGCATCTGTGGCTGATCACAGCCATCATCAACTAAGGGAGTTTCTCCCACAATGAGATAATCCAATAAGGTGCAGGGTTTAAATAAGAAGAGCGCCTCTTTCTCTGCTTCTTCAACCAGCAAGCCTCTCCTGCGGAGTTTGTCCAGACCCTTCATCAGAGCTGCCAGCTTCACAGCCTGCCCTGTGGATTCTGGACTCTTCCGTTCCCACGGTTGCATGAGACACCTTTATAAACCTCATATTTACAGATCCCCCTAAATAATTCTGAGCAGAGCAAAGTCCTCTGAAAGATCTTCTGACTTGCTAGAGTGTGCCCAGACCAAAGGGCTGCCACCCTCTGATCTGTAGTATCCCCTGGGCCCCAGCCAAACTTGTGCCCCAGAATGAGGAACTTAACATTGAGATAATCAGAGTTCCACAAGTGGAGTCAGATTACAGTGCAGTGCTTAATTTGGATAGCCATGACATTTCCTGCTTATCCTCCAAGGTCTTGTTCAAATCCGTGAAGACTTTATTATCTGTCCTACAGTGATATTTTCAATTCCCAGTAGACTTAAAATGAATAGAAGAGTCAAAGAAATATTACCACAGCACATAGTTCTCCTTTTAAATTTTATTATCCAAGTGTATTATTAATCTTAGCACAGGCTGTCTCATACTTCTACTTTGTGCAGTTCAGTATGCCACATCTTCCTTCATAATAGTTAAGCAATTGTTTGATTGATTAATTTCCTCTTTCTCGAGTTTTCATTCTCAGTGGGTTGTTTTTTCTGTGATATTACTATCTGAAAGAATTAAAATTCAGTTTTGAGTTTTAATAACTGGTAGGATTATTTTTATAACTTGATAATTATTATACTTCATAATTGTATACTAGGTGTGGTGCAGAAGTCTCCATTTACAGAACTAACAACAGTAGAAAGTGGTTTCTCATACTGATTTTGAAGAGGAAATTTGACAACTTTCATCAGTTGATTATGCTTCTCATTATTCAATATAAGTTTCCACCAGCTATGATGGAATATATTTGAAAACTATTTAAACCAGAAATGAGTTAGCATTTGACTTAATTTCCATGAACACCGTGTGATTAGATTGTCGAAAGAAAAAGGAAATTAGAATTGACAGGAGGGAGTTTCTAGGTTTATTTAACTGGGCAACAGACTTTTCAATTGGCAGTAGATACTGGGAACCATCTTTTGGCATTCGACTTAATCATTTCAAAGCCAAGAAATATGTTTATATTCTTCATTATGTAGTTCTTTTTTTTTTTTTTTTACTATTGATAAATGAAGGAGGTGCTAGGTTTCAGTTTTTTCTCTAACTGTTCATCTGGTAGGTTCCTTGAAAAGCCTTTGTGGAAATAATTTCCCCCTTATGCCTTCTAAGTGAAATATCATTTGCTATGAGAATGATTGACTACATGCATGTGACACTGAAATCTATATGCTGTTGATTTAAATATTCTCTGTAGCCCACTCACACTTAAGCTAATTTTTTGAAATTATTTCCAAAATTGGAATTAAAATTTACCATATAACACAATAAAGAAAATATCTGCAAGGAGTAACTGCTTAGAGCCATTTGGTGATAATCACAATTTGAAATATTTAAAAAAAAACCAAACCACTGTGCTAATGAGAGGAGATAGGAGATTTAATTTTCGTCGAGAGTTAGGAGGTATGCCCACAAAGAATTTATAGGTGTCACGTGAGCACATATAAGTAACACAGAGGATAGAAATGATACCATTTTGACCGTAATCATGTATAGTTAGAACAGCAATAACAACAACAAAAAAGAGCTGAGAGAATGGAATTATGATATTTCTGCTTGTTGCAAACATGCTACTTCATTTTATTTAATTATTTTTTATAACTGTATTGAGATACAATTCCCGTACATGCAACTCATGGACTTAGAGTGTGTGATCCAAAGGGTTATATTCATAGATCTGTAAAGACCTCACCACTGTCAGTGTCCGAACATTTCATCACCTGGAAAAGCAGCCTTTCAGCTATCACCCTCCCTGACGCTGCCACTCTGGCCCTGTGCAACTGTCCTTCTACCTTCTGTCCCTACAGATTTCCCTTTTCTGAACTTTCATGCAGATGGAATTATAGATCTGGTCTTTTGTGACTGGCTTATTCCATTTATTGTAATAAGGTCCATTCATTTTGTAGCATTTATTAGTACTCCATTCTTCTTTATGGTGAAAAACATTCCATTTTATGGCTATACCATATTCTGTTCATCCAGTCCTGAATTGATGGACAGGTGGGTTGTTTCCCTTTTGGCTGTCATGGATACTGCTACCACACATACCTGTGTATAAGTTTCTGCATGGACATATGTTGTCATTTTCCCTGGGTGTATACCTAAAAGTGGAATGCCTATTTTTTTTCATCACTTGTGGAATTGCCAAACTGTTATCCAAAGTGGCTGTGTCAGCTACATTCCCATAGCGCGCATGAGGCTTCCAATCTCGCCACATTCTCACCTATGCTTTTAGTAATTTGACTTCTGGTTCTAGCTATCCTAGTGGGTTTGGAGAGACATTTGATTTCCTGGTAACTAGTGATGTTGAGCATCTTTTCATATGTTTACTGCCCATTTGCATATCTTCCTTATAGAATTGTTTATTCATATCCTCTGCCCTTTTAAAAACTTTGGTTATTTGTCTTTTTTATTATTGAATTTTAACATTTCTTCATATGTTCCTAATACAGATCCCTTACCGGATATATGATTTGCAAATATTTTCATCCATCCTATAGGTTGTGTTTTCACTTTCTTTGTGGTGTCTGTTTTGGTTTGCTAAAGCTGATGGAATGCAACCTACAAGAAACAGACTGGCTTTTAACAATGGAATTTGTGAGCTTACAAGTTTGCAGTTTGAAGGCTGTGAAAATGTCCCAGTTAGGGCCCTGACAGGACAATAACTTCTCTGAATTCAGGTTACTAGCAAGCTGGGACTCCTCTGTCAGATAGCAGGGCACATGGTGAGGTCTGCTCGCCTTGTCTCCCGGGTTTCGTGGCTTCCTCTCAGCTTCTCTGTGGCTCCTCTCTGAGATTTTCTCTGAGTTTCATCTCTTAGCTTCTCTGCATTTTATCTTCATAAAGAACTCCAGCGAGAGGGTGAAGACTCACCTTGAAGGGGTTGGGGTCTCATCTCACTGGAAATAACCTAATCCAAAGGTCCCGCCCACAATAGGCCTGCACCCACAGAGTGCACGAAATTTAAGAACATGCCTTTCTGGGGTACAGAATAGCTCCAAATTGCCAGTGTCCTCTGAAGCACAAAAGTTTTCTATTTTAAGTCTGATTTATCTGTTTTTCTTTTGTTGCTCATGCTTTTAGAATCATATATGTGAGTTCTTGTCAAATCCAAGGCCGTGAAGATGTGCCTCTACGCTTTATCAGAAGGGTTTTATAGTTTTTGTTCTTACACATAGGCTTTGTTTCATTTATTTTTTGTATGCTGTATGACAGGATCACATTTCGTTCTTTTTCCACGCGACTACCCTGTTACTGCAGCCCATTTGTTGAATTTTTTGCAGGGGAAGTGCGTGGGTCAGGAATTGCGGGTGGGGACCTATTGTGCACAGGACCTTTGGATTAGGTCTCCCACACGGCAGGAAGAATTCTAACATTATCCCCGGTCTTCATTTCGGGGTAATTTTTCTGCATGCTGTGAGTTGCCAGTCCGATCTCCTTCTTTGGCTTGTGGCCCTCTAGTTGTCACAGCACCATCTGTTGACAATACTCTGCTTTCCCCCACTGAATGATCTTAATATACTCGTGGAAAATCAGGTGACTGTAAATGGATGGGTTTGCCTTTGACTCTCAATTCTATTCCACTGATCTATATGTCTGTAGCAAGTTTTGAAATTGGGAGGTGTGAATCCTCTTACTTTATTCTTTATGTTCAGGATAGTTTTGGCTATTTAAAGTCCCTTGCAGGACTCTTATGTTTTGGAATAATTTCTAAATGTCAATTTCTTTGAGGAAATCAGCTGGGATTCTGGTAGGGATTGTATTAAATCTATTTATCAGTTTGGGAAGTATTGCCATGTTAGTAGTGTTAAATTGTTTGACCCATGAACATAGGGTGCTTTCTTATTTATTTATATCTTTAATTTCACTCAACAATGTTCTGTTGTTTTCAGAGTATAAGTTTCCCACTTCTTTTGTTAAATCTACCCCTGTGTGTTTCATTTTTTATGTAATTATGTATGTAATGTTCCCTCATTAATTTCTGATGCTAGTAATTTTTTTGAAAAATATTTTTACTGACAAATCTTCACACAAATACATTCCATTCATGGTATACAATCAATGGCTCACGATATCATCACATAGTTTTGTAATGATACCAGGAGTTCTGTCTCACACCATGATAATATTTAGAACATTTGCACCACTCCAGAAAAATAAATTAAAAGAGAAAAGGAAAAAACTCATACATACCATACCCCTTACCTCTCCCTCTCATTGACCACTAGTATTTCCATCTACCTAATTTATTTTACTCCTTATCCCCCCTACTATTCATTTATTTTTATCTATATTTTTTTACTCATCTGTCCATACCCTGCATAAAAGGAGCATGATGCTAGTAATTTGAATCTTCTCTCTTTATTTCTCAACTAGTCCAGTTATAGATTTGTCAGTTTTTTCTTTCTTTCTTTCTTTTTTTTTTTTTGCATGGGCAGACATCAGATTTGTCAATTTTATTGATCTTTTCAAATAATCAGCTTTTGGTTTCATTGATTTTCTCTATTATTCCTCTATTCTCTATTTCATTAATTCCATTTAATCTTTGTTATTTCTTTTCTTGTTTTTGCTTTAGGTTTAATTTGCTCTTTTTCCCAGTGTCTTAAGGTGGAAGTTATTGATTTGAGATTCTCTTCCTTAATAAAATCTTTATAGCTATAAATTTTCCTCTGAGCACTGCTTTTGGTACATCCCTTAGGTTTTGGTATATTGCATCTTCATTTCTTTTATCTTCAAGTATTTTCTGATTGACTTTTATTACTTCTTTTTCACTGTTTGGTTATTTAGGAGTGTGTTGTTTAATTTCCACATATTTGTAATTTTTCCAGGTTGTTCTCTGGTATTGACTTCTAATTTCATTACATTTTGATTGGAGAATATACTTTGATTACCTATATCCTTTTAAATTTATTGTGGCCTTGCATATGGCTTATCCTACAGAAAGTTCCATTTGCTTTTTTTAAGAGCAATTTTATTGAGATATATTCACACACTATAATCCATCCAACATATACAATCAGTGTCTCACAATATCATCATACAGTTGTGCGTTCATCACCAGAACCAATTTAGAATATTTTCATTACTCAAAAAAGAAAGAAAAATAAAATACAAAACACCTCATACCCCTTCTCCCCCTATTATTATTATTTTTTGGTCTTTGTTTTATTACTCATCTACTCAAACACTTGATAAAAGGAGTGTTAGTCACCAGCTTTTCACAATCACATGGTCACAAGATAGAAGCTTTATGTTTATACAATTATTATCAGAGATCAAGACTACTTGATTACAGTTCAACTATTTCTGGTATTTCCTCTGGCTATTCTAATACTCTAGAAACTAAAGATAAATATCTATGTAATGAGTCAGTACTCATAGTTATTTGTTAAATCCTACCATCTCAGTTACCCCTCCTCCCTCTCATTTGGTCATTCTCTCAATCTTCAGGGACCTGGGCAATGACCACTCTAACTTCATGCTGGAAGGGGTGTCAGCTTTATGGGGTAGAAGAATGAAACTGCTGACATTCATGGAGAGACTGGCACTTCTGGTTTCAAGGGCTTATCAGGCATAGGAACAATCTGGAGGTTTTAGCTTTCTGAAAAAATAAACTTACTAAGAAAAACTTTTATAGAGTCTTAAATACAGCCCTGGGTATTCTTTAGGGGGTTCAGGAACACTGTGGGTTGTGGCTTGACATACTGTGGCAATTTGCAATATCCGACTGAAGATTGCATAAGGGTAACCTCCAGGATGGCCTCTCCATTCTATTTGAAATCTTTTAGCCAATGAAGCTTTATTTTGTTTCGTTTCTCTTCACCCTATTGGTCAAGAATATGTTGTCAATCTCATGATGCCAGGGCTAGGCTCATCCCTTGGGGTCATGTCCCACACTGCCAGGGAGACTTAGATCCCTGCGCATCGTGCCTATGAAGGGGGTAGGGTAGTCAGTTTATTTGCAGAGTTGTCTTCGAGAGAGAAGCCACATCTGAGTAACAAAAGAGGTTCTCTGGAGGTGACTCCTAGGCATAAGTGTAAGTAGGTTTAGCTTTGCATTGCAGAAGTAAGTTTCATAAAGGCAAGCCTCAAGATTGAGGGCTTGCATTTTAAAATTGAGAGTCCCTAATGCTAGAGAGAATGTGAGGAATTCCCCATGTGGGGAAGTTTAATAGTTCCACATTTTCCCCTATTCCCTCAAGGGGACTTTGCAAATACTTCTCTATTGTTTGCCCACAATATTCTGGAATGTATTGGAATATTACATTAACCTGTACAGAATAACAAGCTCTCATTCCCTACTCTAGGTTCCATGTGATTATGTTGTTTAAAGAAACTGACCAGATAGGTTAAATTAGATGATGTGCTATAGAAAATTTAAATTTTGGACAAAATAAACATCTCTTCCTTTGGTATCACACAGAAGTTGTGGTCTTAAATACAGACAATATCATTTTTTATCCTGTATTCTGATTTATCTTAGTCCTAACCAGGTCCATTTCATTCAAATTTCTAATTGAAGTCTGATCTCTTTTTCCGCTTCTTTAACAGTTGCTGTATGGAGTAATGCTGACATTCAGTGCTACAGAACTCTAACTTTGAGTCTCAGTTGTCACACAGATACCCAAAGTTCCAGGGAACTACCAGGTTATACACAAACAGGACAGCATATCAGAATTTAGAACTAACAGTTAAAACTCAGGAATAGATATGACTGCACTAAGAGCTTACAATCTAGGAACCTTTACAATGAGCCTTGTTGAACATTCTGTACTCCTTATCATCAATTGTCCAATCTCTACCTACTTTCTATCCCTTGATAACCCATACTCTCAAATTCAATTTTCAGAATTTTCTCATTATAGTTAGTTTATATTAGTGAGTCCATACAGTATTTGTCCTTTCTTTCCTGGCTTCTTTCACTCAACATAATGTCTGCAAGGTTCATTCACCTGGTTGCATGCCACATGACATCATGACATACACCAGCATGCCAAGTGTCTATTTGTGTCCCTGCTTTTAGCTCTTCCAGTACATACCTGTGCTCGTTTGAAAGGATGTATGTCCCCTAGAAAAGCCATGTTTAAATCAAAATCCCATTTATAAAGGTAGAATAATCTCTATTCAATACTGTATGTTGGAAAAGGTAATCAGATCATCTCCCTGGATGATGTGATTTAATCAAGAGTGGTTGTTAAGCTGGATTAGGTGATGACATGTCTCCACTTAATGATCTTGACTGGTTTACTGGAGTCGTATAAAAGAGGAAACATTTTGGAGAATGGGAGATTCAGAGAGAGCAGAGAATGCTGCAGCACCACGAAGCAGAGAGTCCATCAGCCAGCACTTTGGAGATGAAGAAGGAAACACCTCTTGGGGAGCTTCATGAAACAGTAAGCCAGGAGAAGAAGCTAGCAGATGATGCTATGTTTGCCATGTGCCCTTCCAGATGAGAGAAGAACCCTGACTGTGTTCACCATGTGCCTTTCTAGATGGGAGAGAAACTCTGACTGTGTTCACCATGTGCCTTTCCATTTGGGGGAGAAACCCTGAACTTCATTGGCCTTCTTGAACCAAGGTATCTTTCCCTGGATGCCTTTGATTGGACATTTCTATAGACTTGTTTTAATTGGGACATTTTCTTGGCCTTAGAACTGTAAACTAGCAATTTATTAAATTCCCCTTTTTAAAAGCCATTCTGTTTCTGGTATATTGCATTCCATCAGCTAGCAAACTAGAAGAATACCTAATAACAGGTTTGCAGGATCACATGGCAACCCTCTATGTAGCATCCTGTGGAACCACCATACTGCCCTCCAGAGGGGCTGTACCACTGCACTAAATAGGTACATCTCTCCCTCTCCACACTTTCTCCAACATTTGTATCATTTTGCCTATTTGTTAAACAGTTTTATTCACACACCATATAATCCATCCTAAGTGTACAGTCAATGGCTCCTAGGATAATCACATTGTTATGCATTCATGGTCACAATGTATATGAGGAATTTCCATTTCTTCCATAATGAAAGAAGAGGAAAAGAGAAGAAGGAGAAACAACATCAACAACAAGAATTTCATCACTCTCTCTTATATACTCCTCTAATTGACATTTAGCTTTGGTATATTTCTCTTGTTACAATTAATGAAAGAATATTACAATATTACAGTTAACTAAAGACCCTACTTTGTACTAATTATATTTTTTCCCTATACCTTCTGTGCCAGTTTGAATCTGTTGTGTACCCCAGAAAAGCCAAGTTCTTTAATCCCCATTCAGTATTGTTGGGTAGGAGCTTTTTGATTGTTTCCATGGAGATGTGTCTCTACCCATTCAAGGTTGGGTTGCTTACTGGAGCCCTTTAAGAGGGAACCATTTTAGAAAAGCTTTGGAGCCACCAGAAATGACAGAGCCATGAGAGGCAACAGAGCAGACAGAGTCCCAGGGAAGAGAAAGTAGCAGATCTCTCCATGTGCTTTTCCAGCTGAGAGAGAAACATTGAACATCATCAGCCTTCTTGAACCAAGATATCTTTCCCTAGATGCCTTAGATTGGACGTTCCTATAGCTTTGCTTTAATTTGGACATTTTCACAGCCTTAGAGCTGCAAACTAGCAACCTAATGATTTCTCCTTTTTAAAAGTTGTTCCATTTCTGGTGCATCACCTTCCAGCAGCTTGCAGATTAAAACACCATCCCGTTTTCAACCTCTTGCAGTGGTGGCATTCCTTTTTTCTCCTTATGCAAAAATCTTCTTATATTGATACATTTAATCACCATCATTATCCACTTTAGGTTTTGCCAAGTTGTACAGTCCCAGTTTTATCCTCTCTTTCCTTCTGCTGTCATACATGCCCCTAGCCTTCTACTTTCAACTATACTTACTTTGTTAATTTTACTTTCATAACAGTATTGTGCCGCCGATTCCTGAAACTTTACACTCAATCCCGTTGAACATTCTGTACTCCTTCAGTATCAAATGCCTAATCTCAACCCTTTTTTTTTTAAATCTCCTGGTAACCTGTTTTCTCAACTTCAACTCTCAGAGTTCACTCATTATAGTTAGTTCATATGAGACCAAACAGTATATTTCCTTTTGTTTCTTGCTTATTACACTCAACATAATGTTCTCAAGGCTCATCCATGTTGTTGCATGCCTCATGACTTTGTTTCATCTCACAGCTGTGTTCCATCGTATGTATAGACCACAGTTTATCTATTCATCCATCCATGGATGGACATTTGGGCTGTTTCCATCTCTTGGCAATAGTGAATAATGCTGTTATAAACATCGGTGTGCAAATATCTATTCCTGTCCCTGCTTTCTGTTCCTCCATAGTATACATACCTAGTAATTGGATTGCTGGATCATATGCTAATTCTATATTTGCCTTCCAGAGCAGCTGCACCATTCTACATGCCAACCAACAGTGAATGTGTACCTATTTCTCCACATCCTCTCCAGCACATAGTTTTTGGTTTTTGTTAATGGCTGTTAACAAAAGGTGTGAGGTTATATCTCATTGTGGTTTTGATTTGCATTTCCCTAAAAGCTAGTGGAGTTGAGCATCTTTTCTTATGTGTTTGAATCATTTGTATTTCCTCTCCTGAGATATCTCTGTCCATGCCTTTTGTCCATTTTTTAACTGGGTTGTTTGTCTCTTTGTTGTTGAGTTGTAGGAACTCTTTATACATTCTAGTATTAAATCCTTATCTGATATGTGGTTTCCAAATATTGTCTCCTGTTGCATAGGCTGCCATTTTACTTTCCTAACAAAGACCTTTGACACAAAAATATATTCAATTTTGAGGAGATCCCATTTATGTATTTCTTCTTTCATTGTTTGCACTTTGGGTGTAAAGTCTAGGAAACCACCTCTTACCACAAGATCTTTAAGATATTTCCCCACATTTTCTTCTAAAAGTTTTATAGTCTTAGTCTAATGTTTAGGTCTCTGATCCACTCTGAATTAATTTTTGTATAAGTCATGAGATAGGGGCCCTCTTTCATTCTTTTGGATATGGATATCCAGTTCTCCAAGTACCATTTGTTGAAGAGGCTTCCATTTGCTTTGGAGAAGCATGTGTATTCTGTTGTTGAGTGGAGTGTTCTAGAGATGTCTTTTAGATCTAGCTGGTTTAGAGTGTAGTTCAAGTCTTCTGTTAACTTGCTGATTTCTAGAGATATCTTTTAGATCTAGTTGGTTTAGGGTGTTATTCAAGTCTTCTGTTAACTTGCTGATTTCCTATCTAGTTCAAGCCATTATTGAAAGTGGAATATTGAAGTCATCAACTATTATTATGTAATTATCTATTTCTTCTTTCTTTTCTGTCAGTTTTTGGTCCATATGTTTTTAGGTGGATATATAGATTATAATTGTCATGTCTTTCTGATTGACACTTTTAACATTGGAAAATATCTCTCTTTTCTCTAGTAAATTTTTGCATCCAAGTCTAGTTTAAGTGCCATTAGAAGAGCCACTCCAGCTTTCCAGTGGTCACTATTTGCAGGATATATCTTTTTCCATCTTTTTACTTTCAAACTACTTGCGTCTTTAAAACTCTAATATGTCTTTTGTAGATAATATATATTTGGATGGAATTTTTAAAATCAATTCTGGCAATCTCTGCCTTTTATTAATCAATCCATTCACATTTAATGCTATTATTGATATTCTTGGATTTACACCTGCCATTTTACTTTTTGTCTTCTATAAGTCCAATGCCTTTAATGTTCTATTCCACTAACTGCTTTCTTTTGCCTTAAGTGAAAAAATTTAAGTGTAGCATTTTAATATTATTGATAATTTTTTCACTGAGTGTTTTTGAGGTTTTTTTATTGCTTTAGAGTTTAGTATGCACATCTTAACTTATCTGAATCAGCTTTAAATTTACAGTAGCCTAATTCTAGTAATATCTTTTACTAGTAAAATGTTCCCCCTATATAGCTCTATTTCCTTTCCCTCCCTCTTACAGTATTACTGTTATACAAACTGCACCTATTGATGTTAACAACCCAGTCATACATTGTTGTAATTCTACTTTTACACTGTGACATCATTTCCTTGGACCATATAGCTTTGCTTCCACCAACCAACTTTCTGCTGTTATTGCCAAATATATTAAATATATTGCTTTTTTATTTGTTATAAGTTCAACAGTACCTTGTACACATATCTTAATAGAAGTTTTAAAATTATGTTTTATTATGGAAGCTGCAGGTTTACAGAGAAATCAGGCAGAAATTACAGAACTTCATATATGTTGTTGTTTAATATATTCTGGATATTAAATCCTTTTCAGATATTTGTTTTCCTAATATTTTCTCATATTCTCTAAGTTGTTTTCTTCTTTCATGATGAAGTCTCTCTCTCTCTCTCTCTCTCTCAGCATGGGCAGGGTCCAGGAATCGAACCCAGATCTCTGGCATGGCAGACAAGAATTCTGCCACTGAGCCACCATTGCACCACCTCATAGGGAAGTCTCTTGATGCACAAAAGTTTTAATTCTGATGAAGTTCCATTTAGCTATTTTTTCTCTTGTTGTTATTGCATTTGGAGTAAGTGTAGTCTTTGAATTTAATGTGACTCACTTGTAAACATCATTTAGATGTCATGCGTTTCTATTCAGTCTTATAATCTAAGCCTTTTGACTGGTGAGCTTAATCCATTTACATTTAAAGTAACTGCTGATGATGCTGGACTTTCATCTCCCATTTTGCTATTTTTCTTTTGTAATTCTTACAAATTTTTATCCTTCAGTTCTTCCATTCTTGTCTACTTTCATACTTATTTGATTTTTTGTAGGGTACCATTTTAAGTCCTTTTGCCTTTCTTTCTCTATACATTTTCTTTGTGCTTACCATGGGTTTTAATTTAGCACTCTAAATCTATAACAATCATGTTTGATTTGATATAAACTTAACTTCAATAGCACCCATACACATTGTTTTTCTAACCCCCGAGGCCCCCACCTTTTTGTCGTAATTATTTCACATTATATCATTATACATTATATATCCCAAACCATAGACTCATCATTACTTTTTTTTGTATGCTGTATGGTGGGGGTCACATTTCATTTTGTTCCCTTGTGACTATCCCATTACTGCAGCACCATTTGTTGAATTTTTTTTGGAAGTGCATGGCCCAGGAATCGAACCCGGGTCTCCCACATGGCAAGTGAGAATTCTACCATGGAACCACCCTCGCACTCCTTCATCATTACTTTTTGTGCTTTTGTATTTTAGAAGTGGTGAGGAGCAAGATTGTGGTTACATGTAAAAATATAAAATACAAAGTATTGGCATTTATAATTGCCCATGTGGTCACCTTTACCAGAGGCCTTATTTCTTTATGTCACTTAAATCTACTGCCCACCCAGTATCCTTTTCTTACAGTCTGAAGAACTACGTTTAGCATTGCTTGCAGGACATGACAAATGGCGATACACTCCCTTAGCTCTTGTTTATCCGGGAATATCTTAATCTCGCTCTCATTTTGAAAGACAGTCTTTCACATAAAATTTAATTTTCACATAAAATTATTTATTGACAGTGGTTTTCTCTCAGCACTTTAAGTATTTCAACCCACTACCTTCTTGCTTCCATGGTTTCCGATGAGAAACTGGCACTTAAGCTTGTGGGGGTTCCCTTGTACATAACACGCTGCTTTTCTCTTACAGCTCTCAGAATTTCTCCTTGTCCTTGGCATTACACCATGTGGCTGCTGTGTCTGGGCATGGTTCTCTTTGAGTTTATCCTGCTTAGGGCTCACTGGGATTCGTGAATGTGCATATCATGTCTTTCTTTAAGTCTGGGGAGGTTTATTTTTTGCCATTATTTCCTTGAATATGCCTTTTTCCCTTCTCTCTCTGGGACTCCATAATGACTGTGTGGGTACATGTGATGGTGCCCCACAGGTCTCTTAGCTTCTTTTTGTTCTTTTCCATCTGTTTTTCTTTCTATTTCTCAGCTTGCCTTTTTTCAGTTGCCTTGTCTTTGAGTTCACTGATTTTAATTTTACCAGCTCCATTTTGCTGTTGATTAAAAATTCTCACGAATTCAACTCCAGTATTTCCATTTGGTTCCTTTTTAAAATTTCTATTTCTTTATTGAGCGTCTCATATTGTTCATCCATTGTTTCTCTGATGTCATTTAGTTCCCCCTCTGTGTTTTCCTTTATCTCCTTCATTATATTAAAAAGTCTTTCCTGGACCACTTTTAAGAAGTCTGGTTTTCATTGATGGTTTCTGGATTTTTATCTTGTTCCTTTGGATGGCCATAGTTTCTGGGTTTTTATCTTGTTCCTTTGGATGGCCGTGTTCCTGTTTGTTGTTTGTCCTGTAAATTTTTGTTGCACATAGTGCATTTTATTATTTTAAAGTATTAACTCTGAGATTTAGTCCCTGGGCTGTGTGCCTCCAGCTAATGATAAAACAGAGATAACCTTGAGAACCAGGAGCTCATAAGAACAAGCAAAGCAACATGGAAAGTAGCTGTCAGTCTTTGCAAACTGATTCTCTTTTGGCTTGTGTTCTCCTTCAGAGCTTAGCCTCCTATGAAGAACATTCTCTGTCCTTTCTGAGTATGCATCTTGTCCTGGGCTACTGCTTGCTGGTGGCCTTAGGAATTCCCCTATTGACAGGCATTTGAATGCCCCCTCTACCATGAAATAGACTTTCTCCCCCTCCTGAGTGTCCTACTGTATGACTTACAGCATGTAATCCCTCGCCCCAGGCTGCTTTGACTCAGTTGTTTCTTACACTGCTTTGCTGGCTGCAAGCTGCTCCTGCCCGGCACAGGAGCGCAACCTCCGCGCATGCGCACAGGGCTCCCGCGGCTCCCTTCTGGACAGACCCAGGGACCCACAGTGTTCGTGCAGGTGGGCGCCACACCTTGCTGGGGAAGGGGTGGGGGAGGGGCCAGCAAGGGCGCCACAAGCTTGTTCTACCCTTTTTTAAAGCAGTCTTTGCTCAGGCACTGCAGCCATTTAATTGTTCAAGAGCTCTCAGGAAGACAGCTCTGTCAGGGTCTCCTAGCGCTTCAAGGATGCTCTGGGCCGGGGTGGGACATGCGTATGGGGGTGAGGCGGGGCGTGCATACGGAGTGGGGCTTACGGGGGTGGGGCGGGGCGGGGCTGCGTGGGGGTGGGGTGGGGTGTGCATACGGGGCGGGGCTTATGGGGTGGGGCGGGGCGGGGTCGCGTGGTGGGGTGAGGCGGGGCGTGCATACGGAGTGGGGCTTACGGGGGTGGGGCGGGGCGGGGCTGCGTGGGGGTGGGGTGGGGTGTGCATACGGGGCGGGGCTTATGGGGTGGGGCGGGGCGGGGTCGCGTGGTGGGGTGAGGTGGGGCGTGCATACGGAGTGGGGCTTACGGGGGTGGGGCGGGGCGGGGCTGCGTGGGGGGTGGGGCGGGACGTGCGTGCGGGGGTGGGACGTGCGTATGGGGGTGAGGCGGGGCGTGCATACAGAGTGGGGCTTACGGGGGTGGGGTGGGGCGGGGCGTGCGTGCAGGGCGGGGCAGGGGGCAGGTGGTTTTGTGTGGCGGTAATGTAACAGAGCAGAGAGCAATGAAGTGACTGAATACAATATAAGAAAAAAAAAGTCTAAGACATGATTAATCAGGCTACATGATATGCCAACTACTGTTAGCCATTCTTTTCTATGCATGTCTCTTGCGCATTCTTTTGGAACAAGGATTTTACTTTAATGCTACATATTTACTTCAGTGTTGCCAGAATTCCTTGTACATAATAGGTGTTCATCAAATCCAAAGAACTTACTAAATCATCAGATGAGAAAATCCATTTAAAAGGGCTTTTAAAAGTGCATTTTAAAGACTATACTGGGCGGGCAATAGTGGCACAGTGCAGAGTTCTTGCCTGTTGTGCCGGAGACACGGGTTCGATTTCCGTTGCCTGCCTGTGCAAAAATAAAAAAGACTATAGTATATTATTTATTTGATAGTGTTGATTGATTGATGATAAGCCATGCCTATACTCTATATTTGATAATGATATGGGAAAATTCTTTTAATCCATCATTTCCTTTGAAATTCTAGAATTATAAACAAACTGATACTACTGAAATAATTATTTGTATGTGACTCATTTTGAATTCTCCACTTATAAAATAGTATCAAATGAGAAGAAAACAAACTGAGAGTAAAGCTTTTTTTTTTTTAAATGAAGTTTTCAGAATATATTCTGGCATCAATATAAAATCAATCTAACTGCCTATCTTTGGCATAAGCCAGATAAGATATAACAAACTGCCTACCTTACTATGGCTACAACCCTGTAGTGAGAACAGATTTATCTAGTAATGCAAGATATTGTAAGAGTTTGATGCAGTAGTCTGATGGTAACTGTTTAACAGGCTTTCCAGGAATGAAGGGAAAAAAACCAACTCTGATTTGTGCTCATCCCAGCACTATAAATACTCCCACATCAAGCAACTGGCATGATGTTACTGGAATGAGGGTTCAGGAAAGATGCTGACAATCAGAACCTCTAGGTCTGTGGACAGCCCCAGCAGACTGTTGGTTTGATGTTAATAGTAACTATCCTAATTTTTTTAAATGTGCACCTGCAGTGTGTCCAGCACACTTTTAAATGCTTAACATGGTTTATCTCATTTAGTCCACTCGACAGCCTGTGAGGTATGTTCTACTTTACAGCCCTCACACAGAGGAATCTGTGTCTCAGAAAGGATGAGCGATTCGCTCAAATTCCACAGCTCGGCACAGGTGGACCATATGTTCAAACTGAGTTGATTTCAGAGCCTACCCACCAGTGACTATTCTACATTGTGGTCAGGATCAAAAGTTAAAGTATATTCACTGCAGTTTTCATGTTAAATGTGTTTTGTACTTTAATTCCTTCAATATTTGAAGTAACAGGAAGTTATATGTATTTGAAATGTCCAGCTAAGTATTAATGGAGTATCCCAAACCAGAATTACAAATTTTTTCAGTAGGTAATTGTAGTAAATGAGAAATCAATCTAAGTAATTATAAGTCCATGTAAATATAAAACAAAATTTTGCCCTCTCAAAATCTTGAAAAGATTCCTGTGGAAGGTTAATTGAAAAGAATTCACAATTATGTTTTCAAATTTAATCAACTCTAGAGCAGTTTTAGGTTTACAGAAAAAATGAGTGGAAAGTACAGAAAGTTCTCCTTCCACAATAGCTCTCCTCTTATTTACATCTTACCTTAATGTAGTACACTTATTACAATCGATGAACTATATAAACACACAATTACCTACAGTCAGTTGCTTACATTTGGGTTCACTGCTGTCCAATTCTCTGGGTTTTCACTCATTCATGGGCAGGTGTCCACATGCTCTGAAGACTGGCTGGGTGCCACTTAGTCTCCCCTCCCTACCTCCTCATTCTGCCTGGATGCAGTAATTTGAAAAAAGAGGTGTGTTTTCAATTGCAGGTAATCTGATACAATAAAAACTCTTGCTTTTATTTCAGTGACAAAGAATCCTCTAATTGAAATTTATTGGAACATCAAATGGATGTGGTAAATTGTCGACATTCCCACCTGGTTTTCCAAAACTTAGTGCATGAAGGAAAAAGGTACTTTCTGACTAGTTAAGCTTGCAGAAAATGTAATAGTCCATCAACGAGGTAAGATTTAGAAATAAAAAAGAATGGGTAGCAGATAAAATTGTAGGTGTCTAAAAATACAAGAAGACTGTAAACTTTGGAATCACTTCAGAGGACTTTAAGTAAGGTCTGCTTACTGAAATACACTTTAGCATATGCAAGGACTGGAACTATGGGGTCTCACATATTTAAGGAATGACAAATCCAATGCTGTAGGAGAGCAACTGGTGCTGTATAAGTAGACATTGTACCTGGAAAAACAGTTTGGAGCTAGACTATGAGAAACTTTGTATACCTACTTAAAGAGTTTGCATTTTATTCTTTAAGTATGAAAGAGCCAGGAGAAGTTCTTAAGTAAGGAAGTCATGATGTGGTTTACACTTTAAGAAAAGAATTCTTGTATAGTGTGGGGATCAGACAGAAATTGAGCAGAAACTAGTACAAAGAAGATGCTACAATAGTAGCAGCAAATGGCAATGAGGCCTCAACTAAAGCTGAAGCATTAAGGATAAAGAAGGTGTTTTGGTTTGTTAAAGCTGCTGGAATGCAATATACCAGAAATGGGTTGGCTTTTATAAATGCAATCGATTAAGTTACAAGTTTACAGTTCTAAGGCTGTAAAATTGTCCTAACTAAGGCATCCTGTGAAAGATACCTTGACTCAAGAAAGGCTGATGGGTACAGAAGGGATGTAGCTGGTTTCTGTTTGGGTCTCTGGCTTCTGGTTTCAAACAGCTTCCCAGGGGGCGATTTCTTTCTGCATCTCCAAATGTCTGAGTCTCATGTACATCTGCTCTCTCCAAGCCTCTCTGCTTCCTCCAAAATGCTTCCCCCTTTAAAAAGGACCCCAGTAAGCTAATCAAGTCACAACTGGAGTGGGCGGGGCCACCTTGCCATCTAATCAAAGGGTCACACCCACAATTGGGTGTGTCACAGGTGTCCAGCCTAAACAGTAGGTCTGGCCTCACAAGATAAGATCAGGATTAAAGCATGGCTTTGCTGGCCTACGTAACTGTTTCAAACCGGCACAGAAGGTAAGATTAATTTCAGGGTCATATTTGAAGGGAATCTACAAGATCTGATCGCTAGCTACATGGGGGTTGATTGTTGGGGAAAGATGGTAAAAAAGAAAAAAGTTAACAACACGAAGGTTTCTAGACTGGGTAGATAATGCAGCTGTTGATGTAAATTGAGAATAAGATGGTGGTTAATCGCTTAGAGCATTTGTAAGCCCGTTGTCTCATTTACAACCTGTTTGTTATAAACTACACTTCATCTACCAGTATGCTCTGCTGAAAGGTTAATTACATATGCGGGTATGCAGAGCATCGTGGCTTTTTAGATATTATCTCACCTGGTCTTCATCATTGACTTGATAAAAAGTGCTACTTGTTATACTTCAATATTTATTTAAAATATTTTTAGTAAGTGGTACTATTTTACTCTGCAACCCCTCATATTTGTTTAAATATTTTTGTTAGTCATTAAGTATTCAAATGTATCTTAATGTCTTTCCATTTGTAACAGGATTTTAGGTTTATTTTATTTATTTACCATATTCATGATCTGTTAAAAGATAAAAATGAGAAAATAAACGCTGTGTCAATTATCTGGAGACCATGAAACTGAAGTGATGTTAAAACAGTAATACTTAAAAGTCAAAGTTTGGCCCTTATGGTGGTATAATGTCAAGCAAAACTCCATTTTAAAATACAAAGTCAAACCAAAACCAGTAACTTTAAACACTCTCAAGACAACATTAAATCCACTTGCTTTGGGGAGGTATATCACCAATAATGCCATTTCATTTCTTCTCATTACTGAGGGACTTAGTGTGAGGCACTGATGCATAAAATGAATAAACCCTTGTCTTTGATTAACAGACTTTAATGGAGCAGGCATGAAGCAGCTGATGACAATAAGATGAAGTGCTCCAATACAGCTAAGAATAAGGTAGTGCGGCAGCAGAGATAGAGAAGCAAGTAATTCCACGCAGGTATTAGACACGACAGGGAAGGAGTTGAGACGCTTTTTTAGTGGAGGTAAATTTGGGGTAGGACCTTGAAGGCTGAATAGGAGTTTGCAAGGTGGAGAAAGAGGAGGGCATTGAGAATATGCATGAGATGGCATGGTGTAGACAGCATGAAGCAAATGAAAAAATAAAGATGAAGATGGAAAGATGAAGGTGAGGCCTTGTTGTGAGCTCTGACATAGCATGCTAGGGACATTGGACTTCAGACCACCTTGGCTACTGAGTGAACTTCTAACAACTCTAACAAGAGCTTGTGCCGTGTCTTTAGTGCAGAATTTATCCCATGAACTCATTCATTCTTTCATTTATTCAGGTCTGAACATGGTAAAATGACTCAGACAGGTACTGCCTTTAAAGACAATTTCATGTAAACAAGGTAGTTGAGTGCTTTAACAGAAAGGGCAGGTAAAGTGTGTAGAAGAACATGGCATTTCAGATGGGACTTGAAAGGTGGGTACAATTTGAACACCTCATTTATATTTTGAATATCATGAGCTGAAGCTACACCTTTCTACATTTCTCACCTTTAACTGGTCTATTTTGGCACAGCATTTAAAAAGTAAAACAAAAAACCTGCATAAAACTTACAGTTTCAATAGGCATTGATTGAAATAGGAATGGTTATTAGGGTAATGTTTGAATAAGTAAATGCAAGAAAAAACTCCTTTTCCTGGATTTACTGCTCTAAGTTTCTTCAGGATAGAGGAAACAAACTGCATATTTCTGTATGCCTAACAGTGTCTTGAACATAGTTTTCAAACTTTTGTTGGACTGAATTTAATATTTCAGGGGGTTATTTGAATTCTAGTCTTTAAATGATGAATAGTTCTTTTTCTTTAAACTAATAGGGACCCCTAGTGTAAACCACGGACCATAGTACAATTATGATAATTATCTTCCACCAATAATAACAAATGTCCCACACTGATAATGCGAGGGGTTAATAGGGGAATGTATGGGAACTGGGAGCTCTGTATTCTCTGTATGGTTTTTCTGTAAACTTATCCAATAAAAAAGTTGTGATGAAAATCTAAAAAACAGTCTGGGAAGAGCTCGGTGTTCTTGGACATACCAGCAAAGTGAAGTCAAAGTCAGACACGTGGGCACACAGACGATCAGAGGTAGAGGGCACCTTCCGTGCAGGAGACCCGGGTTCTGTTCCTGGAACATGACCTCCTAGCCCCCAAAACAAGCCAAACACCAAGTTACAGAATAATCTAGAAACCACGGAGCACATGGCATTTTCTTTACAAATGGAAAACTCAATGTGCCGGTGCACTGTTTACATCCACCTTACCTCTGCAAGTCAGTTCTTAGGGCTGGTGGCAGGCATAGTGCAGATTGCCTCGGTGTGGAGTGTGCATCTGTGGGCAGTCTGGGGGAAGGAAAACCTCGGACATAGGAACACAGAGGTGGCACTGTGAGAACTCACTGGTCTGCAGTGGGAGCCACCGCCACGGCCTTACTTATAGTGTTTCCTGCCAGGCTTCCTACTAGTTTAAGCAAACAGTCCTGTGAGGAATTTACAAGCTAAAGTAGTAGCGGATGACCAGAACTGGAAACACAATGTATGTAAGAGTGCACAAGCCACGAGGCCGAGAGCATTTACACCCACAGCATCTGCTGGTGGTGATGACCGTATATGCAGCCCTGGGCCCTGATGTAATTGTAGTTACAAATTTTTATCTCCAGGAACATAAAATAAACCAAATTCAAAACAACCACCAGCCAAGGGGATTGAGGTCTTTGGTGACCATGTCTCCTCATAAGCATGTGGATAATAATAAACATCTTGAAAATTTATCTTTATGATTATTGAATTCACAAAAGTCAAAACTGACTGGAAATCGTAAAGAAATGATTCTCAAAGCAGATGAAAAGGAAAAATGTTTCAAAAGAATTGTTATTGAATAAGTCAGACTGTATTTTATTTATGCTTCCAATAAATGGAATAGTTCAAATATAAAACTTTACATCTAAGTGAAGTCATTTTAAGTAGAAAATTGGAGAAGACAACCCTGCAGCTCATGTGAAAATTGTTTCTATCGTCTTAAGCGACGATTAGCAACTCTTGGATAATAATTTTCACACGCTGCTACCGACTTCTTCCAGGGGTGCTCAGCTGGCGCACCAGAGTTTCACGCGCAGCTGCGCTGGCGGGGACCACCCGCCCCAGGCTGCCCTGGCTGGGGACCACCAAGAGCCGCTGAGAAGGGCGGGGCCTGGAGGGGCGCCCTCAGGGGTGGGCGGGGCCTGGCGGGGCCTAGAGGGCCGGGCTTTGTGGGGCGGGGCCTGGTGGGGTGGGGCCTAGAGGGCGGGGCTTTGTGGGGCGGGGCCTGGCGGGGTGGGGCCTAGAGGGCGGGGCTTTGTGGGGCGGGGCCTGGCGGGGTGGGGCCTAGAGGGCGGGGCCTGGCGGGGCGGGGCCCGGAGGGGCGGGGCCTAGAGGGCGGGGCCACCTCCTGACACCGAGGAGGCTGACGTGCGTGGACTGCGGACCGACGTCCTCAGGTGCTGGCATGTCGCTCTTGCCACACAGGCCACGGCTGGCTGAGTTTGGGCGACGGGCGGCCACCCCGCCCGCTGAGGCGCCCACAGCTGAGGCGGCTGAGGCAGCTGAGGCGCCCTCGAGCCCGCGTCCGGGTCGGGGAGCTCCCTGCGGTGTCGGGGCGACGACGCCTGGCGCGGCTGAGGTGGAGAAAGCGCGGGAGCTGGCGCGCGACGCCGTCCCGGCTGAGGAGACTCGGGGCGCCCCCGAGGAACCCCTCCCTGGAGACCCTCTGCGGCCCGGCGCGGGGAGGCCGCGGACCCCCGCAGGCCCCGACGTAGGGCGCCCGCTGGGGAGAGACAGCCACGGCCTCCTGAGGCGCCCCGGGGCGAAGCGCGAGCAGGCGGAGCCCGCGGGAGAGGAGCGGCCTTCCCCACAGGCCCCGGGAGGCGCCGGCGGCGAGGGCGGCCGCCCTGCACAGCCCGGTGTCCCCGCAGATGGCTCAGGGCGCCCCAGACCTGCCTCCAGCGGCCCACGCGGGGGGCCCGGCCCGGCCCCTAGACCTGGCCCCTGGGGGCCCCTGATCCGCACGCCCGGCCCCTGGGGGCCCCGGATCCGCACGCCCGGCCCCTGGGGGCCCCGGATCCGCACGCTCAGCCCCTGGGGGCCCCTGACCCGCACGCCAGGCCCCTGCGGACCCCCGACCCGCACGCCCGGCTCATCAGGACCCCCGATCCGCACGCCCGGCCCCTGGGGGCCCCTGACCCGCACGCCCGGCCCCTGGGGGCCCCGGATCCGCGCGCTCAGCTCATCAGGACCCCCGACCCGCACGCCGGGCCCCTGGGGGCCCCCGATCCGCACGCTCAGCCCCTGGGGGCCCCGGATCCGCGCACTCGGCTCATCAGGACCCCCGACCCGCACGCCCGGCCCCTGGGGGCCCCCGATCCGCACGCCCGGCCCCTGGGGGCCCTCGGTCAGCGCGCCCGGCCCCACCTCTGACCCTTTCTCGAGAACCAAAGTTGAATGCAAGTTGGAGGAGTACATGTTCAAATGGACAGTTTACTTAAATTATCAAAAAGACATAGTGGAAAATCATACGGCACACCTAGTGAGGATTTCAACTTTTTCAAGTATGTTAGAAGAAAATAGGAAGCCTATGGTAAAGAAAAGAAAACGATTAAAACCTGAACATGCTTTGGAAGGGTGTGAGAAAGAAACCACCAATTCATCCTCTAGGGCTGCCCAGAATGCACATTTTCCAATTTTTGACACTTATGAAAAAATTCCTCTAATAGATCCTGATGACGTGGATGAACTTTCTCTGATGAAAGAACTTGGTTATAAGAATGAGCACTGTCCTGAACAAGTCGTGAATGTGGAAAATTTGGCTCACTTTAGTCCTATTACCGTTAAAACCAATCCTAATTTTTGTTCTCAGTTTACACAGAACAATGGAAGATCCATTCGTGAAAACTTTTGTGACTTAAATATGTGCCAACAGGACTTAGGCACCGAAAGGCCCCAGGAGCATGGCGAGTCTGCAGGCCGAGGTGAGGCTCTGCCCAGGGCGGGGCAGCAGGCTGTGCACACCAGCACCCCGCTCACCAGTATTGTGCACACCAGCACCCTGCACACCAGCCCCATGCACACCAGCACCCCGCACACCAGCACCCTGCACACCAGCACCCCGCACACCAGCACTGCACACACCAACACCACGCACACCAGCACCCCACACACCAGCACCCTGCACACCAGCACTGCACACACCAACACTGCGCACACCAGCACCCTGCACACCAGCACCCTGCACACCAGTACCCCACACACCAACACTGCGCACAGCAGCACCCCGCACACCAGCACCCCACACACCAGCACTGCGGACACCAGCACCCTGCACACCACCGTGCACACCAGCACTGCGCACAGCAGCACCGTGCACAGCAGCACCGTGCACAGCAGCACTCCACACACCAGCAATGTGCACACCAGTACCCTGCACAGCAGCACCCCATACACCAGCACTGCAGACACCAGCACCCCACACACCAACATGCTGCACACCAGCACCCCACACAGCAGCACCATGCACACCAGCACCACCACCCCAGGCCACATGCTGGGTCTCAGTAACCTCCCAGGTGGAAGAAAGGAAAGAAAACAGGTCTTAATCTCCAAGGAGGAAATAAAAATCACACAAAGCTTAACCAATAGTCACCACTATTCTGTCCATAAAGATATTGAGACAGAAAAGAAAGAGAAAGGTGGTTCTTCTTCATTGAATAGCACATTTTCTGTTTGGTCAGTTTCATTAATGAATAAGACACTAAATGTGGATGATGCAATTCTACTGAAAAACCAAACATGTGCTAATGAAAATAACATAGCTGACAAAAATCAATTTGAGAGTATTCTGCAAGAAAGTGAGCTAGCTAATTCAAAGTGTTTTTATCCAAACAATGGCTCTACAGAATGTGTTAATCACCATCTTGAAACTGATTTGAGTGCAGGGAACAAAGAATGTTTTCAGGACTTAACTGCTAAGTGTTTACTAACAGAAGCTCTGATGATAAGAAAGGATTTTGAAATGAAGAGTAAATTTGATTTGGTACTTAAGGAACTTCAAATGTTTCACGAAATTAGTGAGGACAAAGAAATACTGAGCACTGTGGAAACAAACAATGGGCAAGAGAATTGCTTGGGAGAAAATGAGGACTCACTGTTAAAAAAGGAGGCAGAAAAGGATTACGAAAAACGTGCCTCTCTGCTCTGGGACACTACAGCAGGCCCTGCTGTGCGCAGAAGACATCCGAGTTCCTTCCAGTGGAGAGGGGTGCCCAGGGCTGGGGCCCGAGGGCTGCCCCAGGCCCACTGCTGCCCCCCAGCAGTGGGGGAGGAACCCCTCCACCCCACTTCCCGGGAAGGTATGGCAGTGGTTTTAAAATGTTCTTGCACCTGAGAAAAGACATGTCCGGCTTCTTTTCTTTTGTAGGCAAAACATGTAATGTTGGCAAATGAAGATAGAGATTACTTGTAGGACAAGATTTATTGATAAATGTTATTTTCCCATAAAGGGCTTTTCAGACATTAGACAATACACCGAGGTCAAGAGCAACAAGCTATGCAACTTTTAAAAGGGGTTTTGAAAAGTGCTGCTACATATCTCTATGTATTAGGAGTCAATTGAAGGATATATTTCTGAAAAAATAATTTGCTTATAGTGTTAATATTTTATATGAAAGTTACTTATTGCTATAATTTATCAATACTTTTTTTCAGAGTGTGAAAAATCTTTACCTCAAACACCTGTTTTATTTTCTGACAAACATAAGGATGATAAATGCATTTGTTTATTGAAGGGAGGCAAAACCTTTAGTTATTTTCTAGAATACTTTCTAAAATGATTATTGCATTCTTGTATTTTGAGCATGAGGGCCATTCAAACATTAAATGATATGCTGAAGTGCAAGTCAATAAGTTATTAAACTTTTTGAAGGAGCTGTGAAGAGTACTGCTACATTTCTTTAAACATTAGGAGTGAATATAGGAAATATTTCTGAAAAAATAATTTGCTTTAGTAGTAACAGTTTATATAAAAGTTATTTTTCTATAATACATTGATTTTAATTTTCAGATTGTGAAAAATCTTTTCCTCAAAGAAATGCTTTATTTTCTGACGAATGTAAAGAAGAAAAGTTGAATTATTCACTTAACAGAGGTAACATTTTTGGTTATCTTCTAGAATACCTTCTAAGATGATTATTGCATTCTTGTATTTTTATCATGGGAAAATACAGATATTTAACTTGTTAGAAAATAAATGCCAAGATTTGCTATTTTGTAAACATGTATAAATATATTGATGCAAATTCCAGTGATAGATTAAAAATTGGTTAGAAATTAAAATGCCATTTAGAATACTACTGAGAAATACAGTCTTCCAAACTGTGTTAGAATATTGGCAGTGATGTGTTGCAGTAACTATGTGGAATGGTAGGTATGTGGATATAACATACCTTCTAAAGTATGCAACATTCTGTTGCAAAACCAAAAATGCTCTTGTCTAAGTGGGTTTCCAGTGATGAGATGCCACTCCCAATTATTTATTTATTATCAATATTTCTCTGTACTTTTTATTGTGATGGGGCTCTTTATATGGACATTTGACTGCTATTTTTTTTTTAAAAAATGAAACTAAAGAAAAGTTAGGCAGCTAACTCTAGCCTTTGCCTAAGAGGTCCACGATATCAGAATAAGATACAAGAAACCTAACATTGATTGTAACTTGTATGACATCTGGGGGTCAGGTAGTAGTAAGATTGAAAATAGGGAACTAGGCAAAGCAATAGTCTGACCAGAGATTTCTGGTATTGGGTGACAATAGGCTTCCAGAAGAATAGTGATGGAGGTGAAATGTAACTACCTGGTCACCCTCAGTTGGGCGCCCGTTCTCGGGCTTCTCGTCGTCAGCAGAGGCTGTCTCTGGTCCCTGAAGTCAGTCAGCCCAGAATTGCTGCTTTTCCTCTCTTCTGAGCTTACAATGAAATAATCTTAAAAATTAGTCTATGTCCTTGGAAGCTCAGGAGCACACACATCATCTTTCCTTCCCTGAATCAATGAAATAATTGAGAGAGCACTACTCCATAAGTCTAAGATTGGATTTAGGAACATAACTTTGGCTTGGAACGGAGGAAGATTAAGGGGCACCCACCCATATCGTCATAATTGTTATATTTGTGATAATGAAATAGATATATGAAGAAGATTAATTAAAGTATGTGCACAAATAGGAAAAGAAACATTTCATTTGTTTGAAATACCTAAACTCATAATAACCTGGTTCTCTCTGCATAAGGCACAGTGCCTCCTTGTCACAAAATATGAAAAATAATGTGAGGTCAGCACAATTACTTAACACTGTGTAAGCATAGCTATCTTAAATTCACTCTAAAGGCACATAAAAAGGGAATTGTCTTTCTGAGGTTTGTTCAAATCCATAGTGTAAGGGGAAAGTTGGGAGTTACTGGGAAGTGGGATAACAAGAAGGGACTAACTGCTGAGTGGATGGGTGCCTGCTTCCCCCCCCCCCCCTTTATTTTTCTTACAGGGGCAGGCACTGGCACTAACTGCTGAGTGGATGGGTGCCTCCTTTCTTTCTTTTTCTGCACGGGCAGGCACTGGGAATCGAACCCAGGTCTCCAGCATGGCTGGTGAGAACTCTGTCACTGTACCGGCCCACCCTGGTGCCTGCTTTTACAGCGTGCTTTTAAAGGCATGCGGAACAGCCCAGTTGTTCCAAAACACTTGATTCCTCCCCACTTGCCATCACGATGCCTTCTCTTTTAAGTGACTTATTTTTACCACTGTAAGTCTCCAGTGCACCCTTTTTTACTCTGTCTTTTCTCTATGGTGTGGAGAAGGCAATTATTTCGCACATATGTAGAAATTATTTTGAGCATGCGTTATATGCCAGCCAGCCAGTCTGCCAGGTACTTTACATAGCATTTAGACCAGTGCTTTCCTAACTGTAATATATATATATGAATCACCTGAAGATCTCATTAAATTATTTTGATTTGTTCGTGGGAAGGGACCTAAAATTCTACATTTCTAACAAGCTCCCAGGAGATAAAGATGCTCCTTGTCTGTGATTTTTTTTTTAACATGGGCAGGTACCAGGAATCGAACCCGGATCACCGACATGGCAGGTGAGAACTCCGCCTGCTGAGTCACCATGACCTACCCTAGTCTGTGATTTTAATTGCAAGGATTTAGAAAATAATTGAGGTAGTATTATTTCTAAAAGACCACTAACACATTTTCTGACATTTTTTTAACACTGACTTTTAGAACAAGTATTTTCTGATAGTATGCTTGAATGACCAGAATTTTTAAATACTGTAAAGCAAAAAAATTAATTCAGTGTATAACAATAATAAAAAGAATTATAACCCATTTAATAAAAAGGTAGGAAATTCAAGGAGATAAGGAAGCACACCCTCACCACCACAACTTATGACTAAGTTTGAAGGCATGTGGTTTGCAAAAGCCCTGCTGTTGATACAAATGGGTTCAGTGACTTCTCACTTGTTACAAAATTAACAAAGTATCATGTTAGAAAATGAAAGAGGAAAAGTATACTTAGTAAAAGTAATCAAATAGGTTATTAATCCTGGCTTTTTCTGAGATAGTAATCTTATAATAAAGAAGTGCATAGCATAAATTGCAGAAATTTTCTAATTTATATTAGAACCTAGTATATCAGATATGATCCAACAATTTTGCTTTGTTTTTGGACAAGTTTTTTTTAAGTTTTAGAAAAGTCTTTATCAATAAAACATTCTTTTTCTCTAACTCTTTATAATTAACTTTATGATTTTAATGTTGAATAAAGTATCATAGGTTGATTTATAGCTATTATTGTGGTTTTCCCCATATACACGTAATTTAAATTTTATAATATGAAATATTTACATAAATACACCCAGAGATTTGATTTGGTTCCATTAAATAGAAATCATGCTGTTTACCTTTTGCCACATTTAACTTTGGGTTGATTATATCCTTTTTACTTAGTGTGCTATTGGATTAAGTTCATACTAACTCATTAAAACTTTCTTTACATTTATAACTTTACATTTCTAACTATGTACCTCACAGTTTATTTAAAAAAAATACACTGTGAAAGCTAGAGGTATTGTTGTATTTCATTATCAAGGGCAGTTGAACCTACCCATTTGGTTAACTGATTTAAGAAAAGATGTATCTCCATGAAATATTTTGAACCTCTTTAAAAATTATATACTATAATGTTAAATAAAAATTTCAAAATCAAAGCTTTTCATGGTGTATAACAGATGAAAAAAATTTGGGTTCTATTATTGATAATAATCTCTATTAGAAGCTAAACATAACCATTAACAAGATAGCCTTGTTTAGCTTCTAAAAGAAAAACATGTTCTTTAAAGACACTGCAGCCGGTTGACTTTAAAGTCTGTATTGTTGTGTCATTATTGTTAAGGAAGACTGCCTGACCGGAATACTGATTTTATTTAGTTGCTATTTTATGGGCAATTTACTTTACTCTTCTGTGCTTAGGTTTCCCTGTTTTAAAAATGGGGACAGGTTTAAGTAAATAATGCACTTAAAGCACTCAGCTACTCAGTAAAGGCTGCTATTATTGTGATTAGAAGTTAGTAACATTTTAAAGCATAGAAACTTTTGGCAATTTTTACCCCGTTATGTAATTCTATTGTCATCTGTTTAGGTAGCAACTTTTCACATGGAATTTCAAGAGTATACCCTCTTAAGACATGCAGTCGGCCAATCAGGATTGGTTTGTCAAGAAAAGCTAAGCTTAAACAGCTTCATCCCTATCTGAAATAAACGTTACAAGAACTTAAATGAAGATATTGGACTCTTATGTTTCCAAGCATTTTTTAACATCTAGAAATATTTTCTTACTTTCTTTGGATAAATGTTTGTGTTTTTGTCCCCCAGATTGGGGTTTTTGGGTTTTCTCTATTATAAAGTATGGAAATTTGTGTGTGTGTGAATTATGTTTTCATTATTAAATGTTATAAAATATTTCATTGATATTGTCATGTCATATTAACAATGTAGACATTAAAGGCTTTTCATGATCTCATGAAATATATTGATTTTACTATTCTTTATTATGCATATATATGATCTTTCTGCGGAGAACATTAAGAGCCTTTATAGGTTTCTCAAAAGGATCTGTAACTCATAAAAAAGTAAGAAACCATTGTTATAATCCACTCCCCTCAAATATCATATGAGAAGATAGAGGTGCAGTGTTTTCAAGGTCATGTGATGAGTATCAGCTTGGGATAGAGCCTTTCTCCTTACAGCATTCTGGCCACTGTGCTCTGCATTCTTTTTCTATCTTTATTTCCTCCTCTAGCATTTACCTAGCATGGGCCACGGAGTAGAATTATGATCCTGTAGTTAATATCTACTATTCATTTACTCATTCATAGAACAAAGTATTGTTTTGTTTTTGTTTTCTTTGTGTAGGCAGGCACCGGGAACCAAACGCAGGTCTCCAGCATGGCAGGTGAGAACTCTGCCTGCTGAGCCACTGTGGCCCAGAACAAAGTATTTTTTAATACTTTGCTATATGCCAGGTGTTGCATTAGAGCTAGTGGTAGAATAGAGAAGTCATGGATAAGACCTTGCCTTCAGGGAGCTGACTTTGTATGTCTGAAATTGGGAGAAAAATATATACCATTCAAAGGTCGTCACCAGTAGAATAAAATACATATTACAAAACACTAGACATAGAAGTAACACTAAAACAAGCTCATTAATATAAAATAAGAAAAAAGAAAGCATTAAGAAAGCATAAAAACTAGAAAGCATATCCCTATAGAAGACAGACTAAATATCTCAATTTGCAAAATAAATGTGACTGGATTAAATTATCCTATTGCAAGCGAAGACTCATAGACTCACTAAAAACAGCTTGAATCCATCTCTATTTATTGACATTCTCTAGCACACACCTTTCACTCCAATGTCCTGCTCTAATTTCTTTTATTTTTTCCTCCACAGAACTCATCGTTTTCTCACACTCTATGTAATTTACCCCCTACTAGAATTTAGCCAGGCATGTTTCCCTCCAAGGGCCTAGTTTTCCAAGGGCCTAGAATAGTACCTGTCTCCCAACAAGTACTCAGAAAATATTCACTGAGTAAATGAATTTATAAATTCTTAATGACTTTATGGCCTTGGACAAACCCTCATTTTTAAAAATAGGATACTATCTCATGGGACTATTGTGAGGATTAAATGAGCTAATACATATCATGAATTTAAGGAAAGGTCTGATACATAGCAAGTACTACTAATGAATAACTATTTAGAACGCTCCACTGTTTATTGAAATTTTTTCTGGATCCTGCATTATTTTCAGGAGTATGTGATTTCTTTGAGACATATGAAAGCAGATCCTTTTACTTTTTTTCCACAAGGGTTCACCTCCTCCTCCTTCTCCTTTTCATTATAGGACAAATGTTGGACTTTTCTTTTGTCTTTCTACAAGGTAAATCTCATCACAATCAGGTTTGTCTTCATATTGTGTTTGGATGATTCTTTTCTTTCTTCTCTCTCACCATGTGTAAATATTGAATTCTCTACTCAGATCTTTTTCTCGAAGACAGGTTGTGTGCTTCCAGCCTTATTCCTGATCTCGAGAAGGCTTTCATCCTTTTTCTAATAAGTGGTATATTTATCCTCAACCGTTGCCTGCTCTCTCATACTCTGAACTGATCGAATGTGATGAGGTTAAACTCCCAGCACATGCTGTGCCGCTCAGTGTTTTTCTGTGCCACTGGCCAACCACTGCTTTGCTCTGCATTTCCTTGTAGGGATGTCACCTCCGAAAATGCAAAGCCTATTGCTGTTAGTGCCACAGTTAAGCATCCCTTCCCCCACTGCCTTCTACTGAAACTCACATACATGCACACAGACGCACACACCATCTTTCTCTCCAACCTATGTATGCGGTCCTGCCCCTGGAAGCAGAAAGTTGGTATTTGGAAAGGAGGTGACATTTTAGCTCTTCTTATGTTTTTGTGTCTTAGTGGCAGGTTTGGAGGGGCTACGTTGGGGACTGGATATAAGACTGAAATCCATCCCCTTTCTACCTTATTATCACTATCTTTGTGTTCTTGAAATGTACAAGTTGAATGCTTTCAGACCAGTAGAAAAATATTCAGTTAAAAAAATACTTGCTTTTATTCAACTTTAGAGTAAAGCTCAGTGTTACTTCAGTTTAAAGTAACAAGCTTTTGGGTGCATAACAGTGAGCAGGAGAAAAGAAGCAGAGCCTTACATTAAATCAACTTGAAAAAGCTTTGTTGATAGTACCTTAAGTACGCAATCCTCTGAGTTAATTGTATCTGTTCAACCTTGTTTAGCTAAGGAAAAATGGAACGCAATATATGCAGTGAAGAGGATACTAAGTTCCATCTAAATTTCCACATAAAATGAATATAGAGTCAGCCATTGTTTCATTTATATATATACATAGTAGTTTCTCTGTGGTAGATTTTATACTGCCACAAAACAAAACAAAACTCTTTGGGCAAAGGGGAAAAAGAATATAAAGATATCAGAAAGGTCTGAAATCATTTTAGCCCTCATTTCCCCCATTTTGTTGTAAAACATCGTCAACAAGAAATAACAAACTGGGCTGTAAAACAACAAAAACATTTACTTGGGGTCTTAGAATTGCAGTTCACGAAGCACAGATTCAGGTAGTAAACAAAATTGTGTCCCACGTTGGGGCTGTCAGGCAAGGATTTTTACAAGGAAAAAGAGAAAGAAATAACAGAGAAGTTGATAAGGCCAGAGTCTTAGAAATAGGTTTTGTTTTTTCAGAGAGGGAATAGTTTTGTTAGCTGTTTAGGTTTCACTTATAACCACCAGTTTTGGGGTTTGAGGGGGTGGTGTAGGAGCTTTTCTGTATGTGCCGATCTCTGATTCCATTTTAAGTCTCTTAGTCTAAGTTACTCCATTTTTCTTTCACAAAATATGTAATTATTTGCAAGGGGTGCTAGGGTAGTTCAGTGGTAGAATTCTTGCCTGCCATGCTAGAGACCTGGGTCCAATTCCTAGCCCATCCTCTCCACCCACTCCCAAAAATTCAACAAATGATGCTGCAATAACAAGATAGTCACATGGGAAAAGAATGAAATGAGACCCCACCATACAGCATACAAAAATATATATAACATATATGTAATTATTTGAAAGTATGTTTAATAGATTTTTCTATTTCATAATTTTAAGCACAGGCACATGCTGTAAGAGTGCATTTAGAAGAAATAATCATTAAAATATTTCACCTATACATGCTATGGGCAAAAGGATATGCTCATGGTCATTAATTTTAAAGTTTCTGTAATTTTGTAAAATCTACCTATATGGAATGCATGTGATTAAAAATAAAACCTTGCAGACGTCTGTCCTGAATTGGACTCGCATGTAGCTATCCACTCATCCTCTCTGTTGGTGTCTCACATTTAATGCACCCCAAACTAAGCTCCTAATGTTCTCCTAAATGGCTCCTCCCAGTTTTTCCTATTTCGGTGAAAGCCACCCTTATTTTTACTCAGGTCAGAAACCTTGGAGTCATTCATGACACTTCTTTTTCTCATCATCCATAGCTTCAGTGTTTCTCACCTGGATTTTTGCAACAGGGTTATAACTTCCAACACTTTTTACCAACTGCCTGGACACCTGCTGTCTGTGGCTGGGCCTCCTGCCCCAGCCTGACCTCCAGCCTAGTTAGTGAGCAGCTTTCTAGTGCTGGGGCAAGAACTCCCGGAGCCAACCCCCCTGCAGCTACCATGCACACATCTTACCCCAAACCCCAGCTGGTGCCTAAAGATGAGCTCACCAGCCCCACCAGTCACTTTCCCTTTTCACAGGCATTTGTTTTAAACTGCCCAATCCTTGACCTCTGTGGGACTCTCTACTCCTCTACCCCCAGACCATAATAAAGGCACAAGCCCACGGGACTGACCCTCTGCTCTGCTGCTGGTTCAATCACCCCTGACCATGGACCCTCAAGGCCCTGCTCTGAGTCTCAAGGACCTGCAAGTAATAAGGTGTCTTTCCTCAAGCATTGTGGCCTCGGGCTCCTATTATGCTGCACCAGGGTTGAAAATCCAGTGTAATGAATTGGATCAGTTTTAACTCACTGTCCTCCCTGCTTCAATCATTGCTCCCCTTCAGTCTAATCTGAGTGATCCTTTACAATGCAAGTCATAGCAGCATGTCACAGCTCTGCGCAAAGCCTCCCAATGGCTCCTCATCTCAGCGGGAAAGGCAAGGTCTCACTTTGATGTATAACAGGTGTGTAATGATCCCATCCTTTGCCTCTTCCCGAGCTTCGCTCCACTCTTCCCCTTGTTCATTCCACTTGAGACGGCTTCGGCCTGGGTGTTTCCTGAACCCGTGTGGCATGGCCCTTGCCTCGGGGCTTGCACTACTTTCCTTTCCTGTAATTCTCGGCCGGAGATACGTGCCTTACCTCACACCCCTTTTTAAGAACTTTTCTCAAATGTCACCTTCTCTTTGTGGACTTTCCCTCCTGTTTACATTTGTATCCCCCTTCCCTGCTTTCATTTTTTCTCTATGATACTTCACTATTGACGTATGATTTTTTTTTTTTTTTTTACTTATCTATCTTGTTTATTGTCTATCTCCCCCTGTTCTCATTTGCAAGCTGCCGGAATGCAATATACTTGAAACAGTGCAGCTTTTAAAAGGGGAATTTATTAAGTTCCAAGTTTACAGTTCTAAGGCTATGAAAATGGACCAATTAAGGCAAGACCATAGAAATGTCCAAATCAAGACATCCAGGGAAAGATACTTTGGTTCAACAAGGCCGATGACTTTCAGGGTTTCTCTTTCAACTAATGAGGGAAAGAGATGCTCTTTTAGTATTTTCTATTGCCTTGCATTTTTTTCATTTTCTGCCTTTTTATAGAAAAAATAGAATTTTCTTGGGAGAGTAACTATGACAAATAGCAGTGGAAATGTAGGGGAAGGGACCTTTGTGAACAGGGTCACTTTACATTCGAAAGAGTGACATGAAACTCTAGGACATGATGCCTAGAAGATGAATCTGTACGATGTCCATAAGTTTGTGTTCCCTCAATAATCCAGCAAAGCCAATCATGAAGTCTCAACCGAAGTTACAATTAGGAATAAATCCATTTATATGCCTACATAAAACACAGAATAAGGAAGATTTGAAAGTTCCATTTATTTATTTCATGCTGAAGTTCACGATTGCTAAGAAAGATGGGAAATAATCAACCGCATGCACCAAAACCGCAAGACAGACACCTCAGTTCTTCAGTTTTTTTCACAGGATCGCTAGTTCACACTCACTCAGCTTGTACTCAGTTGTTTTCAGCAGAGTTTCTGCACCCTGGGCCGAGCCCCCAACCCCTACTGGGTCTCCAGAGCCTGCGCTGCTGAAAATTGCGTTCATTTTTGAAGCAACTTTAGAATTTCTCATTTTTACTTTTTAGAAAACATTCTTAATATTACTTGAACCTGATCTTTATATTTCAGTAAATATAACTTTGTTGGCATGCTTAATTATATTTTCCTTTAAAAGTGTTTTTGATTGATTCTACTGCTGGCTAATTACCATTCAAAGGTCACTCCTTTATCTCACTGCCCCCCACACACTAGCTCTGATTTCTTCTCACTTCTCTCTGGAACTTCCATCAACACTTGCCCACCTCCCTTCTCTTCTCTCCTGTGGCCTCTGCCTCCTCTCTCCAGTAAGAGAGCTCTTTAGAGTCACAGAGAACTTCGACCGTTTTTCAACTTGCATTTTCTTTTATTACATTGCATTGCTAGCGGCCTGCTCTTCCTGAAACTTTCATTTTGCTTAAATTTTGTGACTATGCACTACCTTGTTTTCTCTTTTCTCTCTCTGACCATACTATTTCTTCCACTTTTTGATTCTTAGATACAAGCATATTTCAAAGTGCAGTCTGTGGGTTTTTGCCCTTTTTCCTGGATTTTATTCCCGAGAAATTTCGTTGATTTTCATGGGTCATTTAACATACCAACTTTATGGGTTTGGCACCAAATTATAGCTAGTCCTTAACTTTTTCAAATTCTAAGTTCTTACCATGGGTCAGGAGCTATTCTAACTATATACATACAATACATATTAAATCATTTAACCCTTCAATTACTTCATAATCAGATACTGTTACCATCTCCATTTTATACTGCTGGTTTAAGTAACTTGTCTCAGGCCACATGGCAGTAAGTGGCAGACTCAGCAGTCAACCCTGGCAGTCTGGCTCAGGTCAGAGCTCCTTACCATGCCGTACCTCACCTCAGCTTATCAAAACCCAACAGTCATCATCGAGCCCAGCTCTCTAGCCTGACATTTATTTTATGTGTCAAATCCTGTTGCTTCTTCCTCCCAAGGAATTCTTTACCCTCTCCATTCCTCCTTCCCGTTCTTTAGGGCTCTAGAATGTGGCTTTACCTAATATAACTTTCCAGATGTCTACCCCACAATTTCCCTACAACTGTACTCGAATTAGTACCCCACTGTCTCACACATCTGTTTTCCATTTTGCTGCATCTTTCCTTTTAGGAGATGCTCTTCTCTTTTACCTATGTAAATCTCACCTATCCTTAAATTCCTACTACTCCATAAAGCTTCCTCCAACTAATTGAATCGTTCCTGATTGTGATGTCCTCTGAATAATAGTAGTTATTCCTTTGACAATGCACTCATCAAGCATTTATCACTCCAGCCTGCCTCTTCACCTATCTAAGCTCACGGCTAGGCAACACTTTTGAAAGTTCTTTGTAGTCTCTAAAGCACTGTTCAATGTCTTGCACTCAAAAGCATTTACTGATTTACAATTATTCATTTTTGGTGTCTGACTTAATATTTTTGATGTCTGGTAAGTTTGTAGACATTTTTGGTTTGCACAAGAAAATACAGTTAAATTCAATGGGACTTTTTGGCATATTTTTGTGTTTCATCCTTTCTCGCTGACCCTCTCCATCTCTTCCTGTGCTAGTATAGATGCTTTCTAATGACTAACACCTACTTAAATAGGCTTACACACTTATTTTAATCCCTTGATTTTCACCAAAAGCTTAATGAAGATGTGTGTGATTCTTATCATTCATCAAGGGCTCTATGAGGTAGGGTAACTTGCTAGAGGATATATGCATTTAGTGTAAAAATTTGGTGGCCATTTATTTGCAAGGGGCAGAGCCAAGGGCTTCTTTCCTAGCGTTTTGGGTGGATCAGCATGTTCCTTCATCTCATCACTTTAGAAGTGCTGCTAAATACTTTGATGTACTTTCACAAAATTCCTCAGCTTATTTCAAATCCCCCCCTTTTTTTGACATGAAAAATTAAAAACTTACTGACAGAAAATTTCATCTGCATTTGGTAGAGTAGTGTAGAAATTAGCCCATTGTGTTATTTTGAGGTACATTTTGTGACTTATTTTTATAAAAACTGACAATTCACACATATATTTTTTAGCCTGTCAATATTAAAAACTACAGAAATATCTAATGTTTTACCAGTGTTTTAGTCAGTGTTCTCTAAAGAAACAGACAGGAGAGATCTGTAAATATGAGATTTATAAAGGTGCTTCACCCAACAGTGGAAATGGAAGAGTCCCAAATTTGCAGGGTAGGCTGCCAGGCTGGCAACTCCAAAGAAGGGTCTGGACAACTCCAGAGGGGAGGCTCGCTGGCTGAAGAAGTAGAGAAAGTTCTGTCTTCCCCCTTAGAAGTCTTCAACTGATTGGATCAACTCCACCTGATTGGATTCTCTCATTTGTGGAGACACGCCTCAGTTGTTGGGAGAGGTAACCAGCCGCGGATGAAGTCAACTGACTGATAATTTAATACACCAGCCTTCCGTTTATCACCAGCCACAAAATATCCTTGCAGCAACGGTCAGGCCAGTGCCTGACCAGACAACTGAGCACCATCACCTTCACCTGGCCAAGTTGACACCTGAACCCAACCATCACAACCAGGAAAGATATTTGTCAAAGTATTTTTCTTAGAATGCCACAAATGGCATTGAATCTAGGAATGTTTTTAAAGGTACCTGTGTACAAAGAAAAAGAAGTTTGGAGATGGTTGCAAAGAAATACAATGTAACAATTTAATAATTCATAAATATACCATGTTATGAAGTTAGAGCTATAAATGTGCTTTTCTGAAGAGATATAACAATCTCATACTAGACTAAAAATCTTGTTAAGAAATGAGAGAGCACAGTTTTAATAAACTGCTAACATTTTCATAATACCAGCTTTTCTGGGGATGGATCGTCTCCTTGAAGAACACATCAATTCCAAATATTTCAGGCCTTAGCCTTCTATCATTGCATTTTCTCTTAGGGAATAACATAGTCATTAAAACTCATTTTAAAGAGCAGCTGTGCCCATGTATCAACTTCTGAAAGTTTTTGTCATAGATTTTCCTTTTTGGGGTTCTGAGCCTCAGGGGAATATACTGTGAACACTGATAAACTTCCCTGTGATCAGAGACATTTCAAAGCATTTTAAGCCTTGACATAATGGCGCCAAAGGAGGTTTTATCCTCTATTTTGTTAGCAACAGCTGCACTTAGGAGCCAAAATGCACTAAATGGTCAGAATACAAGTGTGCTGCAAAAGTCTATACCAGGCTTGAAAAGTGCCCAGAAATGCAAATTCAAAGTGCTAGCCATTACACGGAGACTGTTTAGTGTGTCCCTGCTGTGGTGTGTTATGCTGGGCGGCACAAGTATCAGAATACTACCAGTAGCTGCAGTTCTAAGGTGAACATTAATAACGATCAACTGTTTACTCAGACCCCAAACAATGTCTGTTTGCCTGGCGGTGTGTGGGTTTTGTGTATACGCCCCACGGACCTTGCTTTTAGAGAGTATATAACTTTAGTTGACAAAATCTAAGAGGCAAAACCTATCAAACAATTAAAATAGGAGATTTGATCTTTCGTTCTGACTTTCTCTGCAAGACCTTGGTTTTCAGATGTTTTCTATTTGGAATGATATAATTACTAAAATAACTTCTGTTTTCATGTTGTTTTGTAACTGAAACACATTGTGAGTCACTAAATGGAAATATAAGGAAAAATCTTAAGGGGGAAACACATTAAATGTAAATAAAAATAATGTTTAATTTTTTAGATATTTAATAACTTTTATTTGATATTAAAGGCTGATAAAAAGAAAAATAAGATCAATATAGTTATTATTATTTACCTTTCATACATCTCAAATAGGAAGTATCAAAAGATGTGTTGAATAAATCATTCATTTATTCATTTATTCATGCCCTCAACAAATATTAATTAAGGGTCTAGAACTGAACAAATGATCTCATTTCTATAAATTCTCTCATTTAAAAACTCAGGTTATATTATCAATTCTTTCTATATAGCACCTTTCCTTTTTAACGGAACCTACCTGTGGGATGGGTTGGCATTGTATAATGATATAATAAGGAATTTGTTCTTAAATGTACTTGTATTCCATATTAATAATATAAGAAGATCCATATTATTGCTTGGATTTTCTGAAGTCTGTTTTCAAAACAGTCCTGTAGATGTGGCCTACTTTCCCCAGGTTTGAAAAAAATGAAGTTTCATTAGCTCTAATTTTTTAAAAATATATATTTAAATTTTTATTGAAGACATTGGCAATTTACAGAAAAATCACTCAGGAGGTGCAGAGCCCCCACATGGGCCCTGCCCCAGGTTTTCCCCTTTATCAGTATTTCGTGTCACTGTGGCACTTCTGCTACCATTGATGAAACCGTGTTGCAATTACACTATCAGCTGTAGCCCATAGTTCCATTAGGGTCCACTGCATCCTACAGTTCTATGGTTTTTAAAAATGTTCTCCTGCTAACTTGTATACAACTAAAACTTCCCATTTGAACAGCTTTCAAATATACAATTCAGTATTTGGCTGATATTATATGCCAATGCTGTGCTGACAGCCTACCAGCCACGATGAATGTGGGGTCTCCTGCCTTGAGAGCACTCACCTATCAGGGGTGAGTGAAGGAGAGGCATGCTTGGAACTCCATATTCTTCCTTTTTTTTTTTTTTTTCTCTTATTGTGTTTATTGAACATGTGCTTTTCAGAAGTTACCTTTTCAGGTCTGATTCAAGCACTACACGCGCTGGGGCAGTCACGGACACTTGTGGGGCATCTCCTGGCCCTGCCCAGCCCTGGCACCTTCCCACCGCGGGAGGGGTCTCTGCGGGTGCCGACGGCGGGAGGGGTCTCAGCTGGTGTCCACCACGGGAGGGGTCTCAGCGTGTGCCCACCGTGGGCAGGGGTCTCAGTGGGTGTCCACGGCGGGAGGGGTCTTAGCATGTGCCCACCGCGGGCAGGGGTCTCAGCGGGTGCCCACCGTGGGCAGGGGTCTCAGCGGGTGTCCACGGCAGGAGGGATCTCAGCGGGTGTCCACTCGCAGCCCCAGGTGACTCCGATCTGAAGGCCAGGCCGAGGTGGCCTTGACTGCTGGGCCCAGGAGCAGCCACAGCTGTTTCTCAGGTAGATGTCCCTGCCCCCCAGCTGTGACCTCATGCGGCCCATGGCGCCCTGGCCTTGGGGAGGTGGATGGGGCGCTGCCCTTCGCCGACTGACTGCCGCCCTGGCCGCAGCCTTGGCCTTCCAAAGGCGGCCGTGAGGGGTCTCCTCCCCGCTTTTGTGGACCCTTGATATGGGTGGTATATTGTACCAGGTACCGTGGGGGGCCTTTTACTCCAAAAACTGACTGTTAAAAGGATGTGGAAGTTTTGAACGTCCCTGTGTTTAAAATACATTTTTTTTCCTCAGTTTTTCTTTTTTTGACACCAAAGCAGCATCATAATCCCATCACAACAAAAGGGAAAAAATCTCACTTTTGTGACTCTTTCTGGCTTTCCACCCAAGCTGATTTGATGGTAGGGTTCTAGGCTGTGTTATCACACCCTCCATGTCTTTAAAAACCTGCTCGGGACGTAAGGACTTGGTTGTGAAGTTTCTTTGCTCAATACCTTTTTCTTACAAAGACAATAAACCTAGAAGGAAAGTTTAATTGTGAGACAGAATTGTGAATAAAATAGTGTATACTTGAAATTAAATTAAATGTACAAAGTAGCATTCTGTAGGCATGGAAGGATCCTGTTTATTGGTAAATGAAAGCAAGCATGGAAGTGTCAGATTCTAGTGAATAAAACACACTATTCAGTTAAGTAAACATCCTTTGAGGCTTTGATTTAGACAAGGCACTTAGCTAAGTACTGCTGCAGTTACAAAGACAGACAAGCTAGGCAAGACACAGTTTTAATCTAATTTAGAAAGAAAAACATTCACAAATAATACAGGAAAGTGAAAAAACTTGAGTGCTATGGGAATGCAGTAATTGATTAGTTCTTACTGGCAAGAGGGAGGATGCTTATATAAACAAGTGTATTTGAAATAAATTTAAAAGAATTTTGAAAATTATGCATCAGAGTAGGGTGGGAATATATTGTATTCAGAACAACATGAAGACAAAAAATTAGTTTAGCTGAAGATTTCTATATTGGTTAATTGTATATTTTTCCTTTATTATGTTTTATACAAAATTATGCGGGATTATAGATTAAAAGAAAATAAATTGGAGTCAAATCTCTTATAATGAAAACTTATTCCTTAGTTTTGAGAACTTAATTTGTGTTTTCAAGAGCAATAAATCAGAAAGTTAAAAGAGGCTCTCTGGCAGGAAGAAAATATATTGAAATTCTAGAATCTAGAACAAATGACCTTTCAGTAATCTGCAGTCCTACTGTATACATGACCTCAGGCTGACTCCTGAATTTAAATGAATATGAAATACAGTCTCTGATCTCAGGCCTGATGGCTGGCTGGGGAGACATAGGGTGATACACTAAAAAGTTAGCTCTTTCAGACAAGAAGTAGAAAGAAAATCTAAAAAACAGGGATTTATCTGTTCTTAATACATAATATCTTAACCTTTAACTTGTTAAAACATTTCTTCCTGTTTACAATTATGTTCATGAAACCACATTTTGAATTTTCATAATTTAGAATATTGGTTTAAAGGAGAAAAGTTTTAGTGGGGAAGTTAAATTTTGTTTCCCTGATTAAAAATAGTTTTTATATTAGACATTAAAGGCATGACCTAACATTAAGTGACATTAGGGTTTTATGGATTTGATGAGCAAACTCTGAAAATGTGGTCTGTATTATTTGCTCATTAAATGTTAGCACCTTGCCAGTATGGTCAAGAAAGAAGACACTACTAAATAGACCAATATATGAAGATTCAATTCAAGCGTATTAGATTATATAATCAAAATATTGCACAAAACAATCCATTTGTTTACGGTCACAATCCTTATCACTTTAAACATATATGCATATATATTTTTTAATGAAAAATGTGTTATAGAGAAGTTGTGGATCTACAGAACGATCATTCGTAAGCTACAGGATTCCCATGCACCTCCCACCACCAGCTGTGTTGCTGTGGACAATTTGTTATGATTGATGGTAGCACTTTTTTTGTAATTCTATTTTTTTAACAGTAGTTACATGTGTTACAATTGATGAAAGATTATTGAAGTAGTACTATTAACTATTGTACATAGTTTACGTAGGGGTATTTTCCCTCATATTCCCAACCTATTATTATTACTCATGCATGTCTTTATTCTATTACTCATTGTTCTAGTTTGCTACTGCCGGAATGCAATATACCAGAAATGGATGGCTTTTAAAAAGGAGAATTTAGTAAATTGCTAGTTTATAGTTCTAAGGCCAAGAAAATGTCCCAATTAAAGCAAGTGTATAGAAACGTCCAATCAAAGGCATCCATCCAGGGAAAGATACCTTGATTCAAGAAGGCTGATGAAGTTCAGGGTTTCTCTCTCAAGTAGAAGGCACACGATGAAGACAGAGTTTCTCTCTCGGCTGGAAGGGCACATGGCGACCACAGCGTCATCTGCTAGCTTTCTCTCCTGGCTTCCTGTTTCATGAAGCTCCCCGGGAGGCATTTTCCTTCTTCATCTCCAAAGGTTGCTGGCTGGTGGGCTCTGCTTCACGTGGCTATGTCGTTCTACTCTGCTCTCTCTGAATCTGTCCTATTCTTCAAAATGTTGCCTCTTTTATAGGACTTCAGAAACTAATCAAGACCCATCCAGATGGGTGAACACATGTCATCACCTAATCCAGCTCAACAACCACTCTTGATTGAATCACACATCTCCAGGGGGATGATCTGATTACAGTTTCAAACATACAGTATTGAATAGGGATTTGAAGAAATGGCTGCTTTTACAAAATGGGATTAGGATTAAAACATGGCTATTCTAGGGTACATACATCCTTTCAAACCAGCACACTCATCTACTCTTATACTGGATTAAGGGGGTGTCAGTCACACAGTTTTTACAATCACACAGTCACATAACAAAAGCTATATAGTTACACAATCATTATTAAAGATCAAGGCCATTTGATAACAGTTCAGCAATTTCAGGTGTTTCCTTCTGGTTATTCTAATACACTAGAAACTAAAAAGAAATATCAATATAATTATTCTGTAGTCATACTCATTTGTTAAATCCTAATGTCTCAGTTATCCCTCCTCCCTCTTGTTTGATAATTCTCTTAATCTTCAGGGGCTGCTGGGCAATGAGCCCCCTAACTTCATGCTGGGAAGGGGTGTCGACCTTATGGGGTAGAGAGAATGGAACTGGTTGATGCTCTTGGAGAGACTGGCACCTCTGGTTTCAGGGCTTATCATGCACAGGAACAATCTGGAGGCTTTAGGTTTCTGAAAAAATAAACTTACAAAGAAAACTTTTATAGAGTCTTAAATACAGCTCTGGGTATTCTATAGGGTTTTCAGGAACACTGTGGGTTGGGATTTGGCATACTGTGGCAATTTGCAATATCTGGCCGAAGATTGCCTAAGAATGACCTCCCATTCTATTTGAAATCTCTTAGCCACTGAAACCTGTATTTTGGTTTACTTTTCCTCTCCCTTTTGGTCAAGAAAGCATTGTCAATCCTGTGATGCTGGGCCCTAGCTCATTCCTAGGAGTCATGTCCCACCCTGCCAGAGAGGCTTATACCTGTGGGAGTCATGTCCCATGTAGGAGGAGGGCAGTAAGTTTATTTGCAGAGTCTGGCTTAGAAAGAGAGGCCACATCTGAGCGAAAAAGAGGTTCTCTCAGGGGACACTAAGGCATGATTATAAGAAGGCTTAGCTTCACCATTATGGATATATTTCACAAGGGCAAGCCTCAAGATCAAGGGCTTGGCTCATTAAATTGGGAGTCCTTAATGCTTGAGAGAATATCAGGAATTCTCCAGGTTGGTAGTTTAATAATTCCACATTTTTCTCCATTCCCTCAAGGGACTTTATGCATATATTATAATTCTTATCCTGAAACCCAGTTTGATGAATCGGTAGAAAACATCAAAAATTTATTGCATAGGGCATATGATTTAAAATATTGAAACACAACTTTTCAACTTGTTTTTGAAGTTGTCACTGGACAAGATTAGAATAATAAGACCAGATTTGGCAATACTCATAAATAAGTTAATATATCAAAGGATTTTTGCATAACAGTAGTTAATCCCTAAAATGAGTTAATAATGAGTTATTACCTCATCCCTTTCCTCACTACCTACTATATAAAGTGAAATGTATTAGTGATGGGAGTTAAACAAATATAAAGGATGTATTGACATACACGTTCAATATTCTTTAAATCTTGCTAGTATATACATATTCAGTATTCTTTAAATCTCGTTAGTATATACACATTCAGTGCTCTTTAAGTAAACCTTGTGACATTGCTGTGCATTTAGCCATGAAGGACTCTTCAGTTTTAGAAGATACGGTATTTGACAACACGTGCCTGCTGCATCTTCCTCTTCTGAAACAAGCTGGGAAAATAAAAACCTTTTGCCTAATGAGAATGTTTTACTTTTCAGCTTCATGACATAGGAGTCTATATTGAATGTTCTTCTCTTTGACCTAATATTTAGTTCCTAAACATTTCTAACTTGAGTACTATGGAAAAAATGTGGGCTAGAATCTCTTTCTCTGATGCATGGAACCACATGCAGCAAGTTGGGCTGTGGTTTTATGGTGGAAAAAGGGAATCAGTTAAGAGATCAAAATAAATGCATGCTATGAACTTTGGCTACATTATATTTTGAATTTCCAAAAAAGCGTGAAAAAAAAAAAAACAGAAAGTAGAAGCAGCATATTGTAGTGGAAAGAACATGGACTTTTAGAGTTAGAGAAATCTGACTCCAATTCATAATAGCTTCTTAGACTCTCTGCCCCTCCATCTGCAAACTGTTGATAATATCTATCTATCTTTTTGGGCTGTTATCAGCATTAGTTGATTAGATAAAGTTGCCCAAGATGCTTGGTACATGGTAGGCATTGGATAAGTAGTAACAATGAATATTTAACTTAGTACTGTCATGAAGCAGTTGTCCAAGTGCATATTATTATTTAGTAGTAAAATAACTATTAGAATTCATTTATTGACCACTTACTATGTTTCAGGCACTGTTCTAGGCATTTGAGATATATTACATCATTGAACAAAATGGAATTTCTTGCGCTTGTGGAGCCTATAAACAACAAGGGGGTTGACAGGACCTCCAGGCTCAGAAATTCTTTTTTCCCTCACTGATTTAACCCATCTTCACATCTTCTTCTTTCAGATCACCTCATTAAAATCAAGAATAGGGGATAAGGCCCCTGGACCTTTAATAGGTTAGAGGGGGGAAAATCTCTACACCCATCCTAAAAGGGTGATGCTGCCAAGCTTGGCAACAGTTAATGACCTTCCTGAATGTTAATGTCTGAATTTGTTGCCCCACAGGCAGACAGTGTGGCCTATGATTTCTGCATATTATAATGCTTTAAGATTTTCTTTGCTGCTTAGTACATAATTGATTTTTGTTAATATGATTTAAACATTTGAAAAGAACATAAATATATCGGATATTGGTGTTTTAGTTTCCTAGGCTGCTCAAGCAAATACCATGAAACAGTTCAGCTTAATTAATGGGATTTTGTCCCATGGATTTAAAACATTTTTTTCTTTTGTTACCATGTATATAATCTAACATTTTCCTTTTTAATCGCTTTCATGTATGTATTTCAGTGATGTTAATTGCGTTCACAATGTTGTGCTACTGTTCATATCCATTACCAAAACATTTCCATCATGCCAAATAGGAACCCTGCACATTTCAAGCTTTAACTTCCCATTCCCGACACCACTCTGTTCTCTGGGAACCTATTTCTAGATTCTGACTTCATGAGTTTGCTTATTGTGATTTTTTCAAATCTGTGTGATCATACAATATTTGTCCTTTTGTTTCTGGCTAATTTCACTCAACCTGATGCCTTTTGTAAAAATATTTTTATTGAGAAATCTTCACACATGTACATTCCGTACATAGTGTACAATCAACGGCTCACAATACCATCACATAGTTTTGTATTCATCACCATGATAATTTTTAGAACTTTTAAATCACTCCAGAAAAAGAAACAAAAAGAAAAAACTCATACATCCCATATCCCTTATGCCTCCCTCTCATTGACCACTGTTATTTCTCTCTACCCAATTTTTTTACCCTTTGAGCCCCTTATTATTTATTTATTTTTTATCCATATATTTTTTTTTACACATCTGTTCATACCCTAGATATAAGGAGCATCAACAGAAGGTTTTCACAACCACACAGTCACAGTGTAAACCTTCTGTCCTTATACAATTGCCTTCAAGAATGGAGACTACTGGCACACAGCTCAACAGTTTCAGGTACCTTCTTCTAGGCAATACACCACAAACTAAAAACGAATGTCTATGTAATGCATAAGAATAATCTCCTGAATGACCTCTCGACTCTGTTTGAAATCTCTTAGCCACTGAAATTATATTTTGGCTCAATTCTCTCTTCCCCCTTTTGGCCACTAAGGCTTTCTCAATCCCTTGATGCCAGATCCTGGTCAACTTGGGATTTCTGTCCCATGCTTCCAGGGAGAATTACACCCCTGGGAGTCGTATCCCACATTGAGGGGAGGGAAGTGAGTTCACCTGCTGAATTGGCTTAGAGAGAAAGGCCACATCTGAGCAACAAAAGAGGTTCTTTGCAGGTGATACTTAGGCCTAATTTTAAGTAGGCTCTGCCTATCCTTTGCAGGTATAAGTTTCATTGGGTCGAACCCTGAGCTCATGGGCTCAGCCTATTGAAATTGTTGTCCTCACTGCTTGTGAGAATATCAGTAATTCTCCAAATGGGGAAATTGAATATTTCCTCCTTTCTCCCCAGTCTCCCGAGGGAATTTTGAAAATTCTTCTTTATTCACTACCCAAATTACTCCATCATATTAATCCAGACAAATGAGCAAGATCTCATGCCCTATTTAAGATTCTATGTACTTATGGTGATCAAGTGAACTGAACAGACAAGTTAAATTAGGTAATGTGCTACCCAAAATATAAATTTTACACAAAGTAAACATCTCTCCCTTCAGTCTCAGACAGAAGTTGAAGTACCCCAGTACTTCAGCAGTACCCCAGTACCCTAGCAGTACCCCAATCCTATCCAGATCAGTTTCATTCATATCTCTACTCAAAGTCTTATCACTTTTTAAACAGTTCGTTTATGGGGTACTGCTGACTTTCATAGTTTCAGAGCTCTAACTCTGAGTCTCAGGTGTCACATAAGTACCTGCAGATTCTGGGAATGACTAGGTTGTAAATAAGCAGCTCTGAATCTCAGCATTTAGAAATAACAGTTACTACTCCTGAATATATATGACTGTTGTAAGAGCTTACAATCTAGGACCCTTTACAATAGGCCCCAACTTGATAACCCATGCTCTCAACTTCAGTTCTCCAAGTTTTTATATTATGATTAGTTCTTACAGGTGAGGCATGATAATATTTGTCTTTTTGTTTTTAATATTTCATTCTATATATAGCTTTTAAGGTTTATTCACCTAGATGCATGCCTCACAACTTCATTCCTTCTTGTGGCTGCTCAGTAGTCCTTTTTATGTAAACACCGCATTTCCCACTTCCTTCCCTCAGTTGTTGTAACCTTAGGCCACCTCTCAGCTTCCCTACCAACAGTTAGTAGGTACATCTCTTTCTCCACATTTTCTCCAGCACTTGTTTCTCTCTGTTCATTTTCAAACAGTTTTATTTGCACATCATATAATCCACCCTAAGTAATTTACCATGCCTTCGCCACCATACTCTATCTGAAGACATTTTCTTTTCTTCTACAAAGACTCCTTACCACTTCCCCATACACCTGCCTGTTGACAAAAAGTTTGGCATAATGTCTTCATTACATTCAGTGGAAGCATATTACAATGTTACTGTTGACTGGAGACCCTAGCTTGTGTTGATAGTACTTTGTCCTGTATACCGTTCATTTTTAATACCTTGTGTTCTAGTTTGCTAGCTGCTGGAATGCAATATACCAGAAACGGAATGGCTTTTAACAAGGGGAATTTAATGAGTTGCTAGTTTACAGTTCTAAGGCCGGGAATTAAAACAAGTCTATAGAAAAGTCCAATCAAAGGCATCCAGGGAAAGATACCTTGGTTCAAGAAGGCCGATGAAGTTCAGGGTTTCTCTTTCAAGTGAGAAGGCACATGGCGAACACAGTCAGGCTTCTCTCTCAGCTGGAAGGGCACATGGCGAACACGGCATCATCTGCTAGCTTTCTCTCCTGGCTTCCTATTTCATGAAGCTCCCCGGGAGGCATCTTCCTTCTTCATCTCCAAAGGTTGCTGGCTGGTGGACTCTCTGCTTCATGGTGCTGCAGCATTCTCTGCTCTCTCTGAGTCTCTCATTCTCCTTTTATAGGACTTCAGAAACTAATCAAGACCCACTCAAATGGGTGGAGACATGTCATCCCCTAATCCAGTTTAACAACCATTCTTAACTAAATCACATCAACCAGGGAGATGATCTCATTACAGTTTCAAATATACAGTATTGAATAAGGATTATTCTACCTTTTAGAAATGGGATTTATATCAAAACATGGCTTTTCTTAGGGGGCATATATCCTTTCAAACCAGCACACCTTGTAATTTTGACATTCATTTGTTCTCCCTCATCCAAAACGTTTTTTAATTTGTACATTTAATCACCATCATTGTCCACACTAGGTATTCCTAAATACTGTCTCAGTCTTTATACTCCATCTTTCCTTCTGGTGTCATATTTTCCCCCAGCCCTTCTCCATCAATCATACTCACATTCAGCTTCATTTAGTGCAGTTACATTATTATACTACAATCAAGTAGTGTTGTGCTATCCATTTCTGAATTTTTACAATCATTCCTGTTGCCCAATCTGTTTCCCTTCAGCACCAAATGTCCAATCTCTACCCTATTTCTATCCCTTGATAATCTGTATTCTTAACTGAAATTCTGCAAGTTCACCCATTATTATTATTCATATTAGTGAGATCATACAGTGTTTGTCCTTTTGTTTCTGGCTAATTTTACAGCATAATGTCCTCAAGGTCCATCCACATTGTTACATGCTTTATGACTTTATCCTATTTTAGAGCGTCTTGGTATTCTATACTTTATACCACAGCTTGTTTAGCCACTCATCCACTGATGGACATTTGGGCTGTTTTCATCCCTTTGCAATCATAAATGATGCTGCTATAAACATTGGTGTGTGCAAATGTCCGTTTAGGTCCTTGCCCTCAGGTCCTCTGAATATATACCTAATAATGGGGTTGCTGGATCATACGGCAATTCTATACTTAGCTTCCTGGTGAACTGCCAAACTGCCTTCCACAGCAGTTATACCATCCTACATTCCACCAACAGTGGATGAGTGTGCCTCTTTCTCCACAGCCTCTCCAGCATTTGTAGTTTCCTGTTTTTTTGATAATGGACATTGTAGTGGGTGTCAGATGATATTTCATTGTGGGTTTCATTTGCAATTCCCTTATAGCCAGTGAAGCTGAGCATCTTTTCTTATGCTTTTAACCATTTGTATTTCCTCTTCTGAGAAGTGTCTGCTCATGTCTTTTTTTCCCACTTTTAATTGAGTTGTTTGTCTTTTTATTGCTGAGTTGAAGAATCTCTTTATATATATGCTGTTTTGAAAGTGCCATGTACCCTAGAAAAGTCATGTTTTAATCCTGATCCATCTTGTAGAGGCAGCCATTTCTTTTAATCCCTATTCAGCTCTGTAGGGTGGAAACTTGATTAGATTATCTCCATGTAGATGTGGATTACCCAACTGTGGATATTAACCTTTGATTAGAGAGAGATGTGACTGTACCCATTTCAGATTGGTCTTGATTAGTTTACTGGAATCCTTTAAAAGAAGAAGCATTTTGGAAAAACCTTAGAGCCGTGAGAGAACCACGAGAACCATGAGAGCCCACACAGGGGTGAAGAAGATCCCCTGGGGGATCTTCATGAAACAAGAAGCCTGGAGGGGAAGCTAGCAGATGTCACCACGTTTGCCATTCCAGTTGAGAGAGAAACCCTGAACATCATCAGCCTTCTTGAACCAAGGTATCTTTCCCTCGATGCCTTAGATTGGACATTTCTATAGACGTGCTTTAATTTGGACATTTTTCTGGCTTTAGAGCTGTAAACTTACAGCTTACTAAATTCCCCTTTTTGAAAGCCACTCTGTTTCTGGTATATTGCATTCTGGCAGTTAGCAAACTAGAATAATACATTCTAGATACTAAGCCCTTATCCGATATGTAGCTTCCAAATATTGTCTCCCACTGAGTAGCTGCCTTTTTACTTTCACAACAAAGTTTTTTGCAGAAAGGTGTTTAACTTTGAGGCATTCCCATGTATCTATTTATTTTTTTCAATGCTCGTGCTTTGGGTGTAATATGTAGAAAACTGCCTTTCATTACAAGGTTTATAAGATATTTCCTTACATTTTCTTCTAAAATTTTATGGTCTTAGCTCTTATGCCTATGTTTTTTTTTTTTTTATCCCCTTTGAGTTAATTTTGTATACGATGTAAAATATAGATCCATTGTCATTCTTTTGCCTATGCATATCCATTTCTCCAAACACCATTTATTGAAGAGGCTGCTCTATCCTAAGTGGATTGGCTTGACTACTTTATCAAAGATCAGTTGTCCATATATAAAAAGGTTTACTTCTGAACACTCAATTTGATTCCATTGGTTAGTATTATCATGCTGTTTTGACCATGGTAGCTTCATAATATGCTTTAAAGTCAGGTAGTGTGAGACCTCCCACTTCATTTTTCTTTCTTAAGATATTTTTGGCTATTCCGGGGCACTCTGCCCTTCCAAGTAAATTTGGTCATTGGTTTTTCTATTTCTGTAAAGTAAATTGTTGGGATTTTAATTGGTAATGAATTGAGTCTATAAATCAATTTGGATACAATTGACATCTTAACTATATTTAGTCTTCCAATCCATGAGCATGGTACGCACTTCCATTTATTTAGGACTCCCATGATTTCTTTTAACAATTTCTTGTAGTTTTCTATATATAGGCCTTTTGTAACCTTAGTTGAATTTATTCTTAAATATTTGATTCTTTTGGTTGCTATTGTAAATGGAATTTTATCCTTGATTTCCTCTTCAGATTGCTTATCCTTAGTGTATAGAAACACTACTGATTTTGGGGTGTTGACGTTGTATCCTGCCACTTTGCTGTATTCATTTATTAGCACTAATGCTTTGCTGTAGATTTTTGACATATAGTATCATATCATCTGCAAATAGTGAGAAAATTACTTCTTCCCTTCCAATTCGGATGCCTTTCATTTCTTTTTCTTATCTAATTGCTCTGGCTAGAAATTCTAGCACAATGTTGAATAACAATGGTGACAGTGGGCATCCTTGTCTGGTTTCTGATCTTTGAGGGAAAGCTTTAAGTCTTTTCCAATTGAGGATGATGTTAACCGTGGGTTTTTCATATATTCCCTTTATCATGTTGAGGAAGTTCCCTTCTATTCTTATCCTTTGAAATGTTTTCATCAAGAAAGGATGTTGAATTGTTTCAAATGCCTTTTCTGCATCAATCGAGATGATCATGTGGTTTTATGTGCTTTGATTTGTTGATATGATGTATTACATTAATTGATTTTTTTTATGATGAAACATCCTTGCATATCTGGAATAAATCCCACTTGGCCATGATGTATAATTCTTTTAATCTGCTGCTGGATTTGATTTGCAAGTATTTTGTTTAGGATTTTTGCAGCTGTATTCATTAAAGAGATTGGTCTGTAATTTTTTTTCTTGTAGTATCTTTGTCTGGCTTTGGCATTAGGGTGATGTTGGCTTCACAGAGTGAGTTAAGTGGTATAACCTCCACTGCTATTTTTTTGAAGAGTGTGAGTAGGATTTGTCCTAATTTTTTCTTGAATGTTTGGTAAAATTCACATGTGAAGTGATCTAGTCCTGGACTTTTATTTTTGGGGAGCTTCTTAATGAATGATTCAGTCTCTTTACTTGTGATTGGTATGTTGAGGTCGCCTATTTCTTCTTGAGTCAGTGTTGGTGGTTCATGCCTTTCTAGGGAGTTGTCCATTTCATCTATCTTGTCTAGTTTATTAGCATATAGTTGCTCATAGAATCCTCTCATTATCTCCTTTATTTCTGCAGAGTCAGTGGTTATATCTCCTCTTTCATTTCTGATTTTATTTATTTGCATACTCACCTTCTTTTCTTTTTTCAACCTAGCTAAGGGTCCATCAATTTTATTGATTTTTCTCAAAGAACCAACTTCCATTTTTGTTGATTTTCTCAATTGTTTTCCTATTCTCAATTTCATTTATTTCTGCTCTAATTTTCATTATTTCTTTCCTTTTGTTTGCTTTGGGTTTGTTGAGTTGTTCCTTTTACTAATACATAGTGTCCTCCTTTGTCTCTTTTAATTGTTTTACTTTTGAAGTCTAATTTGTCAGATATTAGTATAGCTGTCTCTGTTCTTTTTCTGGTTGTTGTTTGCATGAAATATCTTTCCAGCCTTTCACTTTGAAACATTTTTTGTCCTTGGGTCTAACGTGAGTCTCCTGTAGACAGGAAATAGATAATCCATTCTGCTTATGTTTGTCTTTTGATTGGGAAGTTTAATCAATTAACATTTAATGTTATTACTATAAGGCAATACTTTATTCTGTCATTTTGTTTTTTGAATTTTATGTCATATCTAATTTTTTTCTCTTTTTACCTTTACTGAAAGTATTCATTTCTAGATTCTTCTCCACACCTCTCTCTTCCATCTTTTCCTATTTGACTGTAATGCACCCTTTTAGTATTTCTTGTAGAGCCAGTCTCTTAGTCACAAATTCCTTCCATGACTGTTTGTCTGAAAATACTTTAATCTCCCCCTCATTTTTAAACAACAATTTTGCTGGGTATAGAATTCTTGGTTGGCAGTATTTCTCCTCCAGAATCATAAATATTTCATACTGTTAACTTCTTGCCACCACGGTTTCTGCTGAGAAATCCACATATAGTCCTATTGAGCTTCCCTTGTACGTGATGAATTGCTTTTCTCTGCTGATTTCAAAATTCTCTTTGTCTTTTGTATTTGACAATCTGATTAGTAAGGTTCTTGGAGTATGTCTATTTGGATCCATTCTGTTTAGGGTACACTGTACTTCCTGGGTCTGTAATTTTATGTTTTTCATAAGAGATGGGCAATTTTCAGTGATTATTTCCTTCATTAGTCTTCCTCTTCCTTTTCCTTTCTCTTCTCCTTCTGGGATACCCAGAACATGCATATTCATGTGCTTCATATTGTCATTCAATTCCCCGAGAACCTGCTCATATTTTTCGTTGGATTTCAGATGTCCAGTCCTCTAGTTCACTAATCCTTTCTTCTGCCTCTTCAAATCTATTATTGTAGGTTTCCACTGTCTTTTTCCCATCTTTTCTATTGCACCTTTCATTTCCATAAGTTTTGTGATTTGTTTATTCAAACTTTTGAATTCTTCTTTATATCTGCCCAATGTCTTTATATCCTTCTTCAACCCATTGGTTTGATTTTGATGAGACTTGCCATGTCTTTTGACAATCCTGAATTAGTTGTTTCAACTACTGTATCTCATTTGAATTGTTGGTTTTTTCCTTTGACTGGGTCATATCTTTGATTTCTCAGTACGATTCATTAAGTTTTTCTTGCATCTAGGCATTTCATTCTTTTAATTAGTTTCTTCTGGAGGTTGCTTTCACTCTTAAACCAAGGCTTCTCTTGCTGGATGGCTTTGTTCTCTATCTGTTCTTTGGCATTCGGTTTAACTTATTCTAGATCTCTAGCATAGGTTCTGTTTAACTAACCAGAATGTTTCAGTCCTTGTTTTTCTGTTTCTTGCCCTGCCTATTTGTAGCCTTTTTTTTTTTTGAGGAGGGTATCCTCAGATATTATAGACCCAGTCAGATTTTCCCAGACAGATAAGCCTCTTCTCAGGAGGAAAGAGTTGCCTGCATCAGTTTTCCCTGAGGGAGAGACTCAGAAATTTGTCAAACTTTCCTATGAAGCCTGTAGACTCTGTGCTTTTCCCATCCTGCCCAACATTGGCACTTGTCTGCCCACAGCTTCTCACCAGCATAAAGTGATGCGGTGCCTTGAACTTCAGCAGACTCTCCCTGCCAAGGGTGTAGCTGAGACAGAGATGAAGTAGTAGGATGGCTTTGATTACTTCTGTTTTCTAGCCCCTGGGGACTGAATTCCTTTAAGGAGGGATTTCACTTGAGCTGAGCCCTGCCACCTTTTCTTGGGAAAGACACCCCCTTTAGGGAATTAACCCTTTCCACCTGACCAGTTACTTTGTCTCTCAGACAAGCTTAATTTTGCACTTGCCTGGGGCAGTGCTGGAACCTGAAAGTGCTTCCAGTTCTATCTAATGAGCTGTTAAGGAGTACAGAAAAGCAAAAAAAGCCTTTTCAGAGCCTGCCTCCTGCTCCTGGGATTTGTCAATCAGTAGTTGAGTTGGTTTATCTCCAGGCTCCATGTGCCCCCTTTTCTTGGGGTCCAGCCCTTTTCCAATACTGTGTGTTGTCCAATTCAAAAAGCCTCTGGCTTTTTTTTCCCATCAGCCTCTGCTGGGGTGAAAATTCCTGGTTTCTTTAGTGCTTTTTCTAGGCTTATCTGTACTTGAGGCCTGTTTTCATTAGTCAGAATTTGTTAATTCCACAGTTGGAGCCTGGTTGAGCTAATTTCCTGTTGCTAGTAAAGACTGTTTCCCCTTGGGGAATGAGCCTACTGTGCCCATGGGGAAGGGTTGCCGGACTCCATGGCTTGGGAACTTACAGTTCTGTGTGGGGTCTCAGCTATTCACCCCGTCCAGACTGGTGGACACTGTGTGTCCAGTCACTGATGTTCCCCCAGTAGTTGGTCCATACAATTACTAACTATTTACTAGCTGCTCTGGAGGACAAACTAAATTCCACACTCACTATGCCACTGTCTTGCCATGCTTCCTCTCAACATGATGTCTTCAAGGTTCATCCATGTGGTTGCATATATCAAGAGTTCGTTCCTTTTTATGGCTGAATAATATTTCATTGTGTGTATATATCACATTGTATTTACCCGTTCATTGGCTGACGGACACTTGGGTTGCTTCTACATTTTGGCAGTTGTGGATAACGCTGCTATGAACGTTGATGTGCAAATATCCATTTGAATCCCTGCTCTCGAGTCTTTTGAATATATTCTGAGTAGTGGGTCTTCTGGGTCAGATAATAGTTCTATACTTTCTAAGGAATCACCAAACTGTCTTCCACATCATTTTATGATGCACCATTTTACATTGCCACCAGCAATGAATGAGTGTTCCTATTTCTCCACATCCTTTCCAACACTTGCTATTTTCTGATTTTTAAATAGCAATCATTCTAATGGGTGTGAAATGGTATCTCACAGTTTTGGTTTGCATTTCCTTGGTGGCTAATGATGTTATGCATCTTTTCATGTGCTTTGTGACCATTTGTATATCTTTGGAGATATCCCTAAGTCTTATGCCCACTTTTAAATTGAATTGTCTTTTACACAATGGGAAATTTATTTGTTCATGGTTTTGGGGTTGGGAAAGTGTCCAAATCAAGGCATCACCAAAGTGGTGCTTTCTCTCTGAAGACTGTTGCTTTGCGCTGGCTGCCAGTGCTGTTGGCGCTGTCACAGGGCAAGCACATCTGGAAGCTTCTGGCCTCTCCTTCTCTTCTGGGTGTCGTTTTAGCCTCTTGCTTCCTGTGGCTGCCTCCCTCTCTGTCTGAATTTCATTCTCTTATAAAAGATTCCAGTTTGAGGATTAATATATTTTTCAGAAATACTCTTTGGCCTTTCAAATCAATAACTAGGTTTTTGATTGTGTCCATTCAACCATCCTGTCCTTCTACAGACATTTTTTCTGTCATGTGTTATTGTTCCCCAAATCTTTTCTTGTCATATTTCCACAGATTCATGTTTTCATTTTATTGTCTCTAGAGTCCCTCAGAGAATACTAATTTTAAAAAAAAGTTTTCTTCTGTTTTATCCATTTATGTATTTTCTTGGTGATTAATTTTTCTACCTCTCTAAGCAAGTAGTTAATTTGACTCTTCCCTTTCAGTCTCTTGTTTTTTTCCCCCAAATGTCTGATACTTTTTGGTAGGATCACAATTTCAAGTGAAAGACGAAGACGGAGTACTTGTGACCACTCTGGGTTTCCTCTTACAGGCCCAGCACTCGTGGCAGCTGATGGCTGCCTTGTGGTGGCTACACGTGAGTCATGCCAACATCCAGCTGTCTGTGAAGGTTTTACTGTGAAAGAACAAGTTGGCAATCTGAAGAATTCCCTAGATTGAGGATATAGGAAATGCAATAGTCTGAAGATAAAGTGCTTTAGGGGATTTCACTGCCATGCTGAGTCAACCCTGCTGATTTTGTGTTTAATTTTTTTTCTATCTGTAAAGGAGATCGATGATTTCTGAGGGCACATTCCCTCTTCCTGAGAGTTAGGAGCACTGCCTTCTCCAGCCCAGCAGTTACCCAATTTACCTCAAGAGTTATTTCAATGTACAAACTTTACAGACAGTACCCATTTCCTGTGTGCTTTCTCAGTGTTTACCCAGACTCACGCATTCTACCAATCTACCAATTCTGAATTTGTTTTCCCTTCATCTCTGTTCTTTTCTCCTGGGTTCCCTCTTTAAACTATGTTGAGTTGTTTAAATTCTCACATCTGAGGTGGTTCCACAGTAGCCCAATTCCATAAATTCAGTTTTATCTGATGAGATTATCCCTTTAAGTACCAGTATCATCCTTTCTGTTCCTATTCTTTCTGTCATCCAATAGGATTTTCAGAGGGAGAAGTACAGGTTGAGTTCATTCTACCATATTGCATTTTGAATTGGAAGTTGTATATTGCGGTTTTCATGTTATTTGCAACTTGTTCCACTACTTTTGAAAAAAACCTAGCTGAAGTTGCAATTCAGTTTTTGCTCAGGCAGTAAGTTCTAATTCTTTTCCAAGAATGCTGAATTTCTATACCTGCCATTGTGTTTAGTGTTTTCTTTTTTTTTTCACTTTGGTGAATAATACTATTAATAATATTGGTGATGTTTGTTTAGAAACCAGGGGGATCTTTTAAATTTAGAGAGCCTGGTTGGATATGGCACCGCCTGGACTTGAATGCTCCTGTTAAAAGGTAAAGGCCCACTGGTTGCTACTGGGAAAATCACTTCAGAGGCCTGTTCTATAAGCTTTGATAGACTCCAGACAGTTCTGCTCCGTTAACCTTGGTACTTAGACACTGAGACTAACTTTCCTGACCCCACCTTATTTTCTTGGAGCCGGGGCATGTGCTTCTTTCTTCAGTGATGAAATTGGCTTTTCTAAAGATCATACCTTGGCTATTTTATTTTAAATTCTTTGAGATAAAGATTATTTTTCTTCATGTATAAATGGGACTAATACCATTATATTAGATGCTCTTGGTTGGCTAAGCCAAGTTTTCCAACTCCCCCTTCCTTTGTGTCAGTCAACAGTACAAGTTGAATAATTAACTACTCCTGTTTTTTCTCCAGCCCCCCAGGTGTGTGCTTGTGACGTTAGATTTATTTATGCTCCATAAATCAGGAGACCTTCAGGCCTGAGGCTAGTGACATATGAAGGAATTATTCATGCAAATTCATGATTTGGGGCGCTTAAAGCAATTAAAATAGTTTCCTTTGTTTTTGAATCTCGTGCTAATTTAAGTGACAGCAACATGGACTTAGCTCTCTCCAGTGGCCACTCCATAGGAGGAAACCATTCACTCCAGGCTCTTATTTGACCCATGACAAGTAGGAAACACAGTTAAATGACTTGACGGTGAGAGGTGCCCGACACAGTAGTCAGGTGCGGGTGGATGCCAATGTTGCCCTTCCCCAAACCCAAGGCCGAGAGGCTCTAGCACTGCCCACCACCGAGGTTTGGGCTGTGAAGACCAGAGAGGCGCTAGGGCGTCTGCTCACGTGGACCTTATTTTAGGCCCAGCCTTGGCACCTCTTGTTTGTTGGCTTGGCAGCAAGCCAAAGTGACAGCAATCTCAAACAATTTCTGAATTATCATTTTCTTCATTATTTGATTAGCGCTTTGAGGTTTGGCCTAGCTCAGGGTTTTGATGGAATTATGGTAACTCTCTGGGTAACATATACTAAATAATTATATAGCAAATCAATTCCAACTTATACAACTAGCCCAGGAGAGTAACTTAAAGTAAAAAACGATATTTATTCAAATTAGGAAGGAATATACAGTGTTCTGTCCATGGCACTTTAACAGAGCAAGGCTACCAGAGCAATTAGTCAAGAAAAAGAAATGAAAGTCAGACAAATTGGAAAGGAAGAAGTAAAACTTTCTCTATTTGCAGGTATGATCTGATCTATAGAAAATCTGCAAGAAAGGAATCCATGAGAAAACTATTAGAGGTAATAAATGGGTTCAGAAAAGTAGCAGGGTACAAGATAAGCATGCAAAAATGATTGTATTTTTATATACTAGCAATGAACAATCCAAAGAAGAAATTAAGAAAAAATTCCATTTAGAATAATATCTAAAAAATAAATTATCTAGGAATAAATTTAACCAAGGATATAAAAGACTATACTGAAAACTATAAAACACAACTGAAAGAAATTAAAGATGACCTAATTAAATGGCAAGACATGCCATGTTCACAGGTTGGAAAAGATAGTATCATTAAGATGTCAATATTGCTGAAAGAAATATACCGATTCACTACAATCCCTATTAAAATTCAAGTAGTCATATTTGTAGAAATGGAAAAACAGAGTCTCAAATTCACATGGAACTGCTAAACAGTGTCTGAAAAAGAAGAACAAATTTGGAGAACTCACACTTCCTGATTTCAAATTGTACTTACAAAGCTATAGAAATCAAAACTGTTTGATACTAGTATAAAGATAGACATGCGAAACAACGATACAGAATTTAAAGTCAAACATCAATGGCCAATTGATTTTTGACAAGGTGCCAAATATGTGCAATGATGAAAAAATGGTTTTGGGAAAACTACCACATGTAAAGGAATGAAAGGTGGACCCTAATCTCACACCACATGCGAAAATCAGCTCAATATGGATCAAGGCCATGCATATAACAGCAAAACCTATAAAACGATTAGAAGATAATACAGGGCCAATTCTTCCTGATCTGAAATTGATAATGTAGATATGACACCAAAGCATGAGAAACAAAGCAAAATAAACTTGATTTCTTCAAAATTAAATTTTTGTACATCACAGGAAATTATCAGGAATATGAAAAGACAATCCACATAATTGGAAAAAATAATTGCAAACCCTCTATCAGATAAGAGCTTAATATCCCGAAAATATAAAGATGTAACAACAAAAAGGCAAGCAGCCCAATTTTTTTATTAATTAAAAAAATTAACTAACAAAACATTTAGAAATCATTCCATTCTACATATACAATCAGTAATTCCTAATATCATCACATAGTTGCATATTCATCATTTCTTAGTACATTTGCATCGATTTAGAAAAGGAAATAAAAAGACAACAGAAAAAGAAATAAAACGATAATAGAGAGAAAAAAAACAAACTATACCTCACATGCAGCTTCATTCAATGTTTTAACATAATTACATTACAGTTAGGTAGTATTGTGCTGTCCATTTCTGAGTTTTTATATCCAGTCCTGTTGCACAGTCTGCATCCCTTCAGCTCCAATTACCCATTATCTTACCCTATTTCTATCTCCTGATAGTCTCTGTTACCAATGACATATTCCAAGTTTATTCACTAATGTCAGTTCATATCAGTGAGACCATACAGTATTTGTCCTTTAGTTTTTGGCTAGTCTCACTCAGCATAATTTTCTCTAGGTCCATCCATGTTATTACATGCTTCATAAGTTTATTCTGTCTTAGAGCTGCATAATATTCCATCGTATGTATATACCACAGTTTGTTTAGCCACTCGTCTGTTGATGAACATTTTGGCTGTTTCCATCTCTTTGCAATTGTAAATAATGCTGCTATAAACATTGGTGTGCAAATGTCCATTTGTGTCTTTGCCCTTAAGTCCTCTGAGTAGATACCTAGGCAGCCCAATTTTAGAAATGAGCAAAGGACTTGAATAGACATTTCTCCAAAGAAGGTAAACAAATGGCCAACAAGTGTATGAAAGGTGCTCAACATCATTAGCCATTAGGGAAATGCAAATCAAAACCACAATGAGATGTTAATTCATACCCACAGGGATGGCTATTATTTAAAAAATAGCAAATAAGTGTTGAGAGGATGCAGAGAACCTGGAACTCTAGTGCATTATTGGTGAGAATGTAAAATGGTGCAGCCACAGTGGGAAGCAAGGTGGTGATTCTTCCCAAAGTTAGATACAGAATTATCATCTAGCCTGGCAGTTCCACTTCTTGGTATACAGCCAAAGTGTGCAAAAACAGGTTCTCAAACAAGTACTTATGTATCAATGTTTATAGCAGCATTATTCACAGTAGCCAAAGTGTGAAAACAACCCACGTATCCATCAAGAGAAAAATGGATGAACAAAATGTGGTATATACACACGATGGAATGTTATTTGGTCATAAGAAAGAATGGGGCTTTGACACGTGCTGCAACATGGAAGGACCTTGAAAACATGCTCAGTGGCATAAGTGAAGTGCACAAGGGCACACTGTATGATATCACCTGTAAGGGATGACAAGAAATTGCAAAATCACAGAGAAGGGAAGTGCATAAGAGGATACCAGAAGCTGGGGAGAGGGGGGAAGGAAGTGTGTGTATGTTTGCAAAAATAAAAAATAAGATTAAAAAAGAAAACATATAGACATTTCAATAAAATTTTCATCCTTAATAAAATTCTCATATGTTCTATAGACCCTTTTATAAATATTTCATGTAACTTTTCACCTAATCCCTTAAGCTAGTTATTATTTCCTTTTTGTAATAGTTGAGAAAACTGAGACTTTGTAAAATAAGTATGTCTCCTAAGGAGTCATGGGGAATTATAGCATCAGCACGGATTTCCCATACAGGGTTTTCTCTACCATAACATATATTGCTGTTAAGATACAGGTATCTAGAACAACAAATTTCTTTATGCTTTGTAAACTGTGAAAGAGTATATGTGCACATGTGTGTCTGTACAAGCGTGTTAATCTGTGCAAGCATGCCATCACAGGGAAAGGAGGCTTCTTCTAATGTTGTCACGTAGCAGTGACCGGTCATTTCCCAGCTTCTGAAGAAGCCTCTGCAGAATCGGAGCCAATGAACGTTCCAAGGCCAAACACAATTATAAAATTCCCAATCTTAAGCTCTACCAGTCTTATCTAACATTAGCTAAAGCCAACCAACCAAGCCAGACAGAAAGGAAACAGGGCAAGGCTGGCCAGTTGGCGTTCTCGTTCTTTCCACACATGGAAGCAAGCCCTGAAACAGGAAGCAGCAGCCACCTCTCAAGGCCCCTCATCTCAACTCCTTCCAGTCACTCAGGCCAAAGTCCTTGGGGTCACCCTTGCTCCCCTTTCACCCTCAATCCCCACGTACAGGTCCATTAGCAGATGTTCCTGGCCCTCCCTTCAGAAGACGCCCTGATGACTCTCCGAGCCTCCATTCTCCCCTGGGATGATGCTAGAACCACCTCCTCTCCCTCCTCAGCCCTCGCCCTTCCCCGAATCTATTCTACACTTAGCACGAGGACGGTCCTGTACAGCGGCTGGCATCTGCCGCACACCTGCCCGCCTCCCTGCCCCCCCTGGCCGCCTCTCTGACCTCATTTTCTGCCCTGTTCCCTTTGGCTTATTCTGGCCCAGGCACGCTGACCCCTTAGCTTTTCCTCGGACAATCGGTTTCGCACCATAGGCTTTTGTAATTGCTGACCGCTATCTGGAAAGTCCTTCCCAGATTTTCTCATGGCCCCACCCTTCTCTCCCCACGGCCCTCGCTCACCTCCTACCCTCCCACCGAGACACACTGTCTTCACCCCATCCAGGTTGGGTATCCTGTCCCCCACTTCATTTACGGCATTCTCTCCCACCTTTCAAGCTTTATTCTTTACTGGGTTATTGCCATCTAAAATACTGTGTAATTGACTTCATTGTTATGTTTGTTGTCTGACTTGCATGATGGCAGTTTTTTGCCTGCTTTGCTAACTGCCGTTACATATAGCACCTGAAATAACACCTGGCACATAACTCCTTGATAAGTGTTGTGGAATGAATGCACTGGAAATGGCTTCAGAGCCCACCTGTGTATCATAAATGGTTAGATATGCATAAATTTGCCCAAGTTCACTGGAAATGAAATTACATGTAAGTCTATTCCATTATGTGGATTTTCAGTTAAGCCTTAGTTGGTGTTTTTGTAAAGATTTGGGTTACAGCATCTTTCTAAAAGTTGTTATTGAGTTTTTAGCTAAATAATGAAGTCAAGATTCTGATGCCTCAAGAGGACTAAATAAATATCATTTCTTAGAGAATTTTGCTTTAACAAGATACTTCTCCTTGACTATACATGAAATAAGTTCATTGCTTTTATTTTTTTCACTACTTAAGCTGATTTAAACAGTGTTTTCTAGGCCTATTATCAGGGTCTAGCTCTCTGAGTCCTTTATAAGTTTTTCATATTTCTTTTTTGTATATCAGGACTCCAGAATTAGATCCATATTTGAGTGTGCGACTGGTGTAGAATATAATGGACAGATTATTTGATAATTCTTAAATCCTGAACCTTCTTTATGAATTTCAGTTGTATCTACTTAAAAAAAAAACTTATTTTGTTGACTCTTATTCAGGTTGTTATCTTTCATGATTTGTTGGTCTTTTTCTATCACACAGAATCTGTTTTTTCTGCTTTTTTTTTTATTCCACAGCAAAAAGCAACACTTGATGGTTTTTGCTTCTCCAATACTGGCTAAGCACTTCAGAAGCCTGAAAAGCTTTGATATAGAAACTTTAATCTACTCCTAGCACACGCTGATGAAAATGTAAGAAAAGGACATGCAATGAATCTTCTTTTGGTTTTTGTTTTGGTTTAGGGAATACTGTACTGTAATGAGAAAATTTTATATTTTAAATAACGTTAAGTCTCATTCTCCTCTGCTCTTGGTGGCTCATAATTGAATTTGTTAAGCATTGCTGATCTTAAGTATTTCTGGCTGTTGATGAAATACACTGTTAGGCTTTGGGCTGCAGAGAAAGCAGGGCCGGTTGGGTTGGGCTGCGTCCGCGCTCTGGAACAGGCAGCAGCTCCTCACCCGTGGGGTCAGGGCCAGGCTCCGTCGCCGTGGCCTGGACCTTGGATTCTCAAACTTTGCTGCACATTAGCAATCATCTCATCTCATTTAAACTGCATAATCCTGAATCCTAATTTCAGAGATTCTTACTCACTGGGTTTGGGCAGGATTCTAGGAATTGGTGCACTTGTGCGTGTGCATTTATGTGTGTTTTGTTGACAAACATTTAGGGAGTTCTGACACAGTTTGAAAATGGGCTGAGGTGTAGCAGCGGTTGGAGTTTCCTGTGCGTGGAGGGACCAGCCTGCACGCCGCATGCTCCAGACCTGGAGCCACATCCTCCAGAGCGCGAGGATTCCCCGCTCCCCACGCCCTTGGCTGCTGTCTCTTCACACTTGACCCTCATCTTAATTCTCCTCTCCAACACCTCTAGACGGGGTGTTCATATGTGCTTTACCCAGGATTTGGGCTTTTGCCTCTCCTGTCCTGACTGTGGCTATGTCCCCGTTGCCGCGTGTAGATGCTTTGTGCGTCACAGAAAGAAACGGCTGCCTTGGGCGGGCTGCGCTGATGTTTCCAGGGCTCCGGGAGCACACGCACGCCAGTCACCCAAAGGAGCGGTTAGCTCAGTAGCCGGTGTCCTTCCACCGGAGCCCCCTTCACTCTTCCGCTCTCCTTATCCTTCCGCTTCCTGGGATTGTCTCCCAAATAAAATACTTGCATGTAGACCTTTTACCACGGCTCTCAGGAAACCCTGGTGGTGACCTCTCCTGTAAAAGAGAAAGAAAAAGAAGCTCACAAAGGTGAGGACACTTGTCAAAGACTTGACGGTTAGTGCTAAAGCCAAGACTGGACGCCATCTGTCCTGGTGTTTTTCCAGGGCTCTGCCACTGCACCATAATGTCTCTCCACTTTATAGTTTGGCTCAGCTTATCAATGCTATTTATGTGCTAAGTGTTTTGGTTATTATTAGGGACTGTTGAACATGACAAGGAGGCATATGCTAATAAAATGCGTGGGTTTCTGGAATGCCAGCAAAAACTGTTTATGCCATGGTTTAAAAATTATTTAAGGATTTTTAGGTGTTTTACCATCTGGAATGTCTACAAAAATATGCCATTATATCTCAAGTTTACATGATGCTTAAAAACACTTGTACAGATAACTGTATTTCAATAAGGCTTGCATAATAAATATTGTTAAAAACTTTCACCACATTTCTGTTATTTGGTATTTCACAAAATTTGTGGGTCATTTTGAGCCATGAAAAAGGCATTAACTTTGGCAAAAATGAAATTACATCTAATCGTACTCAAAAATGTGGATCAAATGTGTCGTCAAAAAAAAATTTAGAGGTGTTCTTGAAAGCATATGTAATGAATCTGACAAATTAAGAGCAGGCAGGAATGCTTGCTCATCACACGGTATTTACTTTGGCCTGTCCGTGGGTTACATTGTCCAGAACTTGGAAGGAGCGTGGTGTTCTGCTTAGATGGATCTTCTGTCACAATCCCATTTGCGGTTGCTCTGACGGATGGGCACGCGTGCCAAGTGCAAAGGGATGCATTAATCTGAGTTAGTATTTGTGAAATGCACATGGACACGGGGGGTGAGTCGTCCTCGCGGCTGGGATTCCTTGCTCAAGAACAAAAGTGTCGGTGGGGTTTCTGCAGTTGGTGCTTGCTGTCTCGGAGGACATGCCCTTGCGTCCTGCTGCTTGAGGCTCACGTTCAGTCGACTTGGGTGGGTGGGGGTGAGGATGGCTCTGCGCACAGAAGGTTCTGGGATAGGGATGGAGCCTCTGCTAGAAATGCCCACACGTCCCACCCACACAGCACAAAGGACAATTAAAGGACAACTTATTTGGTTTTTCACAGGCAGAGGAAGGCCTGCAAGTCCTGGGCTTACACGTTGAGTGTTTAAGCGATGCTATGGGCTGGGTTGAAAACCTGCCTCGAGTGGTGATTTCCTTGTGGTGTTCTCATCCCCACTTTCCGCCCTCGAGCCCTGTGTACTATGTGAGGGCCGTCTGCCTGACGAGACCCGAGCCTCAGAGCTCTGGGCGAGGCCCTCGGTCCTGGTGTCCACCTGCTGGATGCGTCAGGGTCCTCTCCAGAGCAGGAGTGGGCAGATCTGCTGCCCCACCTTGCACAGCGCAGCACCTGCTCTCAGCCTGAACGCTGACCACTGGAGATGGCCAGCTACAGGCAGTGATACGTGGACACTGAACCTGGATTTGGACAAAGCTCTTAAGAAACAGAGAGGCCCCCACCTCGCCCCGAACCAAACCCAGCTAGGGAGTTCTCCATAGGACATACAGCAGGAGTGTTCTGCAGGACTCAGGTAAGAGCTCACCTTTTTTCCCTGGCTTTCTTCCTGCACCTCCATCTTCTCTAACACAAGGCTGGCATGGCTCTTCACCTGCAGCTAGTCAGCACACCTTATTTATCCATTCCCATGTCATGAGCATTTCATTTTCTGTCTCTCACTGTGGAAACAATGCCACAGTGAGTGCACGTGTCCAGATTTCCTTGAACTGTGTGCACATGTCCTCTAGAGCAGATACCTAAAGGTAAGGTAAAGCATGTTTTCATCTCAGGACAGGTAAGCCCCAGGTGCATACTGGTTGAGCACCTGCCTCACAATGTGTTAACACTGAGATTATCTATGGTTAAAACTGCTCTCAATGTCTTGTGTGAAAAATAGCTTCTCGTTGTTTTAGGATATGCTCCTCTGGTTGCCAGAGAACTCAAGCATTTTTTTCAGTATTGGCATTTCCTCTTCCTCTTCTTTGAATTGCATTTATATCTTTGGTCCCCATTTTCTTCTATTGGGTTGTTTTGTATTATCTGTAAGATTTCTTTTTATATCTGGAAGACAAATCTTTTGCTATTGCACGTGCTGGAAAACTCTCTTGCAGTGTGCCTCTTGTCTTCCAACTTCTTTTTAACGGGCATTTTTTTTCATCAAAAGTTTTAGTCTGGATATAGTTAATTCTGTCAGCTTCCTTTTTCATTTTTGCTTGTTGTACCATGTTTAAGAAAATCTTCCCTATTTTGAAGCCATAAAGATAATCTTCTATATTCCCTTCTAATAATATTAAAGTTTTGTGAAAAATACTTAGGTTTCTATTCCACCTGGAATTTATTTTTATAAATAGGTATGTTGTAATGTAGGGATTTAATTTGATGTTTATCCACATGGAAAGTCATTTGTCAAACAGATTCATTAACTTAATTGATCTTCCTTTCTTCAATGATCTAAAAATGTCATGTTCATCATTCATCAAATTCTTACGTATTTGTGGCTCTGTGATGGACTCCCGGGCTCCATCGACTTATTTTTTCTTGCACCAACATGACACCTGCCTCTTTTTTCTAGAAAAATTTCTTGAGTATTCTTATACATTTACTTTAAAAACATTAAACATTTTTATCAAAGCTATTTTCAAAATCAAAGATTGCAGAAGGAATAATTATGAAATGCAACAATCCTTTGAAGTATCTCTTCCCACTTCTAAGTCCTGCTTCCCAGAGGCAATCACGTTTAATTCTGTGAATTGTTTTTCTTTTCTAGTGTTTCTCCTCATATTTTTTAGTAAAATATTTACATTTATTTCAGGAATTATCAATTTTTTACTGTACCATTTAAAATTCGTTTTACAAGGCATAATAAAATAGAAAACACACTCACTTTTAAGTGTATAGTTTAGTGAGTTTTAACAAATGTATATAGTTATTTGATTACTTCCACAATCATGATTGAGAACATTTTAATTGTCACCAAAAGTTCCCTCATGCCCCTTTGCGTCAGTCCTCTCCCGTCACCTTCAGGTCCTGGAAGCCACTGATCTGCTTTCTTTGTAATTTTTCATGTCTGGAGTGTCACACGAAGGAATCACACCGTGTACAGTCTTCTGGGCATAGCCTCTTTCACTCCTCATAACGATGATCATCCATGTTTTCATATATCACTTTTTTATTTCTGGAGAGTGTTGCCTTGTGTGACTGTATCATAATTTATTTATTCAATCACCTATTTATGAACATCTGGGTTTTGCCAATTTTGGCTACTACAAATAAAGCTAATATAGATATTCACGTACAAGTTCTTGAGGAACCATATGCTTAATTTCTTCTGGTTAAAAACCTATTGCTAGAACAGCTGGGTTGTTAAAGAAACTCCTAATTTATTTTCCCAAATAGGTATATGTTCTGGTTTGCTGGCTTCTTCTCCTGGCTTCTTGTCTCAGGAAGCTTCCTGGGAGGCATTTTCCTTTTTCATCTTTAAGGTCGCTGGTTTGTGGACTCTCTGCTTCACGGTGCTGCAGCATTCTCTGCTCTCTCTGAATTGCTTTCATTCTCCAAAATGTTTCCTCTTTCACAGGACTGCAGAAACTTATCAAGACCCACCCAAACGGATGGAGACATGTCGTCACCAAATCCAGCTTAACAACCACTCTTGATTAAATCACATCTCCAGGGAGATGATCTAATTACAGATTCAAACATACATAATTGAATAGGGATCATTCTGCCTTTACAAAATGGGATTTTGATTAAAACATGGCTTTTCTAGGGGACATACATCCTTTCAAACCAGCACAGTATACTGTTTTGTGTTCATACTAGGAGTATGTGAGCATTCTAGTTCCTTCATACCCCTGTGAACACTTGATAATATCGATCTCTTTAGGATTAGTCTTTCTAACCTTTAAAAAACCTCATTTTGGTTTTACTTTACATTTCTTTACTGACTAATAATTGAGCACATTTTCAGAGCCTTTTTGCCATTTGTGTTTTAGCCTTGATGAAATATCCATTCAAATATTTTCCCCATTTTTAGAAATTGTCTTCTTATTTAGTTGTAAGTATTCTTTTTATGTTCTAGATACTTTCAACAGATATTTGTTTTGTAAATATTTTTTCCTACTCTGTACTTATCTTTGCATTTTCTTAATGTCTTTAAGGATCAAATGATTTTAATTTTGATGGAGTCCAATTTATCAATTTTTTTCTCTTTTGGTTTTTTAATTTTTGTGTCCTAGCTAAGAAATCTTTGCCTATACTAGGATCATAAGGACTTTCTCCGATGTTTTATTCTAGAAATTTTATAGTTTTAGCTCTTATGTTTAGATTGATAATTGATTTTAAGTTCATTTTTTGTATATGATTAAATGTAAAAGTCAAAGTTTTTTAAAAATACAAATACTCAATTTTTCCAGCACCATTTATAAAAAAAGACTGTATTTTCTCCTTAGAATTTTCCTAGACCTTTGTCAAACATCAATTGGCGTGTCTATTTCTGGGTTCTCTCTCAGACCCACCCACCCATGTTTGTCTCTACCTATCCATTTATCTATCTGTTAATCTACCTACCTACCTACCTATCTACCCATCAGCTATCATGTGTTCATCATATCCGTCTGTCATCTGTCATCTATCTTTAGGTCAGCACCACACTATTTTGATTATTATACCTTTAGTCTTGAGATCAGTTAGTTTGAGTCTTCCAATATGTTCCTTTTTTCCAAAATTCTTTTGACTTTTCTGTTCCACACAGATTTTAGAATCAGCTTGCAAATTTCTTATAGAATATTGTTCAGATTTCTATTGAAATTGCATTGAATCTATAAATTGGTTTGGTGAAAAGTGACAATTTAACAATATTGAGTTTTTTGATCCATGGACATGGTGTAATTCTTCATTTATTTAGGTTTTTAATTTCAGCAATGTTTTATAGTTTTCAGCATATTTGTACATATTTTGTTGGTTTTCCAGCTGCCTTTCATGTTTTTTTTATGTAATCATAATTAGTATAAAAAATTTAAGTTTCCAGGGTGCACAGGTAGTTCAGTGGTAGAATTCTCACCTGCCATGCAGGAGACTCAGGTTTGATTCCCAGCCCATGCTCCCCCAAAAGCAAACAAGCCAAAACATTGCAAACAGAATTCCCTATGATATACATATTACATATCTGCCTCTGTGTGTGTGTATGTGTAGGCATAGATATACATGTATTAGTTTCCAATTGTTCATTGCTACTGTATAGAAATACAATTAACTTCTGAATATTGAGGATATAGCTTGTGACTTTGCTAACCTCACTTCGTAGCTCTAGTAGTTTCTTTTGGTAGATTCTTTGAGATTTTGTACATAGACAACCACTGGTCTCTGTGTAGACAGGCTAAATTGCCTTTTCCAATCTGTATTGGGCCACAGGGGTAGGATCTCATGATGAATACATGTGAGATTAGACATCCTTGTTTAGTTCTTGAGCTTAGGAGAAAAGAATTCACTCTTTCACTGTTAGGATTATATTCAAAATAGTAAGTTTTAAAAAAATTGATGTCCCTTAAAGATTGAGAAAGTTCCATTATATTATCAATTTCCTGAAAATTTTTAAAAAAATCGTGTTGAATTTAGCCAAATGTTTATATTGTGTTGATTGAGATGATTGGCTAGTTTTATCTTTTGTTATTTTAGTAATGTAATTATGACTTTCCAATTCTGAAATGGTTTCTCCAAGAATTAAAAACTACTTGGTCATGTTTTATTATCTGTTAATATCACTGCATAAGCTTTGCTAAATATTGAGGAGTTTTGCATCTGTATTCATGGGGGATGTTAGTCTGTAGCTTTTTTTCTTGTAATGCCCCCTCCTCCCTTTATTTTTTCACATGAGGAGGCACCGGGAATCGAATCTGGGTCTCTGGCATGGCAGGTGAGAAGTCTGCCTGCTGAGCCACCATTGCCCACTTGTAATAACCTTTTAAAATTATTATTAGAGAATTTGTGAGTTTACAAGACATTCATGCATAAAATACAGGATTCCTGTATACCACCTGTTTTAGTTTGTAAGCTGCTGAAATGCAATATACCAGAAATGGAGTGGCTTTTAAAAAGGGGTATTTATTAAGTTGCAAGTTTACAGTTCTAAAGCCAAGAGCATGTCCAAATTAAGGCACCAACAAGAGGTTACTTTCACTCAAGAAAGACTGATAATAAAACATAACCAAGTAGTTTTTAATTCTTGGAGAAACCATTTCAGAATTGGAGTCTATTTCTGCACTCTTGATTCAATTCCATTGGTCAATACTTCTATCTTTATCACGTATCATCCTGTTTTGATCACTGTGTCTTTATAATAAGTTTTAAAATCAGGGAGTGTTAATCCTCCCACTTCATTCTTCTTCTTTAGGATGCTTTTAGGTATTTGGGGTCTCTTTCCCTTCAAGACGAATTTGGTAACTAGCTTTTCCAGGACTTCAAGTTAGGTTGTTGGAATTTTGATTGGTACTGCATTGAATCTGTACACCAATTTGGGTAGAACTGACTTCTTAACTACATTAACCTGCCTATCTATGAGCAGGGAATGTCTTTCCACCTATTTAGATCTTCTTTGATTTCTTTTAGCAATGTTTTCTGTATTTAAGTCATTTATATCCTTAGTTTAATTTATTCCTAGATACTTGATTCTTTCAGTTGCTATTTTGAATGGAACTTTTTCCTTAATTGACTTCTCAGTGAGGTCATTGCTTATGTGTAGAAGCATTACTGATTTTTGTACATTAATTTCATATCCTGCCACATTGCTGAATTTGTTTATTAGCTCAAGCAACTTTGTTGCAGATTTCTCATGATTTTCCAAGTATAGTATCCTTAGTTTAGTTTATTCCTAGATACTTGATTCTTAGTTTAGTTTATTCCTAGATACTTGATTCTTTTAGTTGCTATTTTGAATGGAACTTTTTCCTTAATTGACTTCTCAGTGAGGTCATTGCTTATGTGTAGAAGCATTACTGATTTTTGTACATTAATTTTATATCCTGCCACATTGCTGAATTTGTTTATTAGCTCAAGCAACTTTGTTGCAGATTTCTCATGATTTTCCAAGTATAGTATCAGGTCATCTGCAAGTAATTAAAGCTTTACTCCTTCCTTTCTAATTTGGATGTCTTTTATTTCTTTTTCCAGTCTGATTGTTCTAGCTAGAACTTCTCGTGCAATGTTGAATAATAGTGGTAACAGAGAGCATCCTTGATTCATCCCTGATCTTAGAGGGAAAACTTTCACTCTCTCACCATTAAGTATGATGCTTTTGATGGGTTTGTTATATATGCCCTTTACCATATGGGGGAAGTTACCTTTGATTCCTACCTTTTGAATTGTTTTTATCAGAAAAAGATGTTGAATTTGTTGAATGCTTTTTCAGCATCAATCAAGATGATCATGTGATTTTTCTGTTACGGCTTGTTAATGTGCTATATTACATTAATTGTTTTCTTCAATAAATTCAAATATTTATGCCATCCTTGCATTCCTGGTATAAACCCCATTTGGTCATGGTGTATCACTCTCTTAACGTGTTGTTGGATTCGATTTGCTAGTATTTTGTTGAGAATTTTTGCAACTATGTTCATTACGGAGATTGGCCTATAGTTTTCTTTTCTTATAGCATCTTTACCTGGTTTTGGTATTCAAGTGAAGTTAGCATCATAAAATGAATTAGGTAATATCCTTTTTCCTCTGTTGTTTGGAAAAGTTTGAGCAGTTCTTTTTGTAATGTTTGATAGAATTCCCCTGTGAAGCCATCTGGCCCTGGGCTTTTCTTTGTAGGAAGATTATTGAAGACTGATTGAATCTCTTTATTTGTGATTTGTTTGTTGATTTTCTATTTCTTCTTGAGTCAGTGGAGCTTGTCCATGTGTTTCCAGGAATTTTCCCAATTCATTTAAGTTGTCTAGTTTGTTGGTATATAGTTGTTCATAGTATCCTCTTATGATTTTTTTTATTTCTTCAGGGTCTGTGATAACGACCCCCTTCTCATTTCTGATTTTTTTTTGCATGCTCTCTTTTTATTTCTTGTCAGTCTTGCTAGTGGTCTGTCAATTTTGATTTCCTCAAAGAACCAACTTTTGGTTATATTGATTCTTTCTATTGTCCTTTTGTTCTCCAATTCATTTAACTCTGCTTAAATCTTTGTTATTTCTCTTCTTCTATTTGTTTGGGGTTAGTTTGCTGTTCTTTGTTATGTTCTTTCAGGTGAGCAGTTAAGGCCTTGATTTTTGCTTTTTCTTTTTAAATATAGACATGTAGGGCAATAAATTTCCCTCTCAGCACAGCCTTTGCCACATCCCATATGTTCTGATACGTTGTATTTTCATTTTCATTCATCTTCAGATAGCTACTGATTTCTCTAGCAATTTCTTCTTTGACCCTCTAGTTGTTTAAGAGTGTGTTGTTTAATCTCCATGTATTTGCAAAAGTTGTCATTCTTTGATGGATTAGCATGTGTTTTGGGGCATTTGAGTTTATTCTTTTTGTGGTTCATTGAGCTTCTTTGATTTGCATATATATGTCTTTTATAAGGGTTGGAAAGTTTTCCCCCATTATATCCTCCACTAATTTTCCTAGCCCTTTACTCTTCTGTTCTCCTTCTGGAACACCGATGATTCTCATATTTGCATACTTTGTTTTGTCCATCATTTCCCTGAGATCCAATTCAAACTTTTTGATGGACCAGTGTTCTAGTTTGCTAGCTACTGGAATGCAATATACCAGAAATGGGATGGCTTTTAAAAAGAGGAATTTAATAAGTTTCTAGTTTCTAGTTCTAAGGCTGAGAAAATGTTCCAGTTAAAAGAAGTCTATAGAAATGCCCAATCTAAGGCATCCAGGGAAAGATACCTTGGTTCAAGAAGGCCAGTGAAGTTCAAGGTTTCTCTCTCAAGTGAGAAGACACATGGTGAACATGGTCAGGGTTTCTCTCTCATCTGGAAAGGCACATGGTGAACATGGCATCATCTGCTAGCTTTCCCTGCTGGCTTTCTGTTTCATGAAGCTCCCTGGGAGGCATTTTCCTTCTTCATCTCCAAAGGTCGCTGGCTGGTAGACTCTCTGCTTCTTGTGGCTATGTTGTCCCACTCTCTTAGAATCTCCCACTTTTTCCAAAATGTTTCCTTTTATAGGATTCCAGTAAACTAATCAAGACCCACCTAATTCAGTTTAACAACCACTTTTGATTGAGTCACATCCCCATGGAGATAATCTAATGAAAGTTTCCAACATGTAGTAATGAATAGGGGTTTGAAGAAATGGCTGTCTTTACAAAATGGAATTAGGATTATAACATGGCTTTTTTAGGGTACATACATCTTTTCAAACTAGCACAATCCCCAAGATCGAGGTCGCAGCCTATTGAATTGGTTGTCCCCACTGTTTGCAAGAATATCAGGAATTCCCCAGATGGGGAAGATGAATATTTCATCCTTTCTCTCCAGTCCTACAAGGGGACTTTGAAGACACTTTTTTATTCTCTACCCAGATTACTCTAGGGATATATCAGGGCATCACACTAACCTATACAAACCAGCAAGATCTCACACCCTATTCAAGAGTCCATGAAATTATGGTGTTCAAGTAAACTGACCATACAAGTTAAATTAGGTAATGCATTACCTAAAATATAAACTTTGCACCAAATAAGCATCTCTCCCTTTGGTATCAAACAGCTATTGAAGTTTTAAAATAAGGACCATATTTTCCTTTACCCTGTTCTGATTTGCCTTAGTCTTATCCAGATCAGCTTCATTCCTACCTCTAGTTGAAGTCTGATCACTTTTTTTTGACTTTTTAATAGTTGCTGTATAGGGTACTGACTTTCATAGCTTTAGAGCTCTAATTCAGAGTGCTGGCTATCACCCGAACACCCAAAGCTCCAGGGAATGGCCAGGTTACACACAAACAGCTCAGTATCTCAGAGTTTAGAAGTTACGCCTCCTGAATAGATGTGGCTGCTGTAAGATCTTACAGTCTTTGCAATAAGCCCCAGTCTGGTAACCCATGCCCTCGACTTCAGTTCACCAAGTTTGTACATTATAGTTAGTCCATATGGACGAAGCATGATATTTATCTTTTTGTTTTTGCTGTTTCATTCAACACACTGCCCTTAAGGCTCACTCACTTAGTTGCATACTTTGATATGATCCCTTGATTTGGTCCTGGTTCTCAAATACCTTTGCTTTCCTTTCATTCAAACAGTACTTTCTTTCTATTACTTCACATTCTAGTTATATCTTTATGTGAATAACTCAGTTAGAGGATGACCTCCTTGAGCCATGTTTTATACTTTTTGAAAATTCCTGTGGCCTCTATAAAATGACTTACATGGAATAAGTTCTCAATTTGGTTGAATCAGTAACTAATACATTACAGAACTTCTGCTCCAAGTAAATATTTCTCTTCTTATCTCAGAAAACTGTTAGGTGGGGATTGTAATTTCAATTATAAAAATGGATTTGTTCTATGAATTTGCTTTGGTGACATAGTATCACTTAAAGACAGGTGGTTTGGATCCAGGAGACTTGGACGTGCGTCCCTGTTGTGACACTGGCTGAGTGCCCTCAGGGAAACTGGTTCATGTCTCGTACCCTGGGGTTCTAGGAGGGTGAGAATATGTACCTTGGCTCCTTCTGAAGGCTAATGAAACCATAAAGGCACCTGCTTAGTGTGGTATTGAGCATATACTCATTTGTCTGTTTCTTATTCACTCATCTCTTCCCACCTCTGGGACTAGGATAAATGATTCTGGTGACAACTGCCTCTCTTTTCTATTCTAGAAATTTGTAGTCCTTTATTCATTAAATCAATACTGTACATCAATAGTGCTCTAGGCATGGTAATATTGCCTCAAGATATAAGCATGTGGGGTTCTGGGGACAAGTTTGCAGAAAACCAATTAAATTAGCATTAAAATGTACTACAATAAATGGAATGAAAGCAGAAATGGGCTACTTTAAGATAGCTGGGATGGGGGAGGGGCTGGATGCACTGCTTGCAAGGCTTAGAGAATGTTTCACAGAGGAAGCGATGAGTGTTATTTACCAGAAAAAGGCTGCAGAGGCAATCAGATTGTGAAGGACCTTATAAGTCATATTCAATATTTTGGATTTTATCTTAAGAATACCAGCTAGACTGCAGCAGGTTTAAGGCAGGGGAATGACTTCACGCTTTTATTTTACAAAATGGGCAGAGGTTGGGAGTGAAGTGAAGGCAGGAAGGTTGGTTTTGTTACTGTTGACATGCCATAATGAAGAGATGGTAAAATACTTGGCTTGGGAAGTGTAAGTGGGGTAGTGAGCATATGTTCAGTTTGGAGGTAGCAGGGAAGTGACCCATCTCATGCTGATCGAAAGGTATACCTGATTTTCACATACACATTTTGGGTAAAGTGTTTCTGTCATCTTGTGGTCTCTCCTCAGGTGCATAGTATGCATCAACATTTAGTGGCTTTTATTCATTCCTTAACTCATTCACACAGACACTTCTGGAGCTCTCCCCTGACATGTGTCTGTACAGCTCCAGGGGAGAGATTGAGAAAACGAGTTGAGAGTTGAGACACAGAGATCTTCATTTTTGCTTCAGAGGTGGGATCTAGTGGTTGAGGGGTCTCAACTTCATTTATAATATGTTTTATTCTCTAGTTCATAGAGAAGTACATACCAGATAGAGCTAAAATGTGTGTATTCTATTTTTGCAATGAAATTCTGAATCACCTTAGGTAAATCACTTCTCTGGCTGTCAGTTTCTTAATTTGTAAACTAAGGCGCTTGATTAGGGATCATGTAACTTCAAAATGCTATGAGCTGCCCAGCATCATTAGTCACTGGAGAAATGCAATTACATCCTCAATGAGCTGTCACTTTGCAATCACTAAACTGGCTATAATAAGGCAGAGAATAGTAAGCCTTAGCAAGGATGTTCAAAATGTGGACACTCATACAATGCTGGTGGAAATGTGAAATGGTGCAGATGGTTTGGAAAATAGTTTGGATGGTTATGGAAGAGCTACATAAAACCATTGTATGATCCAGTGACTCCACCCCAGTATTGACCCCAGAGCAATGGAGACCCCGTCCATGCAGACCTGCAGGGAGAGGCTGCGGCAGCATCATGCTCGGGGTTAATGTCGGAAAGACCGTTAAGGCCCCTCAGCTCGTGAGTGTGCAGATGGTGTGGTGGACGCGCACAGCACCACACAGTTCAGTGTGTGAGTGGGTAGAGGTGTGGTGGACCCACACAGTGGAGCACAATTCAGCACTAAGGAGCAACCAGCCCCAGAGGCCAGCTGTGTCTAGATAAGCCCAAAACATTGTGCTGAGTGGATGTGTCCAAGCACAGGACACTACTTAGGCCATGATCCATTAATAGGAAATGGCCCCAAAAGTCACATTTATAGAGACAGAAAGTAGCCGAGTGATTGCTCGGGCTGAGGGTAGGAAAAGGGTTCAGCTTTAAGTGGGCATGAAGGCGTCGAAGGGGCTAAAATGTTCAAAACTGATTTGTGGTGGTGGATGCAGCACCTGATGAAGTTACTGAAAACCCACCGAGTTGCACTCACAGGCCGGACTTCACGGCACGTAGAAGGAACCTCAGTTATGTGACCTGGAACGTGCTCCGGGCAGGGAGGCTGTTTAGTCCAGTCCTCTAGTCCACCGGCGCTCTGAGGATGGTTGCTCAGTCCTCGCAGAGAGCCGTTAGTGAAGCTTAATCCTTCCTTCAGTGCTTTCGCCAACTTAATTTTGTCTTGTCTCTAACTTTCACACCCTAAGACCAGGCCACCTTTGCCCCAGGCCGCCGCTGGCCGTCCATCTGGGGAAGGCAGGAGCAGCCCAGGGTGGCCTGCAGGTGCGGGGCTGGGGTGGCGCCATTCTTTCAGAGCTGGTTCTCTGAAAACTGACTCATAAATGTCAGCAATATGGCTTCATTTTTCTTCTGTTGCCTAATCACTTTTTTCTTTCCAACCTTTTAAATTGTATTTCTTCATTAAAAAATGCATGATAACCATTCTCTTCAATGTCTTCTTTTTTCTCTATTTTCATTGTTTTCCATTTTCTTTATTCTCTCTTGGAATTCCTTCCTCTTTCTCTCTCTCTCTCTTTTTTGCTATTAGTATCTGGCTATGGAAAATCCTTGGAAAACCTACACTCCACTACAAAAATCTATCCTGAGAAGGAAAAAAATCTCAGTTAATCAATTTGCTCTTCTTTCTCAGGTGTTCATTGATATACAGCTCAAGTGAAATCACAAAGCTGCAAAGATATCTGCAAATATTTCTTGAATGCAGTTCCTATAAATATTTGAAAAATTCTTTCTTTCCTACACAAGTATATCAAAGTAATTATTAAGCTAGGCTAGTCAGCAGTCTGGGGGGTGGGCAGCTCGTGGCTACCTGCTGCTCGGGTGGGTGAGCCCTGGAACTCAAGGCCACGGAACAGTCAATCTCTTGGACCCGCCTCTCGTGCCTCTCGGGCAAGTCCAGTTTCCTGATGAAACGAATAAACTCGCCCTACTATAGCAACGGCTGGCTAAAACTCCCCGGAGCGAGATGAACTTTCCACTTCTTTAGGTGATAGAGCATGCAGGGCGTCGCTAGAGCACACGCTCATTCAGTGCAGGATTAACTCATCCCACCTTCTCCAGCAAAGAGACAAACGGAGGCGGGTGAGGGCGCACGGGCGGCGCGGGCTGCACAGGAGCTCACCGCGCGCTGCAGCGTGGAGAGATGTCGCCGGCCACAGCGCACACAGCGCGCTCACTGGATAGCGCTGAAAAGCTGTAGGAGAGACTAGGCCAGAGCGCCGAGTCCGAGGGAAAATGACGAACTGTTCGGCATCTTATAACAAGCCAAATGTTTAGTTCAGTGTGAGGTTATGGGGAAAACAACTTCACTTTCAAATACCCTGAAAATCTACCCTCCGTGAATCCTTCATCAGGAAACTACTGGAGGACAGACAGTAAACTTCAGAAGAGGGATGAGTGGATAGAGAAAATCGTGTCTGTATTGTGTGATTGCTGAGAAAACACGAGGAGAAAGAGGAAAGGAGGGCCCGAAGGACAGCTCTGCCTCAGGCCTCAGAACCGCGGCCCCAGAGTGCTGGGAGACAGGCTACTGGGCAGAAGGGACAGATGTGCGTTTTGAAATTCCTGAGCATTTGAAAATAATGCAGTGGTTATATGCCTGTCTAATGGTGCATCTGAAAATAATCACAGATAACTTTATTGGAAAACTAAGCAAGAGAAATAAATGGCAATTATTAAATCTGTGGAGGTGGAGCTATAAACAAAGGACATAGACTTTTAGGACATTATTTGGCTTTTTAATGAGTAGGTACAATGTAACAATGATTTAAACACTACTAAATTAACAAAAATTGTAACATGGTGGTACTGCAAGAATAAAGGATGATGAGCTGATGTAAGAGTAGTAGTTTAAAATATATTAAATATTGATCTGCTAAAATTGAAAGTAAATAGATACTTTCTAAAATTGACACATCAAGAAATGGCAATATAAATTTTATTCAGAAATACAGATATAAAATATCAGAAGAAATCGCTGAAATAATTGAAAGTGCTTTTGGAACTAGGAGGTATCGAGAAGCAAGGAAAGGAACTGCTTTTTTGTCATAAACCTATTATAAATTTTTGCTTTAAAAATTATGTATAAGAATAAAATAAAAGGAAATATTCACACTAAAATAAAAAATTATATGTTGAGCATAGGGTCTTGGCTATGGGAGCTGATAATAAAGAAGATAAGTCTAGAATTGCATTCTCTAGAGAGAGTTAGAGCAAAATCCCAATATGCTGTAGACAAATTTCTGAATAACTATAGAAAGAGATTTTCAGGAGGACCACTCTCCCTGCCTCCTTTCTGCTGTGCTGGGGTTTAAGTTCCTGCTTTCCCTTCCTTCACTTGGACGCGTCACCAAACCCTCGCGCTTCCACCCTGAGTCCCGGCGCCGCAGATGCCCTGCAGCTCCGCTAGCCTCTTCCCCGGTGCTCTTCGTTGGGGGCTGCAGGACCCCCTCCCTTCCATCGGCCACCTGCCCGCTGCTGCCAAGAGCAGGGAGGGGCGGGGCGGGAGCCAGACCTGTGCGGCCCGGGCAGCTGCGGGAGCTCTAGGTGGGGTACTGCCACCACCTGTGGCCCGCCGGCTCCTTGGCGTCCCTCCCGCCCTTCTCCTCCCTTATGCAGTGGCGGCTTCAACGTGGAGAAGGCACGAGGGCTTCAGAACCTGCTCACGTTCCCGCACTTCTCAGCTGCGAACTTACCCAAGTGACCTGCAGACCTACGACGAATTAAATACGGTAATCTATGTAAAACACCAGGCACACGTTTACAACTGCTTTTCTTCCTTCTCACCTTCTCCTCCTCCTATTATTAAATTATTACTAGGTATAGATTATTATTAGTATTTTTATTTCAGGGGCTTCAAGGGCCATTTTGGCCTTTAGATGTTAGTTTCATGTCAAATGACAAAGTTAGAGTATCTTTTTAGTATTGGTCAGATTTAGCATCACAGCAATCATCTTTTGTCTGTGCTAATAAACAAACAATTTATTAATGGCTCAAAAGGTGATAAATAATTCTCCCAATAGTGGTTCTCAGAATACCTCTTTTTGTCTTTCTCATGAGACCCTCTGGACAGCTATTCCTCCATCTTCTGTGTTTCTACCACTTTAGGGTTAGGGGGAGAAAGTAGCCGCTTTAATGTGGAATCAAGTTCATCATATCCTTTTTGTGCATGTAATGCGTAAAAGACCCTGTTATATTCTATCCCTAAATATTCCCTCTGCTTCCTGATGTCCCTTTCGGAAAGATGTTACTGAGGGAAACTTGTGCCTTTGAAGGTTCTTTTGTTTCAATAGAAAATGTTTGACTAGTCACCTTCCGTGTTCCTGTGAGGAGAAGTTGTCCTCAGCATGTGGAAATGAATTTGTAATTGTTCGCCTTGGCACAAGGTCAGTATTGAACAAGAACAATTCCATTCATGCATATGATAAATAACAATGGCCAGCTTTGAGAGTTTATCTCGATATTGATTATTCTTTAAAGATTTTAGCTTTGAGATTAAAATATTTCAGGGTTTGAGAATTTAAGATTTTTCATTTCTCTTGGATCTCCTAACCATGCATGGAAGTTTTTAGACTTAACACTATTGACTACAGTAAGGTGAACGGGCATAGACACCATCACTAAGAAGTTCAGGTATGAAAGGGCAAAGCGGTGTTTAATAGTAAATGAGCTACAATCCCAAATTGAAGCACTTGCATGACTACATAGGGGGGATTATCTCGATGGCATGGTAGGTGGTTCATCTAAACTTACGTGCGTGTATTTCCCAAATACGCCTATAGGTGGCCTTCCGTACGCTTTCAATCCCAGCTGAAAAGGTGTTTCAGTGTCGCCTCTTCATACCCACTTTGTTCTTGTGGTTATGCACAGAAAATGCCTCCTGAGGAAATTGTCTGCTGCACTTTGCTGGGATGTTGGCTTGATCGAGATGTCTGGTATGGCCACTTGGTCATCAGGAGAGCTGAATTACTAACTTTGTGAACCGAGTTTGTGGACTTGGACGGGCAGTGAGGGCAGGCATGGGGTGTAGCGAGGGGATAGGCTAGAGCACGGGTAGAGCTCATCAGGCTTGACTCTGAGTGCGGGTTCTGTACACCTCCGTGTGTGGTCGATGACAGTGCTAAAGGGTGGAGAAAGATCCTCCCACACGTTGGGGTTATTTTATTTAATATTAAAAATTGAAATTTAGAAAGTATTGATTACATTTTTGCTAAAATGAGCCTGTGTGAATTGATGGAAGAGTGCAGAATTCATGTGTTCACTTTATTTTCTGCTAGAGTTTGCTTTTCAAGGAATGAGAGAGCCTACCTGCTCACTTCTGTTTTCCTGTGAATGGTCGGGCAGTAAATCAAACATGTCGTCAGCTTCTCCATGTATTTAGGACTCTCCTACACACAGTGGCAGATACAGTAAAGTTTCCACCCTCTTCTCTGTAGTTGGGAAGATGGACACATGGATATGGGAGGATAATAATAATAGAAGCCAGAAAATGATAAGGACTAATTGACTGATACACAGATAAAGCACTTTCAGGAGAGAGTTCAGGGGAAGGGAAACTAATCCAAGGCCGGCGTGATCAGTGAGGTCTCCACCCAGGGACTGCCACCTCATCAGGGTTTTGACCTAGACATTTGATGAATGAAAAGAAGAGATGGGTGTGTTTTCAGTGGAGGCAAAGTATTAGTAGACCAAATTGGCCAGAGGGGAGGATTTAGTTAAAGGAGGGGTACAGGATAAGGTTTAGGGCTAGAATGGCTCTTAAATGCCACATTGAAGAGTATGGACATTTTTGGGAGATAGAAATTGCTAAATGGGGAATGACATCAGGTATATGTCAAGATATATAAATTATTATATATTGATATAAATAAATATATAATAATATTTATTATAGAAATAAATATAATGCAAATATTAATGCATTAAGCCAAACATGTGGTGTGTGTGGACTTCTCTGTCTGTGCAGATTGTACAATAGAAAGATTAGTAAAAGTAACTGGAAAAGCTAATGCAATGCTATGGCAGTTTGAAGAAAGAAAGAGCATTTCCAGCTGTGTGGTCAGAAAGGTCTCCTGGAGGAGGTGGCCTCTGAGCTGAGATGAATGTGGTAGGACGAGTAGGATTCTTACGAGGTGAGTTGGGAATGGTCCTTCTGGGTAGGGAGAAATGTTTAAAGAATGGCAAATAGTCCAAATGTGATAATCTGTTTGAGGGAAGGGTGGAAAGCCAAGGCTGGAAAGAGAGCGGGAGCATGGGGACGAAAGTGAGGACTGTAAGAGAAGCTGCATACTCCTGGCTCACATCCCTCTTGCCACTGTTGTTTGAATAAAGGAAGTCTCTGTTAGGTGCTATGCAATTGGCTTAGTGTCTGGACAGATATGAATTTTCCTCTTGAGTAGATAGAGTTGTCATATACTTCAGCCCACTGCTGATGCATAAGGAAGCACCTGCAGAAAAGAGAAAGGAAGATACTTTAAAAATTCATTGGCAGCTGTGTATGCAAAGACAGGGAATACTGGGAAGCTTTCAAAGGCAGATTAAGTGGTACATGTTAACTCCATTGGTATGATTGTTTCTTAAATGTTGAAATGATTTTGTATTACATTATAAATCAGGAAGTGGGAAAACTTGGAACTGGAGAAAAAAAATAAGTGAATATTGAAAATGAGAACGTCTGTAAAGAGAAGAGAGAAAGGTTTGGTTGGAAGCCTGATGAAATAAGCTGGAAGTAGAGTTAAGAGTGAAATAGGAAGTAGTGAGCGATTGATCGAGTGAGAGAGTGCATGCCATCTTTGTGGAACAAGCAAGTACTTAAAGTTAGACTGGGTTATGATCTCTGTCACTTTTTTTATTAAACAGATTGTAGGGTTACCAAAAAATCATGCATAAAATACAGGATTCCCATGTCCCACTCCACCTCCGCCACTCTGCATTGGTGTGCAACGTTTGTTCTATCTGATGATAGCACTTTTAAAGATAGTTATATTGCTAATTAAAATCCATGGTTTAACTTAGGTTCAATCTTTGTGTAGTGTATTCCCATGGGTTCTTTTTTAAAGTTTGTGCTGAGTTATCATATATTCAATATCATATTGCTCCTTTTAACCACATTCAGGTTATATTTCAGTGCTATTGATTGTGTTCACAGCCGTGTGCTGCCAGCACCACCATCCATCACCACATCGCCTCCATCAGGACAAACAGAAACTCTGTGCATTTTAGGCACCAACTTCCTGCCCCTGTCCCCACCTTGCCCACTGGTGACCTGTATTCTAGACTCCAAGTCTGTGAGCTTGCTTAAAGATTTCAGATCGGTGAGCTCATACAGTCTCCTTTTGTGCTTGGCTTATTTCACTCTACATGATATCTGCAAGGTTATCCACAGTGTTGCATATCTCAGGACTTCATTCCTTTTTACTTATAATATTCTATTGTATGGGGAGTGCAGGGGTAGTTCAGGGGTAGAATTCTCGCCTGCCAGGTGGGAGACCAGGTTTGATTCCCAGTGCATGCACTTCCCAAGAAACAAACAAATAAATAAAAAGCAAAAGAAAGAAACAAAAATTCAACAAATGGTGCTGCAATAACAGGATACTCACATGGAAAAATCATGAAATGAGACCCCGCCATACAGCATACAAAAACAACAACAAAAACAAACAATATTCCATTGTGTGTCTTCACCACATTTTTATTTAACCATTCAGTGGTTAATAGACACTGGTTGCTTCCATTTTTTTGGTAATTGTGAATAATGCTGCTACGGATGTGGATATGCAAATATCTGATCAAGTCCCTGCTTTCAGTTCTTTTGGGTATCTGTGTACTAGTGGGATTGCTGGGTCACATGTAAGCTCTATTGTTAGATTTCTGAGGGGCTGCCAAAATGTCTTCCACAGCTGTTTCATCGTTTTACTTTGTCACCAGAAGCAAATGGATGCTGCTAATTCTTCACATCCTCTCCAACACTTGTTTTCATTATTTTTTCTTAATAGCAGCCATTCTGATGAGTGTGGAATTGTATCTTGTGGTTTTGATTTGCACTTACCTGATGGCTAATGATGCTGAGTACCTTTTCATGTGCTTTCTATTTGTATGTCATCTTTGGAGAAATGTCTATTCAAGCCTTTTGTTCATTTTTAATTGGGTTCTTAGTCTTTTTGTGTTAAGTTGAAGGATTTCTTTATATATTCTGGATATTAAACCTTAATCGGATGTGTGGTTTCCAAATATTTTCTCCCATGTTGTAGGTTGTTGTTTTACTTTAATAATAAAATCCACTGAGGTGCAAAAAATTTAATTTTGATGCCATTCCATTTATCTATTTTTTTTTCTTTTGTTGCTTATGCTTTGGGTATAAAGTGTAAGAAACCAGTGCCTAACACAAGGTCCTGAAGATGCTTTCCTACGTTTTCTTCTAGGAGTTTGATCATTCTAGCTCTTATATTAAGGTTTTTAATCCATTTTGAGTTGATTTCTGTATATAGTGTGAGGTAGGGGTTCTCCTTTTTTTTTTTTTTTGCAAATGGATAATCAGTTTTCCCAGCACCATTTGTTTCCCAGTTGAGCAGTCTTTTCATCCTTGTCAAAAACTGGTTGGCCATAAAAGTGAGGGTTGATTTGTGAGCTCTCCATTCAACTTCATTTGTCTATCTGTCTGTCCTTGTGCCACTACCATGCTGTTTTGATTGCTGTGGCTTTGTGATAAGTTTTAAGATTGGAAAGTGTGAGTCCTCCCGTTTTGTACTTCATTTTCAAGATGGCTTAACTATATAGGGCCCCTTACCCTTTCATATAAATTTGATGATTGGCTTTTCTATTTATGCAAAGAAGATTGTTGGAATTTTTATTGCACTGACTCTATCAGTTGCTTTGGGAAAGATTGAGCTCCTAACAACAGTCTTCCAATCTATGAACACATACTGTTCTTCCAATTATTTTTAGGTCTTAGTTGCCTTTTTTTAAGGAATGTTCTGTAGTTTTTTGGGTACAAGTTCTTTACATCCTGGGTTAGATTTAATCCTAGGTATCTGATTCTTTTAGTAGCTATTATGAATGGAGTTTTTTCTTGATTTCATCTTCTAATTTTTCAGTGCTTCTGTATAGAAACACTTCAGATTTGGGGGTGTTTATCTTGTAACCTGCCACTTTGCTGAATTCCTTTATTACTCTAGGCTCTTTGTTGTAGTTTTTTTCAGGGTTTTTGTATATAGGATTGTGCCATTTGCAAATAGGGCAAGTTTTACTTCTTCCTTTCTGATCTGGATGCTTTTTTATTTCTTTTTCTTGCATAATTGCTCTGGCAAGAACTTCCAGTATAATTCTGAATGACAGTGGACATCTTGTCTTCTTCCTTATCTTAGAAGGAATGCTTTCTGCCTTTGCAGAATACCATAAATTTTAGTATGTTATGTTTTCATTTTCATTTGTTTCACATTATTTCCTAATTTCACTTCTGATTTATTTCTTAATAATTTTAGCTGTGGCTTTTCATATATGCTCTTTATCATATTGAGGAAGCATACTTCTATTCCTAGTGTTTTAAGTATTTTATCATGAAGCTGTGCTGGATTTTGTCAAATGCCTTTTCTGTATCAATTAAGATGTTCATGTGTTTTTTTCCCCCTTCGTTCCTTCTCTATTTGTGGTGTATTACATTAATTGATTTTCTTATGTTGAAAAAACCTTGCATACCAAGGATAAATCTTACTTGATCATGGTGTGTAATTCTTTTCATATGCTGTTGAATTCATTTTGTTAGTATTTTGTTGAGAATTTTTGCATCTATGTTCATAAGAGATATTAGTCTGTAGTTTTCTTGTGGGATCTTTATCTAGCTTTGGTATGAGGGTGATATTGGCCCCATAGAATTAGGTAGTGTTCCCTCCTCTTCAATTTTTTTTGATAAGTTTGAGTAGAATTGGATTTGAGTCTTCTTAGAATATTTAGTAGAATCTCCCTGTGAAGCCATCTGCCCCTGGACTTTTCTTTGTTGGGAGGATTTAATCACAGATTCAATCTCTTTCCTAGTTTTTGGTTTGTTGGGATCTTGTATTTCTACTTGAATCGATATAAGTAGTTTGTGTGTTTCTAAGAATTAGTCCATTTCACCTAATGTATCTAATTTATTGCTGTACAGTTGTTTACAGTATCCTCTTATAGTCCGTTTTATTTTAGCAGGGTCCATAGTAATATCCTCATTTTCATTTCTGAACTTAGCTATTTGTATCCTTTGCTTTTTACTTTGTCAGCCTAGCTAAAGGTTTGTCAATTTTATTGATGTTTTCAAAGAGCCAATATGTTTTTTGTAGATACTCTCTGTTCTTTTTTTCTATTTCATTTGTCTCTACTCTAATCTTTGTTTTTTCCTTCCATCTGTTTGTTTTGGGTTTACTTTGCTCTTCTTTTTCTAGTTTTTCTAGTTTTGAGGTTAGGTTTCAGATTTTAAGTCTTTCTTCTTTTTCAATGTAAGCATTTAGAAGTATAAATTTCCCTCTCAGCATTGCCTTTGCAGAATACCATAAATTTTATGGTATATTATGTTTTCACTTTCATTTGTTTCACATTATTTCCTAATTCTACTTCTGATTTATTTCTTAATACATTGATTATTTAAGGATATGTTGTTTAATTTCTACATATTTGTGAATTTCCCATTTCCCTTTGTTATTGTTCTTTTGTGGCTATAGAATACACAGTGTTTTATTTCAATATTTTTGAACTTATTGAGACTTGTTTTGTGCCATAACGTATGGTCTATCCTGAAGAATGAGTCTTGTGCATTTGGGAAGAATGTGTGTCTTGTTTTTGTTGGTGGAGTGGGCTACATGTGTCTGTTATATCTAGGTGGTTTACAGCATTATTCAAATTCAGTTCCGTATTGATTTTCTCACTAGATGTTCTATCCATTATTGAGAGTGGCATATTAAAGTCTCCTACTGTTAATAGTGAACCATCAATTTCTCCCTTCAAATCTGTCAGTATTTTTGTCATATATTTTGAGACTCTGCTGTTAGATGCATACATATTTATAGCTGTAAAAACTTGAATTGCCCCCCTTTTCAGTATATAATGACCATCTTTGTTCCTCATAGCTGTTTTTTACTTAAAATTTAGTTTATCTGATATTAGTATAGCTTCTCCAGTTCTCTTTTAGCTCTTCCTTGTATCCTTTAACTTTTTTTTCCATCCTGTAACTTTCAAACTACTTGTATCTTTGAAGTTAAGGTGAATCTCTTGCAAAGAGAATTTAGTTGAATCATGCTTTTTAAATCCATTCTGTCAATCTCTGTCTTTGACTGCAGAATTTAATCCATTTACATTTAAAGTCACTACTGAAAATACACAGCCTTTTTGCTATTTTGCCTTTGTATGTCTTATACCTTTTTTTGTTCCTCATTTCCATTAATGCCTACTTTTATATTCATTTGCTTTTTATATTGTACTATATTGTACTGTATATATATTTCTATCTGGATATACATTTTTAAATGTTTGCCTTGTGTTTTCCATTGTGTTAAAATTTAACCTCCTAACTATGTAACAATCATATTTGATTTGAAACCAGCTAAATGTCAATAGCACATACACTATTACTATACCCCTTTGTCCCTCCTCTCCCCCATCTTCCCACCTTTTTTTTTAACTTATCACCACTTATATCTTTGTACATTGAATGTCCAAAAACCTAGATTTATCATTACTTTTTATACATTTTTGTATGTGTAGGAGGTAAGGAGCAGAGTTATATACCAAAGAATATACTGCAGTAACACTGATATTTAGAATTACCCAAACGGTTACCTTTACTACAGATTGATTTATTTGTGCTGCTCTGAGCTTCTGTCTAGTGCTCTCTCTTTCAAATCTGAAAAACTCCCTTTAGCATTGCTTGTGGGGCAGCTCTGGTGGTGAGGAACTCTCTCTTGTTTATCTGAGAATGTCTTAATTTTTCCCTCATTTTTGAAAGAAAGTTTTGCCAGATATAAATTTTTTGACTGACAGTTGTTTTCTGTTAGTACTTTAAGTATTTCAACTCATTGGCCACTGGGTTTTTAATCCTTAGGCAAGACACGTAACCTCACTGAACGTCAATTAAATTTAGGTCGTAAGGTCGTTGGCTTAACTGAGGCATTGGATATAAACCAGGCACTGTGCCACGTGCCCTGCAGCTTGAATAACCAGCTGCTGAGCTCCATCCTTCCCTCTTTCCTGCCCAACGCCTCTGCCCCCGGGCAGTGTAACTTCTGAACGTCCACATTAGACAGCAATTAGGAAAATGTGATAAACTTTACTCCGCAGAGTCAGATGGAATAGGCTCGCTGGATATCCACCCTGATGTCTGGATGTCTTTTCATAGTTCATCTGAGTCAAGTCCAAATGCCATCTGGAGTTTATAAAACGTCTTTTACTTTTCTTTCTCATGTGTCTTTTAGATGGTTTGAAAGCTGAAAGGAGGAATAAAATGATGTTAAAGAATTTTGAGGTAGTATGCAAATTTCTTCATTGTAACAAATGTTTTTTTAAGTTAAAATCACCAAGATGTTTTATTAAAATTACCACAGAGAAATGGAATTTCAATGAAGAAGGACTAGAATGATTTTTAATATTATGCTCAATTATCTCATTATTACTAATTGAAAACATCCGGAGTTCTTGGTGTGACATTTATTGGTCAGTCCTTCAGTGACCCTGGACTTCTGTTTCATCCTCTCCATGTATTTTTTCAGCTTTATTATTTGCAAAGTGTATTTCGTATTCTCCTCTGATGTTAGAACGTCATTTGGGCAAGGCTGCTGGTCCAGGAAGCCCAGGGCGGTCACTAAGCTTGGGCCTTGTGGTCTGCCCACTGCACCATGCTCGCTCGGTCCCTGGACGAGTTGTCTTCTCTCACTTTCCCACCTGGTGCCTTGCTCGGCGTGTTCCCTCTGCCTGCAGCACTGTTGACCTTGCTGCAGTTCTGTTCATCTTGCAGGCCCAGCTCAGGGCGCCTGCAGTGGCATCGTGATTCCTGTCTCTGCACGCCCAGGCACCGTGCCCAGGTCATAGGATGTGTGAGACTCCTCTACGCTTTCAGTTCTCTTGCAGTGACCGTGGCGCAGGGACGGTGGCCCAGGCCCTAATATTCCTTTCCTGCGCTTCCTCACTGGTGCACAGAACCCTCGTGGCCAGCTGGGTGGGCCGCTGTGAAATGGGGACCTGGCCCAGGCGCTCTTCCTCCTAGGAATGGCCGTGTGACCATGCTCAAGCTGTCGGGGTATGAGGGGCGGTGTCTCCACCGGCCCTGGGGACTCCTTCCTGGGACAGGCCTGGTCCTCCCCGCGCCCAGCCTCCCCGGGCCCTCCCTGCACCCAGCACCCCGGGGCCTGGCCGTGGGTGGCAAAGCAGGCAGAGCGCAGAAAGCAGCGGCCCGGCCCTGTGACCAGGCGGGAGAGGCAGCGCTGACATCTGGACCCAGTGCTGTTTCCTGGCCTCTGTCGTTTGCAGACAAATGCAGTTCTAGCTGGTGCATTTTACCCTGGACGGCCTCTCTGTCCCCTCACTGCCCATGTGGGCCTCACAGGAGGGGCCCAGGCACACTCTCTCCTCACTAGAGCATCACATGCCGGGCATCGCACTCGCTGCTGGGCTGCAGGATGGGGGCAGTGTGGCCCTGCCCGGACGGAGCTCAGGGCCAGGGGAAGGTGCCGGCTAAGCAGCGCGGCCAGTGGGTCTCCCCATCTGCTCCAGGTCATGTTTCCTTGGGAGATTTTAGAAACAGCCGAGAGCAGGATCACTCTTCCACCTGCCACCATCTAAGGCGGGTCTTAGGGCCCAGCCGTTGGCCTGCGGGTTGGAAGCCCTGCTGCAGGCTCGAGGGAGCAGCACAAGGGCTGGCTGACATCCCCTGGTTGCAGCAACAATGGCCACAGCTTGGCGACTCAAAGCCACAGCATTTCATTTCCACACATCCTGAAGGCCAGAGCTGGGGTCAGGGAGAGGCAGGGCCGCCCGTCTCCTGCAGGTTGCAGAGGGGCCTTCCTGCTGCTGTAGCTCCTGCAGGAGTGGGGGCTGCCTCCATCTTCCCAGCAGCCCCCCAACATCCCGTGTTCCTCTCGGCGGGAGGCTGTGTGGAGGGGGTCCCACCGGATAATCTAGAGCACCTTTTCATCTCAGATCTCGAATTGCATCTGCAGAGACCTCTTCCCAGTTAAAGCAACACTCACAAGGTCCAGGAATTTGCATGGAACTGGCTTTGGGGAGCTGGGGTGTCAGGTACGAGGTGGCTGCCATGTGTTTGCTCTCAGTTAGCCCTAAGGCTGGCTCCACAGGTGTGAGGCTCACCTTTAAGGTGTCAGATGGAGGGTGCTTGTGCTTGTATTTTTAGTAGACCATTGCTTTGCTGCTGTTCTGGGCTCACATGTTGGCTCTAAAAATACACCTACCAGTGAGAAACCCAGCAGCGCTGTGCTCCAGAGTGCCAGGTCTGCCCCTGGCCGGGGTGGTCTGTGGTGCCCTGGGCCCCCCACGTTATGCAGTTGATGTTTCCTTTAGGTGCTCACATTTCCTAAGTCGTGCCCTTTCTCTTCAACACGTGACACTTCTGACAGAGAAAGAACATCAGTGTTCAATGTTTCAATCCTGTAGCTTGAGAAAAATGAGAGAACTTCTGCATTGTCTCACAGTGCCTGCTCCCTTCAAGCTTTAACACAGGCTGAAAAGCATCTGTTTTGATGCTTTAATTATTGTCATTATGATTTTGTATCTGTTATAAAAACTGTTTACTTCACAAGTATGCAGCTTTCTGTAGGTGTGGCATATTCTCATCTATCTTACTAAATTTTAATTTCTAATAATGATAATTGATATTTTGGAAACAACCCATGTTGTACTTTATCCCATTTTGAGCACTTAAAGAGGAGAAATGGTATCTACTCTGTAGGGTTGTCATGAGAATTAAGAGAGATGATATATGTGCTGGTCGGAAAGAATTTGTGTACCTTAGAAAAGCCGTGTTTGAATCCTAATCAAAAGTCAGTTTGAATCCCAATCTTGTTGGGATTAAATGGAGCAACCATTTCTTTTAATCCCTATTCAGTACTGTAGGTTGGAAACTTGGTTAGGTTATCTCCACGGAGATGTGACTCACCCACTTGTGGGTATTTACCTTTGATTAGAGGGAGATGTGACTCCACCATTCCAGTGGGTCTCGATTAGTTTATTGGAATCCTTTAAAAGAGGAAGTGTGAGAACGTCGGGAGAGCAACAGAACAGAGTCACGAGAATGATGAGAGCCAGAGCCCAGGCAGCCAGAGACCTTTGGAAATGAAGAAGGGAAATGTCCCCAGGAGAGCTTCATGAAACAAGAAGCCTGGAGAGAAAGCTAGCAGATGCTGCCATGTTCGCCATGTGCCTTTCCAGCTGAGAGAGAAACCCTGAACCTCACTGGCCTTTCTCGAGTGAAGGCGACCTCTTTTGGTGCCTGAATTTGGACATTTCTATAGACTTGCTTTAACTGGCACATTTTCATGGCCTTAGAACTGTAAACCTGCAACTTATTAAATTCCCCCTTTTAAAGGCTGTTCCATTTCTGGTATATTGCATTCTGGCAGCTAGCAAACTAGAACAATATATGTACAGGAGAAGCATACAGCAAGCACTCAATACATGTTGGCTGCTTTCCTCCCTTCATTCACCTCTCCCGTAGGGAGATGATCTTCCTCAGGGTTGCTGGCGGCGCCAGCGCCTTTTGCTGTCCACACAAGGACACCCTGGCTGTTTACTGCATTACAGTCTATGGTTTAATTTCAAAAGAATGTGGATACTAAGAAAAATTATCTTAGAAATTATTAGTATTAAACTCAAGAAGACTATAAATTTCTTTTACAATATGCTCCAAAGGAACTCCACCAGTTACAATTTTTGTAAAAAGGCAATTCTTAGGCATTCGTGATAATGACAAAGATGTGTGAAATTTGAACCTGAGCCTCAATCCAAAGGCAAGACCCAGAAAAAATATCGTTTTACTAAATTCACAAATTTAGTTCAGAAAAACTTGGTCTCTTAGAAAATTGTACCTATTGAGATGTATACAACAGATTATTTGGCTTATTATTTCAGAGAAAGATCAGAGTGGGTGGGAACTAATTAAGGAAGAGTCAGGCTTCTGAACTCATAAACACCCGCACATACCCAGCAGCACACAAAAGAGGGAAAATAAAGGCTCAGTAACTCATTAAAACTCATACTATCTAATTATGCTGTAAAAAGCACATAATTAAAACATGCATACATTTAGTAGGCTATTTTCCTAAAGTGAAAAGTGTTTCAAATAGCAAGTAAAGGAGAACTCGTCTAATTTGGGCTGTTTCTGTAAGAGACCGCATCAAGTCTCAAGTTTTTAATAACTAAAGCGCAGTAACTGGCTTTTACATCTTGTCCTGGCCCTTCTTTTGGGGCCCTTCACGGGGCGCCCAGAGGAGGCCGCCTGACTGTCTGTCCCTGTGCCACGCCCCACCAGGCCATCCAGGGACTGTAGGCCCCCTCTCAGGGCTGGGTGGAGCCTGGGCGGATTGGCCCTCACGTCCCTGAGAACTCACCCAAGGCCCCCAGAGTATCCTAAGGCAGGACTAGCTGAAACAGGAATGTGAAATGTGCACCACCGACACGCACACTACATACCTTTCCCATCTCCCTTTTCCATGTCCCCTCCTTCTTTGAGCTCGTGTCATCCCTTTCCCTCGGGTACTTGGCTGGCAGCCGTCCTGCCCCTCCTGTCGCACGTGAGAAGTCCGCTCAGCTGTGGGTTTGGAGCTGCGGGCGGGGGTTGGTCACCACCTTCATCCACGACAGCTCAGCTGCCCTCGGCCTCCCTTCCTGTGCGCCGGTCGGCTGTGATTGAAGAAAGGCTTCAGCTGCGCGTGAAGAGGACCGCCAGCTTATGTGAGATTTTTGACTTCAATTCTGGAAATGTTTGGAACATAGAAAAGTTGAAAAAATAGTACATATGCTTGTGTATAGATCCAACAGTTGTTATCATTTTACCCTATTTGCAGAATCATTTTAGAGAGACTTGCTCCCCTAAGAGAAGATTGTATGTGATCTTTTAAAAATAAGGGTATTTCTCACATAGACAAAACACTATTATTCCACCTGAGAAAATGAACAATTCTAACACATAACCTAATGCTTAATACATGTTTTAAAAGTTCCCAACTCTGTCCCGCAAATGGCTATTATACCTGTTCTTTTTTTGAACCTGGAATCTGTCAAAATTCACATTGCATTTTGTTGCGATTTAGACTAGAATATCTTTCTCCATTTTGGCCTTGATATTGAGTGGCATTGAATTTGGGAAGAGTCCGGACTAGGTGTCTTGTAGCATGTATGGACTTAGGTTTGCTTCCTATGTGTCCCTTCACTTGTTTCTCTGTTCCCTGTGTTTCCTATCAGCTGACGATTAGGTCAAAGGCTCAATTAGACTCAATTATGCAATTTTGGCAACAAGTTCTTCACAAGTCTCCTGTTATCATATCGGGAGATGTAAAATGTCACCATTAGTGGTGCTAGTTAAGGTGGTAAAATCACCGGATCTCTCTTGTAAAGCTTCATCTACATTGTTATACTTCAGTTCGCTGTGGACACCCTGTTCCCCATAACCTCTCATCTAACGGGGATCCTGACTGGTTAATTATTTCTCATGATTCCTTTATATTTCAAAGCTACCATTCCTTCTACCTTTATTACAGATAATTTTTCTCTAAAGAAGAGCTTTCACTCAACTGGCAGTGAACTATGGTTCAACTTTTAAAAAGGCAGGGTCAATGCTTAATTATTTTTTACTGATCAGCAATTTTCAGAGTGAAGAGTTGCCACAGTAGTTGCCTCCGATAGTAGCGCGTGGGTTCCTCCCGCCCTCCTTCTGTGGCTCTCTCGTTTTCTTTGTGAGAATCACAATGTACTCATGAATTTTCATTTATTCAATGTGCTGCGAGCACTTTTCGTTGTTGTATCCTTATCTATCTTTGAGCACTTCCTCACCTCTGACACCGTAGGTCCTGTGTCCCGTGCCCTTTCTCCTGTTGCAGATCTGGAATCACCTGCTTCTCTGGAATTGTTGGCCTCCTCTGGTTTTAAGGCAATGTGCAGGGCTGCTGTCTGCTGCAGGTTCTTTTGTGTCTAGAGCAGGGCAGCTGCCTGGGCATGTGCTGCCTAGGGTCCCTGGTTAGGGTGTGATGTTCTGCGGTCCCAGTTTTGAAGTTCTGGAGAATGTATCTTTGCGTTAGTGTTTTCTGAATGAAACCTGATGGGGCAGGCTTAGAACCTTGGCTCGTGGCCATCCGGCAGGCCGCTGCGTCTCTGGGGTGGGACCTTGCTGCCCACTGCCTGCCCTGTGACGGGCCTTTGTCCCACTGTACAGCCTCCCTCCGTGCCCCTGGCCGGCTGCTGCCCTGCCCTGGTAGGGGCCCCGTGTGGACGACAGGGTCAGGGTTGGATGTACGTGCCCTGGCTGGCCTGCCTGTCCGAGCTGGGGACGGCGGGGACGGCCCCTCAAGTGCCCCAACCCCAGTACCAGACACACCCAGCACGCAGGACGAGAGCCCTCGCCGTGAGCTGGGGCAGCGGGCCGTGGCCGGAGGACTGCCCAGTGGATGGTCCTGGCTTCCGTTCCTGCTGGACCCAGGTGCCCGCTCAGTGCCAACCGGGCTGGGAGGCTACAGCTGGCGGTGCCAGGGGCACAGGCTGCTCCACGCCGCTGGGGGCGGCGCTGGTCGCCGGGGGAGGTCTTTGCGGGGAGCCTCTCCCAGGCAGCCCTGCGGGACTGCAGCCCCCTCCTTCCAGCCCCCTCCGTCCATCCTTCTTCCTTCCTGTTCTGGTCAACCAGGGAAGCCCTCTGGGAATGAGCCTCAAAATACAAATTGGATAATTTTGGTGACTGGCACCTGACTTAGATGCACTGACTCCTGTTTGTATTAAAACAGTCATTGTGTGCTATAAAGATGAATGGTAAAATGTGTGCTGACATTTAAATTTTTTATTTTGTTTTACTCAGAATTATTTTAAATAGCAAATAAAACGCATAAGACAAGTTGAGACAGGCAGTGGGGAAGTCTTATACCACCGTAAATGATAGCTTCCCCCCGCTTTCTGAACAAGGGTGCCCACATTTTCATTTTACATGGCACCTGCAAATTGTATGCCAGGCCTGGACTCTTGCTCGGTGTATTACTTATCAGACTCTTCTGCATCATAACGTGTGGCTGGAACATGTTTCATTGCTGTATATTGTATTTTGTTTTACGAATGCGCTATTCATCCGGTTTTTGACATTTGGCTTGTTCATTTCAGCTCTTACAGAAAGACTTGCTGTGGACATTTTTGCATTTATCTTTTGGTGGGTGGACAATTTCTGTTGGCTGTACATAAACCTTGTAGTAAATATGTAGGGTCCATATATATTTAAATTTTTTGGATAACACCAAGTAGTTTTTCAAAGGGTTGATAAAAACTTATACTCCCGAGAACAATGTATGAAAGTTCCTATTAAGCAACATTCTTACCAAAACTGGGACTGTGTTTTGCTTTGTTTTAAATTGAGACTTGCTTGTGGTTTTCATTTGCCTTTTACATATTTACTAAAGCAGTTGAGTAGCTTTTCATGAATTTACTAGTTATTTGGGTATAATCTTTTTTAAATCTCTTTTATTTTGAAATATAACATATATACACAAAAGAAATAAATTTCAAAGTGCATTGTAACAAGTAGTTGTAGAACAAATTTCAATGTTTGGTATAGGTTACAGTTCCACAATTTCAGATTTTTCCTTCTTGTTTCTCCAAGACACTGGAGACCAAAATATATAGCAATCTAATTTAGCAGTCATACTCATTTGTTAAATCCTATCTTCTCTGTTATAACTCTTCCTTCTTCTTTGATCCTTTCCCCAAACTTTTGGTGTATTTGGGTTATACCTATTCTAACTTTTTCACATTGGACAATATATGATAAGGGATGGAACTAGCTGATGTTCCGGAGAGACTGGCCCCTCTGGGTTTCAGGACTTTTCTGGTCCAGGGACCCATCTGGAGGTTGTAAGTTGCTGGAAAGTAAAAGTGCGTGAAACTTTTGTAGACGCTCAGGTAGAACCCTAGGTGTTCTTTAGGGTTAAAAGGAATGGTTTTGGGTTTGGCAAATCATAGCAATTAGCAATGTCTAGCTGAAGGTTGCATAAGAGCAGCCTCTCAACTCTCTCTGGACTCTCTAACCCACTGACACATTATTTTGTTACCTTTCTTCTGCCTCTTTTGGTCAGGATGGCATTGCTGATCCCACGGTTCAAGGACCAGAGTTATCCCTGGGAGTCCTCTCCCATGTTGCCAGGGAGACTTTCACCCCTTGATGTCATGTCCCACCTAGCGGGGAGGGTAATGATTTTCCTTGCAGAGTTGGGCTTAGAGAGAGTGAGGCCACATCTGAGCAACAACAGAGGTCCTCCAGAAGTAACTCTTAGGCATGTCGTAGGTGGTCTAAGCTTCTCCACTACCTTCATAAGCTTCACAAGAGCAAGCCTCATGATCAAGGGCTTGGCCTGTTGATTTGGGTGTCCCTAATGTTTGACACAATATCAGGGGTTCCCTTGGTGATAAAGCTTAGTAGTTGCATGTTTTTTCTCCCATTCTGCAAGGAACTTTGCCAACACTTTCTAATCAACACACTCTGGGATGTATTGGGAGTTACATTAAGCTATCCAGAATTACTAGCCCTCACTCCTCTTCTGGGCTCCTGTGTTTGGACTGTTTAAATGAGCTACCCTGACAGGTTGAGTTAGATTATGTGCTACAGAAAATTTAGGTTTTGGACAAAAATAACCCTCTCTTCTTTTGGTCTCATCCAGTAGGCAAAATTCTAAAATATCATCCTCTACCCAGTATTCTGATTTTCCTTAGTCATGACCACATCAGCTTCATTCTTATTCTTATTTGAAGCCTGATCTCTTTATTTTTGGTTTCGTTAACAGTTGTTGTATGTAGCAATGCTGACTTACAGAGCTGCAGAACTCCAACTCTGAGTCTTAGGGGTCACATAGGTACCCACACTACCAGGGAAATACTAGGTTATACATATAGAGCACAGCATCTCAGAATCTAAAATTAACATTTATACAGCTCTGGACTAAATGTGACTGCTAAAAGAGCTTATAGTCTAGGCCCCAATTTTCTTATAGGTATTTTGTACAAGAGACCATATAATATTTGTTCTTTTGTTTTTGGCTTATTTTGCACTGCATTATGTCCCCAAGGTTCTTTTACCTCTTCGCATACCTCATTACTTCATTCCTTTCTGTAGCTCTACAATATTCCATCATATGTATATGCCACAGTTGACCTTTCTGCTTCTCAGTTGGTGCATCCTTCAGCTACTTCCATCCATTGGGCATCATGGATAATGTCCAAAGTCGACAGTCTGTGTCTCACACTATCCTCACAAAGTTGTTCAGTCTTCAACACTCTCAGTTGTAGACCATTTTCATTGTTCTGAAGGGAGAAATAAGAGATAAACTCACCCTCACCAGACAGTAAATCCAAACCTTCCCTCACCTTTTGTCCCTTCACCCCAATTATTAACCTGGTATTGCTGTGCATAGCATGCTGTAGTAGTTTTCCCCTGTACCCCTCTATTATGGGCTCTTTGTACAAGAGTCATACCTTTGAAGTTGTTCATCCAAGAACTTAGTTATATTTGTACTGTCGATTGGTGTGATGCATAGGTCTATACAACCCCTTTCAATCATGCTCACCTTTAATATGGCAATATTACTTATAGGCCCACTAATGAGCCACCTTCACGTTTGTCCCCTCCCTTGCATTTAGGTTCAACCTCATTAGCTAACTGTTTACCCATCTCTATCTTCTGTGTATCTCTAGGTCCCCTATACTCTACACGGATCATAATGGTGAAATCATACACCATCTGTCCTTCTGGGTCTGGCTTATTTCACTCAGCATTATGTCCTCAAGGTTCATCCATGTTGTCACATGCTTCAGGACCTCCTCTCGTCTTACTACTGCGTAATATGCCATCGTGGGTATAGACCACATTTTGTATATCCACTTCTCTGTTGATGGACACTTGGGATGTTTCCATCTTTTGACAACTGCGAATGATGCTTCTGTGGACATTGATGTGCAGATGTCTGCTTGTGTTATTGCAGACATCTGAGTAGTGGTATTGTTGGGTAATAGGGAAACTTGATATTTAGTTTCCTAAGGAATCACCAAACTGTCTTCCACAGTGGCTGTATCATTATACATTCCCACCAGCAGTGAATAAGTTTCCCAATTTCTCCACATCCTCTCCAATACTTGTGCTTTCCTGTTTGTTTAATAGCAGCCATTCTTATAGTATGAGCTGGTATCTCATTGTAGTCTTGATCTGCATTTCCCTTACAGCCAATGAAAATGAACATCTCTTCATGTGCTTTTTAGCCATCTATATTTGCTCTTTGGAAACTGTCTATTCATAACTTCAGTTCATTTTATAATTGGGTTGGTTTCTCTTTTGTAGTTGAGTTGTATGATTTCTGTATGTATATAGGCTATCAAACCTTTATCTGATGAGTGATTTCAGAATATTTTCTCCCGTTGAGTTGGCTGCCTCTTCACCTTTTTGACAAAGTTCTTTGAGGCACAGAAGTATTTAATTTTGAGGAGTTCCCCTATATCAATTTTTCCTTTTGTTGCTTGTGCTTTGGGTATAAAGTTTAAGAAGCTGCTGCCTATTACTAGGTTTTGAAGATGTTTCCCTACATTTTGCTCTAGAGGTTTTATGATACTGGCTCTTATATTTAGGTGTTTGATCCACTTTGAGTTAATTTTTGTATAGCGTGTAAGGTAGGGGTCCTCTTTCATTTTTCGGCTATTGATATCCTGTTCTCCCATGCCCATTTATTGAAAAGACTATTCTGTTCCAGTTCAGTGGATTTGAGGGCCTTGTTGAAGATCAATTGACCATAGATTTGGTAATCTATTTCTGCACTCTTGATTTAATTCTGTTGGCCAATACTTTTATATATGTGCCATTATCATGCTGTTTTGACTAGCGTGGCTTTATAATAAGCTTTAAAATCAAGAAGTGTTAGACCTCCCACTTTGCTCTTCGTTTTAAGGATATTTTTAGCTGATCAGGGTCTCTTTCCCTTCCAATACATTTAATAACAAACCTTTCCAAGTCTTCAAAGTAAGTCGGAATTTAGATTGGTCTTGCATTGAATCTGTAGATCAACTTGGGTAAAACTGACATCTTAACTACATTCAGCCTTCCTATATATGACCACAGAATTTCTTTCCACCTATTAGGTCTTCCTTGATTTCTTTTTAGGACGTTTTATAGTTTTCTGTGTACAGGTCCTTTACATCCCTGGTTAACTTTATTCCTAGACACTTGATTCTTTTAGTTGCTATTTTAAATGAATATTTTAATTGTCTCCTCAGTTAGGTTATTACATAGAAACATTACTGATTTTTGCATGTTGTTCTAGTTTGCTAATTTAAAGTTCTAAGGCTGAGAAAATGCTCCAATTACAACAAGTCTATAGAAATGTCCAATCAAAGGCATCCAGGGAAAGATACCTTGGTTCAAGAAGGCCGATGAAGTTCAGGGTCTCTCTTTCAAGTGAGAAGGCATGTGGCGAACACAGTCAGGGCTTCTCTCTCAGCTGGAAGGGCACATGGTGAACATGGCATTATCATCTGCTAGCTTTCTCTCCTGGCTTCTGGTTTCGTGAAGCTCCCAGGGAGGCGTTTCCCTTCTTCATCTCCAAAGGTCGCTGCCTGGTGGACTCTGCTTCATGGTGCTGCTCTCTCTGAATCTCTCATTCTCCAAAATGTTTCCTCTTTTATAGGACTTCAGAAACTAATCAAGACCCACTCAAATGGGTGGAGACATGTCATCCCCTAATCCAGTTTAACAACCATTCTTAACTAAATCACATCATCCAGGGAGATGATCTCATTACAGTTTCAAACACACAGGATTGAATAGAGATTATTCTACCTTTATGAAATGGGATTTATATTAAAACATGGCTTTTCTTAGGGGGCATACTTCCTTTCAAACCAGCACACATGTTAATCTGGTATCCCAGTACTTTGTTGAATTTGTTTATGAGCCTCAGAAGCTTTGTCTTAGATTTCTCAGAATTTTCCAAGTGTAGTGTCATGTCATTTACAGATAATGAGAGTTTTACTTCTTCCTTTCCGATTTGCCAAAATGTTTCAACAAGACTTTCCCACATCCAGCAATTGCCATGTGATTGCTCTCAGTAAAAACTGTCTTCTATCTCCTTTGGATGCGAGGGCCTTTAGTGTTCCTTTCTGATAAAAAGGAGTCAACAAGCAAATGAAAACACGTTGGGAACATTTGGAAAATGATAATTGCTTGGCTTCCACCGTACAAGCTCTGTTTTCTCCATCTGTGGGAGACTGTTACTGTCTCTCTGCTTCCTGTTTTCATTTAACCGTGTCTGCTGGATTTTCCACATTAATATGTTACAAAAGATTGTTTGCTGATCTTGCATAGAACAACAGATGCCAGGGCAATACGTGTTTTAAAATAACAAATCCTGAATTTTTCTGAGAATTCTAAGACAATGATAGCAAGTACTGAGGAGCAGGAAGGCCTGTTTTAAGAATACCAGTGGGTGATGTATGCGTCTGCTCAAGATGGCAGAGTGAGAACACTTCCTTCCTGTAAGGCCCTAGTTTGCATAGTCTCGTTGTCTTAGAGGGCAAAAATTTGGGTAATCAAAGAAGTGTGGAATCACAAACTTATCTAGGAATGACAAGCAAAATAAAAGAAATGTAGCCAAGCATGGGACTCAAGAGATGTTACTCAAACTTACATTGGGGTAATATATTAAAAAACATGCAACTAGCAGAAATGATTAATATGGTAAACCAGAAATAATGGGAAAATTAATAAAGATAAGAAGAGCCTTCATTAAAAAAGAAGACAATGACAAAAAGCTGTTACGTTGAAAAGATCTGCCTCCCTTTCACTCTAAACTTAAAAAATTACAAACTTTGGGCAGGTCCCAAGAAAAAGAAGAGAGAGAAGCGCTGCTCTCTCCCCTGCCTTCACCCACATATACCTACCAGGGGAAAAACCCCACTGATGTGCTTTCTATTACTAGAGATTAGTTTTGCATATTCTAGACTTTCAAACAAATGGACTAATGTAGTTTTAACATTTTTTTGTGTCTGGGTTATTGTGCTTGGCACAGTGTGTTGGAGATTCAGCTGCCTCTGTGTAAGCATCGGCCCTGCACTGCTCTGCAGTGCAAGTAGCACTGCCCCTTCGCTGTGCCATGCTTGGCTCTTTCACGCACCAGGCCGTGACTCTACAGGGCGTGGGCACACTTTGTGGCAGCCTCTGTGACAGATACACACATTCATTTCCCTGATAGGTGCCTAGGAGAGGAACTGTGACTCGCAGGGTAGATTGGTGTTTAACTTTTTAAGAAACTGCCAAACTGTTTCCCACAGCAGTGGAGTGTGGCCGCGTCCCCAGCCCTGTGGGCGAGGGAGGCCTGATGCCCGGCCCTTCCCGCATCTCGTGAACGTTGCCGCTCAGAAGGGTGAGCGGGCGCGTTGTCGTTTTAATTTACACTTCCTGACGCCTGGCAACACTTTTTCTTGTGCTCTTGGCCACTTGTAAATCTTCTCTTGTGAAGTGTCTAAAACGGGCATGCGTTTGCAGCAATGGCAGGCGTGGAGGGAGAGGCAGAGTGTGGGCTGCTTTTACTGCTCTCTGCCAGCCGCTACTCCACGCGCGCTGCATGCTGGCCTTCAGATTCCCTCGGAAGGAAATATCATCCTCCCCTTTATGGGTGAGGCGTACCTAGTAGCATGTAAGAAAAATGTTGGCTTAAGAACAAATTGATGACATTGTGTTCTTAAGCAATTCAAATATAGTAAATATTTAATAGTACCATATATTTATATAAACTTAAGACTTTAAATGATTTGTTTTAAAATACTTCTGTCTTCTGATTTTATTCATTTAGACTGGTCTTATTTATTCTTTCCTATAATTAACACAAATGACAAGAGACTGTAATGCATTTAATAAATTTTGTTTTTAGTTATTTATCATATATTCTGCTGTTGTTGAAACCATATTTTTGATGGAAGGTTCTATTTAAAATTTTATATTAATCATATTCCCAATAATATGAAAAATAAAAGCTCTCTTATTACTAAAATATATTCCATTTATTGTAGAAAATATTAAAACTGTGAAGATATAAAAATAAAATCTTATTAATTAGGAAAAATGGAGTTTAAATTAAATGTACCAAAACTCAGAGATGACACTTAATAGCAAGCGAGCCAGAATTAACACGAGAGAAAGCTTTGAGCACTTTCAAACCACAACCCCAAACCCCACAGAAAAAACCTGCAGGACGAGTACTCAGCAAGGCGTGCTCTCTCCACAGGACCCGCTGGGCACTGCATGGAGATGCTCTGACCCCAAGCCGCCCCCTGCCCTCTACTGAGCTGCCCTGTGGGACCTGACGCTACACACTGAGGCTGTGCACTGAGACTACGCACTGCCTGCTGCACACTGAGGCTGCGCACTGCACACTGCCTGCTGTGCACTGTATATAGCACACTGAGGCTGAGCACTGCCTACTGCACACTGCCCACTGCACACTGAGGCTGTGCACTGCACACTGTACACTGCCTGTTGCACACTGAGGCTGTGCACTGCACACTGCACACTGAGGCTGCCCACTGCCCACTGCACACTGAGGCTGCGCACTGCACACTGAGGCTGCACATTGCCTGCTGTGCACTGCACAATGCACACTGAGACTGAGCACTGGACACTGCACACTGTACACTGAGGTTGCACACTGCCCACTGCACACTGCCCACTGCACACTGAACGTGTCATGATTCTGGAGACACCTTCTTTCATGTTCAGCCTACTTTGAACCATCTGTCCCAAAGCCTTTTACTACACCTTTGTGTAGTCCCTTGTGGTCAATGTAAATGTATCACAGTTGAGTACTGCAAACCTTCTGCCAGGGCAAGGATGGGGGGCACATGGCCTTTGGGCCAGATGCACTCGGCCTACCCGACTGGACCCCATGGGACAGGGAACTCCCTTTGAAGTCGCCGGAGGCTGAGCTCCACCAGCAAGGGACAACGGGGACAGAGTGTGGAAAACGTTCCTGCTCTGAAATCCATCTGAACCTCGCCACATCAGCCTCACCTAGAAATAATGCCTCTACCTCTCCCCCGTCATACTTCCTCCAGTTACAGCTCGAGACTCACCGCCATGGGTGTGACCTGATCATTTCTTACTGTGTTTGCTGCCTCCTCTGCAGGACGCATGCCTCAAGCGCCCCTTCTTATTTTGTGTCCCTTTACTTTAGCTCAAGGAGGTCCAAGTAAGTCCCAGGGCCTGGTGCAGTCCTTAGCAGCTGGTCTGACCAGGGATCCCTTTCACTCCTCTCTGTTTACTTGGCCTCTGGGTTTGGTTTAGCTCATCATATCTTATCCTTCCTCGTTATAGTCAACTGGAAAAAAGGAATTACGATTTCAATTAATTATTTCCTTATCCTTTTTTGAAAAGCTTACTGGTGGCTGGGCACTGAACGCTTTTCTACTGTTCTCATATACCTGCATTTTCTCCTTCAAATCTCACTTTAGGAAAGCCTCGAGAATCTACATAGATGGTGGAATCTATTTTAATTCAACAAGCCTTGAGAACTGTGAGGAGTAGTTAAAACTGAGATCTTCTCCAAGGGGAGGAGAGCTCCTGACGGCGCTGTGTGGAGTGCAGTGTGAAACTCAGTGACTGAAGAAGATAGAATCAAAGAAAATCTATTCATTTTTTTTCTCTTGGGCATGAACCTGCACATCCCAAATCTGTGTCCTTCAGACTCTCTGAAGTAAGGAAACCAAAGTAAACCAATGGTCATTATGATCTGGAAAAAGATCTGTTATGGTAACATGGCAACAAACCCACCTCAGTTTGGCCACGTCTGTTTCTGTGACGTTTTAAATTTTTCTTCCTAGTGTTAGAGTTGGGCCTGAGTAAGCAGATGTCTGCAGTGCATTACTCGGTACCCCAGTGAGAATATTTGTAATGCATCCTTTTAAGGTTACAATACTTGTTGCATTTTATAAGTATTACTTTGACATGTAAATGGATGCTGTCCTGTTTATTTAATTTTGTTTTGTATTTCTGAATTCCCTGAATGGCTACCAGTTAATAAGTTTTTATCCCCGTGTGGTGTGACTTGGCAACTTTGTTCAGAACGAGCCTTGATAAACCTGGGTGCGCTGAGTGGGCAGGGGCATGTTGGAAGGCCCCTCCCTCCTTCACTGGTCAGGGTGGAGCTGCAGCCACTGAGACCCCAGTGGAGACCCCTGAGCAGAAGCAGCCCTGACAGCTCTGCTGTGTTTGGAAAGGGCAGTGGGGTGCTTGATCTCTGGGAAGGGCGGCCACCTCTGCAGGGTGGGAATCCTGTTCTTTGAAACCACTGAGCATCGGTCCTTTCACAGGGAGGTAAAGCAGGGCAGTTTTTAAAGTTCCAGGCTTTATTGAGAAGCGAAGTCCCCATATACTCTGCAAATACCTTTTTTTTGGATATAGTTACTTTAAAAAAAAAGATTTCTTCCTTCCTATGGCAAAATAACCCAGAGAAGGCAGTTGGTAAATCTAGGTCAGGGCCTTCCTCTTTCCGCAGGGATGGGAGGGTGCCGTTTTAGGTGCTGGCCTGGCCACCTCCTGCTGGGAGCCTGAGGGAAGTCCCGGTGAAAGGCCCGGCACCGCGGAGCTGCCTCTGCAGGGCTGAGCGTCACTGAGAGCAGCAACGCAGAAACACTACAAGAGGAGCTGCCTGCCTACCCTCGCCGGGAAAGACAGCACCGCTAGTGATTTGGGGCCGGCCCATCATTTTGTGCGATTTTGCTCTGCATGTCCTTGATAGTAAATTATTTCCTTCTCGCGGTTGACACTCGGTGACCAAACCAACGTGTCCCGGAGTCTCTTAAGCTGTGTACCCCAAACTGCCAACCACAAGCACTGCGGCCTGGTTATGCCAGCGCCTGACACCCTGAGACTGAACCTACAGTTTCTAAAGTGTGTTCGTGCGAACATTCAACGTGGATGAAATCAGTGGCCACCGAGGGGGAGGATAAGGCTGCCCACTTTGCCTTGAGGGCTTTTTCCTTTGAAGACATGAGAAGTGGGGCGGCCTGGAGAATGCTCCTTGCCCATGCAGGGCGCCCTTCCACCCTGCTGTGCTCGCCCCTGGGGGACGGGAGCTGGGGGGGCCGGTGGACTTGGCTGAGGGTGAGGAAGAGAAGCTCTGGGTGGGCGGAGGGGCCGGGCACTGCGGCACAGCACGTGGGGTGAGACTCGTGAGGGCATAGAGAGAGGGGGTATTCGGAGGAAGCGGGGTGGGGGTGCGCGGAGGGAGCCGGGGATGGGGCGCGCAGGGAGCTGGAGAGCAACGGAGGGAGCACGGAGTGCAGGGGAGAGCGAGGAGGGGAGAGGGGGCGTGTGGGAGGAGCGTGGGGGTAGCGTGGGGGGAATGTAGAGGAAGCGGGGGGGGGGGGGCGGGGGGAATGGGGATGGGGAGGCGGGGCCGCTGCACTCCCAGGCGGTCCTGAGGCTTGTGGTGGCCCCACCAGAGGAGCCCGGGGTTCCAAGCCCGGCAGCTGCAGAGGCCGCGAGCCTGAGGTCTTATCCCATGGCGAGAGGACAGGGCGGAAGGACCACGAGGCGTCCGCACCCTGCACACCCGGTGGGGAGGCGCAGACCCGCGCTCAGCACCTCCTTTCCGGCCCGCAGAGCAGAGGCCGCCGTGACCGCCTTGCAACCTCCACTTTACTTTCCTTGTTGCACAAGATACTGTAAATTCACTTTAAAATAATTTGACTTATACACACATACAATAAAATCTCATTGAACACCATATTTAAATGATGTTTAACATTTAACGCAATTACATAATCAAGCATTTTTTAGAAAAACATGTATCGTACCTTGATTTTTACCAACTTAGTTTGAGGGTTAGGATGAATGAACATGTTTATACATGGGAAAAATACATACATTTATTAAAAAAATACACCACACAACATAGCTGTAGTTTGGTGGCCGTTCATGTTCTCTTTTTTCCTCGTGTTTTTTCTTTAGCTCCTTTTGTCTTGCTCCTTTTAGTTCATATCCACTTCTTGAAAAAAGTTTTTTTATGGCTACTGTTTTTTTTTAAATCATTGCTCACAGAGTAAAAATATTACTTGATAAGCACTGTTTGCAGAAATACAGAAATTAGTTAAATATATCATGGGATGTGTAGTGTGGCACTGTGGAATCAAGGCACCCCAAATGTGATGGGTGGAATCAACGCGCCCCTAACGCGATGCGGCCGCAGGGCCCGGCGCCTTGCCTTGTCTGGCGGGGGGGGGGGGGGGGGGGGGGGGGGGGGGGGGCGGATTTACCAACCCACATAGCTAGTGGGCGTTGGTAAATCCGCCTGGCCCAGCTGCGTGTCCTGTCCACTGTTACACCCCCCCTCCAAGTACCCATCCCGTGTGGGTTCCTCTGGTTTCTGTTTTCACAAATTGGAAAACCCACTCTGCACTTGGAGTGGGTTTCCTGGGAGCTTTTCCAGCGAAGAGAGCCAGGTCTTGGTCCCTGAAGGGGCCGTGGTGGTCAGTAGGGGCGGCGCCGAGTGGGGCAGGGGTTCGAGTTCAGGGGGGTGGGGCGGCGGTGGGGAGCCTGGGCCAGAACGTGGGGCGCTGGGGCGCCTGGGGGCCAGGCAGGGGGTGCTCAGGCGGGAAAGCGCGCTGGCCCCTGACCCGCGGCCACCTGCTCTGCCCTCTGGGCCACAGTGAGGTTTCAATTTAACGTCTGTTCAGACCCGGTGTCTAGTAGTCCCTGAAAATCTAGCCAGTTCGTTCCCCTGTGCGGTCACCCTGGCAAGCGGCCGCAGTCCCTTGGGGCGACAGGTGGAAGGTCACGGGGTCAGGCCAGGCCGCGCAGCAGCGTCTTCCCGAGGGGCCGCCCCGGGTGCCAACTGCCTCCCTGAGAGCTGCTGAAAGGCCGAGAAGTTCCGCTCTGCGGCCCACGTAGGACTCTGTCTCAGCTGCCTGGAGCCCTTCCGCGGACACGGAGCGTGCCAGCCTGGCGTTCGGTGGGCGGCCCAGCTTCGCAGGGAGGCCGCGTGGATGCTCCGGCCCCACCTCCCATGTCCCTGCTGACCATCGTGTGCCCGGGTCCGCTCTGGCACTGGCCACTGCACCTTGGCTCCGGCCAGCCCGGGCCTGGTCTTCCGCTTCCTTTGAGGAGGCAGTTCGGTGCTGGCAGTTCCTGCTGCCATATCTGAGCCTGCGAGAAGGGTCGCTGGAGCTAGTTTCATGGTCCTGGGTCTGTACAGCCTGGGGAGGGTGAGAGGCCCTGTGGGGGTCCGTGAACCTCCTGGTCACCGCGCCGTGGTCCTCTGCACACACTGGGTTCTGGCCGTTCCCCCACGCAGCATGCCGCCTGCTACCCTCATAAACCCCACGGCCACGACCGGAGCCCAGAGCCCATACCTAGTGGGCGTTGGTAAATCCGCCTGGCCCAGCTGCGTGTCCTGTCCACTGTTACACACCTCCCACCAAGTACCCATCCCGTGTGGGTTCCTCTGGTTTCCGTTTTCACAAATTGGAAAACTCATGCAGCCAGGATGTCGGGGTGAGGCTGGGGGAGTCGGGATGTCGGGGTGAGGCTGGGAGTCGGGTGTCAGGGTGAAGCTGGGGGAGTCGGGATGTCGGGGTGAGACTGGGAGCCGGGTGTCGGGGTGCGGGGTCACCAGCGCAAGGGGGTCTTGGGTAGGCCCCTTGAAACAAGCGCCGCCACTATGCTGACTTTGTTCCTGGACAGCTGGTCTCTGCGGCCTTCACCCCCATTCGCCCGTTTTTCAGGTGAAGAAAGAGGGTCAGAGAATTGTGACTCACCCGAAGGTCCAGCTGATGGCAGAGCTGGGGGACGGTCACAGGCATGACTGACGGTGTGTTGCCATTGTCACGTAAGGTGTGCAGAGGGAGTCTCATGTGGGAAATTGTAAGAAAGGAATTAAGTGGAGCCCTGATCGTGGAGCGCGGCTCCAGGTCCCGTGCTTTAGAGGCGCGTGTGGGAAACTGTGAGCTTGGGCGGGCTGGTGGGGGAGCCCGGACCCTCAGCCACACACTCCTGAGACAGAGCGGTCAGCGCGGCCCAGGGGAGGCCACTGTGGGGACTTGAGAAGCCGCAGGCGCCCTCTGGGAACAGGACCGTCCTGAGACGGACAAGCTCTTATGACAAACTTCCCAGTTGCTCTGAGGAAAGTGCTGGGTGGGTGGCAGCCCCCCGACTGATGGTCCACGTGACCTGTGACCTCACCTGCCCGGGAGACCCTCGTGAGATGGTCAGCTGGCAGTTCTGCAGGCTGAGGAAACTGAGGCATGGAGCAGTGGCCGGGCGGGCCCGCACCCCCCAGCACCGGGCACCCAGGAAACCGTCCTGCAGCCAGAGTCCCCTCTCGCAGCAGTCGGCCCTTATGGTTTTGTCGATTCTTCAACATCAGAGGGCTCTTCTGAGTTAGCAAGGTTAGAGAAAGCATATTCGAGAGAGTTATGGAACTTTTCCAGCTTGGAAAATCTTTGGAGAGACTGGCTAAACAGTTAGAGAAAGCTTAAAAAACAAACAAAACTGCTGACTTTTCAAAAAAGAACCCATGTTCGAGAACTAAGACTGACACCTCTTTTTGGGCAACTCAAAATCCTTTTTTTTTCTTAACCAGGTGGGCTGGAGAGTTCACATTTTTGTAATTCTCCACTAAATTTCCTGACCCTCAAAGCAGAACCTGTGAAAAATGAAGAGTTGTGGGTTTCAGAGCAGATGTCATGTGAAACGCCCCGTGCAGGGTTCTCCCCCCCTGGGGGCAGGCAGGGGCGGGGGTGGGGGCAGAGCCCTGGCAGGTGTGGGTGGCGGGACCTGCAGGGGAGATGCCGGGCCCAGGCAGTGCGCCCAGGTGCTGGTGGTGAGGGCAAGCGGCCGCGAGGGGAAGGCTTATGGTTTCTTTGGTTCTCCTGGCGTGAGCCGGCTTCCCTGAGACTCGCTTCCCAGCGAATGTTTAAGGAAGTGAAATCACCTTTGAATACCACTCAGGATGCTTTTTTGGAGCAGGAAGCTCAGCACCTGCTGGCCTGTGCTTTGGGGCTCACTGCTCAGGTATATTTGGGGCATATTTCACTTTCACTGGGCTACTTTGGAAACTCAAAAAAAATCCTGATCTTACCCCCCAAACTATCGTCACAGAATCTTGGATAAACTTTTGACCCCCTATGACATTGGGCTTTGTGTAAGTTTTTCTAATTTTCCTTTTATAAAATAAAAAGTCTGTTGTGCTTCTCCCAAATGCCAAAAGGGAAAACCCTTATAATGATGATATATAACATTTACCTTCCAAATACCAAGCTCAGTGCAGACCCAGGGTGAGAGGCCGTGAAGTGGCTTTCTATTTATAGACGTGTGTGTGTGTTTCATATTCCTTTAGAAAATATCATGAGGTGGTTTTCATTGCATATTCAAGTAGTATTTCCTAAGAAAATATAAAATTCTAAGTATAGAAAAGTTGAGTTCCATAGAATTCATTGCCCTGAAATCAAATAACTTTTAAAATATGAAACGACTAACTTCCAAAGGCATCACTGACTCCCCCTCTGTCCCGTACCTGCATCCAGTTGGTCACCATATCTTGTACATTTGATTTCAGAGCTATCAGCTACAGTGCTCCCTTCATTACAACTCCAGCAGCCTCCAAACCATTCCCTGTCTGTTACATCAGAGTAATTTTAAAGCTGAGGAGTTCATATTCCTGATTAATGTTTGTTAGTTCCCTACTGAATGTGTGTTAAACATACAAAGTTCTTAGTACAGTGTGTCTCAAAGTATGATTCCTAGAACAACGGTATTAGAATCTTCTAGGGCCCTTATTGGAAAATATTTATATACCTACTCCAGGCCAAATCAAAGTCCATGGGTCTGAGTCCAGTAATCTATGCTTTTACATTTTATTCAGAAAAAATAATCTGCTGGAGAAGAGGGAAAAAGCCTAAAGAAATTAATAAGTTGCAAAGAATTTCAATATCTGGAAATTTTATGAATGGGAACTCCTAAACTCCAGCAATGGAGAACCCCTAAGTTTGAGGCATCCCACAAGGCAAATACATTTCAGAGAAGCACGCTGTCAACCCAGACAAAGGATTCCCATAGATACATTTCCGAATGTATATTTCCAAATACAATATACCAGTAAATGGCTATAAATCATATAAGAAAGCAAGGCATCATGGTGAGAGTAGCAACACAAAACAAAACAAAAAATAGAAACCAGCTTAGAAAAACTTTAAATGTAGATGTTAAGGCATAAAAATGTAAAAAAAAAAAAAAAGTTTATAGCTAGCATGTAGATTGATATTTTTTAAAAAAGAACCAAGTATAACTTTTAGAAATAAAATTATAATGATTAAACAAAACTCAGCCGATGGGTTGGACAGCATTTAGAACACAAATGAAGAAAGAATTAGCCTGATAGAAGAAAAAGCCAAAGAAATTATCTAGAATTTAAATCAAAGAGATGAAGTGCAAAATATAAAACAGTAATTAAAGGAAATGCTCAAGAGAGCATAGGAGGTTTAAGTAGGTCTGCTTGGAGTTCTAAAAGAAGAAAAAGGGGAAAAAATGGAGAAGTTAGGTTATAGAAATTATCACTGAGAATTTTGCAAAATTGATGAAAGAAATGAATCCTTAAGAAGTTCGATTATAACTAAGCAGGGTACGTAGACAAACCCATATTTAGACATAATTTAGTAAAATTTACAGAATACCAGAGACAGAAAGGAAAATTTTAAAGCAACCAGGTATTGACAAGTTGTCTTAGTTTCTAAGTTGCTGGAATACATTATACCTGAAATGGAATGGCTTTTAAAAAGGGGAATTTATTAAGTTGCAAATTTACAGTTCTAAGGCTGTGAAAATGTCTGAATTAAGGCACCAACAAGAGGTTACCATCACTCAAGAAAGAGTGATGAAGTTCGGGGTTGCTGTCAGCTGGGAGGCCATGTGCCAATGCCTGCAGGCTTCCTCTCCAGGCTGCTTCAACGGCTTCCTGGGCCTCTGTCCATTCTGGTGGCTCTGAAGCTTTTTCCAAAATGGTCCCTCTTAAAGGGCTCCAGTAAGGAACCCAACCTGAATGGGTGGAGACACGTCTCCATGGAAACCATCTAATCAAAAGTTACCACCCACAGTTGGGTGGGTCACATCTCCATGGAAACAATCAAAAAGCTCCCACCCAGCAATATTGAATGAGGATTAAAGAACTTGGCTTTTCTGGGGTATGCCACAGATTCAAACCAGCGCACAAGGTGAATGGACAAGAAACTTATCATCATCAATGATGAAAATTAAAAGATAGTGGCATCTTAATTCAAAATTCCAATTCTGAGAAAGGGGGGGGGACTCTAATTCTGTGAGATATATATAGTTTTGATATCTAGTAATTAAAATTCTATATAAAGAATGAAAACTACAGGTTTATCACATCCATGAATAGAGATGCAGATATCCTCAGCAAGATATTTGACATGTGATCTAGCCATGGATACAGAGGGTGATGTAGCATTACTGAATTTAATTTCTCCCATGGCCCAAAAACTGATTGCACACTACCCATTGACCAGTCAACAGTTTTAAGGGGAAAAGGTTCTGTCTCAATGTATATAGAAAAAGCAGTTTCTAAATTTTAAATCTATTCATGAAAAGACGCTTGGCCAATTACAAATGGAAAGGAAACTCCCTTGACCAAATAAAGGTCTTTATGAAAACCGACATCGAGTATCATTCTTTTTTTTTTTTTTTTTTTAAAGGAAAGACAGAGAGAAGGAAGGAAGGAAGAAAGGGAAACATCTTTTTAAACATTTTCTTGTTTTATTGTATTCTGTTTCTCCGTTTTTGTTACATGGGCTGGGGCCGGGAATCGAACCGAGGTCCTCCGGCATAGCAGGCAAGCACTTTGCCCGCTGAGCCACCGCGGCCCGCCCCTCGAGTATCATTCTTAATGGTAGATATTATTGGAAGTATTCCCTTTAAAGTCAGGACTAAGACAAGCACAACCTCTCCCACCACTTTTATGTGAGATTTCACCTGTGGATGGACATTTGGTGCTTCCTGTGTTTTGCTGTTATAAATGTGTATCTCCCAGTAAATAAGAACAAGGTGTCTCTAAGGTGTGGCCCAGGTTACGAGGTGGTTTAGTTTCCTGACCACAGTGGGTGGGCTTAAACAACAGGGATTTATTGGCTACAGTTTTAAGGCTAGGAGAAATCCAAACTCAATTGCGGTGGAGGCGACACTGTCTCTCAGGGGACTGAGCCCTGCCGGAGCTGCTGCGTCTTGTCCTGGCCCTGGCTCCCGGCCACATGGCCGTGCACACAGCGCTGCCCCTGCTCCCCCGGGTGCCCGGGAATCCCAGCTTCTTGCTGCTCTTCCCTTGCTCTCTCCCTCGGACCTGCCTGTAGGGCCTTCATTAACGGGCTCTAGACCAGCCTGAGTCAGCCGGGTCATGCTTTCATGGACCAGCCTCATCAACAGTGCTATTTACGAGGGTCCCCCGTGGGCATGGGTCACATTTAAGGTCACATCGGGGGGACAGGGCTTGGAGCCAGCACACAGGCCACGTGCTTTGCCACCTTTACAGGGCAACGCAAAGTGTTTGCCTGAGTGGCTGGGCCAGCTAAGCTTGCGCCGGCAGGGACCACAGCTGCCCGTTGCTGTCTCCATGTCCCCGTAACACCTGTTACAGTCAGGCAATCAGTTGTTGCTAATGTGAATTTGTATCTCACTGTAGTTTCAATTTGAATTTCTCTAACTACTGAGCTTGAGCATCTTTTTGTGTTTTTATTGACCATTTCAGTGTCCTCACTTGTGACATGTCTGTCCAAATATTTTGTCCAATTTAATTGGCCCGTTAGTCATTTTCATATTATTAAATGGACATTGTTATGAATTCCATATATCAATCATTTGTCATTTGAGTATTGTTCAAATATCTTCTTCAGTCTGTGGCTTATATTTTCATTTTTATGGTACAATTAAAGAACAGTAGTTCTTAATTTTAATGTAGTCAGAGGTATCCTTTTTCTTAGGGTTTGCATTAGTTTTCATGTTGTTTAAGGAATCATCACATACCCCAATGTTTTCTAATATTTTCTTCTCAATTTACCTCTAGTTTTTAAAATGTTTTATCTTTTACATTTAATTCAAGGATCCACCTGAGTTTGATTTTTGAGTATGTTTTGAGACAGGGATCCATTTTTATTATTTTGTCCACACAGATAACCAGCTACCCACAGGGTTTATCGACCAGTCCTCCTTTCCCTCATGGCCACACCACGTGTCAGGGCTCCGTAAGTGAGTGGGGCTTTTTGAGGCTGGCCATTCAGTTCACTCGCTGGTCTTTTCCTACATGGACATGTGGCTTTCTATTTAGATTTATAGAAGCCCACATATCTGACGATACTGATTCCCTACTTGGATTTTGTTCTGGAGCATTCTGGCTACTAGTCACACTGTGATCCTCCATATACCTTTTAGAATCAGTTTATTGAGTTCTATGAAAACACCAATGAGATTTAAAACAAGTTTTTTTACTTTAATACAATGTAGGTGCTGTAATTGTAAAATTTTGGGTGCTCAGTTCAATGAATTTATGCAGAGTTAAACACCAGCAGCCTCTCTCAGCCCTTCTAATTCTGTGCTCTCTGAGGTAACACCTAATCTGACACTATTGCCGCAGATTAGTAATGCCCCTTTTTGAATTTTTTGTGAATGGAATAGTACCTGACGTACACCCTTGTGTCTTGTTTCTTTAGATCCACACTGTGATTATTATAGTTATCCGGCTGCTGTGTGTGGCAGTAGTCCCTTCTTTTTGACAGCTGTCCCGGTTGCACTGTGTGAATATACGTATCCATCCCGTTTCTGGTGGCCCTTTTGCACTACTCTGACTAGCACTGTTGGAAAATTCTAGTACATGTTCCTTGGTGCACGTATATATGCATTTTTTAGACAAATAACTTGCAGTACAATTGCTGGTCGCCCGGAGCAGATGCTCCTAATGCATTTGCCAAAGCCGTACAATTTAAACCTTCACCTGTGGTGTCTGGAAGACCCCCATTGCTCTATAGGACAAATGGCCTGGGGTCACCAACCAATAATTTGCATGGAAGAAAAAAATTAAAGGGAAAGCTTATAGTTTAAACTGGATTTGAGAAAACTTATCAGCAAATCCCAATGTATAGATATTTTTTGATTCCTGATTCAAACAAACAAATTGTTAAAATATATGAGACATTTGCCAATATGGGAGTCCTGACTGGAAATTTTTTTACTGATATGTGTATTTATGGCCATATATATGTATGTATGCATTTTTTATTTACGTGAAATAAATTCATATAACATACAAGTAACCATTTTGAAGTGCACCCTTGATGATATTTCGTGTGTTTGCAGTGTTGTGCAACTACCAGACCACTCTCGTTTCAAAACTTTTCTTCACCCTATAAAGCCCCCTTTGCCCATTAAGCAATTGCTCCCATTCCCCTGGTAATGCCAAATCTGCTTTCTGTCTATGAACTTGCCTCTGCTGGATTTATCATATAAAAGGCATCATACACTGTGGGACCCTTTGTACATGGCTTCTTTCACTTAGCATCATGTTTCTCCATCCCCGTTGTATCAATGCTTCATTCCGACTCATGAATATTGCATTGTATGCCTATACCACCGTTCGTTTATCCATTCATCTACTGACGGACATTTGGGTTGTTTCCACCATTTGGCAATTATGAATAATGGTGCTATATACATTTCTGTATAAGTTTCTGTAACGGACATATGCTTGTTTCTTCTTGTGTGGATATATATATATGTATATATATCTAAGAATTGACTTCACAGGTCATATAGTAATTCTGTATTTAACTTTTTGAGGAGCTGTCAAGCGATTTTCCATCGAAGTTGTGCCATTTTACATCCCCACCAGTGGTATCTTAGGGCTCCAGTTCTTCCACGTCCCTGCCAGACCTTGTTGTTTCTGTTTTTTAAATAAGCGCCATTCTAGGATGTGAAGGAGTATCTCCTTGTAGTTTTCAGTTTCCATTTCATTAATAATGAATGATGTTGAAGATTTTTTCATGCACTTATTGGTCATTTGTTTATCATCTTTGGAGTAATGTCTATTCAAGTGTTTTGCCCATTTTTAAATTGGGCTATTTGTCTTCTTTTTGGTAAGTTATAAGGGTTTTTATATATTTTAAATATTAAATCCTTATCAAATACATAATTTGCAACTGTTTTCTCACATTCTGTAGGTTGTCTTTTCACAATCTTGGTAATGATCTTTGAGGCCCCCCAGTTTTTACTTTATGAAGTCCAATTTATCAATTCTTTTCTTCATCTGTTGCTTGTGCTTTTGGTGTCAAATTGAAGAAGCCACTTCCAAATCCAAGGTCATTAATTATAGTTTTAGCTCTTATATTTAGGTCATTGGTCTATTTCAAGTTAATTTTTATGTATGGAGTAGGGTAGGGGTCCAACTTAATTCTATTCTTGTAATTATCTAGGTGTCCCAACATTGGCATTTCTTGATGTTAAGAATTTATTATCATTTTTTAGGTCCAATAATGTTATGCTTTTATTTTAGAAATGCATACTGAAATATTTATGGATGAAATGATATCTGAAAATTGTTTCAAAATAAACCAATGGGAAAATGGGTGTGTATATTTATGGAAAAATATGATAATGGGGGATTTTAATTTGCTTATTTCAAAATTATACAAGAAAGTGTTAGAGATCTAAACGGGTTGGCACAGAAGAGGTAGTTAGTGCAGCTCATAAGTTGGCAGTTATTTAGAGATAATATGATTTTCTACATGGAAAGGCTAGGAAAATTGATAAGTGATCGTAATTAATGAAAGAGTAAAGCAAGGCTGCTAAACATAAGGTCAATTTGCAAAAATGAATAGCTGTCCTGTATTTGTACGAGAATTAGAAAATAATATAAAAATAAAAGCTTTAATCAAAAGAACAGGAAAACTATATGTTCCTATAAATAAATCCAACAAAAGGGTTTCAGGGGTACTATGGGGAAAATGACACAACTTCATTGAAAGACATAAAAGAAGACTATTAAATGGAGAGATGTACTCTAGTCATGAGTGGGAAAACTTAATATCTGACACATGGGAATTTTCCATACCATAGATTTATGGTAATTCCAAACAAAACTCCTTAGAGTTTTTCATAGATGTTTACAAGCTGATCTGAAAATTCATATGGATTTGTAAAAGGCCAAGAATAGGCAATTTTCAGGGAGAAAGACAAGGCTCAAAATAAAGCAACAGTAGCTGGAACTTTGTGAAAATGATGCGTGGAGTCCAGAAACAGAACCACTCGGCCTAGGAGGGCTGGAAGATAACAGAGAGGCATTATGAACAGAAAGGGGAAACGGGACCAATTGATTTTAGATAACTGATTAGCCATATGGAGAAAATTAGATTCCTACACATACCGAACAAAAATACCCCCCAGGAGATTAAATCCTCATAGATGAAAAATTATACTGTTAGAGAAAATGGAGGAGAATGTGTATGTAACTTCTGGGTAGGGAAAAACTTATTAAAAATAAAACAAAAAAGCATACACTCTAAAGGAAAAGCAAGAGATTGAATAAATTGAAGTTTAAAACTTCTGCTTTAATAAATCACTTGTCCAAAGTCATGCAATTTAATTTGAACCTAGGTCTGTAGGGCTCCAGGATTTACCATAAATAAAAGTAAAGACAGACATATATGAGGCAAATGGCAGAACAGGAGAAGGTGCTTTCAGCCTAGATAATCAGTTTGGGCTAGTAACGCTCAAACACAAACCACCCTCCGATAAATCAGCAGGAAAAGGGAAGCTTGTGAGATGAATGGATCAGATCTACGGTGAGAATGTCGGAAAGAAGTGCCTGGCAAGGCAGGCTCTTCCACGTGCTTTGTTGGGTCACGGCTTCGCTGGTCTAAGGAGAGACTGTGGACCATGGCCAGTGGGAAGCGCAGGCCCAGTGCTAGGCACACGGAGCCTGAGCCTGCCTGCCCATGGTCCGGCTGCTGGGAACCGGCTGCCGGCCCCCTCAGAGGCCAGCGGGGTGGGCTCTGCTGTTGCCGCTGCACTGCTCGGCCAGCGCTCTGGGCAGTGGGTGCTCCACCCTGCCTGCCTCCTCTGCAGATTCTTCCCCCTTCCTCCTCCATGCCTCTTAAGAGTGAGGTGCCTGTGCCTTCCTGCTGGCATTGATTTTCTGCCTGGATGGGGGTGTGGCGTGGGTAGAATTCCCACAGCAAGGTTGCCTGGTTCCCAAGGCCTTCGGCAGTTACCGTGACAGTTCTTTGAACTAATCTGAACCTCTGTTCCTCTCTGGGGCTCATCTGTGAAGTTCCCAGGCAGGGTGCTTCCTCTCTGCCCACTGGGTGGTGGCTGAGCCTCTTCTTGTTTCCTTGGACCACTTCTGGCACCACTTCTGTTGGCCTGGGGTCTTTACGAAGCAGACTCCAAGTAGGATTCGATGGCGTGCGAGGGATTTACTTGGGAAAATGGTCGTGGGGGGCACCTGGGGGAGCTGCCAGACCATGGTGCTGTTCTGACGTCTGTAAGGAAAGTGGGAAGGAAGGAGGAAAGCCTGGATGGGAGACCCTAGGCTGTAGGGCAGTTCTAAAGAAGTCCAGCAAGGCTGATGCTGGTCCTGGAGCAAAAGTGGCCTTTCAGGTGTCACACATGAAACATAAAGGTACAGAGTAAATAAATAAAAGAATGAAAAAGATATGACAGGCAAAAACAAACCAAAGGATACTGAGCTAGCTATATGAAATGAGATAAATGTTCAACACCTCTGGAAGTATAACAATTCTAGCTTGTTTGCACAAAAGAACATATGTTCGAAATACATAAAACAAACCTTGGTGGAATTCAAGAGAGATTAATTAACTATAGACGGAGGCTGCAACAAACTTCTCTTAGTATTTCAGTTCAAACAAAAGATACCAATAATGATAGAGAAGAGTTGAGTGTTACAAATAATAACCTTGAATAAGGGATATATTTGGAATATTATACCCCAAAATTGGAAATTCTTCAAGTTTGGGAGCATGCTAGACCACAAAGCATTATTCAATAAATTTGAAATGAACCACATTATGTTAGAATCAATACTAGAAGGCCACTAGGAAAAAATGCATCCAGGAAAAAAAATGGACTCTAAAAGACTCATGCATTAAAGAAGTGAAACATTCAACTTCAAAAGTAAGAAAAACAGAATAAATCTAATAAAAGTAGAATAAAGGAAAAAATAGTAATGAACAAAAATAGGAAATGATGATAGAATACAGAGATTCAACAAGGCCAAAAGTTATTACTTGAAAAAATAAAATTGTCAAATAAAAATGGCAGTTTGATCAATGAAAAGAGAGTGCAGGTACAAATAAATGTCATTAGGAGTGAAAAAGGTCTTAACTCCTAAGAAACTAAATAAATAATATAAAGATATTATGGGCAACTTTATGCCAATATGTAAAACATAGATGGAAGGAAAAAAAATCCCCAGAGAAATTTAATTTACCAGAATTGACTTAGAAAGAAATAGAAAACCTGAAAATCCCTATAAATGCAGGGAAGTGTCAAGTCAAAATGGCTGTATCAGAGCTCTACCAGTTTCAAGGAAGAAATAATTCCAGGACTTCGTGAACAACTCCAAAGAATAGGAAACACGACTGAACATGAGGAACGGTCTGCACTCAGTTTAATGTACAAAGCTCTGACGGTGGACATGAAAAAGCAGTAAAGAAAATGAGTGATACTCTGAGGGGCTGTCTTTGTATTTGCTTTTGTTTTTAAAGTAAGCCTGAGGTTTGCAAAGACTTCAGGGTCTCCCTGGGTCCCATTCTAAATGTTCTCAAGTCAAAATCGGAGTGGGGCTGGACGCAGCCCTCCCACAGGGCTTTTCCCCCTTTGAGCAATTCTGTACTCTAATTCCCTTTGTTTTAAATGATTATGTGTCCTGGGCATAAATTATTCATTAGATTTGAATTTAATTGCTTTAGTGCGAAAGGTAACCTCACTGTCCTTGTAAATTATCAGCTTTTCCTCAAGTCCTTTTACTCGTTCACTGGGACTCATCTCTGATTTCAAAGCTCAGTTCCGGCCCCCCCCAGGTGCCTTCTCGGGTCTCTCCAGCTCCTGCGGGTCTTTGTCCTTAATCCACTGCAGCTCCTACTGTTTCTACCCAGCAGAAAAGCATCGGAACCCCAATCAGACCAAATTCCCGAAGCAAGTCACCAAATGGCCTTTTTGTGTACTTTGCTAGAGTCATTTCACCATAGAGCTCCACGGCTAGATGTCAGTTCTTCATCGGAGTCCTAGTTTACAGCCCCAGTAGTTTTCAATGTCCAAGGAGTGGAGTTTTCCTTAAATACAGTTCCCAACTTTTGCAGGGATAGACCCTGAACCCATTTCTGTCTCTCATAGTGAAATGGCTGTAAAAGGCAAGTTCAGGGGCTTGACCATTTTTGGTGTGTTGGTCATTTGTCCTACAGCTTTTGGAAAATTGACTTTCTGGCAAAATAACCTAGAGCCCCCAAGTTTAATTTTTGTTTGTTGAAGATGTGCACGTATCAGGAAATGTAAAGATGAATAAAACATGGTCTGTGTCTTTTGAGCAGCATCGACCCCACTCTCCAGCACGTTGTGGCAGAAACACTTGCTGACAAAATGAATTAAACGAGAGCCCGGCGTTTGGGAGGGGCGGGCAGACGCCACACTCATGCATTGCAGCAGCGCAGGGCGCACCGGCCTCAGAGGCTGCCGCCAGGGCGAATGGCGGGGTCGGGGCCGGAGAGCCGACCAGAAGGGACAAGCTCAGGCTTGTGCTGGGGGATGCACAGCTGCACAGCAGGAAGAGCCACGGGGACCGTGCGGATGTGGCCGCGATGACCGCAAACTTAGTGGTTAAAGACACGCTCCTTAGTTGTCTCACGCTGCACGGAGGGCAGGAGTCTCAGCCGGGCCGTCGGGGCTCCAGGGCCCACAAGGCTGGACTCAGGGCGCTGCTCCTTTCTAGAGCTTGGGGTTCTCGTCCAGGCTTGTAGGTGTAGCTGGTTCAGCTTCTTCTGGAGCTGCCGCAGCTCCCTGCGTGGGGCCTTTTCCGCTCACAGCCGCAGCAGCTGCTCGCCGCAGGTCAGCGGGAAAGTCTCCCCGGGCCACGCTGGGAAGACGGAGTCGGACACTATACCCTCGAACCAAGTCGTGGGGGCGCGTCTGTCACCTTGGTCATATAAGGTAACCCGGTCGCAGGAGCAGCAGCCTGGCCCTGGCCATTGTTGATTATATTGTTAGAAGCACGTCACAGGTTCTGTCCACTCTCGGGGGAAGCCAGGACAACCTGAGACTGCTGCTCCTGCGACCTGCTGCTGCTGCAAGGCTGGAAAATACTTGGGTGCTCTGTGCGAGCTCTAAATAAATAAAGGTAAAGACACATCAAGTCCAAACCTTATCCTGGCATTCTTTTTAGAAAGAGGCTTTCTGAAGAAAATTTAGAACTTAAACAAGTGTGCAGGGAGGATATGTTAACGTGTCTTACGTTACTAAGCATCTGTGAAAGTACAGAACTATTTCTTTTAGAGGACAAAATCACGTATCAGTTTAACTTTCTGCTCAGGCAATTTAAAGCTGCCGACTTCTTAAGTTGTGCCCCCAAAAGATGCACACACTTCACACACCCTTTCATGACTTTGAATTATACAACATCAGTCTATTCGGGGAAGCTTTTCCCAGCTGATCTCTTGGAATGTTAGAGAATCATAAAGATCTGACTTGCATGCTGACTTTTTTCTTTTATTTCTCTCTTAAAATAAAACAATAGCTGCAAGGTGAGTGTGCTGGAGATACCTTTGCTCTGGGCTGCCAGCAGCCAGCTTGAAAGGAACTGCTGGGTTCCTACAAGTCCTCCTGAGAAATGCAAGACAGGAATAAACCAGAGCCTTGGAGTGGGTGTGTCATGTGTGTAATCTGATGTTGAGTTTGCTTTTTCCCTTCACGAGAGACTTGCAGTGACTCTTAAATGGTGATGGGATGGATCTTCTTTTTCTCCAAATTTTAATTATGAAAACTATTAAATATGTATATATGAAAACAAAGAGAATGGAGAGAAATAGAATATACAAATACATTATAATTACATGTACAGTACCTGTCTTCCATGATTATTTACACATTGTCCACCTCGTTTCTGTCTCCCCACGTCTCCTTCTCTTCCGTGCCCGCTTTCTGTATTATCTTAGAGCAAATACCAGACCCGCTGGATTTCATCTGTAATGCATCCCAGTGTATGTTTCTGAAAGAAAAGTACTCCTTTTCAAAATAGCCACAATGCTATTGACATTCCTAAAAATAAACAGTAAATCCCTATTATCAACAAATATCCAGTTTTAAAATTTAATTGTCTCTTTTTTTCAGAGATTGTGGTTGTTAGAATCAGGACCATAATGCCTTCACAGCTCTTGCTTTATCTGTAAATCTCTTTACTGTTTTTCAATCTGTGAATATTGTTCTCCCTACTGCCTTTTAATTTCCTTGTAAGTTTGTTTTTGCTTTTGTTGCAGAAACCAAATCATTTGTCCTGTCTGGGTTTAGCCTGTTGCAGTCCCATGGTGTTTAATTTCACATTCTTCATTGCTCTTCTATTTACGTATAAGGTCAAACCAAATGAAACTGCAATTTTTTAGGTCAAAATGGTCAAATATTGGCACTTTTTGTGGTTGAAGCTGATAATTTGTTGTTGAGGTGTGATCAGGTTTAGCTTCAATTTTTAGCAAGCACATGGGTCGTGGTGAGAACTTCCTACTTCATCACCCCTGGGGACTCAAAGCTGCCTGTCTCCTTGTCTGTGGGGTTGGGAGCAGTCATAGGTCCATGGACATTGGTGGGAACCAGTCATTACGGGGCCCCGTCAGCTTCTCTCCTGATGGCCTCAGAGCCACTGGTGACCATTGCTTTAATCACTGTTTCACCAAAGGCTGCAAAGTGGCATTGTTATTTATTAATTAACTATAGTTCTTTTGAAAGAATAGCTTTGGATAGCACGGCAAGATGGCAGCTTAGTGAGGTGTAAACTTAGTTTGTCCTTCAGAGCAGCTAGTAAATAGCCAAGAACAGGACAGAATAACTGCTGGGGCCATACCAGTGGCCAGACACACAGCGTACCCCAGTCTGGTCCCCTAAGGGGAAAGGAAACAGACTTTACTAGCAGCAAGGGCGTAACTCAACCAAGCTCCAGATGTGGAATTAATTAAAATTCTGACTAGTAGAAATAAACCCCCAGCTCAGATAAACCTGCAATAAGCACTAAAGGTACAAGGAGTTTTTGCCCCAACAGAGGGGACAGGGCTGATGGGGGAGAAAAGCAAAGGCTTTTTGAGTCAGACAGCACAAAATACTGGAAAAGGGCTGGACACAAAGAAAAGTGGGCACATAAAGCCCGGAGATACATAGAGCCATGAACCAACTTAAACGCTTGATTGACAGACCTGAGGAGCAGGGGTCCAGCTCAGATAAGACTTTTTTTCCTACTCCTTAAGGCTCATTACATAGAACTGGAAGCCTTCTCAGGCTCCAGCACTGCCCCAGGCAAGTGGGGAATTAAGCTTGTCTGAGTGACAAAGTAACTTAGTCAGGAGAAAGAAGTTAATTCCCTAAAGGCTATACCTTCCCCAGGAGAAAGGTGGGGCCCAGCTCAGGTGGAATCCCTCCTTCAGGAATTCAGGCCCTGGGCACTGGAAAACTGAAGCAGGTAAAGCCATCCTAATATCTCCCCTCCATCTCCACCATGCCCCATCAAGGAGAGTTGGCTGAAATTATAAGCACTGCACCACTTTAAGTTGATGGGATGCTGTGGGCTGACAAGTACCACAAGCTGGGCAGGATAAGGAAAATATAGAATCTAGAGGCTTCCTAGGAAAGTCTGACAATCTGCTGGGTCTCACACTCATGGAAAACTGATGCTGGAGACTCTTTTCTCCTGAGACATTGGCCTGTCTGGTCTGGGAAAATCTGACTGGGGTCTATAATACCTGAGGAGACCCTCCTCAAAAAAAAAAAAAAAGAAGTTCCATATAGGCAAGGCAAGAAACAGAAAAACAAGAACTGAAAAATTCTGGTCTGTTAAACAAAACCTCTGCTAGGGGTCTAGAATAAGTTGAACTGAATGTCAAAGAACAGATTGAGAAAAAGCTATCCAACAAGAAAATCCTAGGTAAAAGAGTGAAAACAACCTCCAGAATAAACTAATTAAGGAAATCAAATGCCTAGATGCCAGCAAAAAGTATCAAGTCAGACTAGGAAAATCAAAGCTATGGCCCAGTCAAAGGAATAAACCAACAATTCAAATGAGGTACAGGGGTTGAAACAATCAACTCAGGATGTTCAAACCGATGTGCAAACTCTCATCAAAAATCAAATCAATGAGATGAAGGAGGATATAAAGAAAATATTGGGCAAACAAAAAGAAGAACTCAAGTTTGAGAAAACAAATCACAGAACTTATGAGGATGAAAGGCACAATAGAAGAGATTAAAAAAAAACAACCAATGGAAACCTACAACAATAGATTTGAAGAGGCAGAAGGAAGGATTAGTGAACTAGAGGACTGGGCATTTGAAATCCAACACACAAAAGAAAATATAAGGAAAGAATAGAAAAATATGAGTAGGGTCTCAGGAAATTGAATGACAATATGAAGTGCATGAATATATGTGTTGTGAGTGTCCCAGAAGGAGAAAAGAAAGGAAAAGGAGGAGAAAGACTAATGGAGAAATCACTGAAAATTTCCCATCTCTTATGAAAGATGTAAAATTACAGATCCAAGAAGTGCAGCGTACCTCAAATAGAATAGATCCAAACAGACCTACTCCAAGACACTTACTAACCAGATTGTCAAATGTCAAAGAGAAAGGGAGAATCTTGAAAGCAGCAAGGTGAAAGCAGTCCGTCTTATACAAGGGAAGCCCAATAAGACTATGTGTGGATTTCTCATCAGAAACCGTGGAGGTGAGAAGACAGCGGTATGATTTATATAAAGTCTAAAAGAGAAAAACTGCCAATCAGGAATTCTATATCCAGAAAAATTGTCCTTCAAAAATGAGGGGGGAATTAAAATATTTTCAGACAAACAGTCACTGAGAGAATTTGTGACTAAGAGACCAGCTCTGCGAGAACTATTAAAGGGAGCACTGTAGGCAAATAGGAAAAGGCAGGAGACAGAGATCTGGAGAAGAATGTAGAAATGAAGACTACCAGTAAAGGTAAAAAGACAAAAAAAAATTAGATATGACATACAAAATCCAAAAGACAAAACGGTAGAAGAAAGTACTGCTTTTACAATATTAATTCAATGTTAATAAATTAAACTCCCAAATAAAAAACAAAGACTGGCAGAATGGATTAAAAACCAGATGCTGTCTACAGGAGACTAATTTTAGACCTAAGGACAAAAATAGGTTGAAAGTGAAAGGTTGGGAAAAGATTTTCATGCAAACAACAATCAGAAAAGAGGAGGAGGAGTTATACTAATATCCAACAAATTAGCCTTCAAATGTACAACAGAAGAGACAGAAAAGGACATTATATGTTAATAAAAGAAACAATTCAACAAGAGGACATAATAACCATAAATATTTACACACTGAGCCAGAGTGCTCCAAAGTACATGAGGTGAAAACTCACAACGCTGATACCTCACCTCTACCATAATAGTTGGAAACTTCAATTCCCTGATCTTATCAATGGACAGAACATCTAGATAGAGGATCAATAAAGAAATAGAGAGTTTGAATTATATGATAAACAAACTAGACTTACAGACATTTACAGAACATTACAGCCACGACAGCAGGATACACATTTTTCTCAAGTGCTCATGGATCATTCTCAAGATTAGACCATTTGCTGGATCTAAAGCAAGTCTCAGTAAATTTAAAAGGATTGAAACAATAAAAACACTTTCTCAGAACATAACGGAATGAAGTTGGAAATCAATAACAGACAGAGGGCCAGAAAATTCACAAATATATGGAGGCTAAACAACACACTCTTAAACAACCAGTGGATCAAGGAAGAAATTACAAGAGAAATCAGTAAATATCTCAAGGCAAATGAAAATGAAAACACAACATATTGAAACATATGGGATTAAGCAAAAGCATTGTTAAGAGGGAAATTTATTGCCTTAAATGCCTATATTAAAAAGAAACAAGAAGAGGTGCACGGGTAGTTCAGAGGTTAGAATGCCCATCTTTCATGCAGGAGACCCAGGTTCAATTCCTGGACCATGCTCTGCCCACCACCCCCCCAAAAAGAAAAAACAAGAGCAAACTCAAGGAATTAACTGTTCACCTGGGAGAATTAGAGAAAGAACAGCAAACTAACCCCAAAGCAAACAAAAGGAAAGAAATAATTAAGATTAGAGCAGAAATAAATGAGATTGAGAACATAAAAACAATTGAGAAAATCAAGAAAACCAGAAGTTGCTTCTTTGAGAAAATCAATAAAATTGATGAACCTTTAGCTAGGTTGACAAAGAGGGAGGATGCAAATAAATAAAATCAGAAATGGAAGAGGAGACATAACCACTATGTTGCAGAAATAAAGGAGGTAATGAGAGGATACTATGAGCAACTATATGCTAATAAACTAAACAATGTAGATGAAATGGACAAGGTCCTAGAAAGACATGAACAACCAACATTGACTCGAGAAGAAATAGATGACCAACAAACCAATCACAAGTAAAGAGATTAAATCAGTCATCAAGAAGTCCCCAAAAAGAAAAGTCCAGGACTAGATGCTTTGATTTTTTTATTTGGTGTATTATATAAATGGATTTTCTTGAGTTGAACCAGCTTGCATACATGGAACAAATCCCACTTGAGCATGGTGTACAATTCTTCTATTGTGCTGCTAAATTTGATTTGCAAGTATTTTGTCGAGGATATTTGCATCTATATTCATTAGAGAGATTGGTCTGTAACTTTCTTTTCTTGTAGTATCTTTGTCTGGCTTTGGTATTGGGGTGATGTTGGCATCATAGAATCAGTTAGGTAGCTTTCCCTCCTCTTAAATTTTTTTGAAAGGTTTGATCGGGACTGGTACTAATTCTTTCCTCAATGACTGATAGAATGCACATGTGAAGCCCTTCTTCCTCAACCAAATACCCATTCATCTTCACTCAGTGTTCCCACATTATTGTGCTACAATTAGGTAGTATTGTTCTATCCACTTCTGAATCTTTACAATCAATCCTGTTGTACAATCTGCATTTCTTCAGCACCAATTTCCCTGTTTCTATCTCCTGATAACCTGCCTTCTTAACTTCAATTCTCCAAGTTCACTCATTAATGTTAGTTCATATTAGTGAGACCATACAGTATTTGTCCTTTTGTTTCTGGCTAATTTCACTCAGCATGATGTCCCAAGGTTCATCCATGCTGTTATGTGCTTCATGACTTTATTCTGCATTATAGCTGTGTAATATTCCATCGTATGCATGTACCACAGCTTGTTTGGCCACTTGTCCGTTGATGGACATTGGGGCTGTTTCCATCTCTTGGCAATCATAAATAATTCTGTTATGAACATCAGTGTGCAAATTTCCATTTGTGTCCTTGCCTTCATATCCTCTGAATAGATACTTAGCAATGAGATTGCTGGATCAGATGGTAATTCTGTACTTAGCTTCCTTAGCAACTGACAAACTGCCTTTCAGAGCAGTTGTAGCATTTTACATTCCCACCAACAGTGGATAAGTGTGCCTCTTTCTCCACATCCTCTCCAACACTTGTTGTTTTCTGTTTTGTTTTGTTTTTATAATGGCCTTTCTAGAGGGTATCAGATGATACTTCATTGTGGTTTTGATTTGCATTTCCCTAATAGCCAGGGAAGTTGAGCATCTTTTCATGTGCCTTTTAGCCATTTGTATTTCCTCTTCTGAGAAGAAGTCTGTTCATGTCTTTTGTCCATTTATTAATTGGGTTGTTTGTCTTTTTGTTGTTGAGTTGAAGAATCTTTTTACATATTCTGGATGTAAACCCTTATCTGATAAATGGTTTCCGAATATTGTCTCCCATTATGTAGGCTGCCTTTTTACTTTCTTGACAAAGTTATTTGATGTACAAAAGTGTTTGATTTTGAGGAGCTCCCCTTTACCTATTTTGTTCTTCAGTGCTTGTGCTTTGGGCATAATGTCTATGAAATCACATCCTATTACAAATTTTATAAGATATTCCCCTACATTTTCTTCTAAGTTTTATGGTCTTAGCTCTAATGTTCAGGTCTTTGATCCATTTTGGGTTAATTTTTGTATAAGGTGTGAGATATGGATCCTCTTTCATTCTTTTGCATGTGGATATCCAGTTCTCCAGGCACCATTTATTGAAGAGACTGTTCTGTCCCAGGTGAGTTGGCTTGACTGCCTTATCAAAGATCAATTGTCCATAGATGAGAGTGTCTATATCTGAACACTCTATTCTATTTCATTGGTCAGTATATCTATCTTTATGCCAGTACCGTGCTGTTTTGACCACTGTAGCTTTGTAACACACCTTAAAGTCAGGTAATGTGAGACCTCCAACTTCATTTTTCTTTCTCAGGATATTTTTAGCTATTCAGGGCACCTTTCCCTTCCAAATAAATTTGGTTATTGGTTTTTCTAGTTCTGCAAAGTAAGTTTTGGGGATTTTAATTGGTATTGCATTGAATCTATAAATCAGTTTGGGTAGAATTATCATCTTAACTATCCATGAACATGATATGCCCTTCCATTTATTTGATTCTTTGTGGAAGAAAGGAAAATGTCTTCATATAGATTATGGTGGTGGAGGAATGACTATACACTTAGTTTTGATGGTATGATGTGTGAACAAATCTGTTTAAAAATGAGCAGAGAGGAACAAGTGTCAGAGAAAATGTGGAGAAAGAATGTACCTATTCACTGTTGGTAGGGAAGCTGAGAGGTACAGCCCCTTGGAGGGCAGTGTGGTGGGTCCACAGGAGGCCAGGGGTGGGGTTGCCATCGGATCCTGCAACCCCATTGTTCAGTATATACCTGGAGGAGCTGAGTGTGGGGCATGAGTGGACATTTGCACACTGGTGTTTGTGGTAGCAGTGTTCCTGATCCACAGTGAATGGAGGTGGCCTAAAGGTACAAGAATGAGGAATGGACGTGGGAACTGTGGTGCATACATACATGGACTATGAGTGACCACAAGAAGGAATGAAGTTGTGAGGCATGCAAGTAGGTGAATGAACCTTAAGGACTGTATGTTGAATGAAATGTCAGGAACAAAAAGACATATATTATCATGCCTCAATCATACGGACTAACCATAATATAAAAATTGGGTGAACTAAAGTTGAGAGCATGGGTTATCAGGTTGGGGCCTATTGTAAAAGGTCCTATATTGTAAACTCTTACAGCAATCACATCTATTCAGGAGTTGTAACTGTTATTTCTAAATTCTGAGATTCTGAATAGTTTGTTTATAACCTGTTCATTCCCACAATCTCTGGGTATTTATGTGACAACTGAGATTCTGAGTTAGAGCTCTGAAGCTATGAAAGTCAGCAGTACCCCATACAGGAACTGTTAAAAATGTTGAAAAAGTGATCGGACTTTGAGTAGAGATATGAATGAAGCTGATCCGGATAGGACTAAGGTAAATCAGAGTACAGGATAAAGGGTGATATCGTCCACATTTTAAAACTTCAACTTCTGTGTGAAGCAAAATGGTGAGAGATGTTTATTTGGTGCAAAATTTATATTTTGGGTAGTGCATTTTCTAATTTAATGTGTATGGTCAGTTTAGTTGAATACCATATGTGCATGGAATCTTGAATAGGGCGTGAGATTTTGTTGGTTTGTCCAGGTTAGTGTGAAGCCCCAATAAATACCAGAGTGATATGGGCAGTGAATAAAGAAATATTTGCAAGTTCCCCTTGGCAGACTGAGGAGAAAGGAGGATATATTCAACTTCCCCATTTGGAGAATTTCTGATATTCTCCCAAGCAGTGCGGACGACCAAATCAATAGGCCGAGCCCTCGATCTTGAGGTTCACCCCTATGAAACTTATTCCTGCAAAGGATAGCCTAAAGCTACTTAAAATTAGGCCTAAGCAAGAGATGGAATCAGCCCAAATTTCTGTCAGTGGATGAGTGGCAAAACAAGCTGTAGTATATACATACGATGGAATGTTATGCAGCTGTAAGACAGAATAAAGTCATGAAATGTGTAACAACGTGGATGAAACTTGAAGATATTATGCTGAGTGAAATTAGCCAGAAACAGAAGCATAAATACTGTATGGTCTCACTAATATGAGCTAAAATTAATAAGTGAACTTGGAGAATTGATGTTAAGAACCCAGGTTATCAGGAGATAGAAATAGGGTAGAGATGAGGCAATTGGTGCTGAAGGAATACGTATTGTGCAATAGGACTGATTGTAAAAATTCAGAAATGGATAGCACAATTCTACTTGATTGTAGCAGAATATAAGTACACTGAATGAAAAAAAATTAGACCTAGGAGTCACCCCAAGAGAACCTCTTTGTTACTCAGATGCGGCCTCTCTCTTTATGTTGACTCGGCAGGTGAACTCACTGCCCTCCCCCCGATGTGGGACATGACTCCCAGGGATGTAAATCTCCCTGGAAATGTGGGAGAGAAATCCTAGTATGAGCCAGGACATGGCATCAAGGAATTGAGAAAATCTTCTTGACCAAAAGGGGGAAGTGAGAAATGATACAAAATTAAATTCAGTGGCTGAGAGATTTCAAACAGAGTTGAGAGGTTATCCTAGAGGTTATTCTTATGCATTATATAGATATCCCTTTTTAGTTTATGGTGTATTGGAGTGGCTGTAGGGAAGTGCCTGAAACTGTAGAGCTGTGTTCCAGTAGCTTTGATTCTTGAAGATGATTGTATAAATATGTGGCATTTACAATGTGACTGTGTGATTGTGAAAACCTGTGTCTGATGCTCCTTTTATCCAGTGTATGGACAGATGAGTAAGAAAAATATACAGATTAAAAATAAATAAATAATAGGGGTACAAAGGGGAAAATAAATTGGGTAGATGGAAACACTAGTGGTCAATGAGAGAGAGGGCTAAGGGGTATGGGATGTATGAATTTTTTCTTTTTTTAATTTCTTTTTCTGGAGTGATGCAAATGTTTTAAAAATGATCATGGTGAGGAATACACAGTTATGTGATGATATTGTGAGCCACTGATTGTGCACCATGTATGGACTGATTATGTGTGAAGATTTATGAATAAAAATATTAAAAGAAGAATAGCTTTCCATCATCAACTGTTTGGTCACTCTGAGGTATATGTAAGCTTGGTTTGTTCAATTTTCTACAAGCTCTCAGAATTTGTGTTGGTTTTCCTAGCATCCTCCAATGATGACTAATGAGCTGGGTTTTTATTTTTATTTTTAGAATATTCTAAAAACATATTTGATGGCTTTAAGTCTCTTGAAGACATCACTGATTTTAATGTTCAAGTTTTATTTTTGGCTAGCCTTTTCAAGTTGGCTTCTGAGTCATTTTGATAAAACTCTAGCAGGTTTTGATAACTTCCTTGATTTTCTGAAATTAAAAACATTGTACATTTATTGCCTCAGACCTGGAACCCTTAATTTCCCTTAGGTAATGTGGTTTTCTCTGGTGGGAAATGTCCTAGAGAGACAGTCCTGGGCCTTGGGCTGCCCCACCGCTGGTTTGGTCATTATTTCTAGTTTTATTAGCTGACAGAAGTAGGAATGTATATTTTTAAAAGAAAATACATAATAAATGCATACTGATACCTCTTCAGTGAAATTCACCATTGCAGGGTTTTTAGGCTCTGATTCTATAGGTGTATCGCGCTTCTCCCGCAGGGAGGATTTTATTCTCGGCACCACCCGCGGAGCTGCCCACGGGCGACAGTGCTGACTCACGGGCCCCGGCGCCCGCCAAAGCCCCCAGAGCAGAAACATTTCCCAGTGTTTCCCGTCGCTGTGATAATCGACTTGCAGGGACGTTCAGGCAAATGACGGTGCTTTCAAGTCACGTGAAATCATTTTCCTCCAAGTGGTAAAACCAACTCAGTACACAGTTAAATTTGTTGGCTACTTTTTGTTTCCAACGCTTAAAAATTATTTTTATCTTTTTGATTAATTTTGTTTTTAGTTTCGCAAGCCAGTTACATGATTTCCAAATCAAGAGAATAAAGCAAGGTATATTCAGAGATGTGTTGCATATGTGCTTATCACTTAAACTCTACTCTCTCCCTATGTAGGTAACTATGTTTATTAGGATTTTGATTATGCTTCCATTTATTTTGATATAAGATGTGTGTAGATACATAATATTTATATATATTATTGTCTCTAATACTGTTGTGGCATGAACTACACCCACAAAAATTCTTCCATGCCTACTCTTTACATTGGTATTAAAAATACCAGACTTACTGGATTTCATCTGTGATATACTCCAGGATATATTTTCCTGGAGCTCATGCCACAACAGCATTAGAGACACTCCTTGTTCCTTCATACACTGGTTCCATATCAGTGTGTAGAGGTATCATAGTTTATTTTTTTTAACTTTTTTATTGTATAATATAGCATATATACAAAGCAAAGCAAGAAAAAAAAAGCAATAGTTTTCAAAGCACTCTTCAACAAATAGTTATAAGACAAATCCCAGAGTTTGTCATGGCTACCATAAGGTCCTCTCAGATTTCTCCTTCTAGCTGCTCCAGAACATTGGATGCTAGAAGAAATACATATTTTTTTATCATCACTTTTTTTCTTTTTTGTGAAAAGTAACATATATACAGAAAAAGCAATGCATTTCAAAGCACAGCACAAAAATTAGTTGTAGAACAGATTTCAGAGTTTGGATGGGTTACAATTCCACAATTTTTGGGTTTTGACTCCAGCTGTCCTACAGTACTGGAGACTAAAGGAAATATCGATATAATGATTCAGCAGTCATACTCTTTAATTAAACCCAACCTTCTCTGTATAACTCCACCACCACCTTTGATTTTTCTCCCACTCTTTAGGGGTTTATGCCCGTTCTACCCTTTTCATGTTGGAGGGGCTGTCAATAATAAGAGGTCAGAAGATGGAACTAGCTAGAAAGGCTGACCTCTCTAGGTTTCAGGACTTATCTGGACCAGGGACCCACATGGAGGTTGTAGGTTTCTGCAGACTTACTTTAGTGCATGGAACCTTTGCAGAATCTTATATATTGCCCTAGGTATTCTTTAGGATTGCCTGGAATGGTTCTAATTGGGGTTTGGCAGGTTATGAGAGGTAGTAAGGTCTAACTGAAGCTTGCATACGAATGACTTCCAGAGTAGTCCATCAACTCTATTTGAACTCTCTCTGCCACTGATACTTTATTAGTTACACTTCTCTTCCCCCTTTTGGTCAGGACTCATCCCTGGAGTCATCTCCCACACCACCAGGGAGACTTTCATCCCTGGATATCACGTCCCACGAAAGGGTGAGGGCAATGATTTCAGTTGCAGAGTAGGGCTTAGAGAGAGGCCACATCTGAGAACAACAGGGGTCCTCCAGAAGTAACTCTTAGGCATCCTATAGGTGGTCTAAGCTTCTCCGCTACCTAAATGAGCTTCACAAGAGTAAGCCTCAAGATCAAGGGCTTGGCCTATTGATTTGGGTGTCCCTAATGTTTGACAGTATCAGGGGGTTCCCCGGTGGTAAAGTTTAATAGTTCCATATTTTTTCTCACCCTTCAAGGGACTTTGTCAATACTGATTTTTTTTTTTTTTTTTTTTTTTAAATGGGGAGGCACCAGAAGATAAACCCTGGTCTCTGGCGTGGCAGGTGAGAGCTCTGCCACTGAGCTGCCATTGTCCACCCTTTTTGCCAATACTTTTTGATTATCTGCTTAGTATATTCTAGTATATATCCATATATTACATTAGGCTATACTGCATTAAAGGACCTTATTTTTATTCTGGGCTCTCTGTGTTTCTATTTGTTTAGATGAACTGTATAGATAGGTTGAGTTAGGTTACATGCTACTGAAAATTTAGGTTCTGGGCAAAACAAACCTTTCTTCCTTTAATCTCAAAGAGTAGATGAAGTTCTAAAATATAGACAATGTCTTCCTTACCCCTGTGTTCTAAATTACCTTAATCTTGACCTGATCAGCTTTATTCTAATCTCTGAACACCAGGTTATACATACATAAAATAGCCTCTAAAAATCCAGAAATTACAATCACCACTCCGGACTAAATGTGATGGCTACAAGAGCTTACAGTCTAGGCCCCTGTTTTCTTACAAGCATTTTCTAAAGGAGACCATACAATAATTGTTCTTTTCTTTCTGGCTTATTTTGCCTCACCAGATGTCCCACAGGTTCATTCACAGTGTGGCAGGCATCACGGCTTTTGGCCTTCAAGTAGCAGCAGAATATTCAGTCATACGAATTCACCATCATTCACTAATCTACTTCTCAGTCAGTGCAACACTGATGATAATGAACGCCTACTTTCATTAGGCATCGTGTATAATGCCCAAAGTCCACAGTCCAGTAACACTCTCAATTTTAGATAGTCATTGTTCCCAAAAGAAAGAAAACCAATAAACACCCCTTCACCAAACAGGAAATCTAAATGTCCCCTTAACTCCTGTCCCTTCCCCCATTATCTACCTCTGCTGTTGCTGTGATAGTTCTGATGTTTTCCTGTTAAACACAGCCCATAGCCTTCTTATAGATTCCTCATGATTTTCCAAGTATAGTATCATGTAATCTACAAATAATGAAAGTTTTACTTCTGTGCCTTTTATTTCTTTTCCTGCCTGATTGCTGTAGCTAGCACTTCCAGTTTAATGTGAATAATTGTGTCAACAGAGGGCATCCTTGTCTCATTCCCGATCTTAGGGATAAAGCTTTCAGTCTCTCTCCATTGAGTGTGATGCGTGTTATTGGTTTTTCAAATATGCCCTTTATCATTGAGGAAGTTACCTTTGATTCCTACCTTTTAAAGTGTTTTTATTAGAAAAGGATGTTGAATTTTGTTGAAAGCTTTTTCAATATCAATGGAGATGATGATGTAATTTTCCCTTTCTATTTGTTAATGTACTATTATTACATTAATTGATTTTCTTGCATTGAACCATCTTTGCATTCCTGGTATAAACCCCACTTGGTTGTGGTGTATAATTCTTTTAATGTGTTGTTGGATTCGATTTGCTAGTATTTTGTTGAGAATTTTTGCATCTATATTTATTAGAAGAATTGGCCTGTAGTTTTCCTTTCTTGTAGCATCTTTACCTGGTTTGGGTATTAAAGTGATGTTAGCTTCATAAAATGAGTTAGCTAGTGTTTCTTTTTTCCTCTATTTTTTGGAAAGGTTTGAGCACAATCGGTGTTACTTCTTTTTGGAATGTTTGATAAAATTCCCCTGTGAAGCCATCTGGCGCTGGGATTTTCTTTATAGGAAGATTTTTGATGACTGATTGAATCTCTTCACATGTGATTGGTTTGTTGAGATCTTCTGTTTGTTCCTGAGTCAGTGTCACTGGTTTGTGTGTTTCCAGTAATCTGCCCATTTCATCTCAGTCATCTAGTCTGTTGGCATATAGTTAGTTGTTCATGGTATCATCTGATGATTTCTTTTATTTCTTCAGGGTCTATGGTAATGACCCCTCTCTCATTTCTGATTTTGTTTAGTTGCATCCTCTCTCTTTTTTTTCTTTGTCAACCTTGCTAGTCGCCCATTGTTTTATTGATTTTCTGAAAGAATCAACTTTTGGTTTTATTGATTCTTTCTGTTGTTCTTTTGTTCTCCCATTCATTTAACTCTGCTTTAACATTTTTTTATATCTCTTCTTCTGTTTGCTTTGTTGTTAATTTGCTGTTCTTTCTCAGGTTCCTCCAGGTGAGCAGCTAAGTCCTCGATTTTTGCTCTTTCTTGTTTTTTAATATAGACATTTAGGGCAATAAATTTCTCTCTTAGCACAACCTAACCTTTGAATAATTTCAGTGTTTTTAAATTTATAAAGACCTGCTTTGCTTTGTTCCCCAGCATATGATCTATCTGGGAGAATATCCCACCGGGTACTAGAGAAGAATGTATATCCTGGTGTTTTGGGGTGCAATGACCTATATATATCTGTTAGGTCTAATTCATTTATCAAGTTGTTTAACTTCTCTATTTCCTTGTTGACACTCTGTCTGGTTGTTCTACCTATAAAGGAGAGTGGTGTATTGAAGTCTCCTACTATTGTTGCTGAAATGTCTATTGCTCCCTTCTGTTTTGCCAATGTCTGTCTCATGTTCTTTGGAGCTCCTTGATTGGGAGCATAAACATTTATAATTGTCATTTTTTCTTGGTGAATTGTCCAAGTATATTAATATATATTAATAATATATATTTTATTAATATATAGTGTCCTTTGTCTCTTATGATGTCTTTACTTTTATAGTCTGTTTTGTCTGATATTAATATAACTATTCGTGCATTTTTTTGTTTACAATTTGCATGGAACATCTTTTTCCATCCTTTCACTTTCAATCTGTTTGTATCCTTATGTCTAAGATAAGTTTCATAAGCAGCATGTATCTGGATTATATTTCTTAATCCATTCCTCCAATCTGTATCTTTTAATTTTAAGTTTAGTCCATGAACATTCAAAGCTATTACATGAAAAATAATTTCTTGAATCCACCATCTTATCCTTTGGATTTTGTTTGTCAGATCTGTATATATTTTTTCCTTCTACCTCTTTTTATCCTTTAAGTTACCCTTGCTGGTACTCTTCAATTCTGTGCCCTCCTCCAGACCTCCCTCTCCTGTCATTTTTTTTAAATTTCAGCTGGCAGAACTCCCTTTAGTATTTCTTGTAGGGCCAGTCTCTTGTTTACAGATTCTTTCAGGATTTGTTCATCTGTGATAATTTTAATCTCTCCTTCGGTTTTGGAAGACAATTTGGCTGGGTACAGAATTCTTGGCTGTAAGTCTTTCTCTTTAAGGATCCTAGATACATCACAGCACTCCCTTCTTGCCTCCATGATCCCAGTTTAGTCTGAACTCAGTCTTATTTGGTTTCCCTTGTATGTAGTAGATTGTTTTTCTCTTGCTGCTTTCAGGATTTTCTGCTTCTCTTCAACATTTGACAGACTGATTAGTATGTATCTTGGGGAAGGCCTATTTGGAGTTTGTTGGGCTTCTTTGTATATTCTTGTCCTTTATAAGGGTTGGAAAGCTTTCCCCATTATATCATCAACTAATCTTCTTAGCTCTTTTCTCTCTCTTCTCCTTCTGGGACACCAGTGATTCTTATATTTGTCCTCTTTGTTTTGTCCATCATTTCCCTGACAACCTAGTCAAATTTTTCCATCTGTTTTGCCATTTGACATTTTGAGCATTCAAAATCAATTGTCCTGTCCTCTAGTTCACTTATTTTTCCTTCTACCTCTTTAAATCTGCTGTTATGTGCCTCTAGTATATTTTTTATTTGGTCTGCAGCATCTTTAATCTCTGTGATATTTGCTATTTTTCTATTTATTCTTTCAAATTCCTCTTTCTACTGTTCTAGTGTCTTCTTGATCTCCTCTTTGACATTAGCCAATACATTTATTTTATTTAGTAGAGTTGTATGAACATTTTTGATTAGTTGTTCCAAAGTCTGTGTCTCCCCTGATGTTTCAGTTTGGTCATTAGGCTGGGCTATATCTGTCTGCCCCTTGATATGCTTCTGTTTTCTCAGTGGCCTGTAAATATCTTGATTGGTTTTACTTTGGGAGTTGATTTCCTTCAGTAGTCTAAAGCTTTGTGTTTGCAGGGTGGAGATGGAGAGGATGCGAGGCACAGGTCAGGACACAGTGGTACAGTGATGCATTGCAGCACAGGTGTAGGCACAGGTGAGGGAAACTATGCTGGTGCCTGTGAGTGTGAGGTGCATGTCGTGGGGTTGTAAGGGGGCAGTGCAGAGGCCATGGGTATGAGGTGCAGCTCAGGCAGACCGTGGAGCGCAGGAGCAGGCTGCAGCATGGGGCACACAGAGGTAGCGCATTCCTAGTCCCGGTGTCCCTGCCCGTGCTCTCCCGAGAGCTCTGGGCCTCCATGCGGGAGGGGCTGCACCAGCTGGACGGTCTCTGGTTCTCTGTGTCTCAGTTCTTCTTTTGTTACCAGGGCCTCCAGCTCTGGGTGATGTCTCCCCTGGTCCAGCTCGTCTACACTGGTGGACGCTGGGTGTCCGGTCGCTGATGTGGCCCCAGCAGTTGTTCTGTACTGTTTCTAGCCATTTTCTAGCTGCTCTGGAGAATGAATTGGAAGATGAACTAAATTCTGCACCTCACTGAGCTGCCATCTTGTACCATAGTTTATTAAATCAATTTCCTATTAAGTGGACATTTGAGTTGCTTCCAGTAGTTTGCTATTAAAAATAATGCCACTATGAATAGCCTTGTGTTTATGTAGTGTCATTTTTTGTTCAGTGTATAATTGTATTACTGTCCTCAACATGAACTTGCTGATTACAGTGGTAAAGACATGTATAATTTTACTACATATTACTAATTTCTGTTCTCTAGGGGTTGTGCCAGTTAGCATTTCCACCAGCAATGTATGAGACTCTTCCCCAAAGCCTTATCAAGAGAATAAACTTTGGAAACTTTGACGATCTGATAAGTGAGAAATGGTATCTCTGTGTAGTTTTAATTGGAAGCATTGCATTATGAAGTTGAGCATGTTTTCACATTAAAGGGACACTTGTATTTCTTTTTCTGTCAAGTCTGTGTTCATATTTAGACCTGTTGTTTTATCTGTCTTACTTGCCCACTTACTTATTTACTTATATCATATGCGAGGTTTCCCTTCCCTCGTTCCTTCCCACTGGGTGTGTTTGTAGATATGCGGTTGAGCCTGAATCTTAACCTAGTGCTCTTGGCCTTCCATCTCTGATTTAATTTGTTGTACTTTTCCTGGGTAAACCATCTGCTCTCCAGCAAATTGGTCTCTAGTGCTCCAGAGGAGTCCTGTATTTTCCTTGCTCAAGCATCCCACCTGCCTGAGTTTTCCCTTTTCCTTCCCATTTGTCTTTAGGTCTGTAAGTCTGTCCATACTTTGTGTCCTTGCTCTCATGTACGTCCCCTCTGGCACATGCTCACTGCATGGATTGCTTCTCAGCTACCTTTTTTGAGGTGTGCTTGCCTATTAATTAAGACAAGTATATGAGATTCAGAATGACAGGAATTGTGTGTCATGTTTTCATTTTCTTCTTGGTACTCAGTCCTTTGAACATACTTGATGAAATTTGCCTTTTGACCTTCACCAAATATTTTAAACTGTTTCTGGTTACTATCCCTTTCCTTGGAACATCTCACCACATGCGTACCCTAGCAATCTAACATTCATAATAGCCCTTAGGAGCCAAGCGGGAAAGGAACGTTCGTTCCATTGCCAGGTCACGGCCCACCGGGAGGTGAAGGGACCCCTTGCCCAGAAACCCAGTGCTGAGGCCTGAAGACAGCACATCTGAGGTGTCAGGGCTTCACCCACTCAGCTCTTTGGACTCCCTCTGCTCAAAGTCTGAGTCAGAAATTATCTTAACCAGTCAGCGTTCTCCAGAAAAACAACTAATAGGCCATGCATAGCCTACTCTCCTACTAATAGGGTTCCTGTTTATCTACCCATCCATCCATCTGTCCATCCATTTATCCATCTATTCATCTATAGATATATACACACACATGTACACATGCACTTATATCTAAAAAGATTTCACATAAGGAATTGGCTCATGTGATTGTGGGGTCTGGCAAGAATGAAACTGTAGGGCAGGCTGGAAAGTCAAATAAGGTAAAACTGAAGTCTTGAGTCAGAGTTTATCCTTCTCTGGAAACTTCAATTTTGCTCTTAAGGCCTTCAAGACACTGGGTGAAGCTTCCCCCATGATCTGGGGTGATTTCTTTTTCTTCAAGTCAGCTCACTGTAGCTGATCACGTTGGCAAAATGCTTCCAGAGCAGCATCTAGGTTGGTGTCCGACTGGACAGCTGGACCCCACCAGGCTGACATCAGACTGGTCATCACAGCCACAGGGGCCACGTGCCTGGGGAGCAGGTGCTGGGCTTGAGGGGGGTCCAGTCATTGCAGTTTCAGGGCCTCTAGTAGCACAGTCTTAACCCTCTACCCAGTTCTATCACCAAAATAAGTCCATTCCTTGATTGCTGATTTTGAAGTGAGGATGACAAAACTGCTTGCATATAAATACAGTGCAGAGCTCAAAAACAGGGACACATCTTTGGGCCTTTCTCAGTGCTTTGATCAATAACTGAGTGGCAGGAGCCTCTCCTGACTGATGCCTCTGCTCTGAAGCCACAAATAGTTTCTGCAAGGCAAAGGGACCAGGGAGGCCGGGGGACCGAGGAGGTCGGGGGTCAGGGAGGCCGGTGTGGTAGTTAGATTCTGGTGTCACATTGGCCAAGTGAAGGCACCTAGCTCTGTTGCTGTGGACATGAGCCAATAGTACATGAACCTCATCTGTTCCTGATTACATCTGCAGTCGGCTAGGAGGTGTGCCTGCTGTTTTGAATTATGTTTGATTTAATTGGCTGGTGCTTAAATGAGAGCACTCAATGCAGCACAGCCTAAGCAGCTCGGCATACCTCGTCTCAGCACTCTCAGTTCAGTCTAGGCCTTTGGGGACGCGGAAAGGAATCAACCCAGGGAAAGTTGTTGGAACCCAGAGTCCTGGAGAGAAGGCCAGCAGAGATCACTCCGTGCCTTCCCAAGTAAGAAAGAACCTCATTTGAAAGTTAGCTGCCTTTCCTCTGAAGAACTACATATTATTAAAAGCCAACCCATCTCTGGTGTGTTGCATTCTGGCAACTTTAGCAAACTAGAACACTGGGGGCATGTGGGGGTGTGTGGGGGGTGGAGGGAGGCTGGGGGACAGGGGATTGAGGAGGCTGCTGCCCCCCCTCTGTCCTCCGTGCAGGGTGCCGCTCCTTCTGGAGGTGCCCAGGGGCCCTGAGCAGTCAGGACCACAGAGCCTAGCCTCTGTTTCCCTGCCAGTACTGTTTATGGAGCATGCAGCTTAGATTCTCGGGTTCGTGAATCTTTGCATCCTGCTGAGTGGGACTGGGAGAGAACTTCTGTAAAGCATTCTGTAATCTGGAAATGGAATGTGTCTTGTAAGCCACAGCCCAGTTGTCCCGAATCAGAAGCAGGACTTAAATCGGCCGTCAGGATTGCAGGAAGAGCAAGTCCACGGCGTTGATGACAGTCCCCTCCTGAGCTTTCTGGGGCCTCTGAAAGCAGCTCTGCTGGCCCAGTGGCCACGAGGGGTGGCTTGTTGACTGTCTGACTGGTGTCCGGGGTTGTGCGAGCCCTTAGCATCCGTGGCCTCATTTAAACCCACCGCCGCATGCACAGGGGGTCCAGCCATTCACTCGGCTTCGCATGGCCAGGAAGGTTCCAGACTTCACTCCGAGGTCTGTCCGTCCTGGATTTTTATGACTAAGCTGTGCGTGGACAGTAGTGTCCATAACAACATCCCCAGGGTTCCTTAGGCTGTGAAGTTGGTCATTGTTTCCTTTTGTGTTAGGCATTAAATGTAATTAAAGTGACCCAAGGATAAAAGACAAATACATGGACAAAATTCAGATTAAGATGCCTGTGGATGTTGCTTTTGTTAACAAGTTAATGTTCATTTTGGTATTTAGCCTGTAGTGGCAGCACGTTTACACACACCTCCTAGCTGAGGATATAAGTTTTGGAGAATTTTCTTTGCAGTGCGAGTGAGCTGGATGTTATTAAACCAGTAATTACTATTTGCTCCTGCTGCTGCAGCACCATATTTCACAAGGTGTTACAGGAATTGTCATCATGGTATATGTGAAATGGGATTTTGGTTCTTAGTTTTAGTTCCAGGAGAAAAGTGTGTGCTTTCAGAATCCACAAAGGGGTGTTTAGTAGCCGGTCTTATCTCCAGTGAGCAGACGGTCCTGACGCCACAGAGAGTCTGCAGCTGCGGAGAAGGTGACACTGTGCAGGGCTGGGAGCGCAGGCTGCAGAGACAGAGCTCCAGCCGCTCAACGCGGGGGTATGCTGAACGGCAGGTTTCTCGCGTTCTTATTTCAGCAGTGTATTGGCACAAAAGTGTAAAACACAAACCTAGAGAATGAGCCTAGGGGCAGAGCCTCTGAATGGTTGTCCTGCTGTCATGTGATTCAGGTGTGAGCAGGGCGTTCTGCCCACTGCTGATGCCTGGAGAGGTGGCTCGAGCGTCCAGCTGATGCTTGCGGAGAGGTCGGCAAGTTCACAGGGCAGAGGCTGACGCGCTCGTGGCTGCGGGTTGAGTCTTTCTCCAAGCTCATTCGCAAGTTAGGAACCATTTCCATAAAGGATCAGCTATGGAGGGCACCTGGGGAGGGGCGAGGCTGGGCCCAGAAGCCACCAGCGCGAACACCCCAGCAGCCTGCCCTGGAGTCCAGCACAGCTTGAGGCTTTTTGTCTGATGAACCAAACATTTCCCTTTTCTTCCTGCACCCTGTGTCCCATTGACATGATCCCTTTAATGGGTAGACTCCTAGAGGATCGGGAGAGGCTCTTGGGGGACGTTGTGGCGTGGAATTGGAGAGTTGGCACACCCCCCTAGCACCCACAGCTGGCGTCCCTAGGACAGTGAAGGCACCCTCTGTCTCCTAGGAGGAGGCAGAGTCCCTGGTGAGCTCCATCCCCTGGAATGGATAAACATGCATTTGCTCTGCCAGTAACTGCTAACTAGGTGCCAGAAACCCCAGTTCAGAGCCAAGCGGGCCCATTGAAGCTCAGAGCCGGCCGAAGGCAAGGTGGGCGGGAGCTGCGGGAGGCAGCACGTGTCCCCTTCGTGGATTTTATGGCGCCATCTCTATGATTCCTCCAAGGATGCAAATTTTCTTTTTTTATGACGAAGTTCCTTTGTACAATTTATTTAATGAGAAACAGCTCTAAGTAGAAATGCAGACGCTTTCTTTACCATGAAGATGGCAGTTACAAAGGAGGAGTAGTGCAAATTACGTCAGGAATAGATTTTAATACAATGCGGCCCAGCATGTGTGAGCATCAGCAACTGAGACTGGCTTCATGGCACGCCGCGGAGCTGCTGTTGGGACATGGCCAGGTGATGACGATGCTCGTGGATTTCGGGAATTTGGGAAGTTCTGGATTTCTCAGTTGGGAACGTCGGGATCTACTGTAGTATAATTTGCGTATAGTCAGTGTTGAAAAGGACTTCTACTCAGTAATATTATTTCTAATTATTCTTCCATTCTTACAGTTAAGCATTGTGTTATTTAATGATGAGAAAAGGCTGAAGTGGGAAAATATGAATAAGGGGGAAAGAAGAGGGTGGACCCGTCAGGAATGCCTTGGACAAAGGAGGACAGTGGAGGGGAATGAACTGCCCTATTTTCTCTCCTGTAAGGAAGAGGCCACTTTCTTGTGGACAGGGGGTGGGTCGTGCTCTAACCCCCCTCCCTGAAACCCCAGTGGCACCAAAGGAGAGAAGATGCCAGAACAAGCAGCCACATCAGGCTAAGAATGCGCACAGGGGCGCTGGATGGGAAACTAAGGAAAGGGGTGTGGGGAAGAATCACCTAAGGGAAAAGCAGCATTAAAATGTCAGCCCTCCAGGGAGTATTCTGTTTGCACAGAGGACTCCACAATGAAGAAGTATCTGTACAAATTAACACAGCACATCACTCTTTGATTCAGGGTAAAGGGATAAGGGAAAAGCAAAAGGTGGCCAAAAAGAGGCCAGTGTGTTCTGGCTATATGGGGAAAGAGGAGTGACGGCTGAAGAGAGGAGCGCCGAGACACCCAGCCACCTCAGGGTCCCCAGGAGCGGCTCCCACTGGGATGGGGCAGCCCTAGCACCCCAGCAAGGCTGTCTGAAGAGTTGGCATGGGGCGGTGGGTGTGAGCGCGGGGAGTGGACAGGGCGAGGAGGCACGGCCGCCTCTTGGGCGTGGGTGAGACGCAGCTGAAGACCCAGGTGTCCGCCGGCCAACGAGGTACTGGAAGCTGCCCGGAGCTCCTGGCAGGCTGCCCAGCAGAGCCTCCTCCCTCTTCTGCTCATCTTCTTGGCTTTTAACTCAACTTCAAGTTTACCGGCAGATGGCAAAGCTTAGAGTTTGGCTTAAGGAAGTTCTTGGCAGCTTGGGTGTCCTTGTGGGCTGCATTGACCTTGGAGCGCGTCGCCGGTACCCTCAGCCCGCTGTCCCCAGGCAGGTCCTGCTGTGGCCTCATGGAAGGTGGGCAGGAGCTCCTGGACGCCGAGTCTGCTATCTGGTCCGCCTCCGTGAGCATGCCCTCCAGGCCGGGCAGGTCTGGGTACCACTAGCCACGGCTCCTGCGGGCCAGTGTGGCCATCCGCCTGGCAACCTCCAGGTCGAATGAGCTCTGGGTCCTTGAGGAGGCAACGGGAACCCAGGACTCGGACCTTGTACAGTGGGGCCTGCCCTGTGGTCTGGGTGTTGACTCAGCTGCTGGGAGCTGCCCTGACCCCCCTTGGCTGCTCCCACCGCAGCTGAGGCTGCAGCTTGTGTGCCACCTCCACGGTGCTTCTTCTGATCTGTATTTTGGTAGGGATGGGGGGAACTTCACGCTGTTTTTTAGTCTTTCAAACCATGGTAGTTCTTACTCTGTATTCTGTCAGGATCCATTTGAGGGTTCTGCGAATTGGAATCAGTGTGGGGTTTTGCAAATTGTTGAGAATATTTACTGTAGCCGTGTGCTTATGAATGGAACTATGAGATGAGTCCAGTGTCTTACACTTGACTTTGGTAAAACTCTGGGTAAAGAACAAGGGAGAAATAATCTATTCCTGTGGCGAAGAATGACATAGATATTTACTTCTCGACCTTATTGAACTGTTGTGAAAACTGAAAGTGATAATGCATGAGAAAGAGCTTTTCATTTATGCAGTTCCTCTCCTACCTCAATATTACCAATCTCCTGAGTGCAGGAATCATTTCTTATCTGTTTCTGTGCTGCCGAATGTGCCTGGCATATGACTTGGCTCATAGAATAAGAAGTCAGGACATCTGTGTTAATTGAATAGGATAAACTTTGCATTGTCCATCCAGCTTCCCCCAGTATTAAAGTGTGGTGACCATCGTCTCAAAACAACATTGCTTTTCAGAGGACAGTGGAAAAGGTAATGGAAAGACCCTGCACGTTGGATTTGGACAGAGCTTGGATTTTCACAGGCATCAGGGAGGGCACTATTCCAAGTCCTTACGACAGGAATAGGTGAATTTCAGCTTCACCCAGGTATGGATTTCAAATAGGACATTCTAGGCACGTAGCAGCTGGCAGGGCCAGGAGCACGGTCAGAGCCCCTGGAAGTGTTGTCTCTGTGATGGGGAAAGCCGGGGCCACAGAATCCCGCCACTTCATGGGAGGCTTCAGGTAAGGGACTGGCATCTATGAGCGCTGGGACTTTGAGACATGAGTGACTCCCTCCAAATCACAGTTTTATTTGCTGCGTTGCCCTAAGGAGATGATGAGCATAAAGTACCCTCAGTGTATAACACAACGCCGGCACTGAAGATGACAGATTACGGGTAATATTAATGCTGGCACATTGCCATACTACAGTTTTCTACTTTCCTGCAAAATATGATTTGATATTTTTCTGCTTCATAAAATTTGACTAAATGCTCACATATTTGCTTGTTGGCATCCCTTTATCAGCCTCCATGCAGATCTCCTTTCTTCTCTTGATAATTTTCCTTCAGGTCTGCTAACACCACTGGAAGTTACTACTTTCTCTTTTACTCAGTTTTTGGTGTCTGGCTTACCCGCCCCCCCCAGAGGACTTCTGTAGACAATTTTTATTCGTTATGGCTTCTTGTGTTTCTTTGAGGGTGTTCTCTGGTCTTGGGCCCTGCTGAGCCTTGGCTAGAAGGGGAATTCTGGAGAATTAAAGTGCCACCAAGGAGGGTCAGGAATGGTGGATAAATGCCTCACCCCTTTGCCTCTCAGTGCGACATCCTGAAATATGCTCTGCATGCTTTCAGAAGGTGCCCCGGCATTGTGCCTCTGCGGCCACACCCATCATGGATTCACGAGTGCACACGGAGTGTCTCTCCTCCCGCTTTTGGGTCACTTCTCCATGTTGAGATCATTCCCAAATGCACTTCTTGCTCTCAGACTGTTGCCTCAGGGTCCTTACCTGGGGAAACCAAACTAAGATAACAATCCTACCTGACCTTACTGCCCTGGCCCCCTCCCTTATAAATTAGTTAAGATTATATAATTGTACATACAACTGTAATTATGCATTATAATTATAATGTACATTTATAATACTTTACTGGATTATTTCAGAAGACCCTTTTATCTCCGAGTTCAGAAGGTACTTCACTGTTGGGTACATTGACGCCACAGCGTTCAGGACGGACCCTGCTGTGATCAGATCTCATCTGCAGGGATCCCTGAGGCAAGGGAAACTTCTGCATAGTCCAGAGGGACTGGAGATGTAGGGCCTGGCTGTGAGCCTTTTGTACTCCTGCCAGAATCCCCAGGACAGGGACATGGACCAGAAACCAGGCAGGGTCATGGTGGACACGTGGCTTCGGGGACGTTGGATATGAGAGACGTCTAAGAGGTCAAACCTATAGGATTAGGTCCTACCACCCGCCTCTTCTTTACTCTTTCTTCAGGGTCACAGAGGGTTTTTTTGTTTTTTTGTTTTTATGGTCAGGTACTGGGAAATGAACCCGGGTCCTCTGGCATCGCAGGCAAGCATTCCTGCCTGCTGAGCCACCGTGGCCCATCGCAGAGGTTTTGCCAGCCCTTAGTGTTAGCGAGGAAAGGGGCCCAAAGTTATGGCCTGTAGGGTTTTTGTGACACGCTTGAGCCTTGGCACTCGACCAGGCACCGGGATTGGGGGACAGGAGAGCTGTGGCTGGTAGGGGCCTGAGTGTTCACAGGAGGAAACTGAAACAAGCCCAAGCAGGGTCTTGCTCCAAGTCACACATCTTGGGGTGGGTTTGGGACGGTGCGGGGAGGCCTGTCCTGGCTCCTGGTGTTTGTTCCACCTTGGGTTCTGTGACAGTGGGGGGGTCACGTTAGCGCTGCCCCTCCGGGAGAGCTGAGATCTTCAGCCCCAATTTCCCTCATCTTTGGATTGTGTTTACTGGAACATTGGTGACTGGGGTGCATTTCCCGCTGACCTGCAATTGCTATTTGCCTTTATTTTTCACTTAGTGTCTCTCGAAAGCCCACGTCCACAGTGACTCACTGGTGCTCTTACACAACTCTGTGTTTGACTCGCGCTACATTCTCTTCCAGAAGAAATGTGTTACGCTCTTTGGATCTTACAGCCACCAAAAATGAAAGCAGAATGATATTCTTGCTTTTTACAGCTATGAAGGCTGAGTAATGGAGACAATGTTTTGTTGGGAGAAACTTTTTGAAGGTCCTGAGATTTTGAGGAGTTTGTTCTAAATTGTCATTTTCTCTGCACCAGCCTTTTCTCTTTAATCTTTTATTTTAAAGCAGTCTTTTTCTTCGGGGTCACCCATACTGCATGGTGTTGCAGGACTGCTGGACGGAAGTCAGTTTCTGCCCCTAGTCTGGGGCACGTTGTCTAACCTCTCTGTGACTCAGTTTTCTCAACTGCAAAATGAGGATTAAGTACATTAATGCGATTTAAAGCACTGAATCCAGTGTGAAGTCCCTGATCATTCTGCCTCAGGGAGTAACTGCGAGGTGGAGATCTGACAGCCTGATAAAATCGCTGAGGCTCTGGGAGGCTCCACCCTAAAATACACTCTCTGCAGAGGCTCAGGGGCCACTTTACCCCCTCAGGGAACAGATCAAATGAGAAACCGTGTCTGACCCTGTGCGCCTGCCGCTCACGCCCAGCGCTGATGCTGCGCCCCAGTCCCTGCCCGCTGCTGCCGTACCTGCCGTGTCAGGACAGTTCACTTTTCTCCCCAGAATTAGAGGGCTATGTTTGATTCTGAGAGCCCAAATTCGTGCATAACCAACCCCCCCCCCCATATAGTTGGTGGTTAGGGTGTGAATTGAAACATTACCTATCAATGTGAAATGTATGGGGACTATTTCAATAAGTACATTGGGATACTGGAGTCATTTAACTGCGAAAACACAGAGCTGTATTGATGGAAACTAATTTACAGTTTGTGGGTTGATAGTGGGAATTTAACAGCAAAAATGTGGAGTGTCTTTAGTGGAAATATATTTTTGAACTTAGGGATATTCTTTGTTCTTTGTTTTATAGTACATCATTTTGGCAAATATATAAATTTTATAATATGTCACCACAAAATATTGAATAGTCAAGAAAGTTGTGTTCAGAAGGTGATAGGATAGGCATTTTGTTTTGTACCAAGTCAAATGATTTCATTATACATATGACAGGATTTTCTTGTTTTTAGGAGCGCATTGCATTTTTATTGCAGTTTAGGGATTTGCATTTTTTTCGGAGTCATACCTTTTATTAAATTTTCTTGATGTTATTTTGTTGAGTATTTTTCCTTTTAACATTATAGTGGAAATCCTTTAGCTTTGTGCTTTATAACTGCTATTTATATTCCTAATGGAAAATAAGACCTCAGAGGCTTCTAGAGTTTCTTTTACTGCCAGTCTTCTATTAAAAGACGGAATTGTTGATCTCTTAGGATAGAGGAACATTCGCCCTTGCTGTGTGTTACAGGTTAATATCCATTTCATAACGACTGCCAAAAATCAATCTTCAATGCTCAAATACCTTGCATTTCAGGCACTGGTTTGTGAGAAATCAGTATGGTTTTTGGCAGTTCTCTTTTATATAATAATGGTAAATCATATCAGTTGTTGCTATTATTTTTCTATCTATTTAAAAATATTGACATATAAATTTGGTAGTCCAGCGACTTGGAGTTAAGTCTTGACTTGTCTTTGGCTCACTTGGACAACTTCCTTAGCCCCTTGTACCTTTGTGCCTTCATCTCTCAAATGAAGAGGGAGGGTGTGCTGGTCTGAAAGTGTTGTGTACACCAGAAAAGTCATGTCCTTTAACCCTGGTTTAATAGCATGGGTGGAAACCCTCTTGATTAGATTATCGCAGTGGAGGCACAGCGCTCCCAGCTCGGAACCCCTGGCATTGGGAGCACTCGGAACCCCTGGCATTGGGAGCACTCGGAACCCCTGGCATTGGGAGCACTCGGAACCCCTGGCATTGGGAGCACTCGGAACCCCTGGCATTGGGAGCACTCGGAACCCCTGGCATTGGGAGCACTCGGAACCCCTGGCATTGGGAGCACTCGGAACCCCTGGCATTGGGAGCACTCGGAACCCCTGGCATTGGGAGCACTCGGAACCCCTGGCATTGGGAGCACTCGGAACCCCTGGTATTGGGAGCACTCGGAACCCCTGGCATTGGGAGCACTCGGAACCCCTGGCATTGGGAGCACTCGGAACCCCTGGCATTGGGAGCACTCGGAACCCCTGGCATTGGGAGCTGGAAGCAACAGAGCTGGGAACAAGGACGAGCAGACACCAGCCGCGTGCCTTCCCACATCACCCTTCCTTGAGCTGAGGTATCCTTCCTTGGATGCCTTACTTGGGACATATTTATGGCTTTAGAACTGTAAACTTGTAACTTATCAAATTCCTTCTTAAAAGCCATTCCATTTCTGGCATATTGCTTTCTGGTAGCATTAGTAAACTAATACAGGGGGACTGGGTCAGAGTAGAACATCTCAAAGTTTTCCTTCTCTTTCATTCTGAGATCTCACCCATGGTGTATTCTGGAGTAAATCAGGCAGCCTCAGGCTATAATGATAATGATGGGTGCAGAGAAGGGCATGTCTCATGGGAGCTGGGACAACAACTGTCTAGAAAGGAAGGTCCTAGTAGAGACTGCTCAGGGGTCCCACATAGACCCAAAAGTCTTGGCAAAATTAGGTGCTGTCCGGCCAGATGTCTGTAACAAGACTGCCATGCTGGGGCAGTGGGGGGGCGGGGGTCTCAGCTGGAGCCGTGTGGGAAAGTGTGTTAGTTAGATTCAGTTGTCAACTTGGCCAGGTGAGCATACCTAGTCTTGTTGCTGCGGACATAAGCCAATGGTACATGAACCTCATTTGTTGCTAATTACATCTGCAGTCGGCTAGGAGGCGTGTCTGCTGCAATGAGTGACGTTTGACTTAATTGGCTGGTGCTTAAATGAGAGAGCACAATGTAGCACAGCCTAAGCAGCTCAGCATTCCTCATCTCGGCACTTGCAGCTCAGCCCAGGCCTTTGGAGTTGCAGAAAGAAGTCACCCCGGGGAAAGCTGTTGGAAACCCAGGGGCCTGGAGAGAAGACCAGCAGAGACCATCCTGTGCCTTCCACGTAAGAAAGAACCTCAGTGGAAAGTCAGCTGCCTTTCCTCTGAAGAACCAACAAAATAAATTCCCTTTTATTAAAAGCCAATCTGTCTCTGGTGTGTTGCATTCTGGCATCTAGCAAACCAGAACAGAAAGCATCACAGCCAGCAGGTGACACTCACTGCCAGGCAGTAGAGGGACTGGGTCTGGGCGACAGGGCACCGAGTCGGGCCAGGAAATGGGTCTGGCCGCCGGGATTGGGTGAGAGCAGCCTGAGATGGAAGGATGGGACTGCTGCAACCAGAAGTCTGCAGTGTTGCCTGGGGTTCGTCCCTACCCAGATGCTGGGTCTGCTGCTGCAGAAACAGGAGCCCTGAGCTCTGCCAGCCGGAGCTGACAGGGTCTAAAGGCCAGCACATCTTAGGGACGATGAATGAAAAGGGGTGGTGAGTGGTCAGAGTGACCTCACCTCCGTCGGCACGGCTCCTTCCTCAAGACCGCAGTAGAGCTTTTTATTTCCACAAGACAAAGGAGAGAAATGATGGAGGAGGAGGGTAGGCACGCAGGGAAGAAGTTTATAAAGAACAGGATATGTTTTAGCTAGAAAAGGAAAGATGTTTCCTTGGTTACAGATCTTTATATGTGGTAGAATTATGGTAACAACACTTTTAGGAAAATTACTTGATTGCTAGGAGGTATAAGTGTTTTTCAACAGATATTTCATTAAACAGAAATCAATTGAGAACCTGCTGTATGCAAAGCTTTGAACTGAGGGCTCCAGGGGATGAAAACTTATACTCAGTGCCCACCCCCGCACGTCATACTAGAGCTGAAGGGAAAGGGTGCAAGACCCTGGATTGAATGACAGCAGGAGCCTTCAACACGCAGTGAGAATGCTGTGGGCCTCGAGAGTGACACCTTCTCTCCTCAGTGCTGGGCTTACTGAGAAATGAAACAAACCTAGGCTGCATGGGGGAGCCACGTTTCCTTGTTTTCTAGTGGATGGAGGCCAGGTGAGGGTGCACGCGGCTCAGCCCAGGGTCCCGAGGCCACTTGCCCCAGGCTGAGGTGTTTGGTCACTGTCCATCCCTGGCACACTGCTTCTTCCCCAGTGGTCACAAAGGAGCCAGCCCCTGTGGGACAGCTTCTCTCTGAGAGGAAAGGGAAGAGCCGAGTCTATCACTGCAGACGTATTCTTCCCCACTCTACTCGGTCCTGGAGCAGATCAAGGGCTAGAGAGATGCCTATAAGGGGCTGCTCATGGCAGGTTCACTGGGGGTGAGGAGAAGCATTTCCCTTAACCGAGGACAACAGAAAAATATAAGGAAGTCCATGCCAAGTGCCAAAGGGGCCCAGAGCTCAGGTGCCGGAGAAGGGAAGGGGCCCTGTGGACCAGAGTTTCATGGAGGGAGGAATTCTAGCTGGGCTTTCTGTGCACAGAGCTCTGGTCTCGGCCTGGAGAAGGGCCCGGTCATGGGAGAAAGGGTGAGGAGGTCGAGGGGGAGGAGGGCAGTGGGGACTGAAGGAAAGGGTGGCGGCAGGAAGCAATGGCGGATAGGGTCTTTTAAGGGAATATGTGATGGGAGGGACGGTGGAGACCCACGAACTTGAGGGCGGGCATCTGAGTCTCCTCCTTCAGTGACCTCCATTACCAGCTGAGCTCCTGGGGCCTGCCGCAGTTTCGTCATCTGCAATTGGGAGCGTTGGGTTAGCTGAGTAGAACGAAAGGCGAGACCAGAACCCAGTGTGCACCTTCTCCTTTACAATGCGAGGGGGACGGACGGAGAAGGCTCACTAGCCAGCCGCAGTCTCGGGGCGAGGCTGGGTCCTTTCCTGGGGTGCTGGGTGGAGAAATGCGCCTACAGCCCATTGCCAGCCGCAGCCCTGAGGCCCTGCTGTCCACCCCAGGCAGAGGTGCCCCTGCGAGCTGGGCTGTCCTTGAGCTGGGCCCTGGCCAGCAGGTCCTGCTCCATTTTCTCCGCTCCCCTCCCCTCCCACTGGCCAGCTCGGAGGTAGATTTTGGCTCTGGAGAAGGAGAGGATTTATGCGCTGAGGATGTCCTTTGGATCTCTTTCTAAATTCATAAACCTACTAAAATTCTGGGACAAGGAATATCCAAGTAGGGGCTGACCTTCCGTATCCTTACTGTGGTCCTTTAAACGGTAAGCCTCTTATTTATTGCTCCTCGATGAGATTTACGACACACCTTGAACAGCTGCCCGGTTTTTCAAGATTAGCAATGCAAATGCATTCCAAATGGGTCTCATCCTACAGAAGGGAAAATGGGCCAGAGGGGAGTGGCATAGCCAACCCATAAAGAAGTTGTTTTCAAAGCTTTTAATATGAATGGCTGCCTAGTTTTGCTCAGTAACAGTTTATTCATATGTGCCATTGAGTGTTCCTTAGAGCTGGCCTCAGCTCGTCCACTCGTCCGCTTAGCCACCCATGGTGAGCCCGTGAAGGCGCCTGTGTTAGGTGCGGGGACAGAAGGCCAGCACAGCGACTGGAACCTCTCCTTTCTGGAGTAGCTCTGGGGTGAGGGCCGGGAGACACCTGAGCACCCTACATGTGGGTCTGTGAACCCTGAGACCTGCTAGAAGGGACAAGAAGAGCTTGGGTGGACCCCCTTAGGCCTAGGAGGGTCTCCTGGGACATACCCCTCCCTCCGCCTGCTGCGCTCCTCTCAGCCTTGTGGCCCTGCCTGGCCCCTGAGTGTGGCCACCTGGGCCTGGACGCCCGTCCTAGGCACCTGACCCCGCGGACAGTGCGGCCTGGCTCTGTACCGACCTCACGCCACTCCTTTCCAGCAAGAGCTGAATCTGGTTCTTGAAGTATCAGTTAAAAACGAGGGTGTGGTGTAGCTGCTGCAATGGGGTGCCCCCGCCCCGTGCCCCAGTTCTGCTGGAGGTCAGGCAGAGGCTGGGTGCCCCGCGTTCCTCACGTTCACGACATGGCACAGCCTGCACCGTCCTTGCCACTCTGGTTTATGGTGAGCTCGCACCCTGACGGCCTCTGCACTGAAGCAGTCGGTGCAAATGCAACCGCGAAGGCAGGAGTTAAGGGATGATTCCTTTTTGCTTTCCACTATAACTGGAGTGGACAGGGAAATTCCTGAGGTCTCTGAATTGTAACCCGGCTGCCTTGGTCTCTGATTCTGGATGTACAGCCCTTATCATCTGCCCTGTGATTGTGAAGACCTCGGACTGGCCTTCATTCATACCTAGTTTTTCAGCTTTTGAGTTTGTGATCACTGAAGAGCCCCTAGTGTTTGCTAGTGAGGGTCTTGGGCCTGCCTGGAACGGACCCACCCCAAGTCCCAAATTGTCTCTATGGATGGAGCCAGCGCGGGCCTCCTGCCATGCACAGAAGCTCAGACTTTAACCTACAAGTTTGCAGGCGGCATTCCGTGGCCGTTCTGGGTTCTGTGATTGGGCATGTGGTTAGTCTGTGTGTGATCAATAATCAGTTCCCCTCTAATGACATCATCTGGGGCCATGTGCTCATTACCCTAAGCCCTGCCCACCTTCCCTCTAATTGAATGGCCCGAATTATGCAGTTTGGGGAGACAGACTCTGGGCCACGAGGCCACCTGCTCTCCTACTGCATGCCTGGGATACACTCTTTCTCTCTTTGAACCCGGCTCTCAGGAACTGGTCATTGAGTGTGTCAGGTGGAAAATCCACGGCCTTTGCTGGTAACGTGAGCCCCACAGGCGCCTCCTCAGTGTCCGTGTAACAGGAAGGAAAAAGGAAAGAAAGGGGAAAAGGGGAAAGTTTAAATGGTCAAGAAGTGAATACAGGAGGGAGAAAGTCACATTCCAGGAAAGCCTGGTCCGGTGCAGGGGCTGTGGAGTCTGGGCCCTGGGAGCCCAAGCCCACCGCCTGGGGTCCCCACCTTGTACACCCACTGTCCAGTTGCCCACACCCGCCCCAAGTTCCTCTCTGTGCAGGGGCCCCGCTTTGACAGCCATGCTTTTCATGGGGGGTGGGGGAGGACATGGGCCCCTTGGGGCCTGAACAGGCAAATCCAGACGTTCTAGGGGAAGGGATGCTTGGGTGCCTGGGGGGGGGGAGCCGCACAGGATGGGGATCGTGGAAGCTGGGGGACTCTCTAAGACAGCTTGTTCAGGGCCTCCTGCCCTGGGCTCAACTCATCTCCCAGGCCGCGGGTGCAGTTAGCAGCAGCAGCTCGGGGCTGGGTCTGGCCTCTGCGCTGACCGTGAGCCCACCTGGTAGAGAGAGTGCCGGGGTGGGGGGCGAGGAGGGGACACTCTCTCGCATCTCTTGGTGATCGACCCCAGCCTGCTGCTGGTGAGTGACCTGAGCTCCTCAGCATTTCCTGGCCCCTGACATGGCCAGCCACGGCCTGGACACTGCTGGGGAGGGGCAGGAAAGGGAAAGCTGGCCCTTGTGGCTGTCCATTCAAGGAGCAAAGCTGAGTGAGTTTTAACTAAAGCTGTGAGTGTTCAGTACCCAGGGGAGGTGCATGAGTCAGAAACAAATCAGGAGGAGTGCAGTGGGGAGGTTTCCTGGAGGAGGCAGGCAGTGAGGATACCTGAGCATATGAGAGGACGCAGGCAGTAGAGCACGGAGAGCAGAGGGGACTTGTGCCTTGAGGGACTTGGCCCTGCAGGGAGGACTTTCTTCTTCGGACACACTCATTTGGGACTTTGAGAAAATGAGTCAGGTGCTACCCCAGAAGAAAGGCCTTCGGGGTCTGGGAGCACTCAGTTTAGTGCTCCCTGATCAGGAGTGCTCCCTGATCAGGGCAGCAGGACACATGGGAAGAGCATCGGCTGAGCGCCGTGTGTGGGGCTGGCAGCAGGCCAGGCTCAGGGCTGGGACAGCTCAGTTGCTGCTCAGGGGCACTTTGTCCCAGGCTCGGGAAGGGGACTGCAGTGGAAGAACTCGGGGGGTAGGGGGGCTGTAGTGGGAGAACTCGAAGGAGATGGGGGCTGCAGTGGGAGAACTTGGGGGGTAGGGGGGCTGTAGTGGGAGAATTCAGAGGAGTTGGGGGCTGCAGCGGGAGAACTTGGGGGGCCTGGGGGATTGCAGCAGGAGAACTTGGGGTCGGGGGCTGCAGCAGGAGAACTCGGGGCCTGGGGGATTGCAGCAGGAGAACTCGGGGCCTGGGGGGCTGTAGCGGGAGAACTCGGGAGGTCGGGGGGCTGCAGCAGGAGAACTCGGGGGGTTGGGGGGCTGCAGTGGGAGAACTCGGTGGGGGGTCAGGGGCCAGGTGCAGTGTTGGGTCCTATTGGCAGGTCACTTACCTGCTGGACCTTTTGTTTCTTCACTGGAAAGCGGGATTGATGAGGCCTAAGGCGCCTCTTCCTCTCCTGACCTGGGAGTCTGCACACCAGGCAGGTGGGTGGCGGTGCTGCAGTGTGAGCGTCCTCGTGCAGCTGTGCGTCATGGTGAAAGCACATGGCCGGCCCCCAGCGGGCCCCTCCCGACCTGACGCTGGGTCACAGCCTGGGGCCCCGGGAACCACACTAAGTTTCTTACAGTTATTGATGGCCTGTGCGCGCAGTTAGTCAGAATTTATGCTGCGTTCTAGTTTGTCGATGTAGATAAAAGTGACAAATTACTGCACAGAACAGTTCACAGGGAACTAGAGTGGAGGGACGGAGGAGAGGAGGGAGATGGAAAGAAAAGATGGACGAGAAGGAAGAAGGTGGTGCAGGAAGAAAGGCAGAGGAAGGAGAGCTGGGGGGGGGCTGTGGGGAGGGCAGGAGAGCTGGGGGGGCTGTGGGAAGGGCAGGAGACCTGGGAAGGGCTGTTGTGGGGGGCAGGAGAGCTGCAGGGGCTGTGGGGAGGGCAAGAGACCTGGGAAGGGCTGTGGGGAGGGCAGGAGAGCTGCGGGGGCTGTGGGGAAGGCAGGAGACCTGGGGAGGGCTGTGGGGAGGTTAGGAGACCTGGGGAGGGCTTTGGGGAGGGCAGGAGAGCTGGGGAGGGCTTTGGGGAAGGCAGGAGAGCTGGGGGGACTGTGGGGAGGTCAGGAGACCTGGGGAGGGCTTTGGGGAGGGCAGGAGAGCTGGGGAGGGCTTTGGGGATGGCAGGGGACCTGGGGAGGGCTTTGGGGAGGGCAGGAGACCTGGGAGGGCTGTGGGGAGGGCAGGAGACCTGGGGAAGGCTTTGGGGAGGGCAGGAGAACTGGGGAAGGCTTTGGGGAGGGCAGGAGACCTGGGAGGGCTGTGGGGAGGGCAGGAGACCTGCGGAGGGCTGTGGGGAGGGCAGGAGAGCTGGGGAGGGCTGTGAGGAGGGCAGGAGAGCTGGGGAGGACTGTGGGGAGGGCAGGAGACCTGGCGAGGGCTGTGGGGAGGGCAGGAGAGCTGGGGAGGGCTTTGGGGAAGGCAGGAGAGCTGGGGGGACTGTGGGGAGGTCAGGAGACCTGGGGAAGGCTTTGGGGATGGCAGGAGAGCTGGGGGGGCTTTGGGGAGGGCAGGAGACCTGGGGAGGGCTGTGGGGAGGGCAGGAGACTTGGGGAAGGCTTTGGGGATGGCAGGAGAGCTGGGGGGCTTTGGGGAGGGCAGGAGACCTGGGGAAGGCTTTGGGGAGGGCAGGAGAGCTGCGGGGGCTGTGGGGAGGTTAGGAGACCTGGGGAGGGCTTTGGGGAGGGCAGGAGACCTGGGGAGGGCTTTGTGGAGGTTAGGAGACCTGGGGAGGGCTCTGGGGAGGGCAGGAAACCTGCGGAGGGCTGTGGGGAGGGCAGGAGAGCTGGGGAGGGCTGTGGGGAGGGCAGGAGACCCAGCCGGGGCAGAGACCAGCCTTCTGTCAGGCTGGCTGCAGCTGCTTGTTTCCTGGCTGTGACTCTCACCTTTGCTGTGATTGTTTCTTAATTAAGAAAACAAAAATTGAGGATTCTGCCAACTTGAGAGTTTGTGGCTCTAGATTTAAGAAAGCTCTGGGAAGCCCCTGGAGAGACCCGCAATGCTGAGGTCAGCCCTGGCCTCGGCGCCGGGGGTTTTGGTGCTAAGTGGCCCCGCCTGGCCTCCACGGGTGTGAGGATGAGTGTGAGCCCTTGGTGTGTCTGCAGGAACTATGGGTCGTTGCTGGAGACACCCCGGGTGCCGAGGTGGACGCCAGGGACTTAACCAGGTGGCTGTGGAGGCTGTGCATTTGGAGCGATGCTGGTTCAGAGCTGTTCGTTAGAAAAGGCAGGTGAAGGATAAGGCATTGCACATCAGAAGCGCTGAGCTGGAGCGAAAGAGAGTCCAAAGGGAAAGGAAGAGAAGTGGTAAGAGAAGCAACAGACTGAAAATCAGATAAAAATGCAGCAGTTAAATCAGTATGTGAACTGACATTCTTCTAAAAGGGTGCTTAAAACCTTTAAATGACAGAAATGTATCAAGTGTCTAACATCTCTCATAGCTGAATGGGTTTTGCTGCCAGACTTATTTTTTGCCTGAGCCTGGTCATTTTATTCTGTAGGAACTGTTCTTCTACTCTAACCAGATGATAAATGCCTGGCCTACAAATCAAAGCAAAGCGGCTGAAGCAGAGGTTGGAGGGCTGAGACGTATACCTGCTGCCTGCCCATGTGGCATGGTGAGGTATGAGCCCTGCTTTCCACTTGCCACGACAGGGCCGTCTCCCAAAGAACCAGAAGAGAGAATATGGCTTTTTTCTCCTTTATTATATAAGGAGCAATTTTAGCAAAGACCCTAAGTAGCAGAAATATATAACTTTATAGGCAAAACCCCATGAAATAAATTTGGAAATCTAACAAAACTTACCACCTAATCTATTTCATAAGAATGAGCCATGCCAAAACAAAACCAATTCTCTCAAATAAAATTTGGCCAAAGAATAAATCAAAACTGCAATTACATACCAGTGAGAAATTAATAACAAGGAGAGTGCTATATACATATTGTGGAATAAAGCCAGGGTTGTCAAAGAAAAAATCAATTGCATCTATTATGTTTTTTACTAAGGGAAAAATAAAACCCGACACGAGAAAGTAGTCATCAGTTTCTATTGACCCAAAGTTGTGAAATGTGCATCATAAGAAAATATAAACATTAGTTTGCCAAAATTAAGAAGCTGTTGATTGGTAAAACCAGGGATAGGTGGACTGCAGAGGCCGTGTCCCTGCCGGCTGCCCTCCTGTCTCCTTAGCGACACGTGGAGTTGGCTGCACATCTGGTCTCCGTGGACCAGGGCACAGCAGCGCCGTCGTCATCCTCGCACAAGGCAGGGCTCAGGCTGTGGCGCTGTGGAGGGAAGGGCTCAGAAGGCGGGAGCGGCGGCTGCCCTACGGCAGCGATGGCCAGGCCCTGTCACGGCCAGGAGGCCACGGTGGTCTTGAATAGTTTCTCTTCTATTAATTTCCTTCATGAGGGTGTGTGTCTATGAGAGGGATCATCAGACACTGCCCCCGAGGATGGAAGGCTTGGAGGAGACTGCCCGCTTTAACGAGAAGAGATGCAACCGGCATATTCTCTGCTCCCGGGGAACTGCAGTCCAGGAGGGAGACAGATGTGAACGAAGACTGTAAGGCGGCGTGAGCGACATGGATGCATGGAAGGACGCTCACCAGCGTTTGAGGGGTGGAAGCCATTGGCCCTGACTGGGGCCAGGCAAGCCTCCAAAGGGCATGTAAAGTGGGTGCCTACAGACGGGAAGGCGGGGTACAGCAGATGAGCGAGCAAGGCCCTGGGTGGGACGGCAGAGAACGTGCCGCGGGAAAGGCAGGATGTCTGTGTCCGCACCACGAACCCCCAGGTCGTGAGTGGACAGGGGTACAGCTCAAGGTCGTCCCCTCCAGACCCGGCTCTCAGCCCCTCTGAGGGAGGCCCTGGAAGGGGGTCTCAGTGTGGCGGACCTGCAAAACGCAGGTCCCGCCCCAACACCTCCCGTCTGTTGATAACTGACGTGGCTTTAACGAGGACCCAGATTTTCACTCCATGGAATGGAGACCAGCACAGGAGAGGAGAGTGATGTCACCGCCTGCTCCTGGGCCTCCACCCCCCCTGCCCAACAGGAGGCCGGCGGGCAGCCGTCTGGGACTCTCGGGTTTAAGAGACAGGGTGTTAAATGTCACCGGAATAAAATGGCTAAGTGTAAATCCTTCCTCCTGCCGACACTGTAGATGGTATCTAGTAGGAGCTTACACCGTGTTCTCTGCCTGGGAGAAGGGTGTTGGCCCCAGCGACCGCCTTTGCAGCATGTGCATTCATCATCATTCAGAGTCAGCTGGACTTTCGAAACCAAATAACGCAGGCATGCTTCTGTCTCTCGAGAATGAATTATTTATTTTGTTATATAAATTCCAAACCTTTAATATGCCTCTCAGGATGTGTCTGGCTTGGAAAATTACAAGACAGCTGCAAAAAAAGTAGGAACTGCTTTCCTACTTTTTCCCCAGAAATTAACTCTTCTTTAGACATTAGAAGTGGGCTAGTGATTGAATCTATTTCCGAATGTAGCTCTTATTAGTAGAAGATCTGTTGGTGCCTCACTCCCACTGAAAGAGCACTGAGCACTCATTCAGGGAGCACTGCTTGAAGGAGGAGAAGGCCCCCGGCCCTCAGGATACGTCTCCTTCCCAGGCCGATAGCTGTCCTGCTGGCAGTGACGCGGCCACCTTGATTCAGAGGCCCGGGAACCTCTGGTCTTCGCTGACGCCCCTCGGGTCAGTATTTCACATGGCTGGAGGAATCCGATGTCTTCAGCTGGTCTTGCGGCATTCTAAGAGCCCAGGGGACTCCTGCCTGATGACCCAGTTCAGCTGTAGCATCTGTCTGTGTCTTCTCCTCCAACATGTGCTCTTCTGGGGCCACCTCTGCACAGGGCGCTGTAGGCAGTAAAAGGGGTACGACCACACTTCCAACCTTAGTGACGCCTTCATGGCCTCCCTGAAGCTTTGCTTTGCAGGAAGGATGGCCAGCAGGGGCTAGGATTAATCAGGAAAGTGACATCTGAAATATCTGGGTGCCTCCTGTGAGCCGGCCAGGACTCTGCCGGGTGGAGATGAGTCGGGAAGTCATAGCAGAGGGAGAAAGATGAAACGTGAGGCAGGAAGGGGCAGGGCCTGTCTGGGGATGCTGAGCAGCAGCACTGGCTGGAAGCACAGGGTCGAGGGAAGGGGCAGTTGAGATCAGGCTGAAGTGGTCGATTCAGGACATGTCGTACCCTACCTGGAGGCCGGGCTGAGGACCTGGAAGTTTATTAAGTGGTTAGTGGGGTCATTGAAGGCATTTGTGCAGAGAAGTGACAGGATTAGAGGTTCCCGTGGGAACGCCTGAAAGACTGTATCAGATGTATTGATGGGGAAGAGAAAGAATTAGCCAAAAGTCTATCGCAGTCATTGATTTCATGGCAGAAGTAATGTATTAGGCAGCGGCAGTGCAGTTGTAAAGGTAAGGCTGGAGGTTAGGGCCATTTCCAAAAACATTTGGGAATTATCATTTGACTGAAAAGAAGTGGGCAGTGAGAAATAATCACAAGGGATTCAATCCAGGGTGACAGGGCTGGGGGCTGGGGTCTGGGGTGATGGCGCTGGGGTGATGGGGCTGGGGTCTGGGGTGACAGGGCTGGGGTGATGGGGCTGGGGGCTGGGGTGATGGGACTGGGGTGACAGGGTGATGGTTCTGGGGGCTGGGGTGACAGGGTGATGGGGCCGGGGGCTGGGGTGACAGGGTGATGGGGCTGGGGGCTGGGGTGATGGGGCTGGGAGCTGGGGTGATGGGGCTGGGGTGACGGGGCTGGAGTGACAGGGTAATGGGGCTGAGGGCTGGGGTGATGGGGCTGGGGTGACAGGGTGATGGGGCTGGGGGCTGGAGTGACGGGGCTGGAGTGACGGGGCTGGGGTGACAGGGTAATGGGGCTGAGGGCTGGGGTGACGGGGCTGGGGTGACAGGGTGATGGGGCTGGGGGCTGGGGCGATGGGGTGACATGGTGACAGGGTCGGGGGCTGGGGTGATGGGGCTGGGGGCTGGGGTATCACCTGCAAAGTGCGGCATTCTGCCGGAGTCTCCCTTCTCAGCTCTCGAACGAGTCCACTGGGAACGTCCTCCTGCCTCCTGCATGCCTGTGCGTCTATAGCCCTGTCACAGCATTTGTAACACTCTTCGCTCTGCCCGTTGTGTTTCACCAGCGGCATGTGACTGAGCGTCCGTGAAGGCGGATGTGCTCCACACGTAGGGGCTGCTCTCAGCTTCCACCTTGCTTGGGGAAGACTGCGGCAGGTGAAGTTAAGAGGGAGTGGCATTACATTCAGGCGTTTTGGGAACCAGTCATGGTGCTGGGTGGACGTGGACACGGCTGGAAGGTGGCCTCTTCCTCCCTCCTCAGTGAACAGGGGAGCCACGGCCACAGCCTTGTGGGGACCGGGGGGCTCTGCGGTGCCCATGCGGGGAACACCCTGCCTGCGGGCAGGAGCTGAGTCTGGGCCGGTCCCTGGAGGAGGAGGCACTCACTGGCTGTGGACTAGAGTCCGAGAAGCTTTATGGCGGAGACGGTTACGGATGAAAGTGTTTCCACTTACTGTCCAATGGCTCAATTGTGGAGTTTGTTGGCTCCGGTTTCAGAGGCTTCTATGAGGGGCTGGGATCCTCTGGCTGGCAGACACCCCTTAGTCCCTGTCTTCTCTGTCATGATGGCGCATGGGGTGCTGTCTTCTCCGTTACCCTCTGGGCTCTGCTGACTCCCACCTTCTGGCCACACCATGACTCTGCCCCCGTGGCCTTGTCTGGACAGAATCCAGTAACAGAACCAAGACCCACCCTGATTCCCGTGGGCCGCACACAGCCGAAGGAACTTCTCAAGAGGTCGTATTTACAGTGGGTTCACACCCAAAGGCATGGATCAAGGTTAAAACGTGTCTTTCTGGGTGGCCAAGCCATCACAATAAGTGATATTTTTGTTGTTGATTTATCTTGGTTTTGGTTGGGGCATGTGTCTAGGCTGAAGAGAAGGATCAGAATAAGAAGGAAACGAAAAATGACGGAGAGACAGACAGAGAGAGAGAGTGAGAGAGAGGAAGAGAGAGAGAGAGAATATTGATTATTTGATTGTGGGCCAAACCCTAGAGGAAGCGGGAGGGGGGCGCGGTGCAAGGACTCAAGGCATCATGTGATCCCCGAGTCCAAGTGCCTTTCTATCTTCAATCGGAGGGATGAGTGGCCACTATCTTTCTAACTAAGCTTGGGCACTTAATAGTGGGTCTGTGGGGGCCCCGTGGAGTGGGATGTATTGGCCCCTGAAGTTTCGTCTCACACAGGTTCCTGGTTAACCTGCGATTTTCCTGGCCAAGTCTGGGAAGGGGCAGAGAAGAGTAGGAGAAAGCTGACCTTTCAATTGTTAGAATAATAAGGTAATTCTGAATTGTAGAATTAGTCAAGGCACCTTTCTGTAGATATGCACATCAAAAGGAAAAGCAAGTCCAACTTCAAAATGCTGCCTCATGATGCACAATCAGAATGATTCAGTGAAATGAGAAATGCAGCAGAAGTGCTCTGATTCACCCAGAAACTTTTGTTGAAGTGGTAGGTACTTTGAAAACCCTTTCACCTCTGTAGGATTAAGGTAAGAATTCTGTGTTGAGGAGGAAAACAGTTCTTGTCTAATTTCTGGAGAAGAGAGGAAGATGTGCTGGGAGAAGTTTGGATCACAGCACGTTGGTTGATACGTAATAATTTGTTGAGCAGACTCAATCCTAGGCATGGGCTTTCCTTGTGATTTGGCACCTAGAATCTGCCCAGCACAGAAAGAAGCTAGATTCTACACTTAAAGTGTGTTAAATAATAATAAATTAAACTTTTTTTCATTCTCAAAGCAGTAATAAAATAGATTATTTCAAAAATCTATTTCTGTTGATTTGGCAACAAGACAAAATGGGTATTAATTTATGAAACCTTTTATTGGTTAAAAAATACGGTAATTCCTAAGTTCACCTTACCAATGTAATAATATATTTAAAAAAATTCTTTAACAACTCTATTTTCAATAGAATTTCTTAGTTCTTTTCACTAAAAATCTTATATTTCTTTCACTGAAGTTTGTCTCAGCATCTCTGTGAAGCTTTTCCCCACTTCCCCGTATCTAAATGATCTCTCCCCTGTGAATATTTTCGCTTTCTTTTACTGTTAATACAGCGTTCATAAAGAAAAGTGCATTAGCAAACAGTCATCAGGCTAGCACGGCGCTTTCTGCCACCCAAGTCGGGAGACAGTGCTTTGCCCCCCGCCCCCTCCGTGTCACCCCCAGCTGCAGCCCCCACCCCACCCTCTGGGGACGGCGCTCGGACTTCTGTGTCCATTTCCTCTCTTCACTTTGTACTTTTCGCCCCATGTTTGCATCTGTGAACAGTTCGTGTCGTTCCTCTCCCTGGGAACATTCTAGGAACGAGGGCGCACTGAGTACGCTGCGTTGGGACCTGAGCTCCGTGTTGCCTCCAGGGTCAGCTGTGCTGGAGCTGGTGCGGCTGCTCCTTTCCCGTTGTGGGTGCAGGTCCAGTGAGGTCCCTCGACCCGAACGCCCTCCTGCTGACCGTGGCTGCCCCTCGGGGGGTCATGGCAGATGTTTCTGTAAACACTTTTGTCTGGGGGCCCTCGTGGGCGCCCGCCTGAGTTTCTCTTACAGTTCTCGAAGCCTGTGCATCGCTGGGTCGGCATAGGGGAAGCTGTTAGGACTGCAGATGGCTGCGCCGCCCTAGGCCTATGGAATCAGGAACTCTGGACGCGGTGTCCAGCATCTGTGCTTTGACTGGCCCTCCAGGTGACTCTGAGGTGCATCAAAGAAAAGCTGTTTATGAGTGGTTACACCAATTTATGCTATGACCAACGTTGTATTTTGTTAAGCCTGTGACTTGACTGCATAAAATCTGGGACCCTGTTATAAAAGAAAGGTTTGTTAATTTAAAACATGCTTATACAAATTCAAATGCATTGCTATTTCTTCATGGGGACTAATCTATTCTTATTGTTCTTCACTTTTACCACCATTTTATCTTAAATTAATTAGTAATTTGAGAGTAGGTAATTCATGCAAAGGTTGTACAGTTCAAAACATGCGGAAAGGTATAAAGGCAATGGGGCACGTCTCCCTGCAGCGCTTCAGTCTCTCATGTCCCTTCCCCTGAGTCAGCCGGTACAGTCAGCTTCCAGTGAGGGCTCAGCCGTCACCGTTCTGTTGACTCTTGTCTGAGCATTTCGGATCAGGGGCCCCTCTGGTGTCCCACGTTAACCCTGCGGCTTTCTTCAGCTCAGGCATCTGTAACAGTGCATGGTGATTGTGTAGCTTATTTTCTCCCACTTCACACCTGGAAACCTTCGCGCATGAAGATGGCGTCTTGTCCCCACATCCTGAGTGTTCTAGTTTGTTAGCTGCCGGAATGCAATGCACCAGAAACAGAATGGCTTTAAAAAAGGGGACTTTAATAAATTGCTCGTTTACAGTCCTAAGGCTGAGAAAATGTCCCAATTAAAACAAGTCTATAGACATGTCCAATCTAAGGCATCCAGGGAAAGATCTTGGTTCAAGAAGGCTAAAAAAGTTCAGGGTTTCTCTCTCAAGTGGAAGGGCACATGGTGAACATGGCGTCATCTGCTAGCTTCTCCTGGCTTCCTGTTTCATGAAGCTCCCCAGGAGGCATTTTCCTTCTTCATCTCCAAAGGTTGCTGGCTCATGGATTCTCTTCTTCGTGCTGCTGTAGATTCTCTGCTCTCTCCAAATCTCCAATCTCCAAAATGTTTCCTCTTTTATAAAACTTCAGAAACTAATCAAGACTCGCCCAAATGGGTGGAGACATGTCATCACTTAATCCAGCTTGACAACCATCTTGATTACATCACATCTCCAGGGAGATGATCTGATTACAGTTTCGAACATACAGTATTGAATAGGGATTAGAAGAAACGGCTGCTTTTACAAAATGAGAATAGGATTAAAACATGGCTTTTCTAGGGTACATACGTCCTTTCAAACCAGCACACCGAGCCCAGGCAGGCTGGTGGCAAAGGCACCTCATGGAGACGTGGCCGGCACCATCCAGCCGTGCCTAGGCCTTCGGCTCTGTGGCCCTCTCGGTCCGCACGTCTGCTCTCCCAGCTGGTGTTTCTTTCCCAGTGCGTTTCCCCTGGGGCCGGCAGCGGGTGGGGGATCAGCCTCTGCTGGCCCAGAGGTGCTCTGAGGAGGCATGTGGCCCCGGGGCAGACCCTCCGTTGTCACCGGCGACTGGGGGCCAGACGCCCCTTGGCTCAGGGGAGTCGTGACCTCGGGCTTTGGGCTCCTGGGAAAGTCAATGTTTGCTGGGCAGCAGTTTCCATCTTTCCCCCTAAGTGAGGTCTCCTTATTCTTGCCACGAGTTGGGGGCGCTGGCTCCGGCCCTGCTGGGCTCACTGCCGTGGGCTTGTGCCTGCGGCAGAGGCTGCCTCAGGGTCAGGCGGAGAGCGGCCGGGTGGGCCTGCAGGCTGAGCACTTGTCTTTTACAGTCTGTATTCATCAAAGTAACCACTCAAAAGAATAGCAAGCAGGTTGGTTGGTCTTTCCGCCTCCGGGCTAAGGGGCCTTCACTGCCTTCCCGGGTTCTCTGCATTTTTATCTGCAGCACGAAGGGCTGAGGAGAGGATGAGACGCCCCTGGGTGTCTGGTAGCCTGGGGATGCGCTCCAGGAAGGGCCCCTGTCCTCAGCCTGCGTCCATGGAAACAGGAGTGAAATGCCTTTTCTCTGCAGAGGGGCGAGTGTGGCATGGCCAGATGCCGACCCAGCGCCGTCCTCCACGCAGCCGCCGCGCCAGGACCTTCCCTCAGGCCGGTTGCAGAAACACCCGCCGACGAGAGGTGGAAGCTGGATCCTTTCTGGGCTCTCCTGAGTGCCAGCTGTGTACTGGAGAAATGAAAGTAGAGAGGTAGAGCGACACATACTCACCTGGGCAGCTCTCCAGGGAATGTCGTTGGTGACACGAGGGGGGCGCAGAGCGTCCCTTACGAGACGGGCCCATTCGCCTTCTTACCCCCAGGGGCTGCCCAGACGCTCGGCATGCCATGCGGCCTCCCTTCCGCGAGGACCAGGCCGGGCGGCCGCTTCGGTGGGCCCGGGAAAGGATTTGGGCAAAGATGGGAGAGAGAAGGAGCGAGACTGTTGTTTCATTTCAGGCTCTTTCTTAGCGTCTGCGGGTTTTGCCTTGAGCGAGCGTCACTCTCATGGAAGCGAAAGGACCCCCGGGCGGAGGCGCAGGGCCCCGACTGCGGGACCCCGTTTGCAGCCCATGGTGGTGAAGGTGTCGCCCACGAGGCCGCCGTGGGGAGCAGGGGAAGGAACTGTCTCAGTAAATCTGCTTTGGCGCCTCGATCCGCGTGGCAAGGCCGCCGAAGGGCCCTTAGGGCGCGCGTGAGTGGGTAGGAGGCCGCGGCTGGCAGTGCCTCGTCCGCACCTCTCCGCAGCTGCTCTGTGCCCTGGGTCCGACGGGCCTCCTGTCCCCGCGTGTGGCGGGGTCCTGAGGCTGCCCACTCGCCTGCACTGCTTTTTCCAGGACGGAGACACCGTGGAGTGTGAACGTCTTAAATTTGAGGCTGCCAAACAGAGGGCGGGCATCGCGGTGTGAGGGAGGGACCCGGCAGACTGGGGGGAGGTTGCGAGCGGGCGCCCCGTGAAGCAGGACCTGCCTGGTGGGTCCACATCAGTGGCGCTCCTGGCATACTGTAGGTGCTTATTAAACATCCTTTGAACAGGTCAGTGACTGTTCTTATCCTCCTTAAGTTTTAGAGAAAACAACAAAAGCCACAGCTGTGCAGGTTATCAGCATTTCCTGCCCTGCTGTCTTTGGGGGCGGGGTGGCACGGGGGAGGCACAGGGGTTTCATGGGGGTAGCATGGGGTAGGCACAGGGGTTGGCACAGGGGGTAGCACAGGGGTGGCACGGGGGTGGCATGGGGTGGCACAGGCAGTGGGCTCAGTCACATTCACACAGTAGTGCCAGCCAGGCACCTCGGATTGACTTTCTCATTTAGTTCTCATGAGCTAATGTGGCATATAGTATTTATTCTCCTTTATAGAAAAGAAAACTGAGGCAAGGAGAAAGACTGAGCAGTTTCCTAGAAAGTTGTGGAGCCTGTTAACATCTGCCTGATTTAAAAACGTCGTTTCTACCGTTCTCTACACTGTCCGGCGGTTGAAGCAGCTTCTTTTGGCCGGTTGAAGCGACTTCTTTCCCCACTTTCTGTGCTCCTCTGTGTTCTGGCTCCCCAGGCCTGTGTCAGACACTGGACCTGGTGCAGCGAGCCCACTGGGGCTGTCCCTGGGTCCCTTCCTAACCTCCAAGGCATTGCCTCTGCAGCCTGGCTGTGCCAGCCAAGCCCCATGCGGAATTTGGTTTGGGGGCAAAGTGAGAACCAGGAATCTAGCTTTGATTTTCTACCAGATCAGCTGGGTCCCACTCCGCATACTGAGTACTTCTTCCCTCTCCTCCGACCTTGAAATGCCGTCTCTCCTCACCTGGACTTGGGGCCTGACACTCAGTTCCTCTGTCTGCCATGAATTGGAATGCCAATGCTACCCATTAAATTGTGGGCGCTGCACAAGGAATTTTAATGCCTAATACATAAATATTAAATTGGTCATAATCGCTAATTTTAGAAAAGTCCTTTATTCTTAGGCAGTTGCTTTTAGAATTCTTTTTAAATTTATAAAAATAAATGTAGACATTTTATTGTACAGTACATTTGTACATCAATCTGCATATAATTGTCCTCTTAAAAACCTTGCCAGCTTATCTGGGGAAATAGCATGCTGTCCATGATGCTATGTTTCTTTTATTGCCCTTAGAAAAGCCTGTTTCCATTACCTAGGTCTACACATTTGTCACTGAGTTCATCCAAAGTACTTTTTAGTTTTTGTTTTCACTGTCTCTTCTCTGTTATTGCAAAAATGTAAGTATCGATTTATGAACATTTGTGTCATAACCAACTTCATTAGATTTTATAGTCTGTCAGTTGCTTTGCTTACATTTTTCAGATCATCAAATCATTACAAACAATAGTAATTATATCTTTTCATTTTTACGACTTGTGCCTCATTCATTGAAAAACAGTGCTAGTACAATCACCTTTACATTATTAATGGGATAATGGGCTTTTACCACTAAATATGCTATTTTTATTGATTTAAGATAGATATTCTTTAAGAACATTTTTAAATTATAAGTTACCTGTAACATAATATTTAGTACTATTTAAAATAATATAGGATGGTTGTGCTCAAAGTGCTTCAGAATCCCCGCTTTCAGAGAAAACTCCTTTTGGAAGCTTAGAAACCATTCTCCTAGATTTTGTGTGCAGTTTGATGAATTTATCCAATTGCATAACCATTATGCCAATCTGGTTTTTGTACATTTCCACTGTCCCTAGAGTCTCCCCTGTGCCTGTTTGCAGTCAGTGCTCACTCCCCGTCCCACTCCAGGCGGCCACCCTTCGCTGTCTTTCTGATTTTTCCTGTCTCGTGTCGTCTTTTAATGATTGCACAGCATCCCATTATATGGACGAACCAAAATTTATTTAGCTGATTTCCATTACAGATAATGCTGCAAGGAGCATTATCACACACACACACACACACACACACAAACAAACTGCATTTGCACATCTTTGTGAATATTTTTATAGGTTAAATATGCACATTTTGGTACATTTGGGGAGTAGCCCTACAAAATGCCACGTTTTATATTCACACTGCCTATTCTATTTGGAATTCACAGCAAAAGTTCATAGAAATATAAACAAGCAAAGCCCAGACATTCCTTTTGCCTTCCGACTATTGAAGGAAGAATTTTTTTTAATATTTTTAACTTCATTTCAGGAGCTTTTGAAAGGCCGTTTCTATTTATTTTGAGGAAGAGTGCAGTATTGGAAGTAGTGTGCAATTTCCTTTCTCCCTATGTGCAGCCAATAGCATAACTTCCTCACTAATATCTGGCTTGAAAGCTGAGAACATTGCCTGTTGCTAGAGAATTAACTTGCTGAGCTGCCTTTGGGCGACATTTGTAGTTAAGATCTAGAAGGTATTGTGTAAGAATCTCGTGAACTTTGCAGGTGATGGGAGCCTTTCAAAGTGGAATCAAACAGGAATGTGAGAGGCCAGAATGCTGGGTGGAAACCAGCAAGTTTGACATTTATACAGGGTATTTCTTCTCTGCAAGGCGAGCAGACAAGGTGGAAGGAAAGAAAATTAGCCGCATCTTCTAAGCTGAAGGCACAGCCCAGAGCCCAGTGAGCCCAGAAGATAATGGGACTCCTGGAGAAGTCGGTGGGTGGCTCCAGGGCAGGGATGTCAGGTGAGGGGAAGAGGTGAGGAGGTCAGCCCCTGCTGGATGCGAGGGACAGAAACTCACTCAGGTGATGGCATCTACTCACATCTGCTCACATACATTCACATCTACTCACAAGCACATCTACTCACATACACTCACATCTGCTCACATACATTCACATCTACTCACAAACACATCTATTCACATACACTCACATCTACTCATGTACACTCACATCTACTCTCATCTACTCACATCTACTCACATACACTCACATCTACTCACACATCTACTCATATACACTCACATCTACTCACATGCACTCACATCTGCTCACATACATTCACATCTACTCACAAGCACACCTACTCACATACACTCACATCTACTCATCTACTCACACTCACATCTATTCTCATACACTCACATCTACTCACATTCACTTAATCTACTCACACTCACATCTCACAAACACATCTACTCACATACATTCACATCTACTCACAAACACTCACATCTACTCACACTTACATCTACTCACAAACACATCTACTCACATGCACTCACATCTACTCACAAACACATCTACTCATACTCACATCTACTTATATCTACTCACATGCACTCACATCTACTCATCTACTCACACTCACATCTACTCACATTCATCACATCTCACACATCTCACAAACACATCTACTCACATACACTCACATCTACTCACATATATTCACATATGCTCTCATCTACTCATGTACACTCAGTGACTTCACGGGACACGGGACCACACATGCACATGTGCACAGGAGACCAGGAGAGGCTGGACAGTCTGGTCTCAGGAGAGTGGGGCTGCAGATACCACCTTCACGTCTCCTTAACTTGTTCACCTGCCTTGTGGACGTCCGTTCAAACAGCCACTTGCTGACTTCCAAGTAACTAAGGCATTTGTGCCTTACTTACTCACCTTTTCAGCCCTGCACGGTTTTCTGTATTTCATAGCTCTTGCACATACCTTCTGCTTGCTTAGACCTTTCTCTCTTGCATGATGAACTTTATCTCATTGCATGTCTTCGGTGTAGCCTCCACTTCTCCCTCATGCTCTCAGGATTTAAGTTCAAGTTTTTGAGAGAACGTCCTGGTCCCTGTTTTCATGCCAGGCCACATCACAAATGACTGTCTCCATTTGGATTAGGTTTCTTTGGCTCTATGATAACACTTGGTTCTATCAGCTCAGGCTAGGAAATGGAGTGTCACAGGATGTAACGCCCACCCCGAGCTTTCCCTCTATAGGGTGGAGATGTGGTCAGCTTCTCTTAGAACAGCTGTGGCATGGCCTGATCTGTAATTGTCGTGGCTGTGAAGCCATGAGGGATGGGAGACGGAAAGCACAGCTGGGGATGGCAGCTCGGTGGTGGCATGTCTCCTTTCACTTTCTAGGAGGCTGGCCCAGGTGTGTGGTTCTGGTTTTCTTCCTTTTTTTAGATGTGAATGATCAGAAAACAGTCTTAGCAGCCTTCAGACAGGTGAAATTACAGAAACAAGTTGCCCCAAGTATTGAAGAGCCAACTGATTTAGTAAGTGGACTGATGTCTACCAGTGTTTATTTTTCTCCACCTACCAGCCGCACCCATCCTGCCAGTCTCAGAGGCTCAGCTGCTGCTCCTCGCCGAGCCCCCTTGCTCTGAGCTTCAACCCTGCAGCAGCAGGAGAGCTCTGTGGGGGAACATCACTTCCCTCCCCTGTGCTGCCCCTCACCCACGAGGCAGTCGGGGGGCTGGGCGGCCCAGGGGCTGGTCTGCAGGCCATGACGTGTCCTCACCCCTGAGACCCGGAGCAGAAAGCTAGCTCTCCATGGCACTTTCTCCAGAGGTCTCTGAGATTTGCTAGCTCTCGGTTCAGTTTGGTTGGAAGTCTCGCTGCATATGGATATTCCTGCTTCAATAGATATTAACTTGTTCCATGTCAATAACATTTGTGCTTCTAGAAGGAAAGTGTAGCAGTGGCAGTAATAGGCGATTCGCTGTAAGTGCATGAGAGAATATGCACTGGCCTCTCCCACAGAGGGAAACTTCCCTCCAGGTCTGCCCACAGGGCCTGGGCTGTGGCTTCCCAGCAACTCTCTCCTCGTTTCCACTTGGCAAGGGGAGAGCACGGGTGATAAGCAACTCTGTAAATGATAGAGATGCCGCTGCTTCAGAACCTCACTTCTATCTGTAAACACAGCTAATGATTACCGTTTATTGAGCACCTACCTGGTGACCGAAGCAGTTTCTTAATTATCTTATTTTGTTGTAATGATGAAAACAACAATGGCCAACACTCATTGACTATCTTTGATGCACAAGATGTTGTTCTATGTTTCACAGATTTTCTTTTCACCCGAACTTTTTAATATGGGAACAAGATCATTGGTATTTCACCCTTTTGCAAATCAGGAAATAAAATTTAAAGATATTAAATGAATTGGTCAAGGTTACTGATGTAGTGAGTGGCAGAGCGAGGACTTAAATCCGCTCTTCACAATTCAGCGTCCAGCACTCTTCCCACTGCACAGGACTCGTAAAGGTCAAGGGGCAGTGCATCCCTTGGCCACACAGAGTGGACCCTGTTTGCTGTGGAGGGCGGGGAACGCTGCTCAGGGTCCAGGGCACTGCAGGCCACAGGGCTGTGTGTGTTCTCGGCTTTTTGGCTGCATTCTCACCTCGCTTCTGCCTGGCGATCCTCCAAAGGCAGGAGGCTGCTGCTCTGACTAGACAGTAGCGCTCGCTCGATGGGGAGGGGGGCACCCTTGGCGACTGTTCTTGGTTTGCTGGACAGCTTTGGGGTGCAGCCCGTGGGGGTGCATGTGTTGCCAGCTCTGACAGGCACTGCCAACCTCTGCTTCCCTGAGCCGAGGTCAGTAAGTTGGCAGTTCCAGCCGAAGGTGCCTTGGCCATAATAGACCGTGGCCTGACCAGGCAGCTACATGGGCTCATAGGAGTCAGCAGGGAGGAAGGGGCCCGTCCAGCATAGCTGTGCTCCGAGAAAGTTGTCGCTGTTACCTAAGTGCCCTGACATCCACGGTAGAAAACGTCCACGTGCCGAGCACCAGGAGAAATGGGGCTGCGGCCTCCTCAGAGCCATCTGGGATTTCGATCCAGGATAAAGCCCTGTGGAGCCTTTTGTGAACTGTAGAAGATGTTCTTTGGAGACATTATCTGGTGTCATCACTGTCTCAAGACTACACATCTCAATCAGAATTTGTATAAACAATGGACAAGCCAACTCACAAGACTAATGGCCAGATATGATCACGCCTGCATGGGGCCTGGACAGAGGGCAGGCAGGGCTCCGGGGGGAGGGGGGGGGGCAGGCAGGCCTGGAGGCTGGGGCGGTGGAGGTTTGCAGGCCAGAGGGGAGGCCTGGAGCCTGGGGTCGGGGGGTTTGCAGACCAGGGGGTGACCTTTGTAGGCTGGCTTGTGGGGGGCAAGTTTGCAAGCTGGCAGGGGAGGTTTGCAGGCTGGGGGGCTATGTTTGCAGGTTGGGGGTGGTGGGAGGTTTGCAAGTCAGGAGGGGAGGGGCTTGCAGCCGCAGCCCTGGCTCAGAGGCCCTGCGGGAGCCTGTCCTGGGAGCTCGAGTTCCAGGTCACCTCAGCTCCTGGTGCCTCTTTGTTCTTTGGGCTCAGCTCCTGCAGCCTCGTGAGCAGCGTCCTCATAGCAGACCCCAGCAGGGCATTCACTGATGTGCAGCTGACCACAGAGAAAGTCGTCATGTCTGAAATATCTCCCGAGGGTATGGAACAAGTTTCACTTCGGGTACCCCACATCGTTCCCCTGGGATTCAGTGACAGAAAACGAGCAATTCCTAATATTGCCTCCTCCCCTGACCCCCATTGTGCTCCTCCAGCTTCTTGGCACCATGCTGACCCTTCCGGCAAAAGAAATGCCCTGAAACCACAGAGTCAACTGCTTACCAAATGGTTGTAAATCGAAGTAAATGCACAGGTCGGAGAAAGGCTGAAGAATTAAAATCATCTAGGTGGAATTTGGTGTCTTTGCTTTGCTTTGTTTGGGCGTTTTCTCCTGCCGATCGCAGGCCTTTGGGGGCCCGACAGCAGTGCCAGCCCCTCTGCTCTGCTGTGTCAGCCACGAGGGTGGCTTTCTCACCAACAGCCCTAGCTCGAAAAGGGAAAACTGTGAACTGTTCTCTGTGCACTTCTAAGTAATACTGAAGTTGCCTTTGCCTCTCTACAGTCCAGTCATCACTTCTTTTTAACGTGCAGCTCACTTTCAGCTTGACTAGGAAGAAATTCCAGATGCTGTGGATGGGGTCTGCATTCCCCGTGATGATCCTTCTCGAACGGGGCGACTTAAATCCCCAAGTGCCGTCCTGGCTAACTTGGCGGAGCTGTCACTCTTGGCCAGGCTGCTGCAAGGCTCACCTGGGGCATGTGAAGACGCCTCCTGCCCAGCGCCTTGGCCAGAGGCTTGGAGTAGATGATCCGGGTGAGTTAAAGGACCACGGAATGCATCGGGTGTGCCGTGGCTGCGTGGCCCCCAGCTCTGCACCTGTCACCTGACGGAACATAGGTGTGCGGCCCACGGTTGATGGAAGACATTTTTTCCTTCTTTCTTCCCCTTTCTTCCTCATTCTCTCTATACCTCCCTCCCTCCCTCCCTTCCTTCTTTCTTTCTTCCTTCCTTTCTTTTCTTCCCTCCGTCCCTTCTTCCCTCCATAGGCCTCCCGCCATTTTACGGGGCTTATGTCCCTGCAAAAATTCACTTTTAATTAGTAAAGGACATGGACCCTCTCACCGAGCCTCGTGTGTGCATTTAAACGTGGAGAGGCAGAAAAGCCTCCCAGCTCCAAAGAGGTAGCCAGGTTCCTTTAGCTTCCACCACGGCCTGGGGGTTCCCGCTGCAAGGCCAAGGAGCTCTCACGCGCCGGGGACTTTGTGCTCAGTGTTGCGGCTCCTGCTGCCGACATTCTTTCCCCCGCGCCATGGGGGCGGCTCTGATGCACCTGATGGGAACAAGTCGACGGGCAGAGGGAGGGGGCACAGCTCTGGGACTCCGTGCAGTACTGGTTGAGGCTTCTCTTCTACACACTCGAGTGCTGCTTATCAGAAAATGTCCAATCGCAACTTTACTGTGATTTTATGTTTTATTAAAACTGTGACAATTAAAGAGGGAACATTGTTCTAATTAAGTAATTGAATTAAATAGCAGAGACACTCCCTCTGGCTGCTGTGCACCAGCTCCTCGTTGGCAGTGGCGAGCACAGCAAGGCCATCTGGCTGATTTGTATTCTTTCATGAAACTGGGTTTTGATTTTGACATGTCACGCCAAGAATTTCTATACCATAAGGCCGTTGCTTCCGGCAGGACAAGCATGGAATGGAGGCCAGTGTTCCATGTTCAATGAAGCTCTTTTCGCGGGCAGCCCCCGCGTGGGACCAGAGGCCTGCCACGCAGCAGTGGACGAGCTTCGCTGTGCAGCATCCGCCAGGACCCATTTAGGAGAGCCGACCTCCCATCTGCCTGACTGCACTGGGCAGAAGCGGGACAGCGATTTGTGCCATGAAGCAGCCACGGGTGCCCCTGACACTGAGCACGCCAGGTGCTGCCCTGCCCGGCCAGCCCAGTGCATGGGAGGGGGGCAGGCTGCGACCACAGTTCTGAACCCTCAACTGTGGAGGGACCACAGACAGCCTCTGATGCCTAAGCACAGGGTAGTTGGATCTTGGCCTGGCTTGTTTATTTTTCTAAGTATGGAATAAATCAGAGGTACTTTTTGAATTCTCTGCCTCAAGACATGCCAGGTCCATCAGGGACTGCCTTTCTCCACCCAGGTGCTCCTTTTTCCCCTGGGGTTTCTTTGCGCAGTTACCTCTGCTGGGCCATGAGCAGCCATCGTGCACCCGTTCAAAGAAGAGCCATAGCCTGTGTCTAATCCGTCTCAGGGAGCCTGCCACCCGGGAGGAAGCACCTCCTTCTAGGCCACTCGGGAGGGAGCACCTCATCCTAGGCTACCCAGGAGGGAGCACCTTCTCCTAAGCTGCTTGGCATGAAGCACCTCCTCCTAGACTGCCCAGCATGGAGCACCTCCTCCTAGACCACCTGGGAGGGAGCATCTCCTTCTAGGCCACCCTGCAGGGAGCACCTCCACCTAGGCCACCTGGGAGGGAGCACCTTCTCTTAGGCCACCCAGCATGGAGCACCTCCTCCTAGGCCACCTGGGAGGGAGCACCTCCTCCTAGACCACCCAGGAGGGAGCATCTCCTCCTAGACCACCCAGCACAGAGCACGTCCTCCTAGGCCACCAGGAGGGAGCATTTCCTCCTAGGCTACCTGGGAGGGAGCACCTCCTCCTAGGCCACCCAGCAAGGAGCACCTCCTACTGGACCAGCTGGAGCCACACGTCATTGCATAGCCTTAGAATTGGGCCAGGCTGTGCATATCAGTCTCCAGTCCATGTTTATGCTGAGCGCTGGATTCATGTGGTCTGTGTGTGTCTGGTGCGGTGGTGGGACGATAATCCACATATTGTGTCATCTTGTGACACTGTTTGAACAAGGAGAATTATCTAAGAATAGTCAGAAGAGAAGAGACTTCAGAAAATAGCTTACTTCAGAAAGTAGAAGACAGTCTTAGAGACCCTTTGCTCGATGTACTTAATAAAAGGTAAGCTGGCCCGTCTCCATCTAATGCTATATGAAGTCACAAGGAGAGACCAAATTGCATTGAAGGTAGTGAAAAGGGGACCTGGCTGAAATGAAATAAATTTTTAATGCATTTTTAATGTAATTTTATTGAGCTATTTTCACATACCTTATAATCATGCAAAGTGGTCTCCAGGGTTATCATGTAGCTGTACATTCACCACCATAGTCAGTGTTTGAGCATTTCCATTACTCCAAAGATATACATATAAGAATAAAAATTAAAATGAAGAAGAACACCTAAAACATCCCATGTCCCATATCCCCCCTACTTATTTATTTTTTGTCCTTATTTTATTTACTCATCTGTCCATACCCTAGATAAAGGAAGTGTCAGCCACAGGTTTTCACAAACACGCAGTCATACTGTAAAAGCTGTATAGTTACACAACCATGTTCAAAATCAAGGCTATTCCTTCTAGCTATTTTAATACATTAAAAACTAAAAAGGGATATCTATATAATGCATAAGAATAACTTCCAGGATAACTTCTCAACTCTGTTTGGAATCTCTCAACCACTGAAACTACATTTTGTCTCATTTCTCTCTTTCCCCATCTGGTTAAGAAGGCTTTCTCAGTTCCATGGTGCTGGCGCCCACCTCATCCCAGGATTTCTATCCCACGTTGCCAGGGAGATTTACACCTGTGGGAGTCATTTCCCATGTAGCAGGGAGGGTAGTGAGTTCACCTGCGGAGTTGGCTTAGAGAGAGAGAGCACATCTGAGCAACAAATGAGGCTCTCTGTGGGTGACTTTTAGGCATAATTATAAATAGGCTTAACTTCTCATTTGCAGCAATAAGTTTCATAAAGGCAAACCCCAAAATTGAGGGCTCAGCCTATTGAACTGATTGTCCTCAATGCTTGTGAGAATATCAGGAATTCCCCAGGTGAGGGAGTTTAATATTTCCACATTTTTCCTTTGCCCCTCAAGGGGCTTTGCCAACACTTTTTTATTCCTGGGCAAATTAGATGTATCAGAGTATTTGTACAAACCAACAAGCTCTCACTTCCTATGCAAGGTTCCATGTAATTATGGTGTGCAAATAAACTGATCATCAAGGTAAATTAGATATTATGCTCAGAAAATATAAATTTTGCACCAAATAAACACCTCTTCTGACGCAAAAGAATCCAAGAAGAACAAAATGCAGTATTTGAATAAAAATCTGCATTAAATGGAAGAAAGAGACGTGAAATATTAAAAGAAGACAGAAATTTGAAGTACTCTCTCCAAACTCATAAGGGACAAAATAAAAATACTAAATGAGAAAATAATAGATACAGGATTGAAAAGCAAATGTCTAATCCTAGAATGATAGTCATTCCAAAGGGGGAAAACAGAGTGATAGAATAGAGAGACAATAAGAAAATGTATATTAGGTACAGCATTTTATAGAACTGAGAAGTAGTTGTGTCGCGGTAGAAAAGCCTTGCCAGGTGTGACGGTTGGGTTCACATGTCAGCTTGGCCAGGGGATGATGTCCGGTTGTCCGGTCAGGCACGTGCTGGCTTGTCTGCTGCTGTGAGGACGTTTCATGGGCTCAAATCATGATCAGGTCGGCGGCAGCCACAGCTGATGATGTCTGCCGTCGGCTACGCGAAGTGTCTTCTGCAACGAGCGAAGCTTAGTCGAATCATCTGAAGGTTTCTAAGGCGGGTTCAGAAGAGAGAATCCCTCTCCCCGCTTCAGCCGTGTGTCCTGGGGACTTCCTGGAGGACCTTCACTGGGGCCACCAGCTCGTGGCCTGACCTTGGGAGTTTGAACTCTTACGTCCCCACAGTTGTGCGAGACTTTTAAAAGTCTCGTATTTACAGATCTCTCCTGTTGGCTCTGTTTCTCTAGAGAACCCTGATTAATACACCATGTCCCAGACAAAATTTAAAATAATGATTAATTTCTAGCTCTGGGACCTTGGGCAACTTTCTTACCTTCTCTGTGCCTCAGTTTCCTAATCTATAAAAAGAATAATATAATAGTGCCTGCCTCAGAGGGTTGTTATTAATTTCAAACAGGCAAATGCTGGTGGGACATTTTGAGTGGTGCCTGATACACAGACGTCTTCACAAGAGTGATTGCACATGCGGTGAGTTCACAGGCATGTGCACACAAAGGCGCCTTGTTGAGCCGGCAGCTCGGCCTCCAGGGACCCGCAGGGCTGGGCCTTCTCTCAGGTGCCTGGGTGTCCGTGGCCCTGTGCGCTCACACTGCCCAGCCAGTCCTGTGTGTTCCTTGGTCAGTGCTCCGGCTTCCTGCTGGCCGCCTTCAGTCTGCTTCACAGCCCTGGAGTAGTGGTCCTGGGCCTTAGGGTTGGGTGCAGCCCACGGCTTCCAGCCCTTCCTGGAGGCCCCTGGAAGAGACCTCCTCTGTGCCCCTTGTAAGTCTTCCTGACACCTGAGGGTCTTCACAGCTGCCCTGGCCAGGTGCCCAGCTTCCCCTCGACCCGGCCTGGACCCTAGAACTGACTGTTCCGGATCCAATCCTACCTTCTCTCGGGAGTCAGCTCACGATGGATGGGGCCCTGCAAGAAACTTCCCTTAGGGTCGCAACCCACGAATGTCCAGGCGACCCAGCATGGAGTCCCTTCTGCAGCCTCACCAGCGGGGCCACGGGCACCAGGCCTTCTGCGCAGTGACCCTGCTTCTGGGCCGCGTCTGTGCCCACGTGCTGGCTGGGAGCCCTGTGCCCCTCCAGGAGCACGCTGGGCTCAAGGCAGACTCTGGAGAAATATCTGCCTATAATTGTGCATCTTCGTGCACATGGGGACTGATAGGAGTTAGAGGCCAAGACCAATGACTAAATGTTATTTAAAAGCAACTCGGCTTATGCGATCCACTGCTGTTGCAGTTCTTTAATTGGTTGTTTGCAAAATCCAAAAGAAGCTCATTAGCAGTGTGGGTGCTGCAGGGCATGCTAGGGTTAGCAATTAATTATGCTTAGCCTCAAATTGATCCCATTTCAGCAGGTAACTGGGCTGCTTTTTTTCAGAAAGCTGGCTAAGAATCCAGAAGTAGCCCCGGGCAAACCTCGGGCGGGAGAGGGCAGGAGAGGCCAAGCGCTCACCGTGGAGCCGGTGCTGCTGAGTGGGGAGAGCTGCAGCCCCGGTGAGTTCAGGGAGAGGCGTTTTGCCAGTCTACAGCTTCGGGTTTGTGGGTCTCTAGTCCACTATACATTTTGGACAGTGGTTGGTGTACGACAATCAATTCACTGGCCTTTGAATCGTAACTAAAAATAGCACAGAATACAGTGAGGTCGGTGCAGTTCCTGGAATGGTAGAGGGAAAATGTGCTTTGAAAAGAGTATACCTGGATTTGGAGCTCAGAGTCAGTCTTACCTGCAGCCCAGGGCAGGCGCTTGGCTCAGCTTTGCTGTGCATCCTGCCACTGCAAGATGCCCACCACAGCCTCTCCCAGCCTCCTGGGGGATCAACACAAACCTGTGTCATCACGTGCGGGCCTCGTCTCGGTGAAACTCAAAAATGTGCGCCCTCCTCACTGGGGGAGAGCGTTCTCCAGTTTACACGGCGGGGGTGGGCAGTGACTCCGCATGAGAACCCCTACTCCCGAGGCCAGGGCTATCCTCTGTGAGTGCCGGATATCTGAGCTCTCCAGCCAGCCCTGGTCGATTCTTTGCATCAACTCCCCTCTCGGAAGGATTCTGTTCGCCCCCACGAAGAGTGCCAGGCCCACCTCCAAAGCAGGAACCGCATCTTCTCTCACGGGGCACAGGGCAGCCGTTTGGGTGCCATTGTAGGAGCTCTTGGGGTCCGTGCAATGACTCTACGGCGAACTCACTTGCTCCCGCTGCAGCACCTGGTGACGCCACATCGGAGAGGCCAGGGGGGCCCGGGAGGAGGGCGGCTTTGGAGAGGAGGTCGGGCCCCTCCCGGTGTCTCCCTCCTGCTCTGGCCAAGCAGGTGAGACCCTTCTCAGCCTCGCGCTCTGCTCCCCGCCGCCCTGCCACCCGGTGCTTTTTAAATATTTTAAAATGGTGAAATTTAACATATACACAAAAGAGCAATACATTTCGAAGTACATGGTAACAAGTAGTTAGGGAGCAGAATTCAGAGTTTGGTATAGGTTACAATTCCACAATTAAAGTTTTTACTTCTAGCTACTCTAAAGTACTGAGGACTAAAAGAAATATCAATATAATATATTCAGCATGCATATTCGTTTGTAAAACCTGACCTTCTCTGTATGACTCCACCATCACCTTTGATCTTTCTATCCCTCTCTTTAGGGGTATTTGGGCTATGGCCATTCTAACTTTTCAGGTTGGAAGGGGCTGTCGATAACATGGGGGACGGGGATGGAACTAGCTCATGTTCTGGAGAGGCTGGGCCCTCTGGGTTTCAGGACTTATTTGGCCCAGGGACCCATCTGGAGGTTGTAGGTTTCTGGAAAGTTGCCCTAGTGCATGGAACTTTGTAGAATCACAGAGGTGCTTTTAATAAAGTAAATATAAGACTTCAAATGCCTTTCCCACTTCTTATACTATGGGAGAAGTCCCCATTTCATGAAAGGTTGACTTTTTTGCTTATACCTAATTTTTTGCTTGCCTGTCATTCTAACTAAACCCTCCAGTTCTTATCATGTCAATCAGCTTTGTGCCCCACCTCCCTTTTTTAAGCCATGAATGAAATAACATGGAGGTGGAGGTGTTTTACAGAAGTGGGGGGGGCTAGTTCCCCCTGGGGGGAGGAGACGGTGGGACTCAGCTGCGGTTTCAGGGGGAGGCCGAGCAAGGTGTCGAGAGACGCAGGATGTGGGCTCAGGTCCTGGAATCCCAACTCTGCTCCCAGCTGGCCTCGGGGTCCTGTGTGACATGGAGGCGAGAACAGGACCTGCTGCCTGTGGGATCGTGCAGGTCGCAGGTGTCCGTCTGTGGGGTGCAGAAAGTGGTTCCCAGGCGGCTCGGGCTGGAATGGGGGCCCTCGTGGGGGGCATGCGGTGTGGGGAAAAGGTTGCTCCCGTGGCTGGAGCAGGGTGTGCCGTGCACAGAGGCAGCTCCCAGGACAGATGGTTCCGGAGAAGCAGTGGTGGCTGAGCAGCGATGGGACTGGAGGGCGGCTCCAGAGTTGGGGCTGAGTCCTGGAGGCGATGGGAACCACAGGATATTATTTGAGGCGCTGATGCACCATCGTGCCCCCACTATGGTCTCCAGCTCCAGGCACCCCACCTCGCCACGGCCTCTGCTGCTTAGACTTCTTGGTCTCGAGTCCACCTTGTCATGTATTTGCAGGTGAGTTTTATCCGTGGAATAAAATACATCATCCTATTTCTTATACGTTATAATGTAAAATTTGCTTGCATTTTTAAGGCTGACCCATGAGATGTTAAGGAGATTTTGTGAGCGGGAGCCCTGGCCTCACGCAGACCTGTGAGAGCGTGTGCGCTTTCCTCTGCTGACGGTGCTTCGGAGAGAGTCTGAGACGTGCAGCAGGCTGCGGCTCCCGAGAGCAGAGTGGAATGGTTTGTGAGAGAGGCGGCTGCTGGCTCTGCAGAAGCAGCCACTTTTCTCAGGATGAAAAATTTAGCAAGAACAATTCTGGACAATGTTTCATTTCATACCAAGGTATGTGGTACAGAAATCCATGTCCCCAGAGCTCCGAAGGGATGAGAGGTCTCTGCAGCTGGCAAGTCCACCCAGGCCTTCCTGGAGGAAAGCAGGTGAGCTGGCCTTCGGGGAGCACGGAGAGGACTGGGGAGGGCGGAGAGGACTGGAGAGGGCGGAGAGGAGGGCGGAGAGGAGGGCGGAGAGGACTGGGGAGGGCGGAGAGGACTGGGGAGGGCGGAGAGGAGGGCGGAGAGGACTGGGGAGGGCAGAGAGGACTGGGGAGGGCGGAGAGGACTGGGGAGGGCGGAGAGGGACTGGGGTGGGCGGAGAGGGACTGGGGTGGGCGGAGAGGGACTGGGGAGGGCGGAGAGGGACTGGGGAGGGCGGAGAGGACTGGGGAGGGCGGAGAGGAGGGCGGAGAAGGACTGGGGAGGGCGGAGAGGACTGTGGAGGGTGGAGAGGACTGGGGAGGGCGGAGAAGGACTGGGGAGGGTGGAGAGGACTGGTGAGGGCGGAGAGGAGGGGTGAGAGGACAAATGCAGAATGCACAGAGTGCCTGCTGGCGTGTGCATGCAGGGGTGTGAGTGTGAATGTGCTGGGAAGGTTTAGAAGAAGATTGGAATTAACATGACTAGAAGCTGATGCAGGAAGAGCACTTTTTTCACGTTAAATTTTATGTGTTTTAAAGGGTGGAACAAGAGAGAGGGGGGCATGGCAATGCACAGTTTCGGAGGGGAGAAAGAGAAGTGAAAGGACAGAGATGGACATACAGGCAGAGATGGACACAGAGAAATTCGGAGCGTGACAGAGGAGAAAGGGGAAGAGAACGGGGCAGAGGGGATATCAGAGCTGGAGGTGATTGCCCTTTCCCTCCTTGGTATTTTTGCCTCCGGTTTTGGGTGGGTTGGACCCAGCATCCTAAAATGAGATGAGAAATGGCGCTTCCTGGGGAAAGCGAGGAGCATTTGGAATAAACCTCAGCAAAGCCACAGAAAATGGAGATTTCAGCCGGTGCTGGGAACCAACTGAGTCTGAAGTGTGCTTTGAGGGACAGGTAGCAATGAAGAGTTAAACTTCTCATCGTTGGGCAGGCCACAGTGGCTCAGCAGGCAAGAAGGCTCGCCTGCCATACCAGAGGACCCGGGTTTGATTCCCGGTGCCTGCCCATGTAAAAAATAAAAAATAAATTAAAACAAAAACAAAAACAACAACAACAAAAACTTCTCATCGTGTTTGAGGGACGTTCATTTGCACTGTATTTGCACGCGGAGAATTCAGCTCCCTCAGTTGAACATCCAGCCTCAGCGTCTCACAGGCACTTTCTTTCTAGGTGGTATTGGAATTCAGTGTGAGTTCACCAGGCGGAGAGCGCCATGGCACCTTCCTGGGGCTGCAGAGAGGGTGGTGGGACGTCGCCCCCAGGCCTCCGGCCCGCAGAGCTGAGCGCGGCCACCTGCTGCTCGGGCACGTTTCCCGACCCCTCTGCCGGGCTCAGGCCAGCTCCCGCTCTGGCCCTGTGTCCTAGTGAAGTCCCTGTTTACAGGAATGTCCCCGCACCAGGCTGCGAGTTCTCTGCCTCAAGGGTAGTTCTTAGTGGCCCTGCCCCGGCTCACATGGCCACTCAATGGACACATGTTGAGGGAAATGTCCTCAGAGTGAGCTTGGGAGTTGAAATTGGATTTTTCCGTGGGGCTTTGATTTCCCATCCCGCTCCTAAGGCCCCCCCTGGAAGAGGTCCAGGCCGGGCTCCAGGCTGGCACCTCTAAGGCCGCCTGTTCTTCCAAGGTCAACGTGGAGCGGGCACTCGAGGCAGCAGCTGGCGGGCAGCATGCAGGGCTGCTTTCCTCCCAGTGGGAAGCAGCTCGATCATTCAGGCCTGGGCCTGGCCAGGCACCTGTTTCTGCCTCAGTTTCCTCACCTCTGACGTGACCAACATAATAATGGCATTTTGAACAGTGTTACAGTACAGGATGGCATGCCTGACCATGCCCGGGACAGGAGCTGGCCTCTACACATGACCTTCTGCTCTCCTCCTCCCGCCCACAATCCAGATGTCCAGTTTCTTTTCTCATTGGAAATGGAAGTCCTTCAGCCAGAGCAAAGGTTGCCTTTGCCAGTTAGTTGGGCTTTTATGTCAGTTCTTCTGACGTCAGCAATCCAAACTGACTCAGTGTGGTCCTTTGTTTGAAGTTAACTCCTGGATCGGGTGACAGCAAGTTCTAATTGTTGTGTAACCAACTAACCCAAGCTTAGTGGTGCCAGGTAACCGTCCTCTGTTGCCCATGACTCGAGGTCAGGAGTTCAGGAGGCTCCGTCTGGGTGTCCACATGGCATCAGCTGGGATGGCTGAGGCTGGATGATGACCTTCCATGATGACCTCTTCACTCACCTCTGGGCCCCCACCCCCGCTGGCCTCTCTTCTCTCCACACAGCATCTCATCTCAGATCCTTCTCAGAAGCTTGCGTCCTCACAGCGTGATGGACGCAGGTGGTGGTACTGCTTAGGGCTGCATGAGGATTCCAAGAGGGAGTGTCCAAGACACCAAGGCGGACTCTTCAAGGCCTTAGATGCGCGAGCTTCAGAAGTCACCCTGCACCACTTCTGGCACATTCTGCTGGTTAAGAGGCAACTGACGGTGGGGAGGGGCCATGAAAGGAAGTGGGTGGAGGGAGGCGTGGCTCACTGGAAGTGGTCCTGGAGACAGCGACCAGGCAAATGGCTGAGCACGACTCTTTGAGTAATGCACTGACCTACTGAGGTTATCCAGGGTAAGTTCTCGACTCACTGATTCTGGTAAATACCATGTGTCCTGGCTGGCTAAGGCTGCCAGAATGCAATACGCCAGAAATGGACTGCTTTTATAAAAGGGATTTGTTTAATCTCAAATTTACAGTTCCTTGGAGGAAAGGCAGCTGGCTTTCCCTGTCCCATGGGAAGGCACAAAGTGATGTCTGCTGGCCCTCTCTCCTGGCTTCCTGGTCCAAACAACCTTCCCTGGGGTGATTCCTCTGGTACCTCCAAATGTCAAGATCTGAACTGCTCTTTTATGGAGCACTGAGCCGAGGTGCACTGGCCGCTGAGCTCCTCGGAGCTGTGCTGAGCTGTTGCTCTCTCCTCTGACCTCCCCTTTAAACCTCACTCATTGCAGAAGTCTCTCCCCTTGGCCGACCACAGATGTCACCAGCCGGAGATGAAGTTCACGTGCTGATGATTCAGATCCAATGCAGCAGAACAGCTGGGCACCATCCCCTGGCCCGGTTGGCACCTGAACCTGACTGCGACATCATCTAAAGAGAGCTTGTGGGCTCTTTGGCATGAGGTGGGGAGGCCATGGGCCCCAGTGCTGGAGGTCCCCCCAGCCCTGTGCCAAGCTCACACCCCATGAGCATGATCTCAGGAGCTCCACACGGGAAAGGAATGATGAGGGACTGGCATTTTTCTTGGATTTCTTAAGAGACTGGCAATAAATTGGGGCTTGAAATGGGAATTAACTGACATGAATCTGGAAAACGAGAGGGCAGTTTGTGGATTGATTGTGTAGACTGGAGGGGGGGGAGCAGGAAGAATTGCGTATTAAAGAGGAAATGAGAAATGGCCATACACTGCAGTCGGCTCTAGGTAGAGAAAAGCAATTCTGCGCTTCATGGCAGCACTTCCAGTCCTTCACTGCTGGGGTGACGGCGAATTTGCCAGCTCTCAACGTATAAATGGAGATGGATCTTACACGCTCGGTTGTGTCAGATTATCATCTGGTCTACACTAATCAAATTCCTAAAGGACCAGCCTCAGTCCTGCCTCTCCACAGAGCGCTGATTGCGCGTGCCGACTGTCGTTCTCATGTCATCTTGACCACACAGGCTGACACCCAACATGACTTTAAACCATGGTTAATTTGGATTAATTAGATCATTAGTCTGGAGGACACACGTAAAGTAGTTTTCCTTCCCTACACATCCCCGACCCCTTTCTGCTCAACATCTACCTTCACACACACAAACACACACTCACACACTTATATATTCTCCTTTTGCAGAATGGGCTAAATCTGTAGAAATTCATTTGCTCTATAGAGCATAAATACTCTGAGAAGATCTGTAGCAAAGGAAGCCAGTTTTAAACTGAATATTTTTCAAACGAATTTAACCATAGAACACTTTGAAAAATAATGCTAATGCCTATTTATTTTCCAGGGAGGTGGTATTTCCTGGGAGGCAGCTTGGGAAGCTGTGTCCTGCACATCCAGCTCTTTTGATTTATCACCCTTTGTTGTGGGTTCCCTCTGGATGGGTGGGCCCTCTCTGTCTGAGACCCAGGGCTTAGCACCTTCCCTCTGAGCAGGCACTTTGAGAGCCCACGGGAGATGAGTCTGTGTTCTGCCTTAGCATCGCTTGGGGCTGGAAGGCGTCCTAGGGATAGCATGCCCAAGCTTTCATTTAAAACTGGGGAAATAGGTGCAATTAAGTAGGAGAAAACTGTGTAAGTTCACTGAACACGTGACTGTTAAGAGCAGGATAGGAACTGGTCTGTGAGGCCAGCCAAGGCCCTTTCTCGCCTGCTCCAGAGTCAACACTTGTGTGCAGAGCTGGCAGGAAGGGTCATGATTTCCACAGGATGGAATTGGTGATGGGGGGTGCTCGGTGCTTGCCTGGAAAGGGAGCAGGTTTGCAGCCAGAGCCCAGTTGTGTGGCAGAGGCCAAGGCCACCTCTAGACTCCCCGAGAAATGCTGTGGTCCGGCTGCTCCAGCTCCCCCTGGAACCTCCCCCCGAGCGAAGGCTGTCGGCTTTGTGACTGGGGGATGCGGCGGGGAGGACGTGGGAACCCACGAAAGTGTCTCTGGAAACCTTCCCGGGGATATCCCGACCTCCCCGAACCTGGAGGAAAAGCGACAGCACTGAGGCCAGGGTGAGTTCTGCGGGAAGAGGGCGGAGGGCTTCGGGGGGCTCCCAGAGGCAGCGGCCCCTGCGACTCTGAGAGGCGCAGCTTGGCCCGTCCGTCTGTGCACACAGGTGGTGGATGTTCCAGCGAGGACGAGGGACAACCACAGTCGGGGCAGTTCTGAGAGCCCCCATGACCCCCGCTGAGGAGGGGGGAGCCCCCAGACAGAGGGAGGTGGCCAAACACCCGATGCCCAGCCCTGGACAGCGGGTGGAGCCTGGGGGTCACTCGGGGCAGGGTGAGCCTGAGGGGGTCGCTTTGTACTGCCGGCAGGGCCGGGGGCAGGGGGCCCACGGGGTGTGATGGGCTTCAGTGGCTTCCCCGCTGGCCAGGAGGTGACACTGGGAAGCCGAGGGCTGGGTGGGGGCTGCCTGCTGGGTGGGAACTGGGGTGCATCTGCGAGAGCTGGGACCTCACGGCCAGGCTGGTGAAGTGCTGCAGGCTCTGAGGCCCGGGGCAGCATCTGCAGCATCAGGCCTTTCACCACAAAGAGCCCCGCTGTCCCCCTGGGAAGGTTGGACCCCTCCCGTGTCTGTGCATGCCCCATAGGCCAGTCCCAGCTCCCTGCCTGGGGCCCCCAAGGGGGCTTGTGAATCCCGCAGGTGAGGTTCTCAGGAGGAGCCCTCTGTCCACACTGCAGGTTCCCAGGTGCTGGGTATGTGCACTTGACAGCCACAGGTCTGACGCCTGCACCCCGGACCCTGCTCAAGAGGCCTCTGTGCACACATGCACACCTCTGCGCACATGCACACTCCTGTCATGCACACACACGCATGCACACGCACACCCCTGAACAGCACTCCCCTGCACACGCACACACACCCCTGCACACACACCCCTGTGTACACACCCCTGTGCACACACAACCCTGCATACACACACCCCTGCATGCGCACACACACTCTTGTGCATGCACACACACGCATGCACATGCACAGCCCTGAACAGCACACCCCTGCACACGCACACCTCTGCACACCCCAACACCCCTGTCAGCCTTGAACACATCCGTCTCTCCCTCACTGACCTGCGTGCTCCGGCCAGAGCGAGGGAGCCCATTGTGGGGGTGGAGGCGGAGGTGCTGCAGCAGAGCCTTGAGCAGCCGAACTTCTCCATGCGGGAAATGGAGAGGGAGACGGATGTGCCTCTGGGGTCACGGCTCTCAAGGAGCTTCATGCACGGAGGAAAGCTGGAGACCCTGGTGCATCTGCCATCAGGGGCTGGGCCGTGTGGAGCTGGGCACCTGTGGCTTGAGAGCCTTGGCTGAGCCCTCTGGGGAAGTGCTGTGCTTGGGAGAAGGAGTGGGCAGGAAGCCCGGCTCTGTGACAAGGCCTCTTATTTGTGCATAGACATGGCTCAGGGCTTATGGCAGCTGCAGGGATCCTTAAGAGCCTGGAAAGTGCCACAAGTGCCAGAGTCCCCCACAGGCAGGACGACAGCCCAGGCCTGGGTGTGGGCACAAGGATGCAGGCAGACAGACCGATGCTGGCAGCCGGGCACTGCTGGTTTTCAAGGTGTCAAAAGGACAGGGCACGAGCCTGGACCCAGGGGCTGGATCTAAGCCCCAGAGCCATTCGCTGCAGTGCCCGGGAGTGGACGTTTCCCGTCATGTTCAGCCAGTCGTGCATTGCTGGCAGAGTCCCTCCTGCCCTGCTCTGAGAAGTCGTGGTTCCGGGCGCAGCTCCCATGGTCGTCCAATCTGCCTTGTGCAGACCGTGGTGGCTCTGAGTGCGGCTCCAGCCTGCGGCAGGTGCACCTGCCTGGAGGACAAGAAGAGGGCTGTTTCTCCATCTTCTCTTTTCGTCTCCTGTGGTCCCTGGAGTTCTCTGCAGTGGCGGCTTCTTGTCAGCAGGAAGAAACCTCACTGAAGTGATTCCTCCTTTTGTAGGTTCAGCTGCTTTCCCTGTGGCATCACAGACACTGGAGGGCCAGGAAAAGCAGCAGCCAGCCCAGTGTCCGGGGGCCTGGGGCTGTGGCTGGAGTGGGGGACTGTGGCTGGAGTCGGGGGCTGCGGCTGGAGTGGGGGGCTGGTGGAGGCTGAGCGGGCTCAGGGCGCTGTGGCCACAGGCGGAGAGTGGTGGCAGCGCTGAGGCAGCCGGAAAGTAGTGGGCTGGATGCCTCGGCAGGGTGTCCACGTGGGAGCCGGCAGTGCCCAGCCCAGGTCAGTGTGACCAAGAAGTATCAGGTGGCCAGGCCTGCGCTGGGCTGGCGGGCCTGGGGAGCGGCTGAAGGAACGCGAAGTTTCCTACCTCCGGAGATGCTTTACGTGCCCAGGTGCCCACAAGTGCCGTTGTGGTCAGGCTGGGGAAAGTGGGGGTCGGGCCTTGGGGTGGGGGCTGGTGGTGCACGTGAGGGTGCCGTGCAGAGGTGGGTATGTGCTGTGGGGGTGATAAAATGAACTTGGCTGCCCCAGATGCCTGAGAGGGCTGTGAAGCAAATAAGTAGGAGTGATGAGCGGAGGGGGTGACGCCATGGCCGTGAGAGGGACATGGCATGTGGGGCTCAGCGATGGAAGAGGAGTGCGGTGTAGATGAGGCCCCCCAATCTGGGTTCGTCGCCCTGTGTGGCTTAAGGTACAGGCACCCCAAATGGGTTATGGAGGAAAAGCCGGGGGGTGGTGGGGGAACTCCCCAATCTGCCACCCTGGAGCCATTTTCAGTGGTTTTCCTGCAGGGAACTTCGTAGTTCCTTAACCCAGTTACCGATGACTTCTTTTTGGGGGTACCGGGTGGGGTCAGGGAGGGGGCCCCCAAGCCCGGGTGATGGGTGGATCTTGTTCATTTGTGGGTGCGGACTTTGTGCCTCCCTGTGGCCTCTCTGGGAGACGGAAGCTCACGCAATGTTAGGGCCGCGCTGAGAGGCCTCAGGGAGGCAGGAGGCGGGAGGCCGGGCACGGGACCGCGGCCTGGGCAGGGCGGGCAGCGGCGTGGGCACTGGCTGCTGCGGCCTGAAGCGAGGGGCCCCTGTTAAGATGGACCGGCAGCCCCAGGCGGCAATGGGGTCTCGCAGCACGTGCCCCCCGGCCGGAACCCCCGAGGACACAGGCTGTGGCCACCCGGGCTTGGCTCTGCCAGCGGCCTCGGCAGGCGGGAGCAGAAGCAGGAGGGAGGGCTCCTGGCCACCGTGGGCCGACGTGGCTAAGCCTGCAGAGTGCTGCAGCGGCACGGGAGAGAAGGGTCTGAGCAGCGGGGAGGGACCGGGTCCCTGCCTTCTGGCCACGTGGTGGCTAGGCATGGAGCCTCAGGGCTGCTCCCTGCTTCCCTCTTCTCTGATGCCCCAGGAGGGCCTGGTCCCGGAGGCAGCCTTGGAATCTGCATTTGCGGAGCTCCTGCTGGTGGTGACGTTGGGCCAGGCTGGGAGATGAGGGGGTGAGGCGTGGTGCGTCCACCCGGCCTCACACTCAGCTTCTGCCCGGCCGTGGACCCCGTCGGCTGCACACGTGGGAATTGTCCACAGACACGTTGCCAGTTCCACAAAGAGCCCTTGATTTCTGATGCCGCGTTGGTCACATTGGGTGGGCCTTGTGGCCGGGGGGTGGAGGGGGGCGGCCTCCGCAGTGAAGAGGGGAGGCGGAGGCAGCGTGGGTGGCCCTGTGCCCACGGCCCATGTCTCAGGAGGCAAACGCAGTCATTGGGTAACCTACCTGACTCTGGCTTTACTAAAATATTCATTATTTTACTTTGCCGAAATTCTTTTTGCTGAGTTTGGCCCCTGTTCCCAGGTTGGATGAGATGGTGGCCTCCCTGACACCTTGCTGTGGGGTGTCGTCTCCCCTTGGCGCTCACGCCATCCGGCTGCTGCTGCTGAGGACGAGAGGGCAGTGTGCAATGACTCAGCACGTCCTGACCGTCTGAGCACAGCCATCACAGAAAGCTGACAGTCAAAATGGTAAAACTGGTGAATTTGTGTGCAAGATCTCTAAATGTTTGTGAAATGTGAAAGGCCCGTTTTCAGATGTTAATGCGACTTTGAGAAGTCTTATCTCCGTATTTAAAAAGCTTCATGCTGCATGGATTATCTGAAATAGTGCGTGGGAAGAGAATCAAAGAAAGTCATTTGTGTTCGGAAGGGAAAAGTGAACTAATTCTACGGCTGGGGACGGCTCCCTTTGAGAGCTGTCCTTCACTTGCCTTTCTTTGAGGTTAATTACACACTTTTAAAAGCACTTCCTGCAGGAATGATTTTTGACTCACAAGCTATTTTTGCATGTATATGCTGTCCCCACAAATATTTGCCATATTGGAGAGGAAATTGTAGTCAAAAGCATAATTTCTTTCCTTGTATCTAAAGCCTTTTTGTTTTTTATTATAAGAACAATATAACAATAGGACAATTTTGCAAAAGAGAGAAGTAACACCACCAGTTCTATGTAAATTTTCAGGTTGCATCTTCCCTTTCACTTAGGACCATTTTAAAATTATATTTTCACATGATACACATGGATGTGACCAAAAAGACTGGTCAAAAAGTAGAAATAAGTCATGTGGCAGCATTTCTCCTTTCTTTTCTGTAGGCAGGTTTGTCTTCCTGTCTGGAACAGCAGCGATCACAGCACTGGTTTTAGTCTGGAAATCGGGGCCTGTTTCCTCAGGAACTGAAGTGCTTGTACTTTTGACTTTGAGGAACGTCCCCTTCGCTCCTACACCCTTTTCCCTTCGCCGACTGCGCACTCTCTCCTCTGTTTTCAGCCCCATCCTCTGCCAGCTCTGCAGTCTCCGGGATGGGGGTGGGGGTGGTGGGACAGGACAAAAAGTAAGGAAAAAAGCTCCTCAGTGTTTACTGAAAAACAGTGTGCTTCCTTATTTCTGTGAGGACATGGGGACATTGCTTTATCCGAGCATTGGTTTAACTTGACTGAGTCAGCTTTGTTGCAAAGAAAAGTTAGCACATGTCACAAATACGTTAGGGTGCCGTAGGAGATGGTATTACCTGTCGCAACAAAGCAGTTCTCCAAAGGCAGGAACGGTGCCTGTGGCAGCCGCTGCGACGGAGAAAAGTGCACACCGCTTGTCGGAAGTTGCTAAGAGACTGACAAGGTGGACGATGGGCCGTGAGGCCAACCCTGACGGTCCTCTCTGTGCAGAGACATGGAGCCCGGCAGGTGCCTGAGGACTCAGGGCCAGCAGCCTCATCTCAGGGTCTCAGGTTGGGTGGTAAGAACACTTCAGGACTTGACATTTTATAATCAATCTTTAACCTTTACTTTCGGATTTTTATTTATACGTTTATTTATGTCCAAGCTAAAAATGGAATATCCGCCAAGAGGGAAAGTTGAGAGGATAGTCAAGACAACAAAATTAAAGGATAGAATCAGGTTAAATTGTTCTTTCTCCAAAGGTGCTTTGATCGCAGGACTTGGAAGAGTGGTCGTGCACTGCTCCTCTCCGGAGCGATCAGCCAAGCCAGCGGCCAGTTCCTTCACAGCCACTGCCCTTGAATGTCCATTTCAGGCTCTTCATATTTCCGTCTTTAACCTCCCCTCACACAGACTCAGCCGGCATCTCCTGCTCTCACTTAGGCGGTTTGCAATGCGTCCCTTCAGTAGCTCTGCACCCGTTTCACAGATGGGAAACCAAAGTCACCTTGTCTGTCGTTGCTAGAATCCGAGCAAGTACTGGGGTTGGAGCTGTGCTGTGTCCAACACAGCTTTAATTTTCTTTCTGCTTGGTCTGTGCCAACCTTTGCAAGCAATTACTGTTTCATGGGCCTTAAGTTTAAAAGCAAGTGAATAAAAGCCCCCCAAATTCAGTGACAAATTGTAGAGAAACACCGCGAAGGGAATTTCCATGAAGAAATGGGGTAGAAATTCCCTAGAAGCATGGGCTGTGGGTTGGAAGGCACCTGCGGGCACTTACAGGGCTTTCCCAGGAACCCCTCAGCCTCCAAGCCCCTGCAGGGTCCCTGGTGATGCTCTCTGCACTCCATTCCTCACCCAACCCAGCTGATGACTGATTCCATCTTCAAACAGTTGATCTCAGCTGCTTTTTAAATTTTTCAGTTGGGCTTTTATAATTGCTTCCATACTGGATTCTTTGCCATTATTTTTCCCTCAGTTATTCCTCACGGTCACCAGCTTTCGTTCTATAAGGAAAACCTAAACATGGCGCATCCAATCCGAGACTGGTTTACCACATCCAGGATGAATTCCAAGGCCCTGCCGTCATTCAGGTTGATGTCCAGAGCTGCGGGCACTGACCCCGCCAGGTCCAGAGTTGCCGCATGCAGGGAAGGAGGAACGAAGGCTGCACTGCCTGACTTCCACGAGTGCCATGGGCATTTGCATGCCCAGGACCGTGTCTTTTACTACTGTCCCCTTTCCATTAAAACCTAAGAAATCCCTATTTTCCTGAGGCATCCTGGAGGCGGGGCTGCCATATCTTCTTTTTGGGGCACCTATGAGGGAGATAATAATCAATAAACCGCGCCCTACGTCAGCGGCTCTCCCCTGGCCTGCGTGTGAAAGCTGCTTTGAGAGGTTGACAAATACTGATGCCTTAGCCTCACCCCATGCAAATGACTCCCAGCCTCTGGATGCAGGGCCTGGGAATTTGTGTTATTTCCCTGGATGAGTCTAAGGCCAAGCTGGTTGGGGCCCACTGGACTGGACTCAGGATTGAGTTTTGTATTGTCTGGAAGTGACAGAAAAGCAAAGCATAGTGGGTAGTTGTGGTAGTTAGAGTCAGTTGTCAACTTGGCCAGGTGAAGGCACCTAGTTCTATTACTGTGGACATGAGCCAATGGCATGTGAACCTCATCTGTTGCTGATTACATCTGAAGTCGGCTGGGAGGCGTGTCTGCTGCAATGAATGATGTTTGATTTAATTGGCTGGGGCTTAAATGAGAGAGCTCAACGTGGCACAGCCCAAGCAGCTCAGCACACCTCATCTCAGCACTTGCAGCTCAGCCTAGGCCTTTGGAGATGCAGAAAGGAATCACCAGGGGAAAGTTGTTGGAACCCAGGGGCCTGGAGAGAAGGCCAGCAGAGATCACCCTGTGCCTTCCCGTGTAAGAAAGAACCTCAGTGGAAAGTTAGCTGCCTTTCCTCTGAAAAACTAACAAAATAAATCCCCTTTTATTAAAAGCCAATCCATCTCTGGTGTGTTGCATTCCGGCAACTAGCAAACTAGAACAGTAGTAGATCATTCTCACCTGCTGGCCTGTGAAGAATTAACACTTAACCAGGTGTCCGCATGTCCTCCGAGCACATGACTTAGGGTGTCCACCCTGTCCGTGTCTGCCCAGCTTCACCTCAGTGCGTGGACATGAAGGCGTGAGGACATGCTGTCACAGATTTCCCATGGAAAACAGACCGACTGCAGCATAACTGCAGCATTCGGCCTTAGGTGTTGAAGGCGTTGGGAATCTTTCGAGTCTCCACTCTGTGTCCGTAAGTAAGATAGAGGGAGTGCGCTGGGGGACATGTATGGCAGCGATACCCACAGCTGCACGATTGCGTCCAGGAACTGTGGTTCTGAGAGATAAAACCTCACTCTGAAGTAGTTTCCAGTTTGTAGGAAGTTGTATATCGACAGTGGACGGAAGGGCTCAATCCTGGGCAGTCATGTGGCCGGAGAGGAGGGCAGGGGGGTCGTGGGGAAGCGGCGGGAGGCTGACCCTCAAAGGGGACAGACTTGGTGGTGGCATCACTGCGGACAGGCTTTGCACGTGGATCACGGCGAGGCCGGTGGAAATATGGAATTGGCACCATTGCTGGGTTATTGTTTTGGCAGAGATTAGGAAGTAGGAGGGTGAAGGTCTGAAAAGCTATGCTTTAGGAGGAAAGTAGTTTCTTTTTCATCACCGTCATTGGCAGTTTTGATATGCTTTCTGTATTTTCTTTTCTCTGTAAATGTCGTCCTTCTGAGAGTTAAGCTTCATTTTTCTTTTTATAAATAAAACCATTGCTCCACGATGAGTCATAACTCAGCACAGAATTAAGTGTTCAAGGTTAGGAACCGAAAGTTCAATAGTGTGGAAAGTGTAAATACAATTTCCCATCTTTTCTTGCTTAATTGCTAGATAACAAGTCTCAGCACTACTTAGAACCACAGCGGACGTGGGAAATCCTAAAATAGATTCCCTTTGCCAGGCCAGAGACTGCAGAGGAGGGAGGCCATTTGTCTTGAGTCACGATTTATAATCTCAGGTAAAAATGACACCGGAGAACTGTCCCCCCCGGGCCCTGCACTGCAGGGTACACAGGAGGAGAACCAGCCCGTGGGCGTCTTGGACGCAGCCGCTTTGGGTTTGGCTCTGCTAATGAGGAGCACCGGCACCCAGCAGCACTCCCTGACCGCCGGGCTGACGGGTGCCGAGGCGTGAAGCTTAGGCATAAGAAGAGGAAATGCTGAAGCACGACCCGTGGGCCGTGGGCTCCGTGTCAGGCCCTTCTTCAGTCTGCAGCACCTACGTGTAGGAAAATCCGGACGAATTCCTGCCCCGTGGGAGCCTCGGCTTCACTGGCTCCTCTGTAAAATGGGATTAAAAGCAGGTCATTACCAAGATTAAACACGATAACCTATGAACCACGCAGCACAGGGAACACCGAGGAGGAAGTGGTTTTTCCTTCTGCCTGAGGCTTTTTGGGAGAGGGTGACATGGGACTTACCTCGGGTCCATGTGCCACAGGCGCGATGCTCTGCAGTGGTGCCATGCTGACCTCGCGCTTTCTGCTTGGGCCGCGTGTGCCTTGTGTGCAGAGGTGGAGAGGTTTGGGGCTGGATTCACGTGGAAGGAGGGGCTTTATTCGGGAAGAACTGGGGAGGGCAGGACGCCTGACTGTGGGCGGGAAGAGGCCCCAGTCATGTCTGGGGCAGGACATGCCTGGCACAGGGGACCCGGCAGGAAGGTCGGGGTGGCTGCAAGCGTGGGTACAGCCAGGTTGCCGCATCTGGTGCCTGCTAGTGCCCTTTGGTCTGCCTTGTCCTGGGGAAAGACCTTCAAATGGTCTAGGATGGCTCAGGGCCCACTAGTTCTGTGCACATGCTTTGTTCTTCCTTTTCAACCAGCCGGCATGCCACCGGTGACGGGAGCTTGTGCCAACACGTGCCCTCTGGGATGAAGCGCTGCCTGAGAGCCCAAAGCTGTGCTTTGGTTTTGTGTTCCCAGGGACACTGGCCCTCCCCACTGGGTTTTCATGTGGATATCTGGGAGCAGAGGTTCATGATTAGATTATACTTCTGTTAAGCACAGTCTCTACCTAATTAGCTTTCTGTGGGATGCACAAACTATTACTGGGGTATATTGGGGTATTGTTTAAAACACGACCTTTTTTTTATTTGAGTCAGGAGATCATGAAAATGAAATTGAAAGTTTCTGGCCCGCCCTTCCCGAGGCATGGCTAACGCAGACATAAACACACCTTTCATCTGGCCAGGTGAGGCCTGGTCATCAGTGGCCGTCCTTCTGGCACCTGCTGGAAGGAAGCTGCCGCTTTGGGGCTGTCCACGGGGTGCACAGATTGGAGACTGGCTGAAAAGATGAGAATGGAGTGGTGGCTGCAGACACAGAGGAGCCCTGGATGGAAGGAAGCCTTGTGGGCTTGTCACCCCCCAGGAGTTCCTTTCTGAGCTGAGCTGGAGGGACTTTTGTGGGTTTGCCAGCCTCTCCACAGAGGTGCCGCTGGTGACTGCTCAGCCCCAGTGGGGCCAGGTGGCTGGGCAGTGAGTGCGCACTGAGGGGGCATGCACCCCTCTCACTGCACTCCTCACTGCACTCCCCCTCACTGCATACCCCTTCTCACTGCATGCCCCCTCACTGCATGCCCCCTCACTGCACACCCCTTCTCACTGCACGCCCCCTCACTGCACACCCCCCGGCTGCACGCCCTGACTGCACACCCCCTGACTGCAAACCCCCTGACTGCACACCCCTTCTCACTGCATGCCCCCTCACTGCACACCCCCCGACTGTACACCCCTGACTGCACGCCCCCTGACTGCATACCCCCTCACTGCACACCCCTTCTCACTGCACGCCCCCTCACTGCACACCCCTCACTGCACACAGTCCTTCTCACTGCACGCCCCCTGACTGCATGCCCCTCACTGCACACAATCCTTCTCACTGCACACCCCCTCACTGCACACCCCCTCACTGCACTCTTACTGCATGCACTGGCTGTGAAGTCTGGGAATTGTCCTGTGAAGGTCTTGGCTGTTTCCCTGTAGACAAACCCATGGTTTCTTCCCTCCAGACCTGACAGGAATGGCATGTGGCCATGAGGGGAGCAGCTTGAGGAGGGTGGATGAGGGTGGAAGAAAGAAGATTCGGGGCAGGAAGCTCAAGAGCAGCCTCTACCCTGCTGAAGGAGCTTCCTGGGCCAGAGATGGGCAAACGCTGAGACAGCCTGGGCAGTGGAACCGGGACCTCTGCAAGAGTCTGATGTTGGAACTGTCTCCCTGTTTACAGGGGAACTTGGGGGCAGGGCCTACCGAGCTAGGGCTGGGCGTCTACTTGTGGATGTGGTAGAGCGGGAATGCTCTCATCAGGAGGAGAGTCGTGGCGGTGAGTTAGGGCCTTCCTAGGCTCCTGGAGCCAAGGCAAGGGCTGCCTGGAAACTGGACTGCGGGAGAGAAGTTCCTGAGGGTGCCATGGAGGGGGGGGATGGGGGAGCCCCCCTCGGGAGGTTGGTCTGCAGAATCCCAAAGAACTTTTTTCACTCCAGGATGAGAGGAGACAGTGCATCGTTGTGGCACAATTGTCAGAGTTCAGCAGAAGGGCACTGGGACAAGACTGGAAAGTGGACAGAGAAACCAGCCACAAAGGAGGTCAGGGCAGGAGCAGGGCGAGATGAGCCCAGAGAGGGGTCAGGACTGATGTCTCAAAGCCCTGCTCTTCCTGCCATGCAGCAGGCGGCTGGGGGTGGGGGCGCGGGAGAGGGGCTCGCTGCACTCCCACATGCCCCACCGTGGAGACCCCAGTTCCCGGGATCTCTGAGTCACCGTCCTCTCCCCAAGAAACTTCCCTGAAGGGAAGTCATTGTTTCCTTGGCAACCCAAGAGCCTCAGAAATCCAGCGCTGGACAGATTGTGTCATTTCCGAGTGTATGTGGGGACTGGGGGGTGCTGGCTAGTGTAGTTAGTTGAATTTAATCAGTTTTTTCTTGCTTTTACCCAAAATTAACCTGCTTCTTGTCCTCATCGGAAACTGGTACTTCTGAACCAGAGTTGTTGAATCATGACACTCGGAGTGTGGAAAAGAAGTCTGGTTTGATGATTAAGATGATGCTCCTGCTGTAGGAGGATCACAGCTTTGGGGTTAGAGCAATGTGGTTCCCCTCCTGCCCCCTAAACAGTGTGGCTGTGGGTGAGTCATGTGGCCTCCCTGGGTTTCTCGTTCCTCATCTGAAAAGTGGAGGTGCTGGGCCAGTCCTGCAGGCTGGTGGGGTCAGCTGGTCCATTGCCATGCCCGTCTCAGAGGTCAAGACAATCACCCCTGAGGCCACCCACCGAGGTGAATTCTCCCCTTGGAGCCATCGGTGCTGCACTGAGACCCCAGCGGAAGACCAGCCCTGCCCATGGAAACTCTCAGGCTTGTGGACGCCTAGATGACGTAGCCTCGCCCCTCACTCATGCGAGCTGAAGGCCAGAGGAGGAGAGTGACCGGTGCCTCAGAGGGTGGTTGGGTGCTGCGCCCAGTTCTCTTGCTTTCTGACCCTGGCTCTTTCCACTCTGCCCCAGTCATGATGACCTGGCCTGGGGGAGCCACATGGTCACTCGGCCTTTCCTGAGCCCCTATTGAGCTGATTTGCTCATGGGCTTATGAGCTGGACTGTTGGGGTTCAGATGTTAGCTCCCCAGCTTGGGCAGTTCACTTACTTTCTCTGTGCCTCAGTTTCCCCATCTGTCAAGTGGGGATAGTAATAGTATTTTTTAAAATAGAGATTAGGTGTCTTTCTTTCTATCTCTACGTCACCCATGTCTATACTCATGTGTGTGTCATTGACAGCGTAGACGTCTCGGAACAGCGTCTGGATGTGAGTGTGTGTGTGTCTGAGAGTGAGTGATTGTGTGTCTGAGAGTGAGTGTGTGTGTGTCTGAGAGTGAGTGTGTGTCTGAGAGTGAGTGTGTATGTGTCTGAGAGTGAGTGTGTGTGTCTGAGAGTGAGAGTGTGTATGTGTCTGAGAGTATGTGTCTGAGAGTGAGTGTGTGTCTGAGAGTGAGTGTGTCTGAGAGTGAGTGTGTGTGTCTGAGAGTGAGTGTGTATGTGTCTGAGAGTGAGTGTGTGTGTCTGAGAGTGAGTGTGTGTGTGAGAGTATGTGTGGGTCTGAGAGTGAGAATGTGTGTGTTTCTGAGAGTGTGTGTGTGTCTGAGAGTGAGTGTGTGTCTGAGAGTGAGTGTGTGTCTGAGAGTGAGTGTGTGTGTGTATGCTGCTATTACTGCCACCTTGCTAAAGGCAGTGGGAAATAATGAGGTGAGAATAGGTCCTGGTTTGTACCCGTCGTCCTGTCATAATTGTAATTATTTTTCCCTTTAGCTCTTAGAAATGTTCCAGTTTGGGCAATAAATTAAATGGTCACTCTAGGTGTAACAGGGAAAATAACCTACTGGGAAGTGAATCAAGAGATCTAGTTCTATCAAATATCAGAAAACTGTAGGAGAAATTGGAACTTCACTTCTTCCTAGTTTCTTCATCCTTCAGGTAGGTGTATTAGTGCAAAGCTAATTTAAATTCCTTTCAACATACAGACTTGGATGCCTACCGTGTGCCTAGGACTCATCAGAATACCTAAAGGTGAAAAAATTCCTAAAGGTGTGCAGAGATCAGTAAGACATGCCAGCAGATGTTTGTCCACCAAAGCCTTTGGTTGTGCTGGGGTGAAGACCTAGTGGCTGCTGACAAGACACACCAGACGTGTTCTCAAGAGCTTCGTGGTTAGTGGAGGGGGCGAGCAGGGTCCATGGCCACCGCACGCGCAGGCGTGCTGAGTGGTCGGAGCGGGGAAGGAGGAGGTCTGAGGTCAGCCCACGGTGCGCGACCCTACTCAAAGGAGCCTCTGAAGGAGGCAGGACGTGAACTGGGCTTGAGAGCAGAACCGTGATGGAAGGAGCATGGACCAGGGTTAGAGACACAGGCTTCAGTACAGGTTCTGCCCCACACGAGTGGGCCCCACTGGGTGTGCGGCTGAGCTTTGCAGAGCCTCTGCTCCTCCCCTGCTAAATGGACGCAGCACATATCCCTGCGCTGGCCTACACGAGTGAGCCCCACCAGGTGACTAATAAATGGGAGCCCTTATCTTTACGGTTGGAGAGGAGCTGGAAAGCCATTCTGGGTGGGCGACATGAGTGAGTACAAACTTGGAGGCAGGAAATAAGAGGACGCTGGAGGTCAGGGAGCAGTGCTGGCTGCTGGAGCTGAGGCTCTGTTGGAGGCAGATGGGACTTAGCGTGAGCCATGTCCATTTGTCCTCAGTTAGAAGCTGCTAATGTTTTCATAGGTTTGTTGGCTTCATGCATTCTCTGCACATCAGATTTGAACACCCCTGGAAACCCTAGGAGGTTAAGAACTAGACTTGAGCTGGAAATAACACCTGACACTTGCCTAAAACATCACCAGTCAGCAAACTACTAATCTAGAGGGAAAGCTTGTGGTCAGGTAGGAAATGAACAGTGCCTCCCGTTGTGTCATTGGCTTAAATGACTTTTGGTCTGGTAGTTAAAAAGCTCACTGAAGAGCAGTCTAAAACTGCCCCACCTTTGTGGATTTATGAGGTAGTTTACATAAATCTACATCGTTACCAAAAGGCATCTCAATGCTGCGGTGAGAGCTGAGCTTCCGGGCTGCAGGCAGAGATGCTCTGAGTTATTGCTAAGAGGCAGCTGGTCCACAGACGGCTCCAGCCCCCTGGACACCTGGGCTAAAGGAGGAAACAGGGCACAGAATTTAGGAAAGCTGTCACTGTTCAGCTCGCTCAGCTTCTGTGTGGAGCATTTCCCATTTCTCAGAATTATATTCAGAATTTCAATATTTTTACCTTGTATTCACTCAGTGTCTTCTATTTTCTTGCACTTTCTTTTCCTTCGATCTTACATGCCTGTTGAAGGAGGTAGGTTAAGAATGACTATCTTTATTTCATAAATGAGTTTAAAAATTAAAAAACAAAACTGACCCGACTGAAGCTCCGAATGGTTGGGTTCCAAGGTGAAGGCTGGGTTATCTGCCTTGGTCAAAGGGTCGTCCAGAGGGAAGCAGAAAATGAGGAAATTAGTGCCAGCATCACCACTTTCTACCCTGTGTCTTCGGGTAAATCATAAACCTCATCTATAAAACTCTGATAACATTTGCTTTGTGTACCTCATGGTGTTTTTTGTGAAGATCATGTTAGAAAATGGATGTGGAAATGTTTCATTAGCTAAGAAGCATTATGCAAATAAATGCAAATGTAGGCAATACTAATTACTAAATTATTCACAGAATCTTCTTTCATTAACACCCTTACTGCTTGTTACAGTTCTTTTGGGAATTCCACTGCCAGTGAGTAGAGGCTGAAGTACCTGAAGGCGCTCACAGGTGCATTCGCTCTGCGAGGAGCGTCCACTGCCGGCAGGCACTGCCCGGGACCCTGGAAGGTGAGGTTGGGGACGCAGCCCCTGCCTCCAGGGACCTCGCAGCCTGGCTGACAGGATAACACTTAGGGATGAGTACTGAGCAAGTCTGATGCAGAGGTTTATTTTCAGTGGAATTTTGTGAATAATGATTAACAGGCACTATGCTAGTCCCAGGATGGAAAGATTAAGGAGGTGCAGACTTGGCACTGGATGACCTTGTGGGAAGATGACGGGCACAGAAAAGTGAGACAGCAGAGGCCACGGCACAGGCAAAGCGGACCCTAACCCGAAGAGGCTGCAACTTCAGGGAGAAGGTAGGACCTAGATTCCATTCACCATTTTCCTATATGAAAAATGGGGCTAAAAAGACCAATCTAGCAGGATTGAGAATCTCTGCAATTTAAGAATTAAACAACAAAAAGGAAAAAATGGTCACAGTAAGGAGTTCAAGGAGATACTTATATGCACAGGGTTCAGGCATAGGTAAAGCGTGAAAAGTGGAAGTGGGTTGGAGCTGAAGCCCGGGGTGCCATCTCTGGTGTATTGTCCACTTGGCACACCCTGACACCTCAAACAACAGCACCTTGAGCCTCCCTGCAGTGTCCCACTGCCCACAGACTAGCTCCTGTAATCCCTGCAGTCCTGCTACCCACAGACTGAGCTCCTGCAATCCCTGCAGTCCCGCTGCCCACAGACTGAGCTCCTGTAATCCCTGCAGTCCTGCTACCCACAGACTGAGCTCACGTAATCCCTGCAGTGTCCCGCTACCCACAGACCGAGCTCCTGTAATCCCTGCAGTCCTGCTACCCACAGACCGAGCTCCTGTAATCCCTGCAGTCCTGCTACCCACAGACTGAGCTCCTGTAATCCCTGCAGTCCCGCTACCTGCAGACCGAGTTTACGTAATCCCTGCAGTGTCCCGCTGCCCATAGACCGAGCTCCTGTAATCCCTGCAGTCCCGCTACCTGCAGACCGAGCTCACGTAATCCCTGCAGTCCTGCTACCCACAGACTGAGCTCACGTAATCCCTGCAGTGTCCCACTGCCCACAGACCGAGCTCCTGTAATCCCTGCAGTCCCACTACCTACAGACCGAGCTCACGTAATCCCTGCAGTCCTGCTACCCACAGACTGAGCTCACGTAATCCCTGCAGTGTCCCGCTGCCCACAGACCGAGCTCCTGTAATCCCTGCAGTCCCGCTGCCCACAGACCGAGCTCACGTAATCCCTGCAGTCCTGCTACCCACAGACTGAGCTCACGTAATCCCTGCAGTCCTGCTACCTGCAGACTGAGCTCATGTAATCGCTGCAGTCCTGCTACCCGCAGACCAAGCTCTATAATCCCTGAAGTCCTGCTACCTGCAGACCGAGCTCACGTAATCCCTGCAGTCCTGCTACCCACAGACTGAGCTCATGTAATCCCTGCAGTCCCACTACCTGCGGACTGAGCTCACGTAATCCCTGCGGTCCCACTACCTGCAGACCGAGCTCTATAATCCCTGCAGTCCCGCTACCTGCAGACCGAGCTCATGTAATCCCTGCAGTCCTGCTACCCACAGACTGAGCTCACGTAATCCCTGCAGTCCTGCTTCCTGCAGACCGAGCTCTATAATCCCTGCAGTCCCGCTACCTGCAGACTGAGCTCATGTAATCCCTGCAGTCCCACTACCTGCGGACTGAGCGCATGAAATCGCTGCAGTCCTGCTACCCGCAGACCGAGCTCTATAATCCCTGCAGTCCCTCTATCTGCAGACCGAGCTCTATAATCCCTGCAGTCCCGCTACCTGCAGACCGAGCTCACGTAATCCCTGCAGTCCCACTACCTGCGGACTGAGCTCACGTAATCCCTGCAGTCCCACTACCTGCAGACCGAGCTCTATAATCCCTGCAGTCCTGCTACCTGCAGACCGAGCTCACGTAATCCCTGCAGTCCCACTACCTGCGGACTGAGCTCACATAATCCCTGCAGTCCTGCTACCCACAGACCGAGCTCCCGTAATCCCTGCAGTCCCGCTACCTGCAGACCGAGCTCACATAATCCCTGCAGTCCCACTACCTGCGGACTAAGCTCATGTAATCGCTGCAGTCCTGCTACCCACAGACCGAGCTCTATAATCCCTGCAGTCCCACTACCTGCGGACTGAGCTCACGTAATCCCTGCAGTCCCACTACCTGCAGACCAAGCTCTATAATCCCTGCAGTCCCGCTACCTGCAGACTGAGCTCTATAATCTCTGCAGTCCCGCTACCTGCAGACCGAGCTCACGTAATCCCTGCAGTCCCACTACCTGCGGACTGAGCTCACATAATCCCTGCAGTCCTGCTACCCACAGACCGAGCTCTATAATCCCTGCAGTCCTGCTACCCACAGACCGAGCTCCCGTAATCCCTGCAGTCCTGCTACATGCAGACTGAGCTCACATAATCCCTGCAGTGTCCTGTTACCTGCAGACCAAGTGCCTGTAGACAAGCAACAGAAATCAGAGGACAGCACACATCCGGCCACCTTGGAAGTAAGAATGTCTGCCCATCTGCCCATCTTTGTCCTTGGGGAGCTTCTCGGCCAGGGTGGGACCTGACTCTTGTCCCGGGAGCTGGTTCTAGGATGAACCGTCTACTAGTCTCATAGATCCCAGCACATGGCGAGTGCGTGGAGTGGCTCACCTTTGGGACGTGGCTAGGGGAGGGTCTGGTTTATAGTGCTGAACACTTATAGTCAGAAAGAGCTGCGATGTGGTCAGGCCCCTTAAATTTTCTCAACAACGCTTTAGAGGCTTCAATAAATTTATTCTTAAATATTTCATTGTTGTTCTTATTGTTTATTTTTAATATGAACTTTTAATTAGAGAAGTGATAGAAAAATCATGCAGAGAACAGCACACAGGGAATATAGAGTTCCGGTATACTCGCTTTATTATTAACACTTTGCTTTGGTGTGGGACCTTTGTTACAAACAACGAGAAAATATTATTATAATCGCACAATGTACCGTAGTCTGTAGCTCACATTAGTGTTTACTCTTTGTGTTGCACAGTCCCATTAAGATTTTTTCCTGGTAACAAATGTACAACCTAGAAATCCTCCCTTAACTGCATTCAGATGTACAATTCAGTGGTGCTAATGCATTCGCTACGCCGTGCTGCCCTCCCCACCAGGTGTTACGGAAACTCTTCCGCCACCCACATGGAAACTCTGCACCCTCCGAGCATTAGCCCCGTCCTGTTGCCGTCGCTCCCTCATAACCTGTGTGCTAGTTTCTAGCTATTAATTTTATCATGATTATTTCTTATCATTCAGGTCACACAATATTTACCCTCTCGTTGTTGGCAATTGTTTTCTTTCAGCACTTTAAATATTTCATACCACTGCGTCTTTGCCTCCATGGTTTCTGGTGAGAATTGGTTAATCTTACTGGGTTTCCATGCACATAACACATTGGTTGCTTTTCTCTTGCAGTTTTTAGAACTCTTTCCTTGTCTCTGGCATTCAGCAGCTTGATTACTACATGTCTGAGCTTGGTTGTCTTTGGGTTTATCCTGTTTGAGTTTCGTTGGGCTTCTGGAATGTGCATATTCATGTCTTTTGTTACATTTAGGAAGTTTTCTACCTTTATGTCTTTGACTCACCCTCTGCCCTCTTCTCTCCTTCTTCTTTTTCTGGTGCTCCATATGGCATGTATTGTTAGACCCGGTTGTGTTGCACAGGCTGCCTAGGCCCTGTTCTCTTTTTAAAATTCTTTTATCTTTTAGTCCCTCAGCCAGAATCAGTTCAGTAGTCTTGTCTTTGAAATAACTGATTCCTTTTCCTGCCAGCTCCAATCTTCTGTCAAAACCCTCTTGGGGATTTTTCATTTCAGTTGTTGTGGTCTTTAATTCCAGTATTTCTGTTTGGTTCCCTTTAAAAATTTCTATTTCTTTATTGGGATTTTCCTATTGTTCATTCATTGTTTTCCTCATGTCCTTTAGTTCCTTCTTTGTGTTTTCCTTTATCTCCTTGAGTGTATTGAAGATCATGGTTTAAAAATCCCAAATCTGGTCCCCTTTGTTGATGGTTTCTGCATTTTCATCTTGTTCCGTGGGTTGGGCCATAATTTTCTGTTCTTTTGCTAGTCTTGTTGTCTTTTATTGCAGACTGTACATTTTAATATTTTGAGGTATTAACTCTGGGATTTGGTTTCTAAGCTGTCTGCTCCTTAAGTTCGTATCCAGATAGTAATTTGACAGATTTCCTTGAATGTTAGGTACTAACAAAAACAAACCAAAGCAAAAGGCAGCTCCACACTTTCTGTGAGTTGATTCTGCTTTGGCTGGTCTTCAGAGCTCAGCTCCTGTGAAGAATGCAGAGGGGACCACGAACTGCAGGGCTCTCTCACGGGAGCCTGAGTGGAGGCAGCTTCTCGTCCTGGGCTTGCGCTCACTTGCTGCCTTAGGATTGCCCCATTTTTAGGAATTTGAATGTTTCTTCTACTCCCTAAGAAGTAGTTTCATCCCTTCCTGGGTTCTCTATTGTATGACAATGCAAGTAACCATTCGCCCAAAGCCACTTTGATTTAATTATTTCTTAGGCTGCTTTAGCTCTGCAAGTTGCTTCTTCCAGGACAAGCCCTGGAGGGCAAGCCTGAGACCTGTTTCCTGGTTAGTTTTTGGGCTACCACTGGGTAGGCCAGAGCCAACCTACAGGCCCCTCTGTGTGTGTTAGGGTTAATGGGTCCCTGCAAACAGGGTCAAGGACCTAGGCTGCCCCCCTCCCCCACACTGGGGCTGGCTTGGGAGGGGGCTAGTAACGGCACTACAGGGTTCACCTGCCACCTTATTTTCTTGAATTGGCACTCACCCAGTTACTGCAACCGTGCACCATTTTCTATCCCTGCTGCTTTTACGGTGGTTGTTCAGAGATCCTGTAGGGAACGGCTCCCTGGAGCAGCCTGATCAGCTAGAAGAAGTCGTCTCTTGTTTCTTGGGGCTACTGTACATTTTTTTCTTTTAGGTGTTTATTGTTTGGTTACAAGCTACCCCAAAACTTAGTGACTTAAAACATTTGCTTTTCCTTGAATTTCTGTGGATAGATTTGGTTCGGCTGAATGTTTCTCCCTTGTGTTCCCTCACGAGGTTTCCAGAAAGGGGCAGAGGCTGGGTTCATATGAAGGCTCAATAGGACTGGACACCGCTGGGTCACCGCCTGCCAGCACTCGATGCCAACTAGCAGGTCAGCAGGCCTGTTCACTCGGGTGCCACATGTGGCCGCCTCATGAGGCTTTCATGCACAGTGACGGACTCCAGCAGGGAGCATCCCACAGGGCACGCAGTGGACGCTGCTGGTAAGGCACGCACCGCCTAGAAAACTCCACGTGTTATATAGCAACATCCACCACATCATTTCAGTCCGCACAGTCAGGGGACCTGCCCTGATTTAAGATGAGCTGCCATAGCTGCCAGCGCTTAACATCAGGTGTCAGAGTAGGACCAGATTGACACCGTGCAAGGCAGATGGAGCAGGCTGCTTGACGAAGGAGCATCGAGGGAGCTGGCGTTGCTTTAGTCCACCACGCTAGTGATTTTAGCTGTGTTTCCAGTTTGTTGCAATCATCTGGAAATGATGATACCGAGTTCTTACGTTGATCTTTTTGTAGTCATATCATCTAATTCAACTCATAAAACTAGTAGTGATTTTTAAAACATGGGTCCCTTGGTTTATGTATACGCTTCGTCCTGTCATCTGTGAATGTGACAGTTTTCACTTTTCCTTTTCAGTACTTCCACCTTTTGTTATGTTTTCTTTTCTCCTTTCACTAGCTTGGTCCTCCAATACAGTAACGAGTAAATATGTCAACACAGAGACCCTTGTTTTTTCCTAATCTTACAGGGGAAGTCTTCATATCTCACCATTAATATTGGTGACAGCCTTTAGGCTATAGCTGTCCTTTGTCCTGCTGAGGAAGCTTCTGTCCCTAGGGAGACTGAGAGCTCTCTTTTTAAAATAGGGGATTTATTTTTGTCAAATGCTTTTTATTTGTATCCATTGAGATTGTCATGTGGTTTTTGTTTTCTGAGCCTGTTAATGGTAAATTACCTTAATTGATATTTGAATGGTAAGTCAGCATTGTATTCCTGGGATTAAACCCACTTGATTACGAAGTGTATTATCCCTTTTATATATTGCAATAATTTTGTTTATAGTTTATTAAGGATTTTTGTCTTTGCTCATGGGGATTATTATCTAAACTTTTCTTCTTTTGCTTAATGTCTTGGACTTTAAAAACAAAAATCAAGATAATGCTCTTAGAATGAGATGGGAAGAGTTTCTCCTCTTCCATTTTCTTTTTAAAGATTTTGTATAGAGTTGCTGTTTTATTTTCCTTAAATATTTAGCAAAATTTAAATTTTTTGAAGCCACCTGGCATTGGTGTTTTCTTTGTGGATGCAAGAATAATGATAAATTCATTTAAAAGCCAAATACAGAATTATTAACATTCATTTCTTCTTGGGTGAACTTTCCAGTTTGTGTCTTTCAAGAATTTATCCTTTCCATCTAAATTGTGAAATTCGTTGGCAAAAAAGTTGTTCAAAATATTCTATTTTTTAATGTTCATAGAAGCTGTAATGTTATCACCCCTTGTGTTGGCTTAAAACTGATACGGATCCCAGAAAAGCCGTGTCCTTCTAGTGCAGTCTTGTGAGTGTAGACCAAAGGTGAGGGCTTTTGATTAGGTCATTGCCACGGAGATGTGGCCCCGCCCATTTTAGGTGGTCTTAGTTCACTGGTGTCCGACACAGAGCCGACCTAGAGAGCCACTGGAGGAGAAGCTGGAAGCACGCAGCCCGGGCACAGAGCCACGACGTGCTGCCACGTGCCCCCCCAGCTGGCAGAGACCCGGGCCTGATTGGCCTTTCTTGGGCAAAGGCGTCCTCTTGTTGATGCCTTAATTTGGGCATTTTTATGGCCTTAGAACTGTAAACTTGTAACTTAATAAACCCCCTTTCTACAAGCCAATCCATTTCTGGCATATTGCATTTTGGCAGCTTTAGCAAACTGAAACACCCCTCTTATTCTTAAATTTTGCAATCTGTCAATTTCATAATCTTTTCAATCTGCAACTATTGGATTACATCAATTTTCCTTTTTCATTTTTCTGTTTCCTATTTCACTGATTTTTCTGCTCTTTTTTATTTCCTGTGTTCTGCATACACGGGTTTCACTTTGCTTTGTTTTTCCAGATTGTTAAGGTGGAATCTCGGGTCATTAATCTGAGGTTTCTCTTGTTTTCTAATATCCACATTTAATTCTGTAAATTTCCCTTTAAGCCTTACTTTTAGTTCAGTCCCATTTGTTTTACTGTGTTGTGTTCTTATTTTCATTCAGTTAGACTTCTTTTATTTCCCTTGTGATTTACTCCTCATGTTTTTTTAGAAGTATGTTGTTGAATTTCAAAATTCAAAGTTGAGTGTTTTCCAAATGGAAAACAGTCTTTCTGTTATTGATTTTGTGATAATCAGATCATTATTTAAATCCTTTTAAATTTATTGAGATTTGCTTATATACCCAAATATGGTGTGCCTCTATAAATGTTCTTTGTTCACTTACAAAAACTATATATAATCTATTGCTGCTGTGTGGTTTACTGGTGTGCTCTGTAAACTTCAGGTGAAGATGTTTGATGGTGTTTTTCAAGTTATTTCTGTCATTGCTAATTTTATGTTTACATTATTGAGAGAGGCATATTGAAATTTCCAGTTCTAATTTTAGTCTGTTTCACCTTTTAATTATCTTTCTTTATGTACTCTGAAGCTCTGTTAATTAGGTGCAAACAAATTTAGGATTGCTAAACCAACTGCTTATCTTCACAAAATGACCCTTTTTATCCTTGTTGGTATCCCTTTTCTGAAATCTACTTTGTCTGATAGTAATATAGCCAATCCAATATTTTTCTAGGTCGATATCATGACATATGTTTGCCATTCCTTTTTCTTTGAATCTTTATGTCTTGATATTTAAAGTGGGTTTTATGTAGACAATATTTAGTTTTTTCATGCTTTTTCATCTATTTTGGCAATCACTCATTTTTTTTAAACTTTTTTTTGTTGTATAATATAACATATATATAAAGAAAACAATAATTTTCAAAACACTCTTCAACAAGTACTTACAGGGCAGATCCCAGAGTTTTTCATGGGCTACTGTACTGGTTTGAAAGGATGTATGTACCCCAGAAAAGCCATGCTTTAATCCTAATCCCATTTTGTAAAGGCAGCCGTTTCTTCTAATCCCTATTCAGTACTGTATGTTTGAACTGTAATTAGATCATCTCCTTGGAGATGTGACTCAATCAAGAGTGGTTGTTAAGATGGATTGGGGGAGATGTGTCTCCACCCACCCAGCTGGGTCTTGATTACTTTACTGGAATCCTATAAAAGAGGAGACATTTTGGAAAAAGTGAAAGATTCGGAGATAGCAGAGAATGCTGCAGCACCATGAAGCAGAAAGTCCACCAGCCAGCAACCTTTGGAGATGAAGAAGGAAAACGCCTTCTGGAAGCTTCATGAAACAGGAAGCCAGGAGAGAAAGCAAGCAGATGATGCCGTGTTCACCACACGCCCTTCCAGCAGAGCGAGAAGCCCTGACCATGTTCACCATGTGCCTTCTCACTTGAGAGAGAAACCCTGAACTTCATCGGCCTTCTTGAACCAAGGTATCTTTCCCTGGAAGCCTTAGATTGGACATTTCTATAGACTTGTTTTAATTGGAAAATTTTCTTGGCCTTAGAACTGTAAACTAGCAACTTATTAAACTCCCCTTTTTAAAAGCTGTTCTGTTTCTGGTATATTGCATTCCGGCAGCTAGCAAACTAGAACAGCTACCGCTTCACTGTTTCAGATTTTTCCTTCTAGCTGCTCCAGAACATTGGAGACTAGAAGGAATATTTATTTTTATCACCACAGTTGACAATTTTTTTAAACTTTTAAAATTCATTTTTAAAAACATTTTATTGGAGAGGTTGTGGCTTTACAGATCAACCATGCTTGAAATGCAGGGTTCCCCTGCACAGCACCGTCACCACCACCTTGCATTTTTGCGGAGCCTTTTGTGCAAATGATGATGGCACTTGTAATTGTATGAAATTTTTTTAACAGTGATTACCTTTGTTATAATTGATGGGGAATTATTAAAATGGTATTAACTATCATCCATAGCTCACATATGGTTTGTTTTTCCCCGTAAATCCCCATATCACTAGCACCTTGAGTTAGTGTTGTTCATTTGCTGTAACTAGTGACAGTATGTTCTACATCCGCAGGATAAAGTACTGCCCATTGTCTGCAGTAGGATGCACAGGGTTAACCCCTTCTCTACCATGTCTTTTAATTTCCATTCCAGGACCATCTGTGACCTAACGGTCCCCTCTCACTCTACCCGTATATCAGGGCTGTTAGTCATCTCACAACAACGGGCTGCCACCACCAGCACTTGTCCAGACCCGGACGTTCAACTGGGCAGGAATGCTGTGCTGACCAAGCTCAGCTCCGGCCATTCCCTGGTCGCCACATTCCAGGTTCCAACACGTTTACTGCCTACTGCCCTGAGTGCTTCGTATCCCTGAGATCATCCAACAGCTGTCCTTTTGCGTCTGACCTCGGGCTCACCAGCATATTGCATGCCTCAGGACTTCACTCCTTTTCATGACTGAATGATATTCTGTTATAGGTAGATGCCACAGTTTCACCCATTCATCAACTGAGGGGCACTGGGGTTGCTTCCATCTTGTGGAAATTGTGCCTAAGGCTGCTCTGAACATCAACGCGCAGATATCAGCCCAAGTTCCTGCTGCTGATACTTCTGGGGATGTGCCTAGAAACAAGACAGCCAGGTCATGGGGTAATTTCATACTTCACTTCCTGAGGCACTGCCAAGCTGTCCCCCACAGCAGCCGCGCGGTTCATTCCCTCCAGCGATAGGCGAGCACTGCTGTTCCGCACATTCTCTCCAGTCCTTACAGGTTCCTGGTTTTTAAAATAGCAGCCATTCTAGTGGGTGTGAGATGACCTCTCACCATGGTGTTGATTTCCATTTCCCTAGGAACCAGTGGTGTTTTGCATCTTTTCATGTTCCCTTTGTATATCTTCTTTGAAGAAATGACTTTTGCCCATTTTTAAATTGTTTTTTATTTTTTTAACTTAAAAAATACATTTATTTTTATTACTATGTATTATATATTCACAGACCATGTAATCATCCAAAGTGTACAACAGTGGATCATAATATCATCGTGTAACTGTGCATTTATCATCACAATCTTTTTTTGTGTGAAAAATAACAAATATACAAAAAACCAATAAATTTCAAAGTACATAGCAAAAATTAGATGTGGAACAGATTTCAGAGATTGGGATGGGTCACAATTCCACAATTTTAGGTTTTAACTTCTACTTCTCTAAGATACTGGAGACTAAAAGAAATATCAATATAATGATTCAGCAATCATACTTGTTTGTTAAACCCAACCTTCTCTGTGTAACTTCACCATCACCTCTGGTTTTTCTCCCACACTTTAGGGGTATTTGGGATATTTCCATTCTAACTTTTCCATGTTGGAAAGGGCTGTCGATAATATGGGACTGAGGGATAGAACTAGATGATGCTCTGGAGAGGTTGGGCCCTCTGCATTTCAGGACTTATCTGGTCAGGAACCCATGTTTTACCCTTTGTAAAATGTTACATAACACTCTAGGTGTTCTTTAGGATTGGCAGGAATGGCTTTGGTTGGGGTTTGGCAAATCATGATAAATAGTAATATCTAGCTGAAGCTTGCATAAGAGTAACCTCCAGAATAGTCCCTCAACTCTATTTGAACTCTCTCAGTCAGTGAAACCTTATTTGTTACACTTCTGTGCTGGTTTGAATCTGTGGTGGACACCAGAAAAGCCATGCCCTTTAATCCTCATTCAATATTGCCGGGTGGGAGCATTTTGATTGTTTCCATGAAGATGTGACCTACCCAATTTTGGGTGGTAACTTTTGATTAGATGATTTCCTTGGAGGTGTATCTCCACCCACTAAAGGTGGGGTTACTTACTGGAATCCTTTGAAAGAGGAAACATTTTGGAGAGAGTGCCTTTTGGTAGAGCCGCGAGAAAGCCAGCAGACGCTGCCATGTTCACCATGTGCCCTTCCAGCTGAGAGAGAAACATTGAATGTCGTTGGCCTGCTTGATCCAAGGTATCGTTCCCTGGATGCCTTAGATTGGACACTTCTTTAGACTTGTTTTAATTGGGACATTTTCTCAGCCTTAGAACTGTAAACTAGCAACTTATTAAATTCCCCTTTTTAAAAGTCATTCTGTTTCTGGTATATTGCATTCCGGCAGCTAGCAAACTAGAACAGATTTTGGTACCTGAGGAGTGGGGTGCTGCTATGGTTTGCAAATACCAAACATGTTGGAATGGCTTTTAAAATGGATAAGGGGAAGAATCTGGAGGAGTTGTGAGAAGCTTGATAGAGAAGGCCTAGAATGCTTTGGAGAGACTGTTGGTAGAAATGTGGACTCTAAAGATACCTCTGACAAGGCTTTAGACGGAGACGAGGTGTGTCATTACAGACTGGAAGGAAGGCAATCCTTGTTTTAAAATGGCAGATAATCTGGCAAAGTTGACTAATGGCTTTGGCTAGAAGGCAGATTTTAAAAGCCATGAACTTGAATATTTAGCAGAAGAGATCTCCAAATTAAATGTCAAAAGTGCAGCCTGATTTCTCCTCACAGCTTATAGTGAAATGTGACAGGAGAGAGATAAGCTGAGAACTGAACTCTTGAGTAAAAAGAAACCAGAAATTGAGGTCCTGGAAAATTCTGGGCCTCCAGAAAGGGAGACCCCAGTGAATAGTGCCCTGTGTGAGGATTTAACCAAATGCGGAACCAGCCAGCCATTTCAGAGAAAGTCAGGACCGGACATGGAGTTATCCAGGAAGGATTTGTGGAAACTCCTTATGTCTGATGGGCATGATCCAAGGCTACTGCATAGAAAGCCAACGAGAGTGCTGTGGGACCTGTATAAACACAGCTGCTGCCAATCTGGACTGGAGGTTTCAGAGAAGGGACGCACTGGAGAAAAAATAACTCCAGAGGCAAAACCATGGAGGCTGGGGTCTGAAGTCAAGAAGCCTCAGGCGAGGAGAGCGGACCCACCCAAGCCCACAGAGAGGGTGAGTTTGCCCCAAAGGCAGAGGATGGACCTTCCACCTCGTTGCAGTGGAAGAGTCATGCCGCCTTGGGTCTTGAAGAGGGTGACGCACATTCCTTGGGGTTTGGGGAGAGCCTGGCTGCCACCACATGGAGGGGATGAGTGTATGCCCCGGAGATGGCAGAGAGCCCAGGTGTGGCCCCAGTGCTTGGAGAGGGTGGAGCCGAGAGAAAGGTGGTCTCCTCACTACCCCCCAAGGTTGCCTTCAGAGAGAGGCAGGCCTCTGTGTAGGCCTTTGGAAAGGGTGGGACTGCCACTTTCAGAAGCCTGAAGATAAATGACTCTTAGACTTTGAAATCTAATGGACTTTACCCTGCAGGTTTTTGAAATGGTGTGGGTCTGGTGACCCCTGTGTTCCTTCCTCCCTATGGAAATGTGTGTATGTACCCTATGAATGTTCCTCTTTTATACGTTGGCAGTAAATAACATGTTCTGAGTTTTACAGGTCCAGAGGCAGAGGAGAATTTTGCCTTAGGACAGATCATGCCTGTAACTGACTTGATGAGATTTTATACTGTTTCTAACTTTGTATTTAAATGTATTGTTACTGAAATGGTTTAAGGCTTTTTGATATTATTATGGTATGAATGTATTTTGCATTTGGAAAGAGTATGTCTTTTTGGGGTCCAAAGGGTGGGATGTGCCGGTTTGAATCTGTGGTGGACCCCAGAAAAGCCATGCCCTTTGATCCTCATTCAGTATTGCTGGGTGGGAGCATTTTGATTGTTTCCATGAAGATGTGACCTACCCAATTGTGGGTGGTAACTTTTTATTAGATGATTTCCATAGAGGTGTATCTCCACCCACTGAAGGTGGAGTTGCTTACTGGAGTCCTTTAAAGGAGGAAACATTTTGGAGAGAGTCCCTTTCGGTGGAGCCACGAGAAAGCCAAGGCCACTGCCATGTTCACCACGTGCCCTTCCAGCTGAGAGAGAAACGTTGAACGTCCTTGGCCTTCTTGATCGAAGGTATCTTTCCCCAGATGCCTTAAATTGAACATTTCTATAGACTTATTTTAATTGGGACATTTTCTCAGCCTTAAAACTGTAAACTAGCAACTTACTAAATTCCCCTTTTTAAAAGTCATTCTGTTTCTGATATGTTGCATTCCAGCAGCTAGCAAACTAGAACAACTTCTTTTCTCCCTTTTAGTCAGGATGGCATTGTTGATCCCACATTGCCAGGGCCAGGCTCATCCCTGGGAGTCATTTCCCATGCTGCCAGGGAGACTTTCACCCCTGGATGTCATGTTCCATGTAGCGGGGAGGACAATGATTTCACTTGCAGAATTGGGCTTAGAGAGAGGCCACGTCTGAGCAACAGAGGTCCTCCAGAAGTAACTCTTAGGCATGCCTAGAGGTAGGCTAAACTTCTCCGCTACCTACATGAGCTTCACAAGAGTAAGCTTCAGGATCAAGGGCATGGCCTAATGATTTGGGTGTCCCTAATGTTTGACACAGTATCAGGGGTTTCTCCAGTGGTAAAGTTTAATAGTTCCATAATTTTTCTCCCATCCCTCAAAGGACTTAGTACTTTTTGATTATCTGCTTAACATACTCTGGAATGTACCCAGGCGTTATAATAAGTTATACAGGATTAAAGGCCCTCTTTCTTACTCTAGGTTCCCTGTGTTTCAGTTGTTCAAATGAGCTATCCAGACATACTGAGTTAGATTATGTGCTACAGAAAACGTAGATTCTGGGCAGAATGAAGCTTTCTTCTTTTGGTCTCAAAGAGTAGGTGAGGTTCTAAAATAAAGACAATGGCTTCCGTACCCCTGTGTTCTGAACTTCCTTAATTCTGACCTTATTGGTTTTGTTTTTATCTCTGAGTACCAGGTTATACATTCGCAAAACAGCATCTCAACATCCAGAAATAATAACTACCACTGGACTAAATGTGCTTGCTATAATGGGTCCCTGTTTTCTTATAAACATTTTCTAAATGAGACCATACAATATTTGTTCTTTAGTTTTTGGCTTATTTGCTTTACCAAATATCCCGTGTTCATTCACATTATTGCACGCCTCACGACTTTGTTCTTTTTTGTAGCGGCACAATGTTAGATCATGTTTACACCATTGTTCGCCAATCTGCTTCTCAGTCGGTGCATCCTTCAGCCACCTCCATTCATTGGGCATTATGTGTAATGTCCAAAGTCAACACTCCATTCACACTCTCAATTTTAGATAATTTCATTGCTCCCAAGAGAAAGAGAACAAAAAAACACACTCTTACTAGATAGGAAATCTAAACCTCCCCTTAACTCCTGTCCATCCCCCCATTATGTACCCCTGGTGTTGTCGTGATAGTGCTGATGCTTTCCTATTAAACACAGCCCATAGCATGCAATAGCAGTTTCCCCCCATAACCTGAAATTATACACTCTTTGTACATGAATCATACCTTTGCAGAAATTCATGCAAAAACTTTATATTTGTGGTGTTAATTGGTGGGACATGTAGGTCTATACAACCCCTTTCAATCATGTTCACCTTCAATCTAGTAACATTACTTATAGGCCCACTAGTGAACCAGCTTCATTTCTGTCTGTTTCCTTACATTTAAGTTTAATCTCATTAGTAAACCATTTACCCATCTCTAGCCTCTGTGTATCTCTAGATCCCCTAAATTCTTTATTATAAGCCTATGATTTTACCTTTACCATGGTCATAAAAGTGGAATCACACAGTATCTATCCTTTTGTGTCTGGCTTATTTCACTCAGCATTATGTCCTCAAGGCTCATCCATCTTGTCATGTGCTTCAGGACATTATTTTTCTTACTTCTGCATAATATTCCATCATGTATATGTATACCACATTTTATTGATCCACTCGTCTGTTGATGGGCACTTGAATAGTTTCCATCTTTTGGTGATTATGAACACTGCTGCTGTGAACATCGGCGTGCAAATGTCAGTTTGTGTCGCTGCTTTCAGCTCTTCTGGGTATGTATGGAGTCATGATATTGCCAGGTCATAGGGCAACTTGATATTTCGTTTCCTAAAGAACTACCAACTGTCTTCCATATGGCTGTACCATTTTACACTCCCATCAGCAGTGCATAAGTGTCCCAATTTCTCCACATCCTCGTTAACATTTGTAGTTTCCTGTTTGTTTAATAGCCATTCTTATAGGTGTGAGGTGGTCTCTCATTGTAGTCTTGATCTGCATTTCCCTTATAGCCACTGAAAATGAGCATCTCTTCAAGTGATTTTTAGTCATTCATATTTGCTCTTCAGAAAAATGACTATTCGTATCGTTAACTTATTTTATAATTGTTTGCTGTTTTGTTGTTGAGTTGTATGATTTCTTTATGTGTACATGATATAAAAACTTTATCCGATGTGACTTCTGAATATTTTCTCCCATTGAGTTATGTTCTAGTTTTCTAGCTGCCAGAATGCAACATACCAGAAATAGATTGGCTTTTCAAAAGGGGAATTTAATAAGTTGCAAGTTAACAGTTTTTAGGCTGTGGGAATGTCCCAATTAAAGTAAGTCTATAGAAATGTCCAATCTAAGGCATCCAGGGCCAGGGAAGGATACCTTGGTTCAAGAAGGCTGATGAAGTTCAGGGTTTCTCTCTCATCTGGAAAGACACATGGCAGATTACACATCATCTGCTAGCTTCCTCTCTAGGTCGCCGGGAAGGGTTTTCTTTCTTCATCTCCAAAAGTCACTGGCTGGTGGACTCTCTGCTTCATGGTGCTGTGGTGTTCTCTGCTCTTTCAGATTCTCCTTTACCCAAAATGTTTCCTCTTATAGGATTCCGGTAAAGTAATTAAGACCCACCTGGAATGGCCACCTAATCCAATTTAACAACCACTCTTGATTGAGTCACATCTCCAAGGAAATGATATAATTAAAGTTTCAAACATACAGTACTGAATAGGGATTAGAAGAAATGGCTGCCTTTACAAAATGGGATTATGATTAAAACATGGCTTTTCTAGGGTACATACGTCCTTTTAAACCAGCACAAGTTGGCTGCTTTTTCACCTTTTTGACAGTCTTTTGAGGCATAAAAGCATTTGATTTTTTCTTTTGTCGCTTTGCTTTGGGTGTAAATTTAGGAATCTGCCTCCTATTACTAGGTCTTAAATATGTTTCCCTACTTTTTCTTCTAAGAGCTTTGTGGTACTTGTTCTTATACTTAGACATTTGATCCATTTGAGTCAGTTTTTTATTGGGTGTAAGGTAAGCGTCCTCTTTCATTCTTTTGGCCATTGATATCCAGTTTTCCCATGCCCATTTATTGAAAAGGCTATTTTGTCTCAGTTCAGTGGATATGGGGGGCTTGTCGAACATCAGCTGACCATAAATTTGTTGGTCTGTTTCTGCACACTTAATTCAGCTCCACTGGTTAATACCTCTATCTTTTTGCCAGTACCATGCTGTTTCAATTATTGTGGCTTTTAATACATTTTACAATCATGAAGTGTTAATCCTCCTACTTTGTTCTTTTTTTTAAGGATGCTTTCAGCTATTTACTATCTCTTTCCCTTCTAGGTGAATTTGGCAGCTAACTTTTCTATGTCTTCAAAGTAGGTTGTTGGAATTTTGATTGGTACTCTGTTGACTCTGTAGATCAATTTGGGTAGGATTGTCATCTTAACAACATTAACCTAAATTCATGGGCAGAGAATGTCTTTCCACCTATTTAAATCTTCTATGATTACTTTAACAATGTTATTTAGTTTTATCTGTACAAGTTCTTTTCGTTCCTAGTTAAGTTCATTCCTACATGCTTGATTCTTTTAGTTTCTATTTTGAATGGAATTTTTTCCTTAACTGACTCCTCAGTTAGGTCATTGCTTGTGTATAGAAACATTATTGATTTTTGCACATTAATTTTATATCCTGCCACCTTGCTGAACTTCTTTATTACATCAAGTAACTTGGTTGTAGATTTCTCAGGATTTTCCAAGTATAGTATCATATAATCTGCAAATAATGAAAAATTTATTTCTTCCTTTCCAATTTGGATGCCTTTTATTTCTTTTTCCTGTCTGATTGCTCTAGTTAGAGCTTCCAGTCTGATGTTGAATAACAGTGTTGACAGAGGGCATACTTGTCTCATTCTGAATCTTAGGGGGAAAGCTTTCAGTCTCTCCACTGAGTACAATGCTGGCTATGGGTTTGCCATATATACCCTTTATCATACTGAGGAAGTTACCTTTGATTCCTACCTTTTGAATTGCTTTTCTCAGAAAAAGGTATTGAATTTTGTCAAATACTTTTTCAGCATCAATCAAGATGATCATGTGATTTTTCCCTTTTGATTTGTTAATGTGCTCTATTACATTAATTGATTTTCTTGTGTTGAACTATCCTTGCATTCCTGGTATAAACCCCACTTGGTTGTGTTGTATAATTCTTTTAATGTGTTGTTGGATTCAATTTGCTAGTATTTTATTGAGAATTTTGCATCTATGCTCATTAGGGAGATTGGCCTGTAGTTTTCCTTTCTTATAGCATTTTTACCCTATTTTGGTATTAAAGTGATGTTAGCTCCATAAAATGAGTTAGGCAGTATTCCTTTTTTCCTCGATGTTTTGGAAACGTTTGAGCAGAATTGGTGTTAATTCTTTTTGGTCTGTTTGATAAAATTCCCCTGTGAAGCCATCTGGCTCTGGGCTTTTCTTTGTAGGAAGATTTTTGGTGACCGATTAAATCTGTTTACTTGTGATTCTATTTCTTCTTGAGTCAGTGTAGCTTGTTTGTGTCTTTACAGGAATTTGTCCATTTCATCTAAGTCGTCTAGTTTGTTTGTGTATAGTTGTTCATACTATCCTCTTAAGATTTTTTTTTTCCTCAGGGTCTGTGGTAATGTCCCCCCTTTCGTTTTTTATTTTATTTGGATACTCTTTTTTTCTTAGTCAGCCTTGCTAGTGGTCCATCAATTTTATTGATTTTCTCAAAGAATCAAGTTCTGGTTGTATTGATTCTGTCTATTGTTCTGTTGTCCTCTCTTTCATTTAATTCTGCTTTAATCTTTGTTATTTCTCTTCTTCCATTTTCCTTTGGGATTAGTTTGCTGTTCTTTCTCAAGTTCCTCCAACTGAGCAGTCAGGTCCTTGATTTTTGCTTTCTTGTTTTTAAATATAAGGAATTAGGTCAATAAATTTCCCTCTCAGCACAGCCTTTGCAGCTTCCCATTGGTTCTGATATGTTGCATTCTTGGTTTCATTTGTCTCCAAATAGCTGCTGATATATCCACCAATTTCTTCTTTGACCCACTGGTTGTTTAAGAGTGTGTTACTTAATCTCCATATATTTGTGAAAGTTCTTATTCTTTGGTAGTCATTGATTACCAGCTCTATTTCGTTGTGACTAGGGAAGGTGCTTTCAATAATTTCAATGTATTTAAATGTATAAAGACCTGTTTTGTGCCCCAGCATATGATCTATTCTGGAGAATGTTCCATGAGCAGTAGAGAAGGATGTATATCCTGATGTTTTGGGATGTAATGACCTATATATGTTTGTTAGGTCTAATTCATTTATCAGATTGTATAAGTTCTTGATTTCCTTGTTGATCCTCTGTTTGGTTGTTCTCTTTATAGAGGAGAGTGGTGTATAGAAGTTTCCTACTATTATTTTTGAAATGTCTATCTCTCCCCCTTCAGTTTTGTCTTTGTGTCATGTACTTTGGAGGTCCTTAGTTGGAAGCATAAACATTTATGATTGTTATCTTTTTGGTAAATTGTCCCTTTTATTCATATATAGTGTCCTTCTTTATCTCTTATGATGCCTTTATATTTAAATTCTATTTTGTCTGATATTAGTATAGCTACTCCTGCTTTCTTTTGGTTACATCTTACATGGCATATCTTTTTCCATCCTTTCACTTTCAATTGATTTGTATCCTTGTGTCTGAGTTGAGTCTCTTTTAAGCAGCATATAGCTGGATTATGTTTCTTAATCTATTCTGCCGATATGTATTTTTTAATTGGCAAGTTTAACCTGTTCGCATTCAAATAATTATTGTAAAGGCATTTATTGAATCCACTATCTTATCCTTTGGATTTTATTTGTCATATCTGTGCTCTCTTCCCTCTTTCTCTTATTGTTTAAGTTACCCTTAGGGGTCCTCTTTAATTCTGGGCCCTCCTCCAGACCTCCCTCTCCTGTATTTTTTTTTTTTTCAGCCAGCAGAACTCCCTTTAGTATACCTTATAGAGCTGGTCTATTGTTGACAAATTCTCTTGATATTTGTTTGTCTGTGAAAATTTAATCTCTCCCTCAATTTTGAATAATTCTTGGCTGGATGTCTTTCTCTTTTAGGAGCTTAAATGTATCATGCCACTGTCTTCTTGCCTCCATAGTGCCAGCTGAGTCATCTGAATTCACCCTTATGTGGTTTCCCTTGCATGTAGTAGATTGTTTTTCTCTAGCCACTTTCAAGAGTTTCTCTTTCTCGTCAACATCTGACAGACTGATTAGCGTGTTTCTTGGGGAAGTCCTATTTGGCTTTATCCTGTTTGGAGTTCTTTGGCTTCTTTGATTTGCATATGTATGCCCTTTATAAAGGTTGGGAAGTTTTCCTTCATTATAGCCTCAACTAAACTTCCTAACCCTTTGCTCTTCTCTTCTCCTTCTGGGACACCAATGATTTTTATATTTGTACACTTTGTTTTGTCCATAATTTCTCTGAGATCCAATTCAAAATTTTGTATCTTGTTTTCCATTTGCTCTTTTTGTGTTTGAAATCAGTTGTTCTGTCCTCTAGTTCATTTATTCTTTCTTCTGCTACTCTAAATCTGCTGTTGTATCTCTGGTGTATTTTTTATTTGGTCTACAGCATCTTTAACCTCTGTGATATCTGCTATTTTTCTATTTATTCTTTCAAATTCCTCTCTATGCTCTTCTAATGTCCTTTTGATCTCCGTTATGTCATTAACCATCCCATTGCAGTCCTTGGACAAGAAATGTACTTCCATTTATTTAGGTCTTCTTTGATTTCTTTTAACAATATTTTATGGTTTTCTCATACAAGTCCTCTACCTCCTTTGTTAAATTTATTCCTAGATGTTTGATTCTTTTAGTTTCTAATGTAAATTGAATTTTTTCTTGATTTTTCCCCCTCAGATTGTTCATTACTAGTGTGTAGAAACATTCCTGATTTTTGTGCATTGATCTTGTACCCTGCCATTTTGCTGAATTCATTTACTATCTCTAGTAGGTTTATTGTGATTGTTAGAGACTTTCCATATGTAGGATCGTGTCACCTGCAAACAGTGACAGTTTTACTTCTTCCTGTCCAGTTTGGATGCCTTTTACTTATTTTTTGTGCCTAACTGCTCTGGCTAGAACTCCCAGTACGAAGTTGAATGCTAGTGGTGAAAGGGGGCACCCTTGTCTCATTCCAGACCTCAGAGCAAAACCCTTCAGTGTCCACGGCTAAGTAATGATGTTCATTGTAGGTTTTTCATGTTTTCCCATTATCATGTGGAAGTATCCTTCTATTCTTTTTTATCAGTGTTTTTATCAAGAAAGGATGTTGGATTTTGTCAAATGCCCTTTTCTCCCACCAATGGAGATGATCTTGTACTTGGCTTTTCTTACGCTGAGTCCCCCTTGCATACCTAGGATAAAACCTACTTGATTATGGTTGTGATGGTCAGGCTCAGTGTCCACTTGGCCAGGTGATTGCCCAGTTGTCTGGGCAGCAAGCACTGGCCTATCTGTTGCTCTGAGGACATTTCATTGACTTAAATCGAGCATGTTGGTTGCATCCATGGCTGATTACATCTGCAGTAGGCCAAGGAGAGTGTCTTCTGCAATGAGTAATACTTGGTCTCAGCACCCAGAAGATTTTAAGCTGAGTTCAGAAGAGGGAAACTCTCACTCTGCTGCAGGTAGCCAGCCTCTTCTGAGGATCAAAGCTGCCAGCTCATGGCTGCCCTACAGATTTTGGACTCTTCCATCCCCATGGTTGCATGAGACCTTTTTGTAAATCTCATATTAACAGATATCTCCTGTTGGTTCTATTTCCCCTAGAACCCTAACTAACTAGTACAATGTGTATAATTCTTTCAATGTGCTGTTGAATTCTATTACCGGTATTTTGTTGAGGATCTTTGCATCGATATTCATCATTGAAATTAGTCTGTAATCTTCTTTTCTTGTAGTGTTTTCATCTGGCTTTATTATTATTAGGGTGTTTTTGTCTCATAGTATGAGATAGGGAGTGTTCCCACCTCTTCAATTTTTTGGAAGAATTTGAGCAGGATTGGTATTAATTCTTCTTGGGATGACTGGTAGAATTCACCTGTGCCATCTGGTCCTGGGCTTTTCTTTCTTGGGAAGTTTTTGATGCCTGGCTCAGTCTTTTTCCTTGTAAATGGGTCTGTTCAGATCTTGTTCTCCTAGAGTCAGTGTAGTTTTTTTTCTGTGTGTTTCTAGGGATTTGTCCACTTCATCTAAGTTTTCTAATTCATTGGCATACAGTTGTGTATAGTATCTTCTTTTGATCCCTTTTATTTCTGTGAGGTCCCCTTCTCATTTCTGACTATGTATTTGACTCTTCTCTATTTCCTTTGTAAGGCTAGCTAAGGCTTTGTCAATCACACTGATTGTCTCAAAGAATGAAATTTTGGTTTTGTCCATTTTCTCTAATGTTTTTTTTTAATTCTCAGTTTCATTTATTTTCACTCTAATATTTGTTAGTTCTTTCCTTCAGCTTGCTTTGGGATTAGTGTGCTGTTCTTTTTCTAGTTCCTCCAGGTGCAGATAGGTCTTCGAGCTCTTTCTTCTCTTTTAATGTGAGTGTTTAGGGCTACAACTTCCCTCTCAGTGCTGCCTTCACTGCACCTCATAAGTTGCGATATTTTGTGTTCTTGTTTTTATTCTTTTCAGAATATTTACTGATTTCTTTTGCTATTTTGTTTTTGACCCACTGATTGTTTAAGAGTATGTTGCTTAACTTCCTTATGTCTGTGGATTTTCTAGTTCTCTACCTGTTATTGATTTTCAGCTGCATTCCACTGTGGCCAAAGAAGATTTTGCATAATTTTAATGTTTTAAAATTTATTGCTTTGTGACTCATCATGTGCTCTATCCTGGAGAACGATCCATTGAGAAGACTGTATATCCTTCTGCTTTGGGGGGCAGCGTTCTGTATGTCTGTTAGCTCTAGTTTATTTATCATATTACCTCAAGTTCTCTGATTCCTTGTGGATCCTCTGTCTGGATGTTCTATCCATTGATGAGATGGTGTATCCAGGTCTCCAACTATTATTGTGGAGACATTTATTTCTTCCTTTGGCTAATGTTTGCCTCATGGATTTTGGGGCACTGTTATTGGGTGTATCAATATTTATGATTTTTATTTCTTCTTAGTGGATTGTCACTTTAATTACTATATAGTGTCCTTCTTTGTCTCTCTCTTTTTTTTTTTTTTACATGGGCAGGCACCGGGAATCGAACCTGGGTCCTCAGGCATGGCAGGCAAGCGTTCTTCCTGCTGAGCCACCGTGGCCCACCTTCTTTGTCTCTTATGTTGTCTGATATTAGTGTAGGTACCCCAGGCCTTTTTGGTTACTATTCACGTGGAATATCTTGTTCTAACCTTTTACTTTCAACCTATTTATGTCTTTTGGTTTAGGGTGAGTCTCTTGTAAATAGCATTTAGTTGGAGCATGCTATCTCATCCATGCTGATACTCTGGGTTATTCAATTGGGGAGTTGAATCCATTAACATTCAGTATTATTACTGTAAAGGCAGTACTTACTTCAGCCATTTGTGATATCTTTTCTGTCTCTCTTTTCCTTTATTGCAAAGTTCCCCTTCTGTGTGGTTGATCTTTTATGATGTCTCTGACCGACCCTTCCTCATTTGTTTCTGTATATATTCTAAGTCTTTTCTTTGTGGTTACCCTGGGATTTCTATGTTCCATCTGACATCTATAACTACTAATTTGAAAAGATACCAACCTAGCTCTGGTTGCATACGTATTCTGTACTCCCATATTCCTTTGTTTCCCCTCTTTGTGTTGTTTTGGCTTGCTTTACCACTTTATATTTTGCAATCCTTTAAAAGGAAATGTGTCCTTTTATGTCCAATTGTTTTCAGACTCTTATAGTTAAAGAGTGGTGTTGTATATTGAGGGTTCAATATTATTGGGTTTTACATTTACCCTTGTTCCCAGTAAGGGTAAGATAATCAATAAATAATAGACATTTCTTCATACTTCTCCAAGCCTGTGTCTCCTGTATTTTCTTTTCAAACGGCTTAACTCCCTTGAATAATTCTTGCAGGTCAGATCTTTTGTTGACAAAAATCTGTTTACTTTGACTATTTTAAATGCTTTCTCATTTTTAATGCAATTTTATTGAGCTATATTCACATACCATTTTATCACCCAAAGTACATGATCAGTGATTCACAGTATATGATATAGTTGTGCACCATCGTCTTCATCGATATTTGAACATTTTTGTTACTCCCACACTTTCTCATGTTTGAAGGAGGGTTTTTCTGAATAAAGAATTTTTTGACTGGGAGTCGTTCTCTTTCAGCACCTTAAATGTACCACTGCTTTTTCATCGCCACAGTTTCTGATAAGAAATTGCCACTTAATCTTAATCCTTGTATAAGGATTCAGACTTCACTCTATCTTTGGCATTGGACATTCTGACCAGTATGTGACTCAGGATTCATTCTGTTTGGGTTATATTGGGCATATTTGTGTCTTACATAAGAGTAGGGAAACTTGCAGCTGTTATTTCCACAGACATTCTTTCTGCCCCTTTCCCCTTCTCTTTTCCTCTGGGACACCCACGATGACCGTGTTTGTGTGCTTCGTGCTCTCACGCTCATCCCTGAGACACTGCTGGGCCTTTCTGTTGTCTACTCTCCGTCTGTTCTCCTGGCTGCATCGTTTCTGTCATCCTGTCTTCTAATTCCAATTCTTTCAAATCTGCTGTTGTATGTCTCGATATATTTTAAATCTCTGCCTTTCATCCCCATAATTCCTATGTTTCTTTTTATACTTTCAAATTATTCTTTATCCTCACACATTGTGTTCTTAATATCCTTTATCTCTTCATGCATATTTTCCTTCCTCTCCCTGAATTGATTGAGGAGATTTGTTTCAACTTATCAAAGTTAGCTCTAATATTAGCTGTTCCATATTCTGTGTCTCCTCCTCAGTTTTAATTTGTCCGTTGACTGAGCCATATCTTCCTGTCCCATAGTATGGCTTGGAGAGTTTTGCTGATATCTCGGCATCAGTTCACCGTGATGCTGACACTGAAGGGCCGTCTCTGCCTCTTGTCTGGGTTTTATTGTTGATGGCTTCCTTGTGTCTTCGTCCAACTTGTTCTGGACCTTTAGCGCAGCCTGCGTTTAACTGGCCAGAATTTCTCAGCTCTTCTTAACCTGATTCCTGTCCTGGACATATGGTACAATTTTTAAGATTATAATTTTTGTGTAATTGTATCACCTCCAGAGGAATTTTCCTTTCTTCTGCTGCTTCTCTAGGAATCTTCTTCTGTTCTGTTGTTTTTCTCCCTTGGGGAGAAAATTGTTTAAATGTATTTGTTTAATTTCTGTGCCTCACTCACTGCCACGTTTTCCTTAATTTTTTCAATTCTGTCACCCTTCTGTCTTACAGCAGTTCAGTTTATCCCCCTTTAATTTGTTTTCTCTCTATGAGCCTTTTCTGCCTCTGACTTCTTCCCCAGTAGAGTCTCCTGCCCTGGGGAGTCAGAATAAGATAATCCCAGAATGTGGGTTACTGCAGAAAAGTCTGTTTTGCATTTAGATGGTGAGTGAACAGGTTGGACTGAGAGTCACTCATTTTTAATTGGTGCGCTGTGAGCAGTTACATTTACTGAGGCCACCACTTTACGTTTCCCATCTTATTTTTGTTTTCTTTGTTTCCTTGTATGCTGTTTTTCTTCTTCTTTTCCTTACTTTTTTGATTGAGTATATTAGAAAATTACCTTACCTTATTAGCTATGCCTCTATATTTTGTTTTGTATTGTTTTGCTTTTCTCAATAAACGTCTTTCTTATCACAGTGCACCTTCAAACGATATTAGAAGACTTTACACAAAGTATAAGAACTTTGCATTGAAATTTCTCCATTTCCTCTCTTCCTTTGTGCTATTGTAGTTGTGTATTTTATTTCTACACATGTTTTAAACCCTACAATGCATTTAAAAGGTTTTTTTTCCTACAATGCATTTTAAAGAGATTTTAAAAGTGAGAAAAATATTTGCTGTTCCCCTCATGTATTTACCATTTTCGGTGTTTTTTATTCTTGGAGTATATCTGTGTTTCTACCTGGTTAACACTTTCTTTTCTGTGTGGAGAACTTTATTATTGTTTTGTGTGGTTGTTTTGCTGGGTAATGAGTTCTCTTAACTTTTGTATGTCTGAAAATATTTAAATTTCAACTTCATTTTGAAAGACATATATTCTGCATATGCAATTTTCTTTTTTCTTTTGGTAATTTAAAGGTGTTCCTCCACTACCTTCTGACTTATTCCATTTCTGCAGATAAGTCTTTGTTCCTCTGTAACCAGTAGGAATTTTCCTTTGAAAATTTCTCTTTCTGTTTTCCAGCAATTTCATTATGTTGTACCTTGGTATACTTGTTTCCTCATTTTTTGTGAATCAGGTTTTGTGAATCTTGGATTGGTGGATTTATTGTTTTCATCAAATTTGGTAATTTTTCTTCCATTATTTCTTCAAACATTTTCCCTGAATTCCCCACTTCTTCTCTCCGTCTGGAAGTCCAAATACTTGTGTGTTAAGTAGTTTGATACTGTCCCTCACCTCAATGACAATGTTTATTTTTACTGCTTTTCTTTTGCTCTCTGAATTTCCTTTTGAATAGCTTTTATTGCTTATCTTCAAGTTAACCAAAATCTTCAGTGTTCAATCCACTTAATCCCTGACAGTGTATTCTCCCATTTCAACTACTCTATTTTTCCTCTTTGGAATTTTTATTTTGAGTCTTTTTCTATATCTAAGTTTTCTTTTCACCACGCTTATTCCTTTTTCCACTTTCTTGAATAGTGGCTCATATTTATAATAGCTGTTTTATTGTGCTTTTTTATATGTACTAATTCTGTCATCTCCCAGAACTTGTGAATTTTATTATTGGGTATTGGGTTTTTAAAGCCTTCCTCTAAATATTTTTGGGCTTTTGTCTCTTACACAATTAACTGGAGCAATACTGATTCTTTTGTGGTCTGAGACGTCACTCCGGACAGCCTGGAATCTGGGGCTTGTCCGTCTCCCCTGCTGGAGCTCCTCCCTTCTCTGGAGATGCCTGAAGTGCTGCGTGAGGTTCTCCACTGTAGCTGCTCAGAGCACGAACGATTCTGGTCCTTGATCACCCCCAGCAGTGGCTGCTCCTGCTCCTCCCCAGTGCGTCTCTCCGAGGCATGGCTGTGCCATCCCGTACGACACATCACATTTCTCAAAGACCCCCGGTGCCCCACCCCGGGTCCTCTGGCCTGCAAATCCTGGGCACCTGGTATTCTGTCTACACACTGTGCATCACAGACAGTGGGGGCTGAAGTACTAAGTTTTTTCCTAGGAGTCCAGGCTCTTCAGCCGATCTGTCAGGGACAGTGAAGGGCTGATCTTTCAGCTTTTTTTTATCAAGAAAACTTGGGTTTTGGGTTGTCCTTACCTTTAACTAGACTGAATCAACTCATCCCTTCCCACTGTTGATGAGTTCTTTGATCTTGTTGGTATTTGCTGGGAAAGGGTTGGGCTGTATTTCAAGATAGCTTTGAATCATCTTTGAGTTCAAACTCTGGATGGACTATTGAATTCAAATATCACAAGTTTGCTCAAGACCACATAACTTCTTTTGCTGTCCAGCTCCTCTTTTACTGCTGCTTTCTTGTCAAAATTCAGAATGGGAGTGGGTGAGGATAGAGAGCTAACTACTAAGTAGTGAGTTAATAAAAATCCCAAAAGAATACTATGATTAACTCTATACTAATAAATTTGAAATCTTGGCTGTCAGTGACCATTGTTTTAAACAAAATTTGAACAATCTCTTAGGCAGTAAATAATTTGAATTGGTCTTTTCAAATGTCTATCCCGCAAAGTTAACCTGCAGGTTTAAGAAGGTACATTCCACCAAACAATTAAGAAATTATTCCTTCAGCAAAACCTTTTTCTCAAAAAATATAAAATGAGAGGAAACGTTAAAACTCATTTAGAAATCTATTATAAAAAAGATTACAATCTTGATATTGAAACCAAACAAAGGAAAAATGAAAATGATAATTTGACTTATAAACACAGAAACATAAATCTTAAAGCACTAGAATATTGAGTGTAGACAAGTGGGATTTATTTGTGGAAAACATTGTGATCAAGCGGAATTTATGCCAGGAATTACTGAATGACTGCATATTTGAAAATCTATTAATAAAGTTCCTCAGGTTAAGTGGGTTGAAGGAAAAAAGCCACGTGTCTGCTGTTATCTCAGCATCACCACCGCATCCTTCTAGTCTCTATGGCAACTTAGGGGAAGTTGGGAGCTCCATTTCCCAGAATCCCCCATCCCCCAGTTTCAGCTGGACTCTGGATGAGTGTCACTGGTGCCAGGTGGGGAAGCCAGTAGAGAAGGAGCCTCGGTTCTGCAAGGACAGTTCGGGCCGGAATGGCGGCGGTCGAGAGCACCTGCAGTCACTTGGTTTTGGGGCAGCAGCAGCTCCTCTCGCTCCTTCCCACCTTCCCCCATGCCCAAGACTCGGCATCGGCTTGATCTCCTGCACATAACAAATTCTGAAGCGAGCTTCCCAGCCTCTGCTGCCCACGGCACCGAAAGGTTGTTTTCTTGTACTGAAGTTCCTCTGCTACTTGGATCTAAGGAAGCTTCTGTTCTCCTGACCAATCTTTGGCACGTTGCTTGATCATGTAGTACATTAAAAATGGTAGATGTGCTTTTCACACTTGGGCTTGAAGAGACATTCCCTAGTGGACATCTAGAACATATACGACATTAAACTTAATATCTAAGCTTTGGACGCAATCCCGCGGAAGTCAGAAATGACACAAGGCCCCCGCTACCATCTTCTACATGGTCCTTGAGTTCTTAAACAACACAGAAAGCAAGAAAAAAGTCAGAGAAACTAAAATGGAAGAGAAAACTGTCATTTGAAAATGTGAGTTTGTCTTCACGTGAAAATTTCTTCCTTAGAACACTCAAGAAAATCTAAAACCATATATTATTGGAACTGAGAGAGCCCAGCCTGGTTTCTGGATGTAAAATTAATATGGGAAAATTAACAGTATACTTTCATACCAGTAGTAGCCAATTAAAAATATGATAGAAAAATAACCTTCTTTTCATAATAGCAACAAATGTTTTGAAAGTAGACTGCATATGTTTTTATCCCAACTATGTTTCATTCACATAAAAAAAATCGCAGATAAAATTAAGACCAAAAAGTAAAAAATTTAGAAGAGCAAATCATACTAATCATAAGATATCGACAGAAGTGATATTTGCAAACCCTATAGCAAACAAAGTTTAAAATATTCAACATTTCTAAATAATTCCTAGAATTAAATTTAAAAAGTCAAACCAATGGTAAATAGGCAAAGGATTTGAACAGAGAATTAATGGGAGAGTAAAATCTAAGGACAATTAACATATGAAATAATGTTCAATCCTAAGAAAACAGTGATATACCATTTCAATTTGTCTTACCAGCAAGGGTTAAAAACGTCTTAAAATATCCCGCTTTGTCAAGGACATGGAGTAAAAGGAATTCTTTAAACTTGGTTGGTGAAAGTGAAATGGATTTACTCACTTTGGAGAAAAAGTTGGCAGCTGAGGTAAGGAGAAGAGGGACTTGCTCGTTAGCCAGGAGATACAGATGTGGCAGCTTGGGCAGACATACCCCGAGATGTGCACACACAATGTCCCTGAAGCATTGTTTGCAAATGTGAAAAGTTAGCAGTCATCTAAATGACCAGAAACAAGATAATGGGTAAATGCATGGTGGCATACTAAATGCAATCATAAACAACAGCTAAAAGTGAATGAAATTAAAAAGTTAGTGAATAGAGCTACAAGAGACTACTTTAAAAGAAAGAAACTACTTTAAAATTGTTTATTAATTAAAAAATTAAGAAACAAAATAAAACATCAACGTACATAATCAGTAATTCACAATATCATCACTTAGTTGCATATTCATCATTTCTCAGAACATTTGCATTAATTCAGAAAAAGAAATAAAAAGAAAATAGAAAAAGAAATAAAATGAACAGAGGAAAGAAAAAGGAAAAAAAAAAAGATTATACCTACCATACCCCTTACCCCTCGCTTTCATTGATCACTAGCATTTCAAACTAAATTTATTTTAACATTTGTTCCCCCTATTATTTATTTATTTATTTATTTATTTTTATTAATTAAAAAAAATTAACTAACACAACATTTAGAAATCATTCCATTCTACATATGCAATCAGTAATTCTTAATATCATCACATAGGTGTATGGTCATCATTTCTCAGTACATATGCATCGATTTAGAGAAAGAAATAGCAAGACAACAGAAAAAGAAATAAAATGATAACACAGAGAGAAAACAAAAATAAAAATAAAAAGTACAAAAATATATAAGAGGAAAAAAAAAACAAAAAAACTATAGCTCAGATGCAGCTTCATTCAGCGTTCCAACATAATTACATTACAATTAGGCAGTATTGTGCTGACCATTTTTTTTTTAGACATCATACCATTCTACATATGCAATCAGTAATTCTTAACATCATCACATAGATGTATGATCATCGTTTCTTAGTACATTTGCATCGGTTTAGAAGAACTAGCAATATAACCGAAAAAGATATAGAGTGTTAATATAGAGAAAAAAATATAAAAGTAATAATAGTAAGAACAAAACAAAACAAAACAAAACAAAAACCTATAGCTCGGATGCAGCTTCATTCAGTGTTTTAACATGATTACTTTACAATTAGGTATTATTGTGCTGTCCATTTTTGAGTTTTTGTATCTATTCCTGTTGCACAGTCTGTATCCCATCAACTCCAATTACCCATTATCTTACCCTGTTTCTAACTCCTGCTGGACTCTGTTACCAATGACATATTCCAAGTTTATTCTCGAGTGTCGATTCACATCATTGGGACCATACAGTATTTGTCCTTTAGTTTTTGGCTAGACTCACTCAGCATAATGTTCTCTAGGTCCATCCATGTTATTACATGCTTCATAAGTTTATCCTGCCTTAAAGCTGCATAATATTCCATCGTATGTATATACCACAGTTTGTTTAGCCACTCGTCTGTTGATGGACATTTTGGCTGTTTCCATCACTTTGCAATTGTAAATAACGCTGCTATAAACATTGGTGTGCAAATGTCCATTTGTGTCTTTGCCCTTAAGTCCTTTGAGTAGATTCCCAGCAATGGTATTGCTGGGTCGTATGGCAAGTCTATATTCAGCTTTTTGAGGAACCGCCAAACTGCCTTCCACAGTGGTTACACCATTTGACATTCCCACCAACAGTGGATAAGTGTGCCTCTTTCACCGCATCCTCTCCAGCACTTGTCATTTTCTGTTTTGTTGATAATGGCCATTCTGGTGGGTGTGAGATGATATCTCATTGTGGTTTTGATTTGCATTTCTCTAATGGCCAGAGACATTGAGCATCTCTTCATGTGCCTTTTGGCCATTTGTATTTCCTCCTCTGAGAGGTGTCTATTCAAGTCTTTTTCCCATTTTGTAATTGGGTTGGCTGTCTTTTTGTTGTTGAGTTGAACAATCTCTTTATAAATTCTGGATACTAGACCTTTATCTGATATGTCGTTTCCAAATATTGATTTCCATTGTGTAGGCTGTCTTTCTACTTTCTTGATGAAGTTCTTTGATGCACAAAAGTGTTTAATTTTGAGGAGCTCCCATTTATTTATTTCCTTCTTCAGTGCTCTTGCTTTAGGTGTAAGGTCCATAAAACCGCCTCCAATTGTAAGATTCATAAGATATCTCCCAACATTTTCCTCTAACTGTTTTATGGTCTTAGACCTAATGTTTAGATCTTTGATTCATTTTGAGTTAACTTTTGTGTAGGGTGTGAGATATGGGTCTTATTTCATTCTTTTGCATATGGATATCCAGTTCTCTAGGCACCATTTATTGAAGAGACTGTTCTGTCCCAGGTGAGTTGGCTTGACTGCCTTATCAAAGATCAAATGTCCATAGATGAGAGGGTCTATATCTGAGCACTCTATTCGATTCCATTGGTCGATATATCTATCTTTATGCCAATACCATGCTGTTTTGACCACTGTGGCTTCATAATATGCCTTAAAGTCAGGCAGCGCGAGACCTCCAGCTTCGTTTATTTTCCTCAAGATGTTTTTAGCAATTCGGGGCACCCTGCCCTTCCACATAAATTTGCTTATTGGTTTTTCTATTTCTGAAAAATAAGTTGTTGGGATTTTTATTGGTATTGCATTGAATCTGTAAATCAGTTTAGGTAGGATTGACATCTTAACTATATTTAGTCTTCCAATCCATGAACACGGTATGCCCTTCCATCTATTTAGGTCTTCTGTGATTTCTTTTAACAGTTTTTTGTAGTTTTCTTTATATAGGTTTTTTGTCTCTTTAGTTAAATTCATTCCTAGGTATTTTATTCTTTTAGTTGCAGTTGTAAATGGAATTCTGTTTCTTGATTTACCCCTCAGCTTGTTCATTACTAGTGTATAGAAATGTTACAGATTTTTGAATGTTGATCTTGTAGCCTGCTACTTTGCTGTACTCATTTATTAGCTCTAGTAATTTTGTTGTGGATTTTTCCGGGTTTTCGACGTATAGTATCATATTGTCTGCAAACAGTGATAGTTTTACTTCTTCCTTTCCAATTTTGATGCCTTGTATTTCTTTTTCTTGTCTAATTGCTCTGGCTAGAACCTCCAACACAATGTTGAATAATAGTGGTGATAGTGGACATCCTTGTCTTGTTCCTGATCTTAGGGGGAAAGTTTTCAATTTTTCCCCATTAAGGATGATATTAGCTGTGGGTTTTTCATATATTCCCTCTATCATTTTAAGGAAGTTCCCTTGTATTCCTATCCTTTGAAGTGTTTTCAACAGGAAAGGATGTTGAATCTTGTCAAATGCCTTCTCTGCATCAATTGAGATGATCATGTGATTTTTCTGCTTTGATTTGTTGATATGGTGTATTACATTAATTGATTTTCTTATGTTGAACCATCCTTGCATACCTGGGATGAATCCTACTTGGTCATGATGAATAATTCTTTTAATGTGTTGTTGGATACGATTTGCTAGAATTTTATGGAGGATTTTTGCATCTATATTCATTAGAGAGATCGGCCTGTAGTTTTCTTTTCTTGTAATATCTTTGCCTGGTTTTGGTATGAGGGTAATGTTGGCTTCATAGAATGAATTAGGTAGTTTTCCCTCCGCTTCAATTTTTTTGAAGAGTTTGAGGAGAGTTGGTACTAATTCTTTCTGGAATGTTTGATAGAATTCACATGTGAAGCCGTCTGGTCTTGGACTTTTCTTTTTAGGAAGCTTTTGAATGACTGATTCAATTTCTTTACTTGTGATTGGTTTGTTGAGGTCATCTATGTCTTCTTGAGTCAAAGTTGGTTGTTCATGTCTTTCCAGGAACCCGTCCATTTCCTCTAAATTGTTGTATTTATTAGCGTAAAGTTGTTCATAGTATCCTGTTATTACCTCCTTTATTTCTGTGAGGTCAGTAGTTATGTCTCCTCTTCCATTTCTGATCTTATTTATTTGCATCCTCTCTCTTTTTCTTTTTGTCAATCTTGCTAAGGGCCCATCAATCTTATTGATTTTCTCATAGAACCAACTTCTGGCCTTATTGATTTTCTCTATTGCTTTCATGTTTTCAATTTCATTTATTTGTGCTCTAATCTTTGTTATTTCTTTCCTTTTGCTTGCTTTGGGGTTAGCTTGCTGTTCTTTCTCCAGTTCTTCCAAATGGATAGTTAATTCCTGAATTTTTGCCTTTTCTTCTTTTCTGATATAGGCATTTAGGGCAATAAATTTCCCTCTTAGCACTGCCTTTGCTGCGTCCCATAAGTTTTGATATGTTGTGTTTTCATTTTCATTCACCTCGAGGTATTTGCTAATTTCTCTAGCAATTTCTTCTTTGACCCACTCGTTGTTTAGGAGTGTGTTGTTGAGCCTCCACGTATTTGTGAATTTTCTGGCACTCCACCTATTATTGATTTCCAACTTCATTCCTTTATGATCTGAGAAAGTGTTGTGTATGATTTCAATTTTTTTAAATTTGTTAAGACTTGCTTTGTGACCCAGCATATGGTCTATCTTTGAGAATGATCCATGAGCACTTGAGAAAAAGGTGTACCTGCTGTTGTGGGATGTAATGTCCTATAAATGTCTGTTAAGTCTAGCTCATTTATAGTAATATTCAGATTCTCTATTTTTTTATTGATCCTCTGTCTAGATGTTCTGTCCATTGATGAGAGTGGTGAATTGAAGTCTCCAACTATTATGGTATATGAGTCTATTTCCCTTTTCAGTGTTTGCAGTGTATTCCTCACGTATTTTGGGGCATTCTGGTTCGGTGCGTAAATATTTATGATTGTTATGTCTTCTTGTTTAATTCTTCCTTTTATTAGTATATAGTGTGCTTCTTTGTCTCTTTTAACTGTTTTACATTTGAAGTCTAATTTGTTGGATATTAGTATAGCCACTCCTGCTCTTTTCTGGTTGTTATTTGCATGAAATATCTTTTCCCAACCTTTCACTTTCAACCTATGTTTATCTTTGGGTCTAAGATGTGTTTCCTGTAGACAGCATATAGAAGGATCCTGTTTTTTAATCCATTCTGCCAATCTATGTCTTTTGATTGGGGAATTCAGTCCATTGACATTTAATGTTATTACTGTTTGGATAATATTTTCCTCTAACATTTTGCCTTTTGTATTATATATATCATATCTGATTTTCCTTCTTTCTACACTCTTCTCCATACCTCTCTCTTCTGTCTTTTCGTTTCTGACTCCAGTGCTCCCTTTAGTATTTCTTGCAGAGCTGGTCTCTTGGTCACAAATTCTCTCAGTGACTTTTTGTCTGAGAATGTTTTAATTTCTCCCTCATTTTTGAAGGATAATTTTGCTGGATATAGGAGTCTTGGTTGGCAGTTTTTCTCTTTTAGTAATTTAAATATATCATCCCACTCTCTTCTAGCTTCCATGGTTTCTGCTGAGAAATCTACACATAGTCTTATTGGGTTTCCCTTGTATGTGATGGATTGTTTTTCTCTTGCTGCTTTCAAGAGCCTCTGTTTCTCTTTGACCTCTGACATTCTAACTAGTAAGTGTCTTGGAGAACGCCTACTTGGGTCTAATCTCTTTGGGGTGCGCTGCACTTCTTGGATCTGTAATTTTAGGTCTTTCATAAGAGTTGGGAAATTTTCAGTGATAATTTCTTCCATTAGTTTTTCTCCTCCTTTTCCCTTCTCTTCTCCTTCTGGGACACCCACAACACGTATATTTGTGCGGTTCATATTGTCCTTGAGTTCCCTGATACCCTGTTCAAATTTTTCCATTCTTTTCCTGATAGTTTCTGTTTGTTTTTGGAATTCAGATGTTCCATCCTCCAAATCACTAATTCTATCTTCTGTCTCTTTAAATCTATCATTGTAGGTATCCATTGTTTTTTCCATCTTTTCTACTTTATCCTTCACTTCCATAAGTTCTGTGATTTGTTTTTTCAGTTTTTCTATTTCTTCTTTTTGTTCAGCCCATGTCCTCTTCATGTCCTCCCTCAATTTATCGATTTCATTTTTGAAGAGGTTTTCCATTTCTGTTCGTATATTCAGCATTAGTTGTCTCAGCTCTTGTATCTCATTTGAGCTATTGGTTTGTTCCTTTGACTGGGCCATATTCTCAATCTTTTGAGCGTGGACAGTTATCTTCTGCTGCTGGCGTCTGGGCTTTTATTCAGATTTCTCTGGGTGTCGGACCCAGCAAGGTTGTAAGATTTTTCTGTGAAATCTCTGGGATCTGTTTTTCTTATCTTGCCCAGTAGGTGGCTCATATGGCACACGTTTGTCTCAAGTGTTTGGAATGGGTCTCCCCCAGTCACCGATCTCCGTGGCCTGGGGATTTCCGATCCAATTCTCTCCGTTGGTTCAGGGGCCGCGCGTGGTGGGGGCGTCAGCTGCCGTGGCTTGAGGGGACCCTGTGGCTGGTTGTGGGCCGCAGCGGGCCTGGGGGGTTCCCCACTGGACCAGGAAGCCTCCCGCGGGGGGGGGGGGGCACCGCGGCTTGGATAGCCCTCTGATCCGAGACTCGTAGCCACGGACTCGAAGTCGAGACTCAAAGCTGCCCGCAAAAGAGGGGCGCCGGCCGCCTCGGCTTGGGAAACTTGCCTCTCCGAGACTCTCAGCCGGCCCGGGAAGGAGGGCGGAAGTAGCTCCGACCGCCGCAGCTGCCACTGCTTGGGAAATCGCACGCCACTCGGGGGTCTCACCGCAGCTGAGTCTCGCAGTCAGACTAGCCAGTCCAGACTTTGGATAGCCCTCTGAATCAAGACTCATAGCCGCGGACTTGAAGCCGAGACTCGAAGCCGCCTGCAAAGAGGGGCGCCGGCTGTCTCGGCTTGGGAAACTTGCCTCTCCGATACTCTCAGCCGGCCCAGGAAGGAGGGAGGGAGTAGCTCCGACCGCCGCAGCTGCGACTGCTCGGGAAATCGCACGCCGCTCGGGGGTCTCACCGCAGCCGAGTCTCGCAGTCAGACTAGCCAGTCCAGGCTTTGGATAGCCCTCTGATCTGAGACTCGTAGCCGCGGACTCAAAGCCAAGACTCGAAGCCGCCTGCAAAAGAGGGGCGTCGGTCGCCTTGGCTTGGGAAACTTGCCTCTCCGAGACTCTCAGCCGGCCCGGGAAGGAGGGAGGGATTAGCTCCGACCGCCACAGCTGCCGCTGCTCGGGAAATCGCGCGCCGCTCGGGGATCTCACCGCAGCCGAGTCTCGCAGTCAGACTAGCCAGTCCAGACTGGGTTACGCTGTGTGTCCATTCCCTGCCGTAGCCCCGGGAGCTGTTCTGTACTGTTTCTGTTCACCTATTAGTTGATTTGGGGTCGGAGGAACTAAGACGCATGTACCTTACTAAGCCGCCATCTTGGATCCCCCATCCAGAAACTACTTTAAAATACTGTAATGTTGATCAAATGGAACAAGTTATAGAATAATTTGTACAAAATAATAGCATTTTTATGCATCAGAAAATATTCAAAACTATGCTCTATTTTATTTATAGATGCACATATAAACAGGACTAAGATAAAATACCCCGAGGTGTGTATCAGTTAGGGTTCTCTGTAGAGAAACAGAACCAATAGGAGAGATCTGCAAATATGATATTTATAAAGGTGTCTCATGCAACTGTGGGAAGGAAAAAGTCAAGAATTCATAGGGCAGGCTGTGCAGTGGCAACTCTGAAGAAGGGTCTCGACAAATTCCACATGAAAGGCTTGCTGGTTGAAGAAGCAGTGATAATTCCTTCTTTCTTAAGATCCCTCAGCTGATTGGATTATCTCATTGGTGGGAGGCACACTTTAGTTAATTGCAGATGCAATCAACTGACTGATGATTTACACACCAGCCGTCCAGGTTACCAGCCAGCCGTGAAACATCCTTGCAGAAACGGTCAAGCCAGTGCTTGCCTGATCAGACAACTGGGCATCATCACTTGACCAAACTGTCACCAGAGTCTAGCCATCACAGCCCACTGCTTGTCAACTTGGCAGCTATATACATCATCCTGAAACACACTTAATTTCCAAACAGAACACAATAACAGACACGTGTTTCACTTAACAATACTCAATTGTCCCGTGTACAACTGGAAATGCACTATACCTCCCCAGAATGCAAGTAGGGTAGCATTCACCCTTAAACTTTGTCATATAACTTAAATACTATAACATAAATAATACAACTTATGTCATATGATAAGAGAAAAACAATATTTGCTTATAGTACAAATGTAAACACACTCGTAACAAAACAGGGAGGAAGCACAGCACTCATTTCTGTAACTGGTCACATGGTTGTAGCTCGTATTTGTCACTACCTTCTTCCACTACCCATTCCATGTTCCCTTTACCCTCAGCAAGCACTTTAGCTTGCTGTGGTTCTTTGCCAGGTGGGGTGACCCAAACCTTCCTTCCTAGAGTTTCTGGGCCATTGGTAGTCCTGCCTGGATTGGGTTGTTGTAGTTTTCCACTGACTTTAAGGGCATGTAGTACTAAGAGACGCCCTAGGGAATCTCCTGCGTTCCAGGAAAACTCATCTTTTCCTTCACTGTGTAGTTGTAGTCCTACTTCCCCTTGACAGTCAGGGTCAATCACCCCAGACAGAAGAGTTCCTTTGCCTGTTGATTCAGAGACATGAGAAGCCCAAAGTGACCAGGTGGCAGTCTTAACTTCCAGTTCAATGGCATCATTGTTGTGTCTCCTGGTAGGAGCACTCCTCCTTATGGAACTAAGACCTGTAGACAAGCAGAACTTAAGGTTTTAGGAATCAAAATTTTTTCTAATGGATCACTAGGGGTGATAGTGAGTGGGTCAACTCCCATTCCCACCCCTTGGCTCCTTGACCCATGGATCCTGAATATGGAAGAAACAGCACCATAGAGTGGACACTGATTCAGAGCACACACAGACTCCCAGAGAACACTGTACCAGCCCTGCAAGGTATTGCCACCTAGTTGGCACTGTAATTGATTTTTTAAAAGGCCGTTCCATCATCCTATCAATCCACCTGCTTTAGGATGATGGAGAATAAGGTAAGACCAGAGAATTCCATGAGCATGTGCCCATTCCTGCACTGCATTTGCTGTAAAGTGGGTTCATTGATCAGAAGCAGTGCTGAGTGTAATTCCATGACTACGGATAAGGCATTCTTTAAGTCCATAGATGGTAGTTTTGGTGGAAGCATTAGATGCAGGGAATGCAAACCCTATCCAGAGTATGTGTCTATCCCAGTTAGAACATCTAGCTACCCCTTCCAAGATGTAAGTTGTCTAATGTAATCAATCTGCCACTGGGTAGGAGGCTGGTCACCTTGGGGAATGGTGCCATATCAGGGATTTAGTATGGGTCTCTGCTGCTGGCAGATTGGGCACTCAGCAGTGGCTGTAGCCAGATCAGCCTTGGTGAGTGGAAGTCCATGTTGCTGAGCCCATGCATAACCTCCTTCCCTACCACCATGACCACTTTGTTGTTCATGAACCCATTGGGCAATGACAGGAGTGGCTGAGGAAAGAGGCTTACTTATATCCATAGGGTGGGTCATCTTATCCACTTGATTATTAAAACCTTCCTCTGCTGAAGTAACCCTCTGGTGAGCATTCACATGGAACACAAATATCTTCATGTTTTTAGCCCACTTAGAAAGACCCATCCACATATCTCTTCCCCTGACCTCTTTGTCACCAATTTTCCAATCATGCTCTTTCCAAGTCTCTGACCGTTCAGCCAAACCATTAGCAACAGCCCAAGAATCGGTATACAAATACACCTCTGGCCAGTTCTCCTTCCAAGCAAAATGAACAACTAGTGCACTGTTCAAAGTTCTGCCCACTGGGAGGATTTCCCCTCACCTTTGTCCTTTAGGGACATCCCGGAAATGGGTTGCATGCTACAGCTGTCCACTTCTGGGTAGTACCTGTATATCATGCAGAACCATCGGTAAACCAGGCTGAAGTTTTCTCTTCTTCAGTCAACTGACTATAAGGAACTCCCCAAAAGGCCATAGCTCTGGTCTGTGAAAGAGAAGGTAATGTGGCTGAGTGGAGGACATGGGCATTTGGGCCACTTCCTCATGTAACTTACTTATGCCTTCAGGACCTGCTCTGGCCCTATCTCGTACATACCACTTCCATTTTATGATGGGGTGCTGCTGCGCATGCCCAACTTTATGGTTTGGTGGGTCAGACAACACCTAGCATATGATAGGCAACTCAGATCTCATGGTAACTTGGTGGCCCATGGTTAAGCATTCAGTCTCTACTAAGGCCCAGCAGCAGGCCAAAAGCTGTTTCTCAAAAGGAGAGTAGTTATTTGCAGCAGATGGTAAGGGTTTGCTCCAAAATCCTAAGGGTCTGTGTTGTGATCTCCTATAGTAAACCTGCCAAAGGCTCCAGACAGCATCTCTATTTGCCACTGACACTTCCAGAACCATTGGATCTGCTAGATCCTATGGCCCAAGTGGCAGAGCAGCTTGTACAGCAGCCTGGACCTGTCGCAGAGCCTCCTCTTATTCAGGTCCCCCATCAAAACTAGTAGCTTTTCTGGTCACTTGGTAAAAATTTGAATAGCACACCCAAATGAGGAATATGTTGTCTCCAAAATCCAAACCAGCCAACTAGGTGGTTTGCCTCTTATTTGGTCATAGGTGAGGCCCAATGCAACAGCTTATCCTTCACCTTAGAAGGGATTTCTTGACATGCCCTACACCACTGGACACCTAGAAATTTCACTGAGGTGTAAGGCCCTGTATTTTGTTGGATTTATCTTCCATCCCCTGGCACACTAATGCCTTACCAATAAATCTCGAGTAGTTGCTACTTCTTGCTCAGTGGGTTCAATCAACCTGATATCATCTATATAATGGACCAGTGTGATATGTTGTGGGAGAGAGAAATGATCAAGGTCCCTACAGACAGGAGTGACATAGGGCTGGAGAGTTGATATACTCCTGAGGCAGGACAGTGAAGGTATACTGCTGTCCTTCCCAGCTGAATGCAAACTGTTTCTGATGGTCCTTACTAACAGCTATTGAGAAAAAAGGATTTGCCAGATCAATAGCTGCATACCAGATACCAGGTGATGTATTGATTTGCTCAAGCAATGGTACTACATCTAGAACAGCAGCTGCAATTAAGAGTCACCACCTGGTTGAGCTTATGATGATCTACTGTTATCTTTCAAGACCCATTTGTTTTCTGCACAGGCCAAATAGAAGAGTTGACTGGGGATGTGGTGGGACTCACCACCCTTGCATCCTTCAAGTCCTTAAGAGTAGTAGTAATTTCTGCATCCCTCCGGGAACACAGATTTGCTTCTGATTCACTATTTTGCTAGGTAGGGGCAGTTCTAGTGGTTTCCATTTGGCCTTTACTACCGCAATAACCCTGACTCCATGAGTCAGAGAACCAATGCGGGGATTCTTCCAGTTGCTGAGTATGTCAATTCCAATTATGCATTCTGGAGCTGGGTAAATAACTAGAGAATGGGTCTGAGGACCCACTGTGAGATGGACCTAAGCTAAAACTCCAATGATCACCTGACCTCCATAAGCCCCTGCTCTGACTGCCACCAGTCAGAGTGGACCAGAGTGACATTTTGGGTGTCCTGGAATTAGTGTCACTTCTGAGCCAGTTTCTAGTAGTCCCTGAAATATCTGATCATTTCCTTTTCCCCAGTGCACAGTCACCCTGGTAAAAGGCCATAGGTCTCCTTGGGGAAGACCAGGAGGAAGGTTAATTTGGGGCAGTGTGAAAGGGTCCTTCCCCAAGGATACCTGGCCCTCCCCTCACTCAAGGGACTCTGGGTCTGTAAACTGTCTCAGGTCTGGGAATTGATTAAAAAGCCATGATTCTCTCTTTTTGTAATTCAAGTTAGACCTCTGTTCCCTTGACCCAGAACTCTTCTGCTTATGCAGCTTAATCAAAAATTTAGTAAACTGCCCATCTATTTCATGTCTACGTACGCCTATGATCTACTACACAATGCCACAAGTCTCTGTGAGTCAGACTATTTTGACTGCTGCTTTGAGTCTGCTGTCCATTATGGTGGCCATGTCCAGCTTGTCTGTGGTGATTGTCGCCACGTGGCTTCTGCCAACTTGGGATCTGATCATCCTCAACTCTTCAGGGATGATGGCACTAGTCTTGGTAATTTATTTCTCAAGGTTCTGGTGAAAGATGTGTCCTCTGGACATTCCTGGGGTGTGAGCAGGTTTTCCATGATAAATCCACTCTAGCACCCCCATCTCTCTAAGCCTCTGGATCCCCTCATCTCCATTATACCAGGGCAATTCTGGCATTTCGACCTCAGGTAATTTGGCCGCTTTTATTTTTTTCTTTTGGGGGGTGCATGGTCTAGGAATTGAACCTGGGTCTCTAACACGGAAGGCGAGCATTCTACCACTGAACCACACGTGCACCCATTTTCGGCCACTTTTTGATCCAGGTTTCAGCCAACCATGGAAACAAATTATTAATGCCCTTTGTAATCCCTTGGGCTATAGCATTGAATGCAGAATCTCTGCTTAGTGGGCCCATATCAAGAAATTCAGCTTGATCCAACTTTATATTCCTTCCACATTATCCCACCCCCTTAATATCCATTCCCACACATATTGCCCTGATTTCTGTCTCTATAGATTGGAAAACTCATGCAGTTCTTTTGGACTATAGAATACTTGTCATGGGTCACACTTTGTACCTCACCTTTCAGGCCCTGTTGGAACTTCAGTCTAGTTATAGGTCTTGAAGAAAAGAGGGGTAGTGAGGCTGGGTCATGAAAAGAATTAGAAGTGTCTTTCAAGCCATTTACCTCAGGGCATTCCATTTCAGCTTCATCTAGTGAAACAGGATTAGTTATTTCAGACAGAGGAGTGAGGGCTGTTTTCCCAGGAGAGGTAGTTCCAGGTTTAGCAAGCACTGAAAGGTTAATCTCATTAGGGCGAGGCTGGATGGCAGACTTCTCTTGGGAGAATGGAGGCTGGAAGCTGTGTCCTCAAGGCAGGCTGGAGGTCGAGAAGCTCTTTCCTCAGGGCAGTCCATTACAGCTCTATCTAGCAAAGTCTCAGCAGATTCCGGGGATCCTGTCTCCCCATCGCCATCATTATCAAACCATATGTCACCATCCCATGTTTCATGATCCCATTTTTTTCAATCAAAGCCCTTACTTTAACAGCAGACACCCTGAAAGGTTGAAATTACAGTTTATATTGTAAAACTTCTACTCACATAATGAGGCTTTGTGTCTGATTTTCAGAGATCTCAAATCTGTGACCATAAGAAATAAGATTTTCTTCCGGGCACATATGGAAACTTTTATGTCTTTCATACTATGTTGAAGTTGCAAATTTGAAGCCCTCAGCTCACCCCTTTCCCTCATCACTGTGTTGAGCTTGTCTAACAACAACCAGTCAACATCATTATACCTCTTAATTCCACAAAACTCCGTAAAAGGTGTCAAAAACATTCACCCAGAGCCTTGCCTCATATAAGTGTACGATTAGCAGAATCTAATGGTGATACTTTGCATATCTCTCTTGGCAACTCACCCAATGGACTGTCAGTGCCATCTTGATTTTTGGAAGCAAGAATCTTTAGTGCCTTTGAATCTAATCAGAGTAGAAAACTAATTGTAAAATCCCATTTTTAAGATTCTGTTTCTCAAGAACCACTCCTGGTACCAAGCTACATTAGTCAGGGTTCTTTGTGAAACACAATCAAGAGGACATATCTGTAAATATGGGATTTATCAAGGTGTCTCATGTGACTGTGGGAATGGAAGAGTCCAAAATCCATAGGGCAGGCTGTGAAGCTGGTGGCTCTGATGAAAGTTCTGGACAAACTCTTCAGGAAAGAATCACCGGCTGAAGAAGCAGTGAAAGAGACTCTCTTCTTTCTTAAAATTCTTCAGCTTGTTGGATTATCTCGTTGGTGGGAGGTACACCTTAGTTGATTCCAGATGTAATTAACCACAGCTATAATCAACTGACTGATGATTTAATACACCAGCCTTCCAGTTTATCATCAGCCATAAAATATCCTTGCAGCAATGGTCAGGTCAGTACTTGCCTGACCAGACAACTGGGCATCATCACTTGGCCACACTGATACCAGAACCACCATCACAGGGTAGTAAACAACAAAATCAGGAGAGTGATAGTCTCTGAGGGTAGTGGGAAGGCAGTGGGACTGGGGAAAACTTTACACAGAGTTCAATGCTATTTTGTGTCATTAAAAAAAAATAATCTAAAGCATGAATTGCAAAATAGTCATATAGAAAAATAAAGATGTTTTGGGTACTTTCTCTGAGCCAGGCAAAGAGAGAATGTGTGTGTCCCAGCCAAGATGACAATAAGTTGCAGAGCTGAGGCTGACACAGGTAATCTCACTGTGGAATTTGTGGTTTTAGACACTACATTTTCCTGCCTTTGTTGGGATTTGATAGAGTTGGATTGAGGATAAGCAGCAGCTCATAATGTTATTTCCTGTATGTTCAAAGTGTTTCATAAAATAAAGTCAAGTAAAATACAGGGGTTGGACTAGGTAATTAGAAATAGAAATGGAAATATATACATTTTATCATACATGCAAAATATTTACAACATTGAATTTAATCTATCACATCTCACCCTTTTCTCTTGCCTTCTTTGCTTTGCTTTAAATGCTGGTGCTCTCTGATCCTCCCTCTCCCACCTCCTCTCTTGCCACACATTGACTGTCATCTGATCCAATCTTGTAGGTAGAACATAATCGACCCTCTATGAAATTACTCTCTTTATTCCAAAATACATTGTCAGGAGATGGCAGCGTCACACATCCAGCTGCCCAGCTGGGCTCAGTATGGCCTCTTCCTTTCCTGTCGTGCTTCAGTTGGTCAACTGCACCTCTTCCATCTCTCAAGTCAGTTTATTTTTCTTTATCCAAACTACCATTATCTTATACTGTATCATCCTCCTCGTCTTCCTCATCACATCCCCCTTTAACTGGTCTGTCTGCGAGTCTTGCCTCTTCCCATCTGCTCTGAACGCTGTGGTCAGTTTGCTGCTTGAACAAACTTGAACAGGGGAGAATGAGCGGCTCACTTTGCACTTTCTCCTTAGTAGCACACCCTTGCTTACAGCACTAGTTCTACCTGCACACAGATAACTCATTTCTCATACCATATATTTCCCAGACCTAAGGGCCTAATTGACATTTCTACTTGGCTGTCTCAATAGCAGCTAAATCTCAACATACTCTGAACTGAAATCAGAATCTTTCCCCAAACCTGGTCCTCTTCCAAGGACCCTATCTCCTGAAATGACAGCACGATCCATTTAGTTATGTGAGCCAGAAACCCCACTGACCCATCAAATCCTGATTGGTTGACACCTAAGTCCCCAAATCGGTTTCTCTTAACTTCCCACCATTATAATCCAAGGCTCAGCCATCCCTTTAGAGCCTCCGAACTGTGTCCCCAGAGCCGCTCGGGTTTCCCTGTGCTCCATTCTCCACACTGCAACCAGGCAGAACTCTCCAGAGTGCAAGTCGCATCATGACCCCCTTCCTCCACTCGGCCTCTGATTGGAGAACTTCCCCAGGCTCCTGCCACTCACACAGTGAGGACGAGTGTCCTGGATACTGCAGTGAGGCCTGTGTGGGAAGGCGCCGCCTCATTTCTCCAGCCTTGCCGCTCCCGTGCCCCCTCGTGTTCCGGGGGCTGCAGAGCCCTAGCTTCCTTTCAGCTTCATGGTCAGGTGACCGCTCAGGGCCATCGTCCTCCTCAGGCCCTCCCAGCAGCACACGTGGCTCCTTCACAGGCTTAAAGCAGTTGTAAGTATTGGGTTTCTTAATGTTTGGTTCTCTACCTAGAGAGCAAATCTCTGAGAAAGAGTTAGTTTCTTATTTTCTCATTACGTCTTTTTCATCTCCAGTTAGGGCAGTGCCTTCACATAGTACTGTGTGTTTTAGTTTGCTAGCTGCCAGAATGCAATATACCAGAAACAGAATGGCTTTTAAAAATGGGAATTTATAAGTTGCTAGTTTACAGTTCTAAGGCCAAGAAAATGTCCTAATTATAGCAAGTCTATTGAAATGTCCAATCCAAGGCATCCAGGGAAATATACCTTGGTTCAAGAAAGCCAATGAAGTTCAGGATTTCTCTCTCATCTGGAAGGGCACATGGTGAACATGGCATCATCTGCTAGCTTCCTCCCCTGGCTTCCAGTTTCATGAAGCTCCCTGGGAGGTGTTTTCCTTTTTCATCTCCAAAGGTCGCTGGCTGGTGGACTCTGCTTCACGTGGCTATGTTGTTCTGCTCTGCTCTCTCTGAATCTCTTTCATTCTCCAAAATGTTTCCTCTTTTATAGGACTCCAGAAACTTATCAAGACCCACCCAAATGGGTGGAGATATGTCATCACCTAATCCAGTTTAACAACCACTCTTGATTAAATCACATTTCCCCTGAGATGACCTAATTACAGTTTCAAACATACCATACTGAATAGGGATTATTCAGCTTTTATGAAATGGGATTTAGATTAAAACATGTCTTTTCTAGGGGGATACATCCTTTCAGATCAGCACCAAGTGTTCAGCTAGGACTTGTTGAAATGAATGGTGGAATAACTGCCAATGTTCACTGAATACTTGCCCAGTGCCAGGCGTTGTGGTCCCCTCCCAGTGGCTGCCGGGTGCCCTGGGGGCTGAATGCAAATCCCTTCCCCAAGACCCTGACCGTCACTCTCATCCCAGCCTCACTGCTCACTGCCCTCTCCTTCACCCTCAGCCGCCTTGCTGGAGACTCACCTCCTGGCAAACGCTTCCTCCTAAAACCCTTCCCGCTGTCCTTTGCCACATTTCACACAATTACAGAACCTACCTCTGAATTGCCCCTTTTGAGACAGGCTCCTCTGAATCCCCAAGGATTTCCCACCCCTCCTGAGAGACCCCCAGGAGGATCCCTCCTCTTGTATCTTCAGTCATTCTCTTCATACAAGGTGAAGTTGAGGAGTGACTTCTCGGGCTGGGGAGGGAAGATGCTGCTCGTACATTGATTCTACCTTACCCGCTGCTGCCTCCTCACGGAGTGGGCTGCTCAGCCAGCACTCAGCACAAACCTGTGGGATCACTGAACGAATGAGGCACCCTCATGGCCACCAGGAAGTCCACACCTTGCTTGGATGCAGTCTGTGGGTTGAAGTGGAAAGATTCTCTGAGGCCCCAGGAGCATCTGTGAGAGGGATGGACGCCCACTGAGCTTGAACACTCAGGTCCTTCCACGCTGGAGGGGATTCACCAGGGAGCATCTGTGAGAGGGATGGATGCCCACTGAGCTTGAACACTCAGGTCCTTCCACGCTGGAGGGGATTCTCCAGGGAGCATCTGTGAGAGGGATGGACGCCCACTGAGCTTGAACACTCAGGTCCTTCCACACTGGAGGGGATTCTCCAGGGAGCATCTGTGAGAGGGATGGACGCCCACTGAGCTTGAACACTCAGGCCCTTCATGCTGGGAGAGAGTCTCTCATCTGAAAGGGCCTTTCCCCAGCAGGCTCCTGGGTAGCCGAGAGGGGAATCCTGATTCCTAGGATAGGGTCTCACATCTGTATTTTTAGCCTCCTCTTTTTCCTTCTGCATTCCTCAGCTCAGACAAAAAGGCTGTCCATTTCGTCACTCCTGCAGAGCCGTGCATGGAGCTCTTCACTCCTTTAGCCAGGGTCCGAACTCAGGACTGTCAGGTCCCAGAGTCCATGAAGGTCAGCTATCATCCAATACCACCACAACCGTCATACAGCGTTTCTGTTTACGTGTGCCAATGGGTTTAGCTTCTTAAAATATGTGCATTTTAAGAAATGTGTTGAGGATTTCAGAAATTCCAAAGATTTTTAATATTCTAAAAGTAATGCTTCTTGAATAATGGACTTCCAATGCTCTGCAAAGTTTTAGGAGATGCTTCAGACTGAAATGTCTCTGAAGTTGTTCCAAGGACCAGCCCTGACTGTAGATCTCTTTCTGGCTGTGGCAGCCACAGAGATGTGCTGCTCAGGGTCCCCCTTTACAAAAGCACTGTCTACCAAGCCCTGGGGAGTGTGATTGGTAGGTTCGGTTACTAGCTTCGTCAGGGTATGCCTCAACTCTGGCTGAGGTCACACTATTCCCGGGGTGGACTCTCACCGAAGACTGGGCAGGCAGTGGTAAAGGGCAGCCATCTCTGCACACGTGGGGACTTTCTAATGGGCAGCATTTGCTCGGGAGATGCCTGTGGAGCTGGCAGAGCATCATCAGGCTGACACGCGATGGCACAGCCTGCCCACCCCTGCTTCATACCTTCTCCATTCACAAGTACTTCTTGTCAATAAAACTTCCCACTCTTGACTCCATCTTAGTGTCTACTCCCTGGAGAACCCATACAGTGGCACTGGATACAGGGTGTTAATAATTCTGGTTTGAACTAAGAACCCAGAAGGCATGAGAGCCTGGAGGGAAGGCGTGGGCAGGCACTACTGTTGGCTTCGTTTCTCTGACTTTAGATATTGGTCAGAAGGAATGAGGTTTAGGGTGTCTGATGGGACAAGGGGCAGCACAGACCGAGGCTCAGGCCTGCTAACAGTCTGAGTGTGCTCAGGATGTGTGGGAGGTTCTGGAAGAAATTGAACTTAGAGGGGTAGTTTGGGGTCAGCCTTGAACAGCCTGCTAAGGAGTTAGGGGTCATTTTGTAAGGTGTTACTACATTGGAAACAAGGTCATGCTTGAAGGTTTTTGCGGGTTAATCTGGTTTTGGCCTATGTTGGGATTTGTGCATTAAGTCTGTCTCAGCAGAAGCTAATCAATGAGCAGGTATTTTCTATTTGGATTTACCTTGGAAAATTGCTTTTTAGATATAGGATGTTATGGGAGGTGAAGAAACACATCTCAGGCTGCAGAGTCAGCTGAGTCACTGTCCTCTGGTGCCCCCAACAGTGGTCAGCCTCATCCACCCAACCCCCCTCAGGTCCCTGAGAGATGCTGCAGGGGCCACAGATGCTGCAGGGGCCACACTTCCACCCAGTGCAGATCCCATTCCTGCCCTGAGTCCCTTCTACTGGGAAATGAGGCTGAGTGAACGTCCAGGAGACCTGAAACTAGGGTGGTCAGACTTCGTCAATAACCCCCACTCTGGTGCAGGGATTCAGCTGTGGAAGGTGTCACATTAGCTGCGGCCACAGGGAGCATCCTTAAGCATTCTTACTTGTGGGCTCAGGACGGGCCTCACACGTTGTACACAGCTAAAGACAACTTGTCAAACGGTCAGTACAGGCCTTTGGAGGCGGCCTGGACCTTGGGGAGGAAAATGGGTGGGGTCCAGGGTAGTGCGTGAGCCCAAGGCCCAGAGCAGCCGCCCAGTTCCAGGAGAAAGCCTGAGCACAGGGGCTAGACGTGGGTCAGGGGAAGTGGGAGCAGAGTGAAGTGGGGACACACCTGCTGAGTCTGCAGGTGGCTTGTTGTGCCTGAGTGGAAGAACTGATGTGGAAGCAGACTCTGGACAAAGTTGACTTGTGTCCCCCCAAGAGATAGGCTGACGTCCCACCCCCTGGTACCCAGCAGCATGCCCATTTGGAAGTAGCGTCTTTGCAGATATGACCGAGTTAGAGTGGGTCATTCAATGTGATGGGTGCACCGGGAAGAAGAGGGAAGTTGGATCCAGAGGCAGGCCTGGAGGGGAGACGCCCACTGGAGACAGAGGCAGAGGTTGGAGTGATGCTGCCACAAGCCAAGGAATGCCGAGGATTCCGGTAACTGCAGGAGGCTAGGAAGTGGGAAGGAAGGACCTTCTACAGCCTTCCAAGAGAACGTGGCCCTGTGAGCCCCTTAACTTTGGACTTAGGGCACACAGATGTGTGAGAGAATAAACTGCTGTCCTTGTAAGTCCCCAGGGGTACTCTGTCCAGCGCCTGGGAACTAGGACAGGGCAGTAGGGGCCGAGGAGCTGAGGCTGTGTGCCATCGCGGCTCAGTCCGGGTGGCAGGGAGAAGACGAGCCTGGCACTTGCACAAGTTTAGAGGCTGTGCCAGGCTGAGTCTTCCTCGGGCACAGGTATCTCCACCTGGGCACCCGTGTAATTTGCATCTAAACAAGATGCTCTGGAAGTGAAGGGGGCACAGCTGACCGTGTGGCGAGGCATCCAGCTGGGGACATACTGCCAGGCCATCTCTACCAGCTGCTTCTTCTCCCAGGTGGAGGAGAAGAGCTCCCCAAAGGCTGTAGGGCTGGGGTGGGCCCCAGGACGGAGTGGGGTGGGGTCCAGAATGGAGGGGGGTTGGCCCTAGGATAGGGGTGGAGGGCTCCAGGGTGGGGCTGGGCTCCAGGCAGGAGGCAATTTTGTGGTTTTTATTCCAAGGTGATCCGATTTTCTTTTTTTGGGGGGGTGCATGGTCTGGGAATGGAACCTGGGTCTCCCACGTGGGAGGTGAGCATTCTACCCAGAACCACCCGTGCACCCTCTGATTTTCTTTTACTAAACACTTTGTATGGGCTGTTTGTTTCAGAGCCGTCTTAGATACACAGAATTCCTGCAAGAGGAAGCAGAGTTGCCCTGTCCCCCAGCAGCCCCCCTGCTTTTCGAACCTTACATCAGTGCAGGACGTGTGTCACAATGACGACCAGTGCCGATGTGCCCAAGCCACTGGCCGTCCTTTGTCTGGACCTCCTCGGCCTGCCCTTACCCGACGTGCCCGAGCCACTGGCCGTCCTTTGTCTGGACCTCCTCGGCATGCCCTTACGCCTGTCTCTGTCTGGGGCCCATCGAGAGGTCCCATTGGGCCGGCCCAGCTCCCTTGGCTCACAGTTTCCCCGCGCCCCTAGGGTTGGGTGCCCGGGCAGCAGGAGGAGCACTGGTCCAGGGCTGCGCACAATGGCCCTCGCTAGGGACCGGCCAGAGGGCGCCTCGTGGTTCGATGAGGTGTTTGGGGAGAGGCACCCCGAGACAGCATGCCACCCTCGTTGCCCCTCCCCAGGCGCGCCATCGGCCTCCTGCTGCAGGCGCTGACTGCCCCCAGTGCGCGACAGACTCTGCCCAGTGTACATCGGGGACTGGAGACTTCACCTCCCCGAGCAAGGAATAGCGACGTAAATTATTTGAAATCCTTCTGAATGGGAGATTTGTCTATTCCCCCCTTTATTTAAGTTATTCAATCATGTATAGATGTATATATGTGTAGATATGTACAGATCTGTTTAGCCTAGTGGATGTTTATTTTACACTTGGGGTCATACTGTACACTACTTTTTAATTTTTTTGCCCGAATGGCTTCATCTTTGGTCGCTGGGGGCTCTTTCAGTTGACTCCTGCATCCTTCTACATGCCCTTAGTCTTTGCAGAAGTTTTTGTTTGCTTTTTGCTTTTAAACAAAATGCTCTCATACTTTCTGGCACTGCAAGCTGCCCCAGGCTTATGTTGTGTATTTCCTGCCCCACTCCTAGAAGCAGTTACTTCTCCAAGGAGCTCTGGTTCTCCTTTTGGAGAACGGGATTGGAGAGCAACGCTGGGTGCTAGACATACTGATCTGAGGGGTTACCGCTTCCAGGCCCTCTCACCCAACAGAGCGCTTGCTAACCTGTGTATGAGCACCCATGCACACATACTTCCGTGTGCGTCCATTTATATCGGTACTCAGCTAAACACAAGTGCAAACGGTGTCTCCAGCTAATCCAGCACCTCCTGGCTCTGTCTAGTCCCTCCCCTCGTTTGCCTTAACCTCCCACTTCAACAGCGAGAAATCGGCTTACACGTCACCATTTACTTACTTAACTGTTCAACTCCACATGCATCTATAAAGGCGTCAGAACTCTTACCTCATGGGAAATTCCTTTATCGACTAGAGTACAGTAGCTATTCTTTCTGCCTTTAGTCTTATTGACTCCACACATCAGTCAGCACCTCTTTCCCTCGCCTCCTTTAGCGAGGCATTTCGTACACTTGTAATACATTTAGATTCTTTATCACATTCTGCATTCCATCTTGACTTTCTAAATTAGTATTATTTTTTACTTTGCATACACTGAGTCACTGGATAGGATCACACAGAATTGCTCCATGCCCTAAAATAATCTCTACCCAGTCCTTTACCTTCTCATGAATGTTTGGCAACCACCAATCTGTCATTTCTATAGTTTTGCCTTTTCCAGAATTGCATATAATGGACTCAAACAATACGTATTTTTTTTTCAGATAACTTCTTTCATTTAGCAATAAGACCTTAAAATTTATCCATGTCTTTTGTGCCTTGAAAGCTCATTTCTTTTATAACTGAACAGTGTTCCATTGTGTGGGTATACTTCAGCTCGGCTTATCCATTCACCAATTGAAGGACATTTTGATTGTTTCCAGTTTTGGGCAATTATGAATAAAACTGCTATAAATACCTACAAGCGGGTTTTTGTGTGGACCTAAGTCTTCAGGTCAGTTGGGCGAATGCTTAGAAGTGTGCTTCCCGGACTGCCTGGTAAAACCGCGTTTATGTTTGCAGGAAACACCCACCCTTCTGTCCACATCCTGGCAGACGCCAAAGGGCAGCGCTGGCCGCTCGGCCCTGTCTCCAGCCCCTGGCTGCGCTGCACTGTCCCCAGCGGTTGGCACTGCGGATTTTGGATCTTAGGCCTCACAGGTGCGTGGAGACGCCCTCGCCACAGAAGCCTGCATGTGCAGCAGCGTCTGCGCTGCCCTTTTCCACGCAAAGGCCCGATGGCATCTGGCCACGTGGGCCCACCTGGGACCCCAGCTGTGCTCTCCTCTAGGCCAACAGCCACCCCTGCGGGGCTGGTCCCCTCACAGCCTGTGCCCGCCCTGCAAGGCCGCGGTGGATGAGTGGGCGCTCCATGGCAAACCGGAGGCTTTGCTCAGAGCTGGAGCCCCTCTTTCCTTCCAGCTCCCACAGCTCAGGGACCAGACTTCGGAGAGTCACTGATTTCTCCAGATGCTGGAATCTGGACTTTTGCATGAAATCCTTGATTTTCAATTGCGGGAGTCTAATTAAAATCCTCTTCCAAGCTAACAGAGAGCAAACACTGAGACCCAGGCCTGTAGGTCGTCACCACTAATCTAAAGCTTTGTAAATAAGGAATAGTTTACTCAGGAAGAAAATTTAAAGGACTTTTAATCTGGGAAGCTTCCTGGTCTGATTTTCTCCTGAAAGCAATCACCTTGCAAATGCAATCGATACGCAAAGGGAGACCAGTTAGGAAAGCATCTTAGCGGTCCGGCAAGGAGGACTGGACTGGAGTGGTGTATGCAGAGGGACAGAAACGGGTAATTTGCAAAATATTTGAGAAGTAGGTTGTTGGGGCCCAGGTCAGGTTTTTCGTGAAGTGGCCTCTGACTGCTGGCAAGGCCCATCAGAGTCACCTTGGAGGCACGGTCCCCTGGTCTTCCGTGGTGTGAGGTCTGGCCTGGGCTGTACCTTACCTAATCCGGCCTTACTGTGAGAAAGTTCTGCCTCTGCAGGTTCAAGCAGGCTAATTAATGTTCACTCTGTTCTCAAGAAAATTCTTTATTTCTATTCATTACGTCAAGTACCTCCTCCTATACTGCACTGCCTTATCTAGTTTTCTGTTGTCAAACAGTATAAAATAAACTTGCACTGGCTTCTTGTGGTCACTGTCATTGAGTTGAGTCAGGCAATGACCCACCCAGCCCCCACTTTCTCTTAAACTCTGTGCTGTGTTTTCTCTCAGTCTCCCACTGCCCCTTCTGACCCTGTTTGGACAGTTGCTTGAGCTGGACTCGGCAGTAGGTATAACTGTCTGGCGCTAGACTGGACAAGGGTGAGGTGAGGTGAAGGAGGTGGATGTGCCACAGGCCACTCTGATGCTTCTATTGTGAATCAGGCGCAGATTTGGTGTTTACTGAGACAGAGAAGCTGGAAGAGGATTGGGAGAAACTGTATTGTGGGGGAAGAAAGCTGGTATCTGATACTATTATCTCCTCTTTACAGAAGAGGGAACAGACTTGGAGAGGTGAAGCAACCTGCCCCCAAACCACACACAAAATAAACTGCAGAGCTGCACATCAAGCCTAGATCTTCTGATTCAGAATCCAGGATTGTTTCCCTGATGCCATGATCCCTAATGCGTAGTCCTTGGTTATTTTTAGCCTGAAGTGATGCCGCAAGGAGAAGCTGATTGATGTACTTCATGGGGGGGCTTGGTAGGCAGGGCGGGGCGTGCTGACCGTGGTTTCAGGGTAGCCGTGATCAGCGTCTGCCTGGAGAAGGAAGGAAAACTCACCAAAGGTCCGCTGTGGCTAACGGTACGGAAGATGGGAACAGTGGTGGGTGAAGAGGTACAAGTTGAGAAACTTGCTATGATGCTGTGAAGAAGGAAAGGAAAAGGGTGAGGAAGTTGTTACGAAAACAATTGCTCAGAGTGTTAAACTACTCGTGCAAGACAACTGCAAGCCAGGTTTCGAGTTATCTGCTCTAACTAAAGTCTAAGAAGTTTGTGAGATTAATGTCGGGCTTCTCCTGTGCTGTCTGCTTCTACATTTCTAACTTAAAATCAGAGAACTGCTCCTGGGGGATATGAGGAGATTGCAGAGCTCACGATGAGTGGTTTACAGCTGAGACGAGGAGAGCAGTGCAGAGCCCAGCTCTGTGTCTCTGTTGGGGACCTAGCTTGGACGTCTGCAGTCAGCCCTCAGCAGCCTCAGATCTGGCGAGTCTTTCCATCCTGGGGGCTAGAGAACTGGGACAGCAGGGCTCAGAGGGCTGATCTTTTCCTATTTAAAGCACCCACTCAAAGAAGAAGAAGGAATGTGTGTTTCCTTGGGCAGGGGTGGAGGAATTAATACTGTTTGTTCAGAAAAATGCCTTGATTAGATATTTGAAGGTGGATGATGCGACCCTAAAATCATGGATTATTTTGGTGTTCAGAAATCAAGGGAGGCAGCATCTTTACTTAAGAAATGCCTAGAAATAGGTACCTGCAGCCCAAGAGAGGAGAGAGGTGAGGGGAAGAGAGCTGGCTCCTAAAACAGTAGAAACACTTGAGAGACTTTTAAAGAGGAGAAAGAGCTAATATGCAATTTTAAGGTTTTGTTATCATGATCGTGTAAACCAACTTCTAGTTGTGGCAGTTCCTTCAGTAAAATCTGCTATGCCCCCAGAATGTTTTTAAATCTTAAATTTGTTCGTTTATTTATTTATTGGAGTGAAATGATATTATGGAACCAGGGAAAGGGGACGCATTCCACAACAGAGTCAAATATTGAGACGTAAGGAAAGTACTCAAGGGATGGGGGTGATGGCGTGAGAAAAGCTACCACGGCTAATATAACGGAAAGCGTGGCTTAGAGCAAGAGACAAGTCATAAACCGCGGCCCTCCCCCTTCCTCTCAACTTCACCAGGGAAGGCATAATTGGGTTTACTAGATAGAGCACATTAAACAACGTTTAGGCTGCAATTTCTGTCCCAAGGGACCACGGTGAGCTTTCACTTTGGTCCAATATTCAGCTCTTCTTTACACAAAGTTCTTATCCTAGGCCTGAGCCAGGGCATATTGTGACGGAGGCTGCCAACCAGTTCCGTGGCACAGAGGAATGCATGGTCACCGCCTGTTGGAACTGGTCCTGGCCACAGATCTAAAGATGGGGGGTTCGTGGAAGAACCCCCAGACGTCTTACCACCTCAGTCTCTCTCTCTGCATATTTCAAGCAGAAAGTCAGTCATGTGGACACCTGTGCACCCAGAAATTCTCTAGCAAACTAGGCACAAAAGAATCTGTACAAACGGAATCTTCAAACCCACAATTTCTTTTCTTTGCAATTAGAATCTTTCCAGGGAGGACTCATGATATGCACGTGCTTGCATGGATCTAACCACGGAGCAAGGCTTTCATGTGACTGAGCCCGCGCTGCAGGCTGTTGGATGACTGCGGCAATGTGGACTGCGTGCCCGGCTGGCGGGTGTGACCGGCGCTGTGGACTGTGTGCCCGGCTGGCGGGTGTGACCGGCGCTGTGGACTGTGTGCCGGGCTGGCGGGTGTGACTGGTGGTGTGGACTGTGTGCCGGGCTGGCGGGTGTGACTGGTGGTGTGGACCACGTGCCCGGCTGGCGGGTGTGACCAGCGCTGTGGACCGCGTGCCTGGCTGGCGGGTGTGACCAGCGCTGTGGACCGCGTGCCCGGCTGGCGGGTGTGACCAGCGCTGTGGACCGCGTGCCCGGCTGGCGGGTGTGACCAGCGCTGTGGACTGTGTGCCGGGCTGGTGGGTGTGACTGGTGGTGTGGACCGCGTGCCCGGCTGGCGGGTGTGACCAGCGCTGTGGACTGCGTGCCCGGCTGGCGGGTGTGACCAGCGCTGTGGACTGTGTGCCGGGCTGGCGGGTGTGACTGGTGGTGTGGACCGCGTGCCAGGCTGGCGGGTGTGACCAGCACTGTGGACCGCATGCCCGGCTGGCGGGTGTGACCAGCGCTGTGGACCGTGTGCCCGGCTGGCGGGTGTGACCAGCGCTGTGGACTGTGTGCCGGGCTGGCGGGTGTGACTGGTGGTGTGGACCGCGTGCCCGGCTGGCGGGTGTGACCAGCACTGTGGACTGCGTGCCCGGCTGGCGGGTGTGACCAGCGCTGTGGACTGTGTGCCGGGCTGGCGGGTGTGACTGGTGGTGTGGACCGCGTGCCAGGCTGGCGGGTGTGACCAGCACTGTGGACTGCGTGCCCGGCTGGTGGGTGTGACTGGTGGTGTGGACCGCGTGCCAGGCTGGCGGGTGTGACCAGCACTGTGGACCGCGTGCCCGGCTGGTGGGTGTGACCAGCGCTGTGGACCGCGTGCCCGGCTGGCGGGTGTGACCAGCGCTGTGGACTGCGTGCCCGGCTGGCGGGTGTGACCAGCGGTGTGGACCGCGTGCCCGGCTGGTGGGTGTGACCAGCGCTGTGGACCGCGTGCCCGGCTGGCGGGTGCTGTGGCTGGGCTGAGGGAGGCCAGGGAAGCACTGGAGCAGTAGGCAGGAAGCACGGAGAGGACCATTCAGGACAGTGTGGCACCGTCAGCACGCCCGAGGGTGCAGTTTGGGACGAGCATCCGCCTCTCTGTCCCGGAGAAGCCCGGGGGCTGTGGGAAGAGCTCAGGCCTTGCCGTGTTGGGCACACTGGGGTTTGACTCCTGCCCCTGCCAGGTCACTGCTGCAACCTGGTCTAGAACTTGCTTCTCTACTTCTTCATCTAACTTGCTTTCAGGATGAGCAGGCCGGGGTGCAGCCCACGGCAGGTACTCGGATGTTGGGTGCCAGCCCTGTGCCTGGCAGGAGGCCGGCACACAGTCGGAGCTCACTAGGGTTTGCAGTACCGGCACGCTGCACCCTTGGGAGGGGCATTTCACCCTGGATGCTTCCATGTCCTCTGGGGCAGTGCCGCTCCCTGGATCTGATCCCCAGCCTGCCACTTACAACGCGATCATCTTGGGCAGTTTCTTAACCTCTCTAGGCCTCAGACCTTCTGTAAAATGGGGACCCTAACAGTCTGGACTCCTTTGAGAGGACTAATAAATCTACGGCAGTATTTGTTCAGTAAAAGCTGTAGCTGCACCTTGCCGACCGGCGCTGAGGCCCGCGCAGCTGGAAGGATGTGACCACGGCCTGTGCTGCGGAGCTGCGGGTGTCCGCTTACCCGACTTTTCAGGTTCTCCCGAGGGCCTGAGGGGTGCGGGAGGTGAGGCCGCCCGAGTCTCAGTGGGCGCTGCTGACCACCCCCTAGGCAGGAGGGCCCTGTGAGGGCCGCGGGCGTCCCCTGACCCGAGTCACGGCCAGGGCCAAGCCCAGGCCACCGGTTCTTCCCGGCCGCAGCCCAGCTGTGCTCAAGGAAGGGCCATTAGTTCATTTATTCATTCACTCCCCTGTTGCACAAATGACTGCGCCCTGACCAGGCCAGGCAGCTGGTGGGCGGTCCCAACGCCGGCAGCTTATCGCAGGAGGGCGGGGCATGCTCGGGCTGGCACCATGCGCAGGGACGCGCTTCCAGACCCCGCACACGCCGACCCCGCACACCCTGACCCCGCGAAGGCCGACTCCGCGCACCTCGACCCCGCGCACCTCCACTCCACGCGCCCCAACCTCACGAGGGCCGACCCTACGCACCTCAACCCCTCGCACTCTGACCCCGTGCACCCCGACCCCCGCGTGGCTGTGCACCGTCATGTGTCCCGGACTCGCCTCCGTCGCGCACCCCGCCTGCCGCCTGGTTGAGGGCGCGGCCGGTGCCCGAAGGGGAGCTCAGCACAGCCTGGGCACCAGCCAGCTCTTCCCCGCCCGGCACCTCCTCTTGGCTTGTGCAGCACAAGCGTTGGCTTCGCCCTCTCCCTCCGTCCCTCTTTTGATACCCTGCCCTTTCATGAAGTCAGTTTTGAAACTTTGATTTCCAAGGAGAAAAGCATGCGCTAGCCCCACACCTGGGTGGGGCGTTTGCTGACTCGGTGCTGAAGGGCGCGCCTCCCTGCTCTGCTCCCAGCTCCGGGCGGGGGGCGGGGGGGAGCCGCACGTGCAACCCTGCGGGGGGGGGGGCGGGGGGCGGGGGGGAGCCGCACGTGCAACCCTGCGGGGGGGGGGGGGGGGGCGGGGGGGGCGTCCAGGCCGCTGGCTTCGGGGCCAAGTCCGCAGGCGCTGGGTCCCGACGGGACGGGAAGCCCTGCTCCTGCCTCCGCTCCAAGCTGACAGCGCCCCAAGGGGAAGCCCCGCAGGTGCTGTCCCCGTTCCCCCCGGACCCCCTGGACCCCGGACCCGACAGGTCCTGCAAGAACGTGGCACCCTTGTGAGGCCGAGTCGGTCTTGTACCGCCCCCTCCACCCCGCCCCAGCGCGTCGTTCTCGGCCTCCTACGGCTGCTGGAGTTTCTCCTGCTCTTCCTGCTGGGGCTGCCCCATCTGCCGGCCTTCCTCAGCTCCTCCTCCCTCAGCTTCCGCGCCTCCTGCTACTGCGGCTCCAGAGACAGGAGAGGACAGGGAAGGGGTGGACAGCTCCTGTCTCCCTCTTGCCCCTGCAGTGCCATCCCCTCCGTGGGCCTGTCGTCGTTTGCATCTAAACTTTCAGGCACCTCTCTCATCTGAACACTTCTCCACCTGCCCTTCCTGGGCTGCGCCTTAGATTTCCTCCCCCGTTAGAACCTCGACCCCACGGGCGGCGCTTCACCTCCTCACCGCTCCCGGCCGGCCCGCAGCCCGCCTTTGCTCCCGGGAATCTCGGCTCCGGGGGTTGCCAAGGCGCCGCGCCCTGGGTCTGCAGACGGCACCTTCCCCGGTCCGACCCCTGCAGAGGCTTCAGCTCCACACCACGCTGCAGGCGCTCCCCGAATCGCAGCATGGCAGCTATGCCCTTGCAGCCGTGCATGTCGCACTCTGCAGCAACTTGGTCTTTGGATAATGAAGGGAGGGTGTGTGTGGAGATACTTAGGCAGGCTTAAAAATAAATGCCCACTGGACAGGATGCTAAAGCCGATGTCCTTGTTATTTAGGCTTAGAGAAGCTCGACAACTCAGTCCCTGGCCGTGGGATATGTCGGTGGCACTTGAGCAGCCTAGAGGCTGAGGGCAGAGCCACTTCCCCCGTGACTCTTCTTCCTCGCGGTGTAGCCTGAGCACTCATGAGATGCCTGTTGGATGCAGTGAGAGCTGTCACTTTGTGAACTCTGGTTATCAGAACATTTTAGAACACAGAACAGCTTCAAGTTTGGGGACATCAAAATTTCTCATCATTTGAAAGACAATTAGAGTTTGGAGGTAATAGCCATATAATCATTAGCTCAAAATTCAGAGAGCAATTCATAAACTCTTCGCCATACCAAGAGTTAAGAATGTAGGTAAAATGATTTTAGTTGACCTCGAGTCCATCCTTCTAACTTTGGAAATTATGAAGTAGTGCATAGCTTCACGAAGTGACTTGCTCACCGTCAGATGGAACTTCAGTGTCCCCGTGGGGACCTAAGTGCAGTGTTGTGTGACAGAGCTGGGGCCTCCAGCCGGGTAGATTTTCCACCCTCTGGGCCTTCTGAGCACACACGGAACTCGGGTCCAACTTCAGGTTTGCTTTCTCGTCTTCACCACAAGGGTGAGGCCTCCTGGAAGGTTTCCTGTGTCCTTATGCTGGTGCCCTGAGCATGGAGATGGCAGGCTAGGTCTCTATACGCCTGCTGCATAGTGAGCAGGCACTTATGTACGCTCCCTTCAAAGTCTACATCGAATGGGGTCCACTGAGGGTTAAACTGCCTGGACGTCCCCCCTTCTCTGAAGCGGGTCCTGGTGACCTGATGAAAGCTGCCCCGGGCACTGCAGCTCAGCCACCGTCTACCTTCGGGATACCCTGTTAGGAAACTTCCATTTCTGTAGAGAGGTTCGAGTGATAGAGAAATGGTTCTTGAAGTTTAGAGAAGCGCCCGTTGGTGTCTGCCTTAGTGCAGGAGTGCTTTGGTTGCCATGATGTGTGCCTGGGATGGCCGTCCTTTCCGTCTTGGCCCCGTCGCTGCGTCTCCTGCCGGCACAGTGGTGAGCGGTCACGCCTGGGCTGCCTTTGCCTCTGGAGCACGTCCAGGGGCTTCTTTTGGAGATATCAGGGCCTCGGGAAGCGAGACGTTTCCGCCTTCCTCCCCTAAGGAGGGATGTCTCAGCCTGGCGAGCCCGCAGGGCCTCCTCTCGCCTGCGCTGCCCTCGCTGCTGAGCAGGGTCTGGGAGGACAGACGGACGCCCCTGCCCACTGCGGGCCCCAATTCCCCTCACTTCCCACTCCGGAGTATTGAGTGCTGTTGGCAAAAACAGATTTTTTCACGTGCATTTTGATTATACATGCAGCTTTCCTTCATGTGGTTTTCACCTCTGACTCCTTTGAAGGCCATTTCTTCACCCCTGAAAGAGCTGCTCACTTTACACTTCGGGAGGTCAGGGGCTGAGCCTTAGCTCCTTCTCTCTCTATCATTGGCAGTAAACCCAGTATTTGTTGAATCTAATAAAAAATCCCCCCTCAAATTAGTCTCATTATCTTATAGCCATACATTTCATGTACATACGTGCAGCTCAGCGAATACGTCATAGTTATGCCATGCTTCTGAGGGTGGTGGGAGGGGGTGCGTGTTTCCTTTTTGGATGATACAACCTCCGTAGTGTCTTCTTTTAGGAGGGACTGAGGAATGAAAAGAATAATGGGCAGGATCGATGAAATCAGGGATTTAGGAAGTAAGAAGTGCCTAAAGGCTTCTGACATGAAATCTCTTTAGCGCATGTATTCAGTGGTGGGCGGCAGGTCCTCTGTGGAGAAGAGTCCACATTGCTGGACAGCTGGGTGGACACAGCATCATGGCCAGGCTACCCACGTTTGGCCGATTTCCTACAGCGAGGGCGGAAAGACAGGAGGAGGGTGGGCTTTGGAGTTCTGCAGTCTGGGCCCAAAGCCTGGTTTTGCCCTCATCCCAGGGAGTTTAGGCAGATTGGCCCCGCTTTCTTCCTTTGCTGTCCTCACCCATGAAATCGTCTGCTGGGGTGAGGCCAGAGTGGGACGTTACATATGAAAATGTCACACAGAAAGTCCCTGGCCTCGTTCAGGTGCTGAAATAAACGTTAGAGTCTTCCGTCAGCTGTCGTGACACCGTGTGCTGCGAGTTCCCCACCGAAACCACAGTTACCTGGAATGTTTCATAACCATTCCTGGCTAGACTGCATCCGGAATTTATTCCATGTACGTGTGCATGTGTGTGCACGTGTGCTCTGTGTGTGTTTATTTGGGTGTGTGTGTGTAACCGTGTGCATGTGGGTGTGTTTTATGCGTGTTTTGTGTGGTGTGCATGTGTATGTGTGTGTGCGTGCAGGCTGTGTGCACACGCGTATGGTGTGTTGTATGTTTTTGTGTTGATGGTGTCCATGTGGATTTGTGTGTGTGTGTGTGTGTGTCCCCTTCTGAGGCTCAGCCCACTAGTGACAGCAAGCCCTGCAGTGCGGCCGAGAACCACAGTGCTCAGAGACTAGGGCTTGTGCATCTCTGCAGACGGCTGCTGGCTGCTGCTCGCTCGCCGCCTCGTCTCTGCTGCCCTGTGGGTGCTGGCGCATTTTCTGCATATATTCAGACCTCCATTTTATTTGTTAAACTGACGTGAATTATATACAGTTTGAAATTTGTTTCTTATAAGCAGAATGGGAACAGAAAATGGAAATAAATAGGCAATTTCTAGTATCACTTTGATTACTAGGAATGAAAAGTGCCACCTGCCCGTCCCAGTTTAAAATATCTGTCCTGACACAAATTACTGTTGCAAACACGAGAACTCAGGAGGGCGCTCAGTTTAGGGGCAGATATCATACTTTAGAGGGCTTGAGAGTGCCACGACCTCTAATAATAAGGCTCGGTTGGTAGGAAAAGGTGGGTCATGATCAACCTCTGGAGGATTTATACCCCAGTATCTTTGTTTAAAACATCGAATGCTTGGTTACGATGCCCGCCTTTCATGCAGGAGACCCGGGTTCGATCCCAGGACCATGCACCCCTCCCCCAAAAAACGTATTGAATGTTTGCAAGCAGAGTTTCTCTGGCATCCCAGGTTTGATTTGCAGATGAGGTCACCACAGCAGAAGCCTGTATTTCCAGGCGTGGAGCTGCACGTGTGTGGTGCTACACCTCGGGCCGCCGACTGTGCTTTCCAAGCATCTCTAGGACAGCTCCTCGTCCTCAGGAGCACATCCCCTCCACTGGGCGCAGTGCTGCGGTCCTCCTGGCCGCTACTTCTCTGGACCTTGTAGCCGCAGCCTGATGCCCCCTGTGCCTTCTGTGCCCTCTGCGTGCCCTCCCATTACCTCCCGTGCCCTCCGTGTGCCCACCAGGCCAGCAGTGTCCATCAAGGGCCCCGCGCAGCCCCGTGGCTCTGTGAGGTCGGGGAGACCCGTGTGTCCTCATCGTGCCCAGCAGGCGCCAGGCCCCAGCGCTGCGGAGTTCCTGCCCAACCGCTTGGCTAGGCCTTACCGACACCCCCCACACCTTGCTTTCTGAAGGATTTGGATAGGAATTTGGTGAGGACAAATCCTGAGGTGGTCCCCATGCTGCATTCAGCCAGGCCCTGGGGGATTCGCGGTGTGCTCAGTGATTCAGGTTGAGAAAGGAGTTTCCCTTCGCTGAGGGTTGATTGCAGAGGCTCCCTCGGCCTTCACGGAGATGACCGGCCGCCAGGCTGCCTGCTGCACAGCTCCCAGATATGCATGCGCATGTATGTGACTCCCACCCTCCCTTTTCCTTCCCTCTTTTCCTCCCTCCTTCTCTGTTTCCTTCAACAAACATTTCACAGCGTTCCCGGTGCCGGGAACTGTGCTGTGTTAGGGCCCAGTGAATGGCGCGGCTGATGCCTTTCTCTCGGGGAGCCTGTGGGGGCCGGGGCAGGTGCTTCTCTGATGGCAATGAGGGCGCCGGGGCAGAGTAAAGCAGGTGGGGAGAGAGGACAGGGTGCTGTTTAGGTAAGATTTTACTAAAAGTGTCTTGGATCAGGTGCCAGTTGAGCAGAAACGTGGATGAGGAGGTGGCGGTCTAGGGGAGGGAGCAGGAAGTGGAAGGGCCCTGGGTGGCGACGTGCCTGCCCAGGCGAGGGGCGGTGAGGGTGCGGGATCGATGGACCAGAAGGTGTGAAGTGCAGAGAGACGGGCAAAGAGGTCTGAGCGTTCCTAGGATGATGGCAGGTATCTCTGCTGCACAGCGAGGGGGGTGTTTCTGAAAATAGGTGCAGGGTCCATGGAGGGTTGTGCAGGGTCTCACGTGATCTCACTCCCCTTGCGGAAGGACCGGGGTCGCTGCTGTGTGGACACTGGAGGACAGGAAGGCAGGCGGAAGGGGACCAGCGGAGGGTCCGCAGCGAACATCCAGGTGAGGGGCCGATGGAAGTGTCAAGGCAGCAGAGGACAGCGGGGCAAGTGATCCATTTCGAACGTGACATGAGTTCGCAGTTAATAAATGTGTAACAAATTATTTAAGGAATATGAAAGAAAAACATGACTCAGGGTGACGTCCTTGTTTCTGGCTTTGTTTTAGAGACTTCGTAGGCTGGACTTCTGTGTTGTGAGACGGGGCTTTGGAGAGGACACTTGGGCTTCAAGAGCTCTGGTTTGGACACGTTAAGCTGAGGTTCTTACAGGACGCCAAGCGGAGATGGTGAGCAAACGACTGCATGTGTGGCTGTGAGATTCAGAGCAGAGCTTAGAGGTGATTTGTGCATTTGGGTGTGATCTGTATATAAATGGTGTTTGGAGCGAGGAGGCCAGATGAGGTTATTATCTGGACAGTGAACAGAAATAGAGAAGGTCTGTTCAAACACTCCACCAGGTAGAGTTGGTGATTCTCGCTCAGACTCATGCTGAATCTCCAGCTCCATATATTTTCATAAATTATAATTCCACCTGAATTTTTGAGGGCATGACTTCCTGGGCCATGAGAAGTTCCAGCCGACAAGACCTGCTCTCACAGGCGAGAGGCACTTGGGCTGTGGGAATGTAAGGCGGAAACACCACACAGAGTGGGGAAGGTTCTGGCCGACTCCAATGCCAGCAGCTGTGGCTTTCTTTAAAAATTCAGCTCTGGGAAGACTTTAGCATTGTCCCAAAATAACTTAAAGCACGTTCTAAAGTACATTTCAGAAATGTGCCTTGAAGTGCCCCGGCCCCAGGGCTGGGCCCTCCCCGTCCCTGACCCCGCCTGGCGTGTGTGAGGACAGACACCTCGGGGCTTAGCCTGCGACCCGGCGCCTTCAGAGCGTCCTTCCGGAGCCTGCGGCCTGCAGTCCTACGGCCTGAGCACGAGTTGTCCCCACCTTTGCGGAGCCGTCCCTGCCTCGGGCAGCTGCATCCCGCCTAGTTCCGGCTTCAGGCTGGCCTGGGACGGCACCGAGGGGACTGTGCGTGGTAACGAGGAGCAGAGATGGGGGGACTGTGCGTGGTAACGAGGAGCAGGGATGGGGGGGACCGTGCGTGGTAACGAGGAGCAGGGACGGGGGACCGTGTGTGGTAATGAGGAGCAGGGACGCTCCAGAGCCCCGCACACCACGCGGCGCCACGTTGTGGCTTCGCTCTCCTACGCCCGTGTCTGCCTGGTGACTCATGTCCCCTAAGATGTGCTTGGAGTGAGCTTTCCGAGTGTCAGACGTCAAAGTGTTCAACTTCCTTGAGAAAAACGTTTAAAAATAATTGTCTTCAGATCTCATCCTCAGATGACTGCTCAAAACCAGTTTTCTTTGGTTTGGGGCTGAGGGAGGGTCTCCTCATCCCTCCCGTCCTCGGTCAGTTTCTCCAGGTGCAGCTGTGTGTGGAGGAGCCTGCCCAGTGGGTGCCTGTCCATGCCAGCCCTGGGTGCCCTGTCCATGCCCACTGTGGGTGCCCCGTCCATGCCCGCCCGGCTGCCCCGTCCACACCTTCCTGGCTGCTCCATCCATGCCAGCCCCGGGTACCCTGTCCACGCCTGCCCGGCTGCCCTGTCCACGCCCGTAGGGTGCCCCATCCACGCACGCCATGGGTGCCCTGTCCATGCCCACCCCGGGTGCCCCGTCCACACCCAGGAACCTGTCCCTCAGCAGGACGCTGTGCGGTTGCCCTACCAGCTGGAGCTCTCCTTGGCGTCAGCTCTGCCCTGACCCGTTCTCTGTCACCTGTTGTCCTGGATCAGCAGGGAAAAGGGATCTTTTTTATCAGTGGGATTCTTTCATAAGTAGACGTAGGATTCCGTCCACTGAACGCCATGCAGCTGGTCAAACACACGGTTTGCATCTCTTTCCAAATGGCCCCCTTTCCTTTACCTGAAGGCTTCAGTTGTAGACTTTCCATTTGCCCCTCAGAGAAATTCGAAATGGTAAAAGTCTAGAACTGGAAGTGATGTGCAGGATAGTTGGTCCCAGGAGGAAGTGTTTGTGGGTAAACGCACAGCCGAAATCACCTGAGGTGGTGGGGCCAGGACGAGACCCAGGTTTCAGGCTCCGGGGCGTTCTCTGCTTTCCCTCTCCCTGCAGACCCGGGCCTGGGCCGAGGGCCGGCCTGGGACACCCCACCTGTCAGCTCCTGGGGCATAAACACCTCACCCTGGTTCACTTTGCTAAAGATGCTGGAATGAGCTATACCGAAACGCGCTGGCTTTTACAGTGGGAATTATTAACTTACGAGTTCCGGTTCTTAGCCATGAAAATGTCCCAATTAGGGCATCAACGGGGTGACGTTTGGCCGCCGGCCTCGGGGACACCTCTGTCAGCTGGGCAGGCATGTGGCCACTGCCTCCTGGCCCTTCTCTCCCAGGTTTTGAGGCTTTCGGCTTTTGGCTTCAGTGGCTCTCTCGCAGATCCCTCTCTGGGAGCTTCTCTACTTTATCCTCATAAAGGCTCCAGTGAAGGATCAGGACACGCCCTGGACTTGGCAGGCCGTATCGTAATTGAAACAACCTAATTAAAAGGTTCCACCCACGACAGGTCTGCCCCCACAGGGTGGAGTGAAAGAACATGGGCTTTTCTAGGTACGTAACAGCTTCACACCAGCACCCTACACACACGCGCGTGATTCTTTCATTTATGATGAAGTAAATACCCATGTTTTGATATAATTTTTAAACTTTGAGGAGTAGCACTTTCCCTAGCCCTGACACCTTTTGACTTGGAGAAGAGAGATTTTGCGTTGAAGCAGAGGTTTCTGTGTTCTCCTTCATTATTTCTGAGGGTTCAAAGACTGCTGTGTTTCTGAGGATTGTAAAAGCCAGGTAGCTTTCTAAAGGTGAATGAAGTTTACTTAGGGACATAGGGGTGTGGGGTCTGCCTGATCCTTTCTGTCCACAGGTCTTTCTCTCCCAAATGTGCACTTGACAAAGTATCATTAGGTTTTAATTCAAAATTCACCCATAAACCAGGCCTTCTGCTTCTTTTAGAACTCAGCCATCATCATATGCTTTTCCACCTCCTTTCTTTTCTACATTTTGGGTCTTGAGCCTCCAAACCTTTCTGTGCTTCCCTCCCTTAAAATACTTACTACACTGTTATGCTTATCTATTTATTTGATATTTCCTCTTGTACTCCATGAGCTTTTGAAGTCGGGTTAAGCCCCTGTCTGCTAGGCCTGCAGTGTTAGCACGTTGGCATGTTGATCTTGTCAATAAACATATTGATAACTGAACAGAGAGAAAATGGATGGGTAGATATGTTATGTCAGTCTGCATCTGCTGAAGGCAGAGATGTAGAAAGATTTTATTATGGAAAACACTAAGAGAGAAAATGGGGGCAGGAGCTGAATAAGGCTGGAGGGACATGTAAACCTGCCCTTGAGTGAAGAGAGAGGGAAGCAACGGCGGTGGCAGCTTCCTAGACCACGGGGCCATCTGGGAGGTTGCGTACGGCCAGTGGAGAGTCCTCGCGCTAACGCTGACCACTAAGGAACCCTGGGCCCCCAGGCCTGGGCCTGGCTCGGCTTCCCTACAGCCCTCAGCCACCAGCCTCTGGCAAGTGGGGGCATTGATTGCATTGCAGGCCAGGGGGTCCCTTGGCCAGTTACAGTCCCGTAACCCGAGGTCTGGGCAGCATGGTCTCATGGCTGCTGCACGTGGGAGGGCTTTTTACTTCTGGTGTTGGTACCGCCTTAGGGGGCCTTCGAGGGGTGCTGGAAGCGGAGGTTAAGAGGCCTCTGGGCACTGATTGCTTTTCTCCTCCCGGAAAGGGGACGAGCCTTTCCTGGTGTTACCTGGCTCAAGAGTCAGGAGATACTGGGGTTCATAGACGAAGGCATGCGCATTTGTATATATCACACACACAGGCTTATATATATATATTTTTTTTAGGTAGAAGAACAGTGATTACCAATGTGATTTTTGAGGAATGGTGGTGTAAGCGTGTCTAAAAGGCCGTGGGATAGCTAGGATCTGCCACTCAGTTCCGGAGGCCATCCTGGAGGCAGTGGCCCACGCTGGAGGTGCCAGCTCAAAAGAAGCTTGCAAAGCTGCCTCGGCTGCATGTACTTTTTGGGACTGTGCCCTGTGGGTTCTGAGCCCCGTGACATGGTAAGGGGGTTACTAGTCCCTCATGTTAGACGCCAGGAGCCCAGAGGTCAGTGATTTGCAGTCAGGCCAGTGGTCTGGGCCTGGTGCCACCCCTCCCTCGCCTCATCTTGGTCTGGTCCAGTGTCACTCGAAGTTTCTGGTCTAGGGGATGCTGGACCCCTCCGGCCCTGGGAATGCCATTGCATGTGGTGGTGGGGGCTCCTGCTGGGGGGGACCCTGCACGCAGCTCCCCTAGTGGGGGGGCTCCTGGTGCTGGTGGGGCTTCTGGTTCAGGGAGGGGCACCTGGTGGGGAGGAGCTCCTGCACGCGGCTCCCCTGGCTGGGGGGCTCCTGCACGCGGCTCTTTGGGGGCTCAGGGGTGGACATCGGACGGGTGCCAACACCCCCCCACGCTGCATCTCCACGACTCGGCCTCATCGCTCTCTAAAGCCTTTGCACGCTCACCCTTGGCTCCTTTGATGCTCATTCCTAGTCCAGCCATTTTCACACCTTCAAGCTTAAAACATATATTTACAAGAAAGTAAAAGCCAGTACATACATGCAGCCATTTAATCAGTAAGAAAATGCTTGGAAGCACACCATCTATTTAAACATGCGTGGGCTGTCACATTAAGGTCAAAATAAGGGGCAGATTTTTAATGTTGTGTGTTGTGGAAATTCTCAGTTTTAGTCCATGCATTAGGTGAATGCTCAGAAATGTGTGATATTTATGAACAGTCACAGCCTCCTGCATTTCTGGCTGGAGAGATCGCATTGGGCTCTTGCTTCAGGAAGCCCACACTGTGGGTGGAGTGGGGGTGAGTGGGGGGAAGTGGGGCACCCCCCGCAGCCCCTGTGTCCCACCCAGGGCGTGGCTCCCCTGCGGACAGGCCCCGCCGGTGCCCTGCCTTGAATCTCCCCCCAGCCTGGCTGTGAAGGGGCTTCCTCTCCTCACCCCGCATCTTGTGCTCACTTTATCTGAGCTGGGCCAGTTCGAGGCAGCTCCCTCTGCCAGCCTCGCTTTCCCCGACGCCCCGAATTCAGAGTCTCTGTGCTGACTAGGAAGGAGTCTTCTGCCTCTCCACCCAGCCTGCTGCTCTCCGTGTGAAGAGACTTCTTTTAACTGTGCCATGTGGGAATCGGTGCGAGCCCTCAACCCTTGGGACTAACCTCAGAAGATGCATTCCGTGCTCCGTGAGGGCTCCTTTCTCTTTCTTATGGAGAAGTGGTAGGTTTACAGAAAGATCATGAAGAAAATAGAAAATACAGATTTCCCAAATGCCTGCCCCAATTTTTAACAATTTGCATTAGTGTGTTACCTTTGTTACAATTTTTGAGAGAATGTTATTATAACTGTGTAACTGTAATTGTGTAACTATGGTTCCTAGTGTACTTTAGGGTTCACTGTTTGTGTTTAAAATTTTTGTTCTAGCAACAAACATTCCACATAAAATTCCCCTTTTAAATGCATTCAGATTTTAATTACATTCACAAAAAGGGTTTCTCCAGGAGAAAAAAGCAAAAATATGGATACAACTTGTAAGAAATGAGTCATCGTCTCCCTCAACCTAACGCTGTACTTGGAATCAGGAGGTAAAGGGCGAGTGCCCGGGCAGAGCCTGGCCTCCTGGAGCCCGGTGGGTGCAGGTGCCGCCCCACATCCAGCCTGTGCCGGCCTGAGGTGGAGCCCTCCTGGGGGGCAAGCCCCCTGCCCACCGCGCACACGAGGGTCTGAGCTCGGGAGCGGCGTGGACCCTCTCCTGAGGCACGTGGGGGGACGTGGCAGAAGTGGGGTGCGAGCCCGGGAAGGCTGGGGAGCCCCTGACCCCCACGGTGAGCCCCTCCCGTGAGGCCAGGCTGCGTTCTCAAGCGAGGGCAGGAGAACGTGTCAAATGAATCTCGCTGCAGGTCCTCTCCAGGTGAGTTCCGAGGGGGCCAGGCTGAAGACACAGTCCTTCCTGTCTGCAGATGAGGGTATGCGCCGAGGCATTTCCACCTCTGCGGCCTCCTTTAATTAATCTGTCCCAGATGGGGACCCTTCAAGACAGGACCCCCGGGCGCAGTGACCTGGTGGTCTGCGGCTTGGAGAACTGGGGGCCAGGCTTCAGCTGACGCTGAGCACATTAGCTGTGCTGGGGGCGATGCCGCCAGCAGGAATTCCTCGCTGGCCAAACGGAAACATTGCCGTGATGTGGTGAAAGTCATCCAACTGATTAGAAAAAAGAAGGTTCTTAAAATTTTCTAATAGAAAGCCTCGGAGACATCTGATGCTTGCTGCCAATAGCAACTTCCAATAGCTTGTCGTCTTTGAACCTGGTATAAGAAAATCTCTAAAGCCTAGTCAATTTCTGGGCTCAGGTTTTGAATATTGTATATCTTAAAAATTCTATTTCTGAAATGTATCTAGTATTCTACCCCCTGCCCCGCCCCACTGAAGTTTTAATATCATACTAGAAGACAGCAGGCAGCTGCATGAGTTTCTCCTCGTGCTCAGTAGAAACTCTTTCCAGACCAACTTATACACAGCGCCAGATAGCCTTCCCTGCAACTCAGAGATACTACCCTTTATTTAAAGGTTTTCAAGATTCTCCAATGCTTAAGAATTTAAGTGCAAACTCCGTGGCCTCTAAGACACGGCATCCTGTGTGTCTTCTACAAAAGCTGCTGCCCGGCAGTTCTGCGCCGGTCCCATCTGGCAGAGGTCCTGTGCATCCGCTGGGGTGGAAGCCCCCCACCTGTTCCATTCCCAAGCCCTGAAGTCATACTCATCGTCAAGCCCAGCCCCAGAGCAAGCTTCTCCAGACGGCAAGGTTCTACCCCCCGTCAGTAAGCCATCGTTCCGCCTTTGCACATGCATGCCACATTTTGTATTCCACTTAGAATGCTTTTTAATTTCCCTTGTGGTAGGATAATTTGTAATTATCTTATGCCTTTCTCTAGACACTGAGCTCCTGACATGCTGCTCCTCTTTACCTCCCCTTGGGTTGCTTTTCACAAGTAGCTTGTCAGTAAATGTTGGTTGAGATGGCCTCAATTTGCCTTTCAAACACCTCACAGTGAATTCTGTTTTAGGGAAAGTTTCAAAATTTAAGAAATTTGCCAGTATGTCTGCATCAAACAAGAATTTATGCACAAAGCACATTCCTCATTAATTGTCTCAAAGGTTAGAAAGGTGCATAGATAAAGCTAATGAGGTTCCCTGGGAAACTAAGGAGTCTTAGAATAATAATAATAACAAGCAAAATTTGTTATAAAGCACAAAGGATAGGGTTATAACTTTACTCCTCGGCTGCTAGGCAGATCTCTTCTGAGGAAAGATGTGGCTGTACATGCAGTGTGAGGGTTCCACCTGGGTGCTGGACACAGAGAGATGCCCGCTATCTGTGAGACAGTGTCCTGCTGAAGTGTGGGAGGTCAACCAGCGCTTTCTTTATGAGGAAAATGGACTCCACTTTCAGTTTTGTCTCATTTTAAAAATTCAGTCATTTGATACCTGTGCATTCCTAATATTTTTGAAGAAGATAACTTCAAAACAGCCCTCTTCTTGCTTTCATTGCAAGCCAGGAGTCCAATTTCTTTGTCCATTTAGGCCTTAAACTTTAGATCATTTGAAGTGCTTTCTGCAAGCTGACTTGTTGCAATAAACTGCATTTTATGCTGCAGGTTGATAATATTATTTTTTCCTGTGCTGATCTGAACTGCTTTTGTCTTCTCAATTTTGTGGGAGAGTTAAGTAGTAGAGCACAAAAGAATGCTTGAAATGCAGCTTTTGCGTAGGAAACTGAGCTGAGACTGCCTGGATTGTAGACACCGGCACAAGCGAAAACGCAGTGTTATCTGGTGAGAGGTGCGAGATCTCAGTCTCAGGGTGTTCACTGTTAGCTCGGGGACGACAGTAATACCCACAACCCAGCACCGTTGTGAGAACTGAGGTGTGACATAGAAGTGGAGGGCAGAGCTGGTGTGTTTCTGTTCAACGCGGCGGTAGTGACACTGTGTGATAGGACCCGCTCAGCCCTGTCCATGGTGCTGTTGAAGAATGCGTCCTGACATGGGAAATGCGCAAACCAGAAAGCGGGTCACAAAATAGTATGTTCCATTTGAAGTAAGAATTTATAAGTGGGCTAAAAAGCATTGCTTTTATCCATGATTAAAAACTGATATGAAAAATCATATGCCCCAGAAAGCTCTCATCTCAGTCCCGTCACTCACGTCCAGCGCTGTTTGGGTTGCCAGCTCCTAGCGCCCTCGCCCTCTGTGTGTCTCTGAGACCTGCAGTGCTAGTGTGTTACCCCCAGTGTACCCTTGCATAGCCTTTCTTTCATTTCTAAGCCTTTGAATTAAGAGGGAGGCTAAGGCTTCAATGGCAGCACCCTCCTGAAGTCAGAACAGATCATTCATGCTTGTGCGATTGGGTCCATTTGTGTAAACTCTGAACTGGAAAACTCTTGAACCCTGCCCACAACTTCAGGTATATAGGAAGCTTTTCACCCCAAGAACCATCAGTTTTGCCCAAGAAGAGGCTGAGGAACCTGAAGACATATTTTGACCTTGTCTCACGCCGGCACCTGGTACACTGATACTATAATTCCTGTAATCTGCAGGATGTGGCAGAAATGTCCAGTGTCCATCAGATATGTGTTCTCGTGCTGTGCATTTACCCTGTAGCCATGGCCACATACTGCCGCATGGCTGCCAAACGGGAGCAGAAGCAATGAGTCACTTCCAACCTGCCTCTACATACGAGTGACCCTCCATGCATGTTTTCTCTTGTGGGGGGCCACAGTGGAGAGGTGATCTGGAGACCACACCATCAGGACACAGTGCCGCCCACCGGCCCAGCCCTGGAGAGCGACGTCTGCCCTGAACGCTCGCCCACCGCCCTACAGTCTGCTGTGCTTGAGCCTGTATTTATTTTTACATGTGTTTGTGATAGTACGTCTCCTCCTCTACCTGAAATACTGGACTTTGATAGTTTCCCAGCCCTGAACATGATGTTGTATTTTTGTTCATATGATGGAAGAAAGACAACTATATTTATCAAACTTGAATCTTAGATCGATTCTCACTGGCAACCCCTTGCATTGCAGCTGCACCGTTTCTTGCTGCTCCCGCAGAGGCCCTCAAGCCCTGCTCTAGACCAGCTTTCATCCTACAAAATCTGTCAAAGACCTTCAACAGGCATTTACAGTGACTTCAGGACAGATACAAACAAATCAGAAATCCTGGCGAAGTCCTTCACTGTTGTTCTTGTTGAAATAATCATATCATGCGTGGAAAAAAAAAGAGAATCATCAAAAGGACAAAGAGAGACATGACCTTGAATGCCAAAGTTTATTACTTCATCAGCCTCCCCCTTAGCTTTAGTGAGATATTTAATTTTATAAGGAACTAGTCCATGCACTGAATGGGAATGCATAATTTAAGCTCCCTAAGAAATTCTTATAGCTCTTCTTTTGTTTTAGTTTCTGGCAGACTGCCCAGACTTGATATAAGTGTTACGGGCTCTGCATACTATTAAAAGGAAATGGGGGATTGGGCAGTATTATTGCATTTCAAATTTCAATCTTTTAATAAAGGAGGGAAATGAGAACACCTCGCCTTTTTGTCTGTCAAGGTTCTGAAAAGAAATGGGCGCTGAGATCCTGGAGAGATGAGACGTGAATAACTGAAGGGAGCACAGCGGTTCTGGGAGGTCCCTGTGCCGTCTCCTGGATTCCAGCCCTACGCCGAGATCCTGGAGGGATGAGACGTGAATAACTGAAGGGGCACAGCGGTTGATGAGACGTGAATAACTGAAGGGAGCACAGCGGTTCTGGGTGGCCCCCGTGCTGTCTCCTGGGCTCCAGCCCTACGCCGAGATCCTGGAGAGATGAAACGTGAATAACTGAAGGGGGCACAGCAGTTGATGAGACATGAATAACTGAAGGGAGCACAGCGGTTCCGGGTGGCCCCTGTGCTGTCTCCTGGGCTCCAGCCCTATGCCGAGATCCTGGAGGGATGAGACGTGAATAACTGAAGGGAGCACAGCGGTTCCGGGTGGCCCCTGTGCTGTCTCCTGGGCTCCAGCCCTACGCCGAGATCCTGGAGGGATGAGACGTGAATAACTGAAGGGAGCACAGCAGTTGATGAGACATGAATAACTGAAGGGAGCACAGCGGTTCCGGGTGGCCCCTGTGCTGTCTCCTGGGCTCCAGCCCTACGCCGAGATCCTGGAGAGATGAGACGTGAATTACTGAAGGGAGCACAGCGGTTCCGGGTGGCCCCTGTGCTGTCTCCTGGGCTCCAGCCCTACGCCGAGATCCTGGAGAAATGAGACGTGAATAACTGAAAGGGGCACAGCGGTTGATGAGACGTGAATAACTGAAGGGGGCACAGCGGTTCTGGGTGGCCCCCGTGCTGTCTCCTGGGCTCCAGCCCTAGGCCGAGATCCTGGAGGGATGAGACGTGAATAACTGAAGGGGGCACAGCGGTTCTGGGTGGCCCCCGTGCTGTCTCCTGGGCTCCAGCCCTAGGCCGAGATCCTGGAGAGATGAGACGTGAATAACTGAAGGGGGCACAACGGTTGATGAGACGTGAATAACTGAAGGGAGCACAGCGGTTCCGGGTGGCCCCTGTGCTGTCTCCTGGGCTCCAGCCCTACGCTGAGATCCTGGAGAGATGAGACGTGAATAACTGAAGGGAGCACAGCGGTTCCGGGTGGCCCCTGTGCTGTCTCCTGGGCTCCAGCCCTATGCCGAGATCCTGGAGAGATGAGACGTGAATTACTGAAGGGAGCACAGCGGTTCCGGGTGGCCCCTGTGCTGTCTCCTGGGCTCCAGCCCTACGCCGAGATCCTGGAGGGATGAGACGTGAATAACTGAAGGGGGCACAGCGGTTGATGAGACGTGAATAACTGAAGGGAGCACAGCGGTTCTGGGAGGTCCCTGTGCCATCTCCTGGGCTCCAGCCCTAGGCCGAGATCCTGGAGGGATGAGACGTGAATAACTGAAGGGAGCACAGCGGTTCTGGGAGGTCCCTGTGCCATCTCCTGGGCTCCAGCCCTAGGCCGAGATCCTGGAGAGATGAGACGTGAATAACTGAAGGGGGCACAGCGGTTCTGGGTGGCCCCCGTGCTGTCTCCTGGGCTCCAGCCCTACGCTGAGATCCTGGAGAGATGAGATGTGAATAACTGAAGGGGGCTCAGCGGTTCTGGGAGGTCCCTGTGCTGTCTCCTGGGCTCCAGCCCTAGGCCGAGATCCTGGAGAGATGAGACGTGAATAACTGAAGGGGGCACAACGGTTGATGAGACGTGAATAACTGAAGGGAGCACAGCGGTTCTGGGAGGTCCCCATGCTGTCTCCTGGGCTCCAGCCCTACGCTGAGATCCTGGAGGGATGAGACGTGAATAACTGAAGGGGGCACAGCGGTTCTGGGTGGCCCCCGTGCTGTCCTGGGCTCCAGCCCTACGCTGAGATCCTGGAGAGATGAGACGTGAATAACTGAAGAGGGCACAATGGTTCCGGGTGGTCCCTGTGCCGTCTCCTGGGCTCCAGCCCTACGCCGAGATCCTGGAGGGATGAGACGTGAATAACTGAAGGGAGCACAGCAGTTGATGAGACATGAATAACTGAAGGGAGCACAGCGGTTCCGGGTGGCCCCTGTGCTGTCTCCTGGGCTCCAGCCCTACGCCGAGATCCTGGAGAGATGAGACGTGAATTACTGAAGGGAGCACAGCGGTTCCGGGTGGCCCCTGTGCTGTCTCCTGGGCTCCAGCCCTACGCCGAGATCCTGGAGAAATGAGACGTGAATAACTGAAAGGGGCACAGCGGTTGATGAGACGTGAATAACTGAAGGGGGCACAGCGGTTCTGGGTGGCCCCCGTGCTGTCTCCTGGGCTCCAGCCCTAGGCCGAGATCCTGGAGGGATGAGACGTGAATAACTGAAGGGGGCACAGCGGTTCTGGGTGGCCCCCGTGCTGTCTCCTGGGCTCCAGCCCTAGGCCGAGATCCTGGAGAGATGAGACGTGAATAACTGAAGGGGGCACAACGGTTGATGAGACGTGAATAACTGAAGGGAGCACAGCGGTTCCGGGTGGCCCCTGTGCTGTCTCCTGGGCTCCAGCCCTACGCTGAGATCCTGGAGAGATGAGACGTGAATAACTGAAGGGAGCACAGCGGTTCCGGGTGGCCCCTGTGCTGTCTCCTGGGCTCCAGCCCTATGCCGAGATCCTGGAGAGATGAGACGTGAATTACTGAAGGGAGCACAGCGGTTCCGGGTGGCCCCTGTGCTGTCTCCTGGGCTCCAGCCCTACGCCGAGATCCTGGAGGGATGAGACGTGAATAACTGAAGGGGGCACAGCGGTTGATGAGACGTGAATAACTGAAGGGAGCACAGCGGTTCTGGGAGGTCCCTGTGCCATCTCCTGGGCTCCAGCCCTAGGCCGAGATCCTGGAGGGATGAGACGTGAATAACTGAAGGGAGCACAGCGGTTCTGGGAGGTCCCTGTGCCATCTCCTGGGCTCCAGCCCTAGGCCGAGATCCTGGAGAGATGAGACGTGAATAACTGAAGGGGGCACAGCGGTTCTGGGTGGCCCCCGTGCTGTCTCCTGGGCTCCAGCCCTACGCTGAGATCCTGGAGAGATGAGATGTGAATAACTGAAGGGGGCTCAGCGGTTCTGGGAGGTCCCTGTGCTGTCTCCTGGGCTCCAGCCCTAGGCCGAGATCCTGGAGAGATGAGACGTGAATAACTGAAGGGGGCACAACGGTTGATGAGACGTGAATAACTGAAGGGAGCACAGCGGTTCTGGGAGGTCCCCATGCTGTCTCCTGGGCTCCAGCCCTACGCTGAGATCCTGGAGGGATGAGACGTGAATAACTGAAGGGGGCACAGCGGTTCTGGGTGGCCCCCGTGCTGTCCTGGGCTCCAGCCCTACGCTGAGATCCTGGAGAGATGAGACGTGAATAACTGAAGAGGGCACAATGGTTCCGGGTGGTCCCTGTGCCGTCTCCTGGGCTCCAGCCCTACGCCGAGATCCTGGAGGGATGAGACATGAATAACTGAAGAGGGCACAGCGGTTGATGAGACGTGAATAACTGAAGGGGGCACAGCGGTTCTGGGAGGTCCCTGTGCTGTCTCCTGGGCTCCAGCCCTACGCCGAGATCCTGGAGAGATGAGACGTGAATAACTGAAGGGGGCACAGCGGTTCTGGGAGGTCCCTGTGCTGTCTCCTGGGCTCCAGCCCTACGCCGACTTGAATGAAGCTCTAGGCATTTGGCCGACGTCCTCCGAGCTGCATTCTTTGTCTCTGGAGGAACTTTGCTCATCGTCCTTCTCTCTCTGCCCTGGCCCATCTGTTGCCAAGTTTGTCTGATTTTGCCAGGTTGCCTCCTCCTCATAGAACCGGTGAACCCCTCCTTTCTCTCCTTGACCACTCAGCTGCACCCCTCGCTTTCTTCACTCTTTTTCTTTCCTTTTGAAATGTCTCAAAGCAGGTTCAGGAGTTCCTCTCTTCTGAAGCTTCAAATAAGCCCAGCACTACAGGGAGTGGGCTCTGAAGACAAAACAAGAAAGGAAATGCTTTCCAGTTCCTCTATCCCTGACTGAAAATCATAAATTAAACCTTATTGAATGATTGATTTATTAAAAATTAATCCTTTTGAACGGGGGATATTTTTACTACATTTAAACACAATTTTATTTGGACTTCCACTTGTACTCCGTATCGGGAATGCCTCCACTGTGGGCACTGAAGACCCCCCTGAGGTTTCCTGCCCGGGGACCGGCGTCCCAGCCTCAGGGAAACACCCCTCGCCACAGAGGCTCTGGCCGTGGGACCCTGTTCAGGTGCAGCCACTTGGTCCTGTGGTCAGTTAGGATGGACGAGGGCATGAGAAAGACGTGCTGGTTCGTTCTTTCATCTATCTGCCGAATCTACCTTTATCTATCTAATCTCTCCATCTTCTTTCTTTCTTTCTTCTGTCCTCCGTCTGAGCTGCGCCTTCAGAAAGCTCAGCATACATTAAGGGTAGAATGAGCAGCCCAGTAACTCACACCGAGAGGAGAATGTGACAAGTGACACAGAGAAACGAAGGGCACCTTCACAAGAGGCCGCACTCCTGCCCTGGGCAGCAGAGAAGGCAGTGAAGGCGTCCGGTCACGCTCGAGGAGGGTGGACGCGGTCAGGCGAGGCCGGGTGACGGCGTTTGATTCTGAACTGAATGAAGAGAAAGGACCGGGGCTGGAGGAGGGGATGAAGCCATCTGTGGTTCCTCAGATCTGACTGAAGTGGGAGGTGAAGAGGAAGACAAGTACCCAGCCAGGGAAGGCAGGTTCTAGGAGCTTCCCCCGGGCAGCGTTTTCTGTTCACCCTTCAGAACCGCCTCAGGGATCATCACCCTGGCTCAGCCTTCCTGACACCCCTTCTGAACCCCGACAGCCGCCTTCCGCTCCGTGTCGGTCTCTACAGCCTTCCCGACACCCCTTCTGAACCCCGACAGCCGCCTTCCGCTCCGTGTCGGTCTCTACAGTGCTGCACAAGGGGCAGCTTCTCTCTTAGTCTCGCAATACGATGGAAGGTCACAGAGAAGGAACAGCATCTCATCCCCGCGCTTCTGGAAGCAGGACGGGTTCCCGCTGCACAGGAAGGTGAGGGCTGTCGGTCTTTGTGGACTGAGTGGAGTCACGTGATGCTTCGACCCAAGTTCAGTCTTTTCAGCATCCTGTGTGCTCAATGCCTGGTGACGGCCTCGGAAGCAGCGTCCTCTGTCATGTCCGTCTTTGGTATTGACATGAGTGTCGACCGTAGGCCTGACTGCAACGAGGAAAAAAGATATGTCCAAGGGACTGTAATTTTACCAAGGACATAAGTGGATTGCTGGAAACCATTTTATAGCAGATAATCAGAAATATGGAATCTTCCCAAAAGCTAAAAGTTACCGAGTGACTCACCTAGAAACTATATAATTATTTCAGCTATTAAAATTTTTATCTAAAGCAATTTCTATTTAGAGAACAACGTATAGCAGAAAGACATTTGCATGCCTGGATGAAATGGAGGCATGGTTCCTCTCATTTAAATCAGTTCAGATCCCATGATTTAGGTCTCTTCAGCGCAGAGTGGAAAGGGCATCTAAAGACAAACTAGAGGGTAAAAAAGTTAATCGCTTCAAAAACCCCAACTTCTTGTTTAATGACTGTAAGGCATCGTAGAGTCAGTTTTAGGGTAAGTTTTTAAGAAATTGAACTTTGCAGTCAGCCAGGCTGTGGCTTTCCATCCTGCCTTGGTCCTCTCTGGCTGTTTGGTCTCCGCAAATCACTTCTCGGCCCTGAATGTTGATTTCCTGCCTGTGGAGCAGGGACAGTGCACCCCCAGCCGGGTGGGCAGTGCAAGCCTGACCCTGTGGTCACTTGTCTCCTGTGTTCAGGTCACAGTGACGGTCACTCCGATGGAAGCCTGAAATGGACGGTGCTGGCCGTCTGGCGATGCTGCTGCTGACCAAGCATCCAGGAGCAGACCCGGGTGAGGCAGGTGGACATGGGTCACCCTATTCACTGTGAAAGGCCAGAATCTCATGCAGGTCAGCAAACGCTTCCATCCTGCCACAGGGGCATCTGCCCTTGTCCCCCACCACCGGGGGGCGGTTTTATCGTGGGCTCCGGGGCCCGGGGCCGGGGAGCAGCAGGCGGAGGTGAGGACACTGGAGCACACAGGGCTTTCATGTTTACTGAGTTTCAGGAGACCAGTTGCCCGGGTCTGCTGGGACGTGGGATTTCCAGGGGGTGGGCTGGGAGGCGTCCTGGACCAGGCTGGGCAAGTTGGTCATCCCTGGGGCCTGCCCAGGCCTGGAGCTGCCCCCGCAGGGAGGGCTTGGGTGGCCACTGTCCCCGGCCACCAGCCCCGGGTGGGGTCTTTCTGTCCTGAGGCGCCCGTCTCCCCGGCCCCAGCATCAGCACGGTGGGGTGAGGCCCCCTGTGGGTCCCAGCCTTTGGGGAGGGTCAAGAGGCATGGAGAGGACAGACGGGCGTGTCCCTGTAACACCCACAGCCACTAGGGTGGCCTCACCGCTGCGCTCTGGCCTCTCTTCCTGGCCGCACCCTCCCGTTTGCCCCACGGCCCGTGTCTGTGAGCGCGCGTGTCGCACTGCACCGGTCACTCGGCACCGGCCCTCAGCAGCCCTTCCCCACCCCTCGGCGCAGGCCCTGTCCCGGGTCACTGAGGAAGTCCTCTGGACACAACGCACGAAGTCTGGACGTGGCGTGGGTGTCCAGCACCCTTTCCTGTGCAGACCACCCTCCGTCCCGGTGTGGCCGCAATGAGTGTCTTCGTAGATATTCCTCTGCACTTGAAATTATTAGGTCAAAAGCAAGATATGTATTTGTTTTGTGTTGCAAAACTTCCCTTGTTTTGTCCTTTTAGTTTCTGGGTTTTTTTGTAGCATCACTTTTGCTTTTATATGTAGTTCTTTAAAAAAATTTTTTATTAGAGAAGTTTTGGGTTTACAGAGCGATCATGCATAAACTACAGGACTCCCACACACCTCCCTGCCCTGCCGACACTTGCGTTGGTGTGGAAACTTTGCTACAATTGATGATAACACTTTTTTTTGTAATTCTACTATTTTTAAGTAGTAGTTACATTTGCTCCAATTGATGAAAGATTACTAAAGTAGAACTAAAACTACTGTCCACAGTTTATGTAGGGGTATGCTTTTTTATATTACTGGCCTGTTATTATCATCTTTTCAAACGTTTCTTTATTCTATTACTTCTCTACCCTTTCACTGGGTAAAGGAAATGCCAGTCACACAGTTTTACAATCACACAGTCACATGATAAAAGCTGTACAGTTGTACAGGCATCATCAGAGATCAAGGCTACTGGATTAGTTCAATCATTTCTGGTATCGCCTCCCAGCTACTCTAACACACTAGACGCTAAAAAGAAGTATCTGCATGGTGAGTCAGCAGTCACACCCATTTGTTAAATCCTAGTGTCTCAGGTACTCAGGTACCCCTCCTCCCTCCCTCCCTGGACCATTCTCTCGGTTTTCACGGGTGGGCAGCTGGGCAATGACCCCTCTGACTTCTTCCTGCGGGGAGGGGCTGTCGACCTTATGGGGTGAAGGGATGGAACTTGGCTGATGCTCTTGGAGAGCCTGGTTTGGGCTTATCTGGCCTAGGAACAATCTGGAGTATGATAAGTATATTCTGAAAAAGTAAACTTAATGGGTAAATAGAGTCTTAGAAAGAGCCAAGGGTATTCCTTACGGTTTTCAGAAATGCTTGGTTAAGTTCTGGCATGCTGTGGTGATTCCAAAGGCAGGATTTTGATGCATCTTTTTCAGATTACTCTCAGAAATTCTGTGCTGATACATGCTCTTCAGAAGGGATGAGAGAACCACGAATAACACTGGTTATTGCTATTGAGATATTTTTGAGAATTTGGCAGCTAACCAAAAGATTTGCTTTGCTTGAGCTTGCATCCTTTTGTTTTTAGATAGGACAAAATATATTTTACATGCTCATTGAACTGACGTATTTCTTTTTTTCATGTTGCTCATTGCTTTGCCATGTAATCAGAATTCCACTTCGTTTTTATCCCTTGTGTTCTTCATAGCACAATTTTCACTATAAAATTTTCAAACAAAGTGGGCATATAAAGAAGAAAAAAGAAAAGTAACTTTTAGCTGTTTCCCAGTCCCCATATTCCAAAATTTTGCTTATTTTGGGAGTTACCACTTGTCATGAGGCACTTTTAAATTCATTTCCACAAGCGCATATGTGCACACGTGCATGAGCGCCTGCAATACAAATTTCTCCATGGCCGCCTTTATTTTTCTTCACAATATGTCTTAATTTACTCATGTCAGTGCATTTGAAACGAACTCGTTCTTTTTAATGACTGCATGGTGCTCTGTTTTATGAACACTTTATTCACTCATTTCTCTCTCGTTAGATAATTAGATTCCTCCAGTTTCCCTCTTAATAATACAACAGAGAAATGAAAATATTGCACATATGTCTTTGTGCACCAGAAAGAGCATATCTATAGAATAAATTCTAGAAGAGAAAATGTTGGGCCAAAGGCTACATATGACATGTATTAAATTAAAAAAAATACTGCAAATTGTCATCAAAATGCTTTATAAATTAACATTATTACAATGTACCTGTGCACACTGCCACATCCCCCAATGTTCTTAAATATTAATATTATTATTTTATCAATAAATGCAATTCTATTATTTTAATGTTGAAATCTAATAGCTGAAAGGTATCACATTTTAGTTTTCTTTTGCATCTCCTTCATCAATAGATAATTTTTATTTTTGAACTTGTGACTTACCTGTTTTTATGCTTTGACTATTTTACTTTTGGGTTATCTTGTTTTATTGGTTTGTTGAAATATATGCAATGTGTAATAATGCATAATATATAATTTAAATACAGAATATATAAGATATGCAATATAATATGAGAATATATAGATATATGATAAATTACATATGGTATATAATATGTATCATATGTAATATATAATAAGTGGTATACTTGTTTAACACATGACATCTAATACAGAGCAGATAATATATAATATTTAATGAACAATTCCCAAAGAAAATCTACTCTGTCATTTGTGTGGTAGTATTTATTACAAATGTTGCACATATTTGTCACAATTTACCACTTGTGTTTTAACTTTATTTATTATACAATTCATTGAACAGAAGTTTAAAAAAATTTGTTTTTTAGTCAAATCTGTAAAACTTACCCTTTAATGAATTTTGGGTTTGGAATTTTCCATCTCAATATCATAAAAACTTTTTTCATGAGTTGTATTTGTATCATTTTAATCATTAGAGATTAAAAGTATGCTTTAATATCTTTTAGGACAAGTTCCTTAGTAGAGTGATATTTCTCAAATTTTTAAACTATAATTGTATACATTTCATTTTAGGGGACTTTAGAAATTAGGTTGTTCATGTCAATTCACATATCCTCCTATGGTTTTGATTTGTATTGGTTTGAATTTGAACATTGATACTTAAAAATATTGAATTTTTCTCTTGAAAGATCATGTTGTAGTTTTAGTGTCATTTCCACACACCCCCCCTTTTAATTTCTTCACATCGAGCTTACATTTATTTGTTTGTGAATTTCAGTCCTGAGTATTTTATGATATTTTAAAATTTTATTTGTTTTGTTTGTGCTGTTTGGATTCTGGTTCATATTTTTCCTAATTCATTTATACCTTCCTGCTGCTTGTACTATTTTTGTGATGCATTCCAGTGCTACATGTATTTTAAAACCCCAAATTATTACCATTATTTTGTATAGTCATTATTTAGTTAGTATTCATTTATATCTAGCACTCATTTGCCTACCACTCCCTTTCTTGGCCTGTTTTATTCCTCTTTATTCCAACCTGCAATTTCTTGTTTGACTCTGGGATAATTTCCTTTCTTTGAACAGCTCTCTTTAGTAGAGTGGGTTTTTTTCTTCCTTTTTTTTTTTAAGTGCTGGGGTGTTGGTGGGAAATTCTTCTTCTAAAAATTTCAGTACTACATTTTAAATTTCGTCATTTTTTTCTTCCATCATTTCCACTGATACGTCTGTAGTCAGTCTTAACTGTTCTTTACGGGTGATGCATCTTTATTTCTCTAGCTTGCTTCACGGTTTGCCTCTTTCTCTTCTCTTTTCACCAGTCTGGCTGTGGTGTGTGCAGGTCAGTGCTTGGTGCATGGGTTCCATTTAGGATACGCAGAGATGCTTGAATACGTGCAGTGGTACCTTTCATCCATTTTGGAGAAAACTTGAAGCCCCTCTCTCTTTTCAAATATGCTACTCCATTCCTCGCTCCTCTTGTCCTGGTCCTTTAACTTACACATACCTATCTTCTAGTCCCGTATTTGTCTATTGTTATTTTCTATATTTTCCTTTCTTCTCCTTTTATATGTGTCAGTGTGGATGTTTTTCATTGGCCTGTCTTCCAGTTCACTAATCCTAATTTCTGGTTTATCTGTTACAATACCATCTAATGTGTTCTTAATTTCAGATAGGGTATTTGTCAGTGAAAAGCTTCCCTTTGGTTCCTTCTTATAGATATGCCTCTTTGTAAATTCTCCATAATGTGTTACATCTTCTCCTATTTTAAAATATAATTATAGACATGATGTCTGTATCACTTACACAAGTTTCTATTGTCTCTTCTCTTGAATTCCAGCTGTACGATCCCTTTTTTAGGCATGTCTAGTACTTTTTTTATTGAATAAACTGCATGTGAGAATATTTAGAAGTTATTTTCCCTATAGAAGGCGCTCATCTTATTTGTTTTATTAGAGAAGTTTTCAATTTACAGAAAGATCATGTACAAAATATAGAGTTACCATAAGTCCTCCCCCATTGTTAACATTTTGAACTTGTGAGGTACTTTGTTACATCTGATGAGAGAGCGTTCTTATAATTCCCCTTAGCTGTATCTGCAGCTCACATGGGGGTTTAATGTTTGTATCGTACCCTTTTGTGGGTGTTTTCTCAGCTCGGTTGTAGCGATCTCTGCAGCACTGAGAGTGCCCCTTTGAACCATACTCAGGCTTGTGCACGGATGGCCACTGTGTTCTCTGAGCACCGCCGCACGTCCCCAAGATGCGTCCATCGTCCGGCTCTGGCCCCTGTCCGTCCGCGTGCCTGTGTCCTGTCTGCTGAGGACAGCTGTGTCACACCGGGAGACACACAGGCCTGGCACCGCTTTCCCCAGGTGGATGGTGGAAGGCGCCTCCTTTATCTAGCCACGGACTTCCAAGTTGAGCCCCAAAGGTTGCGGCTACCTCGATTTCACTCCTGACCTTTTGGAGTCTTTACCTGAGACCCTGGGAGGCTTTCCAGTCCCTTTATTGGGGTATCCTGAACTTAAGTGTGTTGCATAAAGGTCACTTTATTTTCTGGAGTGATTTATAGCCTATCTACTCAGTGTTGCATTGTGGTCCTCAGTCAGATGACTTCATTTCAGCTATTCTAGGAGAGACCAGGCCCTGTGTCCACGAGGCCACTCCCCCGAGCCCTGAGCGTCTTCCTCTTTGGGTTGGGGAGACAGTCACTGGGCGTCTGCTGGGCTTACTGACGTGGCTACGCTTAGTCGTACACGCATGCCTTGTGTTTGCTTCGTTTGCTTGATTTTTTTCTCTTATCTTATTTTCTTTTGGATTAATAGAATTTTTGTTACTAGGGATAGTAACAAAATAATAAATAACAAATAAACAAATAGATAAATAATTCCTTTATTATTTTAGAATTTAGAGGTTCTATTTCTAGTCAGTTGGTGATTATCCTTTCACAACACAATCAAAATCCAAATTTAACCACACACACACGCACACATTTCCTTCTGAGCAAAGCAGGCTCCTCCATACGTTTTCTTTCCCTTCAGAACCAGCGACACCCCCTTCCCCTCGCTGTACACATAACACGGCCGTGACACTCCTCATTTCCTTTCTATTTCCACAATATTTTTTACTTACAGAAATAGTCCTAGTAATTATTTATTTAGTTTTACCTAGTGTTTTATTGATAGATTTGTTCATCATTGCTCCTTGTATCCCTTTTCTTCCTTTTGGATATGTGAAATGCAGCCTTTATTGAATTTTTTAGGTAAGACTTTTGAATAGCAATTTCTCTTCGTATTTGGGTGACACAAAATGCTTTATTTTGCCCTCAATTTTTAACTTTCAGTGTTACATTTCGTCAGATGTGCTTTCCAAGTTCCTTATCCCTTGCCTGAACTGTTTAATTCTCCTGATGAGTTTTGAAATTATCATATTTTTTCATTTATAGATTTTCACTTGGTTTCTCTTGTTTTATAATCCCTTTTCCTTGCCATTTGCATATTTACAACTTCTTTATTACTTTGAACACTCGAAGGGTGCTTACTGTAAATTTCATTTTATTTGCTTGGTTTCTGCAACCTTCCTCCTCTAATTTGCTAATTCCACAGCTGTCTTTCTTGGTATTCCACTTTCACAAAATTAACTTTGGAGCTGTAGCTCCCGGTACTCCCACATATGCAGTAATCAGGGGATGCGTCTCTGCAACACCTCACAGGCACTGCTGCCCAAGTTCCATGGATTCCTCAGTGTTGACCAACGTTTAAGCTAAGTTCTTAACTTAGGATTTTAGAAAACAGGTGTTAGTATAGATTGGGACTCAGAGCTAAGGCTCTGATTTCTGGGGGAAACTCTTTCTAATCACAGCCTGGGAGAAATGCTCTGTTCTGTGATGCTGGGAACTGGGCAGGCCTTTCCAGCTCGTCCCACACCCTGCTGGGTTTCTATAATTCGGGATCTCTGGCCTCAGCTCCAGCTGCCGTGCACTAAAACTCTGGCTCCTGATGTGTTTTTCAGATTCCAGTTCTTCTGTGAGGTCCAATGCCTCAAATATTGGTCCTCTTACATATTAGTCTTTTTTTCCCATTCCTGGAACCTAGAAAATTCCCACTGACTTTGAGCAACTAAAAAATAATTTAATTTCCTGGTGTTTTAAAGTTGGAGGGGGAAATTCTTGTATTTATTCGAGTCACTGCCTTGCCCATAAATCTGTATTAAAGGCCATTAAAAGCAAACTCGCGGCGGTGTGATGGTGGCTCAGTGCAGAATTCTCGCTTGCCATGCCAGGGACCTGGGTTCGATTCCTGGTGCCTGCCCATGTGAAAAACAAAAAACAAAAAACAAGCTGTCACTGAGCCCACTGCAAAAATCCCTTTTAAGCAGGTAGTTGGACAAGTGCACAGAGAAGGTTCTAGAAGCTCTATCTCAGGAGCGGCAGCTGCCCAGAGCCTGGACATCTGTCCCTGGGGAGCTCTGCATGAGCGCTGAGCGACGGTGTGGCCGAACTCAACAGAGACAGTAGATATACTGCAACGTCATGTTTCCTTTCATGTAGACTTGAAAGTGCTGATTACGGTGAGGATGGAAACAGCTGATTCTTATCCAGGGTTTTCTCTGTGCCAGACACTCTTCAAAATGCTTTATTGACCCATTTGTTTCTCAAAACAACCTGTGGTGCTGATATTATGATTTACCGCTCGTTTTGTAGGTGAGGAGACAGTGCTGGGGAAAGTTAGATAATTCACCCATGGTATAACACACGCTCTGCCCCCATCTGTGTGAACAGGGACACACGCATCCGCAGATACCACACGGCGAGGAGGCACCACCCAACCCGTGATGGTGTATTTAATATATATAAATTATATAATATAATTTAGAACTGCACTCCAATCGAATAGACTCCCTACTTTAAAATAAAACAGATACAAGAAAAAATGGAGGATAAAATGGAGAAAAATGGAATATAATGGCGATAAAAGGGAGTATAATGGAGCCTAAGAAAATACGGAGGATTGCCAGTACAGAGCAGGGAGCAGAAGGGCCACGGGGGTCCCCAGGGAGCTGTGGAGGCCCGAGGGTTCCTATAGCGGAGTCGGCAAGTGCGACCCAGGCTACTGCGGACCCTGTGCGCGGGGCACCTCGGCCCCTTGCGTGTCGTGCGGACGCGGCGCTGTTCTGAAAGCAGCTTTTCACAGCCGGTTTGTTTCTTCCTTCAGCTTCATGTCCTACTTCCTCTCTTTCTCTGAAGTTTATTCATGCATTATAGAGAAGAAACCAGATGCTGAATGAAATGACATGGTTCTGGTGAGAAACTTTCCCGTCTGTCCTTTAAGGAAGAGCACGTTATTAGTCGTCCTTCCACATTCTTAGTAGATCGCTTATGCTTTCTTTTTAAATTTCTCTCTCAACCGGCTCCCAGTTTGCATGCTAAACCAGCTGTCCTTGGTGACGACCTTGGGGACAGCAGTTCTCCCTGAGGTGCGTCCACATGCAGCGCAGGGAGGACGAGACGGCGTGGGGGGCCTGAGGGACCCTCTCCCTGGGGTGGGGGAAAGTTTTCCGGCCGCTCTGCTGTCTTGTGAAGACGCAGCAAGGAGAGGGAAGCTGTCCGATTAGGAGCCAACATCTGGACTCTCGACCAGCCAGCTCTGGGCGCTGACTTGTGCCCTCCGGGCGCTGCCTCTCTGGCAGCCAAGCAAGGGGTTTTGTGTTTGCAAATTCCCCATTGCCTCGGGAGGTCGCCTTCGAGAGTGTGAGATGCTGTCACCTGCCTCACTCTTGGGACCTTGTGGGTCACAGAGCAAAGCCTAGGTAGGCCACCGAGTGCTTTGTGTTCTCTTTGCACATCTGACCCTGGGGTCCGACAGAGGGGATGGTGGGGGCATAGAGGGGACAGTGGGGGGACAGATGGAATGGTGGGGGGACAGAGGGGATGGTGGAGGAAAGAGGGGACAGTGGGGGGACAGAGGGGATAGTGGGGGAAAAAGGTGACAGTGGGGGGACAGAGGGGATAGTGGGGGAAAAGGGGACAGTGGGGGGACAGAGGGGGATAGTGGGGGAAAAAGGGGACAGTGGGGGGACAGAGGGGATAGTGGGGGAAAAGGGGACAGTGGGGGGACAGAGGGGGATAGTGGGGGAAAAGGGGGACAGTGGGGGGACAGAGGGATGGTGGGGACAGAGGGGATGGTGGGGGCAGAGGGGACGGTAGGGAACGAGCATCTCTGGACCTCTCGTCCCTCACTCACCGCTACACTCACAGCTATATGTTCATTGTCGCACTCCTAAAGAAATCTTGCTATCTATGAGTGTAAATCCTCCACGTGGTTGTTTCTAAACTCTCTTGGCCATTCATGGCTGTTTGAATTTCCAGATACAATTCAAAATCAATCTATTTCCACAAAGAAACTCTCCTATATATTTTAAATTTTGTCTTTGTTTTTAATCTTAATTTTGGAGTTAAATTATTATCATGCAAGTACAGATGCTACTTCCTCTTATATAGGAGTCCATAATCTCAAATTGTAAAAGAAAGAACTTCATTGTACCCACCTGCCCGCCCCGTGTCCCCACCCGCCTGTCCCGCATCTCCACCTCACCTGGCTGGCACAAGTCAGGGCTTAGTGCTCATGTGCTAAACGCTGTGGCAGTGGCGGCTCACATCAGCTTGGCTGAGTTATGGCATCCGATTGTGACACTGGCCACGTTATTCCCTGGCAGGTTCTTTGCAGATGGGGCTGGTCTGCCAGGCGGCTGCCCACTGCCAGGTGGGTGAGGTCTCACGCCTGGGTGCTGCTCCCCACCTCCTGCCTGGCCTCCTGGAGTTTCCAGCCCTCACCTGCCATGGGGGATTAGAATCCAGCCTTGCCAGTCCCATGAGGTGGGTCCTCACAGCAAGTCAGCAGGAGGGTAGAGGGCTTGGCAGGGGGCTGGGGACCTCGTGGCTGTCTCCACCTGGACAGGTGCTCCTCCCAGCTGTCCCTAACTGGGCAGATGCCCCTCCCCGCTGTCCCCACCTGGACAGATGCCCCTCCCCGCTGTCCCCACCTGGACAGATGCCCCTCCTGACTGTCCCCACCTGGACAGATGCCCCTCCCCGCTGTCCCCACCAGGACAGATGCCCCTCCCCGCTGTCCCCACCTGGACAGATGCCCCTCCCCGCTGTCCCCACCAGGACAGATGCCCCTCCCCGCTGTCCCCACCTGGACAGATGCCCCTCCCCGCTGTCCCCACCTGGGCAGATGCCCCTCCTGACTGTCCCCACCTGGACAGATGCCCCTCCCCGCTGTCCCCACCTGGACAGATGCCCCTCCCCGCTGTCCCCACCTGGACAGATGCCCCTCCCCGCTGTCCCCACCTGGACAGATGCCCCTCCCCGCCTTCCCCACCAGGACAGATGCCCCTCCCCGCTGTCCCCACCTGGACAGATGCCCCTCCCCGCTGTCCCCACCTGGACAGATGCCCCTCCCCGCTGTCCCCACCAGGACAGATGCCCCTCCCCGCTGTCCCCACCTGGACAGATGCCCCTCCCCGCTGTCCCCACCAGGACAGATGCCCCTCCCCGCTGTCCCCACCAGGACAGGTGCCCCTCCCCGCTGTCCCCACCAGGACAGGTGCCCCTCGCGGCTAGGCCGACATCTCAGTGCCTGCTCGTCTGAGAGGCCAGCAGTGTCATTCTTTGAAGGAACATGAGGATGTGGCGCGTCACCTGAGGAGGCACCCCGCTTTTCAAATCAGAGGCTGTGACATGTGCCTTGGTGACCCTGGGGTGTGAAGGTCGGGCCACAGTTCCCTGTCTGGGGGTCCGCACGTCACGCCCTCTTGGGGCCTCTGTCCCCCTCTTTCCCGAGGGGAAGGTCGCCCTCCAGTCGCGTAAGGGGGGCGCATGGAGCGGAGGGTGCGGGTGGCGGGCGCGGGCTCTGCGGTCCCGGGGGCAGCGTGCGGGGCGGGGCTGAGCCGGGACAGGCGGGAAGGGCGGCTGCACAGGAGCGGCTGGTTTCCTGCGGTCGAGGCCTGGGGGCGAGGGGTGGGCGCCGGCCTCCCCCACAGGGGCTGCAGGGACAGGGGAGAAAGGCGCTGCGCCTGTCCCCAGCCCTGGGGTAGGGCCCAGCTGAGGCCCCATGTCCGGCCGCACAGGGGCGGCCTGGGACCCAGGCAAGCATCCGCCCTGAGCACTGCTCCCGGAGTGAGGGACTCTCCCTGCGCTGACGGGGCCGCGGGGGAGTGAGACACTCGCACGCCCACAGAAGGGGCTCTGGGATCTACGGCGGTGGGTCTGGAGTGGGGATGGGGTGCAGACCCCTCGGGCTTACACCTGCGAACGCTGGAGACGGGGAATCACTTGGCCGACGGGAGTGTGTCGCGCGTCGTGGCATTGCGAGGACAGCAGCACCCCCCGGGAGGGGCCCTGAGTTGACGCCCGGCGCCGAGCATCCGTCTTGGGGCTCCGGGACCTGCACCCGCAGCTTCCCAGGTGTGGACTGACGAGGCCTGGGAGAGGCGCCGCTCCAGGGCCCCGCTCCGCGTCTCAGGTCCACTTGGGTTCCCCATCAGTGCCAAAACGGAGGGGCTCCTCCAGCCTCCAGGCCAGGGGCTGCCTGAACCGTCCGTCTAGGGCTGTGGCTGCTCCCTCCACTCCGTGCACGCCTCACGGTCCACGGGCCGACAAGACGCGCGGGCACGGCAGCCGCACTGCTGAGCCGAGGCACTGTCCCCCGCTGAACTGCGCAGTGCGCCTCGGTGAGCCCTTTCCTGCCCTTTGTTTCCCCACCTTGTTGGCGGTGCTGGGCGCTGCTAGGAGCCGCAGACTCACTGGAGCCATGCAACTCGATCTCGGAGCTCGAAGGCAAAGGAGGGGTGACAATGAAAGGCACTTGTGGACGTTAAATTGATATGGCACCCGCAATGTCCCATAGCGTGTTGTGTGTCTCCCCAGGTCAGATGTCAGCTGCATGAAAAGCATGATCTGATGGATATTTGGAGATTTGGGTTTAAAGGAATGGAGGGGCTTCCTCCATTCCTTCCTTAAGGAAGATGGGGTTAAGGAAGATGTAGTCCCCTGGGGGCCAGTTCCATGCAGAGACGTGGGGGGGGGGCAGCCTCCCTGGGAGCTGCTGGATGGGGGGAGGCCGTGGTGGCTGCAGACTTGGGAGGCGGTGGGCGCGGCAGGTACGGCTCCATCCCCAGCCCTGCCTGGGCGGCCCCAGCCCCGCCTGCCAGTGTGACTAGGCCGGTAAGGAGACGCGTGCTCGCCGATGTGCCTGACCAAGGGAAAGAGAGAGGAGCGGGGGAAGGAGTGATGCGTGGGGCCCGGGACAGGCTTCGCAATGCCCCTGTCCGGGATCGGCATCTGTGGATTTTGGAACCCGATTTTTGTGTCACTCAGGTTTTGCTGGGCCGTCTGCCACAGTAACCCAGCCCGAGCGTCACGTTGGGGGCAGCTTCACCGCAGCTCTGCCCACGTGGTCTCCAGCCGCGGCTCAGGCTGGGGCACCAGCTCCTTGGTGGGACCTGCCTGTGGCCGCAGTGCCTGTACACCACGGGTGTCCCTTAGAATCTGCTCGGAATGTCACTGCAGTTCACGTTTCATTGGCTAAAGTCTTACAGACAAGCCTAATGTCAGCTGGCAAGAAGATGCAATCCTCTGCGGAGAGAGGAGTGAGCAATGGGAGCACTGTCCATGGGCAGGAGCCCCGAGTCCACACCGGGCCCGTGGATGTGTGGGTGCCGCACCCTCGCCGTGGACCTGGAGGGGATGGCAGGCTGCCAGGGAGGGGAGGCACGACGGGAGATGGAGATGAAGATCGGGACCAAAAGTATCTCTTGGGTTTGAGTACCTCGGGAAGAGCTGGGTAGTTAGTGGTTGTTATGTAAATCAGTAATAAATTTAGCACGGTTTTCTGGTATTAGTGAGAAGGACAGATGGAAGAGATGAGAAAATGCAAATGAAAAACTCAGCTGGATATGTGCAGGAATGCCCTGGAGAGTAATGGTGGTGGCAGTCAATGCAAATGAAAAATTACAGAGTAATTGAGCATTTTGGAGAGAGATTTGGCAGTACCTGGATGGAGATTTGTTGCGACTGAGCCAGGAGAAATGATCATTTCACTGTCCTTTTGATATATGGTTGGCAAAGAACATGATTAAGTCATAAGGCAACAGAGTTTGCGTCACCTCCTTTGAGGCAGAAACGCTTCTACAGTATACAGTAGCCCAGACGCGTGTGGACATCCTAAATGACCACGAGGAGCAAATCTCACTTCCAGGCCCAGGGGACGGCTCTGCGGGTTGCCGTGTGTGGCTGTCGCAGCTGTTTGTGTCCCTTTGAACGCCCATCTGACAGGTCGGGGCCACGGCTCACTGGCTGTGAAATACGTTGAGTATCACCCTTGCCCTCAAGGTCAGGTCGCTTGACCCTTTACTTTTCTCTTTCATGTATCACTTACTGGGGGCCAAAATGGGCACCACACCCAGTGCTTTCTCCCCCCAGAGCAAGTGCTGCCCCTCAAGGCCCCAGAGACACAGCTGTGCTGGGCTCTGCTGGACCGAGGGCCCCTTGGTTTGCTTTTCAGAGGGGGTGACGCTCTGTCCTCGCTCTCAGTGTGGCCCGTGTCCATCCTGCTGACTGTGTCCATCCTGCTAAATTGTGTCCATCCTGCTGACGATGTCTGCCCTGCTGACCATGTCCACCCTGCTGCCCATGTCCATCCTTCTGAGTGTGTCCATCCTGCTGACCATGTCTGTCCTGCTGGGCCCTAATGAACCAGGTGTCCTCTCGGCCCCACCTCTCCAGCACTGGCCTCAGCATATCCCCATCACTGACCGCCTCCCATGCTGGTGGACCTTCCCTTCCAGGTGCCAAGGACCCACAGGCTTTCCCTCGTCTCATCAGTACTGACCACTAGAACTTTTAACTGTTTACTCCCCATGGGTCAGGAACCTTGTGTTCACCATCCCAGCGCCAGAGGATATGAAGTCACGGGCAGTCACCGCTCCTCGGTTCTCTCACGTTCCCTGAGGAGGTCACAGCACTCCACCTCATCTCATTCCGTCCTCAATTCCAAGCTCATCCTTTCCTCCATCGCATGCTGAATGGCCTCATTCGTCCGTGACCTACAAATCCTTTAATCCCAGAGCCTCTTCTTCTTCAGCTACAGTCAGGTCCCCTGAGGCTTCTTAGTAGCCAGCAGTTTTCTGTGCTAATTTTTTTCAGCTATAGTTTGTAATCTTCTCAAATACCTTTGCAGACATCTTTGCCCATTTCTTTTTCTTTTTTCTGCATGGTCTCTGGCATGGCAGGCAGGAACTCTGCCTGCTGAGCCACCGTGGCCTACCCCCATTTCTTATACTTTGGCGTTTTTTAGGATACTTACTTTTTTTGCTACCCAATCTGCTTGGGCTAGTTCATCAGAAACTTATATTTATCAGGAAAAAACTGTCATTTCTCTCTCATTTTCACCAGAATACATATAATCTTTCACTTGCATTTAGATGATAAGCAAGGAAGCTGGTTTTGGTTTATAGCACCTAGAGAAATTAGGGGATTTTTGTGGAAGATTAAGTGATTTGTCATGAACTCTCATGCTCTCAGTTTTTGCCTGATGTGTAATTTCATGCCTCTTTCTTCTCCAATCTTTGTTGGAGCTTTTCATGCCTACTGATGGCATAGACAAATTTGCTGAGACTGAAGTTCGTGTGTGTGTGTGTTTGTGCATTGCTTGTCTTTTGGTTTTATTTACTTACTTGTCTCCATTTTCCCAGTTGACACTATGATTGACCCCAACCCTAGACTTTCCCTGCTTTTGATGCTGTCTGAACTTGCCCAGCAGATAAATCACTCCTAACTCTGCACCAAGTAGGACAGGATGAGAGTCCATTGCTCCAACTTAACAGAGTTTAAGGGGCAGTGATCTTTTCAAGACAGCTCCAAATCAGCAGCACGGTAAAGCAAATCTTGCGCTGTTATTCATTGAATTTGCTAGGCTGGAGAACTCAGCTCTAAATGCCATGTGGTCTACAGAAAGCCAACTTTGATTCTTTGCAAGGACTGTATTCTAGAAGTGCTGCCAGAGGTAGCTAAAAATGATTCTGATGGGGCCAATTACAGCTGCTCTAACAATTAGGTATTAATTGGGGATGCTTTTCCTAGAGCAGTCACATATTTGAAACATTGCTAGGTTTATTCTATGTGTTACTAAGTAGAACACCTATTTCTATATAAGCGAGGTTATTATGGTGCAGTCACACGGGAGTGGCAGTGCATATGCTCTGGAAGGAAGGCAAAAGGGAAAACTTCAGCGCTCAGCCCACTGCCCTAGCAGCTGAGTTTGGAAACAGTCTGGCTTGGACGTCTTCCCTCTTCATGGACTAGAAACCGATGGCTTCCAATTCTTGTCTCTAACAAATATTTCTCTACTGAACTCTGGTTGTGTAACTCTACTGCTCCTAGGATTTTTCTCTGAATGCTCCCCAGAACCTCCAAATTCAGCACGGTGAGGCATCATGTCTTCCTCCAAGCCTATGTCCCACCCGTGTCCCTCCTCCAGTGAGTGGCACCATCACGCGTCCGCCTCGTCAAGTCCGGCTTTCTCCTCGTTCCTTTCCAGTTTCCAAGTTCAGTCCGTGTCTCCTAGAAGGTTTCGGATTCCGGATCTCACCATCCCCACTGCCATACCCCAAACACTGAACTTGCAAAAATCACTCCAGGTGAAATCAGGCTGATTTTAACTTCCAATTACGTCCTATTATTGATGTGCTACCTAATATCTAATATGTGTGTGTCTTTTCTCTCCAACTAGATAAACATTTCACATATGACATATCTTTCGTATCCCTTCCATGTTAATTCTGGTGCTGGGTTTAAATAAATAAACTCTATATTGAAGCTCCTTTTAAAGGCTCTCTGACATGACATACCTCCTGCCTCAGGTATCAAGGTCTGAGGATTAATTGGTGTTTTAGTTTTCTTGGCTACTCAAGCAAATACAATGCAATGGGTTGGCTTAAACGGTGGGATTTATTTGCTTATGGTTTTGATGCTAGGAGAAAGTCCAAACCAGGACCTTATCCAGATGATACTTTCTGCCAAAGCCTGACATTTGGGGGCTGGCTGTTGGTGACCATTGGTCCTGGGCTCCTTTGTCACATGACAGGCACAGGGCAACCTCTCCTGGCCTTCCCCTTCTCACCTGGAGTCTGTCGAGGTGCAGCTTGTAGCTCTCCCTCTTTATCTGAATTTCATTCCCTTCTACAGGGCTTCAGTAATGGGATTAAAACCCATCGTGATTGTGTTAGGTCACACCTTAGCTGCAGTCACCTCATCAGATGGTCCTGCCTACAACGGCATCACTCCCGGAGGAATGGATTAAGTTTAAGAACATGTTTGTCAGGCGCACGCAGCTCTAAACCACCGTCACCGGACATGCGTAACTCGAAAGCAGCCTCTGCAGCCTGTTTGTGATGCTGCCATACACCAACAGCTGGGACCATCTCACGTGGAACCAGAAGCAGCCAAGCTCAGCCTTCCCTGGCGTTGCTGCTAGTCCTGTGGGGACAGCACCTCCACTCACCCAGAGGCTGCTTCCCTTCTCCATGGAATGCACGTACACGGGGCTTTATTAGAATAAATAGGCTCTCTTTGTAAATGGATTTACTTGGAAATCCAATTTCTTTCAGGGCCAGTGGGAGAGGTGGAAGGACTATAAATAATCCTCCTCTGAGCTGTTTGTAAGTAAAATGGTTTTGCTGAAAGGACTGAAAAATGCCTGGTTATTTATCCTGAATTATGTCCAAATCCTTGGCAGTTTTGTTTCTCTCTTTGATAATAAAGGGTTGGATTGTCGTCTCCCAGCAATGTTTTCGATCGTGGGAGCCCTGCTGGAGAGCCAGACCTCTAAGGACTGAGGGGCCACAAGGCACGACCTGCTCCCCGCCCCGGACGCTGGGCACAGAACTTCTCGCCACGCTCAACCTTGCCTTGCCTGGTGCTGGAAGTGAGGCAACTGGGGTAGAATGTGACAAACCCTCTGCTTCTTATCTGTGTGACTTGGGAAAGGAACTTCATCATTGTCACCTTATTTTTCTTGCATTTAATGAAAATTATAGCTTCTCTGTCTACTTCACGTTCTTGCTATAGATATAGGTTTCCCCTGTTTTCAAAGTTCACACTTAATCCATTCCAGCAGATAATTAGTCGCACAGAATATTTCTTTGTAGCACACACACCCAGACGGGAGGAGAATCTATTGCTTTTGCACGTGCGTTATCTCATATGATTTTTCTCTTGAAATGACTATCTGGGGAAAAATAAGCAGATGTTGTTTACTTCATTTGAAACGAGGTTCAGTGGCGGGAGATGGAAACTACAGTTTATTCTCTCCTCTGCCAGTCAGTAGGGCGTCCTCAGAGCATGTGACGTGAATAACGGAGTTTATTCTCTCCTCTGCCGGTCAGCAGGCCGCCCTCAGCGCATGTGACACGAATAACGGCACCGCATGGGCCGGCTTGCAGCCAGGTGCTTGCTGGCTTTTCTGTCCCAGCATCCTCAGGAGTGTCTGAGGCCCTTTTCTGGAGCCTTAATTGTGCCCAGGGATGCAAGGAATGGATTGGCCTCACACGAGCTTTGACTGGAATGCCAGTGGCAGCAACTCTGAAAAGCACATTTTCACCCCAAATAATGGTCCGTAATGGTCTGGCGCTGGTGGGCGGGTGGCATCACCTGGTGGCGTTTAGAGGGACACCTGGTGTGAAAAGGGCAGCAAGAGGGGCTCCTTCTGTCCCGTCTTGGACTGAGAACTCAAAGACTGGAGGAGCACAGAGCAAGGTGCTGGCCTACTGGCCAAGGAAGCCCCCCAGTTTGATCTTTAGCTTTTACATCTTCAGCTTAGTGTCCACGTGACGATGCGTCCAGGCATTGCATCGGCTCCCAAGGCTGCAGACGCTGAGGCTTTTACGGGTGACGAGGCCTTTTGGGGAGAGAGTTGTTGATGTGTGGTGCGTGTTTGCCCCCAAGTCCCCCCCACACGAGGGGGTCATGCATGGAACTTTGAGAGGAGGCCCTCAGAATGACTGACCGGGACAGATGCTGAGGTCAGGCCCAGCCCCCAAAGTGCCCCCAGGGGAGAGCGTGGCAGACGTGCCGGGAGGGAGTGCGGGCGTCCCCCAGGGAGCTGGTCTGGGTGGTCTCAGGCCCTGTGGGATGGCTGCCCGATGGGGTGGATGAGTGGGGCCACCGGTTCCCAGGACTGGAGGGGCGGGAGGCCCAGCCCAGTCGGACCCCCGGGGAGGTGGCTCCGTGGGAAACCCGCAAAGCTCCCAGAGGCCCCGGAGTGGAGTGCGCGTGGACGTGGCCAGCAGCCCAGGAGCCAGGGCCTCCAGCTCCCTCCCGGGAACCCCGCCGGGATATGGCCAGCGGGGTCCCTGCCCTCCGCCTGCTCCACAGGAAGACGATTTCAACCGGACAAGGGGCAGGGAGCTGCAGTTCTCACAGGGGCTGCGAATTGAAAGATGTCCTTGAGAGAAAAATCTGGGGAAGAATTTTAGTTATTTAAGAGTAACCAGGAGAACAACAGGACGTGAAACTGCCAGGGGCAGGGAAGGGGCCAGCGTGGGGAGCTGCTCCCTGCAGGGCCCCTGGGGTCTCCGGTTCTCCTCTGCCCTCGTGGCCCGCGGAGCTGCCACCCCCCTCGGTTCCCATGAGAGTGCGACTTCCCAGGAGGTGGCGGAAATGACAGATTCGCCAGAGACACTGGCCAGGGCATCTCGCGCGTTTGATTGGAGTCCTCGTTGCTCTCGATATCGGGGCGTCCCTCTCCCAGACAGCCGGTGCCGTTCCAGTCTGGCGACGGATCTCACCCTCGACCTGGGAGAGTCCCTGAGCCCCCTTACAGCCCTGCCGGTGAGACGGGGAGCAGAGAGGGAACTGCTGACCGGTTTGCTGCGGGGATTTAATGAATTAATGCACAGGGAGCCTGACCCACAGGCACACGGCGCTCCGGAACCCGCGGCACGAATGCAGAAGTGATTCTGTGTCCCAAGGACGAGCCCAAAGGGAAGCAACTGTCAGGTCCAAACCGTGCTGAACAAATATGACAAGATCACACTGAACTAAGGTAGGAAACGTGGACTCGCATGATAAAATCGGACTGTTTCCTACATTAACCAGAGAGTCAGTGGAGTACTGGGATAAGAGAAATTTTGTTGAAATGCTACTTTCATTTTTTTAAATTGTATTTTCCCTGTTCCCTGCCCTGTGACAGGAATTTGGGGTCCCAGGAATTGCTGCAGCACAGAAACAGAAGCGCCCTGGAGGCAGTGACTTGTGTGTGTTGGAGACGAGTCTGAGGCAGGCCCAGCAGCAGGCACCTCAGCTGGGCTGGGGAAGGGGACATCGTCGAGGGGCAGAAGAAAGGGGTGCGATTCTCTAGAATGTAGAGAGCTGTACGGTGCTCCCTGGCTGAGAGCTGAGGACAGGCCGAGGGGGAGAGACGCTTCCTGTGCCGTGTCTTGGGGCCCCTGACCCCTGCCATGCTCTGGGAGCCGCAGAGCCGGCCTGGACCCCCTTGAGGCCCTAAAGTAGGTCACGATGAACTGGGGACAAGGGGCCCTTTCCAAGACTCCCCAGATTTTGGTATCATGCTGCGGGGCAATTTCCTGCCAGCCCATGGGGTGGGGAAGGAGTTAAACTGCGGTAGGGAAGGCTAAGTGGCATCCTGGGCTGTACGTTGCGTGTTTGTGCAGCAAGAGGGCCGGTCCCGGGTCCTGGGTCACTGTTGGTGAGTCCAACCTGTGGCGTGGCCAGGTGGGGACCAGGGCACAGATGCAGTCGTAGACTCCAGCTGCACCCAGGCCGCCTGCTGTACCGTGTTCTTTAAACGTGTCCCTGGTGAATTCCTTTGTGCCAGCCTGGCCTCCTTGCTTTCAGACAGAAGACGAGAGAACTGCAGCACCCAAGGCTTCTCACTGTAGGGAAGAAAAGGACCATGCCCAGGTGTGTGATTTACCGTTGTTCACGTTTTAGGGCTCAGTCTTTCTCTAGTATCTGCATTTAAATCTCCAAACCCTGCATGTGGGGACCCTGAGGCTGTGGTGACAATGGAGAGCCAAGTGGTGTCACAGTGATGACAAGTTGCCATGAGGCTGGACGGCTCTGAGCTGGACGGCTCCCCTCTCCTTGGCCTCCCCTCAGCTCCTGGAAACAGGGTCAGTGACAGGGCATAGAAAGGGCTTAGGTTTCCAGAGGGAGGATGTGCTGAGGAAGGACACATCTGCTGAGGAAGGACACGTCGGCTGAGGAAGGAAACATCAGCATTATTCCAACAAGCATTTGATCCTTTTTCCATGCTGGGCTCTCGTAGGAGGCTGAGGATGTGGAGCCGCTGCCCCCGGGGCCCGCAGCTGCCCACACTACTGCTGGGAGCATGCGGGGCGGGCGGGAGAGAGAGTGATGCTGCTGTTTGGCCCTCAGGGTCCCGGGTTTACTGAAAGTATTTTCCATCTATTGCTAAAAGGCTGTGTGCAAAGAGTGACGAAGTCGATCTGCTACTTCAGTAATTTTGCTTCTCATAAAGCCGTTCACTTATGGGGAGGAAACCTGGTAAGATGGTATGGCCATCATTTCAGGTCATAATTTTGTTATTTTTATCAAAGGCCCAGAGGAGACAAAATAGATAATTCTTAAAGTAAAATCAATCTAGAACAAAGCTAAGGAGTATTTCTAAGTGTCAAAATAGGCAATATGTCTTTTTAACCCTGCAGCACTCACAGCAGCAGCCTATCCCTCTATTCAGCCTTCTGCAGCAGGCACGATATATACATAGTCCAGAGTTATTTGCATTTCCAGATTGGATGATGCAAATTTAATCTCACTTTTTCCAAGTAAAAATATATTACTGACATATCACCCAATTTTAGCAAACTTTTGTGAAGCATTAAATTGGGATTTTAGTGCAACTGAATACAATCTAGAAGTCAAGCCCCCCAAAGCAGGCATTTGAAAGTTTAAATTTATTTTCTTGGAAGATATATCACTTAGGTGATAAAATTTACCTTAGATAAACCGCTCTCCATTTTTTCCAAATAAACTTCTTTATTAAAGCATGATTGCTAATGAATTATCACAAAGTTAATACATCCATGCAACCACCACGCAGATCATAAATCAATATTACCAGCACCCCAAAAGCTTGGCACCCCTGAATATCACTATACAATCCTGCTTTCCCAAAGGTCACCTCTGTCTTGACTTCTAATGGCATAACTTAGTTTTTCTAAACCTTAGCATACATAATTGTGTCTGGATTTTGTCATTCAGCTTCATAATGTTACATTTGATCCATTTTGTTGCATGAAGAAATAATTCATTAATTTTCGTTGATGCATGCTACTCTGTAGTGTGATTAGCATGAAACAGCTTATCCACCTATTTGGGATGTTACTAGTTTGGGGCTATTATTGCCAGGTCCCCCGTGGACGTTCTCCTGCCTCTCTGTGGGTGCGACACGCGTCCCACTGCATGGCACCACGTAGGAAAGGAATCGGCTCACCAGAGGGGGTGTCTGTGCAGCGGTTCTCAGTTCTCCACGTGAGCGTATGCGCCTCTTTCACTCACGTGTACGATGCTTCCTATTCTTTCACTTCTCCATCAGTACTTGGTGTTGACTGTCTTCTTCATTTTAGCTGTTATGATGGGTGTGTAACGGTATTGCAATATTGTTTCATCTGCAATTTCCTGATTACTAATGAAATTGAGCATGCTTTCACAAATTTATTAGCTATTTGATATCTTCTTTTGAGAAGCCCTTTTTCTTTTATCATCTGACATTCTCTTATTATTAGGAGTGTTCTAAAAATTATATATTCTGGTTATATGTCCTCTAATGTCCATATCAACTCCGATTCTGTGGCTTGCAATATCACTTTTTAAAATTTTTAAATTGTATTTAACACTTTTATATATTTAAAAAAGCAATAAATTTACAAGTTCATTTTAACAAGTAGTTATAGAGCACATTTTAAAGTTTGGTTTGGGAATACAGTTCCACAATTTTTAGTTTTTTCTTCTAGCTGTTCCAAGACAGTGGAGACCATAAGAAATATCAGTGCACTGATTCAGCAGTCATGCTCATTTATTAAATCCTATCTTTTCTGTTATACTTCTCCTTCTCTTATTTTTAATTTTTTTGTGAAAAATAACATATATACAAAAAAGCAATAAATTTAAAAGTATCTTACAACAATTAGTCGTGGAACAGATTTCAGAATTTGGAATGGCTTACAATTCCACAATTTTAGGTTTTTGCTTCTAGCTGCTCTAAGATACTGGAGACAAAAAGAAATATCTGTACAATGATTCAGTAATCATACTCATTTGTTAAACCCAATCTTTTCTGTATAACTCCACCATCACCTTTGATCTTTCTCCCACTCTTTAGGGGTATTTGTTCTATTCTCATTCTAACTTTTTCATGTTGGAAGGGGCTGTCAATAGTTTGGAATGGAGGATGGAACAAATTGATGTTCTAGAAAGGCTGGCCCCTCTGCATTTCAGGACCCATCTGGAGGTTGTAGGTTTTGGAGAGTTACCCTAGTGAATGGAAACTTTGTAGAATGAATTTTAGGATCAGCTTGTCAATTTCTGCCAAAATGCCAGCTGAGAGTTCCATAGGGAATAGCACCGAGTCAGTAGGGTAGTCTGGGCAGTATTGCCACTTTAATACGCTTAAATTTTCCAAACCATGAATATAGGGTGCTTTCCACTTATTTAGGTCTTTTAAAATTCCTTTTAATAATGTTTTGTATTTTTCAGAGTATAAGTTTCACATTGATATTGTTATTCTTATTCCTAAATATTTAATTCTTTTTGATACTATGGAAAATGTAATTGTTTTCAAAATTTTATTTTCAGATTATTCATTGTTACTGTATAGAAAACAAAATTATAAAAAATTTTATTGTGAAATATATACAAAAAAGCAATAAATGTGGAAGTACATTGTAACAAGTAGTTATAGAATAGATTTCACAGTTTGGTATGGGTTACGGTTGCACAATATCAGGCTTTTCCTTCTAGCTGACCAAGATACTGAAGACTAAATGAAATATCAATATAATGATTCAGCAATTTGCTCATTTGTTAAGTCCTATCTTCTCTGTCATAATTCCTCCTTCTTTGATCTTTCCCCCTCTCTTTAGAAGTCTTTGGGCCATACCAAAGACTTTTTCATGTTGGAAAGACGTGTTGACAGTACGGGTTACAGAATCGAACTAGTAGATGTTCTGGAGAGGCTGGCCCTCTGCACTTCAGGACTTGTCTGACCCAGCTACCATATGGAGGTTGTTGGTCTCTGGAAAGTAATCTTGATGCTTGAAACTTTTACAGAAAATCTCAGATAGAGCCCTGGGTTTTCTTTAGGCTTTACAGGAATGGTGTTGGTTGGGGTTTAGCAAACCATGGCAATTAGCAATACCTAGCTGAAGCTCGTGTAAGAGTAGTCTCCAGAACAGCCGCTCGACTCTGTTTGAATTCTCTTAGCCACTGATACCTTATTTTCTTGTTTGTACATTAATCTTTTATCCTGAAAACTTGCTGAACTTGTCTATTTGTTCTTGTCATTTTGTATTAGATTACATAGGATTTTCTACATATAACATCATACCATCCCTAAATAGGTACAATTTTACTTTTTCCTTTCCAATCTAGTTGTCTCTTTGTCCTTGCCTTGTTGATGGGAATAAAGTTTCTCGTACAACGTTGACTTGAAGTGGCAAGAGTGGACATTATTCTCTTGTTCCTGTTCTTAGTGGTGAAGCATTTAGTCTTTTATGATTAAGTAAGATGCGAGCTGTGAGATTTCTGTAGCTGCCCATGATCAGTTTGATGAAGCTCCTTTCTATTTCCTGTTTTTTGAGAGATTTTTATCATGGAAAGGTTTGGATTTTATCTAATACTTCTCCTGTGTCTATTGAGATAATCACACATTTTTTTGTCCTTGATATTCTCTTTTTCTCTCAATCTATGTATCCATCCATCCATCCATCTATTATAAATAGATAGATAGATAGATAGATAGATAGATAGATAGATAGATAGATAGAGACATACAAAGATATTATATTTACATGTTAAATCACCCTTGAATTCTTAGGACAAATCCCTGAGTCTGGAGTGTAATTTTTTTATACTCCTCTAGGTTTGGTTCCTTAGTATTTACTTTTGAAGTTTTTGCATCTATGCAAAAGGAGAGATTGGTCTGTCATTTTCATTTCTTGTGATGTCTTTGTATGGTTTTGGTTTCGGGGTAATTCTGTTCTCGTAGAATTAGGAAGGGTAGCTAGGTTGAATGATGTGCCTGCAAAAACAAACAAACAAACAAACACCAGATATATCTTAATCCTTGAAATCTGCAAATGGCGCCGTACTTGGAAAAAGGATCTTTGCAGTTATAATCAAGTATCTTGAACAGAGATCCTCCTGGGTTATCTGGGTGGGCCTGAAATCCGATGACTATTGTCCTTGTAAGAGAGAGACACAGAGGAGAACTGAGAGAAGTGAAGACACAGAGCGGATGTGATGTGAAGGCAGAGGTTGGAGTGATGCTGCCACAAGCCAAGGAAGCCCAGGGATGCCACAGCCACCAGGAGCTGGAAGAGGCAAAGAAGAAGCCTTTTCCGAGGCTCCAGGGAGAATGTGTCCTGTCAGCACCAGGATGTCAGAGTCTGTCCTCCAGAACTGTGAGGAAATCAATTTCTGTGGTTTAAAGCCACTTAGTTTGTGGTAAGACACACAGTCATCAGAAATGAATGCGGACTTGGATACTGGGAAATGAAGTGCTGCTGTAATACACGCCTAAAGATGGAGAAGTGGCTTTGGGATTGGAGAACGGGTAGAGACTGGGAGCATTTGAGACATTGATAGAGAAACCTAGACTCTGGAGAAGCCTCTGAAGGAAGCGAGGAACGTGGCCGAGATAGCTTCTGCCATCTTAGGCGATGCGTGTATCACCATGGACGAAGGGTGTAGAAATATGAATGTTAAAGACTCACGACTTGCTAGGAGTCAGAATTTGAGGAACATGTGTTTGGAAACTGGAAGAAAATGAATACCTGCTGTCATGTGGCCCTGAACTTGACTGGGCTGCACCCCACTACTGTGTGGAAAGAACTTCTAAGTGTAAACTTGGGTATTTAGCTGAAGAGATTTCTGAGCAAAGCACTGAATGTGTGACCTGGCTTCTCTTTGTTGCTTAAAGTAATAAGAGAGAGCAAAGAGATAAATTCTGAAAGAAACTGATAAGAGAAAAGGAACCAGTGCTGATTTAGGATGTTCTAATCCTATCCAGAAACCAAAATTGCTAAGATTAGAACATTCCCTATTGGGAAAGCATTCACTGGAGAGAGGGTTAAGGTTGTGATGGTGAATTTGGGGTGTCAGCGTGGCTAGGTGATGGTGTGGTTGTTTGGTCACATGCGCTGGCCTGGTTGTTACTGAATTTCAGGGCATTTCATTGATGAGTCTCTAAATGCACCCGTGGTCAGTGGCTGCCTCTGTGGCTGGTTGCCTGTCCATCAGTGATGCACATTGCCCTCAGCTACGGACTCTCCTCATCCAATCCATTGAAAAAGCGTTAAATCCAGATCTGAGGATTTCGGGTGTTAGGAAAATTCCTGCCTCTGCTTCAGCCAGCTACCTTCTCCTGGGATCTTCACCTTCATTGGAGTTTACAAATTGGGATCTGCCCCACAAAATTTGAACTGGCCAATTCCCCTTGTTGTGTGAGCCAGTTCCTGTAAAAACGTGCTCTCTGCCCACGTGGCACAGATCCCTGTGACATCACAGGAGGAGCCTGTGGTTCTCGAGGATGGTCAACCAGTGACAAGGTCATCCTCAACTGAAAAGGACAGAGATGGGACGATTAAAGGGAGGCACTCAGACCTCTGGGATTTTATAGGACAGAAATGGGCTGATAGGGCTGCCCACGTGTAGAATGTCCCACCCTTCTGGGAAAGAGGCCCAGCAGTGGAGTTGCCTCTAGCGTCTCAGGAGGGAGCTTGGCCAGCATGTTGGTTTTAGATGTACGGCCTCCAGAAGGGGAGAATACATTTCTGTTTTAAGCCACTTAGTTTGTGGTAATTTGTCACAGTGGTCCCAGGAAAATAACATACATCCTTTTCTCTTTTTTGTGATGTATTGATATTAATTCTTCAAATATTTGGTAAAATTCACCCATGAAGCCATCTTGACTATTATAAGAACTATTCTTTGTGGGGAATTTTAGTTACTAATTGAATCCATTTACTTGTTACAGGTCTATTCATATTATATAATTCTTTTAAAGTCAATATTGGTAGCTTGTGTCTTTCTAGGAATTTGTTCATTTCATCTAAATCATACAGATTGATGATTGTCAATGTCGTTATAATTTTCAAAGATCCAAATTTTGGCTTTATTTCTTTAGTATGTCCTTCCTTCTGCTTGCTCTTAGTTTAATTTGCTGTTCTTTTGCTTGTTTCTTAAGGCAGAGCATTACTTATTGATTTGGGGCCTTCTTTTTTAATATAGACATTTTAAACATAGACATTTATAGCTATAAATTTGGAAAATAAATCAATTTGGTTTCAAGGGCAAATTGGAGCTGGCTGAAGAAAGAGTCAGTGAAGTTGAAGTCAAGACCCTTGAAATGAGTCAGGCTGACTTCCAAGAAGCCCAGAGAACACCAGACAGGATAAACTTGAAGGAGAAGACACCCTGTTATGTAGTGATCCCATGATCAGATGCAAAGGGCATGGACAGAGTTCCAAAGGCTGCAAGAGGAAAGCAACGTGTATGTACAAGGGAGTCCCTGCAGCATCGAGAGTCAACGTCCCATCACAGGCCATAGAGGGAAGAAGGTCGATGCCCTCAAAGTGTTGGAAGGAAACAGCTGCAAGTCAAGAATTTTACATCTGGTGAGATTTTCCTTAAAAAATGAAGGTGAGATGAAAGCATTCTCAGGTAAGCAGAAGCTGAAGGAGGTCATAACCATCAGATGTGCCCTATCAGCTGGGTTAAAGGGACTTCCTCAGACCTAGAGGAGCTCCTCAGTGTGGCTCAGACTAGCATGAAGAAATAAAGACTGTGCTGAAGGCAGCCATCTGGGTAATTACACTACCAGGATTATTATAACATTTTGTTTGATATGTAACTCTACTTCTTACTTCCCGTAGGCGCTAAAATGCAAATGCATAAAAAGTAAGAGTAAATCCAGGATTTGGGACATATTGTGTACAAATATGTAAGTGGGAACAAGTACAAAATATGGTGGGATCCAGAGGGGCATTGTAAAAGTATAGGTGCATGCTACTGAAGTTAAGTCAATATCAAACCAAGTATCTTTATTATATGTTTAGGATGTTAAATTTTAACCTCATGGTCAAAACAAAGAAAATAGATGGAAAATACATCTGATGGAAATGAGAAGGCACTCAATATGGTACAACACAAAATATCAAATATAAAAGTAGGCATTAACAGAGGTGACGGACAAAAATACTAGAACACTTACGAAAGCTAAATAGAAAAATGGCAGAAGAAAGACCTGTATTATCAGTAGTGACTTTAAATATAAAAGGATTAAGCTCTGTAGTCAAGTGGCGAAGACTGGCAGAATGGATGAAAAAGCATGACCCAACCATATGTTGTCTGCAATGGACTCACTTCAAAGTCAAAGATAAAAGGAGTCTGAGGGTAAAAGAGGATGGAAAAAATATACCATGCAAGTAGTAGCCAAACCAGAGCTGGGGTGGCTGTGCTAAGACAGGATAAAATAGCTTTTAAGTCAAAAATAACTACAGGGGACAAAGATAGTCATTATATACTGATAAAGGGCACAATTCAACAGGAATATATATATAATTTATGTATGAAACAGCAGAGCTCCCGACTATGTGACACAAATACCGACATATTTGAAGGGAAAATCTGTATTAGGGTTCTCTAGAGAATCAGAACCAACAGGAGGGATCTGTGAATATGAGGTTTATAAAGGTGTCTCATGCAGCCGTGGGAATGGAAGAGTCCAGAATCCACAGGGCACGGTGTGAAGTTGGCGGCTCTGATGAAGGGTCTGGACGAACTCCACAGGAGAGGCTCACTGGCTGAAGAAGCAGAGAAAGAGGTTGTCTTCTTCCTAAAAACCTTCACCTTATTGGATTATCTCATTGTGGGAGAAACTCCCTTAGTTGATCACAGATGTAATCAGCCACAGATGCTATCAACTAACTGATGATTTAATATCCCAGCCTTCCGGTTTATCAACCAGCCACGAAATATCCCTGTAAGCTCAGGCCAGTGTTTTCCTGACCAGAATAATGGGGCCTCATCACTGGCCAAGCTGACACCAACTGCTACATATGTAACAGCAGAGCCCCCAAATATACGATACAAATACTAATATAACTACAAAAGTCAAAGGACTTTATCATGAAAGTGAAATGACAACCCACACAGTGGGAGAAAATATTTGGAAACCACATATCCGATAAAGGTTAAATATCTAGAGTATATAAAAAAATCCTTCAACTTAATGACAAAAAAGATAAATGTGCTAGTTTGAAAGCTGTTGGAATGCTTCTCCAGGGCTGGCTTTCATCTCTTGGCTTCCCTCAGCTCTCTCCAGGTTCTGGCTTGCTCAACATCTCATGGCGATGTCTGCTGGGCCCTAAGCATCTCCAAACATCGTATCCCTGTTCTCCTCATGTCCACACCTGCGTCAGTTCTGCTCTGCAGTTTCTCTCCGCTCTGTCATTTCCATCACTTCTGTCATTTCTGACTCTCTCCAAGATGTTTCCACTTCTAAAAGACTCCAGCACCAGGTTTGATTCCCAGTGCCTGCCCTGGCAAAGAAAACAAAAGTCACTTAAAGGACTCCAGCAAAGTAATCAAGACCCAGCTGGAACAGGTGGAGTCACATCTCCATCTAATCAAAGGTCACATCCACAATTAGGCATGCCACATCTGCATGGAGATAATCTAATCAAATCTCCAACCTACAGTGCTGAATCAGGATTAAAAGATCCACAAGATTGGATCAGGATTAAAACATGGCTTTTCTGGGGTACATAATACTTTAAAACCAGTACATTCTACCCTCTGGATCCCCAAAAAGACATGTTTATTTAACATAAAATATATTCACTCCATCACAATATCACAAAGCCTTAAAACATCTCAGTAACAATACAAATACAATTCAAAGTTCATAGCAACTTTGTTTTGGCACAACAAACAACCCAATTTAAAAAGTGGGCAAAAGACTTGAACAGACTTCTCTCCAAAGAAGATACATCCATGGCCAGAAAGCACCTGAAAAGATGCTCAACATCGTTAGCCATCCGGGAAATGCAAATGAAAACTAGCCTGAGATACCATTTCACACCCATTAGAATGGTTGCTATTAAAAAAAGGCAGAAAATAAAAAATGTTGGAGCAGGTGTGGGGAAATAGGAATACTCATCCATTGCTGGTGGCGATGTAAAGTGGTGAAGTATTGCAGAAGACAGTTTTTCCACTCCTCAGAAAGCTAAGGATAGAGTTTCATATGACCTGACAATCCCAGTTCTTGGTTTATGCCCCCAGAATTGAAAGCAATGACTCAAACAGATAAGTGTATGTGAATATTCACAGCAGCATTATTCACAATTGCCAAAATATTGAAACAACCCAAGTGTGCATCCACTGATGAATGGATAAACAAAATGTGGTACCTACGTACAATGGAATATTATTCTGCTGTTAAAAGGAATGAAGTTATGATACATCAGCATGGACGAGACTTGAAGACTTCTGACATCCATCTATATAAGCAACATATGCTGAAAAGAAAAACTAATATTTATGCATGAATACAGTGCAATTCTGTATTAAGTATGCAGTGTGGTTTACAAAGGCACTTGCTGAGCTTAGCTTTGGCAGAAAAGACTCCCCCTTCCCGGGCCAGGTCCGTCTCTGTGTTGGCTCACTTGTGTGTCATGGGCATCTCTGCCGTCTTCATTTCTTTTTCTGGCTGACCACGCGTGGTCCCCTCTTGACATCAGTGCTGAAATGGCGTTGGTAGTGTTTCTTCTCTCTTCAGTTCTCGGCGTTCAGGCTGAAGATGTAGGCTTTATGATGCGAGTCCCCGGGTTTGGAGAGTGCATCTCTGTTACTCCTGAGCCTGTCATTTCTGTCCTTCAGTGACTAATCTAGCATACTCTACAGCAGAGAGTAACGGCTTGGGTTTCTCGGAGTTTAACTCTCTCCCAAATATATTCGCCTTCACAGATTTTCTGTGGTGGCCAGAGGGTGGAGCAACCCTCCAGACTGATATGCTATTCACAGTCCCTTGTTCTCTAGCTGTTTTTCCATCTCTTACTACATAGGCTTCACTAATCATTCATCTATTCACTTAAAAAAACACTTATTAATTGTGGCAGCTCGTGCCCAGTGCTGCACTAGAAGCTGGGTCTGGAGAGAGGAACAAGACAGCTCCTCATTTCAAATGGGAAAAGCATAAACACTAACTAAACCTTGTGGAAAATGTGGCCAAGCACATAAGGCCAGGGGCCCTGGGCGCACAGGAACGGCCACCCTGTCCCACAGCTGCCTTGGCCTGCTGACATAAAGCTGACATTTATTGCTTTATGCCAATGGCCTGGACGCTCTGGAGCGTTTTCATCACAGACACAATGACAAAGCAAGCTCTCCTGTGAGTTTGGAAAGAACGGAGATAATAATAATGTGAAAGAAAATAGTAGATGCTCAATAAGCATCATTTCTAAGATGCTAAATGAGTGAATGAATTTCACAGATGGAAAATCTAGGCTGAGAGAGTGAATTGACTTGCCCAAGGTCACGGTAGTAGGTGAGCGGGCTGGGACACAGCCGAGGTTCTCTCTGTGCAGAGTTTGCGCCTCCTGCAGCTGTTAGCGCTGCAGCCTCAGGTCAGCCAGAAGGCCGACAGATGCACCGTGGCCCTGTGCACAAGGCCACATGGGTTTGTGATGGGACACGCAATGCCCATTGGGATGAACTTTCAGCTTTACAAGTATTAAATGTGCTGACTTCCGAAGGATAGACACTTAAGTCTTTAATTGTGATTTACAAATAATTACTTAAAACCATAGAGGAGGATGTGAAACACTTTGATAAAGAGAGCTTTTTGCACCTGAAGAAAGCTTGAGATACAGGTGACATAAGAAACAGAACATGATTTCTTAAACAGAAGTAAGTGTGGGCTGTGGGAGAAACAGATCTTTTCTCTCTGCAGTAAACACCATCCTTTTGGGTACTGAAGGAGACGTGACAGGGCCACACTTTGTTTTTCAGCCCAGAATCAGCCCAAGGGTTTTATGAGTGTCCCAAGGGCCAGCGAGCCGGGTTGGGGCCTGCAGGGGGGCCCAGAGAGGCCAGCGAGGAAGGCCAGCGAGTTCCTCCCAGGCTGCAGTGAGGCGACAGGCCATAGAGGTCCCCGAGCCAAGCTGGGGGGCAGCTGCACAAAGGGTCAGCAGATCTTACAGTGCCCGGTGTGTGGTCATCGGGGTGCCAGGAGGACAAAGGTCTTGGATTCGTCTCCTGTAGGAGCCACGAGCCCAGCAGGGCCTGATGACCTCCGAGCGAGCAGCTTCCACACACCCCCAGATAAAGAGGAGCCCGCAACACCTTTCTTAGAGGTGCTTCCCATGTTAAACCTCACCTCAGCCTCCCACCGCGGACCAGCAGCGGCAGGGAACGTCTACTAAGGGGCACAATGGTGGAGGGAACGAAACGGTCATTGCAAAGCCCTGCATTGTTCTAGTGTCTTCCTGCAGCTGCCATTTAACCCTCAGAGTGGCCCTGTGTCGGTGCCCGGGCGCTGTGCCACATGCTGACACGCTCATGGTGGGAGGGCAGCGGGTTTATCTCACATGCAGGCATGTCCACCCTGTGGCCGGAGCCCTGCTCAGCACCCCGGGGATGAACTCTCGGTGTTGCGAGCTGTGGTTCCCCCTGGGCTGCCATCCTCCCCCATGGGTGCTGTCGGGAGCTGCTCCTTTGTCCCCACCCCAGCCCCGTCCTCCCCGCCGAGACCCTGCCTGGGAGATGAGGCAGCCCGCTGCACGCTGGGATGCGCGTGTCCCACGGAAGGGTCTTTAGAAGGGGAGGGACAAGGTGGCCTGGGCGGGGAGTGGAGCGACGCGGGACCTCTAGGGGTGGCCTTTGATCCGTGGAACCAGCGTGAGGCCATGACGGACCATGAAGGGTGCAGAGTGGGGCGCCTCGTTAGCCGCCGCGGGACACGCTGGGCCCCACGGGTGGGCAGTGGCATGTAGTGAACGGGAGTCGGGTGCCCCACGACGTGCTGCCCATGCCGGTGCTAGTGAGGGGCCGATGGGGAGGCTGCTTTCCCGGACGCTGACCCTCCTCCGGCCCTGGGGACTTCGTGGCTCAGTCTTGGGAGGACACTGCCCCCCACGCCACCGCCTTCGAAACTCAGTGTGGTAATTTTTACCACGCTGTCACTCATTTCTCCTTTGGGGAAAGCACAGTAGGCTCCCAGCAAACTATTCACGTCAGCGGTTCGGCCCCATGGAGTGTCTGGATTTGTTTAATGACTGAAAAGACATAAATTAAAATAAGCCAAATGAGTTCCAAACGCTGGTGGGCTGGGGGATCCTGGATCACTCAGGACAACGAGGTTGTCGTTACATTTTCTGTGTGAGTCAACCATTTATTGCTTAATCATTTGAAGAAATGGATCATCTCTCAGTTAATCGCCAATGAAGTAGGGTTATCAAGATAATGATAAATCCACGTCACTGCTGTGGATTAACCGTGTCCCCCACGAGGGCAGGGTAAGCCCTGTCCATGTCCTGGCACGTGAGTGTGTTTACCAACCTGACCTCTGACCACGTTCTTAGTCGGCAAGAGGCCCCGGCCCAATGGATTGTAGTCCAGGGGACTGGAGGTGACAGGCACGGGCAGACGGGCAGCCGTGGGGCAGAGGCCGGACTGAGAGTGGCCGCATGGGAACTGCTCACCAGAGCTGGGCTGCAGCCCACGGCCTTGGGGAAGCAACTCTGGTGTCCTGGAAATGCCCAGGCTCTGTGGGTTGACATCTGTCTCCGCTGTCTTGACCGTTCCTCACTTTTCTGACCCTTTTCCCATTTTATTAGTCTCTGGTGACACCTGGCTGCCCGCTCCCCCATCTGTCCTTCCGTAGAGGATAAGCTGTGCCAGCCTGGGCTCCCTGCAAACAGCAGGAATGTTAGCTCCTTGGGTTTTCCCATCGGCATGGAACAGACCCCTTGTTAGGACGGGGACAGCGCCTCTAATCCGGAATGTCATAGCTCTAAAACAAAATTGAAAAGGGGAGTTCATTAGAACGGTAAAAGTATGTCAAGCAGGCACATCACAAAGCCGATCTGCGATGCTCGGCATTGGGACGTCCAGCCTGCGAGTGCACTCCCAGGTCTCGACGCGCCCAGCCCTCCCCCACTCCATGTGCCACATGTCTCCAAGTTTAGCTCACTCACCAGCCCCGACGCCCCGCTGCCGGCCGCTGTCACCGTCTCCTGCCATCATTTCCCTATGTCTTTGTCTCGTATGGGCTCCCGTGTGCCTTACAGGCCCTGTGGACACGTGGCTGCCTGGCCCGGTGGGGAGCTTGGTGACTGAGTCGCCTGGCACGATGGCAGGGAGCGTGGTTCAGGGCACAGTTTCCCTCCAGAGCCTTTGCTGCAGACCACGGCGGACCGGCAAAAAGCTCCCGCGGAGCCTGGGCCATTTGAACTGACCCTGGTGATCCAGGAAAAAGATGCTACGAAAGAGCCAAGCGGCATCTGACTTCCACTCAGCCTCCTCGCTGCAGGGGGAGAAAATGTGCTGGGAGCAGAAAGGCCTGCACTCGTAGTTTCCACTTCTTGTCACTCAAGCAGCTAAATCACTTCATAGTGTCCGTTCAGTTATTTGTAAAAACACCTACTGTGTGTGCACAGGGTGACTGGTCCCCTCTTGAATTTCAGTCAGTCAGTGAGCCCTGACGTAACGTGTCGTGTACATTTTAAATAGAGAAAAATAATAGCTATTTCTCTACTTTCTTGGAGTTAGTTCTTTTTCCTTTATGCTTTGTAGAACCAAGGAAGTGTTCGTGTTTTTCTAAACATACTATGTTATCTCATTCTTCCATGCTGTGGCAGGTTGAATTATGTATCCCAAATTTTAAAAAAAGCAACAACGTTTAAAAAAATCTTACTACATTCCTGTGGGTGCGAACTCATTGGAAATAGGCCTTCGGAGATAGGATTTTAGTTAGGGGTGGCCCACCTGAGCACGGTCGGGCCTCAGCCCTGTTACTGAAGCCTGGATGAAGGAAAGGGCGTGGAGAGGCAGAGCTGGGCGTCAGCGGCACCAGGAGATAAAGGAGAGGACGTCGACTGTGACAGGAACGTAGGAGCCCGCGGCTGCCGGCCACCGAGCGTGCTCCCCACTCCAGGAGAAGCCTTTGGGCCTCTGAAATCCTGAGCTGGTAAGTCTCTGTTAAACCACCCGTTGTGCGGTATTAGTCGTCGCGCTGAGACGCAGAGACACCCACACGTCCTCCTTCAGTGACAGCGGCTGGGATTCCCCTTCTCTTTCTTTTGGCCTGACTAGCTTCCTGTTCATATAATTCTAAACTGAGATAGGACCCTCCCCTCCCCAGTTCCCTGAATCCCCAGATTGGGCTGTGTCCCTTTTTTCCTGCTCCCCTAGAACATGCTGTCAGGACATTTTCATGTTACGTTGAGATGACGGCTTTGTGCCTGCATCTGGACTGAGGTTTCTCGGACAGGAGGTACATCCTGGACAGGAATCTGGAATACACGCCACAGTATGGAAAAGAGCCGACGTTAAGTTAGTTTTGACCTGAACTAGGCTGAACACAGGTAGCAGTTTGCTTCCTTGCTTTGCCAAATGCCCTGTTTGTTTCCAGTACCTGGGCTAGTGCCAAACACAGCACTGGCTCAGCCCTGCCCAGGCAAACGGCCTCATGGCCTTTGGATTCCAGAGGGAAAAAGGACTTCAGGGACCGAATTCAGTCCTTTCGTCATTTGGATGTTAAAGTCATCTTGGCACAGCCTGTGGAGCCTGGGTTTGGGAGAGAATTATTGAGTTCAAGATCTAAAATCACCAGTATTGATTGAGTGCATTGCCTGGCCCACAGTAATCATTTTTTAAAAAATTGCTTATTCTTTTGAAGTGAATATTTTGCATTTGGTAAATTGCTGACTTTCTCTGAAACTTTCTGTTATTTACATGCAACCCAAATTATGGTATCACAAAGTCAAAATAAGTTTGCAAACAGTGAACTCCTAAAGTGTCTCCCAGGGATTTCTTTGGGTCCTCACCTGCTCGGTCCTTCGCTCTGCCGTGGCTGCCCCTTGAGCGGACGTGATGTCTGCTGTGCTCTCTCCCATCGCTGCCGTCGCTGTGCAGAGACCAGGGCGCCCCTGATGAAGTCTGCATCTGACGTTCCCAGGTAGCGGAGCAGAGACAGCAGGTCTCCATTGCAGCCTTTGGCTTCCTCCAGCCCCTCAGGGCTGTGGACACACTGAGTTCTGGTCAGGAGTAGAAGCATCCTGAGGGCAAAGGGCAGATGCTCAGTCAGGAGCACCTTCCCCTTAGGGTGGTTCTGGAGATGGGGTTCAGACCGCGTTTTCATCTATTGCCACCTGCTGTAGTACCGCAGCTCTCTGCAGCTGTCATTCAAGAGGGTTGAGAAAGCAGCTTCTGTCCTTCTCAAATAATCCTTTTATCATCCTCCCCAAATCAAGTTAAACAGCAGTAGAGTTCTCGCCTGCCGTGCCGGAGACCCAGATTCAATTCCCGGTGCCTGCCCATACAAAAAAAAAAAAAAGAAAGAAAAATCAAGTGAAAGACTCCTTCTAGCAGGGTTCCAAGGAGCACCTTGACCTTATGGACAGCGCTGACCATTAGTGCCTCAGTTGTGTCCCCAGGGAAAGCGTCGTGTGTAAATGCTGAGTGAGCCTGGCCTGCTCTGTCTGGTTGTGCCGCACACAACACAAAGCTGTGCTGGGTACAGTTATGTGTGACTCTCCAGAAACGAGTAGACAGGAGCTGGGACAGACCTGGGGAGGTGTCCCTCGGCTGCAGTGAAGGTGGGGCAGGTTAGAGGAGGGGACGAGCGGGTCACCCGCACACAGGGGCTCAGGGGTTGTGTAGGGAGAAGGAAGGTCACGAGCGGCCATGGGGACCAGGAGTCCATTCGCAGATGGTCAGCTGAGTGGACTGGGGAAGGCAGGGATCCGAAGGAGGTTCCTGTGGTAAGGGTAGAAGGTCATCTGAGGCCACCGTAAGTGTGAGGAGCTTTGGGTTTCAGGATTGGGACTGAGAACCAGGTAAATTGTGGAGACGTGTCGAGTCCTGTGCCAGGGCAGAGACACTTTTGCACTGGGGCAGGTACCTGAAAACCTTCGTGTGGCTTCTCACTTCCCATGTCCGTTGCAAATTTAGAGGAAGCAGTGAGCCTGTGCCGGGCCCCTTGGAGCCACCGAGGTCTGAGGTGACAAGTGTGAGGCGAACCAGACTCCCAAGCTGGAGAAAGGCACGGCTGTGACGGCGCAGGCCAGAGCTGCAGGCTGCTCTCTTGGCTGCCGCATTGATTTCAGCTCCGGCTTCTAATCGCTGCAGTGGACAAAACAGACGCTTCGCCCCACAGGGTTTGAGGCTCTATGGATTTTCCGGGAGCGTGAGGTACAGCCCTTTTTGCTCTGTGCATTGCTCATTTGGACATTCCAGTAAGTCCTGAGCTCTTCACAAATCTCTGTTTTATGCTTGTGTCCAGTCCTCAGGACACAACATGCCCTTCAAGGGCAGAGGCTCTGGTTCACGTGGACTCGTGGGTCCCTCACAGTTAGGCTCCGTTGATGCACCTTGAGGAACCAAGTTACACAGCAGCTTTGATTTTGGTTACTATTAAGACATTATTGATATGATATAAACTGTATTTTTTTAAAAAAATAGTCACCCTGAACCCACTTTTGTCACACGATCACTGCTTTATTTGTTCCCTTCCCTAACAAGTATTCAGCAAGTGCTGAGTTGAGGCTAAGCACCGATGACCAGATACAAATAAGATACAGTGAGTAGAGGTCCTAAGGTGTAAGGTTTTTATCCTTTTAGTATCAGACCAAAAGGTTTTCCATATTGATTTATAATTTTCTGATTACTTATGAGGTCAGACACCTGCTCCCTAAGCAGACAAGTGCGCGCAGCCCCGGCCGTGACCCACAGCGCGTTCACGGCCGCCGTCCCAGCAGCGGGCTGGGGCCATCCCCCGTGAAGCCCCTGTGGGTGGGGACGCCTCTTCCCGGCCTGTCTGCCATGCTTCACAGAGAGGACATTCCCGCTTCCGGAGGTTCCTGAGGACTGAGTGCTGGCTGTCATAATTAATGCCCCGTCTGGGGATCGTCCGAGTCTGAGAAAGTAGGTCACAGAAGATTTGAATTGTGCAGGATGAGCACTGAATGAAGCTGGTCTGCCCCGTGGGTGTCCCCTGTGTCCCCGCTGCATGTCTGGCCACTGCAGCCGCGGCTGGGCAGTAGGGAGGACAGGCTGTTTTTCTGTCACTGCCCGGCCCTGGAGGCGGGTGAGCTGCAGGGCGCATGGAGCCGGGCACAGCCAGCGCGTGGCCCGGAAGCTCAGCTTTCTGCCCCTCCTCCCCCTTTTTAAAAATTGCTGAAATCTCTTCCTGGCTCCCGTGCAGCCTCAGGGTCAGCGCCTTGGGCAGTCCTGTTCCTGGGAACTGCCACGGTCCTGTCCAGAGCAGGGTTTGCTTTCATGTGGACCTGGCAGGCATTGGGACTCCTGGCCAGAAGGGGAACTACGGGCTTCCCACGGCCCAGCGCCCACCCTGCAGGGAGTGGGGGTGGGAGGGCAGCACTCAGGCCGCCCCCCACGGCCCGAAGTGTGCCAGCCGCCCTGCAGGGACATGGCGCGGACGCTCAGCCTGGCAGAGGGAGGCTTGAACACCCCGTTTACCTGTGTTTAGCCTGGCTTGCCTCAGGCCTGAGAAAGCTCTGACCTCTTGGGGAAAACTGCTGTGCCCGGAAGGGAGACAGGACCTGCCCACTGCCGGAGGCGACGGGGCTCAGGCGACCACAGCTGTGAGGTCAGGGGCCGGGATCGGCCCAGAGGCCAGGGTACTGTGGGGTCCCTGTGGGTGCGGCCGCTTCAGGCTGGGGGCGGCACCGGCCCTGACTCCAAAACCAGGTTGAGTTCCATGGTGCAGACGTGAGAAGGTTTCAGGGGAGACGCCATGGGCAAAGCCACTGAGGCAGAGGCGCGTTCAGGAAACCCGGGCCAGTCCACTTGGGCTGGGCGTGGCGAGGGAAACAGCAGATGTCGGGCACAGCCAATCCCATCTCCATAAGGATGACGAGCTGCTCTGAAACCGAGTAGGAGCCACCCAAGATTGGACACGGTGCGGACGTGGTTCAGGTGTGCCGGGCAGAGTAAACACTACTCACCCTGAAGTTGATATTCTGAAAACCAACGAGCTCGACTTTTGCTGCAGCAGTTTCTTAGCAACCGTGTATGGAGAAAAAGAAATCAAATTGCCAACGATGATAACCTTATGGTATTTAAACGCTATCAAAGGATTTCTGCGTCTACTATTCACCGTTCAAGACAGACGCCAGGGTCACTCTGGTGTGGCTGCCCTGGGTTAGAAGACACGTTGTGTAGAGGTATCTTAGTAAGGGAGTGGATACTGTATTTGCATTTTAATGGAGACTTTTAATAACTGCTTCCACACTACATTTAGACTAAGGCTGTTTCACAGAATTTCATATCACTAATGAACACAATCACTTAGGCAGCATGCAGCCAATCAGTCTTCTATGTAGGTTCTCCAGCTCTCTTCAACCAGGGAACTGGGAGCATATTTTGGGGCAGTATTCATTTGGTGAAAACCAGTCCTTTCTGTTCCTAATTATCAGGGCTTTAATGAAATGGACAGGCTCTTTCAGGTTCTCTCTTTTCCATTTTTATTTTGTTTAATTTCATTTTTACCCAAATTGTTCCATTTTTCAAACCAGCAGTTGAATGAAAGGGCATTTCTGATTTATTTTTATTGATGGGGACTCATTTCTGAGACCAATTCATTTACCTCTGGGAGTAAGTGAAATTTGTGATTGTACTTTCAAATGGAAGTAAGTGCCCGTTTATTTAATGGATATGTGAACAATTGAACTTTGAGAAAGCATTTTTACAAATGTGTCCAGTTAGGTAGGGAGGGCTTTTTATCGAGTGAAATTACTCACCAGCTCCACCGAGAATGAAATCATTAGGCGTGTGAACTGATCCCTTTTCCCAGGGGCAGGGTAGCAGGGTTCAGCAGTTGACATCCACATGGAACCATCGTGGAGAACAGCCTGGACCTCAATTTCAAACTGGGGGTCTGCCCTGCAATCTCTGCCAGACCCCCGGAAGACCACTCGCCCTGAAGTTTGAACCCCATTTCCTGGGCACCGTGTCACCATTTGTTGACAGTTTATCTCAGCTGCTGAAAGGTTCTTATGTTGCCTCTTGAGTTAAATCTCAAAGCTCCTTGTGTGTGGGAAGGTCAAGACTGGGCCCAGTGACAGCATTTCTATGTTTGCTGGGCAACTACAAGGCGCTGGTGCTCCAGCCGCGTCCCCCCGACCATGTGCCTTCAGGAGGAGCATGAGAAGGCAGCCCGGCGAGTGAAGGGGCATTTCCGGACCCCGCACGGAAAGTCGGTCCTGATATTGGCCTCTTTGAACAGAGAAGTAAAGAAAGAGAGAACCCACAGCCCATAATATTGTAGGGGCTTTAGTTTCTATCACGATGAAGCCATTAGAGATCTTGACATAAAATTACCTGAGGAGACAAACAAACTGTGAAGAAGTGACACCTACGGCCCGCGCACCCTTCTCTCATGCTGTGTGGATGCCATCGGTGCTCAACCCTTGTCATGGTTGTGCTTTGGCATTTTTGGATCACTCTGAGCTATTGTGCCTGATCCATAAATGCCTGGCTGCACCCCTTCCCTGGGTTCGTGGGGCAGGTTTGAAACTGATCCTTCCATTTGTTTTCTCTCCTTGTAGCCCAAGCGCTGTAGCGAATGCCTTGCTTGGATGTCGCCTTGAGAGCTAGGTCATGTGTGGAGAGCAGATTCCCTCTAGGCATGTGGGGCTGAGAAGGGAGACCTGGCATGCTGATATTCGTAATTCAGGCCCGTGCATTCCTAAAACTGGAATAACCTCATGGAGCATCTAGATTATTCCATTTGTGAGGAAATTGATGCCCACGCAGAGGAAGCATATTTTGATTCATTTGAACTATTCACAAATCAGTGGCAGAGTCAGAACCAGAATCGTTCCCAGACAATACCTAGGCGAGTGAAATGTCTGGAAATGATACTGCAATACCCAAACCTCTCCAAGCAGTTTGTGACAAGTATTTCGTACCCGATAGCATATGTCCACATTTGGCTGGTGTGAAGCTGCTATGCACCCCAGATAAGCCATGTTCCACTAACCCGTTCCTATGGGTGCAGACCTGCTGTGGCTGAGACTTTTTGATGAGGTTGTTTCCGTGGAGGTGTGACCCAGCCCCTTCAAAGTGGGTCTTAACCCTTTACTGGAGTCCTTTATGAGAGGACACAAAGAGTTCAGTGCTCAGAGACCTTTGGAGACAGAGAAAGGAAATGCTCCCAGAGAAGCTGAGAGATAGAAACCCCAGAGAGTTTTTGGAGAGAGCCATTGAAACCAGAGTCAGAAGAGAAAGACCAGCAGACACTGCCACATGACTGTCCGTGTGACAGAGGATCTGGACGCCACTGGTCTTTCTCCAGTGAAGGCATCCTCTTGTGGAGGCCTTAATTTGGACATTTTTATGGGCTTGGAACTGAAAATTTGCAACCTAATAAATCCCCTTTGTAAAGCCCAATCCATTTCTGGTATATTGTATTCAGGCAGATTTGGCAAATGGAGATAACATTTACTGCCTTACCCAAATGTATCTTACTATTCTCTGTCCCTTCTTCCTATGAAACCTGTATTATTACGTGCACCCCTTCCATCTGAGCAGGGCTTTGTTTATGGCACTTTGTCTTCTTTAGCCTATTCTGTGGATGGAAACTCATTTTCCCTTCCACTTCGTGGCACAGTCTGCCTAATCAGACGCTTTGCTCTGAGCTCAGCACGGCCTTCCCAGCTGCTCAGCAGGCTTTCTCTTATCCCAGGGGACAATTTTGATCCTTCTCAAAGTTCCCACATAACCCCTTTCTCAGTACTTAAAAATCAGCCTCTTCATCACGAAAACCTGAAGCTTCTAGGAAAAAGTTCCACCTCTTCCCTCACACCTTTATTAGCAAATAGGATCTTCCATTCGCCCTTGGCTCAGAGTAGCAGAGTCTTTCTTTCTCAGTTGCAGTGCACTGCTGTGGTCCCTAACCCCTGAAATCTGCATCTCTGGGTCAAGCCCAGCAGCTCCCCTTCCTAACGCCTTCACCCTCTCCTCTCCAAGGCTCCTTTCACTCATAAAAATGGTTGCAGATTCCTTCCTCTGTGAAAACTTGCCCTGAGTTTTCCCTTAATTTGTATTTTAATTGGCATCCTTTCTTCCACACCCACTACCCTAATTCCCTCTCTGCCTTTTATTTCTTCAATGGTTCTGCTTAGTGTTTGCTTGTCCTATCTGCTCGGCCATCCCTTAAATGCCCCAGGAGGCTTCTGCCTGCTAAATCTAGCACTCTTCTTACTACATCTCCTTTTTCAACTCTCCGAAGCTTTTGAAATGATTGGCTACCTCTTCCTTCTTTCCTCCAGTAGCTCCAGGTCACCGGAGCTGGCCTTCCTGGGCAGTCTGATCCTGGCTTCCCGGTCGTAGCTTATGCTCCGGTTTCCACTCATCGACTAAAGGAGGCCATGTCCCAAGGTCACACTTTGACCTTCCTCTCTTCTCCAAAGGAATCAGGCTAGGACAGAGGTTAAGAGTGGGGGCCTGGGCAAGACAAGTCCACTATTTGTTTAGCTGATTGTCCTTCAGTGTTTCTGAACCTCTCAGTGACTTGGCTTCCCTAATGTGCAAAGTGAGGTTAAAAGGAATTGTTCGTTTTAATTGAACACTTACCATGTGCCAGGCTTTGGTATATATCTTGTATGTGTGGTAAGTCACTTCTTACCACATTGTGATGAGAGTGTTATTTCCATTTTGCAGATAAGGGTGCTAAAATGAAGCAGAGAGGTTTGACCATTTACTTCAGATTACACAGCTGGTGGAAATCTGAGCCAGGACTTCAATATACACAGCTCAGCTCCAGATCCCACATTGTTTAACTCCTGCATTATTCTGTCCCTAAGTACTGATAGGTCTTATTCATAGACACCGTGTGCACATTCAGTGAAATAAAGCATGTAAGACTCTTAGCATAGTTACTGCATAAGTTAAGTGCCTGGAAAATGTTAACCTTACTATTTCTCTTATTAATTTTTCTCAGAGGGTCATACTTGGTGGTTAAATCCATCCTACCATAGTTGAACTCACAAATATAAATGTCAACTCTCGAAACTTGAACAGGACCCAGGTCTGCTCCAGTGATGGCACTTACGTTCCTGGCGCTTGAGCCTGCCTGTGCTCTCGTCCTGTCCGCCCCTTGTCCACATTCGGGAGACAGTGCCTCCTTCTTGTTATAACTGATGTATATTTTAAAATTTACCCATCTTTTTGCAAGGGTTGATTATTTAAATTCAGGGTTCAAAATCTCTTAACTAAATTACTATCATGTCTTCTTAAAAATCCTTGCCTTTCTAATGTATTTTTCACTGAGGAACCAGAATTTCTTTCCAATTGTTGGCCAGTAAATATTTTCTGGATTGTGGATCTCTTTGTTGAAAGCAAATCTCAACTGGAAGCATCATATGAAATGAGATGTACAACAGAGCTTTGCAAATTGAGTTAGGGGTAGGGGATTCGGAGAGAAGAACCCCCTTATTTTCCTCTGCCCTTGATGTCATTGAATCCATACCTGAATGATCTCTGCAGTTCCAACAGGCATGATTTGAAAACTTTTGTTCTGAAACAGAGATTGAATCATAATTTTCTGCATAAAAATCTTTGTTATATAGTATTCAAGGTACTTCACAGTTTTGTACCAAGTATATTTTCAGCATCATCTACTGTCCCTTGCATGTCATATCATCACATTTGCTAGTCCAATTCTTTGAAATTTGAGGTTTCCCACTCACTCTCATCTCTGTTCCTTTGATATGGACTTGCTAAAATTCTCTTTGCTCTCACCTAATGTGGCCTGCTTCACCGTGAAAACTTGGCTTAACTGCCATGTCCTTTATGTAACCTCCACAGAACGTCACAGAGTGAAACTCTCTCCTTTGTCCTCTCTAAGCTGTGGGTTTCACTTACATTGAAGATTGAGTACTGCTCTGATTTTTATTGGACTTGCATCTGTCTGCTTCCTCCTGAGGCTCAGGGAATGTGCCTTGTTCTTTTTCTGCACCCCCTCAAGCCCAAATTGAAATAACTTGATCTACTTTTGACAAATATTGGGGCTTTCAGGCACCAGTATTCCTTTCTTTCTTTGCCTTCCTGACTTTTCCTTCACTGTATTGGGGGACTGACAGCTCCTGCTCCAAACTCCTCACGGGCAAGGACCATGGGTGCTGCGTCTGCTGCAGGAGCCCTCCTATACGAGCACTTCCTGATCCAAGCTGCTTTCAGTGTCATTAGTGGGTTTTGTTTTCATCCCATCCTTCCATGGGGCTGCGGGGTCCCCACAAGGCTGCAGGGTCCCATCAAGGCTGCGGGATTCTGTCAATGCTGTGGGGTTCCCTCAAGGTTGTGGGGTTCCGATGAGGCTGCAGGGCCCCCTCGAGGCTGCGGGGTCCCATCGAGGCTGCGGGGTCACGACGGAACGCAGGTCTCTTTCCACAGAGCCTGTGGCTTGCGGCAGCGTGGCCGTGGCTGGGTCTCTGCTGGTGCGCTGCCTGCCCATGGAACCTCAGTCCCTCTGAAGGCCCGTCTTCCCCTCCGCACCTCCAGGCCCAGGTCCGCCCCCGGGGCCCGCTGCCTTCCGCCGTGAGCCCTTGGCGCAGCTGGGGCTGAGGTTTTGCTCCTGCATGGCTTCAGGTCCTGGGATGTGCTGGAGCAAACCCGGCCCTGCAGCCCCAGAGCAGCCCGGCTGCTCTCTCTGGGAAGACATGCGTGAAGCACACGCATTTATAGATTCGTTCTAGGATTTAGGAAAGGCCATAGAACCCCTGTTACTGGGGACACTGTGGTAAAGTTAGTACAGCCACATTAGTTTTTGCTAACGATCCAATCAACTTGGGTGTTTTATTTATGGCAGACTTAAGACCTTTCCTGTGAGAAATATTCATTTCCCACGAAGGGCGCACCCTGGAACAGAGGTTTTGAAGGGCTGGCTGTCTCACCCCCACCCCCTGCCCCCTCTCCCCAGCTCATTTGAGGGAGCAAATCCCAACGTAACCCAGAGCATTTTTATGGCTGTCAGAGGGATTGTGTTGGGAAGCCAAGTGATCAAAAGATCCCAGTTTTTCTTGACCCCTTTGAATTCCAGTGCCCAGGTGCCTTGGATAAGGGGTTTCCAGCTCCCAGGAGATAAACCATGGGATGGGCTCCCCGGTCGGTGGAAGAGGCCTGGCGCTGCCCAGATTCTCTGGCTGGCAGATGAGTTGTGTCCGCGGCCTTCCAGGAGAGAGCAAATGGGAAGCTCGGGGTGGCCTCGTCTCAGCTGCAGTGTTGGAGCCCATGACGGGAGTTATCAGGTCATTAGTACTGATATTTGGCTCTGTTTTGTTCTCGGTGCTTCTTCTCACAAGGTAGAGGCTGGAGGACAGTGGGGCGGGGGTGGGGGTGCTGGTTAGTTGCCACCTGGGCCAGCACGGGCCTGCACAGATGGTTCTGATCCAAGCGAGGTTGGGGGCTGGGGAAGGGCAGTGCTGATGCACAGTTTCTAGAGATTAAACTGTGATTTAGAAAAAGGCATGCTCTCAAATGTGTTAAATTTAACAAGAAGAAGAGTTGAGACACATTTCTGTTTTTCTTTGGGGGTAAGCCAGACACTAGCTGTGAAGGATTTATTGTATGTGATTAATATTGCATATGTTTGTGCTTTTCTGCATCTTTACAAAATGTGCAAGGTCAATCAAAACTTTCCATTAGCCTACCTCCCAGAGCTCGTCCAATAGGGATAGCTTCTGCTGCTTCCAGTGTCTTAGAGTGTAGTTCCCGCTCTTTTGTAATCCTGCCTAATGCATCCACTTGCTTTTCAATTTGAAGCCTGTGTAATAACGTTTCTGCTCCTTCATGTCTAAATAAAATATGCGTGGAACTATATGATGTGTCTGCTGGTAAACGTGACCTTGTCTATCACAGAATCAGGGGTTAAAGACACCACTGTCTGCCTTGTTGCCCGTCACGTAAGTGGAACTGCACTGACATCTTGTTTTCCCAGAACAGATAATTTCCATGAATGCAGTTATAGATAAATATAACTTAAAACCTTGAAAAAGCATGGCTTTTCCATGTTACATAGTTTTAATGGGGAAGTTTCTGGAGTCATCACACCTCTCCTTACTGAATGAACAACATGCTGAGAACTCATTTTTATTTCCATGATTAGAGGGATCAAAATTATTTTAGTTTCCTTAGCTGCTGAAGCGAGTACCATGCAGTATTCCCAGACTCAGTACTATGCAGTATTCCCAGACTCAATACCATGTAGTATTCCCAGGCTCAGTACCATGCAGTATTCCCAGACTCAGTACCACTCGGTATTCCCAGACTCAGTACCATGCAGTATTCCCAGACTCAGTACCACGTGGTATTCCCAGGCTCAGCACCACTCGGAATTCCCAGACTCAGTACCATGCAGTATTCCCAGACTCAGCACCACTCGGTATTCCCAGGCTCAGTGCCATGCAGTATTCCCAGACTCAGTACCACTCGGAATTCCCAGACTCAGTACCATGCAGTATTCCCAGACTCAGTACCATGCAGTATTCCCAGACTCAGCACCACTCGGTATTCCCAGGCTCAGTGCCATGCAGTATTCCCAGACTCAGCACCACTTGGTATTCCCAGGCTCAGTGCCATGCAGTATTCCCACACTCAGCACCACTTGGTATTCCCAGACTCAGTGCCATGCAGTATTCCCACACTCAGCACCACTTGGTATTCCCAGACTCAGTACCATGCAGTATTCCCAGGCTCAGTGCCACGCGGTATTCCCAGGCTCAGTGCCATGCAGTATTCCCACACTCAGCACCACTTGGTATTCCCAGGCTCAGTGCCATGCAGTATTCCCAGACTCAGCACCATGTGGTATTCCCAGGATCAGTACAGCACGGTATTCCCAGGCTTCCCCGCTGGGAGTTCACTGGCTGCTGACTCCCGCATCACACGCAGGCACAGAGCTCCGCTCCTGGCCTCTCCCTTCTCCTGGGTGCTGCCCGCTCCCTCCATGGCTTTGTCTCTCTCTGTACAGGCTTCATTTGCTCATGAAGGACTCCAGCGATAGGTGTACGGCCTGTTCTGGTTGAGCTGGGCCACACCTTAATTTCAGAAGGTCTTATAAATGCATAGCCACGAGAATGGGATAATTTTAAGGACATGCTTTTCTGGGGAACATAGCTCCAAACCACCACAAAGAGGGAAAGGAGTTATTTTTCCCTGTCACATAGTGAGTTCTCTGGTAGGTGCGTGTGTTTTCTGAAAGCTGGCTGGTAAGATGATTTCCTAGTTTCCTGCATTTTCTGGTTCTTCTGGTTCTCAGCTAATATTTCTTCCTGTGTGTGTTTCCAAAAATATATTGAAACTATGCTTGTTAAATGGGCAAATGTGACTTCACATCCTCACTTATGTTGTAAGGTTTTTGCTTTGAAGACTGTGTTGCTCGTCCCCAAAAGAAATCAACTGTCTGGGCTCCATGATGGCCCCCACGTGAAGGCATCCTCTGCAGCCTTAGCCGTGGTCCAGGTGGTGGAGACGGCCAGACACTGGAGCATCACTGGCTATTACCTGCGAGACTCTAGAACTAAGGTTTGTGAGAAAGGTTCCTTGGAGCCCCTGACATGCTGCTCTCTCATCATGCTGCGTTTTCCTTACTCTTCCTTCTACCAGGAACCCTCTTTGCCTGCAATGTCTGGAGCCCCTCATCCTCTGGGACTCGCCTCAGTATCCCCGCTCTGGGCAGCCTCCCCCGGCACTGCCCTATCCGCCCAGGAATGCTTTCTTTGGTAGTGTATAAAAGTAGTTTATTTTAGAACTGATCAGAGTGTATGTCTTTCCTCCTCAATGAAGAGGGCGATCTTAAGGGCAGAGGCGTGCCTCCTCATTTCTGCATCCTGGAGTGCCGGCGTGTGCTGTAACCTACAGGCACTGAATAAGTGCTTATGCAGTGAGCCATTCATTCATTCATTCATGCAACAAATATGACTTACGGAATATTACTGGGAGCAAATAAGCTACATTGGCAGTTCTGCCAAGCAGCTGGAGTATCAGATTTAGGCTCTATCATTACTCATTAGAGAAGCTGAGATTTGCTTTAATCATGGGTCGCCTTTGGCCACTTACCTTAAAAAGCCAGCTTCACAGCCACGCAGCTGCCTGTGTCCATGGCAACTGAAATGCGTGAATACTGGTTCTGATTCTCTCTAGAAAGACGGGGTCTCTGTTCAAATGGTGCTTCAGGTCTGTCTCCTCCCCTGCACCCTTCCTGGCCTGCGTGGGTCTGCCCTCACTGGGCAGTGGAGACTTCCCGGAAGGCCAGGCCTGTGAAGCAGTTTCCTGCAGACCACAGCGGGCTGGTGGTAGATGTAGCAGGGCGCCACGTGGACTGAGAGGGCCCTCGGCGACAACGGCCTCGCCCATGGCGTCCCCTTTGTGTGTCTGAGCTCACCATGTCCTTCTCAGCCCAGCTCGCCGGCAGGGGCAGTTCCATCCATGCGGCAGCTCGTGTTCCAGGTGATCCTTGTGAAGGAAGGTTCCTGGGGAGGGCTCCAGTGTGGGACTTCAGAAACAAGCCCGGGAACTGCTGCCTGAGATGTGACAGCATTGAAGGGACAAGCTCAGCGTGCCTTGTCGGATCTTCAGGTTTGTATTTTGGGGCAGTTGAGTTAAACCATCCTCAACTAGAGGACTGAACTATGGAAGATTGTACACGTTTTGGAGTATTTATTATATCCTCGTGAGAGTTAATATGCAATCATGTGTCTTTTTTACTCCAGAGGCCTACAGTAAATCCTTCAGATGAAAGGCAGATGTAGCCTTGTCCTAACGTGCAGTTGGGAAGCGGTGAGTGGTTCTTGCATGAAGGGTGTAACCTGGTATGAGAAGGAAGGAGACAGCTTTAAAGAGAGAGTTTGCTGGGTCTACAAGCCCCTAACCTTTTAGTGATTGCATCGAGCCCAAGGGACCAGAGATGAGGCTCTGGTGAGCAGGCGTGCTTGGAGGACTCAGGGTCAGTCTGTTTACCAACTGGAAGAAAATTAGTTCAGTATTTTGACAACTTGCCAGCTGTGCCAGTGTGTGTGGACATGAGGTGTCAACCTTCTCGAACCCGTCTTTTGGTGTGTAGGCTCCAAACTTCTCTACATGTGCATTGCTGGGCCACCTGGGAAGGATGCAAGAGGAGCTGGTCTGAAGCCAGATGAGGGGATCGGATGAGGTGGCTGAGTGGCCCCGCTACACTTCCCGAGCCCCAGCCGCTGCTCTTAAGTGGGTGGTGGACCAACGTCCTGTCTTCACTGAGGAAGTCCACGGACTTCTCCTTCAGAGGAAGACCCAGGCTGAGGGCTGAGATACCGACAAGGCATTCAGTGGCAGTTGGCTGAGGGATTTCAGAAAACAGAACCAAATACCCCAGGCTTTAGCGGCATACGTTTTCCACCTTCCCTCTGCCAGTGGCTTCTACTCTGAGGTGCCGCCAGTTATTATGGTGCATTTCAAAGAATTGTAAAGAATTCAAAATGTACTTTTTTAAGAAAAAGAGGTAGGAAAACAAACTTTTTTTCAGTAACAGTTCCACACAAGGTGTCTCCTAGGCTACTATTTCATTTTTCTTCCTATCATCTTAAGGTAGATGATTTGTCCCTATTTGTATAAAGAAGAAAATTAAAACTCATAGAGGTCAGATAACTTCTCCCAAAGAAAACAGTGAGTCAATAACTAAGGAGATTTCAATTGTTGCCTTTTCTACCCTAAATCTGAACAATTACAATGTATTAACTCTTTAAAATGTTTATGTTCTGCAGCTTGGTTGGATAAGTGGAAGGAAGTGGATCCATGATTCGTACAAGCCATGCTAAGATACCACAGGAAGGATGTCCATGAAGAGGGAATTTGTTGAGTGTCCACTGCCCACTGATGGCCTTTCAGCTGCAATTTCTTTGGGTGCCCCAAAAGACTGACATCTTAAATGTAATTAATCCGATCTTATGATAAGAAAATCAATGTTTAGAGAGATGTAGAGTCTTGTTCAGTATATATTACAAAATGACAGAGATGTGATTTGAACTGCTGTAAATTGAGTCCCCCATTCCTTTAGATCAATTAGAACCTAAGCTTAATAAAACTTGGAACCTGTATTAGTTTTATACCCTGCATAAGGTAGAAGCGCAACAAATATCTGTTACAAGTTTGAATGAGAAAAAATTTACATATCTAGAGTAGTTTAAGTTTAGAATGGAAGATTTTAGGACCCCTGAAGACAGCATTTTATCTGTGATTTGCAGTTTATGGTATCATTGAATTAATGCTACCTATAATCAGAGTGAATCCTACTTTAGAAAAAGATTCCTAGTTCTCTAACATCGGATCTTTTCATTTCAAGGTGAAAATCTTGGGACTTGATAGCAATTCTCCATATCGTTGAGGAATGTCATTTCAGTGGAGGCATGAAAGACAAAACGAAGCTGAAAGAGGCATCCTCAGGGACGTTGACTCGTGATGGTTTTGGGAGGGGGAGGGAGGGCTAGCTAATGGCATCGCAGCACCTTCGCAAGTCCTAGGGCCAGAGCAGGCACCCGGTGGGCAAACAGGAGCAGCAGCGCCCAGGCAGGACTAACACGTGGAGAACGATGGAATACCAAATGCTGGAATTAAATAGCAAACCTGAGTCTTCATACAGTCCTTCCTCTGGGAGTGGTCTTGCCTGTTTCCCGACTTCACATGAAGGGAACCCTTGGGGTGTGCTCTTTGCGTATGACTTTGTTCCTTCAACACTTTGTCTGCGATTCCTCCATGATGCTGCTGGGTAGCAGGGTTCCATATTTTTGTCACCGCAGTGTGATGTTTAGTTGCATGAAAGTGCCAGAACGCATCCCTCCATTCTCTTCGTACTGGGCTCTTTGTCCTTCTCAGGCTCAGCGCCCCGCAGGGGTCCCTACATTCATGAGTTTGTTTTTGGACCCATCTGCGAGGCACACGGCTCCTTCACCGCCCACTCCCCGTCAGAGGCGCCTGTGCGTGGCTTGGACACTGGGAAGCTGGGAGAAGATGCCGCCATTCATCACTCATTCTCTTGGCCGGGAGGCTCACGATGCAGGTGAAGCTCAAGTTCGCGCTGTCACAGCCTTGTCCTGCATCCAGTGACCAGTGATGTCTGCTCCTCGGGAGTCTTATTCCTGTGAACCAAGAGGCACGTGTTTCCACCACATTTGGGAGTGGATGGCTGTTTCTCTCCTCATTCTCCTTACTTTCCAACAGCAGTGGTCTCACAGAGGACCCAGCGCTCGCACCCAGCGTCTCCCACTAGAAATGGTTTCCTGGGGTGGACTGACACCACTGGAGCTGCATCTCTCCCGTCCCAGCCAGGGCCTCGAGTGGAGATCAGTGTTCAAGTTGTGCTCCTGCATTTCAGCGTGCAATTCATTCCAAGTGCTTTTCTGCAAAGTATTTGTGCTGGGAATTGCTAAGGGGGAAATGTGGCTACATTTGCAGGCTGGGTCCTGCAGCATTGGCCTCCCGACGGCCGTGACCGAGGCCCCCACCGAGGGGCTGCACTGAGAAGGAGGTAGCTGCAGGGACCTCTGCTCAAGGCATTTCCTGAGTTGTGCTGTCCCGGCAAAACCCAGCAGCCTTTCTACAGACCCATCTAGCCTCTGAAACGCGTTTCAGCCTCCTAAACAAATTGAATTCCCTCCTCAGTTTCTATAATGCCAGATGCACGAAGAAAAGCAAACCCAGCTAGCTTTCCAGCATGATAAACTATCCGGAGACACAAACACCAAGGCATTTATGCAAATGAACTGCAGAAACATTGAAGTACGAAGTGAGCTAACGTGTTATAAGAACCCAGAAGGTCGTATCTAGATGATCTGAGGACAGATCACAGAATGTAAACCAGGTACCCAGAGAATTCAAATCAACTCCAGAAGATCTGAATTCCGTGTCTGGTCTCATTGGGGCACCACAGCGTGTGGGGGCAGGCAGGGCAGAGCAGGGAGAGATGAAGCACACGCCCCGTCTTCAGGAAACTCTTAGCTGAGGGTCCGGAGGGCGGGAGGGAGAGAACAAAAATGACAAGGGTAAATGGGGCTGGGGGAGAGATTAAGTGCACAGGTGATAGGGTCAGACTGCTTGGGTTTGCAGCTTGGGTTTGAAGCTTGGCTTTGTCACTGAGGGCTGGGTGACCTTGAGCCTCAGTCTCATCACCTGGAAACTGGGTGTAATGATGCCCCCCTCCCCCCGCCTTCCCGCCACAGCCAAGCCAGGAAGCCTGTGGGCAGCACTGAGCCACAGCCGAACCCCGGGGAGGCACCGAGCAAGTACAGAAGCTTGCCCCTGATTGAGAGTTTAGGAGAGACTTCCAGAAATCTGTAACATCTGAGAAATGGGCAGTGTACCCCCAATGGAGCTTGGCGAGAGGCACACTTAGCACACAGTTAAAGCCGCTGCCTGCGGGTGGTACAGCCCGAGCCAGGCTCCACACCCGCTGTTCCTGCAGGAGGTACGGGCTCGCTGCAGGTGAGAGACGCGCGTGGACGGGCACGAGGGATGAGGGAATAGACGCATGTAGACAGGCATGAGGGACGAGGGGATGGACGCATATGGATGGGCACTAGGGATGAGGGGATGGACACGTGTGGACAGGCATGAGGGATGAGGGGATGGACGCGTGTGGATGGCCATGAGGATGCCGCGGGAGAGGGCAGTTTCATCCTGGCTGGAGCTCCAGGCTGGGTCAGATTGGGCAGAATTTTAGTACAGGGCAGAGTCATGTCCATAGGCAATGAAATCTTCATGCTTGAGTTTCTTTTCTTATAAATTTTGAAGGCATTAAAACATCTGAGCTGTGCTGCAGACTCAGCTAAAATATTATGAGCTCAACTTTCATTTTCCTGCAGTCAGTTATGTGCAAATTAGAAGTTCTCTTCTACCTATAAATTACTTAATCTTATTTTGCTCCAAATGATGCCAGCCCTGCTCTTTGAGTTCATGGTGAGGTTGACGGAAAGTGGGGAGCACCTGAGGGTTATTTCCTGAAGCAAGCGAAGCCTACAACAACTGGACCAGAAATGGTTCTTAAATAAAAATGCTGGGTTGCCTCACTGGGCTCAGGTGCTCAAATGTCAGGATGTACTAACCTCGTTCTCCCTATCAGAACACGTCACAGGCCTTTTACAAGGGTGGTCCGCCCAAATAAACAGCGCAGTCTTTCCCACATGTCGAGGCTTGCATTATTGTCTTGGGGGCTACCTTCAACTTTGCACATCTTTGAAGACTTTTACAGGCATTTTCCTAAAGTAAAATATCATTTAGTTTTCCGAACAACTTCGCTTAGGAGATTGCATCAACATGACAGAAGAGCCAAGGCTGAGGCTCAGCCCTCCTCCTGCAGCTCCAGCTCCTCCTGCAGCCCAGCTCCTCCTGCTGCCCAGCTCCTCCTCCAGCCCAGCTCCTCTTACAGCCCCAGCTCCTCCTGCTGCCCCAGCTCCTCCTGCAGCCCAGCTCCTCCTGCAGCCTCAGCTCCTCCTGCAGCCCAGCTCCTCCTGCTGCCCAGCTCCTCCTCCAGCCCAGCTCCTCCTACAGCCCCAGCTCCTCCTCCAGCCCAGCTCCTCCTACAGCCCCAGCTCCTCCTGCAGCCCCAGCTCCTCCTGTAGCCCCAGCTCCTCCTGTAGCCCAGCTCCTCCTGCTGCCCAGCTCCTCCTCCAGCCCAGCTCCTCCTCCAGCCCCAGCTCCTCCTCCAGCCCAGCTCCTCCTCCAGCCCAGCTCCTCCTCCAGCCCTGCTCCTCCTCCAGCCCCAGCTCCTCCTCCAGCCCAGCTCCTCCTGTAGCCCCAGCTCCTCCTGTAGCCCAGCTCCTCCTGCTGCCCAGCTCCTCCTCCAGCCCAGCTCCTCCTCCAGCCCCAGCTCCTCATCCAGCCCAGCTCCTCTTCCAGCCCAGCTCCTCCTCCAGCCCCAGCTCCTCCTGTAGCCCAGCTCCTCCTGCTGCCCAGCTCCTCCTCCAGCCCAGCTCCTCCTCCAGCCCAGCCCCTCCTCCTCAGCCCTGGTCCCACTTGGCATGTGAAAGGTGCTGTGCTTCTGTGGAGCCTCACAGAGCTCCTATGACTACTATTCTTACCTTGATTTCTTTTTATTGTAAAACCTAGTGATCATTCTTTATCCTAGATTTTAAAAAAAGCAGTGGGGGACGCGACATAGGAACTAACTTGGTTTCCTTTTGGAAGGCCTCTTGGTCTGATAATGGCGGCAGGCCAGCCACAACCTGCAGTAAGATTCTAACGGAGACACACGCGTTTACTCTTGCCTACTTCCTTCCTCCTTCTTAGACTTCTGGCTGATGCCAGAGCTTTGTAAATGTTTGGCAATTGGTAGAAATTCCTGTTATGACTAAAAGTGCTGCATTGACAGGGTAGATTATTATTTCCTTCATGGCATTAACAATTGTATTTATCATGGTGATGAATGCACAATTATGTGATGATATTGTGAGCCATTCAAGAATGTTTGTATGTTTGCTTGTTGTTTATAATAAAAATATTTTTAAAATTAATAATAATATTAAATAAAAATAAATAATTGTATTTAATATTTTATGTGCTGTTTAAATTTACTGGAATGTCACAAAATGGGAAAACAGATGAAGTTTCATCATGAAAGGGATATGCAATCTCAGAATATTCCAGAAGGTGCCCTTCATCCAGGGTATGCTGCCAGGAAATGGAGCGTGGTTTCCATCCACAAAGAGGAAGAAGAGGCAGAGGCATCCCTTTGGGTCGTGCTGTTAGTCTACTCTCCCATGCAGTTATCTGTCTGAACCGGACCTGCTGCTTCTTCTAGGGCCGGTGCTGCCTGGCTGGAAGGTGGACTCTGCGGGCAGCTCTCCTACCCAAGGCTGCCAGAGCTCGGTGGGCCTAGGAGTCACCTGGGAACCTTAGAGACGCCAAACAAGCTTCCAACCTGCTCTGCGCATGCTGATGGCCTGAGGTGCCACCTAGCCCACCACCGCGGACCACCTCCTTCCTGCCCCACACCCTCCACCTCCTGCCCCAGGCTGTGATGTGAGAGTAACTGAGCCACACAGTAGCCGCCGGGTCATGCTGTCACCAGTGACTGCTGCGATGTGCCCGAGCCACACAGCAGCCGCCGGGTCATGCTGTCACCAGTGACTGCTGCGATGTGCCCGAGCCACACAGCAGCCACAGGGTCAGTGCTGTCACCAGTGACCTTTACTCTTAGGAGCAGCATCGTCCTGAGCTGGTGGCTAATTGCTCTTCCTGTCAGCCCCGTAAGCAGGGCCAGGGCTCAGGAATCTGCTGATGGCTGCGCCCGACTGGCTGCTCACCCACATCTGCCCTGGACGCCCCTGGACACATCTGGTCTTTAAATCGGCATCAACCGCAGGGCCCTGGCGCTCATCTGAGCGGGCAGACGTGATGTCCTCCCACTGCCCCGGCCTCCACTTGGGACCCTGCTGTCATCTGCCCTGCCCCACACTGGGCCCTGCTGTAGCTTCGCATGGAGGGGACCATCCCTCGCTGCCCAGAGAACCCTCAGCTCAGGGGAGAAAGACCCACTCTGAGGGTCACAGCCTGGAGCAGCTGAGCTGCGACTCTAGCCCAGCCGTGTGAGCCCAGCCCTGCCGCGTCTGCTGCGACTGCAGAGGACAAACTGTGTTCCCGCGGCCTGCGCTCTCTCAGGTGTAATTGTGACATTTCAAACTTCTGTCTGGGTAAGAAAAGGACCAGGTTTACTTTTTTAAAGTTAAGAATTCAAAATAATTTTTCACATTTACTATTTTAGGTTCTTTTTTATCCTTTCTGTCCAGAGGTTTGATGTAGGATAGAATCAGCCAAGCACCCTGTAAGGAAACATAAGCATTTTCAAATATGGCTTGAGCTAAGGGCTCCCGAGGCAGATGTTTGAATACGGGGGACAGAAGCCCTTTAAAGTCTTCTCTTCCTGGTAACTACTAAGCCAAAAAAGACCATTTTCTACATCTTTTTCACAGCATGTTACAAAGGGGGCAGCTAAACTGCCAGCTCTGCGGTGACAGCAGGATGCGACAGGAAGCTGGGTGAGCACAGGCAGGCGGGAGGGCTCCCTCGGGGCGACAGCAGCCGGAGGACTGGCCAGCACCGGGGAAGGACACAGTGACCTGCAGCTGCAGAGCTGGAGCAGGCAGAGCTGGCTTCTGCACAGATACAAAGCAGGGAAGCACGTGCATCTCTAAAAAGTGGGCAGAGAGTGCCCGTCCCAACAGGAAGGGTCACAATGGGCCCTTGCTGGTGGCTGAGAATTGCAACCGTCTCTGCCTGTGTCGGACACTGGAACCGAGCGAGGCCCGAGGCATGGCGAGCCACCATCCCTCAGAAGCCATGCGGCAATGGGTACCGGCCGTGGGAGGACGCAGCATGTCGGGCTCGTGGACACTGGGAGGGGAGGGCACCTGAGGCCAGGCTTCCAGAAGCACTCACACACAGAGTCACTTCTCAGGCTGCAAATGGAGAACCTCAGGTCCTTATCAAAATACAGCTGCGGATGTGACACCTGTGAGGCTTTATGACGTAGGAACAGGGGATGCAGAACAGGATTTCATTCCCCTGGCAAGTCACATCCTCTCAGCCTCAGTTTACACTTATCACAAGAAGGACCTGGAGAAATTAGTGCTTCCCAGACTCTACTGTGCACGGGGAGCACGTGGGGTGCTACCAAATGCAAACTCTGAACCAGGAGCCCTGGTTGGGGCCTGGGGTCTGTGCTTGTTACCAGGCCCAGGTGGTGCTAGTTCTCCCGTCCTGGGGTCCTTGCTGACAGCAGCTCAGAGCCCGGCTCCCCTCAAGAGTTCTCAGCCTCAGCTCTGGGCTAAGAAAAGAAGGGAACTAAATAAGCAGAATTCAAAAGATAGACTGGAAAGAATTCAATAGTCTCAGGATTTTTATGATTTTTTCTAAAGTCTCTATTACTTCATTCATTCCTTCACATACTTATTGGGCCCCTATGGTGTTGCTGGCACTCTTTCAGAAACTGAGTGTGCAACGGGGAAAAGACCGACAGGGCCTCTGCCTTCTGGGGTCTGGTGGAGGGAGACAGGCAACAAACGAAGAAATACATGGTCCTGGTAATTCTGTCACAAATCAGGACGCAGCTTCCATGTGGCCACGGCCTTTGATCCCTTGGTCACCAGGCCATCACTATTGCCTCCGTTTTGTTGAACAAAGGAACATGTCATTTATATTAAGAACTTTAAAAGACAACATCTGTGTGATTCTGAGCAACCAGGAGAGTGTTTGGATTAGTGAGCAGGGAGGTCTTGAGAAGAGATGACATTTGAGCTGCGACCTGCCTGGTGAGGAGGAATTGACCATGTGGAGACAGATGGGAAGTCCTGAGATGGGTTTGCTAGGTGGGCTCAAGGCCCAGCGAGGAAGCCTGAGGAGAGGCAAGAGCCAGCCTTGTAGGAGAGAGAGAAGACATAGACTCAGAGAGCTGGTCAGGAACAAGATTATGTTGGGTTTTATGGGTCATGACAAGGGATGTGTACTTCATTCAAATGCCATGGGAGCTGATGGGATGCATTTCATGAAGAGACTGGCATGATCTAATTCATGTTTCAAAAAGACCAGCATGGCTGCTGTGGGAGGAGACAGGAAATCCGTGGTGGAAGCAGGGTGACCATTTGGGAGGCTGTTTCATTTGGGGGGAGGAGGTGTCTTCCCATTGGGAGGCTATTCTAGTTGGAACAGTACATGTGCTGGGGGGCTGTGACCACTGGGGGACTTCCAGTGGGGGTGAGAGCAGTGCAGTGCTTCAGTGCTCAAGGCAAGAGGTGGTGGGCATAGCAGTGGGCACACCCAACGGGCCCTTTACCTGATGTCAGAATATGTGCTACTTTAGAAATCAAACTTTCTATTTTTCAGTCTACTAATTTATGGGCAGAATTTCTATGTATTGGGTTTAAACTTGTCTCTCTATGACCTCCCTCACTTACCTGAGGTCTGGCTTCTGAAATTACATGGACCGAACACTGCCTCTTCCTTCCAGCTGTTGGAGATGACCCTCCCATGCCCTGTCTCCCACACTCACCGTACATCTGCTCGGCTCTCCTCAAGCTAAATTTGCTCTGTGTGTCCATGGGTCCCTCCACCACTGCCACACCTGGCATGACTTGACGTGCTGTGTGTGGAGCAGGAACTCTCTGTGGCTCATTCTCCCCACCTGGCCTGGCATCCATACAAGTGGACTTCTCAATCTCTGCTTCACAAATGTGCTGCGCCCTGGGATCACCTAATGAGTTAAACAAATACTGATGTCTGTATTTCATCCCCAAAGAGCTGCATTTAGTTGATATGAACCGCAGCACAGTTTTAAAACTTCTAGATAATTTTAATATGCCACATAATTTTAGAACTGCTGCTGTTTCGATCCTTGCTGTTAAAAGCATGGTCCGTGGACCTGCATTACCAGTGCCTCTGTGAGTTTGTTAGAGTCTCAGAGTCCCCTGCCAGGTCCACTTAATCGGAGTATGCATCTCAACATCACCCTCAGGTGATGTCTCAGCACATTAAATTTTGAGAAGCATTTGTCTAAATCAGTGGTTCTCAACCTTGGCTGCACACTGGAATCACACTAGGAGTTTAAAGATACTGATTCCTAGTTCTAGGCCAAGAGGTTTGGATGTAATAGGTCTGGAGCGGAGGCCTGAGCACTTAGCGTCCTCTGGGCACCCCAGATGATTCTGATGCACAGTTCAGGTGAGGAGAACTTATACCTGACAGTAAGCTTGTGGCTTGTGTAACTATGCTTATTTTCTCTGTTTCCCGTTTTTAGGAAAAAAGTCTTGATTCTGGTACAGTAGACCAAAGAAAAATTAGGCACTTAGAAAATTCTCTTACAAAAGCGGTGTAACAAGCCTGTATAATTAGCAGCAGGGCCACCGAGGAGGTCCAAGGATGCTGAGAAAAGATGAAACCAGCTTAATTTTCCTAGAGAAGTGAGGTTTGGAGGTTGGTTATACAGTTTCCTGCAAGTTAATTCAGCAGATGAGGTGACCAGCTCTTGTCCATTGGCCCTAGAAGCGCAGTGGGTGTGCAGCCATAGGGGAGGGGCGTGCCACAGCACCTGAGATTCTTTCCTGATGACTGATGTGCTTCACCCTGGAGTGGCCTGTGGTCGGTGAGGTGAGAATGACCGTCCATGGCAGCCAACAGCTCTAAGGAGGGTAAGCTTGGCCGCCCAGATCCTGGGGAGCTGAGGAGGTCAGCCAGCATCTATAGGGGCTGTTAGACCTCCTCTGAGGGTGCTATGAAAAAGGATCAGTTGTCTTCCATCGAGGGGCCAGGCTACAGCAGGTTGCTGTCTTGGATTCCTTTCTCTGAAGATGACCATTTTCTCTACTAGATTTGAAGGTCTGCACAGAAAGCTAGGCTGCCCCTTGGAGTTACAGAAAAACAACGCATATCTGTGTAGACCTTTATTTACAAAACTCAATAGTTCATTTGCTTTACTTACAAATCCCATGAGGTCATACTATTCCCTAGTATGGGTAAGGAACTTAAGAGAGGAGGAGAATGTTCTATGTGTAGAGAGGTCATTGGTGACTACGCAATGGAGCCCACAAATTCCAACTCTGATTCCAATCAGTTTGATTCTCAGTTCCTTGGAATACTAGTGTAATATTTTAGGGGTTTTAAAGAGAAATAATCTGGAGCAGAAGAAATCTACCCCTAAAGTTGCCCACATGGACCCTGGCCTCTCAGTCCTGCCGCATGTCAAGTTCGGCCTCTCATAGCGTGACGGGGAGCTGTGCGGACTCTCCTTTGGGGCGTGTTGGGAGTCTGGTCTCCTGGGCTGGATGTGGATGCCAGGACCTGGCCTGGACATGAGGCTGAGGAAGAGTCGGTCTGCGGACCCTGTAGAGTGTGTGGCCAAGGGTGTCCCCAACAGGGAAGCATCCAAAAGAACATATAAGTGGGACTTCAAACTGTGGTCCAGGGAGTAGGAAGAGAAGGCATATGTGGGAATGTGGCAAGAGATGGACCCCCAAGGTAGAGTAGGAAATTCAGAATGGGGGATGGAGTATGGAGGGAGCCCACAGGGCATTCTTAAAAGACGGTTATTATTTTTTTCTTTATTAGTGAAGTTGTGGGTTTATAAAAAAAATTTTTAATGACATATAATTCACCCTTTTAAAGTCTACAGTTCAATGGTTTTTAGTATATTCAGGATTGTGAAACCATCAACACAATGTAATTTTAGAATTTTCCATCATCTCAAAAAGAACCCCTTGCCTTTAGGTGTTGCTCTCTGTTCCTCCACATTCCCAACTCCTTGAGGTCTAGGAAGTGAATGAGCCTCCTGCCTTTACAGCTCTTCCTCTTCCGGAAATGCCACACGTGGTCTTTTCAGACAGGCTGCTTTCAACTTTTCAAAGTGCATCGTGCTGCAGGGGGGGTCAGGATTTTGCTGGTTTTATGGCTGAATAGTAAGTACTCCATCATGGGATCCAGACTTCGTCATCCATTCATCAGTTGATGGACCTTTGGATTGTTTCCACTTTCTGGCTAATATGACTAACGCTATCATAAGCTTTCATGTGCAGTCTTTTGTGTGGACATATGTTCATTTCTCTTAGTTTTTCCTAGGAGTGGAATTGTTAGGTCACATGGTAACGCTATAACTCTGTGAGGAACTGCAAAAATGTTTTTCAAAATAGCAACACCATTTTGCATTCCTGTCAGCAGGATATGAGTGTTTTAATTTCTCTACATCCTCAACTTATTTTTAATTACCTGTCTTTTTGGTTATACCCATCCTTGTGGTTTTAAAGTGGCATCTCATGGTTTTGATTTACATTCATTTAATGACTAATGTTGTTGAGAGATTTTTGATGTGTGTATTGGTCATTTGTATATCCTTTTTGGAGAAATGACTTTTAAAATGATTTTCCCCTAATTTGGTTACTTAGCTGTTAGCTCTGACAACTAAATTGTCAGAGTTCCTTCTTTCCTTATTTTAAAATTAGATTACTTTTTTTTAGTATGAGGTATAACTGTTCTTGATATGTTCTGGATGTAAGTCCCTTATCAGATATATGATTTTCAAATATTTTCTTCTGTTCTGTAGTCATCGTTTCACTTTTTTGTTAGTATTGTTTGCAGCACAAAATTTTAAAAATCTGATGAAATGCAACTTATTTTTCTTTCCTTTTTCATGTCTTTGGTGCCATATCTAAGAAGATAGGCCCATCCCAAAGTCCCAAAGATTTACTCCAAAGTTTTCTTCTAAGATCATTTTACATTCTAATCTATAGGTATATCTAGCTATAGTTTTAGGCGTATGAATAACTTTCAGTTAATTTTTGTTTATATTTTAATAAAGGGGTCAAACGTCATTCTTTTGCATATGGATACCCCGTTGTTCAGCACCATTTGTTGAAAAGACTGTTCTTTCCCATAATGAATTGTCTCAGCATCCTTGTTGAAAATCTATTGACCACATATGTAATAGTTTACTACTACACTGTCAATTTTATTCCACTGATCTATATTTCAATCAAAATGCTGATGATACACTGTCTTAATTTATGTAACTTTGTAGTAAGTTTTGAGATTGGGAAATGTGAATCCTCCAATTTTGTTCTATTTCAAGACTATTTTAGCTACACTGGGTCCCTTGAATTTCCATATGAATGTTAGGATCAGTTTAATTTCTGCAAAAAAATGCAACTTGGATTTTGATGTGGATGGCAGCAAATCTGTACATCAAGTTTGGAAGCACTGCCATGTAAACATCATTAAGTTTCCTGATCTATGAACACTGAATGTCTTTCCATTTTTGTAAGCCTTTTAATTTCTTTCAACAATGTTTTATAGTTGTCAAAATGCAAGCTTTGAGCTTCATTTGTTAAATACTTCCCAGATATTTTGTTCTTTTAGATGCTGTTATAAATGGAATTGTTTTCTTAATTTTACTTTTTTGATTATTCATTGCTAGCATATAAGAGTACAATTATTTTTATATAGTCATTGTATCCAGCAACTTGGCTGAATTTGTTTATTAGTTCTAATAGATTTTATTGAGTTCTTTAAAACTTTCCGTATACAAGATCATGCCATCTGTAAATGAAAATATTTTGAGTTTTTCCTTTCCAACCTGGATAACTTTTAAATCCTTTTCTTGCCTATGTACTCTGGCTAGTCCCACCAGTACAGTGTTGAATGAAAGAGCAGATATTCTTGTTTGGTTTCAGCCCTTTGAGAGAAAACATTAAGTAACATGTTATCTGTAGTTTAAAAAAAATTTTTTTTGTATGCTGTATGGAAGTGTGCTGGTTTTAAAGGATTTCATGTACCCTAGAAGAACCATGTATTAATCCTAATCCCATTTTGTAAAGACAGCCATTTCTTCTAATACCTATTCAATACTGTATGGGAAACTTTAATTAGATTATCTCTATGGAGATGTGACTCAATCAAGTGGGGTATTAAACTTGTTTAGGTGGAGACATGTCTCCGCTCTTTCCAGGTGGGTCTTGATTAGTTTACTGGGATTCTATAAAAGAGGAGACATTTTTGGCAGAGAAGGCCTTTTGAGAATGAAGAGAAAGCCACAGCAGAGCTGAGCAGAGCCACGAGACTGAGAGAACCACAGAGTCCACCATTCAGTGACTTTTGGAGATGAAGAAGGAAAATGCCTCCTGGAGAGTTTCATGAAACAAGAGGCCAGGAGAGAGAGCCAGCAGATGCTGCCATATTTGCCATGTGCCCCTGCAGTGGAGAGAGAAATGTTGAATATCATTGGCCTTCTTGAACCAAGGTATCTTTCCTTGGACACCTTAGATTGGACTTTTCTATAGACTTTTAATTTGGACAATTTCATAGCCTTAGAACTGTAAACTAACAACTTATTAAATTCCCCTTGTGAAAAGCCATCCCATTTCTGGTGTATTGCATCCTGGCAGTTAGCAAACTAGAACAGCAGGAGTCACATTTCATTTTTTTTCCATCTGAGTACCCATTATTGCAGCACCATTTGTTGAATTTCTGTGGTTTGTTTTGTTTTGGAGAAGTGAACCCAGATCAATCTGGGAAACGAACACAGATCTCCTACATGGCTGGCAAGAATTCGACCACTGAAGTACCCTTGCATCTCCAGCTGTAGGTTTCTAATAGATGTCATTTATCAAATGGAGGAAGTTCCCTCTTACTTCTAGTTTAATGTTTTTATCATGAACACGTGTTGAATTTTATCAAATGCTCTTTCTGTATGTTTTCAGATAATTATATTTATTGTGTCCTTTATTTTATTCATATGGTGTTTTTCTGTAATTAGTTTTCAGATAATGAACCAACCTTGCATTCCTGGGATAATCCACAGGGTCATGGTGGATCATCCTTTTTATATTGTGCTAGATTCAGTCCACTGGTATTTTGGTGAGGATTTTTGCATCTGTATTCATAAGATATTGATGTTCGGTTGTAGTTTTCTTTTTTTATGATGTCTTTTCTGATTTTCATATCAGGATAATACTGGCCTCATAGAAAGAGTTGGAACGTGTTCCCTCTATTCCTGTTTTTTGAAGTGTGGTGTTAATTATCTTTCAACTGATTGTCAGTGGCTTCAGAGAAGCCATCTGAGCCAGTACTTGATTGCATTGATATTTTGTGGTCTAACATTTGTCCTACATTACTATGCATTTGAAAAGAAAGTGTATTCTGTTTTATTGTGCTATTGTAATGTTATATTATAAATGTCATTTAGTTCAAATTGTATTATAGTGTTACTTAAATCTATTTGTTTGTTTCTTCTTAATTACTCAGCTCTATTACAATCTCCACTTTTGACTATGGATGGCATTTTCATCACTTTTGATTCTTTTACTCTTTGTTCTGTTATTACATTCATATGCAATTATGTTTATTTTAGAATAAGGAATATTATTCTTTATCTCTAGTAATAAACTTGGATTTGAAGTCTACTTTGTCTGATATTAATATAGCCATACCAGTCTTCATATACTTATTTTTTTGTAAGGAGATATTTTTCCATTTCTTTAGTTTCAGCATTTTGTTGAAACCCAAAAATATCTATGCCATAGAAGTAAGAACCAGTAGAATGGCTCCACCTGGGGGTTAAGGACAACCCAACCTGCCAGCCCCAATTCCAACACCAAATCACCAGAGCTGGTTTTCACCAAATAGCTCTTTGCATGGAGAGTAATTTTCAATCATATGCCAGATATATCAGATGATATAGATTATGCTATTAGGTCTTTTGATGCTGACATACTGTTTTAACCTAAAATTCTATGTACAGCACTCATTAATCAATGATCTCTTAGGGAAAAGAACTCAGAAAATTTACTTCTCTAGGTGAATTCTTACAATAGCACCCCACTGAGCAGCATCCCTCATGCCTGGGGTGCTGCCCAGTGACATGGACGCAGCAGGAGGGGCCTCTCAGAGTTGGCCACCTGTTCCATCCATGGCATTGGCTTCTCTTACTGCTCATCTGACTTGTCTGAACTGGTCCCTGTCACATGCCAGACGAGCTGCTGGTCCTGCCCTGTGTGTGGGAGGTGGTCTCTGCTGTCTCTAGTCCCGTTGGCAGACATCCTGCACCTCTCCGTGGGCTGTGCAGGAATTTCTGCACCTTCTCAGCTCCCTGTTCAGGCAGGGGAACCCGCCTGTAGCTGCCATTTCTGTCATCACTAATTGGTGCTCCTTCTTGCTCTCCTCAAGGCAAGGCCATCAGATGGAAATTCTAAAACAAACCGTTGCTCCTGAAATAAACGTAAAAAGGCTGCCTCAGAGGGGAAGTAGTGAAACAGGAGCTTCTGTCCTCAGGCTTAAGAAGCCGTGACCTGTGGGTAACCTGCATTACCAGAGTGAAATATGTAGATTTAGATGTTATCCCTCACCTCGGGCAGAAGGTCCTGACAGCGAGGAAGTTGGCAGAACTGTGGCGTGAGTCATGTCAGCACGCAGCAAGGCTTGTCCCTCAAGGCCAGTCTGAAGTATTCGTCCTGCAGTGGCACTTCTTCGGCGACCGGCTACCACTTTCTTCTCTAGGCGTCAGCTCCGCTTCTCAAACAATATTCTGAAACAATAATAGTTTCACTGTATCAATTGGTTTTAAATCGTATCATCCTATAGGAAATGCTTGAATGGCTTAATCATAGTGTGCCACAACATTTAAATGCTATAAAATGTAAGAAAGTAAAAGTTACATCAAGAGCATCAGCAGTCAGGAAGTCAGGCACGCTGGAGAAGGTGAAGAGAAGCAACCAACAGCGCCGCTGTCCTCACCCCCTACAGCACTCAGGTATTAGACGCAGCCTAATAGCTAGCGAGATGATATTAAGAAAAATGGGCTTAATATACCATTTCTAATTGTGAAACATAGCCCAAAGAATTAAATGACAGTATAAGTAAGGAAATTAAATAGAGGAAGAAAAATAAATCACTATTTTAATCTTGATCAGAGATATTTGAAGCCTACGAAATAGAGCTGTGAGCATGTATTTGGAGTCAGGATGGTAGTGACCAAAACTACTACAGACGGGCAGTTTTCAGGGGAATTCACTGAGGAGTCGAAGTGGGACCAAGAATTCCAGAATTGGGCGAAACATTTTAATTTTCTTTTACTCTTTTATATGGACTTTTTTTTTTTACCATGTGGATATATTGATTTTACTGTGATAAAATATTTTTTAAAATCCACTTTTAAAAATATGTCTAAAATATATCATTCCTGAGTGCACCTTTAGCTTTTTTTCATTTGGATTATCATTTCCATTTTGCAGTTAAGTTTTCTTAAAAACAATTTTGAACATCTGCAAGTTTCTTTCTGCAAAAAAAACATAATCCCTACCAGAAACTCTTTCTGGCTCTGGGCCCAGAGATATTAATGGACTCAATGGAGAAGGGCTTGAGCTAATGTGTTTGCCAGCCTGACTGTTTTCTCGATCTTAAATTGCACTACAGCCGATGATAGGGTGGCATTAAGTAAAACTGCTGTGGGAACTCAGAAATACATCTGAACATCTGGCTGATTCTATTCTCCTCTGTTCTCTGCTTCCAAAGCCAAATGTGTCCTTGTGCCGTATTATATAACCAAGACGCAGATGGGTCTCGTAGGGAATTTTAAAATCTTTATGTCCACATCGAGTTGAGTGTGGGCTGCACAGGGCTCCTGTGGTCTCAGGTGCCTTGTTCCCACTGATTTTCTCCTCCACTTTTAATCCCCTCCCTACCTTGGCATGATCAAAGAATGGTAGGAATTAATTGCTGCTAAAGTATTGAAATAATTAACAAAGAAGACCAAGGACAATTAAACTGTATCATTTTTTTTCAGCATTGTTTTTGAGCCAGATTGAATTGCAAATTATCTCCATCTATTCTGTAAGGTTTCGTGGCATCTGTTATGATTATTGCGGTTTCTTAGGGCAGGACATCTGTGGGCAGGTGCTAGTCTACCCTCGTGACTGCCTCACTGCCCCTTGGAGGCGGCTGGCGGGTTTCGGCGAGGCTAGGCCCCACTCTGCAGACAGGACACAGGAGCGGACCCTGTTCCTGGGTTCAGGACAGAGAGAGGGGAAGAACGGAAGGAGGATGACATTGGCTTTTTGTTCTTTACTTCTTATCCTTCTCTCTCTTCCCAGTAGACTGTAAGCTCTTGAAGAACAGCAGTGGGTTCTGACTTTTCCTTGGAATTCTTTAATTGCCTTGGGCACAGTACGATTTTGGGAAACATCTGAACTGATTTTATTTGTTGTAACTAAAGATTCCCTCTGATCTCTACATCAGATTGGTTACTGTATGCACAAATATATGTTGTTTTCATCATCTCCAGAAAATTGTGGGTTTCCAGTTTCCACTTAGGAAACACTGCTTCCCCACTAACAACAAGGGAAAGCCAGTAATATAAAATAAAATCTTAGCATGTTTAATACAAAGAAGTGAGTTTGCAGCCAGCAGTCAGCCTGACGTCTAAGGGGATACAGGTACACGTAAGGACTCAGATTCAAGGTGAGTTGAGCAATGAAACCTTTGTAAAGAAGGGGTGTGGAGACAGGGCCTCATTCACATGGGAAGAAAAGGTCAGCAAACGTATGATGAATTGTTAAAAAGCAAGCAGTGGGCAAGCCCACTCGTGAGGAGTTCTCAGGCTCTCCCTGGGTGTCCATCGGGCATGGAGGACGTCAGCTGCCTGCAGACCAGCCCTGTTCATGAAATACTTCCACAGCAGGTCTGCCCCCACAAGGCTGGACTAGAATAAAGAACATGGCTTTCCTGGGGTACATAATAGGTTCAAACCAGCACACTTTGCATCAGAGAGTGATGTCTTCACAGTGTTGAGGGAAGAAAAAAGCCAACCCAATATTCTATACACAGCAAAAATAGCATCAGAAATGAGGAAGAATTGATTAATTAATCTGAAAAAATATTTATTGAGTGTCTTTTGTATATTATGCACCATTCTTGGTTTTGTGGATACCAAAGTTGACAAAAAAAGACCAAGTCTATACCTCCTTGGAGTTACCATCTACTGGGGTGTAGGAAAACAAATGAACATACTAAAACTACTTTAGATTGAGGGAGTAGAGAAGTTCTGTAAGTAAATTAACTATGAGACATTGATTATTGAGGCACCATCCATCCGTAGCAGTGCAGGGACAATGGACACCTGGCCAAAACCCTGGTGGGAAAAAAGTGTCCATGCCTTAGGGGACCAAGAGAAACCCATTGCTCATGTACCAGAGTGAGTTGGGGGAGGGGGTTGATGGACAAGACAAAGTTGGAACTTCTGACGGTCACCAGACCACGCAAGGCCTTCCTGATGTGGAATTAGTCTCAATTCTGGAAAGCTACTGATGAGTGGTAATCTGGAAAAAGAATGGTGTGGTGAATCTTTTTAAATGATCACTTTGGCTGCTGTATGGATAATAGTCTATAGATAAAGAAACAGAAAGGAGACAAGTTTGAAGGATTTTGATGATAATTGGACCTAGTGTCTATGGTGACTTTGAGCAGAGTTCTGGAACTGGGGTTGCAGACATGAACAGTTTGTGCTTTGTTTGTTTGTTTTGAGGATAACAGTGTTGAAGAAGAGAGAAGTGTGAAAGAAGGGTCATGGTGACCACTGGGCTTTGATTTTAGTTATTGGGAAGATAGCGGTATCATTTCTTAAAACAGAAAATACCAGAGGAGAATGAAATCTGAGGTTGAGAGGAGGGAATGAAAAAATTTCTGTTTTCTACAAATGAGCTTTGAGGTGCTTATGAAACATTAAAGATCAGATGTCAAAAAGTAGCAATTGCATCTTTGAATTTGAGCATAAAAGCAATACGAGCGGACGTCTCACACACCTGGCTGTCCTTGAGCAGAAGAAGTGCCAGTGGGAAGGACGAGAACCAGGAGAGTGCAGTCCCGGGAAAGTCCGAGGAACTGGACTGCCTCAGGTGGCAGTGCTAGGGCTACTAGTGGCCTGATAAGAGCAGTTCCTACTGAGCTCAGCAGGAGACAGAGACCTACTCAAGCGGGTGCAAGACTGGGAAGAAAGAAGAGGAAACAGTGTGTGTGATAAATACACCTGAGGAGAAGAGACACAGTACCTGGAGGTTCTCTCAGGGACACTCTCTTGGGACATGCCAAGAGAGACTTGTTTTCAGGGGTAGGTATTGCAACGTGTTGATGTGTTGATGGAGTGACCAAGTAAAACAGGAGAGATTGATGATGTGGGGACCAGAAGAGACCTAAAAGGACCAGAATCCCTGAGTGGGTGGGAAGTGATGGGTACAGGTAGTGTAACAAGTAGACAGACTGGACTTTGGCTGGAGGAGCAGCTTATGCTTCTTCGTAGTAGGAGAAAATAAGGATGCAGTTATGATTGTATAATTTCAGGAGGAAAGATACTGGAGCTCATACCACCTAGAACTTCATAGTACACATTGCTTCTTTAAATGCAAATAACTCCCCTTTAAATGCAAATAGTTCCCCTTTACACAGCCTGACTACAGCTGTGTGAAGAACAGTCGTTACATTTTCTAAAATATGAACTAACAAAGCAACTTCAGATAAACTAAATGAACTTTGAAGGTCCTGAGGCTGTAAGTGGTGTCAGGGTGTGAGCCTCATCTACTGCCCTTCTCTCCACACCAGGGAAGATGGTTGAATTCAGTGCCCCTGGACACTTCAGGCATGAACTCTGAGGGTCAAGCAAAAATATTGCTAGCTTCATCCTTATTTCTCTTCTCTACTCTTTCTCTAAATTCTTCTTACTGGACACGGAAATGATGGAGTAATGGTGCTTTCGGTATAGTTGGAAGTAGGCACAGAGCTAGGTGCACAAGAGGTATGGAAAATGGGTTGTTTGATGTTTCGGTGGCACACAGACGCCTGGATGGCAGATCTCCTTGGCTCAATTGACTTGTTAGGTTTGGCCTGTGCACCTGACGCCAGACACCCTGATATGGAAGCAGATGGGCCAGGGGTGGAGGCTGGTCCACCGGCCGAGGACATGTGGAGTGCGGAGTGTCCAGTGGCTGCCGAGTGAATGCAGGGCAATTGCACAAGAGCCGCCTGGGCAGGAGATACAGCTTGAGACCACCGTACAGACAGCGTTGATTGTAATTTGAAAAAAAAAAGGTTAAAAATTGCATTGAGATTGTGGACCCCCTTCAGCTACTTCACTTCTCAGACCAAAGGTCTTTCCCATGAGGGAAGATCCTGTGGCTATGGTGAGTTTCCGAGGTGATTTCCTCTCTGCTGAACAGGGTTAGTGAGAGAGAACATGGGGGGTTATATTTGTCATTTCTAAATGGCATTTCTTTCAAGCACATAAATGGTCCTTACTGACAGGAAGCCTTGCAAACATCCCCCTTTACAATTTACTGAAATTGCTGGTTATTTTTAGGAGTCAGGCATTAGTGAACCCAGTGCTGAAAACAAGTCTTTGATAAACTGTCAGTTTAAAATTTAACAGAAATCACACCATTTCCAATACCAGCAATTCCAGCAGACTTTCACATTGTTTCAGTAACATTTGAAAATATGTTCTTAAGAACCGTGAGTGGGATCAGAGACGCCATCGTCCAGTCTCTAGCTGGACAAGCTGAGGCACGGAGGGCGCAGGGTCCTGCTCTGGACACAGAGAAACTGAGATGGCGTGCGGGCCGTTTGCCCCTCACCAACTCCTGGCATTGCACCATTTTCAGTCCCCTTAAAAGCGGCAAGAACTAGTGCATCTTCAGTGGGTAAGTCAGCACATGACTGTAGTTTAATTTTAATAATTAATGATTCTTCATAGAGCCACAAGCTTGCATTCTAGAGGACATGAGATAAAAGCTTAGGTGGTAAGCATTTTTTATGTTCTGGGTTAATTATCTGGTGGGGCTTAGGTGGGGTTGGAGAAATTAGTTCTCTTTTACTGGTAATACCGTCTGGAACACAGAAAATAATAACTGACTTTTTTCCCAATGGTTTTAAATGATTCTGTGAATCCCCAGTACATTTGACTGGATCAAATTAAATCCTACCTAATTGAGCTTTCCGGTGGGACACAGACAAAGGCTCCAGCCACCGGTGGCCGAGATTGTTTCATAAAGCAGATAGTGAGCTATTTTCAAATCGTTGTTCCTTGAAAGCTCTAGTAAAACGCGCCCCATGTAATTAACAGCTTATCTGAAAACTAAAAGCACCTGCGAACTGCCCTCCTGAAGAGGAAGGAAGTAATGATAAAAAGAGAAGCCCGGACGATGGCCCAGGGAGCTGGGGCACAGTGCTGCGGCCGCAGCCTCGGTCCGTCCTCCTGGACGCCTGGTCCTGGCAGGGAGGTCACCACGGCCACGGGGACAGGCCTGCTGTGTCTTGGCTCTGCCCAGAGCCTTGCAGCATTGGATGACATCCTCGCGCTATGCATGAGGGACCTGCAGTGGAGAGACTTGAAGTAACTCATCCCTAACTCACACAGTTAGCAAAAAATTGAACCGGATTCAGCCTCAGGTATTCATGTCACCAAAGCCCATGTTTGTTTTGTTTTTTCTCACATCCTGGAAGGATTGTCCCCCAAACTCGGCCTGTGCTCTATATGTTTCTCCTTTCCCCCACAGATTGTTTCCAGATTTTTTCCAAGAAGCATACTTCACTCTCCCTTTGGGTAGGGAAGGCAGGACTTCTCACCGTCTCTGGTTACCTTCCCCGAGCCGCTTCTCCGCAGTTTCTTTACCTCTCAAGAGTCTTCAGATCAGCCTTCCATCTCTTCTCCGAGCCTTTGGGAAATGCCATCCAAACCCTCCTGAGCCGTGGACAGGAGGACACATTTTATCCCAGCAGGTTTCTTACCTGCAGCACCTTCAGGCGTGGTCTGTGGAACCCATCCATCCCCTCAGTAAAACCCAGCGTCTGAACGTACAGTGAACCTCCCTCACTTTCTCCTCAGAGCAGGGCTCGGTGAACGCAGCAGGACCATTCTTGGGACATCTGCACATTTCCTGTGGCGCTTCGCTTCCTTTCCAGATTTCCCTGAACAGAAGAAACACTCACTGCATCTGCGCTCTGCAGTCTCCTGCTATCCCGTTCCTTGTCTCCCCAGCCCAACATCCTCAGCTCACCGTGGTCTCCAGGGTCAGGCCTGTCCCAGGCCGCCCAAAGGTCGCCACAGACTGGACCGTGTTTGCTCAGCTGGATCCCTTTGCACTCTTCCTTCCTTCCACTCTCTCTCCTCACTCTCTCTGCTTCGAATATCTCACGCTACCCATATTCACACCATGCTCTGCTGGCTCCCCAGCTCCCCAGGTGCAGCTCTGTGTCTTCAGGACGCTCCTGTACTAGAAGACACACCTTCAGCAACTCCTCACTGCAGATGCAGCAATTTCCCGCCCCGGAGCTTCGTAACCCTGTGTGTGCCTCTGCTGCTGGCATCAGTCATTCCCTTGCCAGTCATATTTTTCTTCAGACTGAGTTTCTAGAAGACAAGTCGTCTGACCGTGTTCCCCTATCCTCTTTGCCTATGACCCGGCCTCACCTCTCCTTCCTATTACTTTTCAGTGTTAGTACTGACCTTGTGCTTTTCTTGTTTATATACCTGCCTCACCATTTTAAAATAAAAACCTTAAAAATTGTTGTGATGCGTCAAGGACTTACTAACGAGCAGCCACTGTGCTAGGCTTTTTACCAGTGTTTTTCTAATTCTCAAACAACCCTTTTAAGAAAAAAGAATTACTACCCTCATAGTACAGATGTGGTAGTTAGATTCAGGTGTCAACTTGGCCAGGTGAAGGCACCTAGTTCTGTTGCTGTGGACATGAGCCAATGGTACGTGCACCTCATCTGTGGCTCATTTCATCTGCGGTCGGCTAGGAGACGTGTCTGCTGCAATGAATGACGTTTGATTTAATTGGCTGGTGCTTAAATGAGAAAGTGCAACATAGCACAGCCCAAGCAGCTCAGCATACCTCATCTCAGCACTCCCAGCTCACCCCAGGCCTTTGGAGATACAGAAAGGAATCACCCCAGGGAAAGTTGTTGGAACCCAGAGGCCTGGAGAGAAGGCAGAGATCACCCTATGCTTTCCCATGTAAGAAAGAACCTCAGTTGAAAGTTAGCTGCCTTTCCTCTGTAGAACTATATGTTAACAAAATAAATCCTCTTATTGAAAGCCAATCCGTGTCTGGTGTGTTGCATTCCAGCAGCTAGCAAACTAGAACAACAGATAAGGCACTTGCAGCTCAGAGAATTTGAGTGCCGACTGAAGCCACACAAACCATCAAGGGGCAAAGAGACATTTTGTTTTCTGGCATGCAGACCCGAAACTGAGCAAAGGAAGTGTAACTAGTGGCTGCCTGGCTTGCTCACACATGTGCTGCTTCATTTTCTAAGTATAAAGAATTTAGAGAGCAAAGGGTGAAGCTTGAGTTTATGGATTTTGATGGGGTCATTTCAGCTTTTTCCTGTCAGATTGTAGCTTCTTGATTTTGTAGATTATCTAACCATGTTGGGGTCTCACCATTATCAGTTCCTCTACTTCCCTATTTTTCTGTGAAGTATTGTCAAAATAAACAAAAATCTTTCTTTCAGAAAGTTGTTTCTTCTTCTGAGATAAATCCCATTTGCTTTGTTCATTACCTCCACCCCCTTCCAACTTCTCTTGGTCATTTCTCCCAAGTTTATAATGCCATCCAATTTAGAACAGCACATCTAATTACTGTGATTTATCTTCCTTAACATTAATGAAAACAAAGGTGCTCACTCTAGCTTATGATATTGATCAAATCAACCTCTGTGCTCTCTTACTAATTTTTTTTTGTAGGAGTATGTTGGAAGAAAAGCATCATTTTGATGAACACTGTTAGATTATTCTAGAGACGATATCCTTGGCTTATAGGGTGAGGGAGTTCTTTCTGCCACAGAATGTAAAGTCATGTCCAGCTAATGTCAACCCCCCAAGCCACCAGACAGAATAATCTAGACTCAAGGTCAGACTACAAAGTCAGAGCCTGAGATAGAGAGAAGGGTTGAGGGCCCAGAAATACCTTCATTTTCATATATGAGCAGACTTGACCTTTACACATTGACTTTGCCAACCCAACCATCTTCCTTCTCCTGCCATTGAAATATGTGCTGGTAGCAAGACTATTTTATGGCTGCCATGTTTCTCCCCTTGGGCTGTGCCTTGGCACGATGTCAGTTAGACATGCATGCTTGTGTGTTAGAAGTGCTGCCCCATAAGGCAGACAGACATGTACCCATTCTGCTTCTCCATAGATCAGAGGTGATGCCAGTTGGAATTCAGGTGCTTCATCACATTTGGGAGTGTGAGGTATGTAATTTGTTCTATGAAACTTGGGAATAAACTAAGCTTATTCTCAAAAAAATTGATGACTTTATACACTGAGATATCATAAGGCTCTGGCAGTGAGGGCAGGGGCGGGAAATAGAAAAATAAGACATCTATGATAAACAGTCAAATTTCTACCCAGCCTCCAGAAATCCCCAAGACATCAATGTCAGACCATGCCTTAGCCATCCTATGAAGTCTGGAACATCCTTTAAAATCACATAATGTGAGCTCAGTTTTCCAGATCATTTTGGTAATAACTTTGAAGCTCAGAAACATACATATACATATGCCTTACTATGTCAAAAGATAGCGAGGTAAACTTGCAAAACCAATGGTGGCATACAACTGGATTCAGGGCTGTCACTTTCTGTAGACTGTGAACTGGTCATTCAGAAGGCAAAGAGTGTGTTTAACCCAGCGTCATCCAGATGTTCACATTGGACAACTTCATCCATATATATATATATTCTTTCAATCAGTCTTAGGGTGGCAACTTGGATTAGGGAGAAAGTGAGTCATTTAATCCAGAAGGAGTAGGTCGATCTTGACCTCCATGTTTTAGGGGCCATGTGACAATTTGTTTTAATTGCAGGTGCTTCATGTTTCATGTCTGGAAAACTGTACTTAAACTATGTACCTCAGAACAACTACAGATGTTCACACAAATGGAGGATACTGTTTCCGTTCTGTGGGGAAAGCGGTGCTGGTGGAAATGTGATCACCTACTTGAGGTTGCGTTAGAGTTCTGGCCTTCTGAAAAGACATGCTGCCCCTCCGAAGACAGCCTGAGGGAGGATTCCAGGTGGAGGTGACGCAAGACTGAAGAAATGAGAAATGTGATTTGTTCATTGCTGCCAGACTCTTTTACTGAGGGAGAAAAAACCTCCAATAATTTATCATCTTCATGATTCAAGCCAAGGAGAAACTAAATTTGTAAACCCATCAAGGCTATAATGATTTTACTTTTGGCATGATGCTTTCAAAACCCCTAAGTTCAATGGTCTTAAATCGGAAATGGAGAACTGAGAATTCAATTATTATTTATTCAAATTCATATTTCTTGATGTATGTTTTGTGAATTAGGGAGCAGAGAACATGTCCCACTAATTGCTCTTACTTTTCCAATTCAGAATGCAAAAAAAGGTATTGGGAAACGTTTTCCTCAATTTAATAAAATAATAGTAAATCCATCAGTGAGAATCCATTTAAAAAATCCAATTATTCATTGTGTAGCTACATGTTTGGAATATAACTGAATGTATGTTAGAACTTTTTCTACAGTATCAATTTTGATTCATTAAACTATTAAAAAAATCATAAAACTATGGAAAGACTGTAAATGATTCAAAAAACATTAAAAGATTGGCATTTTGGGACAAATTTTCAAAAAAATTTCAAATATAATGCATCAAAAATAAATTTCAGGCCATATATATGTACAGTTAATTGCTCTTTCAGAGAAATGCACTTTACGATGATTTAAACAATAATAAAAATCACAGTCTTTAGTGATACATTTAACTGTATCAAATTTTAAACTTCAGCCTATTCATAATATGTGTAAAACACACAAACATTAATTGGTTAATATCCTTTCTCTGTGAAAACCCTGTTATAAATTAATAAGAAACACATGAAAACTAAATATACATTTATGTACATATATGAGTGCATATGTGTGTATATATATAAAGGAAAATTCATAGATGAAGACGTGAAAGCTGATGATAAACACAAAAACCTCCATATTGATAGTTATAAAAAATGAAAGTGTAAATGATAGGGTACTCTGTTTATTGATTTCATAGGAAAAAGAAAATAAGACAATGATAGGAAAAGTGTAATATGAGGCATGCAATGTATATAATTGTCATTGCTGTAAATTGGTATAACCCACTGAGGAAAATATTTAGTAATATGGAATGGGCTTTGAAATATTCATATTTTATTACCTAGAATTTTTACCTTGGGAAACATATACCAGGGAATTAATCGGACATGCATACAAAGATGCACCTCATGAAAATTTCAAGAAAATGCTAAACAATGCAAAAGTTGTTCAATGACAGTGCAGTTACTCAATGGAATATGTTTTAGTCATTTCAAGCATATTTTCAAAGGATATTTATTGATCAAGGAACAAGTTTTTAACAAGTTTTAAACATTTGAGAGGAGGAAGAGTAAATAAAAAGTAAGAGATTTGGTTGCAGAATGGAAATTATATTTTTATAGCACACACCTGGGAGGTATGAGAGACCCTGAAATGTGGCTGGACTGCATTCCTATCTGTTATATGAAATGCAGCCCGGAAGTGGGGGAGGGTTAATAAACTAGGTCCGGTGGGTGAGGGGTTAATGATCTGGGTCCAGCGGGTGAGGGGTTAATGGTCTGGGTCCAGCAGGTGAGGGGTTAATAGTCTGGGTCCAGCGGGTGAGGGGTTAATGAGCTGGGCCCAGACCAGTGAGCTGTACCAGGTGGGGCAGTGTGAGCATGTGTGCAGAACAGCCTCCTGCAGGTTAGACATCTGTCCCTCAGCAAAGTAGTGATAAATTTAACATCAGTGTTTTTGTATCTTGAACGTCCACGTTTTCTGTTCTCCAGACCCAAGGCTAGAGAAGTGCAAGTGCAGTGGAGTCAGGAGCAGCCCAGAGAAATTGAGGTGCCGGCCCTGTCAGGAGAGGGACAGGGTGCCAGGGGAAAAGCCCGAAGCAGGTAAGAGCTCCACGCGTGCTGCTGGACTAGTGTGGCTCAGAGACTCCAGGTCTCAGGAGGCGCGTGACAAAGTCAGCCTATGGCGGGATCTGAAATCAAGGTGTAAATTAAGCAGGGCCCAGATAGTGTCCAGGGTAGCACAGAGGCCTGAAGTTCTTATGGCTGGCGTTTAAATGCCAATGTCAGCACCTGGGACAAGTAAAAATGCAGATTACTCGAAAGAACTGCTGAATTGAGCAATCATAAAATTAACAGGTTGTATTTATGTTGTCATTTAAATGATCAGCTTTATCCTTTGTTAAATGCTTTCATTAAGGCCTCTTAACAAATAGAATTCAGTTAAAGACCTCAGGATGGGAAGTATTCGGAGGAAATTTACATACTTAGAAGTATCAATCCAGTTACCAGAAAAATAAAACAAATATTCAAATACAGAATGGAAATGAAAACAGCAGAAAAAAGCCAAAAGCATATGTAAGAAATTAGTAAAGTTAAAAGAAAAAAGCAAAGCAAAAAAAATGTTCTCAACTAAATCAAAAGCCAACTACCTGGGCCCAATCTCATATATACCACTTCTGTTTCTGGTGGAATTCTGCTGGTTTGGTGGGTCATCGTGGGCAGCTCAAATCACACGATAGCTTTGAGGCCCATGGGTGAGCATGGCCAGAGTTGTTCTCAAGAGTCTGCACTGTGGTTCTTCAAGAGGGGCTCCAAAGAGCACCCCCACTTCCAAAGGCTCCAAAGAACACCCCCACTTCCAAAGGCTCCAAAGAGCACCCCCACTTCCAAAGGCTCCAAAGAGCACCCCCACTTCCAAAGGCTCCAAAGAACACCCCCACTTCCAAAGGCTCCAAAGAGCACCCCCACTTCCAAAGGCTCCAAAGAGTGCCCCCACTTCCAAAGGCTCCAAAGAGCACCCCCACTTCCAAAGGCTCCAAAGAGCACCCCCACTTCCAAAGGCTCCAAAGAGTGCCCCCACTTCCAGCACCACTGCTCAAGTGGCACGGCAGCTCATACAGCAGGCTGGATCTGTTGCAGAAACTTCCTTTGTTCTGGTCCCCACCCAAAACTAGCAGCTTTTTGGGTCACTCAATAAATGGGCAAGAGAAGCACATCCAAATGAGGAATATGTTGCTTCCAAACAAAAAGGTTAATTGCACCTCTCTTAATTGTAGGAGGGGTCAGATACAACAGCTTATCTTCACCTCATAAGGCATGTCTTCGCATGCTTCAGACCACCAAACAACTAGAAATTTCACTCAAGTAGAAGAGCCCTAATTTGGGGTGGGGGGGGGATGTCTTACCAAAATCTAGAGTGATTATTTCTTGCTCTCTAGGACCAATCAGCATAATGTCATCAGGAGAGAATATCTGTGTGATGTTTTGTTGGAGGGAAAGTTGATCATGGCCTCTGCAGAGGAGACGTGGGTTTGGAGAGTTGATATACTCCTGAGGTAGGACTGTAATGGTGTATTACTGGTCCTGTTAGATGAAAGCAAATTGTTTCTAGTCTTCTTTACCAACAGGCATCAAGAAGAAACATTTTCCTGATCAAAAGCTACATATCAGGTATGATGGAATGTGTTTTTATTCATGGCCCTGAACTCACAAGTAAGTTACACAAGGAAGCATCCAAAAGCCCGTGGCCCTGACTCCCGCCATGCTACCTTCTTTCTCCCAGCCTGCACCTATAGCCTCTCAGGGAGCACCCTAAGATCAATTGACTGAGGAACAGAAAACTTGGGGCTGGTTTACTGAAAGTTCTACATGTGCTGTTGGCACCACCCAAAAGTGGACAGCCTTAGACATGAGGTCCTTTCTGGGATACCCCTGAAGGACTGGGGTGAAAGGCAGCCCTCCCAGTGAACATAACTTTGAGCGGTGCACCTGGTTGCTCATTTTGTTTGGAAGGAGAAGGAGTCAGAGGTCTATTTACCTTTTGACTCATGAGCTATGGCAGATGGTCTGGGACTTGAAAGGGACCATTTGGGAATTTGGAGAGAAGGAGGTCTGGCGTAGATAACTGTGAGCACCTTCCTGGACAAGCACCCGGGTGGATGCTCACCAGAGGTAACCTCCGCAGAGGAGGATTTTAATAATCAAGTGGATAGGCTGGTCCATTCAATAAATACCTCTCAGCCTCTTTCCCAACCACTCCTGTCATTGGCCAATGAGCTCATAAACAGAGTGGCCATGGCAGGTGGAGATTATGTCCGGGCTAGGAAACTGGAATTTCACTCACAAAGGCCAGCCTGGCTACAGACCCTGCCAGGAGCAGAGACCAACACTCGGTCCCTGGTACAGCACCATTCCCTAAGGGGTGGGCCAGTTACCTGGTGGCAACTGATTACACTGGACCACTTCCATCATGGAGGAGGTAGCATTATGTTCTTATTGGAGCAGACACACTGGATACAGACTTGCATTCCCTGCACACAGTGCTTCTGCGAAAACTACCTTCACGGACTTAGAGAATGCCTTATCCACTATCCGGCATTCCACAATGCATTGCTTCTGACAAAGAACCCACATCACAACAAATCCACTTTGGCCATGGGCCCACGCTCATGGGATTCATGGTCTTACCATGTCCCCATCATCTTGAAGCATGATAGAACAGCAGAATAGCTTTTTTTATTAATTAACGGGAAAAAAGAAATTAACCAAACATTTAGCAATCATACCATTCTACATATGCAATCAGTAATTCTTAACATCATCACATAGATGCATGATCATCGTTTCTTAGTACATTTGCATCGGTTTAGAAGAACTAGCAACACAACAGAAAAAGATATAGAATGTTAATATAGAGAAAAAAATAAAATTAATAATAGTAAAAAAACAAAACAAAACAAAACAAAACAAAAATCTATAGCTCAGATGCAGCTTCATTCAGTGTTTTAACATAATTACTTTACAATTAGGTATTATTGTGCTGTCCATTTTTGAGTTTTTGTATCTAGTCCTGTTGCACAGTCTGTATCCCATCAGCTCCAATTACCCATTATCTTACCCTGTTTCTAACTCCTGCTGAACTCTGTTACCAATGACATATTCCAAGTTTATTCTCGAGTGTCGATTCACATCATTGGGACCATACAGTATTTGTCTTTTAGTTTTTGGCTAGACTCACTCAGCATAATGTTCTCTAGGTCCATCCATGTTATTACATGCTTCATAAGTTTATCTTGTCTTAAAGCTGCATAATATTCCATCGTACATATATACCACAGTTTATTTAGCCATTCTTCTGTTGATGGACATTTTGGCTGTTTCCATCTCTTTGCAATTGTAAATAATGCTGCTATAAACATTGGTGTGCAAATGTCCGTTTGAGTTTTTGCCCTTAATTCCTTTGAGTAGATTCCCAGCAATGGTATTGCTGGGTCATATGGCAATTCTATATTCAGCTTTTTGAGGAACTGCCAAACTGCCTTCCATAGCGGTTGCCCCATTTGACATTCCCACCAACAGTGGATAAGTGTGCCTCTTTCTCCGCATCCTCTCCAGCACTTGTCATTTTCTGTTTTGTTGATAATGGCCATTCTGGTGGGTGTGAGATGATGTCTCATTGTGGTTTTAATTTGCATTTCTCTAATGGCCAGGGACATTGAGCATCTCTTCATGTGCCTTTTGGCCATTTGTATTTCCTCTTCTGATAGGTGTCTGTTCAAGTCTTTTTCCCATTTTGTAACTGGGTTGGCTGTCTTTTTGTTGTTGAGTTGGACAATCTCATTATAAATTCTGGATACTAGACCTTTATCTGATATGTCATTTCCAAATATTGTCTCCCATTGTGTAGGCTGTCTTTCTACTTTCTTGATGAAGTTCTTTGATGCACAAAAGTGTTTAATTTTGAGGAGTTCCCATTTATTTATTTCCTTCTTCAGTGCTCTTGTTTTAGGTTTAAGGTCCATAAAACCGCCTCCAATTGTAAGATTCATAAGATATCTCCCTACATTTTCCTCTAACTATTTTATGGTCTTAGACCTAATGTTTAGATCTTTGATCCATTTTGAGTTAATTTTTGTATAGGGTGTGATTTATGGGTCTTCTTTCATTCTTTTGCATATGGATATCCAGTTCTCTAGGCACCATTTATTGAAGAGACTGTTCTGTCCCAGGTGAGTTGGCTTGACTGCCTTATCAAAGATCAAATGTCCATAGATGAGAGGGTCTATATCTGAGCACTCTATTTGATTCCATTGGTCGATATATCTATCTTTATGCCAATACCATGCTGTTTTGACCACTGTGGCTTCATAATATGCCTTAAAGTCAGGCAGTGCAAGACCTCCAGCTTCGTTTCTTTTCCTCAAGATGTTTTTAGCAATTCGGGGCACCCTGCCCTTCCAGATAAATTTGCGCATTGGTTTTTCTATTTCTGAAAAATAAGTTGTTGGGATTTTGATTGGTATTGCATTGAATCTGTAAATCAATTTAGGTAGGATTGACATCTTAACTATATTTAGTCTTCCAATCCATGAACACGGTATGCCCTTCCATCTATTTAGGTCTTCTGTGATTTCTTTTAGCAGTTTTTTGTAGTTTTCTTTATATATGTTTTTTGTCTCTTTAGTTAAATTTATTCCTAGGTATTTCATTCTTTTAGTTGCAATTGTAAATGGGATTCGTTTCTTGATTTCCCCCTCAGCTTGTTCATTACTAGTGTATAGAAATGCTACAGATTTTTGAATGTTGATCTTGTAACCTGCTACTTTGCTGTACTCCTTTATTAGCTCTAGTAGTTCTGTTGTGGATTTTTCCAGGTTTTCGACATATAGTATCATATCGTCTGCAAACAGTAATAGTTTTACTTCTTCCTTTCCAATTTTGATGCCTTGTATTTCTTTTTCTTGTCTAATTGCTCTGGCTAGAACCTCCAACACAATGTTGAATAATAGTGGTGATAGTGGACATCCTTGTCTTGTTCCTGATCTTAGGGGGAAAGTTTTCAATTTTTCCCCATTGAGGATGATATTAGCTGTGGGTTTTTCATATATTCCCTCTATCATTTTAAGGAAGTTCCCTTGTATTCCTATCTTTTGAAGTGTTTTCAACAGGAAAGGATGTTGAATCTTGTCAAATGCCTTCTCTGCATCAATTGAGATGATCATGTGATTTTTCTGCTTTGATTTGTTGATATGGTGTATTACATTAATTGATTTTCTTATGTTGAACCATCCTTGCATACCTGGGATGAATCCTACTTGGTCATGATGTATAATTCTTTTAATGTGTTGTTGGATACAATTTGCTAGAATTTTATTGAAGATTTTTGCATCTATATTCATTAGAGAGATTGGCCTGTAGTTTTCTTTTTTTGTAATATCTTTGCCTGGTTTTGGTATGAGGGTGATGTTGGCTTCATAGAATGAATTAGGTAGTTTTCCCTCCACTTCGATTTTTTTGAAGAGTTTGAGGAGAGTTGGTACTAATTCTTTCTGGAATGTTTGATAGAATTCACATGGAAGCCGTCTGGTCCTGGACTTTTCTTTTTAGGGAGCTTTTGAATGACTAATTCAATTTCTTTACTTGTGATTGGTTTGTTGAGGTCATCTATGTCTTCTTGAGTCAAAGTTGGTTGTTCATGTCTTTCCAGGAACCCGTCCATTTCCTCTAAATTGTTGTATTTATTAGCGTAAAGTTGTTCATAGTATCCTGTTATTACCTCCTTTATTTCTGTGAGGTCAATAGTTATGTCTCCTCTTCCATTTCTGATCTTATTTATTTGCATCCTCTCTCTTCTTTTTGTCAATCTTGCTAAGGTCCCCTCAATCTTATTGATTTTCTCATAGAACCAACTTCTGGTCTTATTGATTTTCTCTATTGTTTTCATGTTTTCAATTTCATTTATTTCTGCTCTAATCTTTGTTATTTTTTTCCTTTTGCTTGCTTTGGGATTAGTTTGCTGTTCTTTCTCCAGTTATTCCAAGTGGACAGTTAATTCCTGAATTTTTGCCTTTTCTTCTTTTCTGATATAGGCATTTAGGGCAATAAATTTCCCTCTTAGCACTGCCTTTGCTGTGTCCCATAAGTTTTGATATGTTGTGTTTTCATTTTCATTCGCCTCGAGGTATTTGCTAATTTCTCTTGCAATTTCTTCTTTGACCCACTCGTTGTTTAAAAGTGTGTTGTTGAGCCTCCATGTATTTGTGAATTTTCTGGCACTCGGCCTATTATTGATTTCCAACTTCATTCCTTTATGATCCGAGAAAGTGTTGTGTATGATTTCAATCTTTTTAAATTTGTTAAGACTTGCTTTGTGACCCAGCATATGGTCTATCTTTGAGAATGATTCATGAGCACTTGAGAAAAAGGTGTATCCTGCTGTTGTGGGATGTAATGTCCTATAAATGTCTGTTAAGTCTAGCTCATTTATAGTAATATTCAGATTCTCTATTTCTTTATTGATCCTCTGTCTAGATGTTCTGTCCATTGATGAGAGTGGGGAATTGAAGTCTCCAACTATTATGGTATATGAGTCTATTTCCCTTTTCACTGTTTGCAGTGTATTCCTCATGTATTTTGGGGCATTCTGGTTTGTTGCGTAAATATTTATGATTGTTATGTCTTTTTGTTTAATTGTTCCTTTTATTAGTATATAGTGTCCTTCTTTGTCTCTTTTAACTGTTTTACATTTGAAGTCTAATTTGTTGGATATTAGTATAGCCACTCCTGCTCTTTTCTGGTTGTTATTTGCATGAAATATCTTTTCCCAACCTTTCACTTTCAACCTATGTTTATCTTTGGGTCTAAGATGTGTTTCCTGTAGACAGCATATAGAAGGATCCTGTTTTTTAATCCATTCTGCCAATCTATGTCTTTTCATTGGGAAATTCAGTCCATCAACATTTAGTGTTATTACTGTTTGGATAATATTTTCCTCTAACATTTTGCCTTTTGTATTATATATATCACATCTGATTTTCATTCTTTCTACACTCTTCTCCATACCTCTCTCTTCTGTCTTTTTGTATCTGACTCTAGTGCTCCCTTTAGTATTTCTTGCAGAGCTGGTCTCTTGGTCACAAATTCTCTCAGTGACTTTTTGTCTGAGAATGTTTTAATTTCTCCCTCATTTTTGAAGGACAATTTTGCTGGATATAGAAGTCTTGGTTGGTAGTTTTTCTCTTTTAGTAATTTAAATATATCATCCCACTGTCTTCTAGCTTCCATGGTTTCTGCTGAGAAATCTACACATAGTCTTATTGGGTTTCCCTTGTATGTGATGGATTGTTTTTCTCTTGCTGCTTTCAAGATCCTCTCTTTCCTTTTGACCTCTGACATTCTAACTAGTAAGTGTCTTGGAGAACGCCTATTTGGGTTTAATCTCTTTGGGGTGCACTGCACTTCTTGGATCTGTAATTTTAGGTCTTTCATAAGAGTTGGGAAATTTTCAGTGATAATTTCTTCCATTAGTTTTTCTCCTCCTTTTCCCTTCTCTTCTCCTTCTGGGACACCCACAACACATATATTTGTGCAGTTCATATTGTCCTTGAGTTCCCTGATACCCTGTTCAAATGTTTCCATTCTTTTCCCGATAGTTTCTGTTTCTTTTTGGAATTCAGATGTTCCATCCTCCAAATCACTAATTCTATCTTCTGTCTCTTTAAATCTATCATTGTAGGTATCCATTGTTTTTTCCATCTTTTCTACTTTATCCTTCACTTCCATAAGTTCTGTGATTTGTTTTTTCAGTTTTTCTATTTCTTCTTTTTGTTCAGCCCATGTCTTCTTCATGTCCTCCCTCAACTTGTCGATTTCATTTTTGAATAGGTTTTCCATTTCTGTTCGTATATTCAGCATTAGTTGTCTCAGCTCCTTTATCTCATTTGAACTATTGGTTTGTTCCTTTGACTGGGCCATATTCTCAATCTTCTGAGCGTGGACCGTTATCTTCTGCTAGTGTCTGGGCATTTAGTCAGATTTCCCTGGGTGTCGGACCCAACAGGTTGTAAGATTTTTCTGTGAAATCTCTGGGTTCTGTTTTTCTTATCCTGCCCAGTAGGTGGCGCTCGTGGCACACGTTTGTCTCACGTGTTTGGAAGGGATCCCCCCAGTCACCATTCTCTGTGGCCTGGGGATTTCCGATCCAATTCTCTCAGTTGGTCCGGGGGGCCGCGCGTGCTGGGGGCGTCAGCCACCGCAGCTTGAGGGGACCCTGTGGCTCCTATTATTAATGCCCCTATTGGTGTTTGGTTGGACCCAGTCCCTGCCACTGTCGGAAATTCCCTCCTCTCCCTGGAGGGGTGCCGGTCGCCGGCCGCCGTGGTCCGGGGAACTCACCACTGGACCAGGAAGCCGCCCGCGGGGGAGGGGCGCTGGTTGCCGGCCACCGCAGCTTGGGTAGCCCTCTGATCCGAGACTTATAGCCGGTCCAGGAAGCCTCCCACAAAAGAGGGGCGCCAGCCGCCGCGGCTTGGGAAACTTGCCTCTCCGAGACTCTCAGCCGGCCCAGGAAGGAGGGAGGGAGGTGCTCCGGCCACCAGCTGCCGCTGCTCGGGGAATCACGTGCCGCTTGGGGATCTCACCGCAGCCGAGTCTCGCAGTCAGTCTAGCCAGTCTAGACTGGGGTACGCTGTGTGTCCATTCCCTTCTGTGGCCCCGGGAGCTGTTCTGCACTGTTTCTGTTCACCTAGTAGTTGCTCTGGAGGAGGAACTAAGACGCGCGTATCTTACTAAGCCGCCATCTTGGCCCCCCCAGAATAGCTTTTTGAAGACTCAAGTGCAGTGCCAATGGATGGCAGTAACTTTCAGGACAGGGTCAGTGTTCTCCAGGGGGCTTTTTATGCTCTAAACTTAAATTCACTCCATGGTGGTGTTTCTCCCTTTGCCAGGTTTCATGGGTCCAGGAGTATGGGATGGAAATGGAAACGGGACCATTCACCATTACCCCTTCTGACCCAAAAAAGAAAAGTTTGTTTCCTTTCCCCACAATCTTTTGTTCTGCTGGTGTAGAGGCCTTAGTTCCAAAGGGAGGAGTGCTTCCACCAGGAGACACAACGATTCCACTGAACTGGAAGTTAAGACTGCCCCCTGGCCACTTTGGGCTCCTCATGCCTCTGAGTCAACAGGCGAAGGAGGCTGTTACTGTCCTAAGTGGGTGATGGATCCTGCTTACTGAGGATTAGTTGGACTAGGACTACAAAATGGAGCTCAGGAAGAGTTAGTGCCCAGAACACAGAAGTCCCCTTAGGGCATCTTTTAGTGCCAACATGCTCTATTTAAAGGCAATGGAAAACTGCAACATCTCAGTCCAGGCAGGACTGCTAACGGCCCAGACCTTACAGGAATGATGGTTTGGGTCATCGTCCAAGCAAAGAGCCATGAGCAGCTGAGGGACTTCTGAGAATAAAAGAAATATGGAATTGGTAAAGGAATAAAGTAGTAATAAATACCACTTTTATCGCCACACGATCAGTTGCAGAAACAAAGATTGTAATTGTTTACAAGTGTGATTATTTCCTAATTACTTTGTTATGAATATATGAAACAAGTATCATTTTTCTCCCCTTTCTTATCTCCTTAGCATATAACATGCTATATTAACTGTACAACATAGTGTTTAAGTTACAGGATATTTGAATGAATGAATATCACCAAGGACTTCATCCTTTTCTGGAAAAAGATTGGTGTGTGTTTCGTTGTTTTCAAGACATTTGTTTTAATTCAATAAAAGTGTGGCTACATGTCTTTATTTGGAGATTAAGTGTAGTTTAAGGAGACCAGACACAAGCACAGTGATGTTAATTTCATGTGCCAACTTCGTTAGGTCATAGTTTCCAATTATTTCAGCAAGCAACTCCCTGCTTATCACCATTAAGGTATTTCATAGATGGAATTTGCATTTAAAATCAGTTAATTGTGTCTATGATCAGCAAAAGACATTGCCCTTGGCTATGTGGAGACTCTCCTCATCCCATCAGCTGGAAGCCTTAAAAGCCAGATGTGAGAATTTCAGAGGTCAGAAGAGGAGTTCAGATTGACGGCTCAGCATTCCCTTCATTGGAGCTTCCAGCTTGCAGCCTGCCTTACAGAGTGAGGATCTGCCAGCTTCCACAGACATGGGAGCTGATTCTTTAAAACAAACCGACAAACAAATAAGCCAACCATTTGATAATACCAATTAGAATCACTAAAAATTGATGTCTGAAAAGTAAAATGAATGTATAAATAATATTGGGAACAAGAAAGGGGGTGCAGTTAGAGTTAAGCAAAACAAAAAACACTTGAAAAATCTATACGATAACATACAAAATTTTGGAAAATATGGATATAATTGATGGGTTTGTAAGGAAGTATAAACTGCAAATTGATTCAAGAATTGATAGACAACTGGTATTAGTCATCAGTCATATTAAAATACTTGAAAAGGTTGTCAAAGATATGTCCCTCAAAAAGAAATATATCAAGCTCAGAAACTTTTAAGGATGAGTTGCAAAAAAGGTTCAAGGAAAAAATGTTTTAAATTTGTTACATGCATAAAAAAGGCGAGTAACTTCCCATTTTATTATATGGGGCTTATATAACCCTTGTGAGACATAAAGGATAAAAGAAAAGAAATAAAATTTAGATCAATCATAATCTGAATATAGATAAACCAGTATAAATAGAATATTACTTACCAGTAGATCTGTATATTAACTGGTCCTTAAAGTGAGGATATGACCTATAAGCACTGTTGTAATCTTTCAATAAACTTTCTTTTTTCTCAAAAAAAAAAAGGGTATGAAAAGATGCTAAGATATTTCAACATGAGGAAATGTATTAATATAGTTTTCACATTGAAGGAGAAAAGCATGTTTTTTTATTAAGGTCAAGTGAAAAAAGAAAGAAAGAAAAGATTTCCACTTCTTCTGATGATAGATTAATAGGAACTGAAGTACTCTCCCATCTTGAAGAACCAAATTACTAGATAAAACATATGAAAAAATATTTCCCAGACATTGGACAATATGGAGCATAAGAAATGCACCCTGAGAAAAGAAAAACAAGTGAGATGATTCCTACAGTTGCCAGATCACACCTCGAATGAGTTTCCAGGAAATTTAAAGGAAAAAGGAGCCCAATCAGAGACCAGGAGCTTCTGAGTTGAGAGGTAGAATTTAGAGTTAGAGGGGATCAAGAGGGCTAGAATTTCCAAGACAGAGTTCCAGGAAGGAGCAAACTGTACAGAGAGAGCTCTGGAGAGCTGCAGAGTGCTCTCTTCAAGTCTCAGCTCAGTACTGATCATGTCATGTCCCAGGAAACTACAGAGCTGAGGGGAGACCCACCAGGAAGGAGAAGGTGAGAACAGTCCTAGTGCTCATACAGGGCTGGAACAATTCACGTTCCACTAGTCAGTATGGAAAGACCTCCTGACATACAGGTCACAAGTGAAATAATAGTGGGACCAAATTATCCCTGGACAAATGACTGTTCAATGCACCCTACAACAAAGCTTCTCTCTCTCTCTCTCTCTCTCTCTCTCCATCTATCTATATGTGTATATATAAACACACACACACATCCTACAATAACATCTGACATTCAATTAAAAATTATTTGAATAGAGACAGATGTATGAATGACACAGATCACATATGATAAAATTAGTAGTCAAGGGCAGTAAAGCAGCTGCTAAAACATTCCCCATTTGTTTAAGAGGTAGAGGAAAGAATGAACATGATAGGAACTACATGTAAGAGAAAGAAGGCTCAAGTAACACTTGTAGAGATTTTAAAACAAAGTCTGAAAGGAGGACCATAATAGATATGATTATCAACAAATTAGACCCCACAGAAGAAAAGATTAGTGACCTTGAAGATACAGCATTAGAAATCACCAAAAATGAAATATGAGGAAAAAAATTGTAGCTTGGTTGTAGAACAACATTAAGCAGCCAAATATACCTATATTTGCAGTCATTAAAGGAGAGAGAGGGACAGAATAAACAATTGGTCAGAGAATAATGGCCTAAAATTTTCCAAATTTGATGGAAATGATTAAACTCACAGATCTAAGAAGCTCATCAAACTCCAAACAGAAGAAACTTGAAAGAAACTATGCCAACACACATCACAATCAAATGGCTTAAAACTCATGATGAAGAGACAATTTTAAAAACAGAAGGAAAAGACACATTATGTGTGGAAGTAGCAAGTCAAGAACAACTGAAGACTCGCCTAAAATGATGAGAGACTGGGAGCAACATTCATAAAGTACTCAAAGGTAAAAAAATCCTAGAATTACCATCCCAGTGAAAATGCCTCTTAAAAAGAAGGTGAAATGAAGACTCTTTGCAGACATTCAGCAGCTGCAAGAATTCTCATCATGTGATGGGCATTACAGGAAATATTAAGTCAAACTTTCAGGAAAAAGGAAAATAATATCAGGTGGAAATAATCTGGACCTAAACAAAGAAATAAAAAACAAAGAAAATGGTGTACATATAAGGGTAAATATAAAATACTCTTTAAAAACATTTTAAATCTCCTTAGAAGATAAATGGTAGCATAATAAAAACAAACCATATAACACATCTCCACGGAAACCATCTAATCAAAAGTTATCACTGACAATTGGGTGGGTAATAGCTCCATGGAAATAATTAAAAAGATCCTATCCAGCAATACTGAATGAGGATTAAAGAAACTGACTTTTCTGGGGTGCACAACAGATTCAAACAGGTACATTCCACCCTTTGGACCCCAAAAAGGCATATTCTTTCCAAATGCAAAATGCATTCATTCCATTACAATATCACAAAACCTTAAATCATTTCAGTAACAATACAAATACAATACAGAAACACTACAAAATCTCATCAAAGTCAGCTACAGGCATCCTAAGGCAAAATTCACCTCTGGCTCTGGACCTGTAAAACTCAGAACAAGTTAGCTGCTGCTGACGTACAAAGGAGGGACAGTCATAGGATACATGTTCCCATTTCCTTAGGGAGAAATTGAAAGGAACACAGGGGTCACTGGCCCCAAGCAGTTCTGAAAACCTGCAGGGCAAACCCCACTAGATTTCAAAGCCTGAGAGTCTTTAGAAAGCGGCAGTCCTACCGTTCCCAAGGGCCTATGCAGTGGCTGACTCTCTCTGAATGCAACCTTGGGGGAAACTGGGGAGACCCCCTTTCTCTCAGCTCCACCTTTTCCAAGCATTAGGACTGCACCCTGGCTCTCTGTCATCTTCAGGCTAAGCACATGTTTAATCTTTCCAGTATAATGGGGTGGCAGCTGGGCTCTCCCCAACCCCAAAGGAATGCTCTCCACCCTCTCCAAGGCCTGGGACCCCAGAACACTGAGGCAGAAGGTCCACCTTGGGACGCTGGAGCACCAAGGTGGAATACCTGCCTTCTGCCTTCAGGGCAGCTCACCCTCTCCAGGCGCTTGGGTAGGTCTGCCCTCTGGGTCTGAGGTTTCTCAACTTCAGACCTTAGCTTCCATGGTTCTGACTCTGAAGCTATTTTTCCTTCAACTTGTCCCTTTTCTGTCCTTTTAGTCTAAACTGGCAGTGGCTCCATTTATACAGATCCCAAAGCACTCTTGCTTTTCTATGCAATACCCTGGGATCATACCCATTAGACAATAAGATTTTCTACAAATCCTTCCTGGATAACTCCATCTCCAACCCTGGCTTTTTCTGAAATGACTGACTGGTTCTATGCTTGGTTGAGTCCTCACAGGGGCACTGTTCTCTGGGGTCTACCTTTCTGGAAGCCCAGAATTTTCCAGACTATCAATATCTGTTTTTTCTGTACCCAAGAGTTCAGTTCTCAGCATATGCCTTTCCTGTGGCATTTTACTATAAACTACCAAGGAGAAACCAAGCCACACTTTCCACATTTAAATTGGAAATCTCTTCTGCTAAATATCCAAGATCATAGCCTTTAAAATCTGCCTTCACTCCAAAGCAAGTAGTCATTTGCTAGATTCTTTGCCATTTTAAAACAAGGGTTGCCTTCTTTTACGTTTGTAATAAAATGTGCATCATTTCTCTCTAAGGTCTTTTAAGAAGTGTCCTTAGAGTCCATGTTTCTACCAAGAGTCTCTTCAAAGCACTCCAGGCCTTCTCCATCAAACCCTCACAACTCCTCTGGAATCTTCCCCTTATCCATTTAAAAAGCCATTCCAACATGTTTGGTATTTACAAACTGCAGCAGCACCCCACTTCTCTGGTACCAAAATCTGTTTTAGTTTGTTAGCTGCGTGAAGGCAATATACCAGAAACAGAACAGCTTTTAAACAGGGGAATTTATTATGTTTCAAGTTTATAGTTCTAAGCCTATAAAAATGCCCAAACTAAGGTTTCCAGAGAAAGATACCTTGGTTAAAGAAAGGCCAATGGGTCACGGACAGCATGTCAGCTCAGAAAACACATGGCTAGCATCTGCTAGCATCTCTGGCTTCTCATTGCAAACATCTTCCCCAGGGGCATTTTATTTCTTCATCTCCAAAGGTCTCTCGCTGGGTGGGCTCTGTTGGTTCTGGTGACTCTAAGCTTTTTACAAAATAGTATCCTCTTCAAGGGCTCCAGTAAGCAACCCCACCTTGAATGGGTGGAGACTTATCTGCATGGAAACCATCTAATCAAAAGTTACCACCCACAATTGGGTGGGTCACATCTCCATGGAAACAATAAAAAAGCTCCCACCCAGCAGCAATATTGAATGAGGATTAAAGAACTTGGCTTTTCTGGAGTCTACAACAGATTCAAACAGGCACAGTATACATAATATATTTTAGCTCATCATTTCCATCTTTAGATACTTACTTTAAATCACTCAAATATGTACACAAAAAATTTTAGCACATGTGCAAGGTACTGTCCTACTGGGTATAAAATAATGAACAAAACAAATGCAATTCCTTTCCCCATCAACACTATTTTCTTGGGTAGATTGGTCTCAAATACATAATCCAACAGCCAAATACAGTGCATAACTACAAACCACGGTGGGTTCCCGGGAGGAGCGTGTCCTGAGGAACCCAGCACAGGGCTCAGGCACGCACACGGCCAGCCCTGAAATGAGATGCTCGCACATAGTGCAGTGGACCTAGTTTAGTGGCATGAATATAAATTATACTTTATAAGTGAATGACACGTCAAGTAATTGAATCTCTAAATTATCATTTAAGGGCAAACAAAGTTTCTAAATTATGTATAAAGATTGAGCCCATTTGTTTAAAATATGTACCTGGTTTTGCCTGCGTCGGATCTGTCTATTATCTGTTTAGCATTTATCTTCTCTCTGTACTCACACACACACACACACACACACACACATACACGTGCACTCACACACCTTCCTCATGCCAAAATCCTCACCTTTCCCTCACGTCCAGCCCGCACTTAGTTTGCTGAAGTTCTCCGACTCCTGGGCCTCCTGGGTTAAACGGGCCGCCCCTGCCCTGGGCTCCCAGCGAGTTTTCTCTCCCTGTGGCACTTGTTGGGGCCCATTTGACCTTTCTGAGGTACCATCTCTCCCACAGGGCTCTGGGCCCCCACCGTTCCTATCCGCTTCTCTCATGGACATGGCATTCAGATCCGTGATTTACACTGATTTGAGACCTTCAAGAGACGTTATTTTTTTTCTTGTCACCTAGCACGGGGTGAGGATAAATGCTGAATTCTGTAGGATTTATTTTCTCATCCTCACGGAATTCGGTCTATCAACCACAGACTAGAAACTGAGAGCAAAGCTGTCTTTCCCCTCGCAGTCAGGTAAACACAGTGAAGCACATTTCCTAAGATGCACCCTGTGAGAGTCTTAAGGATGAAAAAGACACATAAGTTCAAAGTTCTACTTCTCAGCTGCCTTGGCAACACGCACCGCCTCAGGGTCATGCTAAGAGTTCAGTCTGATGCCCTCCCAGCAAGCCTCTCCGGTCGGGATCAGGGACTCCACACTCCAAGGTTAGCATTTCTCCGACAGTTCTACATATTTCATGCTCTATTCTGAGACCAAATGCAAAATCAAGAAGATAAGGAGAGACAAATGTAGTGGTGGGTAATGCACGGCCCAGAGCTGGGGCAGAGCTGAATGGAGAGAGGGGAATGGGGGATGCTGAGGGCAAAAGAGACTGGGGTCTCCCTGGCCCTCTCTCCATCCTGAGGCTGGGGCGCCCCATGTCCTAGGAGGTCACGTCAGCATGCACCCTGCCTCCTGAGGAGCAGCAGAGCTCTTCCATGTCATTTGTTTTTCTGATTTTGTGTGAAGAAATTGTATGAGAGAGTCATTCTCTGCTCCTGCAACACATGATAGAATTTTCCCATAAAACCCTGTACACCTATTTGCTTTTTTTTGGAACTGCGTTAAATTTAGTAGTCAATTAATTCCTGAATTATTTGAAAATTGTTTATATAAATGACACAGTGAAATTTTCTACTTTTGTTGAAAATTCAGCACATTACTTTTTTTAACCCAGACATGTGTATAGCTCATTTAAAATTTCACATTTGTTGCTATAATAATATTAAACTGTTTAGCACCTCCTCATTATAATTTTGAAATCTTTCCTGTATCTTGGTTATGAGACTTTATTCCTAATACCATTTTTGGAACTTCTCTTTTGTTTCTTTGTCTTTCTGGGAGTTTGTCAATTTACTAGTCATTGTAAATAAACAATTTTCTTGAGTCTTCATTATTTGCACTTTTAAATTAATTTCAGCTGCTTAAAAATTACTTCTTTCATTTCATTTTATTTGGTTTATTTTTCTCTCCCTTTTCTAACTCCTTTAGATGAATGCCTAGTGTGATATTTGTTCAGCCTCTCACTTTTATCATATTAAACATTTAAAGCTATAATTTTTTCTTAATATACTGCTTGGTTTATCTCACAAGCTTTATTATGATGTGTTTTAGTAATTCAGTTTTAAAAGTTTCCTAATTTCTATGCTTTTTTTTTCTTTAACCCATGGTTTATTTAGAAACTTCTTTGAAAGACAAAATGATATATTTTCTACTTATCTTTATATTACTTATTCTTGATTAAAGGTATTTTTGTCAGAGAACAGACTGTATGATTTCAATATTATAATTTTGGGGGGATGTATTTTAAGCCTTGTTTATGGTTAATTTTTATAAATGCTGTTTGGTAATATTATTTGTCCATTAGACAGTTACAAAAACTGTGTTTAAATCTAATATTCTTAGTTTTTTTTCTTGGTCAATGTCCCGGAATAATATATGCTGGTCATATAATCTCCAAATAATTTTCCCTTATATTCCTATCATTTTTGCTTAATATGTCTTGAAGTTATAGTATTATTTCATGCATAAAAATCTAAATTTGTTATATCCTCCCAGTGAAGTAAAATTTTATCATTCTGAAGTAGCCCTCTAATTCTATTAATACATTTTTACTCTATGGTATATTTGATAATAATATGACTATATCAGTTTCATATTCTATCATTTTCAGTCTTTTTACTTTTCACATTTCCTTTTAAAATCTTTGCACTTTAGGGTCTAATAATGTATGTCTTTGTAACTGGATGTAGTCCATTTGAATTCATTTCATTGCTGTTTTGAGTATATACAAACACATATTTCTAATGACTTATTTCCTGCATTCTATAATCAGATTTCTGGAATTTTTTTTTCTGTTTTATAGTTCTTTAGTGAATACTTTTTAATAGAACTAATTATTTTCTAATTCCATTTTTTTTCCTTCACTACATTCTTTGGACGACTATCTCTTCCCTTAATTTTTTATGTACTTATTTATTTTGGGGGGCATGGGCAGGCCCCAGAATCAATCCTGGGTCTCCAGCACGGCAGGCAAGAACTCTGCCACCGAGCCACGATTGTCTGCCCTCTGCCCTTAGTTTTTAACATGTATCATTGACTTATCACATCTGCATTTTGTCATTAACTTCACCGTCATTTTGAACAATACAAATCTAAAATGTTACTTTCAATCTTTCCTTCTAAACTGCTATCCAAAGTATTTTCAGTATTTTAGCTTTACTTTTGTTTTTTGATACCCCAAGTGGAATTATTTTTATTGTTATATACCACCCATGCTTGTTTAGACTACACGCATTTCTCATTTTCTTTACTGGTCATTCTTTCTTGACTATCAAACCTTCCTTCTGGGATTATTTCCTTTCATACTTTAAAAGTTCCCTTATGGGCTACCATTTAGAGGTAATATCTTATAAAAACATTGAAAATGTTTTAATTTTACCCTAATTTTTGAAAAATAGTTTTTCTTGGTATAAAATTTCTATTTTATCAGTTACTATTTAAGCGTGTTAATAATTGTATATGTGTTTTCTCACATCACATTTTTATATCTACAAAATATCAATAAATTCTCTTCGAATTATTTAAGACACCATAATTTGGAAGCAGAGAGCCACCAGATTCAAATAGTGATTTCAATTTCAAAGATACCAAGCTGCAAGTACAACGTGGAGTTCTTTTCTGTATTACAATGGGAAACTGTCATGATGTGAAAGAGTACCGTAAACAATTATCTTGTAAGGAGGAAAAATCAAATTCTCAAACTGGGCTTAAAGTTGCTTTTCAGTTACTAATTCAGTCATTCCTTCTGCATTTATTGACAGCCCATTAGGCTTGGAATTCCATGAAAAGGCTAAATATACAGAAACACAAAGTTCAGAACGTGAACCCTGTGGTGGCAAGGATGGGGAAATAATAATTTTGCTATTATGTAAGTACTAAAATCATCCTATTCTACCCTTTTTAATTTCTAGAAATAATCATAAAACTAGTGCCTACAGAGACAGACTCATTTTGAATGTAACTAGCAGCGCAGGATTCTACAGAAACAAGGAAGCACGTGTGTGTGTGTGTGCATGCACTCACGCGTGTGTATGTGTGCATGCACTCGTGTGTGCGTGCGTGTGTGTATGTGTGCACACACTCGTGTGAGTGTGCACGCATTTGCGTGTGTGTGTGTGTGTGTGTAAGGCATTCTTGTCCATGCAGCTGTGATCTAAACTGATGGTTTGGGGGGCTGGAGCCCACAGCTAGCAGGTCCTGCCACCGCCATCATCACCCCCTCCCAGCACCCGCTGCCCGTGGCCCCGCTGCCCACGAGAAACCTGGGGGTCAGGCTCAACGAAGAAGTGGGGCCGGCCACACCGAGAGGTTTATAAAAGAGCCCTGGCGACAGAGGAAATGAAAACCATCGCTGTGAAAAGGCTGACGGTTTATGCAGTCGCTAGCACAGCTTTCACTCTGTGTCACAATATTCAACGCTTTCCTCCACTCACGCATCGCTCTGTGTCTGCACACTGATATTTTTTAACCCATCAATTATTTAAGGAAAAGGGAAACATTTTTAATAATATGTCAAAAATGAAGACTTTTGGAGAAGATACTCAACTCAGAGAGAATCCAAGGGAAAATGCTGGCAGAAAGGAACCTGCCTTTCACCGGCCTCCTGGGAGCTCTGCACCGGTCTCAGGAGCTGAGAGCCCCTGCTGTGCTGGGCACCCAAGGTGTGGGCTCCCAGCCACGGGCTCAGCCGAGGACTGCCTGGAGGGTGACAAGGGCCCTGCTAACCAACGCGCTGGTCAGTGAAATCGGGACTGCCCAGGCCAACCAGGACGCGAGGGCTTCAAGGCTAGTCTGACGCTGGAGAGATAAGACGCCTGATGACAGGGTTTGAATGGCCGTGTCCTGAGAGTGAGGACAGGGGTGTCAGAAGGGCATTCAGGGCTGTCTTTCCGGAGAGCAGCACACACGGCTGGAGCACCCGCCGCCCGTCGTCCGTGGGGACAAGCAGGCCCTGCAGCGCTCATGCGTTCTTGGAACCTTCCACGGGCAGTGACTGCAGACAGGCCAGGGGCTGGGATGTGTCCACACAGGACGATACAGACACTCAAGGCCGGGAGGGCCCTGTCTAAAACTGCTTATTGTGTGGCCTGGGCAGTCACCACCGTGGGCTCCGGACACGGAGATGAAGAGGTGGTTTCTCCCCAGAGGCCTCTGTCTGCAGGTGGAGCAGGCGGCTGAGCGCCTGCTGTCTCCAAGCAAGGCTGCAGAACCTGCTTTAGGAGAGGGGCTGACGGGTACCGTCGCGGTTACCTGCTTTTGGGGACTTGCACTTTTTACTGACCAGGAGTACAAAAGTACTGATACGTGCAATTCCACGGCTGCACTGCCTGGCCACAGCAGTGCCCCCACAGCCCCGCAGCTGTGCGTTCTCTTCTACTGAACGTAATAATTCCATTTCTTTCAAAGCCAAGGGACTATTTTGTTTGTTTGTTTTTGGCACACAAGATAGGGCAGAGGGACTCGGTTCTCAGCACACACCTGAGTGGGGCACAACTTGTAAGCAGCGTGCTCTGTCACCAGGGCTTATCGTCCCGACCAAGACCACGGAAGAAGGAAGGGCCCCTGGGCCTCAGAACCACGAGCGCGGGCCGCAGCAGGCTCCTTACAGAACTTCCACTGCCAGCCACTTCAACCCGATTTCCCAGCAGTGGGAATTAAGTAACTTGACAAGATCTAGGACCTGAATTTTGGCCCTTTAGACACGCTGCCTGCAATGCTACCCCCACTTCCTCCTCTGACGGTCCCTGCTTTGATGTCAAATAACAATTGAGTTTAAAATTACTACATATCTACCCCCTCCAGGCCCTCCATCCCCGTTAGCCTCTTCTTGTGTGCCTTTTCTCCCCGTAACATTTATCAACTTCTAACACACTGGATCATTTGTTTATTTGCTTGTTTTGACATGGGCAGGCACCAGGAATCAAACCCGGGTCTCCAGCATGGCAGGTGAGAACTCTGCCACTGAGCCACCATGGCCCACCCTATATCATTTATTTATTTTTGTATCTATTACTGTATTAGGTTTTCCAAGGACATGAAACTGATTGGATTTACAAGATTTATGAAAGAAATTGACTTATGTAACCGTGGGGATTGGCAAGTTCGAATTCTGTAGGGCAGGTCGCACATTAGCAGCTCTGATGAAGGTTTCGACGAATTCCCCAGGAGAGAACTCTCCTTCCCAGGCAGACATCTTCAGCTGTCCTGTAAGGCCTTCAGCTAACTGCATGAGGCTTTTCTCATTTCTACCCCATCTCCTCTGTGGATTCGAGATGCCATCAGCCATGGACGATGACTAGATCCAGTTAATCAGTTCATTGTTTTGAAAACTGTTAAAGAAAAATGGGAAGGAGTAAACCCCCCCCCCATGTTTTCTACAGAACCTACACCAACACATAACCAAACAGTAGGTGAAGGGAAGTTTCCTTTTCTAGTTTCTCCAGCTAATGCAGGAAGGGCCAAAAGGGAAGTTTCCTTTTCTAGTTTCTCCAGCTAATGCAGGAAGGGCCAATGGCTTTAATTAGGGGAGCTGAGGAATTGCTTATCGATACTGCTGATGCGATGCAGTGATTGCGTGCCCCCTGGTAGAAGAGGTGACCACTGTCTAATCTACGGTGTCATCCTACAAGAGCGTGGATAATGAGTCTGAAGAAGTCTTTGAATCCAAGTGCCAACTTGCAAGAAAATCAGGGAAGAGAGCAGCGTGCTCAGCTATTCATGGGCTGAGAGCAATCAGCAAACCTGGACAGATAAAACTCTACAGATTAAATGACTTGTTCATTCCAAGTTTTCAAGGTGAAAGAAGAGAGGGAAAGAGATAGAAGAGGAACCTGTACATTGAGAGACATTTAAAGATGTGGCATCCAATCATGTGGCTCTTAATTAAATTCATTTGCAAGCAAACTGTCAAATAGATGCATTTTATTTGTGAGACAATTGGAAATTTGAACTTTGGTAGCTATTTGATGTTAAGAAACTATTAATGTTTTAAAGTGTTAAAATGACTTTGTGGCTCTGTTTCATTGTCATCCAATTATTTTACTGATGCAGTCTAAGATATTTAGCATATCTGCATAGGATGATAGCCTATCTGGGATTTGCTTCACGCTAATAAAGGGAGGGGAGGAGTGGGTGATAATTGTCGAGGTGAGTGGTAATTGTCACCAGGCGTTCCACAGCAGAGTGAGACCTGCTGTCTACTTTTTACATGCTTATACTTTTCCAGAAAAAAAATATTATGAAAAGCAAACAAGTTGTTCAAGAGTTGTTCAATCGCTGAGTTGAAATGGTACTGAAAAAATTCTTCCAACTGTTTTGAAGACTTGGCACTTCACTTGAGTAGAAAATCTGGGAATCTGCCCTCAAAGACCTCTCACTTATTTCTAGGATAAAGAAATAACTCTGATGATAACAGTCTGAGACTGCCCAGGAAATGTCATGATTTATATGCAGTTTACACTCTTTATTTTTATGGTTGAGAAAGCCTCTGAATATATTCTTGTGTTAAGAATATTTGCAACAAATCTCAGCTGGTTAGAATCCTAAATTGGACAAAATTTATTCTGCAAGCTTGCAGTGATTTTGTGAAGGCTGGGGTATGAAAAATGACATGGCGGGGCATACTCCAAACCATGCTCTCATTGTATTTACATTTAGAAGCCAAACCCGGTGCAGGGAAGCGGGTTTTGGACTGAGCGGAGAGAACCAGATGGTCAGGGTGGAGCCTGGGCTGCTGTTGGCCAGGCCCACTGCTGGGTGCCCAGGCAGAGCAGAAAGGGCTGCGCAGGTCTCTCCCACCCTCTCAGGCCTGTGCTCCTGGAGTTCTCACTCTCACCAATTTTCTGCATAAATCACATCATAATTTTTCCTCTTATATATTAAGAGGAAGAAAAATGGTAATTTCTCCAAAGATGTGCCTCGTGTTCCGCCTCCCCATGGAATGCCGCCACCAGCACGTGACGTGGATGTAAAGCCCCAGGGGCCGCGGGACAAGGCGGGGTCCCCGAGAACACCAGGACCAGTCCCGACCTTGGGGTGGACATGGTGTGGGAGGAGGGCACGGCGGTGGGCATGGGAGGTTGTGGAGGTAGCAAGGTGGGGCCGGGCCGACCGAGCTGCCCCTGGGCCCGCACCCTGACCTGTGGCTCGGTGACCCCAGCCCGTGCACCCGCCCATTGGGGTGCTGCCTGCCCCTCCGCCCTCGAGTTCCAGTGATCAGCAGCGGCCCTTGGGATCCTGCTGCTTTCAGCTCCAAGAGCAAAGTAAGCCTGGCCCCTTGCCCTCCCTGCCCAGCCCAGCTCGGTGCCCTGCGAAGACGACACAGCCTCTCTGTGCCCTGGACCTCTGTGTCTCTAAGGGAAGTTAGGGGGTCCCTATTTATGAAGTAGAGTTTCATTCTTAATTTTCAAGGAGCGGGAGCACTGCGTTTTTGTGAAAAGCTCAATCCTAAAGAGAGACAGGGAGATGTTAATGGCTACTTTTGCCAGAGTCTCTGAATAAACAAAGGCACAGCGTTGGGAACAAAATTAATCTTAGCGCAAATTAATCCACGGCCAAGAGCCGTCTGCTGACGTTTTGGGCATAGGCAACCGGCAGACTTGGGAAAACTGAGCCCCTTGGCATTCTTTTGTCAAACATGCCCGACACGCTTTTCAGTTGGGGGACTCTCCTCTGAGCCCCCTCTTGGGTGCCACGGTTGGAACCGAGTACTGGCAGATGATTCTCCGGAAATGGGCTGTTGGCAGGCGCTTGCTGAGGGGAGTTCTGCTTGTGTGGACAGCACATGCTCTGGCCCTGCCTGTTGCAGTCCTGGGTCCCCAGTTTTTCAGGGAGTTGACCTGGAAGCGAGTTGCTCACCTGCCTGTGCCTGTCTCCTCGACTGTGAAAAGGACCCACTGACGCCATTCACACCACAGGGCTCCACAGGCCACAGTGAGAACCAAGGGTGATGACACGTGGGCCTTTAGAACTGTGCTTCAGACACAACTAGCAGTCAGCGTGAGCAGTGTTTACACACCGAGTCGTACTGGCCTGTCCACACAAGCCTTTACCAACAGGCCTCTCTTGATTACTTTCTTCGACGTTTCTCTTGTGCCATGGAAAGACTGACTGGTTTAGAAGCTGACAACTCTGGCTTCGTTTACTAACCACGGGACTTGAGCAGGATCTGAAATTCCCTTACGTCTTTACCCTGAGTCTATAACGTGGGGAACGTAACATCTGTGACCGCTGCGTGAGAACGTGGAGCCAGGGTCCAGGTCCGGAGAGGAAGCCTTCAGGAAGCCACCGGGGGCCTGGTCCTGTCTCCCGCTCCCGCCGTGTCCATGCCCACTCACCGCCCTCTACCGCTGCCCAGCACACTTGTTCAGCAGGCAAGGGTTATGTTTGTCTTCTTAGTTCCTCATGGGCTTCTTGAGGCATGGGCCACGCCTCATTCCTCTGAGTAACTCATCAGGACCAGCAAAGGGCAAGAAACTGATTCATCATTGCATTTATCAGTCAGCAGATACTTATCGTGTGGCCACAATGCGCTAGGCGCGACCCAGGGGAGACGGCAGCTCCATCCATCCAGGCAGGCAGAGCGCCTGCTTCCAGGGGCTCTGTCTTAAGAAAGAAACGGATATTAAATCATCCATCAATGCTGTTTGAGATATCACTTTAAAAGTTTACTCCAGAAACAATTTTGAGGGAACACTCAATCATAAGCTTTTAAAAAAATACCTATGGGTTCAATTGCTTAGCATTTCCAGATTGATTAAAGATACTCAAATGGGCAGGGATGGGTTTAATGAGAGGAACTCACTGGAAGGCTGCACGTCGCCCTCCTAAGAAACACGGGGCCACTTCTCAAGCTGACAGGCTGCCGCCCCAGCAGGGCTCAGTCTGGCGTCACAGAACGCTTCTGCTTCTTCCCGTGAATCGCCTCACAGGCCGCACTAGAGAACACCTCCTGCGTGTCAGCTCCCAGGAAAATGCAGCGTTTGGCTGAGGAGCTGCAGGGCAGGACAGGCTGACAGGGTGACACAATCGATGTGGCCACTGAGTGCATTGACCTCCTGACCCAGGCGGCCAGGACTGCATGGCAGGTGAGCAGGGGTCCAAGTACATACACCAAGAACCTTTGCACCAAAATAAAAAGGAAGATGATTGAAACTCTGCAAAAGTCATCCATGCCCAAATTGAATTCTGCCAGAAAGCCTGAAGTAAATCCACCGTCACACGAGCTCTGTCGTACCTTTCCTCCTGGACTGAAGCTGTTGGGAAACGGCGTTCACTGTCGCCATTCTGCACCTCGAGAGGGACTGGACTTAAGGAAATGTAGGCCAGGCTTTGGGAGACGCTGCTCCAAAACACTGGGGGCTTTACCGGAGTCATAATAACGGAACCACACGTCCTTTGGTGTCTGACCTAATTCACTCAGCATTATGTCCTCAAGGTTCATCCATGTTGTCATGTGTTTCCGGACATCATTTTGTCTAAATGCTGCATAACAGCCCATTATATGCGTATACCACATTTTGTTTATCCACTCATCTCCTGATGGGCACCTGGATTGTTTCTATCTTTTGGCAATTGTGAATAGTGCTGCTATAAGCATCGGTGTGCAAATGTCTGTTCATGTCACTGCCCTCAACTCTTCTAGGTCTATACTGAGTACTGGTACTGCCTGATTATAAGGCAACTCAATATTTAGTTTTATGAGGAATCGCTAAATGACTTCCACAGCGGCTGAACCATTATACTTTTCCATCAACTGTGAGTAAGTGTTCCAATTTCTCTGCATCCTTGCCAACTTTTACAGTTTCCCATTCATTTAATAGCAGCCATTCTTATAGGTGTGCAGTGATATCTCATTATTGTCTTAATTTGCATTCTTTCATACCCAATGATGATGAGCAGCTCTTCCTGTGCTTTTTCTTTTTTTTTTTTTGCATGGGGAGGCACTGAGAATCGAGCCTGGGTCTCCGGTGTGGCAGGCAAGAACTCTGCCTACTGAGCCACCGTGGCTCTCCCTCTTCCTGTGCTTTTTAGCCATCTGTATTTGCTCTTCAGGAAAGTGCCTATTCATTTTCTCTGCCCATTTTATAATTGGGTTGTTTGTTCTTTTGTTGGTGAGTTGTATAATTTCTTTATGTACACAGGATATCAAGCCTTTATCTGATAAGTGGCTTCCTAATATTTCCTCCCATTGAGTTGACTTCTCTTCACCTTTTTAACAAAGTCCTTTGAGGCACCAAAGCTCTTGATCTTAAGAAGTTCCCATTTGTCTATTTTTTCTTTCACAGCTTGTGCTTTAGGTGTAAAGTTTAAGAAGCTACCTCCTGTTATTAGATCTTGAAGATGTTTCCCTACTTTTTTTTCCCTAGAAGTTTAATGGTATTTGTTCCTTACATTTAGGTCTTTGATCCATTTTGAATTAATTTTTTATATAGGGTGTGAGGTAGGGGTCCTCTTTCATTCTTTTGGCAATTGAAATCCAATTCTACCCTACCCATTTATTAAAAAGACTATTCTGTCCCAATTCAGTGAATTTGGAGGACTTAAGACAGATCAGATGTCCATAAATTTAGTGGTCAATCGCTGCGCTATCAATTCTGTGCCACTGGTCAGTACTTCTGTCTTTGTGCCAGCACCATGCTGTTTAGACCACTATGGCTTTAGAGTAAGCTTTAAAGTCAGAAGTGATTGATCTCTCAGTTCACTCTTCTTTTTTTAGGATATCTTTAGCTATTCAGGGTCTCTTTCCTGTCCATAAAATTTGATGAGCTTTTCCATTCTTAAAAGTAGGTTTTGGGATTTTTATTGGCACATTGAATCTATAGATCAGTTTGGGTAGAATTGATACTTTGACAATATTCAACCTCCTATCCATGAGCATGGAATATCATTCCATCTATTTAAGTTATTTTTAATTTCTTTTAGCAATTTTTTATAATTTTCCTTACGTAAGTCCTTGGCATCCCTGGTTAGGCTTGTTCTTAGATGCCTGGTTCTTCTGGTTGCTGTTCCGAATGGAATTTTTCTTTAGTTGTCACCCCAGATAGGTCATTGCTTGTGCACAGAAACATCCCTGAGTTTTGTGCCTTCATCTTGTATCCTGCCACTTTGCTGAATTTGTTTATTTGCTCAAGTAGCTTTGCTGTAGATTTCTCAGGGTTTTCTAAGTATAGGATCATGTCCTCTGCAAATAATGAAAGTTTTACTTCTTCCTTTCTTATTTGGTTGCCTTTTCTTTCTTTCTCCTTTCTAATTGCCCCAGTTAGTACTTCTAATACAATGTTGGAGAATAGTGGTGACAGTGGGCATCCTTGTCTCATCCCCGATCTCAAGGGGATGCTTTCAATTCCTCACCCTTAAGTATGATGCTGGCTATGGGTTTTTCATATATGCTCTTTATGATATTGAGAAAGCCTCCTTTGATTCCTGACTTTTGAAGTGTTTTTGTCAGGAAAGGATGGTGGATTTTGTCAAATGCTTTTTCAGCATCAATCGATATGGTCATGTGATTTTTCCCTTTCGATCAATGTATTACATTGATTGATTTTCTTATGTTGAACCAACCTTGCATTCCTGGTATGAATCTTTTGATTGTGAAGTATAATTATTTTAATGTGAAGTTGGATATTATTTGTTAAGAATTCTTGCATTTATGTTCATTAGGGAAATTGAAAATATAGAAAATCTGTAGTTTTCTTTTCTCGTATTTATTTGATTTTGGTATTAAAATGATTTTAGCTTCATAAAATGAGTTAGGTAGCATTCTTTTTCTTCAATTTCTTGGAAGAATTTGAGCAGGATTGGCATTAGTTCTTTCTGAAATGTTTGATAACATTCTCCTATGAAGCCATCTGGTCCTGGTTTTTTTTTTTTTTTTTTGTGGGAAGATTTTTGATGACTAATTGGATCTCTTTACTTGTAATTCGTTTGTTGATATCTTCTATTTCTTCTCAAGTCAGTATAGGTAATTCATGTGTCTCTAGGAATTGTCCATTTCATCTAAATTGCCTAGTTTTGCTCATTCTTGTTTTTTAATATAGGCCTTCCCAAGTAAGAAAGAACCTTATTTAAGAGTTAGCTACCTTTCCTCTGAAGACCTATACATTAACTGAATAAATCCCCTTTTATTGAAAGCCAGTCCATCTCTGGTGTGTTGCATTCCAGCAGCTAGCAAACTAGAACATGTTGTATTCTCATTATTATTTGTCTCCACATATTTACCCATTTCTCTAGTAATTTCTTCCCTGTCCCACTGATTTGTGTTTAAGAGTGTGTTGTTTAATCTCCATATATGTGTGAAATTTCTGGCTCTGGTGGTTATTAAAATCCAGCTTTATTCTGTTGTGATCAGGGAAAGTGCCTTGGATAATTTCAATCTCATTAAATTTATAAAGACTCAGTTTGTGTCCCAGCATATGATCTATCCTGGAGAACCTTCAACGTGCACTAGAGAAGATGTATATCCTGGTGTTTTGGGGTGTAACAATCTGTAAATGTCTATTAGATCTAACTCATTTATTCCATTGCTAAGGTTCTCTATTTTCTTGTTGATCCTCTGTGTGGTTGTTCTGTCTACAGTAGAGAGTGGTGTATTGAAGTCTCCCACTATTACTGTTGATAGTCTATAGCTCTCTTCAGTTTTTGCAATGTGTGCCTCACGTACTTTGGAGCTCCTTGTTTGGGAGCATAGACATTTATGAGTATTATTTCTTTCTGGTGAATTGTCCCTTTTATTAATATGTAGTGTCCTTCTTTGCCTCTTATGATGTCTTTACATTTAAAGTCTGTTTTGTCTGATATTGGTATAGCTACTCCTGCTTTCTTTTGGTTACAGCTTGCATAGAAGATCTTTTCCCATCCTTTCACTTTCAATCTAACTGTGTCCTCAAGTTTAAGATGCATCTCTTCTAAGCTGCATAATAATGGATTATGTGTTTTGATCTATTCTGTCAGTCTATATCTTTTAATTGGTGAATTTAGTCCACTAACATTCAAAGTAATTACTCTAAAAGTGGTTCTTGACTCTACCATCTTGTCCTTTAGTTTTATTTGTCCAATCTGTATATTATTTTCTTTCTCTCTCTCTCTTTTCCTTTAAATTACCTTTACTCATATTCCGTTCTGGCCCTCCTCCAGACCTCCCTCTCCTGTCTTTCATTATCAGCTGACAGAGCTCCCTTTAGAATTTCTTATAGGGCTGGTCTCTTGTGACTAGTTCTCTCAATCTTTCATTTTCTTTGAAGATTTTAATCTCTCCCTCAGATTTGAAGGATAACTTGGCTGGATAAAGAATCCTTGGTTGGGGCGGGCCGCGGTGGCTCAGCGGGCAAGAGTGCTTGCCTGCTATGCCGGAGGACCTCGGTTCGATTCCCGGCCCCAGCCCATGTAAAAACCAAACAAACAAACAAAATATAATAAAAACAAGAAAATGTTTAAAGATGTTTCCCTTTCTTCCTCCCTTCCTTCCTTCTATCCTTCCTTCCTTCTCTGTCTTTCCTTTTAAAAAAAAAAAAAAAAAGAATCCTTGGTTGAAAGCCTTTCTAATTCATGATCTTAAATATATCATACCACTACCTACTTGCTTCCATGGTGCCTGTTGAGTGGTGTAAAGTCAGTCTTAGGTGTTTTCCCTTGTGTGAGGTATGTTGCTTTTCTTGTGCTGTGTTCAGGACTTTTTACTTCTTTTCAACACCTGACAGTCTGTTTAGTGTGTCTTGGAGTAGCAAGACATGCTTGGAATTTTTCTATTTGGAGTTTGCTGGGCCTCTTTGATTTGCATGTTCATGCCTTTTACAAGTGTTGGGAAGTTTTCTCTAATTATATCTTCAATTAACTTTCCCAGTAACTTCACTCTTCTCTTCTCCTTCTGGCACACCAAGAATTCTTATATTTTGTGTGCCTCTTGATGTCCATCATTTCCCTAAGATCCAGCTGTATCTTTTCCATCTTTCTTGCCATTTGTTCTTTAGTGCTCTCCAGTTCTGTTGTTCTATCTTCTCGCTCCCTTATTCTTCCTTCTCCTTCTTTGAATCTGCTATCATGTGTTTCCAGTATATTTTTAACTTGGTCTACTGCATCTTTCATTTCTGTGAGATCTGCCATTTTTAAATTTAACCTCCTAAATTATTCTTTATGCTCTTCTAGTGTCTTCCTGATATTCTTTGTTTCTTTATAAATGTCCTTGAGTAGTTGTTTCATATCCTGCATCCCCTCGGGAATTTTGATTTTGTCATTTGGCTGTGCCATTTCTGCTTGCATGTCCATGTGGTTCGTGATTTTCTGTTGTGTTAGGGGCATTTCATTATCTTAATATGGTTATTTTGCAAGTTGTTTTCCTTCATTTTTTTAAAGTTTTGTATTTACTTGTTTTTTTGCTGAATGTTTCCATTTGCACTTTGTCAGTTATTCTCCACCAAATCAAGGCCCAGATCTCATGTAGGGATACAATTCAACTTAAGGGTCTATTAGAAGCAGGGTGCATGGGTGCTCTAGTGGGAGAATGGTTGCCCACCACGTGAGAGACTCAAACTCAACTCTCAACACCCCAGGGCCTGCAGTCCTAGCCATTTTCTCCTCGTCTTCTATCTTGTTTCATGGACCAGGAGTGAAGTCACTCCACTCTGCTCCACCATCTTCCCTGAAGTCCCTGAATCCCATAGGTTTTGATATGTTGTATTCTCATTTTCATTTGTCTCCAAATATTTACTGATTTCCCTCACAAGTTCTTCTTGGACCACTGTGTTGTTTAACATCCATATATTTTTGAAAGTTCTGATTCTTCTGTGGTTATTGGTTTCCAGATTCATTCTAATATGATCAGAGAAGGTCCTTTGAATAATTTCAACCCTTTTAATGTTATTATCTGTTTTGTGCCCCAGCATATGATTTATCCTGAAGAATGTTCCATGAGCACTTGAGAAGAATGTATAACCCAGTGTTTTGGGGTACAAAAGTCTATATACGTCTGTTAATTCTAATTCATTTATCATATTGTTTAGATTTTCTGTTTCCTTATTGAACTTCTGAATAGTTGTTCTATCTATAGAGGAGAGTGGTGTGTTGAAGTCTTCCACTATCATTGTAGAAACATCTATTGCTCCCTCCAGTTTTGCCATTGTTTGCCGCATGGACTTTGGAGCTGCTTGACTGGGTACATAAATATTTGTGACTGTTATTTCTTCTTGGTGAATTGCCCCTTTTATTAATACATAGTGTCTTTCCTGGTCTCTTATGACATCTTTACATTTAAGTCTATTTTGTCTGATATTAGTATAGCTACCTTAGCTTTACTTTGGTTACTATTTGCATAGAATATCTTTTTCCATCTTTTGACTTTCAACCTGTTTGTATCTCTGAGTCTAAGATATGTCTCTCCTAAACAATATATAGGTGGATTCTATTTTTAATCTATTCTTCCAAACTGTGTCTTTTAATTGGAGAGTTTAATCCATTCACAATCCAAGTTATTATGGTAAAGGCAGTTCTCAATCAACCATTTTATCCATTGGTTCTTACTTGTCAGACCTATTTTTCCTTTTCTCTTTTTATCCTTTAAGTTACCCTTTCTAATGCTCTTCACTTCTGGGCCTTCCTTCAGATCTTTCTGTCCTTTCTTTTCTTTTTTTTTCAGTCAACAAAACTCTCTTTAGTATCTCTTATAGGGCTGGTCTCTCGTTAACAAATTCTCTGAGTTCTATTTGGATTTATTCTACTTGAAGTTCATTGCGCTTCTTTGATTTGCATGCATATTTATGGCTTTTATAAGGGTACAGAAGTTTCCCCCAATTATCTCCTTGAATAGTCTTCCTAGCTCTTTACGCCTCTCTTCTCCTTTGGGACACCAGTGTTTCTTATATAGTGTTTGCCAGAGTGTACTCCCCTTGCCTTCCCAGCAGGTGGTGCTCTTAGGCCACCTCTTCCCCCAATCCCCACCCCCACCTCCTTCAGCCCGCTGGGCGGGGTCTTGACTAGGCAACAATCCAGTAAAGGTCACAGGTCTCTGTGCAAGCTGGAAGCCAGCAACTCCAGGGGTAGGAGGTCAGCACTGTGCACCTTGTCTGAGACCCACCTGTGGACACAGTGTGTCTGATGATTCGGAGGCTACTAAGTGGGAAGAACTCAGAATGGGGGGCTGAGAGGTTCAACTTCCTCCTCCAGCAGAGTGCTCTGCTTTTTGCTGGCCAGCAAGACCTGGGTTTGTATTAGGGCACTGCTTTGACAGTTGGGGCATCCATATTTCTCAACCAAATTAGAGCCTGGTACCCATGCAGGGGTGTAGACAGCTCCAGTGGTTCTGGGACAGGGTCTGGAGAGGTTCTGAAAGACCCTGCAGGTCCCTTAACAGGGCTGGGTTCTCATGCAGGGGTGTAGACTGCTCCAGTGGGTCTGGGACAGGGTCTGGAGAGGTTCTGAAAGACCCTGCACTTCCCTTAACAGGGCTGGGTTCTCATGCAGGGGTGTAGACTGCTCCAGTGGGCCCAGGAGAGGGCCTGGGGAGGCTTTGCAAAGCCCTGCAGCTCCCCTGCACTCTCCAGCCTGCCCAGCAGATGGTGCTGTCCCATGACTTAATTGTCCTCAGAAGCTGTTTACCTTCTGGAGCCCAGGCAGCGTCTGCCCAGGTGGAGCTGAATGAACTCCTGGAGGCCCAGCAGCATCTGCTCAGGTGAGACCGAATCACCCTGTGGAGCCCCGGCAGCGTCTGCCCAGGTGAGTCTGAAACTGCACATCCTGTGGCCTCACTTTGCTGGCCAGAATCTGGCTCAGTGTGGAGCAGTGTTCCCCACTTCACGTGGGGTGGAGGACTCCCCCAGCCACCCCATTCTTCTTGACATTTCTGCTAAGACAAGTAACAAGTCCAAAACTGGACTCCTCCTGGTCTACCCAGCCCACCCAAGATGCTCTACCTGCAGACTTTGCCATTTCAGTAAATGGAAGCTCTGACTTGCCCGCAGGTCTGGCCAGAGCACTGAGAGTCACCCTTGACTCCTCTTCTCTCACATGCACATCCATTCTCTTTGAAATCAAGTTGACTGTACCTGAGAAATCCTGAGTTTAACCTCTTCTCACCACCACCATTTCTAAGACTCTAATCCCTGCTGTTATCCCCTCTTTCCTGGACTACTGCAACAATCTCCTAAATCCTCTTCCCAGTTTCAAAACTTGCCCTTCAGTCTCTTCTCAGTGTGGCAGGAGAATGGGCTTCTCAGAGTGAAAGGCAGGTCATGCCACCCTCCTCCTCAGAACATTCTAATGAGCTCCCATCACACTCAGTCCACAGGTCAATTGCAAGGACCTTTAAAGCCATGCAGCCTTCTCTTGTCCTTTGCTGATTCTGACCCAGCCCCACTGGTTCCTTGGTTTTGGTCGGTTCCATGGGCCCTGCATCAGGCCTTTGCACTCAGTTTCCTCTTCCTAGAGCTTTGTCTGGGCCTCCCTGGCTTGCTCTCTGGTCCCCTTTAGAACTTTGCTTTCACACCATCACCCACTGGGGCCTTCTTTTAAGCCTTGTTTAAGGCTGTGTTCCTCTGGCTTTCTCCCCCATTCTACTTCCCAGCTTTATTTCTGTCCACAGGGCTCAATAGCTTCTAATATGCTCTACAATTTATTTAACTAATTAATTAATTAAGTAATTTTTTGCATGGGCAGGCACCAGGAATTGAACCCGGCTCTCCAGCATGGCAGGCTAGAACTCTGCCTGCTGAGCCACTCTACAGTTTCCTCTTAGAACCTGTGTCACCTCCCTAGAATATGAACTCCACAAGGATGGGGCTTTGTAGGCTGTGTTCACCACTGGCTCCCAGGATCAAGATCAAATATTGGCACAAAGTTGGCACTTAAATATTTTTTGAACAAAAGACTTACCTTCCATATTTTGAGATCTCTTATTTGACTATGGGCCACCAATCAGGGCAGCAGATGCCCTGCAATATTTCTCATTCCCTGGGCTTACCCTAATGTCTAGTAGAAAGCAATGATTAGTACATATTTATTAACAAATGTGGGGAACACTGAAAATAATGAGGGTGTCACCCCACTCCTCAAGTACTACTGTCTAATTTTTAAAATGGGAACTGCTGCAAAACCCAAAGATTCACCTAGCTGGGAGGCAGAAATAATAACCCATGTGTAGCCCTGCGGGTTGGAGCAGAGAAGGTCTGATGTGAGTTCTGGTCCTTGGCAAGAGTGGGAAAGAAGGGGGTTACCTCCAGCTGAAGTAGAAAGAGGCTTGAATGAAATATGATTTGCCAGAATTTGAAAAAAAACACCTTGGCTGAACATGCCTTTACTAGGAGGACTCTCCATATCATCCAAAAATATGTACCCTCTCTTTACTATTTCAAAAGGTAATGCCTGGGCAGGCCACAGTGGCAAAGCAGGCAGAGTTCTCACCTGCCATGCCAGAGACCCGGATTCCCGGTGCCTGCTCATGCAAAAAAAAAAAAGTAATGTCTAGAAGTAAAAACTCTTGTGCTGTGGGGATATAATCATTTCTACCTTCAAATAATCTTCCCTAAGAAAGCAAAAATCAGACATGAGTTCCAGGAGATGTACCTCAGCTGTGGATTACATAACTTTCAGCTGTAAGAATCACTACCATTTTTGCAGAAACAAACAGGGAGAAATCATGACTACATGAAGAGGAGGTGAGAGGAGAGGGTGTGAAAGTTCAGGGGAACTTTCCCTTTTGCTATATCTAAAGGAATGGTATCACTAGTATAGTCATTCCCATTTTAGTATGAACAAGCCTATCCCTGTGTTCTTCCTCACTGAGATTTGCACTACTAGGAGCATAAATGCATTCAGCAGATAACTGAGAGTGAGGCTGGTTCTAACTGCTGGATAAATGTGCTCCTATTCAGCTTCCATGCTCCCCATCAGAATTGCAAGCTCCTGAATGGCTCACGTTAATTCAAAGGATTGATAAGCACAGAAGTTACCAATATTTAGGTACTTGATTTTCACTCTTCTTCAATAACTTTAAACACCAAGAACTAAAAATCGCTTATGAAGAAGCGCCCTTAAGACACTGATGTGTTTGCACCTCTGCTCCTGCAGAATTGGGCTCGAGTACAAGGTAGAAGAGCTTTTCTAATGTGAAGAAACAGAGTGGGGATCAGAAGCGAGGATACCTTATTCATCAGAACAGCTGTGAGAATGCCAAACCTTCATTATATTTACTGCCCCCTAGTTTGATGACCTGAACTTTGTAAAGTTGCAAAGAGATTCCATGTTTTCATTTCCATTAGCAGTTTTATAAAAGAAGCTCACCTGAATCTAGTGAGCTCTACCACAGGAGAGGAAAGTGTCCACCTATGGCGCGTCACTTCTGAAGTCTCGTTTTTCATTTCTTGAACCAGAGAACCACACCTTCTGAGACAAGAAATAAAGATTAAATCTTAATGCCAATCCTGGACGGTGAGACAACCTGGGAAATGCACTGCGAATGATCCAATGTTGACATGTCAGGGACAAGTTTAGGCCAAGCAGTATACAGAAGACAGTCTTTAAGATTGGGCCTGTGCTTGAGGGCTGGGAGGCATCGTCCTGGTAATGCTATGGCCCTGGCCAGATACGACAGTTTAGGACTTTAAGCCGCACCCATAAGCCAGCTAGAAATGTGTGCAAAAGAGAGCAGGGCATACTGCGCAATCTGACTTTGTTCTCTGCAATTGCCATGGCTTCCTTAGCAGCCACTTGAGCCCCCTTTGAACTTCTGTTTTGCTTATTTGGTAAAAAGAAATTGTGTTTATCTGCAATATGAAATGATTACATCTTGTTATTTTCTGCTATGACACATATCATGGTTGGGTCCTTTTCCTTATAATAATAGCTAATACTTACATAGTGCTTAGCATGATCAGAAGCTTTCAAATAATTTTACATATACTAATCATACCAGTTCATTTAATCATTGCAACAACTTTATGGGTTAGGTACTATTGTTGTGTTTTATAGATAAGAAGAAAGAGGCCTAAGGAAGTGTTTTAGTCAGGGTTCTCTAGAGAAACAGAACCAACAGGAGAGATCTGTGAATATGAGATTTATAAAGATGTTTCATACAACCGTGGGAACGGAAGAGTCCAGAATCTGTAGGGCAGGGTGTGAAGCTGGTGGCTCCAATGAAGGGTCTGGATGAACTCCACAGGAGAGGCTCGCTGGCTAAACAAGCAGTGAAATACTCTCTCTTCTTCCTTAAACGCCTTCAGCTGATTGTATTATATCATTGGGGAAGACATGCCTTAGCTGATCACAGATGTGATCAGACACAGATGCAATCAACTGACTTCATATACCAGCCTTCCGGTTTATCAGCCAGCCACAAAGCATCGCTGTCAGGCCAATGCTTCCTGACCAGACAACTGGGCATCATCATTTGGCCAAGTTGACATCAGAACTGTTACAGGAAGTTGAGTGACCTGCCCAGGGCCACACAGCTAACCAGAGACAGAGACAGGTCATAAATGCCGCGGCCTGGCTCCAGGTCCTGTCGCCTGCAATCGTCATGCCAAGCTGCTTCGTATCAGTAAGACCAGCTTTTCCTTTAAAGGAGTTTTTTGAAAACATTTTTATTTTAGGAAAGTTAAAGCCACAGTACTCTGCCTATGAAAATTCTACTTCTCCTTTAATCTTCTTCTATATTATAATATTTCCTCCATACTACAAGATTTCTGGCTGGACCTTTGAGGAGATTAAAAAAGTAATAAAACTCTGGGGTTTGATCAGGGAAAAAGGACACAATTGAACAAAATCAGGACTCAGAGAGATGACACCAAGCCCACAGTTATGCTAAAATACTCTAAAAGATAATACTCTAAAAGAGAATACTCTAAAAGAGAATACTCTAAAAGAGAATACTCTAAAAGATAATACTCTAAAAGAGAGTACTCTAAAAGAGAATACTCTAAAAGAGAATACTCTAAAAGAGAGTACTCTAAAAGAGAGTATTATTACCAACCTTAGGTCCATAAACCGAGCACTTGGATGGGAGTGACGAAGCTCACAAAAGGAGAAACTGATCATGAGGACAGCCCTGTATCTTGGAAGAAATTGAATTTATACTTAAAAACTTTCCTGCAAAGAAAACTCCAGGTCTAATTGACCTCTCTGGTAAATTGTACCAACCATTTAAGGAAGAGATAATATCAATTATATATAAATTCTTCTAGGAAGAGATAAGATCAATTATATACACAAATTCTTCTAGAAAATGGCAAGACAAGAAATACTTCCCAATTCATCCTAAGAGGTCAGCATTACCTGATACCCCAACCAACAAGGCATTACAGGAAAAGTCCCAATACAAACCTATATCCCTCATGAACACAGATTTTAGAAATTCAATTCTAGCAATTTATAAAAACTATATTATCTCATGGTCAAGTGGGATTTATCTCAGAAATGCAGCATTGTTTTAACATTTAAAACTCAGTATAATTCACCATATTAACAAATGGAGAAAGAAAAACTATATGGTCATCCTAATAAATGCAGGTAAAGAATCTGGCAAAATCCAACCCCTATTCCTGGCAACAACTCTCAGCAAACTAAAAATAGCAGGAAACTTCCTCAACCCAATAATAGGCATCTGTGAAAAGCCTTCAGTTCACATCATACATACTGGTGAAAGACTGAAAAACTTTCCACCTAAATTGAGGGATAATTGAGGAATGCCTCCTCTTTCCACCTCTATTCAACATTGTACTCAGTACAGCAGGTAAAAGAAATGAATAAAAGGCATCCAGATTGAAAGGAAGAAGGAAAACTGCCTTTATTTGCGAACCTCATAAAAAATTTGATGGTATTTACAAAAGCAAAACTTGAAGCAATAAGTGAATTTAGCAAACTTGCAGGCTACAAGCTAATATATAAAAATATATACAAGCTAATATATAAAAAAGCCAGTTTTATTTTTATGTACTAAGAATGGAAAAATTTGAAATTGAAATTTAAAAATGGCATTTACCTTAGTATCGAAACTCATGAAAAATTACAAATTGATCTCACAAAAGGTGTGAAAAACCCGTACAAGGAAAACTACTAAAATACTGTTAGTTTAAAATAAAGACCTAAATGAAGGAAGACAGAGACATTTTGTTCAAAGGTCAGAAGTTTCAATAATGTTATGATGTCAATTCTCGCCAAATTTATCTGTAGATACAATGCAATTGTAATAAAAATTCTACCAGGGTTTTTGTAGAAATTGATAAGTTGGTTGTAAAATTCATATTGAAATAAAAGGAAATTAGAACGGCCATAGCACTAGTGAGAAAGAAGGACAAAATAGGACGGTTCTTCCCCCGGATTTCAAGGCTGACCCAGACCTGTGGTGACCACGACAGCGGAAATGACGCCAACGCCCAACGCGACGCGACGAAACGGCCAGACCCAGCCTGCCTCATGGTCGGATAACCGATTTTTCACAAATCTGCAAAGACACTTTACTGGAGAATTGATGTCTTTTCAATAAATGGTACTGGATATCTATATGCAAAAAAAAAAATTTTAACTTCTATCCATTTCTCTCACCACAAAAAACCAATGAACTCAAAATGGATCATAAACTTAAATGTAAAACCTAAAGCTATAAGCCTCCTAGAAAAAAAAATAGGAAAAAATCTTTCTGGCCTTGGGTCAGGGAAAAATTCCTTTGCTCCGATACCAAAAGTATGAACCACAAAGGAATAAAATGACAAACTGGATCTCACAAAAATTAGGACTTCTGCTTTTCAAAATAAACCATAACAAAATGAAAATAAATCAACAGACTGATAGAAAATATTTGCAAAGAATCAATCTGATAAAGGGCTGGTTCCAGAATATATAAATATCTCTCAGAACTCAACAATAAGAAAATAAATACCCCAATAAAAATTGCAAGAGATTTGAACAGATGCTTCACTAGAGAAGATATACGAATGGAAAATAAGGGTACAGAAAGGTACTTGGCATGGTCAGTCATTAGGGAAACCTAAGTTGAAGTTCAGCGAGGCTACGCTTCTACCAGGGCAGCTAAAATTCAAGATGGACCATTTTGAGGCTCACGAGCTGAGGGGACTGGAGGTCTCCTGTACTGCCCGTGGGAACGTAAAGCGGTTTGACTCCTTCGGCAGTTTCCTGAAAGAGTAAAACATACACCTATCACGTGATGCAGCCACTCCTCTCCTCCTCGTTTACCGACGAGAGGAGGGAGCATATATCCATACAAAGGTGTGTGCACAAATACTCATGGCATTATTTGTAAAAGGCAAAAAAAATTGGGAATATCTAAAGTGTTTCAACATTGGAACAGCTCATGATACATTTCCGTATGCCTACATGATGGAATGTTACTCAAATAAAAATGCAGGAACTGCTGATACACGCACCGACATGTATACATCACAGCATAATTAGGCTAAGTGAAAGCAGCCAGATTAAAAGGAGTTCATATGGCATGATTCCTTTCATAGGAAACTAGAAAATGCAAACTAACCTTTAGTGACAGAAACCAGATCGGTGCTTAACCGGGCAGGGAAGGCAGAGGCGGGGAGGAGGGAAAACTTTTAGGGGTGATGGATGTGCTCATTCTCTTGATTGAGGTGATGGTCTGTGGGTGTCTATTTCTGTTAAAATGTATCAGATGGAGCACTTCAAATATGTATATATTATTGTACGTCAGTTATTCTTCATTAAAGCTGTAAACAAGAAGCAAACAGAGCAGAGCTCTGACAAATACAAAAATACTTCTATAAAATCGGCTGCTTCTAACAGTCCCCTTTTAATGAGAACAAGCCCTTGAGCTCTGTTTGATGAGGTGGGATTCTGATGCAACCAAAGTGCTCAGTCGGTCTAGGCGCGCGTCCTGAAGGCAGGGTGAGGCAGCTGGCTGCTGCTTCCTGCTCGGCTGATTGGCATTCCGGCTGCAGAGGCAGTGGCTGGTGTGCAGCGTGACCCGCCCCAGCGCCACCTGCGGGTGACCTGAGCAGGTTCCCTTGTGCTAAGAGACCGTGGCCAAGAAGGTCCTTGACAATGACCTTGCTTAACACGCAGAGAAACAAGCATCCTGTGGGCTGCTTGTTTAAGAGTTGATTCATTTTCATCACACACAGGGACCCACATGTTAATAGCATTTTTTCTACATCCTTTTTTCTTAACAGCATCAATCAATCCAGCAGCTGTGAAAATCCCTATCCTACAGAAAGATGGGCAATTAGAGTCCGTGTCTATTTTTAATATATGCCTCCCTGCAGGCTGGGAATTAAGCAGTAGTAACTGATTCTTCACATTTGTTGTCTTTCATGTAACATTTAAAGGCCTCAGAATTGGGTGAGACTGGTATGCAAATGTATATATATGCAAGTTTATGCATGTTTTCCTCCAAATGCCCAAATATGTGGAAAGGTATGCTGAGGTGGGAGGCACAGTGGTGCTAAGGGTCACAGCTTTGGGACTTTCCAGCTGTGTGAAACTTGACTAGCTGTTTTCTATAGCTTAGGTGCAGATGACTCATTTAGAGTATGAGAAACAAGCACATGCAATGGCAGACTTGTCTACTATGTGTGCCAAAAATGCTTTGCAAATTGTACAGGGCCCTACAAATTAAAGAATTATTCATGGGTAGACTGCAGAAATCTTGGATTGCAAAGTAAACGTGTGCATTAGTCAAAACTCAAGGGTTCAAACCTGCCTCTGCCCCTTGCTAGCGGAGGGACTGTGGGTAAGTCCCACACCCGTCTGAACGACAGATGTCTCTGCAGGAGCATGGACAATCTGCTTCAAAGTGTTGCTATGAGGACTGAGAAAAGAAATATGACAATGCTGAAGGTTGCTCATCAAAAGTTAGCAATTATTATTATGTAAACTACCATTCAAGTAAGATTGAGGCAAGTATTTTCAGTTTTTTTGATCAGATAAAAATACAATTTAAAGATCATTAAATCCTATTCTGGTATAAACATAAATATCAACCCCATGCTTCTGCTGGGACTGCCAAATCCTTGAATATTTATAGGTAGATTCTGAAGTTGAAATGACTTCATTTTAAAGGAAAAGTTTTTCTCATTTTATAGCAAGAAATTATATTTCAGAGAAAATGTTATGTCAGGTTTAATATACTTTTAAAAACAATTGAGATGATACTTTCTTCAGTCAAATGAATATTAATCTATCATTTCAGAGTAAACATTCCGTACCTAAAAACTGCATGGATGTCTTTCTTGATTGTTGAAATCAAAAGAAACGAGGGATGACACAGTCTTTAAGCTTCTGTCAGTCATTTTTCCCCAGGCATTTGACCTGCAAGGTGTGGGATGTTTTCCCAAGTGACAGATGATCATTTAAGAGAAAGAAGCAGCTATGGCAGAAGCCGCCTGGGTACAGTGTGATCTTTGTGAATCCACAGAGAGGAAGAAAGCAAGGTGAGTCCATCAAGAGTAAGGAACAGTGGAGATGCATGAGGCAAAGTCACAACCCCAGGTGAGCTGGGTGCATGATGGGGTGTGTGCAAGGCCCAGGGGTCACCCAGAAGAATGGGTCATCTGCCCTGCTGGGGCCTTGAAGGACACTTCCATGCTGATACAAATTTAGGGATGCCTCTGGAAGAGTGAGCAGATGTTTCCCAGGGAAGCAATAGAGGAAGAGGCACGGAAAGCAGAAGACAAATCTGGGAACAGTAAGTGAGTTGGAGCATAGTCAGGTACAAGCATGGGGAGCTGGGGCTAAAGAGGTAAACTGAGGACAAAACTTTGATGCTGGTCCTTTTACGTAACTTATGGTAAGAACCTTTCCCGAGTTCGCGAACTGCTCTGGCATCCAGAAGTCGTTGGCTGTACAAGGGAGGTGCTGCTGACACCAAGGAAATCTGCTCAAACCATTGGAACCGGTTCCTGCTTGGGGCCTCGAGCCTGAGTGCCAGGGCAAGGCAGTGGCCAGGTAGAGGTGGCCGTGAGTCTGCGCCCTCCACCAGGTCTCTCAGAAACAGTCTCTAGAGCCCAAAACTGCCTGGTGCCTTGGAATCGGGATAAAGCAGGCATGGGATGGCTTGGCTGGGGCCGTTTTTGCTACCTCCTTTGAAAAGCAGCTTTCGTGCAAATCAGGAAGGAAGCTGCTGGGAGAAGCTCCCCACACGGCAGGATGCTGCTGGGGGAAGGTCTCATCGGTGTCATTCAATTCCTGCTCCTCAAGGGCTTCCAGGACATCCTTGTGCAGGGCCCTTGGGCAAAACCTGACCCCACCTCACCTAATTGGGAAGGAAGGTTTCCACTTCTGCTGAGTGCCAGAGAGGGGCCGAGGCTGCTCGGCTGGCAGAGCTCAGGTGCTGTGAGTGTGCTGCCCTCAGGGAAGATGCCTTAGGAGAGGGGCTTAAGGTGCACCTTAAAGGACAGGGAGTGGTGGGTGGACTGGGAGGGGAGTCCTGAAGTGAGAGAAAGGCCCTGGGCAAAGGTGTTGCCCCGCCCAGCCCAGCCCTCCCTCTCTAGGACAGTGAGGCCATCTCCTGCCTGCCCCCTGCCCTGCCTCAGCAGGCTGGGGCTGCCTGGCTTCTCTGGCTGTTTGTCTCAGGGCTGCTCTTCCAGCCAATCTCAGCTTCAGGTGATTGCATGCCCCCCGCCCGCCCCAGCCCACAGCGCAGCTGAGGGGAAGGGGTTGTGGCCTTAGGTGGATCAAGGTCTGGGTGCCGCTGAACACACACAGCGCAGAGAACTGCATCCATGGTTACCACCCATCTATCGACCCACCAAACCATCTACCTACCTGTCTGTCTGTCACCCAGCTGTCTGTCTGTGGATCACCTATCATCCGTCCATATTTATCACCCAACTATCTATCATTTATCTAGTTTCTTTGCAAAGAATGTGAAGAATTACCTGGTCCAAAGCCCTGTGCGGTTCTTTCCAGCCCCTGTCCTCACACCCTCTGCGAAAAGATGCTTTAGGTCCTGTGAGCAGGACGAGGTGGGAGGGTCCACACTCCGTGGGGCTCCAGGACCCTCACGTGACATCTGGGACACATAAAAAAGCAGAAACATTTTATGAAAATGAGCATAAAAGGAATATTGAAGTGCTTTGAAAATTTAAAACATTATAGGACAAGGTGCTATTTTGAATTCTAAAAATTCATACACATAGATTAAAAAAAAATTTCAAAATCAAACTATTTGTTGGCAGTTCTTGCCAGAATCCTTGCATTTCCTGCCAATTTGGGGACAACAAAGCTATCACTTGAACTTGCAGTAATTGAATTACACATGTGTTCTGCATTTTATTTCCCCCTTTCATTTTATTTTATTCTATTCTATTTTACATTTGTTTAATGATACATCTGCAATCAGAAGGAAGAAAATCTTTTCAGGTAGATAAAAATCTGTGAGTAGAAGCTGCTGCAGTAAGGAAAAGTGGGAATGTAGATGTACCAAAACATACCAGATGCCTTCTGAAATAATTTATTTCATACCTGCAAGATCTTAACTGACAGCTTTTAAGGATATAAGTTTATGCAATTCATTGCTCTCTTGATATTTCTCTGAGATACTTTGATCTATGAATTCATTTTATTTCAGTGCCTGCCTCCGGGCTGACTCAAACAAGCAGCTCTGCAGCTACCAGAACCCACAAGCTCCTGGCCGAGGTCGGGCTGTCAGCTGCCCTTCCCCAGCACATACCTGGTCACACACAGTAGGCGCTCGGTGGAGGTGTCCAGTTGAGGTGTGCATGGCCCAGACTGTTTGCTGTGTTCACTTCCATGCCATAGAATTTGGTGTCAGTGTGGAATACGGCTGTCATTTGTGTCCAAGCGCAGAGTCCAGTTTGTCAGCTGTCTCTGCCTTTCCATTGTCTGCCTCCAGGCCTTTTCCCGGGGCTCGGAGGTGGGGTGAGGAGCTCGCAAGGGGAGGGAGGGCCTTCGCCCACGGTGTGTTTCAGGAAGGAGAGGGATGAGGTGGGCAGCCGAGTAGCCAGAGGCCGGAGCGCCTTTGATCCCCTTTGGGCAGCTGTGGTCTGTGGCTCTCGGGGCAAGGTAGGTGCCCAGCAGTGGCTGCAACCCATGAAGGCCCCTGGACAGGTGCTCCCCATCCGCACATGGAATGGGAGAGGTCCAGTAACACAGGTCGCAGGGTGGAGTGGGCGTGTGGAGGAGATGGGATTCCGAGACAGGCGTTCATTTTATTCCTTCCTTTAGGGCCCCAAGGCCGGCCGACCCTGTCTGCTCTGGGTTCTGGTCTAGACACCAACGTGTCCATGTTTGCACAGAAACAGAGACGCGGTCAAGCATGGTTCAGTGGAGCAGCGGGAATGGAGGAACAGACGTGTGTGCACGTGTGCGTGTTTATGCGATACTGTAACTGCCGCAAGTCCAGTGATCCTGCTGGAGAATAAAACCCAGTCGGTTTCGGGACGTCGGGGGCAGGATCGGGGGAGGGTTTGACCTGAGAACGCGGGTGACGTGGAGCCTCAGCAGGGCGCCAGGCGCTGGGATCCGGGGGGCGGGGGTTCCCGGGAATGCGGGCCAGCAAGAGGGTGAGCGCGGGCCTGGCCGGGGCGGGCGAAGGGGCGCAGGGGCCGCCACGCCCCCCACCCATGCAGGTCTTAGGACTGAGTGGGCGCGGCCGGCGGCTCCTGGGCTCGGGCTCTCGAGGTGTCTGCGCAGTGCGGTTCTCGGCAGCACCCGCCCGGCCGGTCGCGCTCCCGGGCCACGTGCGGGGGAACCGTGGGACTGGTCGCCTCGGTCCACTCCGCCTTCCAGTTTCCGGCGGGAAGCGATGAGACGCGCTCTGGGCGCCTCCTGGCCCTGCACGGCTGAGGGGGGCAGGACGGCCACCTGGCTGCCAGGGAAGCCGCTGCAGCCCAGTCACGAGCGCCGACCCTGGGGACACCAGGAGCTTCCAGGAGTGACCTGGCGAGGAAGTTTTATCATGCTAACAAGATATTTTCTCTTAGGTGAATTTGTCAGGTCAGATCTGCGCCCCCGAGTGTGCCCCTGAGCGTGCCCACTGTGTCGGGTGAAATGTTGATCATCTTTTCTCCAAATGGCAGCATTTCCACTCCAGCAAAGCAGCGTCTTTCACACGCAGGCCATAGAGAAATAGATCTTTTCCCCGTATAACCATATGCTGCGAACACTTAAATTGAAGGGTTAATTCTAAGGCGTTGAAGGTTAATTGGTTAACCTTCCTTGATGGGGAAGTGTCAGAAACCTTGTTCCTCCAAGTAGCAGGAGGTGACGGTGAGAACAGGCCCAGGGCCAGGCACACTCGAACCGGACTCGAGCCCAAGGCCTCGGACGTGTGCTGACTTCACACAGCCTGTGGCCTATGACCCCCAAACCAGGGCAGCGAACCTGGTTTGCAGTATGTGTGTGAGATCAAGAGATTGTAGGGTGCACAGTCAGGGATCGAGCCCCTGTGGGTCATTGGTGCACAGCAGCTCTTGCACTCACGGTGCCCCTGTCCTCATACTGGGAAGGGGCCCTGCCACCCCGGCATCGTGCCGTCCCCAGTGCGCCCCAGGACGAACATTGGACAGCTGACTCCAGGCGCGTCGCACCTTCTGAGGGTCTCCCACACAGTGGGTGCCGACCCCCAGTCCCTGGACCGAGTCCACATGCCGGTGGCAGCTGCTTGGCTGTCTCGAGCTGCCCACCCTCGGCATGCCTGAGATGAGGGAGCTTCAGAAGCTGACAGCTGACAAAGAATAGCCCCCATTTCTAAACATGCTGCCCAGGAGTGGGGGAGGGGACGGTGGATACTGGAATGGACCCACTTCAAAGAGCCGAGCGTTAAAATCTCCCTAGGACACAGGCTTCTAGAAAGAGGAAGATGCCATGCTCTAAGTAAAAGCAGAAATAATAAGGATTCTGAAGGCAGGAGGTGGCGAGGCCTCAAGGGACAGGCTGAGCTTATTCGGCTCTGCTTGCCTGCTGCTAGCACTCTCCTCGCACTGGACTGCCCGCCACACGGAACTGTTTATGGGGCTTCAGCACAGGTTGGCATGGCCTTGATTCCATGATTTTAGCCATGGAATCAAGGAATTTTAGCCCTGTGGACCAGGAAGCCTTCCTAATTAATCCGTCTAGGGAAAGCTACATGTCATGGCTACTGAAGGCCCATGCACACAGCTGAAATTCTGGCCTCATCACCCACTTAACAGCATAAATCTTGGGCCAACTTCATCCGTTTTCTGTGCCTTGGTATTTTTGTCTGTAAGTTGAAAAATATAACGGTATTCCTTGCTGCTGATCACTGAAGTCCTTGCTGGAAATGCAAAACCCAGAACAACTGAATCTTATGTTGTTGTTGTTTTTTTTTCTGTCAACATTTAAAAAAACATTTTTATTGACAAAACAACATACAAACACAAACACTCTTAACATATGAACATTCCATACTTGGTGTACAATCAATGGCTGATAATATCATCAATAGTTGTATATTCATCACCATGATCATTTCTTAGAGCATTTGCATCAATTCAGAAAAAGAAATGAAAAGAAGAAAGAAAAAAACTCATACATACCATACCCCCTCCCCTCCCTCTCACTGACCTTTTGTATTTCCATCTACCCAATTTTTTTTAACCTTTATTCCCCTGTGTTTTTCCTATACCGCTTACCACTCCTTTTCATTGATGACTAGTATTTCAATCTACCCAATTTATTTTAACATTTGTTTCCCCATCATTCGTTTGTGTTTTATCCATATTTCTTACTCATCTGTCCATATCATAGATAAAAAGAACATCAACACAGGTTTTCACAATCACACAGTCACATTGCAAAAGCTACATCATTATACAATCATCTTTAAGAAACATGGTTACTGGAACACAGCTCTACAGTTTCAGGCACTTCCCTCTAGCCTCTCCGATACATCTTAAACCAGGAAAGGATATCTATGTAATATTTAAGAATAACCTTGAAATTTCTCAGCCACTGACACTTTATTTTGTCTCATTTCTCTTTTCCCCCTTTTGGTCAAGCAGGTTTTCTCAGTCCCTTGGTGCTGAGTCCCAGCTCATTCTAGGATTTCTGTCCCATGTTGCCAGGAAGGTCCACACACCTTTGGGAGTCATGTCCCATGTAGAGAGGGGAGGGCCATGAGTTTGCTTGCCATGTTGGCTGAGAGAGAGAGGCCACATCTGAGCAACAAAAGAGGTTCTCTGGGGGTAACTCTTAGCCCTACTTTTAAGTAGATTTAGTTTATCCTTTGTGGGGATAAGTTTTCATATAAAATCCTGAGATTGAAGGCTCAACCTATTAATTTGTTTGTTCACTGCTTGCTAGAATATCAGGAATTCTCCAGATGGGGTAGTTGAGCCCCACTTTCTCACCATTCCCCCAAGGGGACTTTGCAAATGCTTCTTTATCCACTAGAGCGACTGAATCTTAATCTGAATTTTAACAACAAGCCCAGGAGCTTTTGTGAGCATCAAAGTTTGAAAGGTACTGATGGCACCTAAATGATGAGGTTATTTTGAGGATTGTAATGGTCAGGTTCATGTGTCAGCTTGGCCAGGTGGTGGTGCCCAGTTGTCTGGTCAGGCAAGTGCTGGCCTGTCTCTTGCTATGAGGACATTTCATAGACTTAAATCATGACTACGTTGGCTGCATCCACAGCATTTACAATCAGTCAAGGGGCGTGTCTTCTGCAATGAGTGACACTTAATCTAATCACCAGAAGGCTTTCAAGGAGGATTCAGAAGAGACAGTCTCTCTTCCTACTTCACCAGCATCTCCTGAGAGTTCATTGAGGACCCTCATTGGAGCAGCCCACTCACAGCCTGCCCTGTGGACCTTGGAGTCTACACTCCCACAGTTAGGTGAGATGCTTTCATACATTTTATATTTACAGATGTCTCCTGCTGATTCTGTTTCTCTCAAGAACCCTAGTTAATACAAGGATTAAGTGAGTGAGTAGAGTCAAAGCCGGTAGGTCAGCACGTGGCACATCCCAAATGTGCCGTAATTATAAGTCATAAAATAAGAGCTGAATAAATACCTGCTGTTTTATTCTTCATCAGGATATAGCTCAGTGGCAGCTTTCCCGTCACACTTTTCATAATCTTTCTACTGTCTTCTCCTGACTTAATTGCTGTCTTGTGTTTGTGCTCCACAGAGCTATGTAGGTACTTTTTAAATGTTTTTTTATTGTGAAATATGACATATATACAAAGAAAAAAAAGAAAAGCAGTAATTTTCAAAGTACACTTCAACAAGTAGTTAAAACATATTTCAGCGTTTTCATGGGTTACCATTCCACTATTTCAGATTTTTCCTTCTAGCTGCTCCAAAACACTGGAGGCTAGAAGGAGTATTAGCATAGTGATTCAGCAGCCATACTCATTTGCTAAATCTTATTTTCTCTCTTGTTCCTCCTTTTGCCCCTTTGATCCTTCTCCCAATCTATAGGGATCTTTGGGCAATGCCCATTCTGACTTTGTCATGTTGAGAAGAAGTGTTAACACTAAAGGATGGAGATTTAATTAGTTGATAATCTTGGAGAGGCTGGTCCCTCTGAGTTTCAGGATTTATCTGGCCTAGGAAACCTCTGGAAATTATATGTTCCAGGAAAGCAAGCTTAGTGCATGAAACTTTTACAGAGTCTTTTTATTTACTATTTACTTAAATACAGAGCTGTTTAAGGACACAAAGTGTCTTTATCTCCCTGCTCCTTGGGACCAGACAGCAGAGAGTCTAGAATAGACATTCAATAAAATAAAGGCTAACTGAAGGAATAACTGACTCACACACCCGCCCCCACCACTGCCGAGAATATCGGTGGGATATTACAAAGTGAATGGCAGGTCTTGCCCGAGGCCTCAGATTCTGCCCAACAGCTCCCAGGCCAGGAGCCCCACCAAGGATGGGACCCACCACTCCCCCCCAGGGACCATGCCCACCACTCCTTCCGAGGGACCGTGCTCCCCCCAGGGGCTGTGCCCACTGCTTCCCCCCAGGGACCGTGCCCACCGCTCCTTCCGAGGGACCGTGCTCTCCACTTCCCCCCAGGGACCGTGCCCACCACTCCTTCCGAGGGACCATGCTCTCTGCTCCCCCCCAGGGACCGTGCCCACCACTCCTTCCGAGGGACCGTGCTCTCCGCTCCCCCCCAGGGACCGTGCCCACCACTCCCCCCCAGGGACCATGCCCACCACTCCTTCCGAGGGACCGTGCTCTCCGCTCCCCCCCAGGGACCGTGCCCACCACTTCTTCCGAGGGACCATGCCCACCACTCCTTCCGAGGGACCGTGCTCTCCACTTCCCCCCAGGGGCTGTGCCCACCCCTCCCCCCCAGGGACCATGCCCACCACTCCTTCCGAGGGACCGTGCTCTCCACTTCCCCCCAGGAACCGTGCCCACCACTCCTTCCGAGGGACCGTGCTCCCCCCAGGGGCTGTTCCCACTGCTTCCCCCCAGGGACCGTGCCCACCGCTCCCCCAACCAGGGACCACACTCATCGCTCCCCTGGGAGGCCAAGTCCGGGCAACAGGAAAAGCCACTGCCCCAAGAGTCTGGGTAGAAGGTGAGAGGGGGCAGTGGTGAAGACTGGTGATCCGCATTTTTAAAAAGCCTTTAGTGAAATGTATTATAGTGTAAATAAGAGCCAATATCTATGGAGTGCATATTATGTGCCAAATAATGCGATGACGGTTCACAGGTCCGCAGATGTGTCTCATTTATCGCCTACAAAAACCCTAATGGTAGACATTCATATTAATACCCATTGATTATGAATATTAATAATTATTACTAGCTGTTTATTAACATTAATTGATATTGCTATTGTGCTTGATTTAACATAAGAAGACCCTGAAGTCTTGAGAGCTTATGCAACTCACCTGTATTCAAAAATCTTAATAAAAATGAATTCTCATTATTTTAATTTGTATGATTTCTACTGAATTTGCAGACTTATTCCCATATATTTATTGGTTTTTTGTTGTTATTTAGTTTTGCTTTTCTGACTTTTTAAGATGCCCCCAGAGCTAACATTCTGGGTTGATTCTGTGATTAATGAAGTATTTGCCCATATGTTGTTTTGGATGTTGGTTCTTGAGAATGATCACTCAGCTGTCACAAGTTTTATCTGGAGAGTTCAGATTGTTCTATCACCCTCAGATAAAGGCCAAAGGGACAGACTTTGTGAGATGCAGATCACACACACCCTTTACTTTTGATGAATTCCAGGGAAAAAGCTGTTGGCAAAGGACAGGCTTCACTGTCGTCTGGGAAGTAGAGCATTCAAAACCAGAAGGCAGCGCCCGCCGCACTGCCCTGCGCCCATCAGTGCCCAGCGCCTGCCCGGGAGGATGGGAGAGGAAGGGCGAGGTGTCTTTGGCATAGCCTGTGAGATAAGGATTTGGGAGTGGAAAGCACAGACGTGATTGTCAAGAGAAATATCTGGACTGACTCTGCCTTTGACAGCCTGCACACCCCTTAAATCCCTGCACCGTAGGTTCTGTCCCAGGAAAGATCCTCTAAAATAGGAATTACTCTTGGCGGTGGTGTGAAGAGCGTGTTCAGTCAGCTCCCCGCTGAAGCAGAGCGTGATGTGTAGCCTAGCCATGCTGTTTTATTTTATGTAGATCTTTTATCCGCGCCACCCGGCCCTCAGGTGCATGGATTTTTAATCTGGGATTTACGTAGGTGGAAAAGTGTCCATTTATTCAACTCTTAAAAAGCAAAGGACAACTTCATCCATATATTTCGAGTGAATTGTTTAACGTGAGTGAAGTTCAGCTTGACATCACTGTCTTATTAACAAGAGAATAGAAAAACTTTTTCCCTTTTTCTGAAAAAGGTTTGGGGCCAGGGAAATTTAGCTTTTCTTTATTTTCAAGACAAGACAGATCAAAAAACTACAGAATCTGTTAGGAACAGATATTATTGAAAACAATGGCATTGAAGGGTTTATTGTTTTGAAGACAGTAAAGAGCTAAAGGAATTAATTGGTTTAAAAATCATATTGGGGGGCAGGTCAACTCAGCAGGCAGAGGTCTTTCCTGCCATGCCAGAGACTCGGGTTCGATTCCTGGTGCCTGCCCATGCAAAAAAAAAAAAAAATCATATTGGGAAATTTGTTACCATTATAATAGCAGAAAGAAAAAAAATGAATGACAAAAAAACTCACGGAAGATGTGAAACACCTCCAGCCGGTCCCCCTCAAAGGGGGCTTTGTGGGTCACAGCTGGGCCACAACGTGGTATTTCTTAGTGCTTAGTGACACGAGACACAGAGCGTGTGTTCAGAACTGGGTACAGCGGCCAGCCCCGTGGTCAGCGGGCTGCTCTGGGGGAACTGAAGTTAAGGGTCCCAGGGCATGAGCTGGCCTGTGATGGGTAGAGGATCCGGTTCTGCACCGTAGACAGAAAACCTTCAGAATGTCACTGAAAAAACTGAGGAAGCCCTGAATAAATGAAGGGGTAAACTATGTTCTAGGATTGGAAGATAAGCTTCCTAACACGTCATTCCTCCCCCGATTAAGGTAAAGAGCCACTGCAATTCCAGCTGAGGTCTCAGCAGATTCTTTTGTGGAAAAGAAATCAAGTTGAATATTAAATTCATATAAGCTAGTGTGGTATGTTGAATTATGCACCCCAGGAAAAAGCATGTTCTTACCTTAATCTGTGCCTGTGGGCATGGACTCACTATAGGCAAGGCCTTTGAAGATGTTATTTTAGACAAGGTGTGGGCAGCTGAATCAGGGGGGCTGGAACCTGGCTTCCTGGAGTCCTTTCTAAACAGCATGAAATTCAGGGAGAGAAGAAAACAAATGGAGGAGAAAAAGCTGGAAGGTGGCAGATGAGAAAGGAGGAGACACTGCCACGTCACTGCCGTGTGCAGAAGAGCCAGGGACAAGGGTCATTTTCAGTTAGGGACCAGGGTCACCCGCAGCCAGGGACCAGGGTCACCCGCAGCCAGGGACAAGGGTCATCCTCAGCCAGGGACCAGGGTCACCTGCAGCCAGGGACAAGGGTCATCCTCAGCCAGGGGCCAGGGTCACCTGCAGCCAGGGACCAGGGTCACCTGCAGCCAGGGTCCAGGGTCATCCTCAGCCAAGGGCCAGGGTCACCCGCAGCCAGGGACAAGGGTCATCCTCAGCCAGGGACCAGGGTCACCTGCAGCCAGGGACAAGGGTCATCCTCAGCCAGGGGCCAGGGTCATCTTCAGCCAGGGGCCAGGGTCACCCACCACCAGAGACCAGGGTCATCCTTAGTTGGGACCAGGGTCACCCACTGCCAAGGACCAAGGTCACCCGCTGCCAGCCTGAGCGCCGCAGCCTTCAGGGAAAAAGCACCATCTAGGACGCCTCCATTTTGGACTTAGCCCACCCCCCCGCCTCAGATCCATGAGCCCGGGAAATTCCCAATGTTTAAGCCAAACTATTATATGGTATTTTGGCTTTAAACATCATAAGTTGCCATTGTTGAGAAGATAAAAAAGAAGAAGAAAGTTGGAAGGCTTCAACTCCCAGCTGCCACTACCCAGAGTACAGATATGCCTGGACAAGACTATGGAAACTGACCAGTGGAATGGAATAACTCGTCCAGAAACAAACCCCATGATGCATTAATGACCACCTAATTATGACAAAGGTGATACTGCAGTGCAGTGGGGGAAAGAGTGATATTCTCAGTAGGAGAGCTGGGACCATTGGATTCGTAACTGGAAAAAAAATTTACCTTGACCCTCTACTTCAAACCACAATCAAAATCCAACCAGATATCAGTTGTAGAGCTAAAGGTGAAGTTTTAACATTAGAACTTCTAAATGAAAACATAAGTGAACATCTTTACAAACTTGAGGTAAGCAAATATTTCTTAAACTGGATGCAAAAAGAATTAACCATAAAAAACTTAAGTTTATCTGTAATAAAATTGCTTGTTTCATCAAAATATGCCCTTAAGTCAATGTAAAAGCAACCCACAGAATGAAAGAAAATATTTATGGTGCACATATTCAGCAAAGGAGTCCCATCCAGAATATATGTTAAAACATTCTAATTGAAAAAATGAGCAAACAACTAGAACAGATATTCCAAGAGGGAGTACATTCGTGGCTAATTAACAAATAAAAGTCACTTAACTTCATTAGTCATCAGGAAAATGCAAATTAAAATCACATTGAGATACTACTGCACATCCAGCAAGATGGCTGAAATGAAAAAAGACATAAAGTAACAAATCTTGGCAAACACTTGGAATAACTGGAACTCACATAACTGATGGCAGTGTGATGCTACCAGAACTGCTTGGCTGCATCTACTAAAACTAAACAAACGTCTTACTCCATGGACAAGACATTTATGCAGACTTTGCCAGAAGGTATGCTAGAATGCTCATAGCCATGTTCGATTATAACTGAAACTCCCCCTAAAGCCCTACAAGAATAAAATGGAAAAATAATAAGCCATGATATTTTTACACGTGGACTATTACACAGCAATGAGCATGAACAATCTACAGCTACACCTAACAGCAGGGAGGATTCGCACAGGCATAGTTTTGGATGAAGTGAGTTGAACACAGAAGTACACATACTGTGCTTTTCCATTTATTTGAGCAAAAAAATAGACAATAGCAATTTATGATGCTTAAAGCCAAAATAGTAATTAACTGTGGGGAAAGTAATGACAAATGGGAGCACAAGGAGAATTTCAGAGTTGGACCGTTCTCTTTTTTCTTCTCGTTTCGTGAGTGAATTCAACTTGACAACATCCACTCATGTGTGCTCTCTTCTCCCTGTGTGCTCTGCCTCATGAGAGGCTATGACAGGTACGTAGTTTGACATAAAGATAGCTAGATGCATAGACAGAAAGAAGCTTAGATAGACAGACACACAGACTTCAAGTGGAGAGTTAGCCACAGCTTGGAGGGGAAAAGATAAGATAATAAAAACAAGTAAAGATAGATTTCCACTTCTGAAATTTCCCTGAAGTTGCAAGCACTCTGTACTCATTGAAAGTGTTCTAAGGGTCATATCCTCTCTAAAGAGAGGGTGAGGACAATAGGTTTTCCATTGTACCCACTGCATTTTCAAGTATCAGTCTATGTTCTACCAATTCAGAGGTGCTGCCGTATGTAAGGAACACAGAATGACTCAGCAACTCTACAATTTCCAGCTTGAATCTCTTTCATCGAGAAAATACACTGTGTCTCAGGTCAAAGAAACACTGAAAATGCCACTAATAATGGCTTATTATAACTGGAAGCAACAGGATCTAACTGGGTCCTTAGGAGCCCAAATGACGCACTATGTGAGAAGCCAAAAAACTTCAAAATGTGAGCTATTTTTGGTCTTGGTTTAAATGGAATAATGCACTCAGCCCTCCAGCTGAAATAAAGGGGAAATGTGCAGGCTGATGCTGTTGCCTAAAAGGAACAAAGCATGTTAGTGTAGTTTAGACTAGGTCCTAGATTATGAGATCAAAGGGCTTTAGAGCTCCCGCAGGCACAGCTGTGCACTGGCTCGGCTCCCGAGGCAGAGCTGGGCCTTCCTCAAACACAGGCGATGAGACCAGGCCTTGCTCAGGGTTAGGAGGCCAGGGGAGGCATATAACTTGCAGGTTTTTGACCCACCCCATGCCCCTAGCAGTGCTGCCTTGGCCAGTCCGACCCAAGGCAACTTTGTTGGCTATTCGGCTTCCCCTGGCATAGTACCACATGGCAGCTGCATGCTGCTCCTGCATGGATGTACCTCTGCACTGCTGCCCTTTGAACACTTCCACAGTCATCCATTCACTGAGTTATTTCGTCACTTTTTTTGTCAATTCAACTCATTTATTCAATGACTGCATTTGTCCAATCACAGTTCAGAGGCATTCAGGAAATAGTCCCAGCCTCCAAAGATAATGAATACAAACAAAAAACTCATAAACGTGAAAAGCAACAGGAGGTAGAATGCAGCAAGAGAAATTAGAACACAGTAAGTTAGAGAAAGAAGGGCCTATTTTCAGAGAAGTTAGGGAGGTTTTGTGGAAGCAGGTCTTTGAACTGACATTACAAGGGGAAACCGCTTAGACAAAGGAGCTGAAATGAAGCCGACCATAGCGGGAGGAAGCAGCTTTCATAGCTCCTGGAAGCAGCGTGTGGTGGCGAGTGTCTGCACAGGCTGTGCCAGAGGTAGACCGAAACCGGGAGTAGTGGAGTCGAAATTGCACTGAGAGGCTGAGACTTGAGACGGGAGATGTTGAAGTCACTGAGGATGGACAGAAGACAGAGGCATTGTCAGAAATGCCCGTCCATCGGGTGTCAGTGCCCGGAAGGCAGGACCTGCCCCGTGCCTGTCCCAGCAGGCTTGCGGCAGCATCCGGTAAAGTGCCGACTACTGGATGTTCTTAAAGGATGCCATGTAGGATGTAAGTAACACTTGTATTCATTCAAAATATTCATTTACTTTCTGAATAGGTAATGCATGCATATGACACAAACTGAAAAATGTTCAAAAAAGTTGAAGTTGAGAAGCTCTCCTATTCCTGCACCACTGTCTCTGCTGTTCCCTTATACAAAGGCTGAAACTGTATGCACGAAATAATGCACCGAGCTTTTATGCTTATTTGTATAGCAGCGATTATTTCTCTTCAGTATTGCTTCGTTCTTTTTTTGCCTACTGTGTATTCTTACTTTGAATGAAGGTAAATAATTTACTTAAGCAGTAGTCTAAATATAGGCAGTTGAACATTTTTATCTGAATAAAAATGAATATCCCGTGTAGCTAGTTTACAGGGTAAAGCTATAGGAAAGTTTATAAAATGTTGTCATGAAATACTGAAACATAAAAACAGTATGATGAATAATTCCACAAGAGCCCTGGTCATTATCAACTAAAGAAACACAGCATTGACAGTGAAGCTCGGCCCCGGGCAGCACGTGCCTTTCTCCACGCCTCGGTGAACACCAGCCTGAGAGTTACCAGGGCTGAGCAAAGCTACATGCATTTCAAAGCCATTTGTGTGAACAGAGCTTTCAGGCGAACTTCTGTTCAGACCCATCGCCCATATTATATTCCATTGGTCTTTTTAATTGACTTACAGGAACTCTTTATATATTAGTAAACATGCCCTGTGTGTGGAAAGACAAAGGAGACTGATGGTAGATGGCCCTGCAGTCCCTCCTGGCAGTCTGGCTCTCCTCTCCCTGCAGCAGCGCTGGCTGTCTCAGCTTCCCACAAGGTTTGGGGTGGCAGCAGCTTGCATTCCCTGCAGGGATCCACAACTTTGCTCAAAGGCTGGTACCCAAGCTCAAAATATTTTTCCTTGGACTTGGGGACGATGCTTGTCAAAGGGAAGAGCAGTGAGGATGCGTAGTGCCTCTCTGTTGCACAGCCCCACATTGCATCCATTGGCACCTGACTCAAGCATTCACCTGCAATGGCCAAGAGAACCGGCTCAGGAAACCTGCCGAATTTCTGCCTGTGGGTCACCAAAAGGTGAAAAAGGAAATTGCCTTGAGCCTTTTGCACAATCACTGCTATTGGGGTTGTACTTTTTTTTTCAGTTTGCCATTTGTCCTTTGACTTTGTCTTTTGCCTTGATAAATGTGTGAATTTTTGTAGCTCATTATTTCAAAACTTTTTATTAAAATATGCATGATTATATTGACAAAGGAGTTTTCTCCTGCATTTTGCCATACACAATGGATGATTAATATCTCAGTGTAATGTCTGTTAATAGATAGTTTAATCCAACAGACTTCCTTCTCACCCAACTGAATATTCAGTAATTGTCCATAGAGACATGTAATTCTCCTTTTATTCTCCTCTCAGGTCTCTTAAATCCTTCCTTGCAGATGGGAAGAAGCTTCATGTGCTGTGTCTTTGGACAACATAAAATAAAGTATACTTTTAGGTTACTTATCTATAGGATAAAATATTTATCATTTAAAAACTTTTTGTATTGAAACAAAATATAACAAAAGCAGAAAGAAATATACAACGAAATTCCCTGAACTCATCATCTACCCACAACAATCAACAATTCATGGCCACTCTCGTACATCTTCGCTATAGCCGAACACCCCCCACCTCCCACCTCACAACAGGCCAGCTTATCAGTCTTTTATTTATGGTTTCTCATATTTGTATTATGCTTTTAAAAAAAAGCTTTCACTGCACCAGAGACATTAAAGATAACTATGTTTTTTCCTGCTTCTTTTTTGGTTTTATTTTTCAAATTTACATAATTGTTCAACATGGGATTCATTTTGGTCTAAGGTATAAAGAGTGTATCTTGCTTATTTCATTTTAAATTGCTCTTTAATTGGTCAGTGAGCATTTATTAAATAACCCATCTTTTCATTAACGATTTAAAATGGTAAAAAATTGATCATATATTTAATTCCATTTGTAGTAGGATTTTTTTTTCTGGATATTCTGGTATATTCCACTGATCTGCCTAAATATTCAACATAGCATGCTGTTAAGTTATTGTACATTTAAAATATTTATAAATAGTTGGTAAGATTAAAGTCTTGTGATTTCTCTTCTATTTCTAAATTTTTCTGGCCGCTTGTGCTTATTTTGTTCTCCAAGTGGATTTTATGATCACTTTACTTAGTTTAAAATGAAACATTGTTTAGAACATCCCCTTTCCACATTGTGAGGCTGAATGAGTGCACACACATCACGTCCTTGACTGACTGACTCTCCAGCTTCAGCTGTCAGTAAATGCATGATACACTAAGGGGAAAATCTCCGTTAATACGAATTAATTTAATGTATGAATAATTAGGAACAATTAATATCTTTATGCTGTTGAGTCTCCCTCTTTGGGGACACGCTGGCCCTGACATCTTCTCCTGCGTCCGTCAGGAGCATTTTAACCTGCTATTCGTGTAGATGTTGTGTATTTCTGATTAAGTGTATTTCTAAGTTCTGTGTCTTTTTGGTGGTGTTATTGCTATTTTAGCAGGGTCTCTTTATGGACTTTATACTATCCCCCAAATGCCTGTGGCTTATTTTCACAGAAGCTCTAATAATTTTGCACCTAGTCGTTATATTTTATCTTCCTGTCATTTTAATTTTTTATTGATTATCTTATGTTTTGCTGATAAACACACACAACCTTATATATTGATCATTTTCTCCTCCTTTCCGAAAGGTTTTCTTTTTATTTATCTTTTCCAGTTGTTTTAATTAGCACTGCTAAAGACCGAGTTAAATGACAGGGACATCTTGTTCCGACCTTACTAGGGCTGCTTCAGGTTCCATTTACTTCATCTGTACAGCAAACGTCACACATTTAGACCTTATCACCTGGCCTGGACCCTTTCCGGAGTGAGTACATTAAGGGCGTAGCTGGGGGCAGTTTGCGCTGGACGGTTCAGTTCAACCCGGGGTGACCATGGGTTCTTCGTGGGGGGGGGGCAAGAGGGTCGTGGGGAGGCAGAGGCAGAGGGGGACACAGAGGCGGGGGGTCGCAGGGAAGAGGCAGGGGGGGCGCAGAGAGGAGGCGGGGGGCAGGGAGGAGGCAGAGGGAGGGCGCAGAGAGGAGGCAGAGGGGGAATGCAGAGGGGGGTGCAAAGGGGGGGCGCAGAGAGGAGGCAGAGGGGGGCGCAGGGAGGAGGCAGAGGCGGGGGCACAGAGAGGAGGCAGAGGGGGGGCGCAGGGAGGAGGCAGGGGGGGCGCAGGGATGAGACAGAGGGGGGGCGCAGGGAGGAGGAAGGGGGGGCGCAGGGAGGAGGCAGAGGGGGGGCGCAGGGAGGAGGCAGACGCGAGGAGGGGGCAACGCGCTCCGAGGAGGGGCCAGGACGCGGGGACAAGGACAGACGGAGCACTGAGCCCTCAAGGGCGGGCAGCTCCCAACACCTCTCTGTAGCTCAGGAACGTCCTGGTTTAGCTCCAGGAGGCTCAGAAAATGTGTGCTGCTTTGTGGGGTTTGTCCTAGCCATGAAAAGGAGAGGGAAAACTTTCTAAAATTTAATCCGTTTTGAAGGTATTTTTTTGACTCAAGATTGCATATTGAAAATTCCTTTTTATCCTCTGTGTATATGATCATGTTTTTTTTTCTTTAGTCTTCAAATATAGGGAGTTACTGTAATAGGTTTACTAATATTGAACCATCTTTGCATTTCTGGAAAAGATAATACTTTTGTCAGGATACAGTATCTCTTTAATATGCTAATTGCCAATATTTCCTTGCATTGATATTCATAGGTGATGTTATTTAGTTTTCTTTTTATATTGTCATTTCAGAATTTTTGGTATCAATTTATACTAATTTATCAAACAGAATTGAAAGGTGTTCTTCTTTTGTTAATGCCCTGGCAGAACTTAAAGAGAATTGGAGAAATTTCCTCCTAAAAGACGGCTAGCTTCTCTGGTGAAGTCATCCAAACCTGGTTTTTTGGTGGGTATAACCTTGATAACTTTATTTATCATGGCAATTGATTGGTTCGAATTTACTGTCTCATCTTGAAGCAGACGTCATCATTTACATTTTACTGGGAAAATTCTAGTTTTTGAGGTTCTTCACATTTTTTTAGACTTCCAGGAAGGGGCTCACTGGGCACGGGTCCGGGAGCAGGTCCACCTCGGGCAGGGCTGTGTCGGGGCTTGGCCTGACCCCAGCCGTTAGGGCTGGGCGAGGCGCTTCTCAGCCTGTCTAGGCGTTGTCAGCCTCGGACCTGGAGAAGCCTGGGAGCAGCCAGGAGACAGGACTTGGTCCACGCGGTGCCTTGACCGTCCCTGGCATGGCCGGACCTCAGGACGGGTGCTGCGGCCCGGATGCTGGACCGTGGGCCCGGCAGAGGGACCGTCTGGAGCTGCCAGTCCCAGCACAGGGCAAGGACTTGTCGACGTGGGCGGTGTGGAAGGGTTGGTGCCACGTTCGGATGAGAAAGCCATCGAACCACGCTCTTCCCCAGGCCTGGCTGGCACGCATGGCAGCTCTGGGCTTGGGAGGGTGGCGCAGGAGCTGTTCCGAGCCTGTGGTGCCAGGCATGAGCCCCCGCACCTTTCCAGCTTCGGGGCTGCCTCGTGCATCTTTGCGCATCAGTACTTTCGGGAGTAAGGAGGCCCCTGGCAGGTCTCAGAGCTCTTCTCGGTGCCGTACTCCTCTGAGGCCCACGAGCTTCAGTCCCCTTGGCTTCTCTGCAGGGCGCACTCCCTGCTCCTTTGCCCCCACTCTGGGCCCCTCTGCAACCTTGGTCTGGGCACTGACCACCCCATTGTAAGGGCTGCCCTTCACTTCTTCTCCTGCCGGTCACTGACCTTTCCTGTCTAGTGTCCAGTGCCTTGAAAGCCAGTTTTTTTCATATATTCTATCTGGATTTATTTCATTTGTGATTGCTTCTGGAAAGAAGGTAAATCCAGCCCCTGTTACTCTTTCTTGGCCAGAGGTGAAATGATCAGCATCCATCCTTGAGGACCTTATATCCCCCATTCTCCTCTTCTACTGTTAAAAAGTGTGATGAGGAAGCTGTACAGCCTCCTGTCCCTATTATCAGATAAGCTGATTTGATCTTTTGTCTGATAGCCATGTAATTCACTTTGAGCCTAAGAAACTTTAATGGTGTGGGAATCTGGATTGATCATTTTTTGTCAATGTTTCCTGGGGTGTCAGGAGCTCCTTCATCTGTATATTTAAGTCTCCTTTTATTTCTGAAAACACTTTCCCAGCAGTCAAGTCAGAATGTGCCTTGCAGGCTCTGGTATTGTTTCGTTCTCAGGTCCCTTCCCGATGACGTTGGGCTGCAGAAGCTCTGCCCGGCGGATGCGCCCTCCACACCCCAGCCTCTCAGGGTTCAGAGTTGCCCTAAGAAACCTTCTTCCCTGTCAAAAGCAAGTTGTTCTTCCCCAAACACTCCCCCAGTGTATCTGAGGACTCAATGACCTTGAGCACAGAGCACGCAACCTAGGAAATCTCTCCCCCTCCTTCTCCCCTCCCTTGCTCCCTGCCTGCCATCACTTCCACCTCTTCCTCACACACATGTGTTGTGCAGGTATTTGGAAATAGCGTATCGATGATGACACACATGCGACCACAGTTTACCTGCTTCAGTGATGGGTCATCTTGGTGGAAGGGACACGCGGTTGACAAATGTGCAAAGCCATCTCAGCGTCGCTGTGCCGGTGCGGGACATGCCGCCGTGAGCGGGGCAGCAGTCAGCCATTCCTGTAAGCTTTTATATCTAAGCCGGATGTGAGATGTTCGTCTCGTCCAGGGACCTGGCTGGGGCTGGGCAAAGGGCAGGAGTGGATGCCTACGGCTCTTCAGCATTTAACTTCATCCTCCTTATAGGAACACAAAAGAACAAGGTGGAGGCAGAGACACCCTGGGGTGCAGAATTCTTCATTTCCCTCCCCTGCGCTCCTTTCTCCTCTCCAGCCCTCTCCCCGGTGCCCCCCCTCAGCTGGGTCTCCTGTAATGGCCCCTGTTCTTTTCTTTTCATACTTTTTCATACTTAGGTTTAAAGAGACTGGGAAATGCCTCTTGCTAATGCCCTCACTCAGCAGGGTCCTGCTGGCGAGCCGGCCCCCGTCCACCCTCACTCCCATGAGAAGGCTTCTCTGCCGCAGCGGGACCGGGCATGAGGGTGCTGGGTGGCCGCTCAGGTGGGGAGGTGGGGAGGTGGGGTCCCCGTTAGCAGGGGGAACATCTCATGTGGATGGCTGTGCATCAGAGAAGCATTTATGACAAACAGATCGGCAGGGGAAGTAGTCAGTAACTCCTTTCAAAAGTATTCGGTAAACTCCATTTGGATGATGAGCCATTGAGCAAAGAATCACATTGCAATCAGAAATAAGTCGGAAATAAAATTTTTTAAATGCTTTCTTAAACACAAAATGACTCTCAATTTCTGAAAACACAGCTAGAAGTGAAGAGACGGCAATGGAAAGAGACACGACCTCAGACTTCACCTGTGCTGGTTTTACAGGTGCCTGGACTGGGGCACCTGCGTCCCCTTCCAGGGCAGTGCCCGGGGGGCCAGGGGTGGGGAGCGGGCTTGGACCCAGCACGGTCTGCAGTGGCTTGAGTCAGCCTTCCTTGCGGGTGCTTAGTGCTCTGGGGTGTCGGGGGGGCCAAAGCCGGGGCCACCTGGCAGGTGTCGCCAAGGCCCTGGGGGACGTCCATCCAGGCAGAGAGCTGCTGCTCAGCGCCACCCGACCCGGGGCCGCCCTGCCCGGAGCCGAGGCGGACCTGCAGGAGGCGGACGGCAGCGGAGACCAAGGGCCGGAGGCCAGGTGGGGACCAAGCCAGGGGTCAGAGCCTCAGCCCTGGCCCCTCGCCACCCCCAAGACAAAAGCGGTGCCCGCAGTGGCCTCATCCTGGCGGACTGTAAGTGGCCGCCGCTCTCCACACTCCGGCTCTTCCTGGTAAAATCTGGGTGTTCTCAGCAGGCTTCCGCAGCACTCCTCATTCATGATCCAGCTGTGAAAGTCTCTATATAACTGCTTCCAAACCCAGAAAAACCTGCCCCTCTGGCCTTCCTAGAGGAGCCTGTCCTTTGGCTCTCCAAACTCTGAACTGAACGTATTTTCTTAGTCGAGGTTTATGTTTGGCCAGCAAGTGCACCAACTCATTAATTTTCTGTAAGTTTATTCTGAGTTTCATCCATGGAATGTCTCCCTGGTTCCTCTAAGATCCTGAACACACATTTCTATTTGTGGCGCCAATTTGCCATCAGAGCCCTGTACGCTGGTTGAAGGGAAATGGGACAATGAGATGCGGATACGGCCCCCACCCAGTCTAGAGGCAGAGTCGCTGTGCGCGGTTCCCACCCTGCCTTGTCCTGTGCGCTCGTGCACACCTGCACACGCCCTGCCTTGTCCTGTGCGCTCATGCACACCTTCACATCGTGGCACCCTTGTGCACATTTCCATTACAGCAGGGCAGCTGCTGTATGTACGGGTGCAAAGTGGAGACACGTGCCTGCAGAAGGCACTCATGTGTGTTCCAGTAGAGCAGAAAGGTGTGCACCTGAGGGCACATTTATAAATAGCACATGTGGGGAACAAGAGAACGATATGCTCCATCAAGACCCCTATTGAAAGAATTTTTTTCTAGCATCCTAGAGCAAATTAATTAGCCATTTATTTGCAATTTTCTATTTCCCAAAGGAAAATTTAACAAGGGCAGGTCACCTCCAGGTGTGGCATTCATTAATTTCTTCACATTTAATGAGAACTTTTCTGTTTTTTTGGTCAGGCTCTTGGTGCAAGGTGGCAGCAATTCCTACACAAACCTCTTGCATTCGGACTCCAGAACTCAGCTTCCTCCTCACATCACACACCTGTACCTGGAAGTCCCACGGCCGCTCCAAATTCAACATGAACCCAAATCTTATCCCCAAGATTTCCCAGCTTCTCAAGCCAGGAAGAGCCAACTTCTCAAGCCTTATTTGCTTCTCATTTACATTCACGCCGCAGCCATTGTGCACACCTGTCCCTTAAATATCCCCAATGTCACTTCCTTATTTCAGATCTCATGAGCTCTTATTTCTGCTGGAATCATCAACAAACTAAATATTTAGAAAATGACATTAATATCCTTCCACACCCCCACCCCCAGGTGACAGGCTAGGGTGTACCCTGGTACAACTTTCTCCATTCATGTAAGACACCCATAAACTTCAGTACACAAGTTTGTGTGTACATGTGTACATGTGTGCGTGTGTGTGTTATGACACTGATGTGCAGAAATAGGATCTGCATGAACTTTAAGTTGCAGCTTTAACAGATTCTTAGTTAACAGTTGCATGCTGTAACCTTTGTTTATTTATTTATTTGTTACTTTTTGAAGTGTGGCCTTCACAATCCGGCAAACAATGTATGAAAATGTTTCCTTTCTCACATGCTTCCTGGTGCAGATTTTTAACATTGCTTATAACTTTTGACAGTCTCATAAGTAACATATAATATTTAATTTTATTATAATTTATACAAGTCAGAAAAGATTATTAGCTATTGTTCAGGTTACTTGGATTTCCTCTTCTGTGAATTGTTTACTCATAACCCTTGTTCATTTTTATTGGTTACTCACATATTTTTATTAAATTATAGGAGCACTTTATATAGTAGACATATTATCCATTTAATTTTTATGTATGTTGAAAATAATTTTTTCAGTCTATCATTGTTTTTTCACCTCTTTGTATGGTATCTTTGGTCACAGATTTTTTTTTTTATGTACATAGCAGTTTGTCTTTCATTTTCCTGATAGCTTCTGGGTCCACTGCTTTGCTAAGGGAGCATCACCTAACCCCTGTGTTTTAAATATTCTCTTAAAATTTCTTCTGTATTCTTACTGCTTTATTATTTATATTTAAATCATTAATTCATTAGTAGTTTCTTTTGTAAATGCTTCAAAGTAAGATTTCTTTTCAAGTTACCGTTAATTATGCCAATGTTTATTAAATGACCCAGGTTTTGCCTCTTGATTGAAATGTTTCCATTTCATGTATTTATTGAGTTCCTGTATATGCATGCATCATTTTGGAATCTATTTTATTCTGTGATCCATTTTGGCTCCTTCAAAATCGAAAGCAATGACAGCCTTCTTTATTATAGTGGTCTTAATGCTCAGTTAAAAATCTGACAAGTTAAATCCCTTTTTACACTTCTTTCCATAATTTCCTTTGTCATTTTTCAGAAGTCTATGGTTATGTAAAAATTGTAAGTTATGTTTTCCAGAGTTAGTAAAAATTTATTCCACTTAGATGAGCATTTCATTTATATATTAATTTTAGAATTATTCATATTATTATCTTCCAATCAGGAATATTGTATGATACTTCATTTGTTTAAATCATGTTTTATGACCTCCTGTAGAAGAGTTTTTTCCTTATAGGTCCTGTACCATTTTTTGTTAAAATTTGGCCTAGATATATTTTAGAGATTTGTCATCAATGTAAAGGAGCTTTTTCCCTTTTATGTTTCTTGTTTGTTATTCTTAAGAATAAATGCTACAGTATTTTGACATTCATGTTTTAGCCTAAATGTGATCTCCTTACTCAACTTTTCATGATCATCCAAATTAAAGGAAGCCCTCTTTACCCCATCTTTCTCTCCCCACCTAGCTACTATCCTGGTTTATTTTCATCATAGCATTCACTCTGATATTTTACTGACTTTTTATTTGTTTATCTTCTGTTTCCTTCCATGGAAGATGCTATTTACCTTTGTATTCTTAGTATCCAAAATAATGCCTAACTTAAAACATTTGTTGAATAAATGAGTGAGCTCATTTGTATTTTTATCACTTGTAAATTCATTCCCCCAATTCTATTATCATTGAAGTAGGATTTTTGCTCTTATTTTATTTTTTGCATTGTTCAAGGTATATAATTATATCTGAAATTGCATATTTGTCCCTTACCACATTTATACTGATCAGTTATTTTCCTTTCTGGTTCAAAACATCGAAACTGTAGACTAAAGGTGGATAGAGGAGACCCCTATCTAATTAGCAAATTTAGTGGAAATAGCTTTATTATTTCACTATTTATGCTGATGTTCACTGCTAGTGTTTGCCAACTGTTGGCCTTTGAGTTGCTGCTTAGCATTTTGTTAGAAAAGGCTGCTGGGTTCCACCAACTGACTTTTCAGCATCTATTGCCATACTTTTATGATTATCCTCTTTTTTATATAAAGTATTAGGTGTACAGCTTTGTCTGATGGCGAGTCATTATTTTATTCCTGGAATATATTTTCTTCCTCTTATATATTATGATTTTATTGGACGTGATTTGAGAAACATTTTGTTGAGAACTGTTGCACTGTACTAATGAATGTTATAAATGGAATAATATCCCCACAAAGGCATGTTCAAACCCTAACCCCTGGTGCTGTGGCTGTGAACACACTTGTAGATAAGATCTGTGGGACTCTGTTAGGGAAGGTGAGGTCAACCGAGCTAGGGAGACCCTACCCCAGTGTGATGGGACTTAGGAATAGAGAGGATTCGGGCAAAGGAGGAGGCAGGAGAGATGGACGGACATATGTTGGAGGCAGAGGTGACTGTGGACGCGTGAGGGAGGCAGGAGGAGACAGATGGGCGTGTGATGGAAGCTGGATGATTTGCACGTGTTAAGTTGTCACTGGCTGGTCATGGGAAAACAATAAAGGCTGTATCTGCCCATTGTCGCTGAAGGTGACGCAGGTGGTGGAGATTTTCATGACCTTTCCAAGGTCGCATGGCAGGTTATTGTCAGGGCAGAAATCCTGTTTCACTGCTCCTGGCTCCACCGTTGGGCCTGCCAGGTGTGTAGGTGATTCAATGGGTCTCATGAGTGCCAGGATAAATGAGAAGCCACTTGTGCAACTCAGATAAAGAGCAAATCGAATTTTAAAATGTTGCTCCCACTTCTTCTCCTCTTTAGCTTTGTGCTGTGGCTTAGCTGGTTGCTCTGGCCTCAGGTTAAAGCTGCCTCCTCGGTCAGCTGCAGCCATTCTCTAGAAGCAGCAGCGAGGGGCCTGGATAGAGTGTCCCCGAGCCCTGCACCCACCCCAGATCCGTTTTTCGAGTCTTACCCAGCTCGACCCCTGGGCCGTGGTGGTGGAAATTGCTGTTCCTGGTGGAGAAGAAGAGAGAGGGCTTCCGTCTCTCTGGTGGCCTAGGTAGAGAGCCCGAGGGGCCTGGGTTCACTATGAGTTTTTTATAGTGTCAATTTTATCTCCTCTCAAAAATAGCAAACCAGCAGAAACAAGGGGAAAACAGACTATGTTCCTCTCTCAAAGAGGAAAAGAAATAGAAACTTTTGTCAGTAAATAAATAAATGGCACTGAAGCAATTTTGAAGTTCTGGAGCTGCATTTATGTTTGACAAAAATACCACAGCACTCCCCTGCATCCCTCATTCAGATAGCAAGTCCAGAGTGTGGACAAGGGAGTTAGCGATAACAGTGGAAGGAGAGATGTGTATTGGGAGAAGCTGTGATGTGGGAATTGAGGGAAGTTGGGTCTAGGTGAGCCTGGCAGGTGTGGAGATAATTATAATAGTCAATGCCTTCACAACTCATAAAGAAAATGTATCATTCACTCATTCACTCATTTAAAACATGCTTACTGCGCGCAAACCATGTGTCAGGTATTCTTTCTGCAGCTCTGGATCTGAATCGATCATTTAACAAGGAGGAAATCCCCTGCTTGGCCCCCTGCTGGGCTGGAGACAGCTGTTAAACCCCAGGCCAGATACATCAACATGGCTTCCGGCCATGAGAAATGCAGCGGTGAAGCTCCAGGATGGGCTGTTAGGAGCTCCCAGGACACAGACCGAGAAATGCAGCGGTGAAGCTCCAGGATGGGCCGTTAGGAGCTCCTAGGACACGGAGGAGGGAAGCCTGTGGGGCAAGCATTCAGGAAAGTCTGAGGGCCTGGTGCTTGGGCCGAGATGCTGGATGATGCAGGAGCAGTCCGTGCGAGGCCCTAACTGCCCACACCACTTTCTTCAGGTCATTTTATTCACAGCTCCTGTCTGAGGTAGCCCAGGCAGGGATTTTCTCTTTTCCTTCTTTTACACTCTGAGGCTCCAGGATTTGAGCAGGTTGTCTGAGCTCAGAAGGCCAGCATGCAGCAGAGCCCAGGTGGTCCCAGGACAGCCCCGGGCCCTTCCCTGCTCAGCTGGACGGTCCAAAGTGGAGAGCTGGACGAGCCCTGAGGACCCGCCGGCTCACCTGGAACATTCTTCCTGACGGGGTTTCTGTTGTAGACCCGTCTCCGCCCTCCTTTCACACGAGGCCGCTGGCTCCTGGAGCACATCCAGAGGAGCTCAGCCCATCCCAGCCCCAGAGCAAGAGGAGAGCAAGCCCTGCTGTCCCACCTGCTCCTCGGAGGTGGCAGCTCGGCCTTTGCAGGCCCAGGAATGTGCTCATCCCACCAGATCACGGTTCCTTCTAGGAATCCATCGGGCTCCCCACCACATTTCAAAACAAGCAACCCAATTTCCTCACCATAGGGTTTCTCATCCCCCGCACCTGTGTTTCCTAGAGTAGTGGTTTACAAAGTTTGATCCGTATCGGAATTGCCGGAAGAAGTCGGCACACACCGGCACTGGCTCCACTCAGCTTCAGGAGAACTCGAGAGAACCCCGTCAGCTCCTTGGGTAGCTGTGGTACTTGTCACAGACGGAGAAACAAAGCCCGAAAGCAGCATCCCTCTGGCGCTAACATGCACGTCAGTCCCCTGGGCATCTGGTCAGACCCGGACAGGCCTGAGGCTCCCTGTGCCCGCCGGGCTCTCAGGGCCGGGCCTGAGCCGTGGGCCACGCGGGGAGTCGACACCGTGGCAGTGACCACTGGAAGTGCAGGGTCACGGGATGGAGGACCTTCCTCCCGTAGGCCTGGCAGCTTTTCCTGCTTGTGATGTTTAAGATATTTCACACAGAATAAGAGCCGTCCTCCAGCTCTTCAAGAGAGAAAGGGCAGAAGGAAGACAGGTAAAAGCAGTGACAGGGCCTGGGTTATCATTCTTCATCACAACCGATTCCTGTTTTTTCCACCAAATCACCCCATAAATTACGGGGGCCATTTGAGGGAAAATGGTGAATATCTCAAATGGGCACTTATTAAGCTCATACTGTGTGGCAAATACATTTATATGCATTTATTTACAAACTTTAACTGATTTATTACCCACAGCCCCTTCCCCCCCTTTTTATCAATAATGAAACAGAGACCCAGAAAGGTTAACTACTTGTCCAAAGGCACCTAACTAGTAAGTGACAGAGCCCAGATTCAAACACGGGTGCTGAGCTCCGCACTCCTGCTTTTCCTGCCAGCATGCCCAACAACACAGAAGCTTTACAGAAAGGAGCGGGCATACCTGCGAGGCCACTGCACCATGCCGAGGCCAGTACTGCATGGCTGTGGGTCCCTTTCTCAGCTGCACTGCCAGGCGGCGCCTGCTGGACCACCTCTGTGGCCGTGCGCGGCTTGGGCCACCACTCGTCCACAGTCCTCACTCCCGACCAGCCAGGCCAGCCTGAGGGATCATCATGGCCATGGCTGCAGTGGAACGCAGGTCTCTCCCCAGAACCAGCTTCTTGAACGGACATCACTGTATCCTAGAACAAACGAAACAAGCACGGGCAGCGGCCTGCAGTCACTTGTCCAAGGTTGTAAGCTGGCGATGGAGCAGAGAAGGGATTATACCTGGCCCATCTGCGATCGGACAGACAGTTCTGCAGAGACAGGGGTCCTGCTTACTGGGCTGAGAGCCCCTGGGTGCAAACCCCACCCGAGGCCAGCGGCCACCAACAGGGCAGAGGGACGCTTGCTGCCAGTGTGTTCCCACCCCCGGGCCATAGAAACGACACTATTCCCAGTGATCCGGTGGAGGGTCTGAGCACAAGGGTATCAGAGCTCGAAGTTGGCCGTCTGTCTCCAGCACTGCTGTCAGCCACTGGCTCCCGTACCCTCTCAGGATGCCAACCATTTAATTTAATTTAATTTATTTATTTATACTAAAACTCCAAAGATTTCTGTATTTATAAAGAAATCACTCCTTTCCTGAGAATTATCCATCACATGCTGCCTCATTTGCATGTTTCTTCTTTGACTCAGACAAATGTTAGGTGAGGTCTGCCCTTGGGGGGGCTGCATTGGCCGACACGGGTCGGGGGGGCACGTGAGGTCACCAGCTCACTCTGCAGCCTGCGGCGTGCACAGTCTTCTCCAGTAAATGCATGAATCTGTCAATCAGCTCTATTTTCATTTAGTGGTGGAAAAATAGATGTTTTCATGGTCAGTGATAAGGCTGAAAATACCGTTGAGATGTTTGATCCAGTTTATTCTATGGGTTCAGAACCTAGCGAAGAGTGGGCCTTGCTCCAGGTCACCCCAGTGGGGTAAAGGGCAGGAGGGCCTCCTCCCCTGGCCCCCGCCAGTGTTCCATCCCACACCTCAGAGTCTAAAGTGATCCTAGAAACTCTTATTAACTTACGAACTCATTAAACTATTTAAACTCATAATTTAAGTTATGTGAGCCCCACTTTTAGAAAATGCTGTAGCTTTTGGTCAATCACTGGAGCGTGATCTTCACGGACAAGCAGGACCACAGTGCTGGGTGAGCTCAGGGCCACCCAGGGAAAAGGGCACTTTGGCTGCTTTAAAGCAGCTCGTGCCACTGGCCTTGAGGACAGGCATCGGAGGCCCGTGCGGTGCAGGGGCCACTCCCAGAGTGGGTGTCTGAGGACCTGCAGATGGTAGCAGATCACATGTTAGCTCTCCAAAAGCTTTTTTTTTTTTCTTTTTTAATGTAGCTTTGACCAAGCTCCCTTTCACTGGAACTCTTCCATGTCATGCACTGGTTCGAAGTTGAGGGCAAAACTCTTTACAGAGAACTTGAAGATTTGCCTGCAGGGTGGAGGACAGGCCTCCCCTCCTCGCTTGTGCTGGCCCCATGTTTCCCTTGTCCTTTGCCTCGAGCCCTTCTGGCTGACCACCTTCTCCATTGTGCTGCAAACTCTCTCAGCACAGGGCCTTTGCCTAAGCTGTTTCCTCCGGCATGCTTCCCCCACCCCGCGCCACCCCTTCTCTAGTTAACTCTTCCACAGTCTTCAGATACTGCAAAATCATTCCTTTGGAGCATCCTCTTTAATTCCTCTCCAAACTCTTCACTAGGACAAATCTCTTTACCTTACACTTTGATTGGTGCCCCGTACTTTCGGTTATAGCACTTGTAACGGGCAGAATTTCACATGTATTCACTTTGTTGTTCCAGCCCAGCTGGACCACAGACCACAGGACACACAGGAGAGGGGGTGACCCGTGGGTTTAACGGGGGCTTAGGGGCAGGAGGATGCTCTTCCCAGTGGGGTTTTTAAATAGAAATTTAGCTGTGAGAATACAAACGCTCACTAAATTTTTGGACCTAATCCCTTAGTAAACAGAACTGTTCTGTGCTTCATTTGGCCCAGCGGCATTGTGAAAAAGTCACCCAGACACGGAGCAGCAGAGCCAGAAATGCTGGGAGTAACTGCGCTGGACCTGAGGGACCCACCTAAGGCAACGTCTGTGGAGGGAAAGAAAAAGCAGTTGAATTTTTATAATATTTTTTTCTTGTTGTATACTAATGCATGGCAATTGATAATTTATTAAGTACTGTAAGTGAAGTGTCTGGCATAATGCCTGGCACATAGTAAACATCCCATTAATCAAAGCTTTTACTATTAGAAAAATATAGAACAATGTAAAGAAGAAAATTGCCATACAGAATAAAATAAAAAGTTGATATTACTTTCATCCAGCACATTTATGAATAATTATAATTAATACAGCTAGGTTATACTTTACATGCTATATTTCCCTTTATTTGAATTTGATATTTTATCAAATCTGTTTTCTTACCTCATTAATTACTTTTGTGAGTTTATTTAATGGCTCTGTCTCCATTGTGTGCATATACCATAGTTTGTGTGCTTTCCCTATTATGAATTAGAATTTCCTTACATTGCAACTTTCTAATCATAAAATGCTTTTTCATATACTTTTGTAAAAATATTTTCACTCATTTTGAATGGGTTTCATTAATACAAATTTAAGGAATTTTCAGATTGAATGCATGCATTTCATAATTCATCAAATGTGGACGAGCGTGAGGAAAAGGGGTGCAGAGAATGAAGTAAGCAGCAGGTAGGTGGCAGAGATGAGTCCTGACCTAGGAGATAAAGGATCAGAGTGCATGTGAGAGGGGCAAGAAGGAAGTTTAAGTTTCCGTATATCGAGCTTGAATGGTCTGGGGAAACAGCTGGGTGGAAAAATTCAGAGGCAATTAGATGAGTGAGTTTAGATCTCATAGCAGACGTCTACCTGTGCAGGTGTGAGGCTGAGAACGCCTTAGTTCTGGATGGTGTCCGGGTCTGTAGGCAGGCGGGACCGCCTGGGAAGCACACAGCGTGGCCAGGCCGTGATGGCACGTGCTGTGAGCACCACGAGAGACCACAGGAAGGTCTTCAGGCTCAGCTTTCAGGGCAGGTTTAAGAGACTTTGGGAAAGAAGAGAGATTTCCCAGTGAAGGTTTCAGAATGAAGTGGCATCAGACTCTACATCCCAACAGTTAAAGAGTGATAAGCTACTACACACGTTAAAAAGTGAAAGCGAACCCCTGGACCCCACCTGGCTGTGACCCAATGAGCAGAGGGCTGCAGATTGTGCTGTCACCTTCCAAAAGCCAAGGCTGAAGGAGAATCAGAGTTCCCGCCCCCCCATCAGGGAGCAGCCCTGAGGAGCAGCTGCCAGGGTTCGCCACCTTCCAGGGCAGGACCCTGCACGGAGGGAACAATCTCAGACCCACTAAGGGGAGCCACCTTTGCGTGTCCTGCGCGGGACCTTTCAGGAATCACGGAAGGGCGTGGCTTCCTCACCTGCACCCCCCTCTCTGGGCCCCTCCAGCTCTTCAGAGAAGTGGTCGGGAGCCAGGCAAGCCTGGAAGGCAGGGAGGGCTCAGGGTGAGGGCCGGGCCGGGGAAAAAGCGTTCGCATTATCTGAACACCAGGAAGCTAGGACAGAAACGAACCATTAAACATGATTGAGAGAAAAAGATGCTGATAGCAATTTCCAAACATAAAAGCATGCTTTTAAAAATAACTAATACTACTATTACAAAAATGTAAGAACATAGAAGAAACCAAACTTGAGAAGTAGAACTGAATTCTCTCAAGTGCTTGCAGTATGTAAAAATCTAACAATATGGGTTCAATAAAACATGAGTTTAAGTAGAGGAATATCACAATGTTAAGAAACATTAAAATCTGATGTAAAGAAAAAGAAAATAATAATAAAAAATAAAGAAGAAAGAAAAAATCTGATGTAACCTCATGAGAGCTCTAATATATTTCATTAAGAAAAAATGCACATAGAAGAATTAAATTAATTAGATTAGTAACATGAAGAAAACATTTGAGAAAATCTAAGCAAATATGAAGGAAAAGCAAAATGTTTAAAGTAATTATAGATAAAAGATAGATACGTAAAATATATAAAACTCATAATAAAAATGATTATTTTGAAATAAATATCTGAAATGAAAGAAAAATGTAATTTTCAGATGAGTAATAAATTCCATATTACACTAATAATGATATACTTTAATTGAAAAATAAGTGATATAATTCTGGATAAGTTACTGAGTTTAATGAATAAAGAAAAACTCTTTCAGTAATTTATTAGAACTAAGTGGTCACTGAAAAGAGGGAAGACAAGACTGGCCTCAGAAAACTCCACAACATTTAATGCAAGGAGACAATGCCCAATGTTAATACCATTTTGAGGGAAAAGGACGTAATCCACAAATTGTGTCCTCAGTCAGCTGTCATTTAAGTACAAAGGCCACAGGCAGAAACTTGCCAGCATAAAAGATCAAAGGTCCCCGTGAGTCTGTCTTGAAAAAATGACTTGACAATCAGAGTCAGCCAAGACATCCCTCAAACAGAGTCTAAGGGATGGAAAACATGGTAAAGCACCAGTGACCCATCAAAAATAGAATAAAGACTGAACAATAGTAGGGATTCTGATTTATAGAAATAGCATCTATGTTGAAAACTATGACAACATCTAAATAATAAAAACAATAAAAATTGTGAGGCAGGGAGCAGAATTCGATGGTGTATAAAAGTGACCAAGTCCATTGATACGGCCAAAATTTAACTCATGGTATTTTTAAAAAATGACCACTGGAATCAAATGGTGTTTCATGATGATTTTTTTCTTAGCTTTCAAAGGATCGTTTATGAATTAATATCTCTTGAAATTAAGAAACATTTATCTGTTTCTATCAAATGTTTCTCTATTTCAGAAATTCCTTTACTTTCGTTTTCTCTTTCATCTGTTAAATTCAAGTACAATAAAGCTCAATACAAAAGCAACTGTTATTGTGTAATTTGATTTTTATTACAGTGTTTTCATTGATGAATCTTTGCATGTATTTCTGTCATGCTTGTAACAATCATGCTTCTATCATCTACCTCTGTCTATCTATCTGTCTGTCTATCTACTATCTGTCCATCTATCTGTCTACCTGTCTGTCTATCTATCTGTCTACCTATCTATCATCTATCCTTCTGTCTTTTCATCTCATCAATCAAAGGGCAATATCTGGAAGATTGTTCAGTAAATGTTAATTTTTTTCTAAAAGTGGAATGATGGATGATTCACAGCTTATTTTCACATTTACATATTACTTGGTATTAAAAAGAAATGATGCATCCATTTACTTTTTAAATTTCACCTAACAAATACTTCAAATACCTGCTATGTAACAAGCATTATTCCAGGTAGCAAGGACAGAAAGGAAGAAACCAAACATTTGTTCTCATGACATCTATACCGGAGTGGGCGAGATGGCAGTAACAGAGCATCACATCGTGAGAGTCTGTCATTTAACTATGAACTGTGAACTCATTATTCCAACCGATAGGCGAGGGCAGGGGCTGGAAGATGCTCAGATGACCATGCCAGACAAGCCCCTGGAAGCCTGAGCATTAAAGAGCAGCTGAAAGATCAGAGAAAGTGCACCCTGTACAAGAAGAGACTAGTTAACAAATATCTGAAGAGCCACGTTTGGGCAGAAGGGTTGCTCTAGCACTTGGCAACCCTGAAATGCCGCTGTAAGAGCGTGGGTTGCTACCAGGAGCTAAGGCTTGCTCCCCATGAAGGAGAACTTGGAAGGAGAGCTGCTGGGGTCTGCACGACCTGGCCGGCATGGAGGGGCTTCCTACAGTCACAGCTGGGGACACCACTGTGAGAACAGGAGAAGGAGCTCATGCGTCCCAGAAGTCACCTAGATGTGTGCCTAGCTGACACACTGCACATCTGTCCTCTCATCAGGTAACTCCACGTCTTGCCACCTAAACATTCCTGGGTGTGATGAGAGGAGGAAGGGTCTGGACAAGTGATATCCCTAATCATGAGTGACTCTATTTCATGTGCACATCAGCCCGTAAGTGTCGTGCAAAACATCTAGGGTCTGTGACTGGGTGCACAGATAATGGGTTATAGAGAACTATGCCTACATACTTAGGGTTAATAGGAAGAGAGGAAATGTGCATATTTCTGCCCTAAAATTCGTTAAAGTAAAAATTCCACCTGCAGTTGGATTGCTTGTTCATTCCCTATTCATTAAAAGAATGTAGACTACTCTAAGTCCTTTCAATAATTTGATGATTTAGGGTATGCTAAGCATTTTTTCTTTAATTTTAACTTTAAGTTTCAAGGGAAAGCTTGTTTTTAATAATAAAAGTAGTTTAATCATTAAAACCGTCTATTCTTTGTTACAAGCATAATTTCTTCCTTGGAAATTATTGCCTTCTGCCATCCTATTCCCCCAAACAAACCCAGATGTGCTCAGCAGTCACAGAATTCCCACTACTGTATGTCGTGCTAGGCATTCTTGAATCAGGGAAACAATCCTCACCATCCCATCGTGTCTTCTGCATTAATTTAAAATGTGGGCGTTTGACCTGCAGTGTGACCCAAAAGTTCTGGAGGAGCTGGGGGCTGCGGCACCGGTGGCTCGAGAGCAGCTCTGGGCTTCATTAGGATAAACCAGGAGGAGACAGCCTCCCCGTGACCACCTCCCCACAGCGGGGCTGGCCCTGCCCTCACTCCCCTAGCAGACTGCCTGGCCCTGTGACAGGGGCCCCAGGTGCAGTGAGGCCAAGACCAGGAGCACAGGAGCTGGCACCATCCCTGTGTCCTTGTTTTGTCACCGATTATACCTCAGAAAACACAAACAAAATGATAACTTCGCAAAAATATGTAATCATCCTAACTGTACAATCAATTGTTCACATTATCATCATATAGCTGTGCATTTATCATCACAATTGACTTTTTTCCTTTTTTGTGAAAAATAACATATACAAAAAAGCAATAAATTTCAAAGGACAGCACAACAATTAGTTGTAGAACAAATTTCACAGCTGGTATGGGTTTCAATCCCACAATTTTAGTTTTCACTTCTAGTTGCTCTAAAATACTGGAGACTAAAACAAATATCAATATAATGACTCAGCAATCATACTCACTTGCTAGAAGCTACCTTCTCTATATAACTCCACCATCACCTTTGATCTTTCTCCCACTTTTTAGGAGTATTTGGGTTATATGCATTCAAACTTTTTCATTTTGGAAGGGACTGTTGATAATATGGGATAGGGGGATGGAACCAGTTGATGCTCTGGAGAGGCTGGGCCCTCTGCACTTCAGGACTTATCTGGTCCAGGGACCCATGTGGAGGTTGTAGGTTTTGGAGGAGTTACCCTAGTGCATGGAACCTTTGTAGAATCTTATATAATGTTCTAGATGTTCTTTAGGATTGTCTGGAATGGTTTTGGTGGAGGTTTGGCAAATTATGACAAGTAGTAATATCTAACTGAAACTTGTCTAAGAGTGACCTCCAGTGTAACCTCTTGACTCTATTTGAACTCTTTCAACCACTGATACCTTATTTGTTACACTTTTTCCCCCTTTTGGCCAGGATGGCATTGTTGATCCCATGTTGCCATGGCCAGGCTCATCCCTGGGTGTCACCTCTCATGCCACCAGGGAGACTTTCACCCCCAGATGTCATGTCTCACACACGAGGGTGGGCAATGATTTCACTTGCAGAGTTGGGCTTAGAGAGAGAGAGAGAGGCCACATCTGAGCAACAACAGAGGTCCTCCAGAAGTAACTCTTAGGCATGCCTAAACTTCTCTGCTAGCTGCGTAAGCTTCACAAGAGTAAGCCTCAAGATCAAGGGCTTGGCCTATTGATTTGGATGTCCTTAATGTCTGACACAGTATTGGGGTTTCCCTGGTGGAAAAGATTAATAGTTCCATATTTTCTCCCATCCTTCAAGAGGCTTTGCCAATACTTTTTGATTATGTGCCTAATATATTCTAGGATGTATCCAGGCATTGCATTAAGCTGTATAGGCCCTCATTCTTATTCTGAGCTCCCTGTGTTTGGATTGTTTAAATCATCTATTCAAATAGGTTGAGTTAGATTATATGCTACAGAAAGTGTAGGTCTGGACAAAATAGATCTTTCTTCCTTTAATCTCAAAGGGTAGATGAACTTCTAAAATACAGACAATGTCTTCCTTATCCCTGTATTCTGAATTACCTTAATCCTTATTCTTATATCGGCTTCATTCCTATCTCTAAATACCAAGTTATATATATATAAAACAGCCTCTCAAAATTCAGAAAAAACAATTACCATTCCAGACTAAGTGTGGCTGCTAGAAGAGCTTGCACTTTAGGCCCCTGTTTTCTTATAAGTATTTTCTAAATGAGATCATACAATATTTGCTCTTTAGTTTCTGGCTTATTTTGCCTCACTAAACATCCCACAAGTTCATTCACATCATTGCATGCCTCACAACTTCATTCCTTTCTGTAACAGCACAATGTTTGATCATATGTATACACCATCATTGGCCAATCTGCTTTTCAGTCTACTTCTCAATCCTTCAGCCACCTGCATTCATTAGGCGTGATGTATAATGTCCAAAGTCAACAGTCCATCAAAACTCTCAGTTTTAGATAATTTTATTGTTCCCAAAAGAAAGATAACCAATAAATACACCCTTACCATATAGAAACTCTAAACCTACCCTTAACTCTTGTCCCTCTCCCCAGTATTTACCCCTGGTGTTGCTGGAGTACTGCTGATGTTCTCCTATTAAACATAAGCCAGAGCATGCAAATTCAGGTGTCAGCTTGCCCAGGTGATGATGCCCCATTGTTCTGTTGCTGTGGACCTGAATCATTAGCATGTGAAATTCATCTATGGCTGATTACATCTGCAGTGGACAAGGGAAATGCTTTCCTCAATGAGTGATATTTAATTTAATTAGCTGGAGGCTTAAGAGAGAGCAGCAACACAATGTAGTATGAGCAGCTCAGCAGACCTCATCTCAGCACTGGCAGCTCAGCCCACATGTTTGGAGACGCAGAGAGGAATTGCCTGAGGAAAGCTGTTGGAACCCAGAAACCAGGAGAGAAGGCCAGCTGACCTCACTTACATGCTGTCACCTTGACAGAGAAACTCAGATGAAAGTTAGCTGCCTTTCCTCTGAAGAACTATAAATTTTTAACTTAGTAAATCCCCTTTTATTAAAAACTGATGCATCTCTGGTGTGTTACATTCTGGCAACTTTGGGAGTCTAAAACAATACAATAACACTTTCCCCTTATATCCTGAAATTATATACACTTTGTACAAGATTCATAACTTTGCAGTAGTTCATGCAAGAACTAATTTATATTTCTAGTTTTCATCAGTGGGACACATGGGTCTATACAACGTCTTTCAATCCTGTTCACCTTCAGTGTGGTAATGTTACTTATAGATCCACTAGAGTGAACCGCCTTCAGTTCTATCTATTTGCTTCCAATTAAGTTCAACCTCATTAGCTAACTGTTCACCCATCTCAAGCTTCTGTGTATCTCTAGGTCCCCTATATTCTGGATAATAAGCCTCTGATTTTACCTTTACCATGGTCATAAAAGTGGAATCATACAGGATCTATCCTTTTGTGCCTGGCCTATTTCACTCAGCGTTGTGCCCTCAAGGCTCATCCATCATGTCATGTGCTTCAGGGCATCATTTTGTCTGCTGCATAATATTCCATCATATATATATATCACATTTTGTTAATTCCCTTGTCTGTTGATGGGCACTTGGATTGTTTCCATCTTTTGGCGATCATGAATAATGCTGCTATGAACATCGGTGTGCAAATATCTGTGTGTCATTGCTTTCAGCTCTTTTGGGTATATGCCAAATAGTGGTACTGCCAGGTTATAGGTCAACTTGATATTTAGTTTCCTAAGGAACTACCAGGCTGTCTTCCATAGCAGCTTTACCATTAGACATTCCCACCAGCAGTGCAAAGAGTCCCAATTTCTCCACATCCTCTCCAACATTTGTAGTTTCCTGTTTGTTTAATAGAACCATTCTTATGAATGTGAGGTGGTATCTCATCATAGTCTTGATCTGCATTTTCCTTATTGCTAATGAGATTGAACATCTCTTCATGTGCTTTTTATCCATATGTATTTGCTCTTCAGAAAAATGCCTATTCATATCTTTAGCCCATTTTATAATTGGCTTACTTGTTCTTTGGTTGTTGAGTTGTATGATTTCTTTATGTATACAGGATATCAAGCCTGTGTGATTTTGAAATATTTTCTCCCATTGAGTTGGTTGCCTCTTCACCATCTTGACAAAGTCTTTTGAGGCACAATAGCATTTTATTTTGAGGAATTCCCATTTACCTATTTTTTCTTTTGTTGCTTGTGTTTTCAGTGTAAAGTTGAAGAAGCTCCCTCCTATTACTAGGTCTTGAAGATGTTTCCCTGCATTTTCATCGAGGAGCTTTATGGTACTGATTCTTATGTTTGGTGTTTGATCCAATCTGAGTTAATTTTTGTAAGGTACGTAAGGTAAGGGTCCTCTTTCATTCTTTTGGCTATTGATATTCAGTTCTCCCATGCTCATTTATTGAAAAGACTATTTTGACCAAGTTCATTGGATTTTGGGACCTTGTGGAAGATTAGTTGACCATAAATTTGCTGGTCTATTTCTGAGCTCTTGATCCAATTCCACTGGTCAATACTTTTTTGTGCCAGTACCATGCTGTTTTGACACTGTGGCTTTATAATAAGTTTTAAAATTAAGAATTGTTAATCCCCCCCCCCGTTCTTATTTTTAATGATGCTTTTAGCTATTCAGGGTCTCTTTCCCTTCCAGATGAATTTGATAAATAGCTTTTCCAAGTCTTTCAAGTAGGGTGTTGGAATTTTTATTGGTATTGCATTGAATCTGTACATCAATTTGAGTAGAATTGACAACTTAACTACATTTAACCTTCTTATTCATGAGCAGGGAATGCCTTTCCACCTATTTAGATCTTCTTTGGTTTCTTTTATCAATGTTATGTAGTTTTCTGTGTACTAGGCTTTTACATCCCGAGTTAGGTTCATTCCTAGATACTTGATTCTTTTAGTTGCTATTTTGAATGGATTTTTTCCCTTAATTGATTACTCAGATAGGTCATTGCTCATGTATAGAAACATTACTTATTTTTGCACATTAATTTGATATCCTGACACCTTACTGAATTTGTTTATTAAATCAAGTAACTCTGTTGTAGATTTCTCAGGATTTTCCAAGTATAGTATCATTCATCTGCAAATAATGAAAGTTTTACTTGTTCCTTTCCAATTTTGAATGCCTTTTCTTTCTTTTCCCTGCCTGATTGCTCTCGCAAGAACCTCTAGTACAATGTTGAATAATAGTGGTGACAGAGGGCATCCTGTCTCATACCTGATCTTAGGGGGAAAGCTTTCAGTCTCTCACCATTATGATGCTGGCTATCAGTTTTTCATATATGCCTTTTGGCATAATGAGGAAGTTACCTTTGATTCCTACCTTTTGAAGTGTTTTATCAGAAAAAGATTTTGAATTTTGTCAAATACTTTTTCGGCATCAATCGAGATGATCATGTGATTTTTCCCTTTCAATTTGTTAATATGCTGTATTATATTACTTGAGTTTCTTGTGTTGAACCATCCTTGCATTACTGCTATAAACCCCACTTGGTCATGGTATATAATTCTTTTAATGTGTTGTTGGATTCTATTTGCTAGTATTCTTTTGAGAATTTTTGCATCTCTGTTCATTAGGGAGATTGTTCTGTAGTTTTCCTTTCTTAGAGCATCTTTATCTGGTTTTGGTATTAAAATGATATTAGCTTCATAAAATGAGCAAGGTAGTGTTCCTTTTTCCTCAATTTTTTTGAAAGATTTGAGCAGGATTGGTGTCAGTTTTTTTTTTTTCTTTTTTTGGAATGTTTGATAATTCTCCTGTGAAGTCACCTGGCTCTGGGCTTTTCTTTCTAGGAAGATATTTAATGACTGGTTAAATGTCGTTACTTGTGATTGGTTTGTTGAGATCTTCTATTTCTTCTTGAGTCAGTGTAGCTTGTTTGTGTGTTTCCAGGAATTTTTCCATTTCATCTAAGTTGTCTAGTTTGTTGGCATGTAGTTATTCATAGTAGCCTCTTGTGTTTTATTTCTTCAGGATCTGTGGTAATGACCCTCCTTTCATTTCTGATTTTGTTCATTTGCAGACTCTCTTTTTTTCTTTGTCATCCTTGCTAGTGGTCCATCAATTTTTTTTTTACTTTAAAAACATTTTTATTGTAAAATATAACATATATACAAAGCAAGGAAAGCAAAAGCAATAATTTTCAAAGTACATATCAACATGTAGTTACAGAACAGATTTCAGATTTTGTTATGGGTTATCATTGCACTATTTCAGATTTTTCCTTCTAGCCACTCCAAAACACTGGAGGCTAGAAGGAATATTAATATAGTGATTCAGCCATTGTTCTCATTTGTTAAATCCTATTTTTTCTGTAATACCTTCTCCTTCTCCTTTGATCCTTCTCCTTTGATCCTTTTTCCAATCTATAGGGATCTTTGGGCATTCTGACACTTTCATGTTGAGAAGGGGTGCTGACATTAAAGGATAGGGGGGTGCATTTAATTTATAATCTTGGAGAGGCTTCTGGGTTTCAGGATTCTTCTAGTATAGGAACCTTCTGGGAATTATAGGCTTCAGAAAAGCAAACTTTGAGCCCTAGGTGTTCTTAAGAGTTAAAAGGAGTGATGTTGGTTGTGGTTTGGCAAACCTTGGCAATTAATTCTAACTGTAGTTTGCATAAGAGCAGTCTCCAGAACAGCCTCTTGACTCCATTTGATCTCTCTTGGCCACTCATACTTTATTCTATTAGACTTCTTTTCCCTCACAAAGATGTTGTCAATCCCATGGTGCCAGGGCAAGGCTCATCCCCAGGAGTCACACAGGCCAGAGAAACTTTTACCCCTGAATTTTATGTACATGTGGGTGGAGGAGGGGTAATGATAATGGCCATGTATATATTTTTTCTGTATACATAGTCTGAAATGATTATTACCAAATGTTTTACAGGATTTATCTTTAGGTGTTGATGCCATGTGCATTATTCTCTTTATTCTTTTTTAAAAATATTTTTATGGAGAAATCTTCACATACATACAATTCTATACATGCTGTACAATTAATGGCTCACGATGTTATCACATCGTGGTGTATTTATCACCATGATAATTTTTTAGAACATTTGCATCACTCCAGAAAAGGAAAGAAAAAAGAAAAAGAAAAAATTCATACATACCATACACCTTACCTCTCCTCCAGTGACCATTAGTATTTCCATCTACCCGAGTTATTTTGCCCTTTGTCCCCCCTATTATTTATTTGTTTTTATGCATTTTTTTACTCAACTGTCCATATACTGGATAAAAGGACCATCAGACACAAGTTTTCACAATCACATAGCCACATTGTAAACATTGTAACTTTATACAATCTTCTTCATGAATCAAAGCTACTGGAACACAGCTCAATAGTTTCAGGTATTCCCTCTAGCCACTCCAATACACCATAAACTAAAAGAGATATCTACATAATGTATAAAAATAAACTCCAGGATAACCTCTCAACTCTGAAATCTCTCAGCCTCCTGAGACTTTATTTTGCCTCATTTCTCTTTTCCCCCTTTTGGTCAAGAAGGCTTTCTCAATCTCTTGATGCCAGGTCCCAGCTCATCCTGTCCCACATTGCCAGGAAGATTTATACCCCTGGGAGTCATGTCCCACATAGGAGGGAGGGCAGTGAGTTCACCTGCTGAGCTGGCTTACAGAGAGAAGTCACATCTGAGTAACAAAAGAGGTTCTCTGGGGATAACTCTTAGGCCTAATTTTAAGTAAGGACTCAGCCTATCCTCTCCAGGAATAAGTTTCATAGAAGCAAACCGCAAGAGCAAGGGCTCAGCCTATTAATTTGGTTGTCCCCATTGCTTGCAAGAATACAGAAATTCTGAAAATGGGGAAGTTGAATATTTCCTACTTTCTCCCCATTCCCCAAAGGGTCTTTGCAGATACTTCTTTATTCGCTGCCCAAATTACTCTGGCATTTATTGGGGCATCACACTAACTCTGACAAACCAATAAGATCTCACACCCTATTCAAGATTCCATGTACTTATGATGTTCAACTAAACTGACCATACAAGTCAAATTAGGAAATGTACCACCCAAATTATAAATTTTGCACCCCAAAACATGTCTCCCTTTAGTCCTACACAGAAGTTGAAGTTTTAAAATATGGACGATATCATCCTTTATCCTGTATTCTAATATACCTTAGCCCTATCCAGATTACCTTAATTTATATCTCTACTTGAAGTTTGATCATTTTTTTAACTTTTTAATCAATTCCTGTATGGGGTACTGCTGACTTTCATAGCATCAGAGCTCTAACTCTGAGTCTTGGGTGTTACATAAATACCTGGAGTTTCTGGGAATGACCATTATTATATACAAGCATCTCAATATCTCATAATTTAGAAATAACAGTTACACCTCCTGAATATATGTTAGTTCTGTAAGATTCTTACAATCTAGAACCTTTTACAATAGGCCCCAACATGATAACCCATCTTCTTGACTTTAGTTCACCGAGTTTTTATATTATAGTTAGTCCATATGATTGAGGCATGATAATATTTGTCTTTTTGTTCTTGACATTTCATTCAACATACAGTCCTTGAGGTTCACTTACCTGGTTGCATTGTATGTACACACCACAGTTCCCACTTCCATTCCTTGGTCGTTGTACCCTTAGGCCACCTCCATTCACCATGGATCAGGAACACTGCCACCAGAAACACCAGTGTGCAAATGTCCACTCATGTCCCCACACTCAGCAACTCCAGGTATATACTGAGCAACGGGGTTACAGCATCATGTGGCAAACCCACCCCTGGCCTCCTGTGTAACCACCACACTGCCCTCCAAGGGGCTGCCCCTCTCAGCTTCCCTACCGACAGTGAATAGGCACATCTCTTTCTCCACATTTTCTCTAGCACTTGTTTCTCTTTGTTCATTTTTAAACAGTTTTATTCACACATTATGCAATCCGACCTAAGAGTATATACATTCCTTCAGCACCATACTCTATCTGAAGATATTTCCTTTTCTTCCACAAAGACTCCTTACCCCTTTCGGATTCTCCCCTCTTGTTGACATTTGGTTTTGGCATAATGCCTTTGTTGCACTCAGTGGAAGCATGTTACAATGTTACTGTTGACTAAAGACCCTAGCTTGCATTGATTATACTTTTCTTGTATATCATCTATTTTCAACACCCTGCAATATTGACATTCATTTGTTCTTCTTCATACAAAAATATTTTTTAATTTGTACATTTAATAACCGTCATTGTCCACTCTAGGCATTCCTAGGTTATACCATCTCAGTCTTTATCCTCTGTCTTTCCTTCTGGTTTCATACGTGCCCCTAGCCCTTCTCCCTCAATCCAGCTCACATTCAGCTTCATTCAGTGCACTTACATTATTGTGCTAAAATCAGGTAGTATTGTGCTATCCATATCTGAATTTTTACAATCAGTCCAGTTGCACAATCTGTATCCCTTCAGCATCAATTGCCCAATCTCTACCCTATTTCTATCTCCTGATAGCCTGTGTTCTTAGCTTCAACTCTCAACATTCGCTCATTAGTGCTAGTTCATATTAGTGAGACTGTACAGTATTTGTCCTTTTGTCTCTGGCTGATTTCACTCAGCATAATGTCTTCAAGATCCATCCACATTGTTACATGTTTCATGACATTACTCTGTCTTACAGCTGCATAATATTCCATCATATGTATATACCACAGCTTGTTTAGCTACTCCTCTGTTGATGGATATTTGAATTGTTCCCATCTCTTAGCAATTGTAAATAATGCTGCTATAATTATACATCGGTGTGCAAATGTCCATTAATGCCCTTGCCCTTATGTCTTCTGAGACTGCTGGATCACACGGCAATTGTATATTTAGCTTCCTGAGGAATTGCTAAACTGCCTTCCAGGGCGGTTGTAACATTTTACATTCCCAACAACAGTAAATAAGTGCGCCTCTTTCTCCACATCTGCTCCAGCACTTATTGTTTTCTGGGTTTTTGTTTTTGTTTTGGTAACGGCCATTCTAGTGGTTGTCAGATGATAGCTCATTGTGGTTTTGATCTGCATTTCCCTAATAGCCAGGGAAGTTGAACATTTTTTCATGTGACTTTTAGCCATTTGCATTTCCTCTTCTAAGAAGTGTCTGTTCATGTCTTTTGCCTATTTTTTAATTGGGTTGTGTGTCTTTTTGTCATTGAGTTAAATCACTGTATGCTCTGGATACTAAACCTGTATCTGATCCAAATATTATCTCCCGTTGTGTAGGCTGCCTTTCTACTTTCTTTTTTTTTTTTTTTTTTTTTTTTTTTTTAAAGGAAAGACAGAGAGAAGGAAGGAAGGATAGAAGGAAGGAAGGAAGGAAGAAAGGGAAACATTTTTAAACATTTTCTTGTTTTTATTGTATTCTGTTTCTCCGTTTTTGTTACATGGGCTGGGGCCGGGAATCGAACCGAGGTCCTCCGGCATAGCAGGCAAGCACTTTGCCCGCTGAGCCACCGCGGCCCGCCCCCCTTTCTACTTTCTTGACAAAGTTCTTTGATGCACAAAAGCGTTTAATTTTGAGTAGCTCCGATTTATCTATTTCTTTCTTCAATGCTCATGCTTTGGGTGTGAGATCTAAGAAACCACCTCCTATCATAAATTTTATATTTCCTTACATTTTCTTCTAAAAGTTTTATGCTTTTTGCTCTGATATTTAGGTCTTTGGTCCATTTTGAGTTTATTTTTGTATAGGGTGTGAGATATGGGTCCTCTTTCATTTTCTGCATATGGATATCAAGTTCTCTAAGCACAGCTTATTGAAAAGGTTGCTCTGTCCCAGGGGGGTTGGCTTGACCACCTTATCAAAGATCAATTGTTCATAGATGACAGGTCTATATCTAAACACACTATTTGATTCCATTGGTCAGTATATCCTCATGCTAGTATCATGCTATTTTGACCACTGTACTTTCATAATATGCTTTAAAGTCAGGTGGTGTGAGACTTCCCCCTTCATTTTTACTTCTCAAGATATTTTTAGCTATTTGGGGCACACTTGCCTTCCAAATAAATTTGGTTATTGGTTTTTCTATTTCTTCAAAGTAAGTTTTGGGATTTTAATTGGTATTGCATTGAATTTATAAATCAATTTGAGTAAGATTGTCATTGTACCTATATTTAGCCCTCCAACCCATGAACACAGTATGTCCTTCCATTTATTTAGGTCTTCCATGGTTTCTTTGAGCAATTTCTTGTGGTTTTCTGTGTGTAGGTCCTTTGTATCCTTGGTTAAATTTATTCCTAGATATTTTATTCATTTGATTGTTAATTGTAAATGGAATTTTTTTTCTTGATTTCCTCCTCAGATTGCTCATTATTAGTGTATAAAAACACCACTGATTTTGGGGTGTCAATCATGTACCCTACCATTTTGCTCTACCCATTTATTAGCTCTAGTAGCTTTGCTATAGATTTTTCAGGATTTTTAACATATAGTATCACATCACATGCAAAAAGTGAGAGTTTTGCTTCTTCCTTTCCAATTTAGATGCCTTTATTATTTTTCTTTTCTAATTGCCTCTGGCTAGAATTTCCAGCACGATGTTGAATAACAATAGTGACAGTGGGCCTCCTTGTCTTCTTCCTAATCTTACAGGGAAAGTTTTCAGTCTTTCCCCATTGAGGATGATGTTAGTTGTGAGGTTTTCATATATTCCTTTTATCAGGCTGAGGAAGTTCCCTTCTATTTATCTTTTGAATTGTTTTCATCAAGAAAGGAGTTGAATTTTGTCAAATGCATTTTCTGCCTCAATGGAGATGATCATGTGCTTTTTTCCACTTTGATTTGTTGATATGGTATATTACATTAATAGCTTTCCCTCCTCTTTAAATTTTTAAGGGTTTGAGCACGATTTGTACTAATTCTTTCTTGGATGCTTTGCAGAATTCACATGTGAAGCCATCTGATCCTGGACTTTCTTTTTTGGGAGCTTCTTGATGACTGATTCAGTCTGTTTACTTTTGATTGGTTTGTTGAGGTCATCTGTTTCTTCTTCTTTTTTTTTTTTTATAGAAACTTGTTTATTTTCCAGCAACTTGTTTACGAGCCTACGCAAGAACAGCTTGTGACCACTCAGTGGTTGTTCCTACCCACTCAGTGGCCTGAGCAGTGGGAGCTGCAGACCAGTCTTCAGTTGCAGGCTGAGCACTCCAGTCTTCAGTAGGGAACTGCTGAATAGGCACAGAGGGCACCTGTACGCCTTCAAACCAGTCTGCAACTTCAGGCTGAGTAGCAGTAAATTCAGGAGCTGGAGCAGTCCATTCGCCCTGAAATTCCTCCTTGGTCACAGCCTTTTCAGCAGCAGCTTGCTCTTCCTTTTCAATCTCTTCAGGATCCCTGTAGAAGTAGAGATCAGGCATGACTTCCCATGGGTGCTCACGTGAGATGGTGCCATGCATGCGCAAAACTTCCCGGGCCGGCATCCACCACATCAGACCCACTGAGTGAGCTCCCTTGTTGTTGCACGGGATGGCAATGTCCACATAGCGCAGAGGAGAATCTGTGTTATACAACGCAATGGTGGGCAGGTTAACATAGGATGCCTCTGTGAGGGGCTGGTGGTCAGCCCTGGGATCTGTCACCACCAGAAGACGTGGCTCCCAAAAGGCGGCCTGAATCTGGTTAGTGAAAGTTCCAGGGGTGAAGCGCCCGGCAATAGGATTTGCTCCAGTGGCAGCAGCAAACTTTAGCACACCCGCTGGCCTGTATTCCTGGGGGATATGACACTGACATCAGCGGGGTTTTCAATGGCAAAAATAGCACGAGCTGCCAGCAGAAGCTTCTTCCACGTCCTCTTCAGATTTATGATGTAGATACCATCACTTTTCCTTTTGTAGATGTACTGTTCCATCTGGAAGTCAAGGTTGGAGCCACCTAAATGGGTTCCTGCTGCAAGGAATTTGAGGACATCCTCCTCCTTCATCTGCAGGACCTCAAGGGCTCCGGACATTGTTTAAATTTCCCTTTAAGTTATGATGGGAACCGAGGACAATGCCGTATGGACCCCTCTGTGGGTAGCACGGAAAGGCCGTCTGTTTCTTCTTGAGTCAGTGTTGGTTGTTTGTGCCTTTCTAGGAATTTGTTCATTTCATTTATGTTGTCTTGTTTATTAGCATATAGCTGCTCATAGTATCCTCTCATTGCCTCCTTTATTTATGCAGGTTCAGTGGTTATGTCTTCTCTTCCATTTCCGATTTTATTTATTTGCATCCCTTCTCTTTTTCTTTTTGTCAACCTAGCTAAAGGTCCATTGATTTTATTGATTTTTGTCAAAAAACCAACTTATGGTTTTGTTGATTTTCTCAATTGTTTTCATATTCTCAATTTCATGTATTTTTGTTTGAATCTTCATAATTTCTTTCCTTCTGTTTGCTTTGGGGTTAGTTTGCTGTTCTTTCTCTAGTTCTTCCAAGTGAACAGTTAATTCCTCAATTTTTGCTTTTTCTTCTTTTTTAATATAAGCATTTAAGGCAATAAATTTCTATCTTAGTACCACCTTTACTGCATCTAATCAATTTTGATATAGTGTGTTTTCATTTTCATTTGCCTCAATATATTCATTGATTTCTCTTGTAATTTCTTCCTTGACCCACTTGTTGATTAAGAGCATGTTGTTTAGCCTTCATATATTTGTAAATTTTCTGGCTCTCTGCCTGTTACTGATTTCCAACTCCATTCCATTATGATCTGAGAAAATGTTTTGTATGATTTCAATCTTTTTAAATTTTTGAGACTTGCTTTGTGACTCAGCATGTGGTCTATCCTTGAAAATGATTCATGAGCATTTGAGAAAAGTGTGTATACTGCTATTGTGGTGTGTAATGTTCTGTAAATGTCTATTAAATCTAGTCCGTTTATTGTATTATTCAAATTCTCTGTTTTTTTACTGATCCTCTATCTAGATGTTCTATCCATTAATGACAGCAGGTAATTGAAGTCTCCAATTATTATGGTAGAGGTGTCTATGATTACCTTGTGTGTTATCAGTGTTTTCGTCATGTACTTTGGAGCACTCTGGTTTGGTGCTTAAATATTTATGATTGTTATGTCTCATGTTGAAGTGTTCCCTTTATTAATGCATAGTGTCCTTCTTTGCCCCTTCTAATTTTTTACATTTGAAGTCTAATTTGTTGAATATTAATATCCTACTCCTGCATTTTCTGATAGTTGTTCACATGACATATCTTTTCCCAAACTTTCACTTTCAACCTATTTTTGTCCTTGTGTCTAAAATTAATCTCCTGTAGACAGCATATAGATGGGTCCTGTTTTTAAGTCCATTTGGCCAGTCTATGTATTTTGATTGGGGAATTTAATCCATTAACTTCAATGTTATTACTGTGAAGGCAGTACTTTCTTCTACCATTTTGCTTTTTTGCTTTTATGTCATATTTAATTTTCTTCTCTTTTTACCATTTCTGATCATCTTCATTTCTACACTCTTTTCCAGACCTTTCTTTCTTGCCTTTTCCTATCTTCCTGCAGTGCTCCCTTTAGTTATTTCTTGCAGAGTTGTTCTCTTGGTTACAAATTCTCTCAGAGATTCTTTGTCTGAAAATATTTTAATCTCTCCCTCATTTTTGAAGAACAATTTTGCTGGATATAGAATTCTTGGTTGGCAGTTTTTCTCTTTTGGAATTTTAAATATAGCATCCCACTGTCTTCATGCCTCCATGGTTTCTGCTGAGAAATCCACCCATAGCCTTACTGGGCTTTCCTTGTATGTGAGGGATTACTTTTCTCTTAAATTTCAAAATTCTCTTTCTCTTTGATATCTGACAATCTGATTAGTACATGTCTTGGAGTATGTCTATTTGGATCTATTCTGTTTGGGGTATGCTGTACTTCTTGGGTCTGTAATTTTATGTTTTTTGTAATAGATGGGAAATTTTCAATGCTAATTTTCTCCATTAGTCTTCCTCCTCCTTTTCACTTCTCTTCTCCTTCTGGTACACACAACACACATATTTTGTGTTTCATGTTGTCATTCAGTTCCCCAAGACTCTGCTCATATTTTTCCATTATTTTCTCTATATTTTCCTTTGTGTGTTAGATTGCAGATTTCCAGTCTTCTAGTCCACTAATCCTTTCTTCTGCCTCTTCAAATCTATTGTTGTAGGTTTCATTGTTTTCTTCATCTCTTCTATTGTGCCGTTCATTCCCATAAGTTCTCTGGTTTGTTTTTGTAATCCTTCTACTTCTTCTTTTTGTTCATCCAATGTCTTCTTTATATCCTCTCTCAACACATGGATTTGCTTTTGATGATATTTTGATGATGTCTGTTCAAACATCCTGAATTAGTTATTTCAACCCCTGTAACTCATTTGAATTGTTGGTTTATTCCTTTGACTGGGTCATATCTTTGATTTTTCTAGTCTGCCTTGTTATTTTTTGCTGACATTTAAGCATTTGATTTCCTTAATTAGTTTATTCTGGAGGTTGTTTTCGCTCTTTTACGTAGGGTTTTCTTGCTGGATGGCTTTGTTCTCTATCTGTTCTTTGACATTCAATTCAACTTATTCTAGAACTCTAGCATAGGTTCTGTTTAACTGATTAAAAGTTCTCAGTTCTTATTTTTCCATTTCTTGCCCTTCTTTTTATTTGGAGCCTTTTTTTGAGGAGGTTCTCCTCAGATATTATAGATTCCAGTCAGATATTCAGACCCCTGATGGTCTCCTCTCTGGAAGAAAGGGTTGCCAGCATCAGTTTTTCCTGAGGATGAGAACCAGTTAGTTGTCAAACTTTCCTATGCAGCCTCTGGACTCTGTGCTTTTCCTATCCTGTCCAGCATGTGGTGTTTGTCTGCCTGGGGGTCCCACCAGCATAAAGTGATGTGGTAGTGGTACCTTTAACCTCAGCAGACTCTTCCTGTCAGGGACATGGTTGAGACAGAGGAGAGGTTGTAGGTTGGCATTAATTGCTTCTATTTTCCAGTCCCTGGAGACCAAATTCCTGAAGGAGGGATTCCACTTGGGCTGGGTCCTACCTTTCTCTTGGGAAAGGTACAGCCTGTAGGGAATTAACTCTCTTCACCTGAGTAGTTACTTTGTCTCTTAGACTAGTTTAATTCTGCCCTTGTCTAGGGCAGTGCTGTAGCCTGAGAAGCCTTCCACTTCTATCTAATGAGCTGTTAAGGAGTGAAAAAAAAAAAAAGCATTTTCAGAGTAGGACCCACATTTCTTGGGTTTATCAAGCAAGAGCTTAAGTTGGTTTGTGGCTCTATGTGTGTCCAGGCTTAATGTGTCCCCTTTTCTTGGGGTCCAGCCCTTTTCCAGTAATTTGTGCTGTCTGACTCAAAAAGCTTATGTTGTTTGTTCATTTGTTTTTTATCAGCCAAGACCCCTCTCTGCTGGGGCAAAAACCCCTAGCACCTTTAATGTTGATTCCAGGTTTAGTTGTGCTGGGGGCTTGTTTTCACCCATCAGAATTTGTTAATTAATTCTGCAATTGGAGCTTGGTTGACCTAAGCCTTTGCTGCTAGTAAAGTCTGTCTCCTTTCCCCTCAGGGAACCAGCCTGCCATGGCTGTGGAGAAGGGGCACCAGCCTTTGTGGCTTGGAGAACTTACATTTCTTTGTGGGGTCTCAGCCAGTCCACCTGGTCCAGACGGGTGTACACTATTCATCAAGTCAATGACGTTGTGTAATGTTTCTGGCTATTTACTAGTTGCCCTGGAGGACAAATTAAATTCACACCTCACTATGCCACCATCTTACTGATTGTGCTGGCTTGAATTTGTGGACCCCAGAAAAGCCATGTCCTTTAATCCTCATTCAATATTGCTTTATGGGAATTTTTAAATTATCCATGGAGATGTGATCCACCCAATTGTGGGTGGTAACTTCTGATTAGATGATTTCCATGGAGGTGTGTCTCTATCCATTCAAGGTGGCCTTGTTTACTGGGGCCCTTTAAGAGGGAAGCATTTTAGAAAGAGCTACAGAGCCCTCATAGCCAGAGACCTTTGGAGTTGAAGAAAGAAAATGCCCCTGTGGGAGCTTTGTGAAAGAAGCAGCCTGGAGAGAAAGCTAGTAGACGCTGCCATATTCACCATGTACCTTTCCAGTTGAGAGAGAAACCCTGAACTTCTTCGGCCTTCCTGAACCAAGGTATCTTTCCCTGGATGCCTTAGATTAGACATTTCTATGGACTTGTTTTAATTGGGACAATATCGTGGCCTTAGAACTGTAAATTTGCAACTTAATAAATTCGCCTCTTTAAAAGCCATTCTGTTTCTGGTATATTGCATTCTGGCAGCTAACAAACTAGAACACTGCTCTGTCAATTTTATTGATTTCCTCAAAGAATCAACTTTTAGTTTTATTGATTCTTTCTATTCATCTTTTATTCTTCCATTCATTTAACTCTTTATTAATCATTGTTATTTCTCTTTTTCTCTTTGCTTTGGGGTTAGTTTGCTGCTTTTTCTCAAGTTCCTCCAGATGAGCAGTTAAGTACTTGATTTTTGCTCTTTATTCTTTTTAATGTAGGCATTTAGGGCAATAAATTTCCTTCTCATCACAACCTTTGTGGCATCCCATAAGTTCTGATACATTGTATTATTTTCATTCATCTCCAGATAGCTATTGATTTCTCTAGCAATTTGTCCTTTGACCCACTGGTTGTTTAAGAGTATGTTATTTAATCTCTGTATATTTGTGAAAGTCCTTCTTCTTTGGTGGTCATTGATTTCCAGCTTCATTGCATAGTGATTAGAACTACTTTGAATAATTTTAATGTTTCTAAATTTATAAAGACCTGTTTTGAGCCCTAGCATATGATCTAGCCTGGAGAATGTTCCATGAGCACTCATAAACAATGCATAGCATGGTGTTTTGGGGTGCAATGACCTATATATGTTTGTTAGTTCTAATTCATTTAACAAACTGTTTAAGTTCTCTATTTTCTTTTTGATCCTCTGTCTGTAGAGGAGACTGTTGTATTGAAGTCTTCTATCATTATTGTTGAAATATCTATCACACCCTTCAGTTTTGCCAATGCTTGTGTCATGTACTTTGGAACTCCTTGACTGGGAGCATAAACATTTATGATTGTTATTCCTACTTGGTGAATTGTCTCTTTTATTAATATATAGTGTCCTTCTTTGTCTCTTATGATATCTTTACATTTAAAGTATTTTGTCTGGTATTAGAACAAGTATTTCTGCTTTCTTTGGGTCACAACTTGCATGGAACATCTTTTCCCATCCTTTCACTTTTAATCTATTTGTACCCTTGTATCTAAGATGAGTCTTTTGTAAGACGCATATAGCTGGATTATATTTTTAAATCCATTCTGCCAATCTGTATCTTTTAATTTGTAAATTTAGTCTGTTAACATTCAAAGTTATTACTGCAAAGGCATTTCTTGAATCCACCAATTTATCCTTTGGATTTTGTTTGTCAGATCTATGTATTCTTTCCCCCCTTTATCTTTTTATCCTATAAGTTATCCTCACTGGTACTCTTCAATTCTGTGCCCTCCTCCAGAAGTCTCTCTCCTGTCTTTTTTTTTTACCTGGCAGAACTCTCTTTAGTATTTCTTGTAGGGCTGGTCTCTTGTTTACAGATTCTCTCAGCATTTGTTTGTGAAAATTTTAATCTTTTCCTCAGTTTTTAAAGATAATTTGGCTGGGTACAGAATTCTTGGATGGAAGTCTTTCTCTTTCAAGATCTTAAATGCATCATACCCCTCCCTTCTCACATCCTTAGTGCCAGTTGTGCAGTCTGAACTCAGATTTATGTGGTTTCCCTTGTATTTAGTAGATGGTTTTTCTCTTGCAGCTTTCAGGATTTTCTGTTTCTCTTCAACATTTGATAGACTGATTAGTGTGTATCTTGGGGATGTCCTCTTTGGATTATTCTATTTGGAATTCATTGGGCTTCCTTCACTTGCATATTTGTGTCTATTATAAGGGTTAAGTTCTCCCCCATTATAGCCTCAGCTAATCTTCCTAGCCCTTTACTCTTCTTTGCTCTTTCTGGGACATTGATGATTCTTATATTTCTGTGTTTGTTTTGTCCTTCATTTTCATGAGATCCAATTCAAATTTTTCTTTTTTTTTTTTTTTTTGCCCTTTGCTGTTTTGCGTGCTCAAAATCAGATTTCCTGTCCTTCAGTTCACTTATTCTTTCTCTGTCTCTTCAAATCTGCTATTGTGTGTCTCCAGTATATTTTTTATTTGGTGTACAGCATCTTTAATCTCTGTGATAGCTGCTATTTTTTCTATTTATTCTTTCAAATTCCTCTTTATGCTCTTCTAGTGTCTTTTTTATTTCCTTTATTCCATTAGCCATCCCATTGATTTTATTTAGTAGAGTTATATGAACATCTTTAATTAGTTGTTCCAAATTCTGTGTCTCCTCCAGTGTTTTAATTTGGTCATTAGGCTGGGCTATATCTGTCTGTATCTTGATATGCTTAGTGATCTTCTGTTGCCTTCAAGGCATGTGAATCTCCTGATAGGGTTGCTTTGTAAATTGATTTCCTTCCATAGTCTAAAGGTTTGCATTTGCAGGACAGGTGTGCAGCTGGATGCGGGGTGGGCACAACAGTGTAGTGACGGGGTATGGCACAAGTATATACGTGGGTTGGGGACGTTGTGCTGTTGCCTGCTATGGGGTGCAGAGTGCAGGGGCCATGGGGTCGGGTGTGTGTGGGATACACAAGTTGGGGTGGATGGGAGCTGTGGAGGTGCCCTGGGGCTGGTGTGTAGGTAGGATGTGGGTATCAGTGTGTGGGGTCCAGGGTACAGAGGTAGGGCACAGGAGGACAGATGTGGGCATGTGCTTGCACAAGGGGAGAGGTCCAGGGGGCTGTGATGCGGATTCTCGTGTGTGTATGGATGGGCCCAGGTCTTGGGGGTTGTGAGATGGGGAGGGTGATGTTGAGTGGGAAGGGCCTTGGCAGGACACACAGGTGTGGGGGTGGGGTGGATGTGGGGGCAGGGGTGCATGTGTGTGCAGGGGGTGTTTATGTAGCACAGGTGTGTGCATGGGCACCTGCCAGGTGTGGGAGAAGGGTGCTTGTGCCAGGGGGTGGGACAAAAGCTAGGTGTACAGATGCACGAGCGCCCAGTGGAGAGGGTGTGGCTATGCGCGCGTGTGTGTCTTAGGGGTGGGGCCCTGGTGTGTGTGCAGAGAGCTCAAGGATAGTGGCTGGGACTGCGCTGCATGGGTTGGGGGTGGGTGTGGCCTGGATATATAGTATCCTTCTTTGTCTCTTATGATATTTTTACATTTAAAGTATTTTTTCTGGTATTAGTATAAGTATTTCTGCTTTCTTTTGGTCCAGAGCTGGGTGCGCAGTGGGGGTGCATGTGTGTGCATGGGCAGGCCGGGGGTGGGGGCTGGATGCTGATATACACATGAGCTAGCTCTGGTGGGCGGGGCATGGTTCCGTGACTGTTGGGCTCGGGGCAGGTGTGGCTCGGTATGAAGGTGAGTGCTGGCAGCCTGGATACACAGGTGAGCACCTGCAGAGGGCAAGGAGGGGAGGGGGCCAAGGGTTGGACGCAGGTGCACCAGTCTCAGTAGGGGCAGGGAGAGACTGTGCACATTTGCGGGGTGGGGGTTGTGGTGGGGATCTCAGTGGGGCACTTGGAGGGCGGTGGGGGTGCAGGTGACGGCGTTCAGGTGTGTGGGGTGGGGGGGAGGCAGCGTGTGTGAGGGTAGTGCGTTCAAGGACCAGGGCTTGGCTTCCCCCCTTGTCCCGCCTTCTGTCCATGCACTCCCGAGGGCTCCAGACTTCCATTTGGACAGGGCGCTAGGCTGGCTGCACCAGCTGGACGGTCTCCAGCTCTCTGCATCTCAGGTCTTCAGCTCCTGCAAACGGAGCCACCCTATGTGGTGCAGAGACCCTCCCAGGTCACTCACACCCTGAAGTCACCATCCCGGTGGCCTTCCCATCCCTTTTCCAGCTGCTCCTTGGAGGAGGGTGAATTGTCACATGGCACCTTCCCCTGCTGTCCGCTGTCTCCTTCTTGTCTCCCTCTGACTTCTGCCTTCCCTATCGAAGTTCCCCCTGGTTCCGTCGGCCCCCAGATAGGGTCTTCAAAGAGCCTGTGCCACGTGAGTGCACACAGTACACAGCTCAGCACACAAAGGTGCCTGGGAGGACGTCACCCCACGGCCAAGTCTCACTTCCCAACCGAGTCCTTCCTCAAAGCTTAGAAAACTGCCTGGGTCCAGAGGGACAGTCAGGTGTGCCCAGAACACTGAAAGGAAAGTAGTGTTAACAGGTGACATGGCTCAAACCCTCTCGTTGGCCCTTAGGTCCCACTGATTGGAATCCTGGTCTTATGGGCCAGCTCCAGATTTGGGCCTGTCCTCAGGGCTGCCCCAGTAGCCGACCCACCGCTTCTGTTAATATTCAGACCAAGTCTTCTCCCCTCCGGGGAACTGTGGCTCAGGTAGAGGACAGTCACTATGGCAACGAAGCTGGCCTTTCTGAGATGACAGGCGAGTCTGGATACACAGGGCCGCTGGCGTGCAAGGTTTGCCTGAATGTACGAGTGTGTGTGTGTTGTGAAAAGGAGAGGCGGTCAAATGATTTCTGAGCCATCTTTTTTCATATGAATACAGAATTCTAGATTTAATTCCATGACAGATAACCAAATAGGCTAAAAAAAACCTATCTTTCCCCCTCCCTCCCCAGCTTGAGAGACGTGTTCTCTGAGGAGAGGACATTTGACTCAGGACCAGAATGATGAGAGAAAGCAGGAGCCTCACAAGGAGGGATTCGATGGGGAGAAAGATGGACAGGGTGCCAGGGGCACATCTGGGGGTCTCTGAACAAAAGCTGGGCGCTGTGGAGGAGGAAGACGAGGCCCGGCCATGTGGCATAAAGGGAAGCCATTGAAGAAGAACCTTAATCTACATTTCCACTTTTAAAAACCACCTGTTATTGAAACAGGCATTGAAGGAACAGGGGTGGAAGCAGCTATTCCGGGTACGATGCTGGTGCAAGCCAAGAGGGGATGACAGAGGCTTGTCTAAGCTTGGAGCAGAGGATATGGGGAGTGTGATATTTTCAGACACTTCATTTAAATATCTGACAAATTTTACACCCTGAGTCCTTGAAAGAATCATAAGCAGGCACCAGTTGTCTGCCTCAGAGAAGGCACCTTCACCACACTTCTAATTTCCAAGTGGCATTTCTTATGAATTAAGGTGTATCAGAATTGGAGAGAATCTTGACAGACCAACCCAGGAACACAACTGGCCATGCTCAGCAGAGCCCGGAGAGAAGCAGAACCTGAAAAATCTCATCGTGAATCTGAACAGTTCAGTTATCACCTAATGATGCGGTTGAAAAGTGCTGTTCCTGCTTGCGCTTGACAGGTACAGGAGAAGTTGCACCGGCATTCAAATTCTAATCAGGCACTTGTTTCCTCCAACATTCTAGACAAATGCTGAAACTCCTACAGTGCAAAAGAGAATAATGCTTGATAGATGTTTTTCAATTCCCTACTCGGAGCCAAAGACCTGGAGTAACTAAGTTTGAAGTGGTGTACAGTTTTGGCAGAAAGAATTGAAAAATCAGACACTCTTTAAGAGATGTTTCTCCCCTTTCAACTTTTAAACTGGTGATTCAAAATTCTTCTCTAGAACAATGAGTTGGAGTTTAATTTTCAAAAGCACCTTTTCTATTCTATCTTATTATTTAGGTGCATGCTCAATTAACTGACAGAATACAATGATTCAGTGTTTAAAGATGTACTATGGTAAGTTAGAGGAAAAGGGACTGAGATGATAAATCCAATATAAGCAAAGATGTGATAAAACCAGACCCCTATACGGGCACTTCCCATACTCTTGTACTTTGGCAATTCATTTCAAAAGCCATAAAAATAAATCCATATTCAGATTTACTCAATAAGCTGGTTTCTAGGATTTCGTCCTAAGGAAATAACTTAAAGGTGGAAAATGAAGTGACAGCTATAGTCCTGGATGTGTTAACTCTAAGTCTGAGGAAGGAAATTGTCCTGGGCTCCATATTGTTCCTGCCTGAAATGGATATGAAGGATGAAGGGGGGCCCAGTCCTGGCACCTCACTTTTCTACCAATGTGACTGGGGCTGTTTTAGGGTGCTTTGGTGGAGACACTTCAAATATTTCCTCCCTCTCACCAGATGTTTCCTCAGTTACTCCCTGATGTCAAAATTCTTTGAAAATATAAAATGCCTATATTTTTTCATGCCAATATAGAAAAGATATACTCCCATCAGCTAGGAGATGCGATGCTCTTCCCACTTTTTGACTCTCTCTCTCTTTCTCCCTTTCTCTCTTCCTTTATTCACTCTCTCAAAACATATTTATCGAGAGGAGGGGCCAAGATGGCAGCTTAGTAATGTGTGCGTTTTAGTTCATCCTCCAGAACAACTACTAAATAACCAGAAACAGTACAGAACAGCTCCCTGAGCCACGATAGTGACCAGACACACAGCGTACCCCAGTCTGGACCAGCTGGACCAGCTGCGAGTCTCCGGAACAGTGAGTTCCCCAAGCCACAGCGGCTGGCGCCTGGTGCCCCTCCCCCACAGGCGGCTTCCCAGAGGGAAAATAAAGAGACTCTAACAGTAGCAGGGACTGAGTCCAACCAAACACCAATTGTGGCATTAATAAACAAATTCTGACTACTAAAAATAGGGCCCCAGCTAAGGCGAAACTGGTCAAGGCGGAGGTCGCCTATTGGGCTAACCGAAAAAGAGGAAAGGGGATGAAACAGAGGCTTTTGTGGCTGTTTCTACGGAGGCTTGGCTGCCTCTGGATTCAGCAGCGGGATTACACAGGCTGAAACTGCCCCAGGCATACACAGAAACAGGCTGCTTTCAGGGCTATCTCCCACCTGTGCCTTCCCCAGGGGAGGGGTGAAACGCAACTCAGGTGGAATCTCTCTCTCAAGGAATTCAGACCCCAGGGCTCGGCAATTTGAAGCCATTAAAACCAGCCTACAACCTTTCCTCTGTATCCACCACACCCCCAGCAGGGAGAGCCTTGCAAAGTTAAAGGAGCCACAACATTTTTTGCTGGTGGGACCCGCAGACAGACAAGCACCACATACTGGGCAGGATAAGAAAAACAGAGCCCAGAGACTTCACAGGAAAGTCTTTCAACCTGCTGGGTCTCACACTCAGGGAAAATTGACGCAGGTGACGCCTTCCCCCCGAAAGGAGGCCAGTTTAGTCAGGGAAAACCCGGCTGGAGTCTGTAATACCTATGTAGACCCTCCTAAGGGTGGGGAGGGAAAAGGCACCTTACAAGCAGGACAAGAAACAAGAAAACAAGAATTGAAAAATTACCCTCTGTTAAACAAAACTTAAGCTAGAGGTCCAGAAAAAGCTGAACTGAAAGTCAAAGAACAGATAGACAACAAACTCATCTAGCAAGAAAACCCTAGGTAAGAGAAGTGAAAGCAATCTCCAGAATAAACTAATTAAGGTAATTAAATGTCTAGACGCCAGCAAAAAATAACAAATCACACCAGGAAAATTGAAGATATGGCCCAGTCAAAGGAACAAACCAATAGTTCAAGTGAGATACAGGAGCTGAAACAACTAATTCTGAATATACGAACAGAAATGGAAAAACTCATCAAAAACCAAATCAATGAATTGAGGGAGGACATGAAGAAGGCAAGGAATGAACAAAAAGAAGAAATGGAAAGTCTGAAAAAACAAATCACAGAACTTATGGGAATGAAAGATACAGTAGAAGAGATGAAAAAAACAATGGAAACCTACAATGGTAGATTTCAAGAGACAGAGGTTAGGATTAGTGAACTGGAGGATGGAACATCTGAGATCCAAAAAGAAACAGAAACTATAGGGAAAAGAATGGAAAAATATGAGCAGGGGCTCAGGGAATTGAATGATAATATGAAGTGCACAAATATACGTGTTGTGGGTGTCCCGGAAGGAGAAGAGAAGAGAAAAGGAGGAGAAAAACTAATGGAAGAAATTATCACTGAAAATTTCCCAACTCTTAGGAAAGACCTAAAATTACAGATCCAAGATGTACAGCGCACCCCAAAGAGAATAGATCCAAATAGACGTTCTCCAAGACACTTACTAGTTAGAATGTCAGAGGTCAAAGAGAAAGAGAGGATCTTGAAAGCAGCAAGAGAAAAGCAATCCATCACATACAAGGGAAACCCAATAAGACTCTGTGTAGATTTCTCAGCAGAAACCATGGAGGAAAGAAGACAGTGGGATGATATATTTAAATTACTAAAAGAGAAAAACTGCCAACCAAGACTCCTATACCCAGCAAAATTGTCCTTCAAAAATGAGGGAGAAATTAAAACATTTTCAGACAAAAAGTCACTGAGAGAATTTGTGACCAAGAGACCAGCTCGGCAAGATATACTAAAGGGAACACTAGAGACAGATATGAAAAGATGGAAGAGAGAGGTGTGGAGAAGAGTGTAGAAAGAAGGAAAATTAGATATGATATATAATATACAAAAGGCAAAATGGTAGAGGAAAGTACTACCCAAACAGTAATAACACTAAATGTTAATGGACTGAACTCCCCAATCAAAAGACATAGACTGGCAGAATGGATTAAAAAACAAGATCCTTCTATACGCTGTCTACAGGAAACACATCTTAGACCCAAAGAAAAACATAGGTTGAAAGTGAGAGGTTGGGAAAAGATATTTCATGCAAGTAAGAACCAGAAAAGAGCAGGAGTAGCTATACTAATATCCAACAAATTAGACTTCAAATGTAAAACAGTTAAAAGAGACAAAGAAGGATACTATCTACTAATAAAAGGAACAATTCAACAAGAAGACATAACAATCATAAATATTTATGCACCGAACCAGAATGCCCCAAAATATGTGAGGCATACACTGCAAATACTGAAAAGGGAAATAGACACATCTACCATAATAGTTGGAGACTTCAATTCCCCACTCTCATCAATGGACAGAACATCTAGACAGAGGATCAATAAAGAAACAGAGAATTTGAATATTACAATAAATGAGCTAGACTTAACAGACATTTATAGGATATTACACCCCGCAACAGCAGGATACACTTTTTCTCAAGTGCTCATGGATCATTCTCAAAGATAGACCACATGCTGGGTCACAAAGCAAGTCTCAACAAATTTAAAAAGATTGAAATCATACACAACACTTTCTCAGATCATAAAGGAATGAAGTTGGAAATCAATAATAGGCAGAGTGCCAGAAAATTCAAAAATACATGAAGGCTCAACAACACACTCTTAAACAACCAGTGGGTCAAGGAAGAAATTATAAGAGAAATCAGTAAATATCTCGAGGTGAATGAAAATGAAAACACAACATATCAAAACCTATGGGATGCAGCAAAGGCAGTGCTAAGAGGGAAATTAATTGCCCTAAATGCCTATATCAAAAAAGAAGAAAGGGCAAAAATTCGGGAATTAACTGTCCACTTGGAAGAACTGGAGAAAGAGCAGCAAACTAACCCCAAAGGAAGCAAAAGGAAAGAAATAACAAAGATTAGAGCAGAAATAAATGAAATTGAGAACATGAAAACAATAGAGAAAATTAGTAAGACCAGAAGTTGGTTCTATGAGAAAATCAATAAGATTGATGGGCCCTTAGCAAGATTGACAAAAAGAAGAAGAGAGAGGATGCAAATAAATAAGATCAGAAATGGAAGAGGAGACATAACCACTGACCTCACAGAAATAAAGGAGGTAATAACAGGATACTATGAACAACTTCATGCTAACAAATACAACAAGGTAGATGAAATGGACAAGATCCCTAGAAAGGCATGAACAACCAACTTTGACTCAAGAAGAAATAGATGACCTCAACAAACCAATCACAAGAAAGAAATTGAATCGGTCATTAAAAAGCTTACCAAAAAGAAAAGTCCAGGACCAGATGGCTTCACATGTGAATTCTACCAAATATTCCAGAAAGAATTAGTACCAACCCTGCTCAAACTCTTCAAAAAAATTGAAGTGAAGAGAAAGCTACCTAATTCATTCTATGAAGCCAACATCACCCTCATACCAAAACCAGGCAAAGATATTACAAAAAAAGAAAACTACAGACCAATATCTCTAATGAATATAGATGCAAAAATCCTCAATAAAATTCTAGCAAATCGAATCGAACAACACATTAAAAGAATTGTGCATCATGACCAAGTAGGATTCATCCCAGGTATGCAAGGATGGTTCAACATAAGAAAATCAATTAATGTAATACACCATATCAACAAATCAAAGCAGAAAAATCACATGATCATCTCTATTGATGCAGAGAAGGCATTTGACAAGATTCAACATCCTTTCCTGTTGAAAACACTTCAAAGGATAGGAATACAAGGGAACTTCCTTAAAATGATAAAGGGACTATATGAAAAACCCACAGCTAATATCATCCTCAATGGGGAAAAATTGAAAACTTTCCCCCTAAGATCAGGAACAAGACAAGGATGTCCACTATCACCACTGTTATTCAATATTGTATTGGAAGTTCTAGTTAGAGCAATTAGGCAAGAAAAAGTAATACAAGACATCAAAATTGGAAAGGAAGAAGTAAAACCATCACTGTTTGCAGATGATATGATACCATACGTTGACAGCCCTGAAAAATCCACAGCAAAACTACTAGAGCTAATAAACGAGTACAGCAAAGTGGCACGTTACAAGGTCAACATTCAAAAATCTGTAGTGTTTCTATACACTAGCAATGAACAAGCTGAGGGGAAATCAAGAAACGAATTCCATTTACAATTGCAACTAAAAGAATAAAATACTTAGGAATAAATTTAACTAAAGAGACAAAAGACCTATACAAAGAAAACTACAAGAAACTGTTAAATCACAGAAGACCTAAATAGATGGAAGGGCATATCATGTTCATGGATTGGAAGAATAAATATAGTTAAGATGTTGTGCTGGTTTGAAAGGAAGTATGCCCCCTAAGAAAAGCCATGTTTTAATATTAATCCCATTTCTTAAAGGTAGAATAATCCCTATTCAATACTGTATATTTGAAAATGTAATGAGATCATTTCCCTGGTTGATGTGATTTAGTTAAGAATGGTTGTTACACTGGATTAGGGATGACATGTCTCCACCCATTTGAGTGGGTCTTGATTAGTTTCTGAAGTCCTATAAAAGAGGAAACATTTTGGAGAATGAGAGATTCAGGGAGATTCAGAGAGAGCAACACTACAAAGCAGAGAGTCCACCAGCCAGCGACCTTTGGAGATGAAGAAGGAAGACACCTCCTGGGGAGCTTCATGAAACAGGAAGCCAGGAGACAAGGCTAGCAGATGATGCCGTGTTCACCATGTGCCCTTCCAGTTGAGAGAGAAACCCTGAACTTCGTTGGCCTTCTTGAACCAAGGTATCTTTCCCTGGATGCCTTAAGTTGGACATTTCTATAGACTTGTTTTGATTGGGACATTTTCTTGGCCTTAGAACTGTAAACTAGCAACTCATTAAATTCCCCTTGTTAAAGGCTGTTCCATTTCTGGTATATTACATTCCAGCAGCTAGCAAACTAGAACAGATGTCAATTCTACCTAAATGGATTTACAGATTCAACGCAATACCAGTCAAAATCCCAACAACTTACTTTTCAGAAATAGAAAAACCAATAAGCAAATTTATCTGGAAGGGCAGGGTGCCCCATATTGCTAAAAGTATCTTGAGGAAAAAAAACAAAGCTGGAGGTCTCACGCTGCCTGACTTTAAGGCATATTATGAAGCCACAGTGGTCAAAACAGCATGGTACTGGCATAAAGATAGATATATTGACCAATGGAATCGAATAGAGTGCTCAGATATAGACCCTCTCATCTATGGACATTTGATCTTTGATAAGGCAGTCAAGCCAACTCACCTGGGACAGAACAGTCTCTTCAATAAATGGTGCCTAGAGAACTGGATATCTATATGCAAAAGAATGAAAGAGGAGCTGTATCTCACACCTTATACAAAAGTTAACTCAAAATGGATCAAAGATCTAAACATTAAGTCTAAGACCATAAAACAGTTAGAGGAAAATGCAGGGAGATATCTTATGAATCTTATAATTGGAGGCGGTTTTATGGACCTTACACCTAAAGCAAAAAGAAAGAAAGAAATAAATGGGAGCTTCTCAAAATTAAACACTTCTGTATGTCAAAGAACTTCATCAAGAAAGTAGAAAGACAGCCTACACAATGGGAGACAATATTTGGAAACGACATATCGGATAAAGGTCTAGTATCCAGAATTTATAAAGAGATTGTTCAACTCAACAACAAAAAGACAGCCAATCCAATTACAAAATGGGAAAAAGACTTGAACAGACACTTCTCAGAAGAAGAAATACAAATGGCCAAAAGGCACATGAAGAGATGCTTAATGTCCCTGGCCATTAGAGAAATGCAAATCAAAACCACAATGAGATATCATCTCACACCCATTATCAACAAAACAGAAAATGACAAGTGCTGGAGAGGATGTGGAGAAAGAGGCACACTTATTCACTGTTGGTGGGAATGTCAAATGGTGCAACTACTGTGGAAGGCAGTTTGGCAGTTCCTCAAAAAGCTGAATATAGAATTTCCATATGACCCAACAATACCATTGCTAGGTATCTACTCAGAGGACTTAAGGGCAAAGACACAAACAGACATTTGCACACCAATGTTTATAGCAGCATTATTTACAATTGCAAGGAGATGGAAACAGCCAAAATGTCCATCAACAGACGAGTGGCTAAACAAACTGTGGTATATACATACGATGGAATATTATGCAGCTCTAAGACAGAATAAACTTATGAAGTATGTAACAACATGGATGGACCTAGAGGACATTATGCTGAGTGAGTCTAGCCAAAAACTAAAGGACAAATACTGTATGGTCCCAATGATATGAACCGACATTAGTGAATAAACTTGGAATATGTCGTTAGTAACAGAGACCATCAGGAGATAGAAATAGGGTAAGAAATAGGGTAATTACTGGGTAATTGGAGCTGAAGGGATACAGACTGTGCAACAGGTCTGGATACAAAAACTCAGAAAACGACAGCACAATACTACCTTACTGTAATGTAATTATGTTAAAACACTGAATGAAGCTGCATGTGAGAATGATAGAGGGAGGACGGCTGGGGACATAAATGAAATCAGAAAGAAAGATAGATGGTAAAGATCGAGATGTTATAATCTAGGAATGCCTAGAGTGTATAATAATAGTGAAATGTACAATGTACAAATTTTAAAAATGTTTCGGCATGAGGAAGAACAAAGGAATGTCATTATTGCAGGGTGCTGAAAATAGATGATAACTAATACTTCAAAATGTCACATTATGTGTAAGACTAAAGCAAAAAATGTTTGTTACAAAATTTAGATTTTGACTAGAGCATTTCCTAATATAACTCATGTAGATAGTTTGATTGAATGTCATAAGTACTTGGAATCTCAGGTAGCACATGAGATTTTGTTCGTTTGTCCAGAGTGATCCCCTGATGAATCCCAGAATGATTTGATCAGTGACTGGAAAAGTATTTGCAATCCCCCTTCGGGGAATGGTGAGAGTGGGGAGAAATTCAACTTCCCCAAGTTGAATTCTTGATGTTCTCACAAGCAGTGTGGACAACCAAAGCTATAGGCTAAGTCCCCAGTCTTGGGGTTTGTTCACATGAAACTTAACCCCACAAAGGATAGGTCAAGTCTACTTAAAATTTAGGCCTAAGAGTCACCCCCAAGAGAGCCTCTTTTGTTGCTCAGATGTGGTCTCTCTCTCTCCAGCCAATATGATGAGTAGTCTCACCACCTTCCCCCTCTCTGCATGGGACATGACTCCCGGGGGTGTGGACCTTCCTGGCAACGTGGGACAAAGATCCTGGAATGAGCTGAGACTCAGCATCAAAAGACTGAGAAAAACCCTAGAATGAGCTGAGAATTAATATCAAGGGATTGAGAGAACCTTCTCGACCAAAAGGGGGAAGAGTAAGATGAGACCAAGTGTCAATAGCTGAGAGATTCCAAACAGAGTCGAGAGGTTATCCTGGAGGTTATTCTTACACATTAAGTAGATATCACCTTGTTGTTCAAGATGTAGTGGAGAGGCTGGAGGGAATTGCCTGAAAATGTAGTGCTGTGTTCCAGCAGCCATGTTTCTTGATGATGATTGAACAATGACATAGCTTTCACAATGAGACTCTGTGAATGTGAAAACCTTATGTCTGATGCTCCTTTTAGCTACTGTATCAACAGAATAGTAGAACATATGGCATAAAAATAAATAATAGGGGAACAAATGATAAAATAAATTCAATTTGCAATAGTGGTAAATGAAAGCATGGGGTAAGGGGTATGGTACGTATCATTTTTTTTCTCTATTATCATTTTTTTTCTTTTTCTGTTGTCTTTTTATTTCTCTTTCTAAATCAATGCAAATGTACTAAGAAATTATGAATATGCAACTATGTGATGATATTAAGAATTACTGATTGTATATGTAGAATGGAATGATATCTAAATGTTTTGTTTGTTAATTTTTTTAATTAATAAAAAAGTTAAAAAAAATAAACAAACATATTTATCATGTGATATGTGGTAAACCTTATAATCAGCCCTGGGAATGTATGGATGGCTAGAACAATTCTCCTTCCCTTAAAGAGTCTGAAATCGGATGAAAGGGTGAAGCCACCACAAGGCACAGACTGAGGACCGGGTATGGCTGTACCAATCTGTCTGGTGGGAAACCAAATAACTGAACCAAAAAGTTCACCACAGGCTAACCACTCACCTAACACCTGTAGGGTGGCTAACATGGTTCCAAGAAGTAACCAAGTCATAGATTCCTGGGGCAAAGGCTCACTGGCTGGAAAACAGACAATATAATGCCTGTGGCTGGGAGGAAAGACTCATTTTTAGGGGAAGAGGACAAGCAAATGCTTTCAAATGGGTGAATTCCTAAAGCCATGTGTACACACCCAGGATAAGAGCTATAATCAGGAAAAACCTGGAGGACCCTGTGCTTTTGCCTCAGGCAGTTCTTTGGACCCATTATTCTGATGGCTAAACTCTGAAGTAGAACATCACACAAGCCGATCTGCAAAGACAGGACAAACTGTTTTCTTTTCTTTCTTTCTGGTTGTACGTGTGTTTGTGTGTTAACTTTTGGCATTCAAGGAAATATCAAACATAATATCAGCTGGATACAAGTTTAGGGAACATAAAACACAGTGCCTAAATTCCAGATTTAGCCCATTAAAATACTAAACTGCTCAATGTACAACAAAAGATTGCAAGAAGCGAAGAAACAGGAAATGATGGCCAATGCGAAGGAGAAAGAAAAACCATTAGAAACCATCAATGAGGAAGACCTGACTTTGGCCAGACCTGGCAAAGACTTTACAAAAAACAGTTCTTAAATATTCTCAGAGAGCTAAAGAAAAACATGGACAAATAAATAGTTGAAATCAAGAAATTGATAAACGAACAAAAAGAGAATTTTAAAAAAAGAGTAGAAACTTCTGAAGACCAGAACTGGGAGGAGAAAGAATCAATAAACTTAATGAATTTTTTCAGTCTGAGGCACAGAAAGATAAAAGAATGAAAAAAATTGAACAGAGCCTACGAGAACCACAGGATACTGTGATGGTTTGAAACTGTATCCTTGAAAACGGCAGATTCCTTTAACCCCTTCCTGTGGGTGCAGACCTATAGTGGGTGGGACCTTTTGATTAGGTTATTTCAATTGAGATGTGACCCACCAATTCAATGTGGCCTTATTCATTCACTGGAGTCCTTTATGAGGAGAAGAGAGCTCAGAGAGAAACATTCAGAGAGAGCTCAGAGAGAAAAACCCAGGGGGGCTCAGAGAGAAAAACCCAGGGGGGCTCAGAAAAGACCCACAGAGGAAGCCACTGGAACCAGAGCTGAAGGCAATGAAACCTGGGGGCGAAGGAGAGGCAGGCACCAGTCATGGGCTTCCCCATGTGACAGAGTAACCCCAACGCCAGCAGCCTTCCTTCAGAACCCAGACATCATCCTGTTGATGTCTTAATTTGGACATTTTCATGCCTAATAACCAAAACTTGTAAATTAATAAATCCCCATTGTAAAAGCAAACCCATTTCTGCATATTGCTTTGCAATTCCTTTAGCAAACTGAAACATATACCATCAAACCTACCATATACATATTGTGGAAATCCAAGAAGAAGAGAGGGAGACAGAGGCAGAAAGAATATTCAAAGAAATAATGTCTGAAAACATCCCAAATTAATGAAAGACATGAATATACTCATCCAAAAATCACAGAGATCCACGTCGACACACATTATAATCAAATGGTCTAATGCCCAAGAAGAAGGGTGTATCCTGACTGCTGCAAAGAATGAACAATGCCTCATGTACATTGGGGCCTGCATAAATTTAAGTACCATTTCTTATCAGAAACCTTAGGAGAAAGAAGGTAGTAAGCTGAAATAAAGTGCTGAAAGAAAATAATTCTTGGTAGCAAGAATTTTATGTGTGTTGAGACTATCTTTCAAGAATGTGAGAGAAAAAAATAATAATAAAATAAATTTAAAAAAAGAATGTGGGAGACATTAAGATATTTCCAGATGAACAAAAGTCAAGAGAATTCATCACCATTAGACTGGCTCTACAAGATCTGCAAAAGAGAGTTTTACAGATTGAAAGGAAAAGACATTAGAGAGTAGATTGAGTCTACATGAAGAAATAAAGATTTCCAGTAAAGATAAGTTCATTGGTAAATATAAGGGACAGTACTATATTTTTTATTTGAACTCCACTTTTTACTTCTTAAAATATATGTAATGCAAATGCATAAAAAGTAATAATGGGGCAGTGCAATGGTGGCTCAGTGGCAGAATTCTTACCTGCCATGCCAGGTTTGATTCTTGGCGCCTGCCCATGAAAAAAAGAAGTAATGATGGGGGGTGCACGGGTAGTTCAGTGGTAGAATTATTGTCTGCCATGCAGGAGACCTGGGTTCAATTCTCAGCCCATGCACTCCCCTCACCCAAAAAAGAAAAAGTAATGATAAATCTATGGTTTTGGATACACAATGTGTAAAGAAGCCCATACTGAATGAAAGGGGTCCTTAATGCAATGTGGCTAAAATCCTTATGAGCAAAGGAAATTGGACAGGGCAGGAAAAGTCATGGGGCGCAGCCAGAAACTGGAGGTCAACAGAACCCAGAAGAGAAAAGAATGGACTCTGCCATGGGCAATTCCATATAACAAAGCCAAGGACCAAGCTTGATCAGCAGCCAGCCCCAGAAACCAGTGTCCAGGAAGAAAGTTGCCCCTTGCTGATGCCTCAGGTCTGGACTTGAGGCTCAAAATCCTAAACCAATAATTTCCATTGTTTAAGCCAGATAAACTATGATGGCTACCACAAAACAAAGCTGCTGCCATGCCATGAGGACCTGTGAACTTTTGTGATATATATATATTTAGACAAGGATGGAAAGGAATTAACTTTTGAGTATTTACTTTGTTCCATTCAATTAACCTCCACATAATCTGTCCGCCATGTGGAACAGACATGATTACCACTCTCAAGCACATAAGGAAACTGAAATTCAGAGAACTTATTAACTTTTTCAGCTCATACAGTCTGAATGAAACCTTGACTCTGGGTTGTATATCTGAAGAAGCCAAGTTTCATCTCCACGCATGGCTTCCCAGCAACACAGAGACCTGCAAGGAGCATCTGGTGGATGAAATGGCATTTAGAAAACGGCATGTTTTTTAAGTCAAAAGAACAAGTTATTTTATTCCTTTGACTAAGCCTTGGACTTCGGTAAGTCATATGCTCTATTAATTCACACTATCAGGTGAAAGTCTGATTATAATTAGTGAAAAGAGAAAATTTGTTTCATTTTTTAATTTTTTAAAAATTTTTTGGGGGTGCATGGTCCAGGAATCAAACCCAGGTCTCCCCCATGAAAAGCGAGCATTCTACCACTGACACCCATGCAGCTGCTCCATATTTATAGAATATAAGTTGTGATAAACTTGACATTTGTTGGAGCTTGAACTAGTGTGAGTGGTGTCCTCAGGAGACTATCTTAGTCCTTGGATGGAAACAGCGTGTGGGTGCACTGAAGGGCCGTTCGGGACATCCACAGCTATTTCCTTTATGAATCTGCAGCACAGTCCCACTAGTGGATGACAACTTCACATGCTGTCCTGGTGCTGTTTGGGTTTGGAGGTTCAGAGTCATGGATTTTCCTGGCTCATAATAATAAAACTTGATGAATTTTAAGCATGGAATATGTTCCTGGCAATGTGTTAGACACTTTATATTTGTTTGTTTTTTCTCACTTAATCCTCACAACAACTTTCTGGGTTGCTATCTTCCTCACTTCATGCATGAGGGTTTGAATCGAGGCTCAGAGAAGATAAGTCAATTTTTCAGGGTCACAAAGCCATCAAGTAGATCTTTGATTTAAACTCAAGTCTCATGATCCCCAAACTCTTGTCCCCTCTGCTTAATCTCACGGTAGAGAGAACCTTTTCCACATTCCAGGGGTGTCATCCAGGCCACACGTTCCTCAGCAGCCAGGCACGCTGTCTTCCAGGACACCGGGCATCATGTCCACACTTGAGGCCCCAGCTGCTAGTGCTCTAGTTTGTTTCTTTCTTGGAAAAATGCAACAACCTCCTAACTAGTTTCCTTGCCTTCAGTATCAACCTTCTTACAGCATACAAGATTATCTCCAGCAGTGTAAAACCCACCATTGGCTTCTATTCTTTTACAGGAAGAAAAACCTCAGCATTCTATGTGTAGACGCTCGATTGTCAGGCCCCTGCTGACTTACCTGACATATCCCTGCCACTCTCTGCCCTGCATTTGGTGTTTTAGCAAGAGAAAACACCTTATTGTATCTGACATTCACTAGCACTTTTGCTCTAGTCACTTCCTCTGGCTAGAAATCCCTTTCCTCAGCATTCTTAAATGCTTTAGCAATCTTAAAAATGCTAAAAGATGCGGTCAGGGGTCACTTCATATAGAAAGCCTTCTACAGCCCCAGCCTGTATTAAGTGTGTTTATTCCATGCCCCCATTTATCCTGAGCTGCACGTTGTCCCCCTTCTTGTTACCGGTAGGGAAATTACGTCTTTACTCTTCTGTTTCCCCCATCATAGGCTGCTGTATCATCCCTTTATTCATAGGAATTAACTCAGTGCCTGGCACAGAGTAACTTCTCAGTTAAGTTTTGCTCAGATGGGGTTGAACTGAACCAGAAAAGGTGCTGGGTCTTGAACCTGGTCATAGCACTTCACAAGTTTCAGAAACCAGTTTGGTGAGAGACAACCTCCATGGTGTTTCTGCGTATCTTGTATCAGCTTTTGTTTCAGATCATCCTTTCAATGGTGTTTGTACAGCAAATGGCTTAGGAAGATAGGAAGGTTCCTCCCTCTAAGGCAGAGGGAAGATTTGCATCCTGAATGATGTGCTGGTTTGAAGCTATTGTGTACCCCAGAGAAGCCACGTTCTTCCAATCCAATCTCGTGGTGGGACCTTTTGATTATGTCTCCATGGACAAATGACATGGACAAGTGACGTGGTGGGACACCTATTCTTGGGTGGGACCTTTTGATTATGTCTCCATGGACAAGTGACTCTACTCATTCAAGGTGAGTCTTAGTCAACTTACTAAAGTCCTTTAAGAGGGAGAAATTTTGGAGAAAGCTCAGACACAGGCATTTGCAAATGCAGATGGAAAGTGCTTCAGGAGATGCCAGAAGCTGAGAGAGCCATTGAACCCAGAAGCCAAGAGAGAAGGACAGCAGACGTTGTCATGTGCTTTCCATGTGACAGAGGAACCTGGTTGCCAGCAGCCTTTCCTCCGAGAAGTCATCCTATTGTTGTGCCTTAATTTGGACATTTTCACAGCCTTAGATCTGTACATTTGTAACCTAATAAATCCCCTTTATAAAAGCCAACCCATTTCTGGTATCCTGCATCCTGGCAGCTTTAGCAAACCAAACCACCTAGCATAATATATCTTCCTCTGGGACGCATGCTGGATGGGTTTGTGAGTAGCCACTTATATGTTTGGGGCTTTCCTAAGCTCAGGGTCCCTCAACTGCCCCACAAACCTGCTGTGTGTGCAGCATGCACTCAGGCCCCTTCCTGCCACCCCTTGGGAAGCAAAGGGGGCTGAGACAAACATGAAGCCCAGGTCCCCCAGTGCGCTGCGAGTAACAACTTGCTTCACTTCTGACCCAGGCATCTTGTGACTTCTCCCAGCACCTAGGAAACCACGGCAGGCCTGCAGGCAGAATGAATCTCAGATGTTTCACAGCTCTTGACACAGTTGGCCCATAACATGCCACATAGAAAAGCAGTTCCCTTCTAGAGTCACAGAAATTTAGAGCTCTCTGGATATAGTTACAATTCCTTCCATTTTATAAGGATCTTGAGGGGTGGAATGATGTTTCTGAGGTCGCACAGCTTATTAATTGCTGAATGAAAGCCGTGCCGTGTCAGGCAAAGAGCATAGTCTCTGGAATCATTTCAGAGCACAATATTGCTACTTAATAGCCTTGGCAATTTGTTTAACCTCTCAAGCTGTGGTTTATTCATCTGTAAAATGTGTTTAATGGATCTATTTCAAAGGGGTGATGAGAGGATAGAATCAAATTGGATAGTGTATGAAGCTACCTAGTGCATTGTCCAAACGACCAGGGACCCAAGACCCCTTTCCCTCCTCAGCAGGTGCTAAGCTAAGCTGAATCCTGCCAACACTGCCCACGATTCCTGGGCCTTCTCCGCAAACCTGTAGGAGATTCCAAGCCTTCTTTCCCACTGACTCTAGGTCCATTCTGCAGACTCCCAGTCTACTCTTCAAGAACATCCAAGCCCAGCACTTAACAGGGAGAGTTTGAAACAGGTTGTGAGGGGCAGACACAGCTTTTTCCCTACAAGCAGCCCAGGTAAGATAACTTCTGTTTCCCTCTACTTCTAAGACTCTGACATTTAATTTCAGAGTAGAGGGGATTAAAGAGACTAATTTGCCCCATATAGGTGTTTAATTAAGAACTTTGCTAAGTCATCTGTATCAGCTAGGGTTCTCTAGAGAAACAGAATCAACAGGGAACACTTGCAAATGTAAAATTTATTAAAGTGTCTCATGTGACCGCAGGAACGCAGAGTCCAAATCCATAGGGTAGGCTGTGAAGCCGACGACTCCGATGGAGGATCTGGATGAACTCCGCAGGAGAGGCTCACCAGCCAAAGCAGGAATGTGGCCTGTCTGCTCTGAGGCCTCCTTAAAAGGCTTCCCGTGATTAGATTTAGCATCACTAATTGTAGAAGACACTCCCCTTTGGCTGATTACAAATGGAATCAGCTGTGGATGCAGCTGACGTGATCATGACCTAATCCTATGAAATGTCCTCATTGCAAAAGACAGGCCAGTACTTGCCCAATCAGATAAACAGCTACCACAACTTGGCCAAGTTGACATGTCCCTAACCATGACAGTCCACCCCTTGTCAACTTGGCACCTATATATATATCACCTTAGACCATACTTAATTTCCAAATGAAAACAAATAAGCACACATTTTTTTTTTTTTTTACCTGACAATACTCAACTGTCCTGCATATAACTGGAAACACATTAAATCTCTCCAGAATAGGCTACAAATCCTTAGGCAACATTCATTCTTAAACTTGATATCTTACAACTTAAACAGTATAACATGAACAAAACAGCATTACAGTCCTTGTTTCTGTAACTGATCACGTGGTCGAAGTTCATATTTATAGCTACCTTCTTCCACTACCCATTCCATGTTCCCTTTCCCCTCAGCAAGCACTTCAGCTGGCCGTGGTTCTTTGCCTGGTGGGGTGACCCAAACCTTCATTCCTGAAGTTTCAGAGCCATTAGTAGTCCTGGCTGGATTGTGTTGTTGCAGTTTTCCATTGATTTTAATCGCAGGCATGGTAGTACTAATAGACGCCCTAGGGGATCTGCTATATTCCAAGAAAACTCTTCTTTACTTCCATTATGTAGTTGCAGTCTGTGTTAGATTCAGTTGTCAACTTGGCCAGGTGAGCATACCTAGTTCTATTGCTGTGGACACAAGCCAGTGGTACGTGAACCTCATCTGTTGCTAATTACATCTGCAGTCAACTAGGAAGCGTGTCTGCTGCAATGAGTGACGTTTGACTTAATTAGCTGGTGCTTAAATGAGAGAATGCAACGTAGCACAGCCTAGCAGCTCAGCATTCCTCATCTCAGCACTAGAAGCTCAGCATTCCTCATCTCAGCACTAGCAGCTCAGTCCAGGCCTTTGGAAATGCAGAAAGAAGTCACCCCGGGGAAAGTTGTTGGAACCCAGGGGCCTGGAGAGAAGACCAGCAGAGACCATCTTGTGCCTTCCACATAAGAAAGAACCTCAGTGGAAAGTTAGCTGCCTTTCCTCTGAAGAACCAACAAAATAAATCCCCTTTTATTAAAAGCCAATCCGTCTCTGGTGTGTTGCATTCCGGCAGCTAGCAAACTAGAACACAGTCCTACTTCTTTCTGATAGTCAGGGTCAATTACCACAGACAATAATGTAATCCCCTTCTTGGCTTGTTGATCCAGAGGCATAAGTAACCCAAAGTGACCAGGTGGCAATCTTAACTTCCAGTTCAGTGGTATCACTGTTGTTTCTCCTGGAGGAAGCCCACCCCATTTTGGAACTAAAACCTGTAGACCAGCAGAACTCAGGGTAGCAGGGACAGGAAGCAAAAATTTTCCTAATGGATCACTAGGGGTAATAGTGAGTGGTACCACTCCCATTTCCACCACTTGGTTCCTGGACCCATGGATCCTGGCTATGGGAGAAACAGCACCATACAGCGGACGCTGATTCAAAGAATATACAGCTTCCTGGAGAACATTACCCCAGCCTTTCAAGTTTTTGCCACCTAGTTGGCACCGTAATTGAGTTTTCAAAAGGCCATTTCACCGTTCTATCCAGCTGCTTCTGGATGATGGGGAACATGGTAAGACCAGAGAATTCCATGAGCATGTGCCCATTCCTGCACTTCATATGCTGTGAAGTGCGTTCCTTGATCTGAAGCAATGCTATGAGGAATACCATGACAATGGATAAGGCATTCTGTAAGCCCATGGATGGTAGTTTTGGCAGAAGCATTGCGTGCATGGAAAGCAAACCCATATCCAGAGTATGTGTCTATTCCAGTTAGAACAAATCACTGCCCGTTCCATGAAGGGAGTGGTCCAATGTAATCAACTTGCCACCATGTAGCTGGCTGCTCACCTCAGGGAATGGTGCCATATCGGGGGCTGAGTGTGGGTCTCTGCTGCTGGCAGATTGAGCACTCAGCAGTGGCTGTAGCCAGGTCAGCCTTGGTGAGAGGAAGTCCATGTTGCTGAGCCCGTGCATAACCTCCATCCCTACCACCATGACCACTTTGTTCATGAGCCCATTGGGCAATGACAGGAGTTGCTGGGGAAAGAGGCTGACTGGTATTCACAGAATGGGTCATCTTATCCACTTGATTATTAAAATCTTCCTCTGCTGAAGTCACCCTCTGGTGTGCATTCACATGGGACACAAATATTATCATGTTTTTAGCCCACTCAGAAAGGTCTATCCACATACTTCTTCCCCAGACCTCTTTGTCACCAATTTTCCAATTATGGTCTTTCCAAGTCTCTGACCATCCAGCCAAACCATTAGCAACAGCCCATGAATCAGTATACAAATGCACCTCTGGCCAGTTTTCCTTCCAAGCAAAATGAACAACCAGGTGCACTGCTCGAAGTTCTGCCCACTGGGAGGATTTCCCCTCACCACTGTCCTTCAAGGACACCCCAGAAAGGGGTTGTAATGCTGCAGCTGTCCACTTTTGGGTGATACCTGCATATAGTGCTGAACCATCTGTAAACCAGGCCCGAGTTTTCTCTTCCTCAGTCAATTCACTGTAAGGAACTCCCCAAGAGGCCATAGCTCTGGTCTGGGAAAGAGAAAGTAATATGGCAGCAGGAGTGGAAACTATGGGCATTTGTGCCACTTCTTCATGTAACTTACTTGTGCCTTCAGGACCTGCTCTGGCTCTATCTCATATATACCATTTCCATTTTACAATGGAGTGCTGCTGTGCACGCCTAACTTTATGGCTTGGTGGGTCAGACAACACCCAACTCATGATAGGCAACTCAGGTCTCATGGTAACTTGGTGGCCCATGGTTAAGCGTTCAGTCTCTACTAAGGCCCACTAGCAGGCCAAAAGCTGTTTCTCAACAGGAGAGTAGTTATCTGCAACAGATGGTAAGGCTTTGCTCCAAAATCCTAAGGGTTTGCATTGTGATTCTCCTATAGGCTCCAGACAGCATCTCTATTTGCCACTGACACTTCCAGCACCACTGGATCTGCTGGATCATACGGCCCAAGTGGCAGAGCAGCTTGTACAGCAGCCTGGACCTGTCGCAGAGCCTCCTCTTGTTCAGGTCCCCACTCAAAATTAGCAGCTTTTCTGATCACTCAATAAATGGGCCGGAGTAGCACACCCAAATGAGGGATATGTTGTCGCCAAAATCCAAAAAGACCAACTAGGCATTGTGCCTCTTTTTTGGTTGTGGGAGGGGCCAGATGCAGCAATTTATCCTTCACCTTAGAAGGGATATCTCAACATGCCCCACACCACTGGACACCTAGAAATTTTACTGAGGTGGAAGGCCCCTGTATTTTTGTTGGATTTATCTCCCATCCTCTGACACGCAAATGCCTTACCAGTAAATCTAGAGTAGTTGCTACTTCTTGCTCACTAGGTCCAATCAACATGATATCATCAATATAATGGACCAGTGTGATGTCTGGTGGGAAGCAGAAATGATCAAGGTCTCTGCGAACAAGACTATGACATAGGGCTGGAGAGTTGATGTACCCCTGAGGTAGGACAGTGAAAGTATATTGCTGACCTTGCCAGCTGAAAGCAAACCGTTTCTGGTGGTCCTTACTAATAGCTATTGAGAAAAAAGCATTTGCCAGATCAATAGCTGCATACCAGGTACCAGGGGATGTATTGATTTGCTCAAGCAATGATACCACATCTGGAACAGCAGCTGCAATTGGAGTTACTACCTGGTTGAGTTTACGATAATCCACTGTCATTCTCCAAGACCCATCTGTTTTCTGCACAGGCCAAATAGGAGAGTTGAATGGGGATGTGGTGGGAATCACCACCCCTGCATCTTTCAAGTCCTTAAGAGTGGCAGTAATCTCTGCAATCCCTCCAGGAATACGGTATTGTTTCTGATTTACTATTTTGCTTGGTAAGGGCAGTTCTAGTGGCTTCCACTTGGCCTTTCCCACCATAATAGCCCTCACTGCATGAGTTAAAGTGCCAATGTGGTGATTCTGCCAGTTCCTCAGTATGTCTATGCCAATTATACATTCTGGAACTGGGGAAATAACTACAGGATGGGTCTGGGGGCCCACTGGACCCACTGTGAGATGGACCTGAGCTAAAACTCCATTGATCACCTGGCCTCCATAAGCCCCCACTCTGACTGGTGGTCCAGAGTGACGTTTTGGGTCCCCTGGAATTAATGTCACTTCTGAACCAGTTTCTAATAATCCCCGAAATATCTGATCATTTCCTTTTCCCCAGTGCACAGTTACCCTGGTAAAAGGCCTTCGGTTTCCTTGGGGAAGACTTGGAGGAAGATTAACAGTATAAATTTGTGGCAATGTAACAGGTTTCCCCCCCAAAGGGAACTGGCCTCCCCTTCATTCAAGGGGCTTTGGATCTGTAAGCTGTTTCAAGTCTGGAAATTGATTAATTGGCTGTGACTCTGCGTTTTTGTAATTCAGGTTAGACTTTTGTTCACTTGACCTAGAACTCTTTTGTTTATACAGCTCCAACAAGAATTTAGTAGACTGCTTATCTATTGTATTTCTAGGTACCCCATGATTTACTAGCCAATGCCACAAATCTCTGCGTGTCATATAATTTTGAGGCCTTCTTTGAGTTTGCTATCTATTATAATAGCCATGTCTACCCTGTCTTTGGCGATTAAGTGCTGCCACCTGGCTTCTGCCAACTCGGGATCCTGTCATCCCCATTGTGTTTAAGGATTCCAGCTCAGTGACAGCAGTTCCTAAAGTAATATCTGACCTACAGAGAAGTGCAACCACAGAGCTCTTGAGGGATGATGGTGCTAGTCTCACAAATTTATTTCTCACTGTTCTGGTAAAAGCTGCATACTCTGGACATTCCTAGGGTATAAGAGCAGGCTTTGCATGATAAATCCACTCTAACATTCCAATCTCTCTAAGCCTCTGGATCCCCTCATCCACATTATACCAGGGCAGTTCTGGCATTTCAACCTCAGGTAATATTGGCCACCTTTTGATCCATGTTTCAACCAACCACCCAAACAAGCTATTAACAGCTTTTCTAACCATTCGAGCTATAACATTGAATGCAGAATCTCTGCTTAGTCGGCCCATATCAATAAATTCAGCCTGATCCAGCCTTATATTCCTCCCACCATTATCCCACACTCTTAAAATCCATTGCCACACATATTCCCCTGATTTCTGTCTATATAAATTGGAAAACTCACACAGTTCTTTTGGAGTATAACATACCTCCTCATGTGTGATACTTTGTACCTCACCCTTAGGGGCCTGTTGGGACTTTAGTCTAGTTATAGGTCTGGAGGAAATGAGGGGTGGTGGGGGTGGGTCATGAAAAGAATTAGAAATATCTTCCAAGCCATTTGCTTCAGGGCTTTCATTTACAGTTTCATCTGGTGAAACAGGATTAATCACACTAGGGCTAATCCTTTCAGGAGGAGGCTGGGTGGCCATTTCCTCAAGGCAGGCTGGAGGTGGGGCAGCTATGTCCTCAGGGCAGCTTATTACAGGGTTATTTAGAGAAGGCTCAGCATGACCTAGGGTTTCAACCTCACCCCCAACATCATTATCAATCCATATGTCACCATCCCATTTTTCAGGGTCCCACTCCTTTCCAATCAATGCCCTCACTTTAACAGCAGACACCATGCAAGACTGAGATTTCAGTTTACGTTGTAAAGTTGCTACTCTAACAATAAGATTCTGGGTCTGATTTTCAGAGATCTCAAGTCTACAGCTACAGAAAATAAGATTTTCCTTCAGGATACTCATAGAAACGTCTACATCTTTCAGACGGCGCTTAAGCTTCTCGTTTGAAGCCTTAAGCCCATCCCTTTCACCACTTAATGTAGCCAGTGTATCTAACAACACCTAACCAATATCTCTATAACTCTCATTTCTACAAAACTCTGTAAAGGTGTCAAAAACATTATCCCCCAGAGTCTGGCTTTGTACAAGCAAAGCATTAGGAGAATCGAATGATGATATTTTGACTATTTCTTTTGCCAACTCAGTCCATGGATTGGGAGTGTCATTCTGATTACGGGAATCAGAGTCCTTAGTGTCTCTGAGTCCAGTCAGAGTATAAAACTATTCATAAAAACCCATTTTTAAGATTCTGTTCCTTAAGAACCACTCCTGGTACAAGATATATTAGCTAGGATTCTCTAGAGAAACAGAATCAACAGGGAACACTTGCAAATGTAAAATTTATAAAAGTGTCTCACGTGACTGCAGGAATGCAGAGTCCAAATCCACAGGGTAGGCTGTGAAGCCGACAACTCCGATGGAGGGTCTGGATGAACTCTGCAGGAGAGGCTCACCAGCCAAAGCAGGAATGGGGCCTGTCTCCTCTGAGGCCTCCTTAAAAGGCTTCCCGTGATTAGATTTAGCATCACTAATTGTAGAAGACACTCCCCTTTGGCTGATTACAAATGGAATCAGCTGTGGATACAGTTGACGTGATCATGACCTAATCCTATGAAATGTCCTCATTGCAAAAGACAGGCCAGTACTTGTCCAATCAGATAAACAGCTACCACAACTTGGCCAAGTTGACACATGTCCCTAACCATGACATCATCTATCATTTGCTAAAACCCAGTGTGAGCCCCAAGTCTTTTTACCCACCCCCTCTCCTTCCTGCCTGTTTTGAGCAGAGAGGGGATTCTTGTCAGTTCAGAGGCACGTCCTGCCATTTTCATGGAACAGAAACTTGGACTCAATATATTCTGAAAGCAGATCACTCTTCACTACTGCTGGAACTCATTATCACTCTTCAAGGCTGGAATGAGATCACGAAAGTCGAAAGTCTCAGAGCCTTCAGGGAAACCACAACTCCCCCAAACTCCCAGACTGTGGAATCTACTGCCAATTTCCATGTGGTTTACACTCTAGAAAATACAACTTTTGTTGGAATTTTGGCTGAAATTCTGAAAAGGGCCCAGCTAGGCTCAAAATAGTTCTTTCCATGAAGGGATGTGGTTCCTGATTCCTGCCTCAGAAGGAACAACGTCAGAACATGGAGCTTCACCAGCACACCGTTTGCTCCTCCTCCTTGGTCAGGTGCCCTCAGTGGGCCCAATGGCTTCTGGCTGGACAAGGACCAGCAAGAGTTAGTTGAGAAGATTCTTTGGGCCCGTAACCGCACTAGGACCTGGAAGTGAAAAGAAGTTCTTCCCTTCCAGAAAGTTCCAGTCAGGTTACTAGGAACATAGCAGGGCACAGAAAGCAAGTGACACCCGGAGCTGTACTCACGGCCCTGACACTCACTCTCTTTCTTCGGGCTCAGAGGGGTGACCCTAGTGGCCGAGGCTTCCAGAATGAAGAGGCCAAGAAGGTACTTTGCTCCGTGAGGGCAAATGCTGAATTCTGCCTGACTCATCACTCCCCAGAGCAGCAAATGCCATGCCTAGTCCTGGGAAAGCCCCAGACAGAGCTTGTGTCCTTAAATGAATTACACTGAGTTGAACAATTTCACCTCTGTAGGTCAAATATATCGAGCAGGTGGCATGTATTGCACTTTTAAGAACTATGACTGTAAACATTTCTCAAGACAAATTTTCCAGCATCATTCCAGTCACAACCTGGGAACTGAAGGCAGGTATGAGGTGAAAATAAATGAATTTCTAGGTTTTCGCTGACCCTCGTGGTCTGTGCAGGTGGCCCCTACCTTCCTGCCCTCACATGGGCAAAGCTCTCTGCTATTTTTACCCATCTTCTTTCTCCACGGTATCTTTTTTTTTTTTACATGGGCAGGCACCGGGAATCGAACCCCGGTCCTCTGGCATGGCAGGCAAGCATTCTTGCCTGCTGAGCCACTGTGGCCCTCTCCACGATATTTGCTTTCATAAACCTCAGAAACCAGTGTCCTGGAGGATGAAAAGTGACTCTTTCTTTTTGGAAATTGTCCATAAAAGCTTTGGCGTCAGCTCATTGACTGGCTCAAGTTTAAATCCTTAGTTAGACCCCAGTTAGAGGCAAAACTGGGAACTACTGATGCTTCCCTGAGAAACCACCAGACTCCACCATCCTGCTCACACCACCCATGTCTCAATGACCCTCCTTTGGGCTCTGGGACATTCCCATCAAAATCCTTCCACAGAAGAGGATATAAAACAAGAGCACACCTTGAAACCATACTGCAAAGAGGTTCTATCTCAGTCTCATACAGCATTTACAAAAAAAGTGCACTGTGAACACCTAAAACTCTGAAACTATCACTTAAAATTAGGTACGTGAAGCTTCAAAAAAAAGCTGGGGGAGGAAAGTGGGCCACGTGCCGTTGCCCTCTAACTGCTGGCCTGTGGCAGCTCCTGTCTGGAGCTGAGTGGCAGCTATCTCCTTGGCTTTAGACCCTTCCACTTCCTAAGCGCCCACAGCCAGGCTGGGTATCCACCTTGCTCGTTGCTGCAATCATGAGTTGTTGTCCTCGCGTAGCAGAGTTCAGAGGAAGAACCGTTCTTTTACCTATGATTCTAACCAAAATGCGAAAACAGAAGACAAAGCAAGCAACTACTTATCCAGTGGCTCAGCCAAATACTGAACCAAAGGGGCTAACAAGGAATAAAATGAACCATGCCTGTGGGATTTACATCCAAGTAAGGATTTCCACACAACAAGCAATAAAGTAATACATGACTAAGATAATTTGGGAAACATAGAGGTGGTGTAGAGAAGATAATATTGAATGAGGTAGCGGGAGAATTAGAGGACAAATGCTGGAAATGGTATCAGATGGGCAGCAGGGGATAGGGAGGGGAGGAGATGGGGTGTCAGTCGAGCCCCAATTCCATCCCAAGCCGAGTGTACGTCCTCAGAGCTCTGAGTAGGGGCAACACAACCTGAAGCCTTTTATTGTGGCCTCTCTGAGAGCCAGGACCCCCAAGGGGGAGGGACCCTGAGTGGGAGGGTGATGACATCACCAGGGACCCCGAGGGGAGGGTGATGATGTCATCAGGAACCCCAAGGGGAGGGTGATGAGATTATCAGGGACCCTGAGAGAAGTTAGATGGCATCATCAGGGACCCTGAGGGGAGGGTGATGGCATCATCAGGGACTCATGGCAGTTGGGTTAGTCTTGCAGTAGGAAATGGTAAGAAATGGTCAGTTCCATGATATGTTTTGGAGCAGAGGCAACAAGACCTACTGGGCTGAATTTGGGACATGAAAGAAAGACAAAGTTGAAACTGAAGTTTGGAGCTGGAATAACTGGATGGAGGGATGGAGATGGCCAAAAGGGGAGGGTTGAAGATGGGGCTGAATGGGACAAAAAAAGCAGTATTGGGAAGCAGTGGAAATACTGTTTTTATTTCAGCCATATTAGGACAGAGGTGGTTATTAAAGATAAAAGTGGAAATGCAAGTAGGTGGTAAAATATCACAGCCTGGAACTCAAGGAAAGGGGATTTAGTGCCTAGGATTGAACAAGGTCACCTGGGAGAGAGTATGAATGAACAGGCGGGAAGTGGGCACAGAAAATACTCCTGTGCCACGCAGACAGAGTTTTAGAAGAGGAGGTAGACCATAAAAAGCAATTGGATTGCAAGAACCACTTCAAAGGTATGACTCATGTACAAAGAGTGCTTAAGCCCAGAGTATGGGGGAGAACTGCTGTTGCATGCTGTGTGCTATGTTTAACAGGAGAATGTCAGCACTGCCACAGCAACAGCAGGGGTAAATGATGGGGGAGGGACAAGCATTAAGGGGACATTAAGATTTCCTGTTTCGTGAGGATGTGTTTATTGGTTATCTTTCTCTTGGGAACAATGAAATTATCTAAAATTGAGAGTGTTGATGGACTGTGGACTTTGGGAATTATACTTAATGCCTAATGAATGCAGGTGGCTGAAGGACACACTGACTGGGAAATAGATTGGTGATGATGCTTTATACCTATGATCAAATATTGTGTTGCTACAAAAAGGAGTGAAGTCGTGAGGCATGCAACAATGTGAATGAACCTGTGGGACATTTGGTGAGGCAAAATAAGCCAGAAACAAAAGAACAATTATTATATGGTCTCATTTAGAAAATACTTATAAGAAAACAGGGGCCTAGATTGTAAGCTCGTATAGTAGACACATTTGTTCTGGTAATTATTATTTCTGGATTTTGAGAAGCTGTTTTATGTATGTATAACCTGATATCTGGAGATAAGAACAAAACCAGCCAGGTCAGGATTTCAGAACACAGGGGTAAGGAAGACATTGTCTATATTTTAGAACCTCACTTACTCTTTGAGACCAAAAGAAGAAAGGTTTATTTTATCCAGAACCTAAATTTTCTGTAGCAATAATCTAACTCAATGTGTCTGGACAGCTTATTTGAACAATTGAAACACAGGGAGCTCATAATAAGAATGAGGGCCTTCAGTCTTGTAGAGTTTAATGTAATACCTGGATAAATCCTAGACTATATTAAGCAGATAATCAAAATATATTGGCAAAGTTCCTTGAGAGATAGTAGAAAAAATGTGGAACTGTTAAACTTTACCATCGGGGAATCCCCTGATACTGTGTCAAACATTAGGGACACCCAAATCAATAGGCCATGCCCTTGATCATGAGGCTTACTCTTATGAAGCTAATGTAGGTAGTGGAGAAGCTTAGACTACCTACAGGCATTTCTAAGAGTTACTTCTGGAGGACTTCTGTTGTTGCTCAGATGTGGCCTCACTCTCTCTAAGCCCATCTCTGCAAGGGAAATCATTGCCCTCCCCCCTACATGGGACATGATATCCCGGGGTGAAAGTCTCCCTGGCAGCATGGGTGATGACTCCCAGGGATGAATCCAGCCCTGGCACCATGGGATCAACAATGCCATTCTGACCAAAAGCAGGAAAAGAAGTGTAACTAATAAAGTATCAGTGGCTGAGAGTGCTCAAATAGAGTCAAGAGGCTACTCTGGAGGTCACTCTTAGGCAAGCTTCAGTTAGACATTGCAACCTATCATTACCTGCCAACCCCCAACCAAACCATTCCAGCCAATCTTAAAGAACACCTAGGGCATTATATAAGATTCTACAAAGGTTCCATGCACTAGGGTAACTGTCCAGGAACCTACAACTTCCTGGACAAGATAAGTCCTGAAACCTAAGGGCCCAGCCTCTCCAGAACATCAGCTAGTTCCTTCTCCCTACCCCATATTATTGAGACCCCCTTCCAACATGAAAATGTTAAAGTGGGCATAGCCCAAATACCCTTAAAGAGTTGGAGAATGCTCAAAGGTGATGGTGGAGTTATACAGCTAAGGTTGGGTTTAATAAATGAATATGATTGCTGAATCATTGAATTGATATTTCTTTCAATCTCCAGTATCCTAGAGCAGCTAGAAGTAAAAACCTGAAATTGTGGAATTGCAAGTCATACCAAACTCTGAAATTTGTTCTACAACAAATTGTTGTGCTGTACTTTGAGATTTATTCCTTTATATATGTATATGTTTCACAAAAAAGAAAAAAAAGTCAATTGTGATGACAAAAAAAATTTATTTCTTCTAGCCTCCCATATTCTGGAGCAGCTAGAGGGAAAAAATCTGAGAGGATCATGTGTCAGTAGCCCATGACAAACTCTGGGACCTGTCCTGTAACTACTGTAGAAAAGTGCTTTGAAAACTATTGCTTTTGTCTTTCTTTGCTTTGTATATATGTTATATTATGCAATAAAAGAAAGTTAAAAAAAAGTGATTGGAAAGAAGGGGGTACTGGAATAGGAGGGCCAATTGAGGATGGTTTTACAGAAGCTTGGATAAGACAATGTGTCAAAAGAAGAGCAATCACTGCCATAGCTGCAGGAGGACATACAAGATGACAGAACTGACCATTATTGCTGGCAGGACAGCAGGTTTGGGTAAAGTTAATACACACTATTTCAGGGATTTGAAGGATGCAACAGCCCAAAAGGGGGTTGAGGAGGTAACATGAGGAGACAACGTGAAGCATGCATAATGGCCTTTATTTTTTAAGAGTTTTGATGTTAACCAGAGCAGAGAAACATGAATCTGGCTGGGAGGCAGTGTGTGTCTCAGAAGGACATTGGCATGCTGGTGGACTGATCCAGCAGAGAGGATGTTTACAGTGTGAGAGCTGGGTACATAGTAAAAAGAGTGGAATGGAATAGGGATTAGTGGAGCACATAGACTCAGTTTTAGTAGCTACTTTCATTGGAACAAGAAGCAAAGTATATGCATTCAGATGCAAGTGGTTTAAGCCGGTTCTATGACCTTGGGTGGTTTTCACGAGTGCATCTCTTCACTTGTAGAGATGGTCAGTCGAGAGTAGGGCTGATATATCATTGGAGCTTCGGATACAGAGACATTAGGAAATAGTCATTTTTGAGAATGGGAAAGTGAAATTAGTGTAGCAGTGTTGAATGACCATTTAATATCTGTGCTGATAAATGTGAAGTGAGTCCAGTTAGCCCAGCTACATGGTTTTCATAGAGTGACTCGCAGTGGCTCCAGTGCAGGAGTGGGCTTGGGTGGTGGTCACATTTAGCTGGACAAGCACAGAAGAGTCAGAAGGGGCAGGGGACTGATGGTGTGTGGTGTAGCAGTTACAGTGCTGGGCCGGGGGCCTGCGCTGGAGTAAAGGAGTAAGGGGATGTGGGGAAGAATTAAAGTACAAGTCAACAGGCCCATACCTGGAAGATTGCTAGAGTGGGAGCCAGAGAGTAAATTGGAAGGCTGTCGATAATGGGGTTGGAGAGAAAGATTTACACTTTATAGCTCACTTTCTCATACACCATGGGTTTTTATTTTCCTTCTGAAAGGAAAATAAAGTCTATTCTCTTTCTTAAAATGGGCCTTGGCCTATTCTCTTGCTTAAAACCACCCTGCTGCTTCCCAACACATTGAAAATAAAAGCCTAACAATTTCCCGCAGGCCTTCAGGAGCTGGCCCCAACAGGCGGACCTCATTGTACATCACTGCCCTTTGCCCACTGCTTTCTAGTCACAGTGCCATTTTTCCCTGCCCCGGCCCCTGCTGTGTGCTTGTCTCTCTGTGCAGTGTGTGGGTAAGGATGCTGATTGCTGGTTCAGAGTTCTGCCACTTACTAGCTCCGTGACTGCGACATGCCACCTACCTTCTCTGCACCTCACTTTTCTAACTTTTAAAAGGGGAACAATAGAAACCACTTCGTAGTAGAGTTGCCGTGAGTATTGAGGTGTTACAGCAAATGGCGCTTAGTGCATGGCGGGACCACAGCAGCTGCTGAACCAATGCTGGCATCCCCAAGCTGCCCGCAGGTCTTCCCTTCTCTTCGTCCAGTGGTCTCCTTCATTTCACTCGAACTTTAGCTCAAGGTACTGCCACAGAGAGGACGTTATTAAAACCCATTCTTTATCAAGAATTTGTTGTCCAAGTATTCCATGAGTCCTCTCCAGCACCAGAGGTAGACTGTTTATGAATAATTCAAGCCAGTGATGATAACCCCCTTCCCCTTGCCAGTGACGCATTAGGAGCTCCTGGAAACAAGAGCGCCCCTGACTTCTAACCCTTTACCATTGTTAGGGCAGGGCCTGACACTTGGAACTGCAGCACCATCATCTGTCTGGAGAAAGCCGATGGCATCACAGAGCCTGACATCATTTTGATCTGACTCAACCAGCCTTGGCATGGCCGACCCCCATTCTTCACCAGATGAGATAGCATTCCTGAAGTTGAGGCAGATCAAAATTTTCATTGTGGACTATTCCTTCCTGATACACCTTTGCTGACCAGTGAGGTAAATTAGCCAGCCCCAACCCCTGGGAATTTTTATCATACTCTTAGCATCTGTTTGCTAAGTGATTGTGTTTAACTTCCCCTTATTAGAAGAAAATTCTCTGAGGGTGGAGACCACACTGCTCTCTATAGCCCTGGGCCCTCCAGGGCCACCTAGAACAGTACCTGGTCACACTTGCACACACGTTGCCGAATTCCAAATAGGAGGTAAAAAGGAATTGAGAATCCAAAGCCCAGGACCACTTCTGTACACATCCACGCCAGCAGCCACTGGAGGACATCCAGCGAGCTTCTTAGCCTCTCGTTGTGAGTTGCCTCCCATCTAGTTAAACTCACCCCACCCGCAGCTGTGAGACAGGTGTGCTGAGAGATCATGAGAGAGACCTTTATAAATGGAACAGCGATAGATGATGGTAAAGGAGCACTGTCTTTCCCTTACGAATAACACATGATTTTCATCTCAAATTACTTAACACCACTACTTATTACAGTCACAAAACAATGACTCTTAGGAAAAACATACAAGGTTCAGCTTTTCAAATAAATGAAAGACACGGATCAGAGATGCTATGCCATTGTCGGCCCAGTGCTATGAGGGTTACTTTTTTGGAGCATTAAATTTAGACTTTCTCACTTTTCTGGACACCATAAGGCACTTCCTTCCCCTGTGTACTCATAAGGAATGTTTAATTCCTAGTGGAAAAAGGTCAGAAGTTGTCCACAGCAAAGATAGATAAAAAAAAAAAAAGTGTAATATTATTTCTGTTACACAGGCTAACGGAAATTTTTTTTTTTAAATATGTCAATCTCTTTGCTATTTTTTCGTCTTAAAAAATCCAAACCCAAACATGAGGTTAATGGGGCCAGGAAGGCAAAGCACCTCTCTTAACATCTGCATCACCAAATACACAGGTCAGACAAACCCACACGTCCCACTGGCATATTTATTTTGTCTGTGGCCCAGGGGCTGTTAATCTTGATCAAATAGATGACCCCTTAAAGTAATGCACTTTAGAGATGGAGAAAATGGCAGCCCCGATGACTAATAAGTGACTCAGGTAAACCTAACTAGGAACAGGCCCTAATGCAGTTGTGGTTGCTGGTATTTTCACTGGAGGAAACTCACCATGAGCCTTTCCGAGACACCCACCATTCATAGTGGAGCACTCTGACAACGTGCTAAAAATGAAGCCATCTTACTTCTTTTGCTTTATTGTACTTAGTAATATTAAGTTAAATACTTACTGAAAACTATACTAGTTTCCTGGCTGCTGAAACCAGTGTGGTGTGCTGGGCTGGCAACGGGAATGTCTTCTGGGCTGGAGGGGTCGGAGGTTGGGAGTCTCACTTCCTGCTGGGGTTGGCGTCTTTGGGTCAGTTGGCCATGGGCAGGGCCTCCTCCTTCTCCTCTGGGCCCCGCTGACCCCCAGCACCTGGCAACTCCTGCCGCCTTCCTGGAATAGGGCTGTGCCCTGCGGATTCCGCCGGCCACACCTCACCTAAGGTCCCTGGCACAGTGGCCCACACCCAAGGGACAAGGGTTAGGGCCTGTCTTTCTGAGAACATGGGTCAATGAAGAACACACAGCAAATGGCAAGTTAAAAATGTAAATACACTGATTTACCCAGGCACTTTACCTGGAGCTTAGCTGTGAACCGGGAAGGTACCTGTGAGGTCAAACGAACCTTTAAAAGTCCACCCAAAAGCACGTATACTTTATTCATGAGAGACAGCCTAGGAACTTACTCTGAGTTCATTCATTCTTGCTTTAGAAGTAGTTATCATAAAGAGAAAAGCGCTTTTATGGGAAACAAACAGAAGTTTAGACTCTGTTTAATTCTCCCTATGATTCTGAAAGGAAGAGGGTTGGTAGTTGTGATATATTTGATGGAAATGTAGCTAGCGATCCATGATCCTTCTCCACAGAGCACCTCTTCTCTCCTAGCTCTTCCAGGTTGAACACAGAGAAAACAGTGAATAATGCCTGAGAGGAAACGAGAATGCAGCCTCATTATTTGCTGTCATGCCCACATTCCATTGTAGGGTTCTCCGGGACAATGACACGAGCCTCCACCTTCTCCAGAGCTTGAACCCAAATGCTGTCATCTTAGCACACTCCGACTTGCACAGAAGAAGAAAACAAGACAGACGGCACTGGACATGCCTCAGGCGGCTCCTGTGACTGATGAGTGGCCACGTGATCCACACTGAATCTGCCAGTCAACAGGGCAAGACAAGTGGCCCAGCCTTTGAGCTTTCTGTGACCAGTCCCTTCATCTACTGACCAGTCCCTCCTCTTTCCAGGGGCTCGACGTGGAGGCAGACAGGCGGGAAAAAAGTTAGCTACTTTCTCTCTTTTCCACGTTCTTCTGCTTTCATGGTCTAGAGGAGAGCAGGCACGCTCAGAGAGGCCAGTCACTTGTTTCGTCCAGAGGGTTACAGCTGGCAAGGGGCAAAGCATGACTTTTAAAATAGGGTGCTGTGGGTCTAAGGGTCTCCAAGTGGCCCTGATTGTCTTTTTCTCCCTCCCTGTGCTGCACTCCCCCCCCCCCAAATTACCTGCTCTTTTCCTTAATGTGCAGCAACTCAGGAACAAAAAAATAACAAGTGATAAAGGTATTGCTAGAGGCAAGTACACTGCTAACCACTGAAAACAGCAGAGAAACCAGTGCCAGAGTCATGTAAACACTGGGTTTCACAGCTCCCAGTGAAATTTTCTATTTCATTAAAACAGACAAAAGAACTAAACATTCCTGGTGCCGGCCTATGCAAAAAAAAAAAAAAAGGACTAAACACCCACACACGTGTCATTAGGCATTTAAAGTAGGGACAAAGAGTCCCATACTCTTTAACCGGACCTGAAGTCACCCACCATCCTACAACTCAAAATTACATTGAAAACTCAAAATGATAACCTCTGGTTACTGAATTAGTTTCCCAGAGCTTCTGTAACATAGCACCACGCACTTGGAGCTTCAAACAAGAGAAATTCAATCTCTCACTGTTCTGGAGGCAGCAGAGTGAAGTCTCTAGCTTCCTTCTCTGCCTCTTCTGAGCTTCTGGTGGCCAGAAATCCCTGCGTACCTTCACTAGCAGATGCATCTCCCTGGTCGCTGTCACCATCTCCACACGGCTTCGCCTACGAGTCCCCATTTCTGGGTCTTGTCTCCTCTTATTGACCACCCTTCACTTGAGTACATCTCTCAGGAGCTTATTTCCCTATAGGCACAGATATGGGGGCCAGGACTCAGCATATCTTTTTTTGAGGACACAATTTAACCCATAATCATCATCAAGAAAAATACTCAGTTTAGTTTATTTAACAAGGCAGGAAAGGTTACAATAAATACAAGTGCATTTCATGGCATACCAGCCCCTTGAAAATGAATTTTTGCAGAAGATAGGGCTGGTGGTAATCATGATTAGATAAAGTCTTGAAGAGCTGCATTTTACGTAGAACTGTGGGAGATTCACACTGCACATTTGCATGTAAAATACTCCTATAATAAATAAACCATTTTGCTTTTGCATTGTTTAATGCACCATGTTCCAAATTGCTTATCACCTCATAATATGCCATCAGTAAGTCATGGCTTTCCTGAGAACTCCCTCTGTAAAACACAAAAATAATGAAATTTGGAAAGAGTTTATTTCAGAATCCTTAAAATAAAGTTTTCTCCTTTTAAAACTTTTCAAAAATAAAAGTTCTGCTACATAAAAAAGGTAACTTCTGGGTATGGGATGTATTCCTAAGATGGCAGGGCCAATTCAAAGAAAAATATCTTTGCTTTAGCATATTACACAGTTCTCGGAACAGTTCATGTTTTAGGGCAAAATAGTTATTTGGCGCCTATAAATTGAATAGATCTGTTTTCCAACAATCCTCTAGATGAACAGAAGATCTCACAATGTTCTAGCAATTTTACTTATTAAGATAACCAAATCAGGTCGATGGCATGGTCCCATCAATCCCTCAGGAACTGGCCTGGGCTTCGTGAACTTGACCTCAGGGTTCCTGCTTCCATGGAGGGGACTTTCTTTCACTCTCAAATCATTTTTTTTAACTGAACCAATCACAGGAAAGGATGTATTTCTTCTAAGTACAGATAAAAATATGACAAACCAACACTTCTTATACTTTCTCATGCCAAAAGACGGGGATGTTGTGTCCAAACTTCAGGAAATATCAATAAGGAAATAGATGAACATTATTTTATATATTCTTAGCAAATGCCACATCAAGAAAGCTAATAGACCACCAGAAATTCAACAACAGAATTTCTGTTGTTGATGTTGTTGAATTTCTGGACAGGCACATTTGGTTGGATAAATTCAGCTCTGTCTGTGGTGCTTAGGAGCACTGAAGCCCTTGAAATTGCCAAGTGATAATATGGAGAAAAAGTGAAGTACATTTTTTTCTATATATATCAAATCAACAGACTGTGTCCTGTTCCCCCATGTTATTCCTGACAAGCAGATTTATTTTTAATGTAGAGAGAACAGATGAATGAATAAATGATGCAGTACAGGAACTAGTGAGACATCAAATGACCAGGGTATGGTCACTAGCTCTTGTCACTCAAACCCAACCAGCATTGCCATTGCAGTGACTGTTTCATTTCTGATCATAAAAGGTCCTGGGGGTTCTTCAATGTGGCAGTCACCTCCTGATTACAACTGTAGATGAACAACCAAGCCTCCTCTGCTTGGAGCTTTTATCCTTCAAGACACTGAAGCCTGGTAGGGAAATCTACCCTGGATCTTTGGGCAGTAGATGGTGCTGGGCAGGGCCATACTTGATGCCCATCGGTAAGTTGCCAAAATGCTTGACTCTACCATGCCTCATATCAGAAACTGAACTGTTCCCTTGTTTTTCCATGCCCTATTTTAGATAAATTTTCTAGGGCAACTTGGCTCTTCTGACACCCCACCATATTCTACGTCTAAAATAGTCACTGTTCTGTTCCCTGGGAATTGGTTTTCCTTTGATTTTTCCATGGCTAGTCCAGAGCTGGAAGAGCTCTGCTACATTATATTGCTGGATTGAATGTCCTAGCTGCTGAAGTCCCAGGCTTGTGATTGCCGACAAGCTGCGCACGCCTTCTCCCCTTACCACCCAGCAGCCCGTGGATTGAAGCCACACTATAGGGTGTTCCACCTTCCTCTGGGAAACCATGAAGATGGTAGGAGAAGGAGGGCAGAGAGGGTGGGCACTGAATGCAGAGTCCAGATCATGGCCCTGGGAAGCAGATTTCTGAGGTAGCTCAAATGGCACTGTGAAAGAAAGTGAAACCTGGCACCAGGAGCTGAGGGAAGGCTGAGGAGACACGGTGTGAGCTATGGGTGAGCTGAGGGAGTCCTGTGACAGTACCGGCCAGCCCAGATTCATGGGTCACTTGGAGTCATACTTGGGCAATGCACTGACTTAAAGATAAAACATGCTGAGACACAAATTGAAAACATGTTGAAAAGGTAAGGGGTGGGCCACGGTGGCTCAGCAGGTAAGATGCTTGCCTGCCAAGCCCGAGGACCCGGGTTCGATTCCCGGTGCCTGCCCATGTTAAAAAAAAAAGATAAGGATGGTTGGATTTCTGGGAAACAATATTTGAATATAGAGGTTGAAGCACATAAAACTTAATTCTCTTTGGGACTGGGCATATAAAGGGAGTAATGTCTCTATTTTCTTTCTTTATGTATGAGCAGTAATTCATCTCTTGAACCTCAAGAGGCTTTCTTCTCGAATACAATTGTGACTCCCTGCTCTTATACTTATTATACACACTTACAGCTTTAATTTTCTCCCCAGACACATGCACACAACGCCCTCCATATGTCCTCGTCTCTGCTTACGTCTGACCTCATCAGAGAGACCCCCCAGGTCCAGCTCCCTAACTCGGCCCCCCAACAGCACATTCTATCCTTTTGAGAAGGGGAGGACCTCAGACAGAAAACGGTGGGAGCTGTTTCCACATCTGTATTTCTTAAATCTTTGAATCATGTGAATGTATTACACATTCCAAAAATGATGTTTTCTTAATTTAAAAAAATAATGACTGGATCTAAATGAGTGGCCCATGTTCCCCTAGTTTCTTTCTAGTCCCTGCTTTCTCTTCTGGTACAGATTGGGGTGGTCAGTGTCCTGGTTCATTACACTACTTTAGTCTTACAGAGCTTCCGAAATCCATTATGGGCCAGGGAGGTTGAGTGAGCCGAGCTCTTACGCAAGGTCGCTGGGTGACCCCCAGGTGAGTTTGGTTGAGCTCTGGAAAGATGGAAAGAGTGTCTACATCCAGAGGGTGTATTAGTTTCCTATTGCTACTGTTATAAATTACCCCAGATTTCCTGCTTTAAAATAACACATATTTATTATGTTACAGTTCTGGAGGCTGGAACCCTAAAATAAGTCTGACTGGGCTAAAATCAATGTGTTGGCAGGGTTGGGGCTTCCTCAAGGCTCCAAGGGAGTCTGTTTCCTTGCCTTTTCCAGCTCTTGGAGACTTCCCACATTCCTTGGCCTTCCTATATTCGAAGTCCCCAGGGGAGCATCTTCAGATCTCTCTCTGACTCTGATCTTCTCTGCCTCCTACTTCCAACTAAAAGGACCCTTGTGGTTATGTAGGGCCTACCAGAATAACCCAGGATAATTTCCTAACTTTAGTCAGCTGATTAACAATCTCAATTCCCTCTCGCCAGGAAGCATAACACACTCACAGGTTCTAGGGATGGGATGTGGGCATCTCGAAGATGTTACTGGGCTCACTCAGAGGGTCACACACATGTCCATGTTACACCATGAATTATGTAAATCTCTAAGAAACTTCTCACCTTCAACCCTTGTTCCAACAATCCACGAACGTTTGAATTCTCCTGGATGTCCCCAAAGGTATAGATTCTCTTGCAATCACTGCTGCACAGACCCTTACTCAGTGTCTCCACATTACCAGTTATGATGTTTGGCATTGAAAGAACTGAGGCAGCCGACAAAAGAGGTCCAGTAATGGCTAACTAGGCTACTGCTTGTGCTGGCCAGTCTGGCTTCTTTTCCTCCACCTTTTTTTCTCTCTATTCCCCACATTTAGATCCACGGTGGGATTTAGGTGAAGGGGAAAGTCGCCACTGGAGTGACTGGGTGTCTGCCATCAGCCCTGTTGACTGGGCCCAGTGTCAAGGCTCGCCTTGAGGCCCCAGGGTAAGGCTAGGTACTGTGGGTCCCCCAGGTATCAGGATTGGCTGCTTTCCCCCCACAGACACTGCTTCCTTCTGCGGCCTTCTGGATTCTGAGTTCCAAACACCAGCCAGCACACCAGCAGTTGGCTCTGTACCTTTGGCTGATGTGTCATTTTGTGAGCAGTTTGTCTACGGCACTGGCGCTGGGCTGCTCTGCCTCTGTCCTGCCCCTCACACCCTGCTGTCCCTCCAGCAGGTCGGGTTCTGCACTTCCTTTCCTGCTATTCCTTCTGAATGCCCTTTTGTTTAGAAGAAAGGGGTCTTGAAAGGTCAGGTAGGTTTCACACTGCTGCACACCAATCCTGGTGGTGTTGGGCAGTGATGGACCTGAGGACGGGGCAGCACACTTCTCCCTTACATCCAGAGGCAGGAGGGAGGAGGCAGAGCAGAGCCTCATTGTAACGAAATCCTTTTCTCATATGTAATGGATTGCTGAAGTCCTTAGAATACAATTCAATCCAAATTTAAACATGCTTCCTGAGCATCCCCTGAGCAGACTGTGCCAGCGAGTGTTGTCTCTACCCAGGATGCATTCCGGGTGTCTTCCTTCGAAATTGACCCCTCTCCCTGGCAATATCTCCCTAGCAACACTGAACAAGCAAGAACATTCCTTCTCCTGGAGCTCCAGAAGTTAGGAAGCAAACATTTGCATTTTTTTGTTTGTTTTTTGTTTTGTTTTCTGGAGAAATGAGTTTGGAAATGCAGGCTGCCATATTCCCATGATCTCTAGTGAAAGAACATGAGGCTATTTCTCAAGCAGAATTTGAAAGAAGTAAAAAAATGACTGACTAAGGCAGCCAGGGCAGGGGTGGGGGGAACCTGGAGACACAGAGGCTCTTCCACGTGCACTGTGATTCTATGAGATACTTTAATACCCTTTGTTTCTACTAAACACTAATTTGAGGAAGGTTACTATCATTTATAAAATCTTGTAGGCATTCAGTTGCTGTTACTAGCAACCAGGAGAGTTGGAGATGTTTAATAGACTTATTAATGTTGGTCAAAAACTATGGGAAATAAAGAAATAACAATAAAGATAATAATACATTCCTCAAGAGATTTCAGGGCAGCTTGATATGATAGACAGAGTGGCAGCTTTGGAGATGCACAGCCTGTTATGATGTTCAGCATATCGATTAGTTTTTTCTTCTTGCCAGACATAAGGTTATTTCTATTATGCACATTAGGTAGTGTACAGTATATTTAAACAGGCATTTGTGTACATGTTGTATTAGTCAAGAATCTCCACAGAGGGGCGGGCCGCGGTGGCTCAGCGGGCAAAGTGCTTGCCTGCCATGCCGGAGGACCTCGGTTCGATTCCCGGCCCCAGCCCATGTAAAAAACAAACAAACAAACAAAATACAATAAAACAAGAAAATGTTTAAAGATGTTTCCCTTTCTTCCTCCCTTCCTTCCTTCTCTCTGTCTTTCCTTCCCTTCCTCCCTCTCTCTTTAAAAAAAAAAAAAAAAAAAAGAATCTCCACAGAAACAGACCTGAGATGACTTGTTTCCCATGGAAAACTGTCCCATCTGGGTTTTAACACTGATTTGTACTCTTGGTGGATTAGACACTCAGAAGTGCAAGAGCCAGACTGGCCTTGGGGACAGGACAACTGCATAACTGCATCTGGCAGACACATGCCTATCCTTATCCTTGTCATCAGCTCAGTAAGCAAGTGTATTAGCTAGGCTTCTCTAGAGAATCAGAATCAGCATGAGATGCCCATAGATATCAAATTTATAAAAGCATCTCACATAACCATGGGGATGTAGAGTTCAAGGTGTGTAGGGCAGGCTGCAAGCTGGTAACTCTGATGAAGTTCCTCAGCGAACTCTCAGGAGAGATTAGCTGGGCCACCTGGGGAGGGAAGAGTCCATAATCCATAGGGCAGGATGTGAAGCTGGTGACTCCAATGAGGGGTCTGAACAAACTTTCCTGGAGAAGCTCACTGGCTGAAGCAGGAAGAGAGACTTTGTCTCTTCTGAATCCTCCTTAAAAGTCTTCTGGTGATTAGATCAACCTTCACTCATTGCAGAAGACACTTCCCTTAGCTGATTGCAAATGCAGTCAGCTGTGGATGCAGCCAATATGATCATGATTTAAGTCCATGAAATGTCCTCATAGCAACAGACAGGCCAGTGCTTGCCTGACCAGACAACTGGGCACCACCACCTGGCCACGTTGACACATGAACCTGACCATGACAGCCAGTATTAACAAACTTAGGCAGAAAGTCCATCTTGTCTGCCCATTATTCAGTCTTCTTTGCAGTGGACACACATTCTGTACCCACTTGAAGATTTCCATCTAACCTCTTTACAGACCGCCTTGTCACCAATCTCTCAATCCTGTTTTTTCCAAGTCCCTGAGCAACCGGTCAAACCATTAACCATGCTCATACATCAGTGCAGAGCCAGACTTCTAGCCATTTATCAGTTCATACTAAGTAGATGATCAAATGAACTGATTATTAAGTTCTGCTCACCACAAGAATTTCCCTTTTCAACTCAATTCCTGATTGGGCTTGAAATGCCACAGTAACCATTTCCAGTTTGTGCATGTCATACAGGACAGTCTTCAAAAAAGGAATAATAGAGATTTTTTTTTTCAACTGTCAACTGGTCATAAATAATTCAGCTTGAGGTTATAGTTTGTCTTGAGGGAGCAGGCACAAAATAAGTACCCTATAGAGTCCGAACCATCTGATCGTGCACTTATTTTGACCTTCACACCTATCTTCTCTTGATGGTTTTCTGCTCTGAATTCCTGGTGTTCTGTCTCAGTGGATTAATAAAAGTCCAATCCAGCCTAGAGAGTGAGATGATATGTTCCTTTATTGGCCAGTGGTGAGGTATCAGTCTGTGTCAGGGTCCAATATTGAGTAGTAGTTGCTTCTCAAAAGGAAAATAGTTATTTGCAGAAGGAAGCCAGTGTTTTCTTCCACATCCTCTTAGAGGATTTGCTGTGATATTTCTACTGGGGCTTGAAAGCTCCATACTTCATTCCTATTTGCTAAAAATTCTTTAAGTAAAAATGGATTTGCTGGATCATAAGGCTCAAGTGGAAGATCAGCTTGCATTGCTGCCAGGACTTAATGCCAAGAACTCTTTTATTTGGGCTTTCCTCAAAACTTCGGATCTTACAATTTATACAGCTAATGGGTCAGAATAGCATATTCAAATTGGGATGTTACCTCTAAAGTCCAAAGAAACTCACCAAATACGGTTTCTTTTCATGGTGGTGGGTGGTTTGAGGTACAGCAAACTTCTTTTCACTTTTGAGGAGATATCCTGACATGATTCAAACTGCTAGAAACTTCACCAAAATGGCATAATCTTTGAATTTTGTAGGGGTTATTTCCCAGCTTCTGGAATTTTTTTGCCTTATTATAGCATCTAAAGCACTCATTACTTCTAGAGGAACATCACATTCTGTTGGATGTCAAGATAATCAAAATCTCTTCTGATCCTTCAGCAAGAAAGTAAAAGTGTATCATTGTAAAAGAAAATTGCTTCTCGTTTTGAAAACTGAACAGAAGGAGAGAAAAACAAACAAAAAAGTTGTCAGATCAATAGCCATATAACAAATACCACAAGCTACGGTGATTTCCTCCAGTAAAGAGATAACATTTGCAACAGCAGCTGAAATTGGAGTGTGCGCCTGATTAATTTTCTGATAATCAAGTCATTCTCCAAGCCTTTTGACCAGGACAAGTAGGAGAGTTAACTGGAGATGTGTTAAAATTATTTTTCTTGACTTTTTCAAGTGATAGCAACACTAATTACTGCAATTTCCTCTAAGGATGAGATACTGGTTTTGGTTTATTCTCTTGGCACCTAAGTGAAATTCCAAGGGCAAAACAGGAATTCTATCAGTTGCCAGGTTATGCATACTTTATTTATACATTCATAAACTGTAGAAATAAGCACAAAGTGAGTCACCAAGAATGGTTTCACCTTATTTCCAGAATGTGTGAGTATTTCTCTTTCTCCATCGCTGTCACCCTGGTAAATGTCCACCAGTCCCCTTGCAAAGATTATAGGAAGATTGTATTCTAAAGGATTTATCATTCCCATTGGAAATAAAGATCTTCTATCAATAGCAATGTGCTGGTTTGAGACTGTTATGTTCCCCAGAAAAGCCACGCTCTTTTAATCCCATTACAGTCTTGTTTAGGGTGGGACTTTTGATTAGGTTGTTTCCCAATCGTGGGTGGGATTATTTTGATTAAGGTGTTTACATAGAGATGTGACCTACCCAGTTGGGATTAGGATCTTTTGATCAGATAATTTTTAAGAATATGAAAGGTGGGTCTTACTCAGCTTATTGGAGTCCTTTAAGAAGGAACCATTTTGGAAAATGTTCAGAGCCTACACAGACAGAGATGTTTGGAGAGGCAAAAAGTAAAGGCCCTCAGGGAAGCTATTTGAAACCAGAAGCCAAATGACCAACAGACACCAGCCACATTCCTTCCCAGTTGACAAAGGTGTTCCAGACCCCGTAGGCCTTTTTTGAGTCAAGGTATATTTCTCTGGATGCCTTAGTTTGGACATTTTTATGGCCTTAGAACTATAAACTTCTAACTTATAAGTCCCTTTTATTAAAGCCAACCCATTTCTGGCTATTGCATTCCAGTGCTTTAGCAAGTTAAAACAAGCAGTATCTCTTACTGTTATCCCTGGCCTCCCAATAAAGGGGACAGCACTACCAAGCTTTTCAAGGATGCCAACATTATTTATACAAATATATTTATCAATACTTTAGTGAAAATAATATTCTCTGACCCTGGCAAACAATGCAGTTGAAGGTGTTTTAATTTTCTTGGCTGCTCAAATGCCATGCAGTGGGTTGGCTTAAACAATAGGAATTTCTTTGTTCATGGTTTTAAGGCTAGGAAAAAGTCTGAATCAAGGCAATGCTTTCTTCCCAAAGCCTGGCATTCTGGGGCTGGCCAGTGATCCTGGGCTCCCTTGTTAAATGCAGTGCACATGGTGACCTCTCCTGGCCTCTCCCTTCTCTTGTGGCTTCCCATGACCTTCAGTTCTTGCTTCCTGTGGCTTTCTCTCTGTCTCAATTTCATTCTGCTTTTAAAGGATCCAAGTTAAGGGAAACTATCCTGATTGAGTTGGGCCATATCTTAATTGAAGTAATCTCATAAAAAAGTCATACTTACAATGAGTTCACACCCACAGGAATAGATCAAGTTTAATAACATGTTTTTTAAGGTACATACAGCTCCAAACCACCACAGATAGGAAGGCAGAAAGTTGGCAAATAATAAATCCATTCCAAAATTCTTTTTTCCTTTGGATTCCTTCCTCTACATTATATCAGGGAAAGTCTGGCATTGCATATTTATTAAATTCAGGGCACTATTGAGTTAGTTAACTGGGGAAATTATTAGAGCCACTGTAGCACTCAACCAACACATTACATCCAGAATTTCTGGTATGTACACTTTTAATAAATCCAACCCAATCTAGTTGTTATACTATGTCTCCCTTAGTCTAAAGCCCTTAGAATACATTCCTCTATATGTTCTCCAATTTTATGTCAATTTGAATTTTTTAAAAATCTTGTATTTCTGTAAGAATATAAACTTTTCCCAGGCTATACTGTTTCCTTATGTACCTTGGGTGGGCTGAGATGTTAGTCCTTGGTCTAAAATTCAAGAAGGATAGGATAGGTGGAGTGTATATCTTGAGGAAAATAAAACTGCCTTGTTGAGTTTACTACAAGGTCTATATGCAAGGGAGTTAGTCTCTTTTGATATGCAAAGGAGGATCCCATCTGATCACAAAGTAGGCTCAAAGAGCCCACACAGACACACCATCCAAATTGCTTCACAGACATTCTAACATTCCTCTAGCTTTCACATGCAAAATGTGGTCAATCCGGGAATTCAAACTTTTTTGTAATTCTACAACCTACATAATTAAATTTTGGATCTGTTTGTCAGTGACATTTGCCTCCACAGCTACAAGAAATATCATCTTATTTTATTAGTTATTTCATAAATATTTTAGCTTTCCATGATATTAAAATTGAATTGGAATCTAAAGCCTTGAGGTTGCCGCTTTCTTCCTTTGAGAGCTCCAGTGAGACCAGTCTCCACGCTGTCCACCACCATGTCTTTGTGGGCCCATCACAAAAGCCAAGGGCAGCAGCCCAGGCCCTGGCTTCCAGTTTCCTAATCCCAAGTGGCCACAGCCAACACTTTGATTACTCTAGATGGATTCTCAGCATCCCTCTTTTTATTTCAACTCTGTCTTTAAGGTCAAGGATATGGCTAAAATAATTACAGAATTCCATTTTTAAAGTTTGTTTTCTGCAACCATTTCTGATGACATTAGGTTTTCCAAATGAAGAGATTTCATACAGAGACTTATTTACTCAGGTGTTGGATGGGGGTGGGGGGGGGCTGAAAGAGCAAAAGGTAAACCAAAGAGAATAACTGCCAAAGCAGCTACCAACCAAAAGGCTGAGGAACAAACTTGAAGAGCTGAGGTTGTCAGAATCTAGCAGTGCAGAGGACAGCTGCGTGAGATGCTCTGCTCTCTGGGGAGGAAGCACTGCCTGGTCCCTGAGGACTGCAGAGAAGGGCCCGATGGAGTTGGAGCTCTGGGCTTGGAGAAGGGCTGACTGCTGATGTACGAGGATGAAATAAGCTGAAGGCTAGCACAAAGTTTTTCTGCTGGAGTGATGCTATTAAGAATGAGACACAGGAGGACAATCCCTTCACCTCTCTTGCCTCCAGCCTCCCTCTGTTACTTCCTACTCATAACCTAAGTGAGAATCAGCTGGAAAATGTATTATGTATTTTCCATACATATGCACATGTATTATGAAGACCCCCAGACCACAGCTTAGAAGGTGGACTTGGATCTGAGAGCCATTAGACAAATATTTGGAACATAATGTCTCATAAAATTCTATGCCTTTACTCCAGAGTGCTTAATACCCATGACCACTGCCACTGATCTCTAAGTTCCAAGAGGGCAGAACATCTGTTTGGTTTTGCATTGCTTTCCTATTGCCTAACACACTGTCTGGCTCAGAACAGTAAGTCAATAACATCTGTTGGATAAACAGCACCCTGAATTTAATGAAAAGATACTGTTTCAACACACAATAATTTTTACTAATCATGTCCCCCAAATACCTCATATTCCTACGAATTTTTTAAATCTCCTTTACCTAATGTACTGTGCATGGTGTATTCTAGTGAGAATCTCTGTGGTCTCTGAGGCCCATGAGTATGAGTTAACCTTGGGATCATCAACATGCAATAGTCTGAAAACCGTTGACTCAATTAGGAAACATGAGCATGGGCTGGTTGGTTTCACTTTATTTTCTTTAACTTGCATTAAAGCCTAGGGCAGGGAGAGAAGAATAAAAAGGATGAGTGAGCATCTATCTGAATCCCTGGGTTGGTTTAACGCCACTTGTTGGAAGTTAGTTCAGTAAAAATAACTTGTTAGAACACATGACAACCCGAATGGCCTGAATGACTTAGGAAGGGCTTTGAGTCATGGACACCTACAGCCATTACTGCCCATCTAGACCTCAGAGGCTTGGATGTACGTAAAAAACAATACTGAACCAGGAGAGTCCATTTCCACGGCAGGGGCATGACTGTGAATTGTATTGCGGAGAGAAAATCAGAGACTAAATAATAGAAGGACTGGAATGTCAGAATGAAAAGATGGGGAGAAGGTACCAACAAAATCGTGCTGTAAGAAATGACAATGGGAATAGTGTCGGAGAGAAGAAGGGAATTACCGACAAAATAGAATCCTGCATAGTACCATCATTTGTGTTGAATCACAAGAGTCAACCTAAGAATTAATGGAAAGAAGCTTTCTACCTTGTTGAATAGAATGTCAGCATTCATTTTTCCTCATTTATGGGAGTTAGGGCACGACTAATAGGATTGACCAACGCAGGAGGAATTGGAGCACTGATTCTCCATGCACCATCAGCATATTTTTGAAGCAATCCTAACACCTGATCACCTGATCACATCCTGCTTAGGGCAGCACTAAACTATGCATTGTATAATTAGGAAAAGAATGCCTGACAGGTTTTGCTTGAGATATAAAGACAACTTTTCTGGGGCTGAGAGTTAAAAGGGACAGGAAAATGAAGGTGATTGAGAGAAATCTTCACTTACTCTTCTCTCAATATTAGATTTTCATGTCACCCATTCTTCACAGCTTCCATGGGCACATATGGCAGGCTTAGGCTCCTGAACGAAGTTAAAATCCATGTAGAGGATCCACTTTGGCTCTACACACAGCCTTCTGTCCTCACTACAAGGACTAACTGAAATGTGAATGGCCATGTGCCTCTCCAAGAGCATTCTTAAATTTAAAATTGTGACGCTGTCTACTTCATAAGGCCATTAGCAATATTAAATGAGAAAAATATGAGACCTTTCAATACAGGGTCTGGCATGTGAAAAGTGCTCAGGACACACTGTTTTTCTCCCTTCTTTCTACAGTTGTGAAATGAAGGAGTTGGACTTAAATATCTCCAAGTTTCTCCTGTCTATTAAGCCCAAGGCATTCCAGTATAGCAGTCACACACAGCTGTTCAAATTCAATTTCAATTCAAAATGTACTTCTTCAGTTGTTCTCAAGAGCCACATGTGTCTAGTAGCTACTGTATTGTCCAGGGAAGATATGAACCATTTCCAGTATTGGAGAAAGTTCTTTTGGGTATCACTACCTAAGAGTTTGAGCCACTGCAGGGGGATCCAGTCTTCTGAATTTAACTTCAAGTTGTTGGGTCAGACATAGGTAGCAGAATAGCAAACCTATGCCTCAGACCCAGTTGGGGCAAAGCCTCCCACTGGATCATTGATTTCTTTATGTGCCCATGATTCAGAGCCAAGGTCAATCTCTCAGGCATGTGATTGCACAATGTGGTGAATGAGGAGCTTAGAAGAGATCTCATGGAACCAAGTCCAGCCTTAGCCCAACACTCACTATGGGGGAAGGCATTAGAAATATTGAGCTCTCATCACAAAGCTTCCCCAATTTTTCAGGTATAGTGCCATACACATACATGATCACATTTAAAACTGAGAAATCTTTCAAAAGAGATATCAATTTTCCAGTTTTACAGAAAAGGAAACTGAGTACCATAGAGGTTGAAGAATTTACCGAAATCACACTGTTCATGGATAGTCATAATCAGGTTGCCAATCTGAGCTTTCTGCAAAGTCTGTGCTCACTCCATCGCAGCAAAGGACATGGAAGGGCAGCATGCCAATTCTGGCACAACTAGTACAAGTGCTGAGCAAGCACAGTCAAGGAGGTCGTCACTTCCCCCGACATCTGGAAGGCATCGTGCATGAGTGCACATTGACTCGCGGTGGCCCAGGAGGGCGGCAGAGGAGACCATCCTTTAGGAGGAGACAGGGCACACACAGAGGCACTTGATCCCTGACTTCCCAATCTAAAGTAACCAAGGGAAATCATTCCCTCTTCCCTCTTGGCACCCTCGGGATTCCAGGCTCACGTTGCGAGCACAGCCAGCAGGCTCAGGCTGGTTTTCTGGATGCGATTCCCATCAGAGCTGTGCATGACTACTGGCCTGTCTCCTGTGGTTTTTCTTTTCCTCCTCTTACCCAGTCTTGGAAATCATCTAGCACCTCTTGGTCAGTCTGTCTCTCAGCTCCACAGTAAGAAGAGAGGACTGAGAAGTAGTCAAATTCTTTTTTCTCAGTCTTAATTAAACCACTGAGGTCCCTCTGTTCTCCTGGGCAGTTAAGGCCAATGGAAAGGGACTTCCCTCTAGGGAAGCACTTCCCTTCTAGGGAAGTTCTATCTCCAAAGGGATAGAACTGCATTCTATCTGCACTGTCTAATGGAATACCCACTGGCCATGCATGGCTAATAACTTTTAGCATGACTTTAATTAAGATAATTAAAATTTACATAGCCTCATGTGGTTAGTGACTACTAATTAGATAGCAGGGCTCTAGGGATCCAGATCCTAGAGGTAAGATTACCCATAAGCAGAGTTTACCTTTCCCTCGGAACTAGTTCACTGGTGCCCTATGCCAAGGGCAAGGCTGAAGACCCGTGTTTATCTCAGACTCTGCACTGTCTTTAGTTTCCCACTTATTGTGCCCTCTCTATCTTTCTAAATACAACTACTATTCAAGTGTATTCAAAAATTGCCTGCTCTGACTATTTTGTCTGTATTCACCTGCCTCTAAACTAATACAGAATTAACTGATCGATAACTCTGGTATTTCTTGGGATTAGATATGATGCCTTTAATTACATTATAACATTTATTCCAGGTAGGCCTCAACTTGTCACCCCAGGACTCTGCTTTTGCCATGATCAACAAAGATGATGACCTCCACGTGGCCAAGCCAGATGACCATTTCCCACTCTTAACTTACTCAAACTTCCAACAACATTCCACTTTGACTACCCACCCTTCTTGAAACCCAGTATTCCTTTGGCTTTTGAGATACCTTACTCTCCTTATTTGGCTCCTGACCTTCCTCCACAGGCCCCTTCTCTGATGACATTGATCTAATAGTTGTGTTCCTAGCTCTAAACTCATCCAGGAAGCACAGGCTCAGACTTGCATTTCTAAGGTCTCTTTGTTATATCCATTCAAATGGCAAATATACATCTACAAATTAACATATTTAAAACAGAACACTTGATTCTTCTTCCAAACCACCCTTTCCCATTGCAGAATATTACTTCCACCAATTCCATTCTACCCTATATCAGCAAATGGTTTTACCACCCATCCAACTTCTTGATTATTCACTTTACATAATCCCCATAGGCAATGCATTAGCAAATCCTCCTGGCACTACCTCCCAAACATTTTATTACTAATGCTTCTTCTCTTCATTTCTACTGCTAAGGTATCATCTTTTTCTTATCTGGATTATTGAAATGATTTCCTAAGTGTTTAATTGTTCTTTGCTTTCTCTCTCAATTAAAAAGAGCAAAAAATCCAAACTTCCTTTTCAGGAGTGTGAAACTCTTCAAGACCCAGGTCCCAGCTTCCACTCCAACCTCATCCCCTGCCAGTTCACCACACTGCCTAGTGCAGTTCCAGCATACTGTCTGCTTTCTGTTTCTTGGTCACATCAATCTGATCTCTGACCATAGGCCTTTAATCGGCTGTACTTCTGCAGTCAATATTTTACATCCTCATCTTTGCATGGCTGGTTCTTTCTTATAATTGAAGCATCAGGGAAAAAACCTACAAAACAACCAACCTTAGCAAGGCTTTCCATGACCACGCAAACTAAGGACCAGATGGTTTCTCTCAATCACATCACCCTGTTTTGAATGCCTCACAGCACATAACATTGCCAGAGATTTTTTTCGTCTTGTGTCTTCCTTCTCCCATAAAGTGTAAGTTTTGTGAGAACGAACTTTCTTGTCTTGGTCACTGGCTGTATTCCCAGTGACTAAAATAGTGCCAGCATACAGTGAGTGCCTTATATTTGTTAAATGAATAGTGTTGAATCTTGCATGCAGAAGGCATTTAATCAATTACAAAAAAAACATTTTAAGTGCCTCCATAATTTAAGTTTTAAAAGCACCTTGTAGGTAAACTCTGCCCTGTGCACATATTGAGGACCTTGTGATACACCCAAGTTCACAGACCTGAAAGTAAGGGAAGCGCTCTACTTCTACATTTCGTGTTAAACTAGAGGGTTAATTGGCATAGAACTTGAAACACTGTATGCAGCTAAAAAAAGTTGGTTGACTAGACAGACCAATTATGCCATAGTGAAAAATTTGGGCTCACGTCTTCTTTACTTATTACCCAAATTTCTAGCACAGTGTCTATAATTAGGAAGTAGTTATGTATGTTTTATGAAAGAACTGATATGGTAATTAATTAAGTGACTTAATTTCCATCCGTCTTTAGTATTCCCTGGTTCACTTCATGCATAGAATGGGAACATGATACCTTGTGAGATGGATGGAGGTACCTGGAGTATTAGGGTTACAGATTTGGTATTCAGTGATTTAATTTACAGAAACTTCAGCAAGGATACCTGGGCATTAATTAAACTTTAGTGAGAGTTCTGGGAACATAGCTCTAGTAGCAACATAGTTTTCTAATCTCTCTGAATACTCATGTAAAAGCCATCAGAAAAATCAGATAACTAAACCAAAGCCTGTAGACAACATTTACAACGAAATGTCATTTATAACCAAATGACAAGGTGGCCCTTGAACCCTGACATAGAGGCAGTTGAGGAAAACCTCCCATTAGCTACAGCTCTGTGTAGACAGAAGGGGTCCAAAGGGCCTGAAACTCCGTGAGCCTCAAAATAGCCAACAAATGTTTGCTTGAAAAAGTTGTAGGCCAATGTGAGAACAGCAGTTGAACTAAGAGGGATTATGTCCCTCCTGATAACAAAATCTATACTAATTCTTGGGAGGATAGAGCAGAATGGCTGCCAGGAAACTGTGTAATTAAGTAACAATGGCACCTTCCCAGACAGGGATAAGGTTGAGGAGACACTGGTGGAGGGGATTCAAAACTGATCAGGTCAGAAATAAGAGGCAAAGGTAAGAGGATTCTGATCAAAGGTGAAGGGTAACAAAACCAGGAAGTCCTGGAAAGAAGGACCCCGCATGAACATGAGGGAAGAGGGTGCTGGTGAAGCCCAGAAGCTTCTAGAGCTTCACCTTCTAAAAACGGAAGAGAAGAATCACACAGGTATCCGTCTTTTCTATATGAACGGTACCACAAAAACATATCAGAGACATTTTCTCTTTAGGAAATTTTTACAGCTGATAAATGAGAATGAAATGAGAGTGAGGAATGTCACCGTTTCGCAATCCCCATGAACTGATGGATCTAGCTATTCAGCTCCCGTCGCTGCTGACCTCACAGAAGCACAACAACAAGGCATCACCCGCCCCCTGAAGGGTGGACAAATCGCCCCTTGTCGAGCCATGGGGGTCAGCCTGAGCTTGCTCACGCCTCTGGATGCAGCTGGCCAGAGGACAGAGAAGATGTGGTGGGGATGAAACCAGCCAAATGCAGGCCGTAGGAAACTCTGTAAGTCAAATGAGCCAGTCAGTTCCTTCAAATGACATATCGCAGGGAAAGGAAAGGGCTAGGAGAACCCTTCTTCTTGTAATAGATTTTTTAAAAATATTACATTTTTAAATGGAAAGATTAAATTATAAATTCTAGGGAAGCATATGATAAAACTAAAATGAGGCGATTCTTCTAAAACCAGGACAGCGGCACTTCAGGGGGTGGCTCTGGGCTGTGACTGGGCTGGAGCCTATGGAGATACTTCTGGTTGGCTGCAAAGTTGTCTTCACTGACCTGGGTTGTGGTTACAGGATGTTCTCTTCATAACAACTCATTAAGTTAAACATTTTATGAGATTTGTGTGTGTGATTATATCTTATAACAAAATGTCTTAAAAATAGAAGAATGAGTATCTGTGAGTTTCTCTGAGAGACGGTGAGCTCTTTGGGGTTGCAGCCCTCCAGAGCCGTGGCATGGCATTTGTGTCTGGAGGGATCTTGAATAGTAAACGATTACCTGGAGAGCTCGAAGCAATGCTGTGTCTTCCCTTACAGCCTCCTGTGGGTTAGAAGAAAAGAAGGCAAGTGGATACTCTATTGCAAACATTATGAAATGGATAAGGAGGGCTCTGGCTGAAAAAGACCCTGGCGCCTAATCAAGGTGCTTTGGCCAAAGTCAGCAGGTATCCAGGGCAGAGGCCGGAGAGGCTAAGGGGGACGCTGAGTCACCACAAAATGTCCCAAATTAGAACTTCAAGCTCTCTCCAAGACCCTGAGGTGTCCAATGCACACAAACAACCAAACTGAGTCTTGTAGCAATGCAAAAACAAGGACTTTACTGGTATAATTGTCTCTGTAATATTCCAGGAGTCAGCTTCTCTTCCCTAAGACAGAACAGGACAAAGAGATGAGGGTTCTCCTAGGCAGCAGTTACCTGAGCGTTCAAGGGAGAAGGAGGAGAAGGAACGTAGGCTAAAGAGTGGACTGGCTCTCTCTGAAGTATCTACCTATTACTATTTGGCTAAGGCAACCCTGCAAACCAACACTGGCCAGGGTCAGAAGTGGCATTCATCACCCCGTGAAACAGCACCTTCCTCCACCAAGTTGTCCCAAATCCATCCACTTATCTCTGTCCCTCAGACTACCATCCACACTCTCCTCCATTGCTGAAAATATGGATTGTGGACTCCTAGATTGTCTTCCTCTATTGGTTTTGCCCCACTAAATATATTTTACAAGGTGCAGTCTCTCATGAAAACTTTCCACTGACTTTTAGTGACATGGGAAAAAAAGTTCAAATGCCTCACCACGGCCTCAAAGGACTTGTCCGCCTTATGACCTCATCTCCTGTCATTTTTCCCTGTCTCTGCTTATTAAAGCCCAGGTTCCCTGCCTTCTTTTTATTCTAGAACATGCCAAGCTTCAGCCTACTTCATAGTTTTGCCTGGAATCATGTTTGCAGGAACTCGTGGGCCTCTATCTGTCACCCAGGTCTGTTTTCGAGTGTTTCCTCTTGCAAAGTCCTCCCAGGACCCGATTTAAATACACATTCCCAATCTTTTTCTCGCATGTTTTATTTTCATCATTTCCCTTTGGAGGGTCTAAGATGACCTCCTTCCCTTTTCTATTATTGTCATTTGTTGGCAGGGTCGCTGTATCAGCTGTCGTTACCTTCTGGAATTTATCCTCCATGCAGGAAGGACCTTGTTCTCTTCTCTTCTGCTGCATCCTCAGGGTCTGGCGTTGTGGGTTCCTAGTAGAAGCTGAACAAACATTTACAAATGAACAAAGGAGTAGAATACTCACTGATTTACAGCCACTCACAGTCTGCTTTCTTCTGGTGGCAGCCATTCAACAAATTCATGTTTAATCTGTTTTATATCCCGCCTACTTTCTACAGTACCGAGACTGGATCAGGTTCTTTTAACCCTTTCCTGTTGGTAGGGCCTTCGGCTTAGCTTGTTTCCGTAGAGATCTGACCACCACCCTCTTACTGGAGTCCTTCATGAGAAGACAAACAGCAGAGAGAGAGACGGAAGCAAAAGAGCAATGCCAGAGAAGCTCAGAAGAACCGCCAGAGCCGGGGGGGGGGGGCAGAGAAGGGCCATGGCTCATGGCAGAGCAGCCCCAGTGCCACGCCGTGCCCTAAGGGGGGCATTTTCTGCCTTAGACCTGTAAACTTGTGAGCTCACTAATCCCATTGTTGAAAGCCATCCACTGCTGGTGTGCTGCGTTTTGTCAGCTTTAGCAAACCAAAACAGCTACCTAAGGAATTTTAGCTTATCAACTTCTAGCCAGGCACAGCTTCAAGAGTGTTGATGAATGCCTTCTTCCCGTTACTGTTCTCTTTTTTAGTACATTTCATGATATTTCATACTCATTTTTTATAATTCTTTATCTCTTAAACTGTGGTGTTTTGAGAAGAGAAATGTAACATTATTCATTGAGTATCTCCTTCCCCAGGCCCATGATTCATTAAAAAAATATTTCTCCGGGTCCGCTACATGCCAGTGTAAAGTGCCAGAGAAAAAGAATTAAATTGGAGAAAATTTCCACACTCTTAAAGATTATATTTTACTAGAAATATAATAAATATTGAATAAACTTGGGTTCCCTTTTACACATGGACAAACCTGGGCACTAATGGGATGTATAACTTGATTCTGGTCTTAATTTTACAGAATGTTAATAATCCATCCTTCTACAAAATATTAAGAAATGGATTCAGAAATTTTAGAAAATTCTAAGGTGAAAAAAAAAACCCATGATTTTCAGTGATCACGTGTGCATCGGCCCAGGGGTGGTGCTGACTTTCTGTCTGTTTTGAGCACTTGGACTGAATTTAGAATTCAGAATCTGGGCTTCAAATCTATGATTTTGCAGACCATTTCAAATCCTAACTTTCTTTGAAATTGCCTTTATATTGCCATTTTATAAATTTGATTTCATTATTGCATGTTAATTTTTTTATCCTAAAACCTCAGTTTCTGAGGATCTTGCCATCACATCTGCGTAGTTTTCCTGTGTGTAAAGTGAGTTCCCTGGGGAGACGTGCATTGCAGCATGTGGACCACCAGCCATTCTTCTGAGAGCCTCTGTAAAGAGAAATGAGCATGCATAAACTCACTGAGGTATCACTTATCACGGTAAATATTGGAACCATGATAAACATTGTCAAATAGAGCAAGCATTAATACTTGTTCAATGGGGTATTACAGTTCTTAAAATAAAAGCTATGCAGACCACATCAAAAGTGGAAGAAAATCCTTATAAAATGAAGCAAAAGTTCAAGATATAGTACTTTAAAAAATGCATAGACTTATGTAGATTACAACCATGTAAAACTCAGATTCATAGTGGTACATAAAGCATCACGCAAAGCCCGAGTACCTGTGTGAGTGCACCCAGCATCAAGGTATCAACTGAACAGCTGATGGTTGTTGCAGGAAATGGTGACCCAGTCCAAGACAATCAGGATGGGCCCTTGCCTGGCCAGTGATGGGGGCAGTAGCTCAGCTTGTACCGCTGCGCTCCGGGGAAGCGGTGGCTTTCCCTGGGATGGCTGGGCACCTTGGTCAGGGGTGCTGCTGGCACCTGGCGCTGGGGGCAGGCATGCTGAGAAGCACCCCACTGCCCCCCCACACACCCCAACAACAACGAGAAGCCCTGCAGTGCAGGAGCCCCTTCCTCGTCCGAGGGCACCGAGTACAGATGGGGAGGCAGGCAGCCTGCGTGCCTGGGGTCTCGGTCAGTAGGCCTGAGGAAGCTCAAGGGTGATGGGCCCGTGTCTGAGAGCCCATCAGACTGTGGATGGCACCCCGGCCTTGGGCTGGGAGGGTCACGTTTACACCCAGCACAGCTCGTCTCGGCGGGGGAGGAGACCAGGCTCTTTTCCAGGGGCCACAGGGTGGGCATTGAGTCGATGCGTGTTCAAGGAAATAAGTGCTGGGGGTCCGTCAGGACCAGGCTCCACTTCCAGCCTCTCTTCCAGTCGGTACCCGTGCAGCCCACACTCACACACACTCACACACGCACATGCTCACACACACACCCACTCACATTCACATGTTCATACTCACACACTCATATTCATGCATACGCTCACACACACACTCACACACATACACACACTCACACACACTCACACTCACATGCTCACACAAACGCTCAGCATTCTGGTGATCTTGGGGAAGTCACGTCACCTCTCTGTGCCTCAAGAAAGTTATAAAGTGGAGATTGTAATAGTTTTCTGCAGGTCGGTCTTGCCTAATGAATATGAGTCTGTAAATCTGTGTGTGTGTGTGTCTGTGTGTGTGCATCTCAGTCCAGAGTTCCATGGGGGACATGGCTTTGACACTAGCAGAACCTCAGTGTTCAGGATTGCATCCAGCACACCAGCACCTCGCAGTGGAGAAATTGATCAGCATGACAGAAGCGATGGGTTCTGCACTGTCAGCCTTCCTTTGGCCTCTGTCTCTGAACCGGAATCAGGAACGACTGAAATCCAAGAGCTCAGTATTGACCTTGAGCAGACGTGCCTCATTCTGCACCAGCCTTCCCTGACTCCCAGAGGAAGTGATTCCCCACACCAAAAATATTGGCGAATGCTTTACCTTTATTTTAAGCACACTTTCACGTATTTAGACACCACTTTAGGTCAGTTTAGATCTGTGTTTTCCTGATTTAGACTCTAGAACAGAGACAGAAGCATCTTTTTATATGCAGACATTATGATTGTGTCATCACAGGCTCACAGAAGATGCAAAAGGCAGCTTCTCTACTAGCATATTTCTGCCAGCAAAGGGGGTTACAAATCACCATGTCTGAAAGAAGAGTATTTGCTATGGCTGCCACCAATTTACAACCATCCTGTTGCTAAAAGCAAGATAGAGCATGTCAGCAACTCAGCTGTCATGGGGAGTACTCTGCTCACCTGTATTGGGGTGTCAATGTGGGTGCAGGCTGCACATGTCCTAAGACTGTTAACTGTCCTAGCTCGACAGTTTACCACCCCCACTACCCCACAGTTTCCTTGTCTGTAGAACAGGTGTATCGACAGAGCACCCCTTGGAGGCATACACAACTGTGATGAGGGTTGAACAACCAACTGAGGAGCTCACGCTTGAAGAAGAAAAAGTTTTAAAATTAGTTCTTAAAAAGCGTTTTGAAAAGTTAGATACAGTTGCTATCAATGAGGCAAGTCCATGCCAACGCTGGGCTTGGGGCCGAATGCAGGCCTTGGATTTGCATCTTTCCAGGGCCCGTTTCACTCTCGTTTGACTTCTGTTCTTTTTTGCCTCATGGGCCTTGCCTCTATGGAGGAAACTGATTCTCCTTCATCTCTGGACCCCTGCACTCCTTGGGGAGCACTCAGAACATAACAGGATTTTAGTGAATTTTTGTATGGAGAGATCTAGATATAAAACCACTGTTATATTCGGATGGTTTTTATTCTGGATTATTATGGCACAGACTGCGGTAGAAATGGAAGGAAACTATAGGCAATTTATTATGGTTTGTAACTATCTTCAGTACAGTGGGTCTTGCTTAGGAAAAAGTTTTATTTCTTATACTGTGTAATTTTGAAAACCTGCGCATGTTGACTCATTCTGCTTGGCCAAGGTATGTACATAGAGTAAGTCAGTCAGTGATGCCCTCCAGCACTTTCCAGCACTTTCCAGCACATTCCAGCACAGCACCGTCCAGCCTGGGGCTTTGCTTCCCCCCACCCTGGAGAAGCCTGCAGAGCAGCTGCTCTAGCTCTGGCCCCACAAGCCAGTCTCATGACGTCGGGTATTTTACTGTGGTTTTCAGAGTCTTAGATTCCTCATATATGGAAAGGGTGTGGTATCTGCAAATAATTCAACTGTGTTCTTATTTCAACATACTTTGATCATTAATTTTATGTCCTGAATCCTTCAGATGAGCTCTTTTGTGGCAAGCATCAACTTGTGACATTTTAATTGCATTTAATTTCTTTAATTTTAAAGAAAATGCAATTGAAAGACACATTGCTTAGGCATGTTGCTGGTCTTTTATAAAGAAGAAATTTAGTTCCAACTTCACTTCCAGGATTCTTGAATACATGTAAGATTTATAAACATAGTACAATTTATATGGCTGTTTTGAAAAAACTGTATAAATAAAAAGGATGATTTATTGGTTTAATTTTCCTAAAGACTCAAGTCTAGGCATATAGAATTATTGGGATTTCTGATCTACAGCCTCCATGTCAAGATTCAAAGCTGGCGCTTCTAGAAGGTAGAAATCTGAAGTCATCTCAATTTGTCTGGGTCACATATCCCTCTGAGGGACAAGCCTTGTCTTCTGCATTTTCTTTCCTTCATCAGCCAAGCAAAGCTGAGTCCTAGCTGTGCCTGAAAACTCTTATCCACACATGCAGTTTGATCAGAGAGCTATACCATGAAAGCTAATCTTCAGAAGCAACAGAATAGTACGGAAAATCAGGGAAGGGCATGTTGATTTAAGTCCATCGGATTTTGCTGGGGGGGATTTTTGTTTGTTTTATTTTTGCTTTTTTGGCATCAGAAACAGTAGAAAATATATCTCAATACAAAATGTATCTTTTTGTATCCTCAGAAGAATTCATTTTAAATATTTTTTTTCCAAATATGAAAAATCCTTCCAATAAAGTGAACTATCGTTTGGATTAAATGGCAGAAAACCAGGGCAGGAAGGAGTGAAAGGAAACATTAAGCCTCCTGAGACCCTCTCCAGCTTTAGTTGAGGCTTGAGGAAGGACTCACCGGACCAGGACAGCTGAGAGGACGTGGGGAGCGACCGGCACGTGGTGTCACCTCCTGTGGGGGCCGATGACCTGCTGTGGGAGGAGGAGAGCCGCGTCCCCCAATCCTCATGTCGCCTGGTGTGTGCTTCCTGGGAGAGGCAGGCCTGAGTCTGGAAAGCTCCTTCCTGGGAAGCGTTCCGCACGGGGAGGAGTGGTTTGGGAAAGCGAAGTGCTGCCAGGCACAGAACAGACGGAAAACTGCTTTCTGTCAGGGGCTGGTCAGCGCGGTGGGCTCTGCCCACTGGGGCCGGGCGTGGCTGCCGCTCAGGAGTCAACGCAGACGGGTCAGGCATGCAGGAATCAGGGCCTGAACCACAGGCTGAGAGAGGTGCATGGGACGGGCATCCCTGCACACACGTTCACACTCACTCTCACACTCACACTCACACAAGTGTTGACGTGGCCCTGACCCTGTAAAAGGTCCTGAGCTAGGTTCGGTGGCTTCGCTGACCTCGACGTCGAGCCCCAGATCTGCCGTGAACGTGGAGTTCCGCGGTCATGATCACTGGAGGGAAGCACCAGCACGCCCAAAGCAGTGCCGGACACGACAGGGGCTTCGCCTTGGAGGTCAGGGACTTCGTGATTCAGACTCGGCGGCACTGGTGGCGAATCCGAGCGGGCTGAGGGCAGCCGCAGGATGTGCCTGCCTGGGAACAGAAACAACACGACGGCGGCGGCGGCGACGGGGCCACGGCAGAAGCTGCACTGCGCGGGTTGGCATCAGGCTGGCCCCTGCATGCGGCATCCCATGACCCCTCCAGGAGCCACCTCCAGCTCGGCATGGAAGCTGTGCCCGCAGGGTCAGAGGCAGTGGCTCTTTCCAGAGTACGTGGTCTGTTTACCCACTGGCCACACGGGAAGGAAGGCCCCACGCTGGTCACCTGCCACGTCCACTTGGCTTCTACTCGACCCTTTGACCATGGGCCCTGCTACCATGCCCGTGGGCTGAGTGGCTAGTTAAGGAGGTCTCCTGCCTGTTGGAAATTGAGACAGGAGCTAAGGATGTTTGATTTGCTTTTAAATGTGATTTACAGAGGCCTCCAGCTTCCAAACTCCTAGCACAATTATGCATTGGACTGAATTTTTATGCCATAAAACCATGAAAGCGGCAGAGCTCTCGGTTGGGGGTTGCTGGCGGGGACTAGTTGTCTCCGCGCAGGCGCGTGGACCTGGGGGCCGCAGTCCTTTTTCCTCCCTGAGCGCACGCTCACCCCGAGCCGAGCCTGCCTCATCTGCGCGCTGAAGTTCCCCTCAACTTCCTCTTCCTGCACCTCTTCCTGTCATCTTTCTTGTCCTCCGGCTTTTGTTACTCACCTCCTAGTTCTGATTTTCACTAATTTATACCATCAGATAATCACAGCACAGGACGCATAAAGCATTGAGCCAAAGAACTGAAGTGGAAGGAAAACTGGCCTCAATATACTAAACACAGTAAGAAGATGCAGTCTGTTTCCGGAGAATGTTCAATGTCTCATATTGTGGCAGATGGATGATTAAAAAGCCAGTCTTTTTGGTTGCCGGTGCTTGCCCATTCCAAAAACAAAAACAAAAACAAAAACCAGTCTGCTAGTGGGTCCCAGATCAGGGTTCCATATTAAACTGTGGTTCAAAACAGAGAGGATTAGGCTTAATTTAGTTCACACGCGTGGTGTTCTGTAATTTGCATGGTTAAGTGAAAAGCTGAAAACATGTTCTTGTGAGAATGAAATGGAAAAATGTACGGGATCTTCACGCTTGTTGGTAAACATCTTTCCCACCTACGGTAGAAAGAATTCTCAGATGGCCCCAGGCTCCTGACCCCTAAGGGCCTTTCCTGGAGGGTGGGCAGGTCCCTGAGTGTGATGGGAGCTGCCCCCGTGGTTAGAGAGCTACCCCTGCTTTGGGGGAGCTAACCTCACTATGAGGGTGCCTTATAATGAAAAGGTTGGGTGATTTGCACGTGTAATTAGGTCCCTAATCAGCTGATTTCGAGTTTATCAGAAAGGAGATTTTCCTAGTGGGTGACCCAGCCAGGTGAGCCACTGAAAGAACTGAAACATCTGAGGGAGATTTTCCGGTGACCTTGAAGGAGTGAGCAGCTGTGCACTAAAGAGGGAAAGGAATTGGCCAGCAGCCTCTGCGCTGGGAAGAGGAACCCGAGTGGCAGATGAGACGACTGCCCTGGCTGACAACTTGACCACAGCACTGTGAGGCTAAGGAGAGGACCCAGTGGCCGAGACCCTCCCACAGACACTGCGAGGTGATGAAGACGTAGCTCACACACCAGGCAATGCACCCATTTAAAGTGCACGTTCTAGTGGCTTTTACAAATTCAGATATGTGCGACTGTCACCACAGTCAATTTAAGAACGTTTTTATCACTTCAAAAATCCCTGTTCCCTTTGGCTAAGTCCTGGTCCCCAGCTGCCTTTCCTCCCCTCACTCCAGAGCTACTTTCTGTCGCTATAGATTTCCCTCCTCTGGGCATTTCATACGGTTGCTTTCCTTCGCCTAGCCTGATGTTTTCAAGGTTCGTCCACATTATTGCTTGTTTCAGTAGTTCAAAATCTGCTCCACCTTGAGTGCAAGAGACATATTACATGTACAGTTATAAAAATGTCCTTCAAATCAGGGCGATTATTCTACAGTAGAAGAAAAACAAAGCTGTGATAGTTGAGTTAGTTGTTATATGTAGCAATTACTCAGATCTTTACTTCTTCATGCATCTTCAGTCTGTTTTCTATTGTCCTTTCCCTTCAACCTGCAGAACTCTCGTGCACATCTCTCGTAGGGCTGTTCCAGTGGAACTCCCTCAGCTTTTATTTATCTGGGAATGTCTTAACCCTGCCTCATTTTTAAGGCAGTGTTGCTGGATATAGAATGCTTGGTTGGCAGTTTTTTGCTTTCGGCTCTCTAAATAAGTCATCCCACTACCTCCTTGCCTCCATGGTTTCCAAAGAGAAATTAGCATTTAATTGTATTAACAGATGTAAAATGACACAGTTTCTCTCTTGCAGAATTTCAGAATTGTCTCTTTATATTTGGTATTTTATAGTTTGATGATAATAGGCCATGGTGTGTATCTATTTGGGTTTACCCTGTTGAGTTTGTTGAGTACCTTGGATGTGTATATTCTTGTCTATCTTTAAATTGGAAAAGTTTTCAACCATTATTTATTGGAATATTCCCTCTTCTCCTTTTTCTCTTTTTACTCCTTCTATGGCTTCCACAATGCATACATTGATAAGTTTGATGGTGTCCCACAGGTTAATCAGGCTCTGTGCACTTTTCTTCATTCTTTCTTCCTTTTGTTCCTCACACTAGATGATTTCAATCACCTTTTCTTCACAGTCACTAATTCTTTCTTCTGGCAGCTCCAATCTTCTGTTGAACCCTTCTAGGGAATTTTTAAATTTGATACTGTAGTCTTCAGTTCCATTTTGGGTATTTTTCATAAATTCCATCTCTCTATTAATATTATCTTTGTGTTCAGCAATTATTTTACTGATTTTCTTAGTTCTTGTCCATATTTTACTTGAGCTCTTTAAGCATACCTAGGATCATTTTTTTCTATTATTGTCTTGTATTTTCCAGGTCTGGTCTACTTCACTGATGGTTTCTAATGCTTTAATCTTCTCCTCTTCCTGAGCCATTGTTTCCTAAATCTTTGCATGTTCTGTAATCTTTTGTTGAAACCTGGACATTTTGATATTTTAATATAATATCACTGGAATTTATCTGCTTCTTAAGCTTGTATCCATCTAGTATTATGACACAGCTTTCCTTAAATGTCAAGAACTAATGGCAACAACAACAAAATGAAAACAGCTTTCCCAGTCTTTGAAAATAAATTTGTGTGAATGCTTCCCTTCAGGGTTTATCCATACAGTAAGTTTAGAGAAAAGCTTCAAGCCAAAATGTGGAGGCCTCCATGATCCTTTCTGTGTGTGTGTGTCTCATCTTGGGTATGCAGTGTGGCCCTAGGAATTCCCCCACTTACATAGGCATGGATGTGCCCTCTTGCCTAGGAAACAGTTTCCAAATGATCTCGGCACTCAAGTGTATGACCTACAGCCTGCAATACCTGGCCCCAAGCAGCACAATTTGACTGCTCTCTGAGCATTCTGCAGGAAGGCTCAGTGAGCTGCCTTCTGTATACAGGGCAAGCTCTGGGGCAGCGAGTTTCTCAGGCCACCACCAAACAGAGTGGGCAGGCATGCACGCTCCCAGCACATGCACAGTGGTACTCTCTGGAACCAGGACCAGGATGCACACTGGAAGCAGGGCTAGCTCTAAGCATACCTGATGAGGGCTGGGGGTGGGGTGCAGGCAGGGCACCATGAGACCCTGCTGCGTTTAAGTCACCTTGCCTTGATTTGGTGCTGGCCCTGTTATTGCAGCTCTGTAACTATTTTCTCAAACTTTGAGAAATATGTTTTTTCTAGTTCCTTCTGTAGTTCAAAGCTTCTGTTTGGGATGGCGGCCTGGAGTGTCACACTCTGCCTTCTGAATCGGTATGGGACCAGTGTTTTGATCACTGAAGCTTAGTGGTAAATTTAGAAATCAGGAAGTATGCGGCCTCCTATTCTTTTTTTCAAGACTGTTTTGGCTTTTCCTTATCTCTTGTAAATTCCATATGGGTTTTAGAATAAGCTTGTCAACTTCTACAAAACTACGATTTCAGGTGAGTGTTGGCGGAGACTGCAGTGAATCTATTGATTGGTTTGCGTGGCATTGCCACTTTAACAATGTTAAGACTTCCATTCCCCAAATAACTGGGATGTTTTCCCAATTAGTTGGATCTTTTTTTACAACAGTATTTTGCAGTTTTCAAAAAATACATTTTGTACTTTTATTACATTTAATTCTAAGCATTTTATTCTTTTTAATGCTATTATAGATAGAATTATTTCCATATCTCATTTTCAGATTGTTTATTGCAAGCATAGAAAAACAGTTGATTTGTGGATTTTAATATTATATTCTGTAACCTTGTTGAACTTGTTAATTAACTCGAATAGTTTATTTAGTGGATTCCTTAAGAATTTCTATATATAAGATCATGTTATCAGTGCATAGAGATAGTTTCATTTCCTCACATTTTTTTCATGCCTAATCACCCTGCCTTGAATCTCCAGTGCAAATGTTCACTAGAAGTAGTGAGAATGGGCATGTTTATTTTATCCAACATTAAGTCATTTACCATTAAGTATGGTTTCATCTGTGGGTTTTTCATAGGTGTCATTTATCAGGTCAAGGTAGTTATCTTTTATTTCCTGTTTTTTTGAGTATTTTTACAATGATGAGGTATTGAATTTTATCAAATACTTATCCTGTATCTATTGACAGAATAATGTGATTTATTGTATTGATATGATGTATTGAATTCAGTGATTTCCTGAAATTGCATTACCGGAATAAATCACACCTTGTAATGGTGGACAATTCTTTTTATATGTTGTTGGATTATTTTTGCAACTATTTTGTTGAGGGTTCCTGTCCCCATATTCATAAGATATATTGCACCATTGTTGTCTGTTTTTGGAATGTTTTTGTCTGATTGTGTTATTGTTTGCTGAAGCTGCCAGAGTACAAGACACCAGAAATGGATTAGCTTTTATAAAGGGGATGTAGTAAGTTACAAGTTTACAGTTCAAAGGCCCTAAAAATGTCCAAAGCAAGACATCCAGAGAAAGATACTTATTTGGGAAGAAAGGCTGATGTCTGTCATGTGGGAAGGCTCATGCCTGCTGTCAGCAAGGCTTGGTTCCTGGTTCTGTCACTTCTGGCTTATCATTGCAGTGGCCCCTCACTTAGCTGCCCCAGGGAAAAACTCTGGGTTCCATCTCCTAGCTGAGCCTCTCATGGAAAGGCACATGGAGATGTCTGCCAGACTGTGGTTCCTTCTAGCGTCTGTGGCTCTCTCAGCTACTGATGTCTCCTGGGGCTTCTGCATTTCCTCTTTGTCAGTTCTGAACTTTCTCCAAACTATTTCCCTTTTTGAGATTCCAGTAGACTAATTAAGACCCACCTTGAATGGGTGAAGCACAGCTCCATCTAATCAAGAGGCCACAACCACGATTGGGGGTGCCACATCTCCATAGAAACAATCTAATCAAGAGTTCCACCCTACAATATTGGATCAGGATTAAGAGAACATGGCTTTTCTGGGGGTACATAACAATTTCAAACCAGCTAGACTGTATCATGACAATATTGGAGTTAGAATGAGATGGGAAATATTCCCTCTCTTTCTACTTTTGGAAGAGTTTGTGAAGAATTGGTTAAGCCATGTGGGTCTGGGCTTTTCATTTTCAGAGGCTTCAATGACTAATTCAATCTTGCCACTTTTTATACATCTATTCAGATGTCCTATTTCTGCTTGATTCAGTTTCAGTAGTTTGTGTCTTTCTGGGAATTTGTTAATTTCATCGAAATGATCCAATTTGTTGGCACACAATTTTCATTATATTCCTTTAGAATTCTTTTTACTTCAGTAAGGCCAGTAGTAATTCTCTTTCTTTGATTTTTGTTTTAGTATGTTGATGTTCTCTATTTTTTTTCCCTGGTCAATCTAGCTAATTTTATTGATTAATTTTATTGATCATTTTAAAGAACCAGATTATTGTTTCAATGGTATTTTCTATTTATCTATCCTGTAATTCAATAACTTCTTCTCTAATTTTTACTATGTCTTTCCTTGTTTCTGCTTTAGGTTTCTTCTTTCTCCATGCCTTAAAATAAAAGGGTAGGTTGTTGATTTGAGATCTTTCTTCTTTCTTAATGTAATGGTTTACAGCTATAAATTTCTCTCAAAGCACTTCTTTAGCAACATCCCATAAGTTTTAGTACATTGTGTCTTGATTTTCTTTGATTTGATTTCCTTTGATTTCTTCTTTAACATACTGGTTATTTAAGAGAGTATTGTTCAATTTCTGCATAGCTGTGATTTTCCTCCAATTATCCCCCCCTGCTATCAATTTCTAATTTTGTTCCATTGAGGTTGGAGCAAATTTTGCATTATTTCTATCCTTCCAAATTTATTAAGGTTTGATTATGGCCTAATAGTTGACATGTCCTGGGGAATGTTTCAGGTGCACTTGAAAAAATTGTATATCCTGTGATTAGTGGGTACAGTGCTCCATAGATGTCTGCTAGGTCTATTTGGTTTATATATATGTTAAGTCTTTTCTTTAGTTGTTGATTTCCTCTCTTGCTGTAAAAGGACCTAGGCAGCAACAGATTTTGGTACATACAAGTGGGATGGCGCTGTAAGAAAAACCTAAAGATGTAGGAATAGCTTTGGAATTGGGCAGTGCACAGAGGATGAAGGGCTTTAGGGGACCATAAAAGAAAAAGCTTAAATCCTAAATTGCCTTAAACAGCCTTTTGTAGAAATATGAACTTTGAGGGCACTGTCCATGAGGGCTCAGTAGGAAGTGAGGAACATGAAATTGAAAAACCACAGGAATCAAGCTTAGTAAAATTGCTTCTTGCAGTTACGTGGGAAGGAGAAACTGTAAGTGATGAATCTGGTTACATCGCAAAGGGGATTTCCAAGCCGCTTCTGGTTCCCTCCTGCTGCTCATAGTGAAATGTGAAGGAGGAAGATAAAATAAGGGAACAACTAACCATTAAGCAAAAAAGAAAGTAGGACCTTATGATTTTGAAAATCTGGCCTGCAGGAGGTTTTGTAAGTCCTCAAAGTAAGAAGGATTTTTATATTATTAAAGAGCTATTAAGAGGAAAACAAAAAAGAAATGTGCAATAAGGACTATGTGACTTTCATACTATCTGGTCCTTTATGGACAAATTTCCCCTCTATCCTAGAAAATGAAAGTAGAGCCCCTCAGAGAGGTGAGCTGCTCTCTGGGATGTCCTTACGGTCACAGCAGGACCCTCTGATGGCCAGGAATGAAATGGTGGGCAAGTGACGAGTGACTCACTCTGAATAAAAGAGAAGGAACCAGAATCCTCATAGCCCTCCTTCTAGTGACAGGAAAACATTTAGTAGACTCCGCCAACTGCTTCCTGGCATTTAGGTAGAGCTGCATGTAATTCAGCTTAAGCAAAGAGAGTCATTGACGTTAAATTAGACTGTGCTCCCAAATGGATTGGAGAGAGAGAGGTCAAATAAAGCAGTAGTAGAATTAATTAAAAGGAACTTTGATGACTTGGTGTCTAATATTTGGAGTCTTGGTTTCTGAAAACCTCAAAACACTCAAGGAGAAAAAGAGCTATTAGAGTCCAAGATATCTCTTACTTGACAAACGTTTGCTGAGTTTCCATGTATTTTGTATTAATATGGCTCATTGAAAACAAAGAGTGGGTGGCAGTATGCTTAGTGGAAATAATCCCAGCCTTGGAATCAGGAGACCTGAGCATGCGCTTAACCCTTTCCTGGTCTTACTCTCCACACATGTGGATTGGAGGGGGGTTGGAATAAACCGGTGTTTTTCAATCTGAGTTCTTTAAGCCCAGGGTGGCCAGGAGGTGCTTCAGGACCCACCAAAAAGAGTATATAGCAAGCAGACTCCAGGCCACATTGCCTGTTCCACCAGGAAGGCACTGCTGTTAAATCTTATATGTGTCAGATTTTGCATAAGATTTTTATTTAGAAAAAGATTCCACTGTTTAAAAATAAAAGTTTTTAAAAAGGATGCTTGCGTTCCTTTCTATCTTTTGCACTCTAAAGTTCTGTGGTCTGTTATTCTCCCCATTACATCAAGTGAGGGGGTGGGGGTGGGGGGTAGAAATGCAGCAGGCAGGGGACAGGTCCAGGCTGCAGAGCAGACGTTGGAGCCTGGGGTGGAGTCCCAGCCTGCAGCCACAGAGGAGGAAACATCTCTAAAGCCCTCTGTTCCCGATTCCCAGGATTCTGAGTCCATGAACCATTCAGGTCCCTGTTCACAGGGTGGCTAACACCAGGCGGCTAGCACCCAGGAGTTCCGTCTCAAGGGCAAAAGGTGAGCTTTCTCCAGGTCAGGGGCTTTGTAATTATAGATGAGCGGTCGGGGCAGCTGTGAGGCCAGAGGCCAGGCAGAGGCTGGGCAGCAGGAGGAGATACAGCAGTAAGAATCCGTGTGTGTGGGGACCCCTCGGCCCTTTGGGAAGCCCTCTCTGCTCCTCTGGGCTCTGAGGGAAATCTCAGGTGAGACACCTGCACACAGCATCTCCCGTGCTTGTTGGGTTCCAGAATGTGATTCTAGACCATTCACTGGGAGACGCTTTAAGGATTTTCTGTTCAGACCTTCCACTCAATAGCTAAGGAATCCAAGGCCAAGGTCAAGAACCACTGCTGTTTAGAACTGAGACTGAGCTGCCTTAATGAAGGCACTGAGAAACATGGCTTAGATAACACTGAAATGTAAGTCAGTATTTGGGGGTCCGAAAGTGGGTAGTGCAGAGCTGAAGGGGCTCCTCTGCTACTGTCCTCAACGTGTGACCTTGCCATAGGGCCAAGGAACGGGAAGGAGAAAATACACGGAGAAGAGCTCTGCCTTCAAGACACAGCAGAGCAGGGGCACCTTAGATCTGCCAGACTGGAATCAGATAACCACACCTAGCTTCAAAGATGGCTGGGGACAGAACCTGCCCAAGTTTGAGGGAGTCCCATTACTTAAGAAATAGGAAGACAATGACCCTGTCACTAGCAGGATTCTGGAAGTTGAGAAGATGAAGCAGTTTCCACACCGGTTTCACCACCCTGGGATAAAGCCTGAGTCTCTTGGGTCACAGGATATAGGAACTGAACTGGGTGGGAATTAAGTTCAGCAGGATCACGGGCCTCACCTTATGGATATGTCGATGGGCGTTGGCAGCAGGCTCTGGCATAGTCACTGCCCATTCTCCAACGGGTGCTGCCAAAACCAAATGCCCAGATTCGTGACTGTGTTCAAAAAGCTGTGCCCACATCCATAATCCTGTCCTTTAAAATAGATCTTTCTAGATGGAGGGAAAGAAGCTGAAAACATTACTTTTTCTTTGCAGTTATTTTGGGAAAATGACCTGAGAACCTAAAAGGCACTCCATGTCATTGGCTAAATGCAGGAGCAGAAAAGATTTGCAGAATTCTGCCTTAAAGAGACCCAATCTCCAAAGAGTTGGTCTTCTGCCAAAGACACACTTCCCTCATGCTTAATTTACCACCATCTTCTCCTTGCGAAAGTCAAGAATTCCAGCATATATTTCTTTATTTTGCGTTTTCATTCCTTTACAAATCACTAACTGCATTCTACTTATCAAGATCCATCAAGGATTGGACAGCAGAGTTGATGTAGAGAAGGTCCTTGAATACATGATTATTGAGAGCTTCTGATCCTTGACTCGAGGTCTTTGTCAATACTTCCATCTGCCTTCTGTCAGAAGCGATCACAGGGAGAACTTTCTCATTTCGTGAGCAATACCCTGGCCTCACTAATCGGACTACAGAAGAATGGCAATCTATAGATTGGACAACTCACCAGACTGCATTTCTTGGGGAACCTAAAGAGAGAACTGGCCAGCAAAAATAAAAGTGGGTAGAGAAATTGTATCAATTGCTCATTCCATTAAAAAAATAGAACAGGTACCCTTTATTATTCAGGAAAGTTTATGCTATTCTACAGTAACAAATAACTCTTAAGATCTAGTGGCTTAAATCACATAGGTTTATTTCTTACACATACTCTTTGTCCAATGCTAGTGGGAACTCAGGGACCAAGGTTGGCGGATGGCTCCCCCGCCTTCTAGAACATACAGACTCAGCCATGGCAGGGGTAAGTTATGGGCTTTTCATGACCTCAGCCTTTGAAAGTGACACGTCACCTCTCAAATGCTCTTCCCCAGGACACACCTTCTGGACCCACTTAACTGTGTAAGGCTGGGAAACATAGGGCAGCAGTGGTTGGTATGCTCTACTCTCTGTCATGCATGACTAATACCATATGTGTATATATTTTTAAATTAGATGTCTGTCCTAATTTATTAAACATATTAGAAAACCATTCAAAATGAAAGGATACATCATGTAATCAAGTTCATGTTAATAGAAGATTCTGTCTGTCCTCCCTGCACTGTCTCATCTTGCACATTCGTCCGAGACCACCACCCTCAAGTGGCTGTGAGGCTGGGCTGTATGGGTGGTCACGGGATTTCTCTTACTTCCTCTGCCTTCATCTATGTACAGTCAGTCCACATTAGTTGGGATAACCTGGGCTTACTTTTGTCTCAGATGACCTCAGAAAGCTTAGCTAAGCACGTCCCCACCTACCACACGCTCTCTAGAACCGCCTCCAGCTGCCGGACTCGAGGGGACAGCTCAGGCTGCGTGTTGCCTGGTGGGTGTGCCCATGTGTGCATCTCCCAGCTCAGGGCCACACACGGCAGTCACTCAAAGGCCAGCCCCGGCCCAGCCACCCCTGCTGGTGACCCCTTGCGCTGAAGTCAGAGGACTCTAGAGAAGAGAAATCCCTCGTATTGAGCTCCCCACTGCACCTTTACTATCCAGATGAGGAAATCAGAAAGTTGAGGCCCAGGAAGGTTGACTTACTTGCCTAAGTTCAAACAACCAGTTAGGACACAAAATCCATGAGGAAGTCGGGTTATTCTGGCTCTTGGAACATTCCAGGGAAAGAGAGTACACAGAAAAGAAAGACAAAAAAAAAAAAAAAAAGCAATTTCATTCACCTTTGTTTAGGACTTTCTCTTGTCCTCCGTGAAAAATGGAATCAAAGGTGCAATGCTAATTAGAACTCGGTGAAAAAGGAAGGGTAAGAGAACGTTTGATGAAAGATTTGAAGAAAAGATGTTTGAATCAGCCTTTCCACCTGGTTCCAGAGACAGCCAACGTAAGAGCCTCCTGACATCGCCTCGCAGCCTAACCTGGAATGAACTCAGGCAGCAGCCTTGGCGTTCATGCAGCAGGCTGCCAGGAAAGAGTGATTTCACTTTCACCAACCTCACCATAGCAAGGACATGATTTTACAAACCATTTCATTTTTCTGGAGGGTTTTTGAGAAATTTCTTAGCATTTGGTAATCGAATAATATCTCTCATGCCTGATAGGTATTAAATCACCCATAATGTTGAATGGCTCCTCCCACTTTCATTGAATGGCTGAAATAATTTGCAATAATATAGCAAAAGATGTTGATCATTCACTCACGACAGGCACTGATGACAAAACAATGAACAAAGCAGTGATGCTTCCATTCTCATCAAGTTTAAAATAGTAGACTTGGGGATCCCAAATTTCTGTTTCTCTGCATCTCCAGAGCTGCAGGAGGCCTCTGTCCTCTACACCAGTGGAACTTCAGGGGCAAACTTCTCACATCATTCCACAGTCACTAACCTAGGGTGCAGGGGCTGTCACTGGAAGGACAGGCTCTGAAGCAAAGCTTGTGCACAAGCCCAGCTCGGCCACCCATTAGCCATGTCATCACACGGCACTTTGATTCCTACATGCTTCTGCTGTCGCTGCATGACAAACTACCCCACAAGTCAAGGACTTAACGACCTCAGCCTTGGTTGTTTATTATCTCTCAGGTATTCACGGGCCAGCTGTGGGTCAGTGGCCCTGGATCACTGGCAAACTGGCCAACCAGGCGTGACCTGGGCCTGCCCTTCTCAAGGAGATGGCAGAGACTCAAGAATCCCTAATTTGGGCAGGCCACGGTGGCTCAGCAGGCAAGAATGCTAATTAAATCCCTAATTTGCAGGATTGGATTAAACAACGTACATAAGCACCACCCTATTTTCAGTGAGAAGCAGTTATTAGGATAACTCCAGATTTCCCTTTGGGCATGACACGGGTCTGCTGGGACTCCATGGCCCAAGACCTAAGCCTGCTCTCGAAGCTTCCCACGTCCTCGAACCAGATGCCGCCTTCCCCTTGCGCCGGGCCTTGCTTTGGGACGACTGGGCCTTTGCTGATCCACCTCTTGCCAAGGGGTCCACAGCTTTCTTCCAAGGACTTGACCTCCCAGTTGGAGTGGCAGTGCACGGCCCTCTCCCTGTCGGCAGCGATGGGCACTGGCAAGAGCATGCGCGTGGAGGGGTGACGTCACTGCTGCAATTGGGCTGCTGGTCATCGGGAAGGCCCGCTGCTGACCGCACTCATGCATGAAGAAATGGTGGACATGGCCTAGAGTTATGTTTGCATATTAAACTAGAATGAAATCATATTTGTTTGGTTTCACGGAAGTAAAAAATAGCATCCCTGTTTTCACCACCCAAATTCTCTATTAGTAGTTGAGAGTCAGATAAATGGAGATCGAAAGGCCAGCTTTATAACTGACAGAGGTGGGAAAGTGGCTAGGTAATGTTGAAGTGATAGTTTGCTACTGTCAGACCCTAAATTTAGACAGAATTAGCCACCTTGTCAGGGCAGAGCCGGAAAACGTCAGGTCTGCCCTCAGGAGCAGGCCCTCTAACCTCTGACAGCACCAGAGGCAGCAAGTGCTGTCCCCTGAGAAGATGGTGCTGGCAAGAGGGTCAAGTTTTTGGTACCATTTCTGCTCCCCAATTTGAGAATCCGACAGTTGGCTTCTCCCTGCCGGGGAAGCTTTGTGGGAGGGTGAGGACGGTCTTACCAATCGAAGAAGTGAAGCAGGGAAAAGTCAGGCCCAGCCTTTCTAGCTAACGGAACCCCCCCCCACCCCCCGGCCAGGGGTGCAGCATGCCCTAAGGGTTAACATCACAGCGCTGTACAGTGCCTGCCTTAGCCATTCAGTCAATTTGGCCATCTACTTCCTCAACTTTTGGGGCCTGACAGGGAGCTCAATTTCCATTTTAAAGTACAATTTGGCTTTCACAGGCAGGGGCAGTATTATTCTCTACCTCTAAAGTCTGAGATTCTCAGAAAATAAGAATGTCATACAATAATGCCTGGCTGTAGGAAGTCTGGCATTTATGCCTGCCCTTCTGCTGTACGGTGAGGAAAGGGGTCCTTCTGATGTCCACATACACCTGGGATAATGCGCCTTGCATGTGAGCCTGGGGCTCTCCTCCCCATGGAGCTTCTTGAGTTCAGAAGGGTGGTGAGTGTCCCCTGGACCCTGACTGCCTTTGTCTTCACCTTCTCTATCTAACCCCATGTCTTCTAGGGAGGAGAGTACCAGGCACGTTAAAGATTGAGGCTTAGGGGGGTAAAGCGACTGCCTGAGGCCACCAAGTAGGTAAATTACAGAGCTGAGATTCAAATCCATAACAATCTGATTTCAAGTTTGGTGCTTTTGGCAAACACCGTATTTCAGCACTTGTTCCTGCATTAATGCAATCCCTCCTGAGCTTTTGGTTTGTTTGTCTGTTAACAGCAGGTAGGCTATTACTTAGTCACATGCAGTTGAGTGACTCAATGGGCCTCAAGACCCACAAAGAAACCATTTCTCCTTCTGGCCATTCTGAGTCCGGGGTGGGACAAAGGAGAGCTGCTTGGGGTCGTTCACCGGGAAAGAAGTTTCTCATCCCGGCCATGTGCGAATGCCTGGGGATGGGGGGTGGCCATAGCTGGTCACCAGCATGGGTGCTGATCTTGGTCTCAAAGTCCTCAGGAACTAGTTTAGGTACTTGGTTGATCAGACTCAGCAAGAAACACCTGGGCGCTGGCGGTCGCTCCTCCTACTGGCACTTGAGAGTCCAGAGGGCGACTGGGGCCGAAACAGCTCTTGTGACCTACCCTCCTGTGCACCTCTCACGGGTGTGCGCGTCCCCTCGGTCCCCAGGAATGCCCTCTGAAGGCCAACACGGGCTCCACGCAGGTTCTAGGGGCTCATGTGTTCAGTCTGGGGAGGCGCCAGGCATCAACATTGGTCCGGGGTGCTCCGTGCAGTCTGAGCTCATCTGGAGAGGGTCAGCAAACCCCAGGTCAGAGCCCCTCTGTGGCACTGAAGAGCAACTGGTGACTTCCACAGAGAGCTTGTCCACAGCTCCCAGCAGGGCCCTCTAGCTCGCCCTTGCCGCATCGCTCGCAGCTGTCCATGACGGGCCAAACGGCTGGGCTCAAACTGACCCCCGGCACCAGGGCAAGGCCACGGGAAAGCTGGGCCAGGCAGCGGCGGCGCACGGGTCCACTGGTTGGCACGGTCAGGGATGGGCTGGGCCAGCGCTGGGGCTGCAGCCAGAGCCGGAGCCAGGGCTGGGATGCAGACAGTAGAGCCGGGAGAGCTGCAGTGGCGGGAGGACACCTGGCGGATGCAGCCGCTGTGGCCGTCCTGGGGCGCCAGGAGCCGGGCGCTTCCTGGGCTTTTGCTCCAGGACGGGAAGAGCACTGGAAATAAGAAGCGACACCTGGGAAACAGGGGCCCTGGGTGGAAGATCCGCGCACCCCCTCTTGTCACACTGGGCTTTCTCTCTAGTGGGAGGATGAAAAGGGCATGATTTAGCAAACTAGACGGTGGTGTTTTCCTTCCTGCAGGACCCCGGGTTCTTGGCAGCCGTGATCACCAGTTCCTCAGTTCTGGAAACTGCAGTTGCCAGAGTGAGAAAAAAACACGGACATGAATGGAGCTTCTGGGGCACCTCCCACCGGGACCCCCGAGAGCCCAGGCCGGCAGGCGCCAGGCCAGAGGAGGTGCGGGGCCAGGGCGTACGCTAAGAGGGTCTTGTGGGGCCGGTGACAGAGGGAAGGCACCGCTCAGCTTCCTCAGGGTCCTAGGAGCTGTGCCTTTGGGCTTTTCTAATCTCCACAGTCAGCTTGGGGCACATTTGTCGGAAGAAGAAGGAAGCAGTCTGCCCACCGGAATGCTTCCCCAGCAGCGTGTCAGCGCGGAGCTACACGCCCCGTGTGAGAACAGCGCTACGCGCACACACATCGCAAAACTCCACTTCCGTTTGGTGTTATCTGTTGGGCTCGCGAAGCGTTCAGCCTGACCACTAACGGCCCCTGGGGTGCCTGTGCGAGGGGTGAGGGGACGCGGCCCCGACGCGGTGACTTGGCCACGTGGGAAGCTCGGGTCCGCGCCTGGAGACGCGGAATCCTGTGCGCTCGGGCTTCACGCAGGCAACGCGACGAGGGTCGCGGATGAGGCGGTCTTGTTGCTTGGCCAGCCTCCCCTTCCTTCTCCCAGAAGCTTGTTCAAGCCTCGGAGAGGAGCTGGGAATGCCTGAGCCCTGGCAGGAAGCCACCCAGTGCTGAGCTGTCACGCGGCGCCTGAGAAGGGGAGAAGCCTGTTGGAATCCTCAACTCCAGGAAAACAAGCACATAAGCAGACCAAAAAAAAAACAGGTAGTCGTTGTTTCTTTTCTAAATCGAGGTCCAAACTGAGAAAGCAGCTCGCCTTCACAAACCCCTGGAAGCCACTGCCAATCGCTGAGGCTGCCACTGCCACTGCCTTCTTACTTCAACCTTGGTTTGTATTTTCCAGAATCAAACAAAAATGCATTTAGCTGCAGAAAAAACTGGACATTTTGTTTGTGCCAAATAAATCTTTTTTTTTCTCTGGTGCCTCACAAAGCACCCATTGCAACATAAGCCTCAGCTTCTAATTTTGAATCTCCTCTTTCCCCTCCTTTCTTCTATCTTCTCTCCCACTCCTTCCCTCCTACTCTTCCTTCCTTTTCCTTGCTTTCAACAACACTGTGACCAGTCTACCCTCCTTCAGGTTCTACACAGTTTACCAGGCCTTGGGATACAAATAGATGTGGTATTTAAGAAACATCTTTACTCCCTTCCTTCCTCCGTTTAAATCTCAGTGCTCACCTCCCCACTGACGAACTTTCGGTTTTTTGAAAGCCCTTTGCTATGCCGGCTCCATGGGAAACTAGGTGCTCACCACCTTGGCATCTGTGAGAAACAGAAAGATGAGGGGCCCAAGGCGGCCTGTAAGAGACCCAGCAGAGGGCCGGATGGTGTATTACCTCAATTCATTGACTGACCATAAAACCATTGTAGATCATTAACAGCTAAGTGTGAAATTTTATGACTAAACATAAGTCACTGAGTAGGACTCTGGCTGTGTGTGTGTGTGTGTGTGTGTGTGTGTGTGTGTGTGTGTGTTTGTGCTTGTAGGACAGCCTGATAGGAGGAACTGAGCTCCTTAGAGAAATCAGATGCCCTGTGGGGGGGACTGCGTGGACAGGCATTTGACACCTGTGTTTCAAGTGACCAGTGCAGAGAAAGCTTCTGAAATAGGGGCAGGCGCATGTGCAGGCGCAGGGGTGAGGGGCTCTTAGGAGCCCTGCAGTCAGGGTGCCGCTTCTCATGGCACTGCACTGCCACAGACATCCTCAGGACCCCGGCTCATCTGCGTGAATCTTGTTTTGGTGCATAAAGCAGCTGGACGTACGTTGCGCCTCAGGCTTTGCCTCTGGGCTCATTGGCAGTGCCCTCATCCAGGTCACCATGTAGATCAAGCCCTCTGAACTGCTCAGGAAGAGGAGCTGCTGTGAGGGACGCCCATGAGCGCTGAGCCCCACATGGGCTCTGTTCCGGTCAGCGCCTGCCTCGGGGACTCTCCCCAACGCATGGCCCAGGAATCCCAGCTCCCTCTCACAGCATCTCGGAGCCCTTTGCTCTCACCCACACATTTAGGGAACAGAGAGGAGGTTTGCATCAGAGGGTCGATGGCCAGGCCATAAGATGACAGCGACACATCCATGTTCACTCCGCGTCCTGAGCTCAGGCACCCGGTCCACAGACGCAGGGGGCGCCGCTGAGCATGTAGGGCTCCAGGTCTGCCAGCCCATGAGCACATGTGCAGAGGGGCAGGCAGCCTCAGGAGCAGAACCAGCGGTGCGTCTTATCACGTACTTGGCCTCCGTGGACTCTGTGCAGCAAAGGGCCAGGGTTCCGATTCCAAGGCTCATCTTCTCTGATCAATGAGAGCGTTTCCTGGAGTCTCCCTGTGAGAAGCTGGGAAACAGGTATACCAGGGATTGGTAAACCAAGGCTGAAATGAGGGATTTTGGGTAGAGTCAAAAAATAACTCCCTAGGAGAGCTGGGGGACACGGTATGGCATGGCACATGGCTCTCAGTAATATTAAGGTTTCTTTAATTGTTTCTAAAACAGATATTTAATATTCCCCAAAAGGGTAAATATTGCTGTCACAGTGTACACTGAAACTGGGGGATATCCGGTCAATAAGGAAAGTAATGCAGATTCCAGCATTCTGGTTGGAGGGGTAACAATGATTCTAGCACATGCCATTCCCCCCCCCCCAGTATATTTAATTCTACCCAGGAGTTAATCGACTAATATTTATCCAAAAATAGTGGGGCATGGAGCAATCTCTGATGTTGAAAATTTCTTAACTGGTCTTTTTAGGTAACATAATTATAGGAATGGGGTCTTTGTTTTGTTTTTTTTTTCTTTTCTTGCTATGTTCTGTGAAAATGCCAATTTGCTAGCTGAGAATTGTCATGCAGATGATTCTAATTACTAATAGAAAAAGAATTTCAGAGTGCTTCAATGATAGCACAGTGATAAAATCTTCTGACCATACATTAATTTGGTAGGTGTCTCTTCTTTAAACGTCAAGAAATGCACTGTAACGAGTTCAATAACAGTGAAATGACTAAAAATCCAGGATTTAGGTTATAGGAGTTTTAATAATATTTATCTTTTCCCCACAGAAATACTACTTTTGAAGTGAGTATTATTCAAAAGATTACTAAATGAATCAAGGAGGATCTAGCTCAAAAATAGAGGAATAAAGGAAGCAAGAAGAGGGGAAAAAATAGAAGTGGGGAAAGATATTGCAAGTCGTGTGTGTGTGTGTGTGTGTGTTTGTGTGTGTTGTGAATCTGGACACTTGCATATGCTTTGTTTGTAGTATTTATAGTTCATTCATAGTATATTCAAAATCTAAGATTCTGGGACACTTGGGAAGAGTACAAATGTATTGCTTATTATAAGAAATCACAGAGTATATTAGTGTATTCACAGTATTTGGTCCTTTATAAAACACAGATAAAGCAGCATCTATGAACATTTAGAACAGAATTAAGAATCTGGAAACCTTTGATCTATACCTGAAAATCGTCCCTAGGTAAGTAATTCTATTAATCAAAGCCAGTTTCTTTTTTTCATATATCTTTTCTGTAATAGCCAGATAATAATAATTGTTTGGAGATTAAAATGAAATCTATAGGAGAATATATTTTAGAAAGGAAAAGTTCTTAAGTTCTAGGGATAATTATTATGCATAACAATAATACAGTGAAATAGTAGAGCATAAAACCCTAATCCACATGCCCTCAAATATTTGGTTCTCATTTGAGTTTCATCAATGAACCTGCTCTACTGGCCAGTAGCAAAGTGTGACCTGGGCTTCCGCTGGTGTAACGTGTTCCACAAAGGAGCATCTAAAAATATCAGTACTGCACCCTCCTCCTAGTCTGACCTCAGGAAATTAGAAGAAACAAGCTGGCTCCAGGGAAGGGGCCGCCTGGGGTGGGCTGGGGGCTGTGTACGAGGCACACAGTCACATTAGGTGAGGATGGATGAAACCCTGCGTGATGATGACAAGAAGATACATGTATTTTATCCTTCAGAGAACACGTGCTGGGGTTAGAGTGGATACATAATTCTACTATTAAAAAAATTAGTTCCTCCTTGTACAGTGTGGTTGGTGAGTAGATAATTCTGCAAGCTCATGTCTAAATATGTGTGCAAGTGATATTAGAACAAACTCATTTTCTAAGACACGTAGATTGTTAGAATTAGGAGGAAACGTAGGGTCCGTGTGTTCAAAACTGCTCCATGCACAGAGGAAAAGTGGATGCATACTCCATAAATAGGTAAAATCCAATTTCTATTCATTTAATCTCTATTAAAGGTTTAAAATCATTTGCCTATTGTTGAAAGAGAAGTGAGATAGAATTGAATAAGATGTTACCAAACCAGAAATGGAATTTGAATAATTTGAAAAATAAATTCATATAATTAATCTCTTCAACCCGGTATCTGCGGAACAGACATATACAGTACCTGGAGGCCAACAGCGCATCTCTCTCCTTAGATCAGGGCAGAACCCATCTCTTCAGACGCCGCCACCTCGTCAGTGCCTCGAGTCCAGTCTCCTCTCCAAAGCCTGCCATGGAACTATGACATTGTCCACTCTTGCTATTTCACCAACTCTGAGTGCCCCTCTTCTAGATCATTTGAGTTCACTGCCCTATTTTTAAGTTTTCCAAAGGCTGAAATACAAATTTAAACTACCTGCTTTAAAAAAACCAAAAGGATAAAGGTTACAACAGAAATGTTATATCAGTAAGGGTAAGGTAAGGGTCGATATGAGGAGGTGAGCTCAGAGGGAGCTCATTATTCCTGCACCTGCCATCACAGCACAGATGTCAGGGCAGGGACCTGGCCTACTTGGAAGACACAGGAGGGAATCCACAAGAAGGCTCTCTGTTGACTCAGGAACATTTACATTTATAGCCCCGACCCCAGGATCCAACCATCTGTTTAGATGATTCTTATGGTTTCTGTACCATCAGACAGCTGCCTCCTAAAATGGTCCCTGGCCCACCAGTCAGTCTAAGTGTGAGATGGAATTTTCTTTTCCCATCATTAGCCAACAATCCAGCTGGACTTCTGGCAGTGCGGAGAGTGCCACGTGTGGGCTGCCCTACAATTGTGTTCTGGCCTTTATAGGTGAGCGCCTTAGGGAGCTGCGATCATACATACAACCCAGTGTGAATGAGAAGCGGCCCAGTCCTTCGCCTTTCCATGGCTATCGGGGCCTGAGGAACGAGAGCGCAGGGGGACGCGCAGGCACCAGCGTGCAGAGCTGTGGATGTGCATGTCTTTCCAACACCATGGTTGGCAAGGATTCTTCATTTAAATCACTTGAAGACTGTGTCCGAACACCTGCCAAGTATTGGGCACTCTTCTAGGCACTGGGGATAGGCAGTGATAGAAACAAATGCATTTGCTTCTCTTTGGAAGCTTGCACTAGAGGAAGTTTCCAGATAATACATAAATACAGCAACAGATATGTGAGAGATCTGATGGTAGGTCGTGCTATGAAGGAACACAGAGCTGGGAAAATAACTGGAAGATGACTGGGGTCTAGGTTACAAGGCTGGCCAGTGAAGCTCCACCCCCATAAAGGGATTGTGCTATATCAAAATTGAGCAAGCATAAGGAATGAATAATAGAAAGTCATCTCCTCCAGCAGGTGCCTTTGTTAGGAGGCTCGAAGCATGGTAATGAGCCCTTGCTGAGTGTTTCCCAAATACAGGGCGCCATGCCCAGTGCTGGGAAGGAAGGAAAAGCAGAGGAATGCGTAATCCGTCTCCTCACCAACCTGATGCCAGTAAAGTGACCCCCCCTGCCACGTCTTCATTCTTCATGATGCTTCTCGGAAACTGGAGCATCCCAGACTTGGGACTCAGGCAGGAAACAGTTCAGCGCCCACCCTGCCACCTGCAAGCTGCAAGATCACAGGGGAGCTTTTAAACATCGCAGAAACTCATCATTCAACAGGGACTTTGTACTCACCTCATAAGCTTGTTGTGAGGAATAACTTAGATGATGTGCATAAAGCAATTAGCACCACACTGGACATTTACTGTCCTCACCTTTCTTTCTGAGGTGGCAAAGCTCTTTATCGCTAGGAAGGTAGAAGTGTCCTTGAAAAGGCCATTGACATAGTAGATAATTTATCCAAAACAGTATCACCACTTGAAACAATCATCCAAAAGTCTAGATATTTTGGTGCAGTACAAAGAGAATGGACTTTTCATGTTTGGTGAACTCTATTCATAAACATAATCAGGCCGGTATTTTATGAGTTTTTACAATTATATAGGAATCATTGTCAGGTCTCTCTATATATTATGCTAATTAAATGCATCAACCATTTTCCACCTAAAATGCATAATCATTTAAACTTTTGTTTGTCCAAGAAAGCTGAGAACATACAGATATAATATATCTAATCAGTTATTCAACATATGCAACATGCAAATATGTTAACATATTTATGTTTAAATGCACTAAGTAAACCATAGTATAGTTCTAGATCCTGGGCATATAGAATTGAATTGGGTCCTACAGGCCAAGAAAACACACCCTGCTGATAGGGTAAGAGACGTAAACAATAGTTGTCACTCAATGTGATACTCACTGGATAGAGATGTACTCCAGCTGGGTGCATCCGACTCCACTGAAGGGAGATGGTGCTGAGGGACCCGAAGCTCTCAAAGGAGGTTGGGGTGGAAATACTATCTGGAAGTATAGGCATGGAGTTAGGTAGATGGGATCAGCTCAGAAGGGCTGGTGGAGCACACATGAGAAAGGAGATGAGTTACAAACTCTAGATAGTGTCTGGCACTGAATGGTCGCGAAGAGAGGAAAGCTGGTGGAGAAGGAGGATGAACATATGAAAAGCTTAACATCTCATAACCCTTCATGCTACATAATTTCATTGAGAACCTTCTGTGCCTCAAGTCCCACTTGCTGCTGGAGATCCAGAGCTCGTGACACATGAGCACAGAGACACAGGACACTGGCCTCATTTCCCTGAGCCTCATTTTCTTTGACTGACATTGGTACTCAAAAGTGAAATCTTGCCAGACTTCTCTGAACTAAAACAAACATTCATTTTCTTTGCTAATTTTTCACCAGGAAGATTACATGATGTGGGAAAGATAAGAACAATGTGTTCTTACAGTGCTGTAAACCAGAAAGTGAAAATAGCAAGAAGCTACCGGAACGGAGAGAGTTTTAAAGGTAGCATCCAAATAAGAACACATAGCAATTATGCCGAATGTACGAATGTGTCAGTGACGTAGATAGGTTTCTATAAAGTTTTAGACCCTGAAAGGGCTCTGGAAGAGCCAGAAATGGAAATGACCCTACTTCACTGGAGAGTAAATCTGTTTCCTCTGTCAAAAACCCCACCATTCCCCCTCCCCAGCAAACACACAACTGTCAATACCCTTCAGTGAGAATTTTACATTGTCCTGGAACCTTGGAAGATAAATTAGGAAAGAGATGAACATGCAGGGCTGGAAAGGAGGATTTCCAGCTGTGCTGCAGTGACGATATGCCCTGCAGACCAGGTCCACAGTTTTTGCTTTGGCCACTTCAATCTGAGGGGCTCTTTTCTTGGCGCAGTGAAGTGTTTCCTTATGCTGTGTGTGGGCTTCTTTTTCCCTTGAATATATGTGCTTCTGGACATCGAGGTGGTCATTTTTCAAAATACTTAGATGCATAACTATTGACAATAGTAAAATGGAGACTTTGATAATTTGTTCTAAAGACCCTGGATTATTTAACATCCTTTTCTCTGTGAAATGATTTGGGGGACTTTGGTTTCCATGAACTTCTAAAATTTCTAACTTTGTCTTAGACTTTTGCTCCATGAACCTCAGTACGGCCTTCTTTGATCCAAGCTTCCTCTGCTTCCTTCTGGTGTAATACCCACTTCATGACTCGGTGGTTTCATTTTGTTTGTCTTCTGAAGCTTCCTGATGCCTGGGACCCTTTCTGGATTACCCTGAACAGAAACTTCACCCTGAGGGCCAAAGAACACAGCCTGTCTCTTACTTCGGTGCTGGCTTGAAGCTGTGGTGCACCCCCCCCCCCCCCCAGAGAAGCTCTTTCACTCCCGCTCGGGGTGCAGACCACTGTGGGTGGGACTTCCGCTTAGGTTGTTTTCATGGAGATGCGAATCCTTTACTGGAGACCTTTTCTGGAGTCCCCTGTGAGAGGATAAGAGACAGTAAGAAACCCCAGAGACATCTGGAGACAACCATTTACAGCAGAAGCAAGAAAGAAAGTGCAGACATCGCTTTCTGAGGGTCTTCCGACTGCCTCAGCTCCAGCTCTGGCTGCTGGTGCTTTCCTGCTCCAACAGTTACCAAATCACATTGACTCATCGGATATGAAGCAGCTGCAAGTGTTTTTGTTTGCGAAAGCTGCCAGAGTGCAATATATCAGAAATGGGTTGCGTTTTTCAATGAAGTTTTATTAGGATACAAATTCACAGTTCAAAGTCCATGAACATGTCCAAAGTAAGGGATAAAGAGCAAGACACGTTCTTTGAGGAAAGGCTGCTGGCATCTGGAGTTCCTCTGTCACATGGGAGGGCACCTGGCGATGTCTGCGCTTTCTTTCTTGCTTCTGCTGTACATGGTTGTCTCCAGATGTCTCTGGGGTTTCTTACTGTCTCTTATCCTCTCACAGGGGACTCCAGAAAAGGTCTCCAGTAAAGGATTCGCTTCTCCATGAAAACAACCTAAGCAAAATGTCCCACCCACAGTGGTCTGCACCCCGAGCGGGAGTGAAAGAGCTTCTCTGGGGGGGGGGTGCACCACAGCTTCAAGCCAGCACCGAAGTAAGAGACAGGCTGTGTTCTTTGGCCCTCAGGGTGAAGTTTCTGTTCAGGGTAATCCAGAAAGGGTCCCAGGCATCAGGAAACCTAGTAGAATTCCATTTGCCGTTCTGTTACAGACCAAAGCCAGAACTGTGTCCCAGAATTCAGCTGCATGCAAAGCTACCACGTCAGTTCATGGAGACCTGGTCTCATCCCTCCCGACCGCCCCTGTGCCGACGGCATCGCCTGCGTGGTGAATGCCTCCTTCAAACAGCCTTGGGGGACCCAGCGGGGCTGATCAGCAGGTGAGGGGGTGATTGCCCAGCCGGGTGAGGGAGTGGCCACCTGGCCAGTACGGGAACAGCGGGCCACAGGCCTGGTGTCTGGCAGACCTGTCAGCGCTGTGAATCAGCTGATCCCCCAGGTTCTGGTCAGCGCCCAGTCCCTCCGGCACAGAGTGACCAATGGGCCACCTGAGCAGCCCCCCACCCAACTTCTGACCTTGAGGCACTTAGGCCAGGAGGGGCAGGGCTGAGGGAGAAGGGATTAGTGCAGGCAGGCTAACTCCGTATCTGCCGAGTTCTTAATTTTTATTTTTATTTTTTCCTTAATACACTTTTTTATTTTGCCCTGTTTAAGATATATCCATTCTATACATTTTTTGTAGTATGATTGTTTTTTCTTATTTTTTTATTTTTATAAATATTTTTAATTTTTATCCCTTATTTTCTATTTTTATTTCACATATCATTTTTATTTTATTTCAGTTATTATTATTGTTTTCTCTTAAATTTTCTCTCCCTTAGGTGAGCACCAGCCTGACTTCACTCCCAGTATAACCTGGGGTGTCTCCTTTTGATTCTGGGGCCTACTATTGTTGGGGTGTGTTTTGTTGTTCTTGTTTTTATGTTTCATATCTTCATTACATTACTATTGTTTTATTTTATTATCTCTTTTTTCTTCTTTTTTTTTTTTTTGGTGCATGGTCTTGGAGTCAAGCCTGGGTCTCCCATGTGGTGGCAGCCCCTCTGCCACTGGAGGACGTGTGCACTTGGCCTGGCTTCTAATAGACCCGTAAATTGAATTCTTCCCCTACATGAGATCCAGACCTTGATTTGGCAGAGAAGAACTGATAGACCAAGTGCAAAAGGAAACATTCAGCAAAAACCAAGTACATAAAAAACTTTAGATGAGTAAAGAAAACCAACATGCAAAATAACCACGTCAAGATAATCAAATGCCCTGAACACAACAGAAAATCACAAAGCACACAAAGATCCAGCAGAAACAGCCCAGCCAAATGACCAAATCAAAATTCCAGCGGGAACACAGAAAATAGAACTACTCAAGAATATTTATAAAGAAATAAGGGCTATCAGGAAGACACAAGAAGAGCATAAAGAAGAATTTAAGAGGTTAAATAGAAAAATGGCAGATCTCACAGAAATGAAAGATACCATAGACCAAATTACATTAAAAATGTACTGGAGATACACAGTAGCAGATTTGAAGAAGCAGAAGGTACAACACAAAAGAACAAATAGCAAGAAAAATGGGATAAATGCAACTGGACCTTAAGGAAATGATGGACAACAAGAGACACACAAATGTAAGAATCATTGGTGTCCCAGAAGGAGAAGCAAAGTAAATGGCTGGGAAAGTTAGCTGAGGATATAATCGGGAAAAACTTCCTAACTCTTATAAAAGACATGAATATGAAGTCAAAGAGGCCCAGTGAACTCCAAATAGAATAAATCCAAACAAGCCTGCTCCAAGACACATACTAATCAGACTGTCAGGTGTTGAAGAGAAACAGAAAGCTCTGAAAACAGCAGGAGAAAAGCAATCTACCACATACAAGGGAGAACACCTAAGACTGACTTCAGACAACTCAACAGGCACCATGGGAGCAAGAAGGCAGTGGTATGATATTTTTAAGATCCTGATGAGAAAGGCTTTCAACCAAGAATTGTTTATCCAGCCTGTTCTAGTTTGCTAGCTGCCGGAATGCAACACACCAGAGATGGGTTGGTTTTCAATAAAAGGGGATTTATTTAGTTAACCTTTAATTCTTCAGAGGAAAGGCAGTTAACTTTCAACTGAGGTTCTTTCTTACATGGGAAAGCACACGGTGATCTCTGCTGGCCTTCTCTCCAGGCCTCTAGTTTCCAACAACTTTCCCCAGTGATTCCTTTCTGCATCTCCAAAGGCCTGGGCTGAGCTGCGAGTGCTGAGATGAGGTATACTGAGCTGCTTGGGCTGTGCTATGTTGAGCTCTCTCATTTAAGCACCAGCCAATTAAGTAAAACATCATTCATTGCAGCAGGCATGCCTCCTAGCTGATTGCAGATGTAATCAACAATAGATGAGGTTCACATGGACATGAGCCATTGGCTCATGTCCATGGCAAAAGAACTAGGCACCTTCACCTCGTCAAGTTGACACCTGAATTTAACTACCACACAGCCCAACTGTCCTTCAAAATTAAGGGAGAGATTAAAATCTTCAAAGACAAAGAAAGATTGAGAGAACTAATCAACAAGAGACCTTCCCTACAAGAAATACTAAAGGGAGCCCTGCCAGCTAATAAAAAAAAGACAAGAGAGGAAGGTCTGGATGAGGGTACAGAATTGAAGAAAATGAGTAAAGGTAATTTAAAGGAAAAAAGAGGGGGAAGGAAAATAATATTTAGATCTGACAAATAAAAACTAAGGGACAAGATGATAGAGTAAAGAGCTGCTTTTACAGTAATTACTTTGAATGTTAATGGACTAAATTCACCAATTAAAAGATACAGACTGACAGAATGGATCAAAAACATAATCCATCTATATGCTGTTTACAAGAGATGCATCTGAGGCTCAAGGGCACAGTTAGATTGAAAATGAAAGATGGAAAAAGATCCTCTATGCAAGCTTTAACCAAACAAAAGCAAGAGTAGCTATACTAATATCAGACAAAATAAACTTTAAAATGTAAAGATGTCATAAGACATAAAGAAGGATACTACATATTAATAAAAGGGACAATTCACCAGGAAGAAATAAGTCATAAATGTGTATGCTCCCAATCAAGGAGCTCCAAAGCACATGAGGCAAATATTAGAAAAACTGACATGAGCTATAGACGTATCAACAGTAATAGTGGGAGACTTCAATACACCACTCTCCTGTATAGACAGAACAACCACACAGAGGATCAACGAGGAAATAGTGAACTAAAAAATGGGATAAATGAATTAACTCTAATAGATACATATAGAACATTGTATCCCAAAACACCAGGATATACATTCTTCTCTAATGCACATGGAAGGTTCTCCAAGATAGATCATATGCTGGGACACAAACTGAATCTTTATAAATTTAAGAAGATTGAAATTATCCAAGGCACTTTCTTTGATCACAACAGAATAAAGTTGGAAATTAATAATCACCAAAGAACCAGAACTTTTGGAAAAATATGGAGATTAACAACTCTTAAATAATCAGTGGTTCAAAGAAGAAATTGCTGGAGAAATCAGTAAATATCTGGAACAAATGATAATGAGAATACAACATATCAAAACTCATGGGATGCGGCAAGGCAGTGCTGAGAGGGAAATTTATTGTCCTAAAAGCCTGTATTTAAAAACAAGAATGAGCAAAACTTGAAGATTTAACTGCTCACCTGGAGAATTTAGAGAAAGAACAAAAACTAACCCCACAACAAATAAAAGAAGATAAATAATAAAGACTAAAGCAGAAATAAACAAACTGGAGAACAATAAAACAATGGAAAGAATCAGCAAAACTAAAAGAAAAAACTAAATTTTTTCTTTGAGAAAATCAATAAAATCGATGGTCCTTTAACTAGACTAACAAAAAAAAAGGAAAGAGGGCAAATTAAACAAAATCAAAAATGACATGGGGCTCATTATCATAGATCATCATAAGAGAATATCATGAACAACTATATGTCAACAAACTAGACAACTTAGATGAAATGACAAATTTCTAGAAATGCACGAATTGTCTATACTGACTTGAGAAGAAATAGAAGATCTCTACAAACCAATAACTAGTAAAGAAATTCAATCAGTCACTAAAAATTTTCCCACAAGAAAAAGCCAAGGACCTGATGCCTTCACAGGGGAATTTTATCAAATATTTCAAAAAGAACTAATGTCAATCTTGCTCAAACTCTTCAAAAAAATTGAGGAAAAAGGAACGGTACCTAACTCATTTTATGAAGCTAACATCACTCTCATACCAAAATCGGATAAAGATGATACAAGAGAAGAAAACTACAGACCAATCTCCCCAATGAACATGGATGCAAAAATTCTTAACAAAATGCTTGCAAATTTAGTCCAATGCCACATTAAAATAATTAAACATCATGACCAAGTGAGATTCATACCAAGAACAGAAGCTTGGTTCAACATGAGAAGATCAATCAACATAATACAGCACATTAACAAATCAAAAGGGAAAAATCACATGATCATATTGATTGATGCTGGAAAAGCATTTGACAAAATCCACCATCCTTTTGTAATAAAAACACTGCAAAAATTAGGAATCAAAACAAACTTTATCAATATCATAAAGGGCATATATGAAAAACCCATAGCCAGCATCATATGTAATGGTGAGAAATTGAAAGCATCCCTTGAGATCAAGGATGAGACAAGGATGCCTACTGTCACCACTGTTATTCAACATTGTATTAGAAGTAGTAGCTGGAGCAATTAGACAGGAAAAAGAAAGAAAAGGCATTTAAATAGGAAAGGAAGAAGTAAAATTTTCATTATTTACACGTAACATGATCCCATACTTAGAAAATCCTGAGAAATCTACAGCAAAACTACTTAAGCAAATAAACAAATTCAGCAAAGTGGCAGGATACAAAATGAATGTAGAAAAATCAGTAATGTTTCTGTACACAGGCAAGAACCTAACTGAGGTGACAACTAAAGAATAAATCCCATTCAAAATAGCAAGCAGAAGAATCAGCTATCTAGGAATAAATCTAGCCAAGGATGTCAAGAACTTATACACAGAAAATTATAAAAAATTGCCGAAAGAAATAAACAATGACTAAATAGATGGAAACACATTTCATGCTCATGGATAGGAAGGTTGAATAGTGTCAAGGTGTCAGTTCTACCCAAAGTGACCTACAGATTCAATGCAATCCCAATCAAAATCCCAACAACACACTTTGAAGAGTGGAAAAGCTGGCTATCAAATTTATATGGAAAGGAAAGAGACCCTGAATAGCTGAAGATATCTTCAAGAAGAAAAGCGAAGTGGGAGGACTATCAGTCCCTGACTTGGCTTACTATAAAGCCACAGTGGTCAAAACTCCATGGTACTGGCATAAAGACAGAGGAACTGACCAGGAGAATAGAATTGAGAGTGCAGAGATTGACCACCAAGTTTATGGACATTTGATCTTTGATAAGGCCCCCAAATCCACTGAACTTGGACAGAATGGTGATTTCAATAAATGGGCATGTGAGAACTGGATTTGAATAGCCAAAAGAATGAAACAGGACCCCTATCTTACACGCTATACAAAAGTTAATTCAAAATGGATTAAAGACAAATGTAAGAGCCAGAACCATAAAACTTCTAGAGGAAAATGTAGGGAAACATCTTCAAGATATAGTAATAGGAGGTAGGTTCTTAAACTTTACACCTAAAGCTCAAGCTGAGAAGGAAAAAATAGACAAACAAGAAATCCTTAAAATCAAGAGCTTCGGTGCCTCAAAGAGCTTTGTTAAAAAGGTGAAGAAGGAGCCGACTCAGTGGGAGAAAATATTTGGAAAACACAAAGCAGATAAAGGCTTGATATCCTGTGTACGTGAAAAAATTATACAGCTCAACAACAAAAGAACAAACAACCCAATTATAAAATGGACAGAGAAAATGAATAGACATTTTTCTGAAGAGTGAATACAGAGCTAAAAAGCACATGAAGAGCTGCTCATCTTCACTGGCTATAAGTGAGAGGCAAATTAGGACGACAATGACATATCACCTCACACCTATAAAAATGGCTGCTATTAAATGAACAGGAAACTATAAATGTTGGAGAGGATGTGGAGAAATTGGAACACTTATTCACTGTTGGTGGGAATGTAAATGGTCCAGTCACTGTGGAAGTTACTTTAACGATTCCTCAGAAAACTAAATATTGAGTTGCCCTATGACCCAGGAATACTAATACTTGGTACATACACAGGAGAGTTGAGGGCAGTGACATGAACAGACATTTGCCCATGACAAACTCTGGAAACTGTTCTGTAGCTGCTGGCTGAAGTGGGTTTTGAAAATTATTGCTTTTTATGTTATATTTTACAACAAAAAAATGATTTTAGAAAAACCTATACACAACTATAGTAATATTAAGTAAAATAAGCTCCTGAAATCAAAAATTGAAAATGTTTAGTAACCTCTCACTACTATAGCAAAGTTGATATTTGTGATAACTTTCTACTTGGTATTTTGAGAATGCACATTTTAATAGTTAATCAAATGGTATTTAAGATAGTGTTTAATATTTAGCATCTAAGAAACTCTGATATCCGTATCTATAGATTTTTTTTCCTTCCTTGCTTTTATTTTAAATTGGTTTATGAAACTTACTGCGCAAACACAGGTTTTACTATGATTATTTGGATACTTCATTCAAATATGACTATGGTTAAGGTAACTAAGATATCCATTTTTGGTGGTTCTAAGTGTATTATTTGTTTTCTTAAATAAAAATATTTTTAAATAATAAAATAAAATAAATGAAAAAAATAAGGCCATGGGGAGCATACCAGGTGCAAGATGCTGGCATGACTTGAATAGTTGGCTTGTTTTTAAAGGTTCTGAATTTCAGTGGGACTGAAAAACCACTCCACATTGTAGAGAACTAACTTGGCCTGGAAGCACAAGAATGGATGAGGAACATACACTGAGCTGTTTAAGTTGGAACCCTGAAGAATGTCAGCATTTTCTATAGCAAATTCATCTTCCTCCCTTCCTTCCTTTCCTCATAGCTGTATTACAGAAACGTGCTACCGAGAAAACTTCAGGAGCCAGGTGGGAAAGGGTGCCTCAAAGGAAAGTGAGAGACTCCAGACAAAAGAGAGACAAGAATTGTCAAAGGAAAGGAAGCTGCCGACTCCTCCCTTTCCACAAGCAGGTGCACAGGCCTGTCTGTCATGTGCCTGGGATACAGCTGACGCTGCTGGTGGTGAGGATTCCAGACAGAGGGGTAGGCACGCGCTGCCCCCCGGACAGCAGGGAGGGGTGCAGGTGGATGAGCCCCCAGGGGACCTGGGAACTTTCCACTGTGGGGAGGAGGCAAAGTGGGTTTGCCCACCTGCCCTGACCCCTGAGTTAAGGTTAAACTTTGCCTTTCAATTAATTTTTTTTAGTTAGCTCTGTTTGAATTCCAGCATTCCTGGGGGTGCCTGCAAAGAAGCCTGTGGGGTGCCATCCTAGTCAAGTTATCTCGGCAGCTTTGGGAAGCTAAGCCCAAGCAGCCCTGAGGATCCGCGCTTGCCCCCCTCAGGCTCTCAGACTGGCGAGCCAGGCAAACGCGCCTAGAGGATGTGGCGTCCCTCAAGGTTGACAGCTCGAATTGCCGTCAGGCTGAAAAGATGAAAATATTTTATTCAAATGCAGCCTAGTTCATGCTTGAATTTGCCTTTTTAACTGAACGTTGCTGTGGCAGTGAGTAAGTGCCCGACGCCCAGCGTGAGGGGCCGCGGCTCCCAGCAGCTCCCGGGCTCACAGGCGGCGGCGAGGGTCAACAACAATAAAGCGCTTCACAGGTACCCCTCACTCGTCTTCCTTCAGGGCCTGGGGGTCCTCCTCCTTCTGCAGGTGTGGAAACCAAGGACCGGCTGGTGGCTGCAGCCAGTGGCATGCCTGGGCAGGTGGGAGCAACTGAAGAGTCCGGCCGCACTGGCCCAGAGGTCTGCACCGTGCTGTGACCTAGCTCCACTGCCCAGGCTCACTGAGGACACGTGGACGTCTTAGAACCCCAAGAGCTCTCTGCGTTCATCCTCGGAGACCAAGTCAAACCAGGAAAACATGTCTTGCACCCAGCTTTGCTCCGGGACGGGCGCAGTGGAGACAGACGCCAAAGGCAAGGGAAAGAAAGGCCCAGGCCTGAGGTGGGGGGGAAGCAAAGGCCGGGCGCTCTGAGCTGAGAAAAGGCACTGGAAGGCCTGCATCCATTTCATTAATGGACAGAGCCAGGTCTCATGTCCATAAATTTCTGGACTGTTGATGAACGAACGGCACCATTCAGGAAAGGTCCAGACCGACCTGCTTCTCCATCCCAGGCCACCCTCTCAGTGTGAGGCCAGTTTCCACGAGCTCCCACAGACTGGACGCTGCATCTGCACTAGCCATGGCTGCAGCCCTGCAGATGTTCCCCCATCATCACACCATCCATCGGTCCACCGTTCCGTGGCTTAGGCTTCTTTGCTGAGTCCCTGATTTGGTGAACAGAGGTCACTGGGTATGGTTGGCATCTGCGGACAACTATTGTACCAACCTATGTTGCCAAGATTTTCTTACTTGGTACTTTTAGCTGCCATCTAATCGGACAACCATGTACAGGTGCTGAGCTATGAGAAGCAAAATAAATAGCTAAATTCTTCAGAAACTTTGTTTGCTGTGTTACAGGCACTGTTCAGAGAATGCTGCATGATGTCTGCTCACTTATGTTCCCAACAGTATGACAGAGGTCAGTTATTGCCATCTCCATTTCATAAATAAGGAAACTGAGAAGAAGAGCAGTTGACTTGAAAAAAATTAAAATTAAAAAAAAAAGGAGTTGACTTGTCCAAGGTTGTAAGCTAATGGGTAGGGAATACAGAATTCCAAACCAGGCAGCCTGATTCCTGAGTGACACTCAGCCCTGGATAACAGCAGGCACACAAACTCATTCTCAAATATGACCAGAAAATATAAGCACATGACTCCCCAACCATTTGAGATGGTAGTATTACCCCAACTAGGGTGGCAAGACTTCATAAATAAATAAAATACAAGATGCCCAGTTAAATTTGAATTTCAGGTAAACAGCTTGTTTTAGGGTAGCATGACCCATGCAATATTTGGAACATACTTTTCCTAGACGTATTTGTTGTTTACCTGAAATTCAAATTTTACTGAGGGTCCGTATTTTGTCTTGCAGACATACCTGCAACCATCACTGCCTCCGTGTGCTCTAAGCCACGTTCCTCCTTCTTGATAGAGGTGGCAGTTCTGAGTGTCCTTGAGCAGATGATTCCACGGGATCCTGATCAACCAAGACGGGTAAAGCAAGGAAATGAAACCCTCCAGAATTCCTTCACAGGCCCTGATGGTGAAAGCTTGGGGTATCCCCATACCTCCCTTTCCCCTCTCCCCATCTTTCAGGTCCCACCTACACCCTCTGAGGGACAGCATGCCCTGTCTTTGCCCCCAGGCAAAAAAAAAATATGCTGAAGGCCATGCTGTAGACAAAATTCTCTCAGCCTCCCTTCCTATCCTCTATTTTCCCTAAATCACGATTTGTCACAAGCCGGAGTTTAAATGTACTGAAATACATTTTTACTCAGCAAATCACAGTATTTCTGACCCTACTCTTCTCTTATTCTTAGAAACTGTTTTGAACTATTTGGACGATGACAGTTTTGATGCCTGGCCAACCTCTGAAAATTCTTGGTCTTGTCCTTCTGGGAAGAGCCATTGGGGACAGGCCTCTCCAGGGCCACCTCCGGCCAGGCATGAGCTTGTCCAGCAGGGTTCGCCTCTTGTTTTTACCCTTCAGGTGAGTCTGTGGGTTCTGCCTTCATCTCCCTGAGGGCAAATTACCTGTGACCCTTCCCAACAAAAGACCCAAGGCGTAGGATGTGAACAAGCTTGTCCCACATCCACCGAGTTGAAGAACTCAGCCCACAAGACTCACGCTCAGCCAAGAGCCCCGCCTGACCTGAGCTGGGCATGTAACGAGCACCAGGAATCAGTCAGGAAGCCAGTGGGAGAAGGAGTGATGGACCTTGCTGTGGGGAAGACCTGGGCTGGTGGGTCAGCATCTGGACAGGAGATGACAATTCCAGCAAAAGGATTCCCAAATATATTCTTTGTAGAGCAGTTATTAGAAAGGTTGGCTTTGGGCCTGGCATGCTTCTGGGAAGCAGAGTGAGAGGCAGGGCTGGTGGCAGCTTCCACAATGAAAGAGGGCCCAGGAGCTGATCCGCTGGAGGTGCTCACAGGTGTGGGTTTCGGAACTTCGTTCAGAAGCTCTTACAGAGGAAAGAGGGTGATGAAATTGCAAATGAGGGCACGGAATATTAATTTTCCATCACATCTAAAACCTTTCCAAGTTGGCTAATTAAATTATACCTTCCAACAGAGAATGCAAACCCAATGTCAGGATCTAATCTCTCAGTAATCAAGCATTCTATTATTAATGCCCTCCTCCCTTTTCTGGGCTTAATTGCTCACTGCACCGCACGTGGCCCTGATAAGCAGTAGGAAGGGCGTGTTCTGTTTTCTTGGCTTGTGAGAAAAGTGACTATAAAAAGGCACTGAATTGGAAAGCAAGTTCTATCCAGCTGTGACAGGCTGTGTGTGGGGTCTGTGGCTGAGGAAGTCAGTAGCTTGGTTAGTTTGAAATAACAGCATTCAGTTCTGTATTTTCCAATGAAACAGCCATTCTTGATCAGGCAGGACCCAACATCAGCAGGAAGCTTTTAACATCAATGATTTGCAGAGCTTTATAGTTTACACTACACTTGTTACGGGTATCATTTCAGTTAATCCAGACCATAAATCAGTGAGGTAAAAGTTATTGTTCAAACTTTACATTTGAAAAGACTGATGCTCAGCAGATAAAGTAACATTAGTGAGGCCAGGCAGCTGGTATGCAGGATGAAGCTTGGAACACAGACTTAGTGATTCCAAATCTTGGCTCCTTCCACTCTCTTATGATATCTCCCAGCAAAAGTGAGCCAATACAAAGTAATTCATTCCAGCATGTACTGAGCAAATGCCGTGGTGCATAAACCACATCTCCCTGGGATGCCTGTGCTTGTCTCTCTCAGTGACTGACCTGGTGGATTGAAGTGCACTTTCCATTTTCATCTGTGGTTTGGGCAGGAAATTCAACCTTTCTGTGCCTCTGCTTCCTCAGCTGTAAAATGGGGATGCTAATATCAGCACATTTCTCATGGGGCTCTGATGACTAGTAAAGTAGCTGATATAAGCCAATGACTCAGAACAGCGTTTAGCACAGAATGAAGTCTTCATACATTTCAGACACTGCTTCATAATTACTAGTTATACCATCTGCTGTCCTATAGAAGAGCTTCACGTGACCAGGAATAACTGGGATTAAAGGCAGAATGTGGCAAATGTGAATTGTGTATTCAGTCAATGCACTAATATGAGAATTGAAGTGACTTGGTGGAGGGAAAATCAGAGAAGACTTTACAAAGAAAGGAGCATTGGAGTACATGTCGAGTAGCTCTGTGCTTCACTCCCATTAATATAAAGGTCCTGAGAACTCCTTGCTTCCGAAACCACCCTGCCTTACAGAATGTATTCCATGGATGGCCAAGGTCTTCAAACCTTCAAAATGTACTTAGGGCTCCATTACATTACTTAGGGAGTAGAGAACTGCTGAATTTACCAGATCACTGGTATAGATGAAAGTTAGACTATTTTTATTATTTCAACTAGGCATGTGCCACTAAAACCAAAACACACTTTAGAGATACAAGCGCCTTTTTTCTTTAGAGAACATTTTCTGCTGCTGTTAAAAAATAGCATTTATTGTATTTGTCATACTCTTTAAAAATCTCCCAAATTAAAACTAGCTTCGTGGTACAAGGTTTTCATGCAAATATACTGTGTCTTCCAAGTTTAGTCACTATCATAGAAATGCAAAATTTATGTTTTGCTGATCTGTTCTAACTAAAAAGTTGTCATGCCTCTCAATCTATAGCAAACCTATTGCTAAATCCTGCATCACAAGTCTGTCTTCTGATGCGTCATTGCTACCACTTCCTGAGTTTAGACCAGTGTTGGGTTTCATCCGAATTACAGGAATTTCCTAAATAGCCATCTGTTCCATCTTCCATACTACTTCTCTGTTTACAATATGGGTTTCTGATTAATCCATCCCCCAAATCCTTTGGAAGTTCCTGATCTTGTATGAGGATGACTTCCAAACTGCTTAGCATTACATAAAAGATCCTTCCATTTTCACTCCAACTTCTCTTACCAGCTACGTCTTTTACTATGCCAGCCTAAACACCCATGCCCTAACTTTACTAACATTTTTGCCTTCTTCAAACACACCATGATATTTGAAACCCTCTTCATTACATATAATGCATATTTCTCATCTGCCTGGTGAGCTCCTCTTCACTATTTTAATACACCTCAAATATCATTTCATGCCCATAAGCATTTAGTTGCTATTTTTCTTTGTGCTCATATAGCACTCAACATCCACTGCACTGCCATGCGCATTTCACGTGCTGTATTGTTTTCGTGTGCATGTCTTAAAATATGATCGAGAAAGAGAATAGCTAATAGTTCACTCATCGTCTCTCTTCTGATGTTTTAAGATTATCAGCAGAGATTCTTTGCCTACTTTTCTATTCTACTGCTGGCATTTTGTTTATGGATCTGAAAGATCTCTTTATGCATTAAGAAAATTTATCTTTGAAATATGTTTTGCAAGCAGTGTTTTCAAAGGGATCATTCGCTTTCCTCCTTGATTTATGGTAATTTTTGTGCAATTTATTTAAATTATAGACAAACATATTACTCTTATCTCAAACTTAGGATTCCACATAAGCTGGGCCATTACTTTACTCGTTGGCCTCAATGGCTACGGAGTTAGCATCCTGTTTACTAATCGTCTTAGATTTATACTAACATTCTATAAGGACATCAGATATTCAAAATTTATCAAATGACTGTTGAATGAATATGTTACAAAACATTTGTACAGTTTAGATAAATAGTCAAAATGTTTGGGGTTCAAATATAAACTATTCTGCCTGCCTTGATGGAGGGGCAGAGCGAGAAGCTTCAGGGTTCCATTCCCCAATGATGCTTTGGACAACCAGCAAGAGCCAGCGGAAGAGTTTTCCTCAAAGCTCCAGGTGCAGGAGTGAGAGGACCCCTCAGGAAGGGGCTCATTCGAAGTAGGCAGGTCCCTAGTATCGGGCTCCCCCCCACCCCCACACAGTCTGTTGTGAATCCAGCTTGTGCTCACTGCGGGGTCCCCCACCTGGAAGGAGCCCAGCAGTCCTTGAGCATCTTCTGGGAGCAGCTGTGTCTGGCCAGTCCATCTGGTGGTGCCTGAGGGGCTCACCAGCCCAGACCCTGTGTGTGGGAAATAACCCACAGAGCTTCCTGAGGATGTTGTGGGAGACGCTAAGGGGACACTTGGGCAAGGGAGTGGGGCTGTAGCATGGACAGTGAAGTGCCCAGGCCAGAAGAAACCATTCCTACAGAAGGGGAGACATTTGGAACCATGTATGGGGTGTTTGCTATGGCCAAATGCACACACCCAAGACAAGACATGTGCAGAAAGGACAAGGGGCAGGGGCTTGGCCTGGAGCCATTCTCTAACTCATTGTACGGCAAACACTCACACGGGTCAGTCTGCAAGAATTGTAAAAATGCTTACTTTTTAAATTTTCTTTTATTTACTTTTTTTCGTTAGCTCCTGGCATTTAAGAAATCTCATTCATAACACTAGCTGCACATAAGCTTAAGGACCAGATGTCTCAGGGTAGAAATTCCAGCAAAATAGCACATTAAAATATCAAAATGCCCAGGCTTCAATAAAAGATTACAGAACATACAAAGAAACAGGAAGTGATGGCCCAGGCAGAGGAGAAGATGAGAACATTAGAACTATCAATGAGGAAAATCAGGCCTGGGACATTCTAGGGAAAGACTTTTAAAAAATGGTTCTAGATACATTCAAAGTGCTAAAGGAAACACGAAAAAAGAACTAAAGGAAATCAGGAAAATGATAGGGGAATACAAAGAGATTATCAATAGAAAGAAGGAAATTATGAAATGGAGCCAAACAGGGCTAAAGACTACAGTAACAGAAATTTAAAATTCCATACAAGAGTTCAATAGCACATTGGAGCTGGCAGAATAAAGAATTAGTGAATGTGAAGATAAGACCATTGAAATTATCCAGTCTGAGAAGCAGAAAGAAGAAAGAATGAAGAAAAGGAACGAGAGCTTGAGGAACCTGTGGGACTCTGTCAAGTGTGTCCATATACATGTTGTGGGAGTCCCAGGAGGAAAAGAAAGAAATAGAGGTGAAGAGAGAATATTCAAAGAAATACTGCCAAAAATTTCCCAGATTTAACAGAAGACATGGTATATGGAACCAAGATCTACAGTGACTTCAAACAGGATAAAGCCAATAGACCATGTTATAATCCAACTGTTGAATGCCAAGGATAAAGAGAAAATTCTGAAAGCCACAAGAGATAAGCAACACATCATGTACAAGGGAGTCTGAATAAGAAGGAGTGTTGACTTCCCATCAGAAACCATGGGGACAAGAAGGCAGTAGGATGACATATTTAAAGTGCTGAAAGCAAAAAATTGCCAGTAAAGAATTCTATATCTGTAAAGAACTGTCTTTCAACAATGAGGGAAGGATTAAAACATTCTCAGATATATGAAAGTAGAGGGATTCCTTCACTACTAAACTGGCCCTACAAAGAATGCAAAAGGCAGTTCTGTGGATTGAAAAGAAAGGATGCTGGACAATTTACTGAAGCCACATGAAGAAATGAAGATTTCACATGAAAATAATGACATTGGTAAATACAAATATAAGTTCTCTGGTATTTTTTATTCGTAACTCCACTTTTTACTTCCTACAGGTTCTAAATAGCAGCTGCATAAAATGTAATGATAAATCAGTGGTTTGGGACTTATAATGCATAAATAAGTAATCTGTGACAACACTAAAAGGTGGGGGGACATAGTTTATGTATGCTATTGAAGTTAAATTGGTAACAAAGCAAACAAGGTTGTCATAGATTAAGATTTTAAATTTAAGCCACAAAGAAAATAACAGAGAATATGCTCTTATAGACAGTTTATCAGTTTTCAAAGGTGGGAGAAAAGGCCAGTGATGAGTTAGTGCAAAATGTGTATAGGGTTTCTATTCAGGATGGAAGGAAAGTTCCGGTAACAGATGATGGTGAGGGCATGCAGCGCTGTGAATGTGATTAATCCCACTGTTCTAGTTTGCAAGCTACCAGAATGCAATATACCACAACTGGAACAGCTTTTAAAAAAAGGAATTTAATAAGTTATGTCTAAATCTATGGAAATGCCCAAATTAAGACCTCCAGAGAAAGATACCTTCACTCAAGAAAGGCAGATGGGTCAGCAACACCCCTGGCAGCTGGAAAGTCATGTGGCTGCACCTGCTACTTCCTTGCTCCCGGGCTCCACTGCTTTCAGACTCTGCTCCCATGGGAGTTCCTCACTTCGCTTCTCCATGGCTGGCCTTCGTCTCTTGGCTTCCCTTGGCTCTCTGTAGATTCTGGCTTGCTTAACATCTAATGGTGACATCTACTGGGCTCCAAGCATCGCCAAATATCCATGTCTCTGTTCTGTGAAGCAACTGTTCTCCAAGCATTTCTGGCTGTGTAAGCTCTGTTGGTTCTGAAGCTTTTTCCAAAACGGTTCCATCTTAAAGGGATCCAGGAAGCAACCCCACCTTGAATGGGTGGAGACACATCTCCATAGAAACCATCTAATCAAAAGTTACCACTCACAATTGGGTGAGTCATATCTCCATGGAAACAATCAATGAGCTCCCACCTAGCAATATCAAATGAAGATTAAAGGACATGGCTTTTCTAGGGTACATAATAGGTTCAAACCGGCACACCCACTGAATTGCGTGCTTGGGAGAGTTTGGGATGGGAAGATTTATAATGTATATATGTTTCCACAATTAAAAATAGAGGAGAAAGATAAATTAACAAGATAACTATAGTTAAATGCAATTCAAGATATTGTGTTGGATCTAAGAATGGAGGAGGAGGAGCTCAAAAAGACATTATTTGGACATAAGAAAAATTAGAATATAGAATGCAATCTTTATATCACTGCTAAATTTCTTGAGTTTGATAACTACACTCAAGATGATTAAATAAGTGACTGTCCCCTTTCATAGGAAATGTACATGGAAATAGTACATATTCAAGGATTATGATCCACGCAAGCTGCTCTTAATGTTCAGGAATTAAGTAGGCAGGTAGCTAGCTAGCTAGAAAGAATAGTATGACAAAGGTGGCAAAATATTAAAATTGATATAGGTATTTGGGATAATATGGGTGGGGGTTCTTTGAATAAGGTTTGTATTATTTTTTGTAATTATCCTGTAAGTTTAAAATTATTTCAAAATAAAAATATTAAATAATATATCAAATATTCCACATATGGCAACTCTGAAAGAACTAATGCTATTGAAAAATTTTATAGGCTGGCATGCCAATCAAATGCAAATGCAATTTTTTTCTATTTCACATCACATTTTTTACATTTTTATTGTAAAAGAAAGCCAGGGCGTTAAAACACATGAACAAATGTATAGCTTAATAAACTGCCAGGGCGAACATCTTTGAGCTCATCAACCAGGTCTGGAAGGGCTTTGACAGCCAGCTCAAAAGCCCTCCATCATCCCATTCAATCTCTTCTCTCGCCTCCAGAGTTAAACCTACTCTAATTGTAATAGACACCACAACCTTGCATTTGTTTTTGGTTATATTGTACAAGTGCACATTCTTAAATACTATAATTTAATATTCCCCAATTTACCTAGACCCCAAGAGGACTTGAATTCCAGTAAATTCAGTAGACTATGTGCTGCTGTTGGGTCTTCTCAGATTGTTGTTAAATTGGGTGAAAAGTAGGGTTTTACTTTTTCATTTCCAGTCTGAATTTATTTCTTTATCTTTCCCTATTATACTAGTTAGGACCTTCAGTATAATGTTGTATAGAAGTGATGACAGCAAACAGTCTTGTCTTATTCTCAATCTTTGACAGAAATCATTCAGTTTTTTATCATTAATGATGCTTATTACATTTTTTTGTAGAAACTTTTTATTGGGTTTTCCTTCTATACCTACTTTCCTGAGAGTTTGTATAAAGAATGGATGTTGAAATGAGCAAATTCTTTTTCTGTATTTATTGAGATGATCATATGATTTTGGAATAGATGCTGGACTTTTTAAATATTATATCTGCATCTCTGGATTTGTTGCCTTCCATTAAAGAATATTAAAATGTGTTTCAGTAGGCGATGAAAGAACTGGTTAATTTAAATGAAGTTAAATCCAGTTAAATCAGCTTGATCCTTCTAAGACATGGTTTTAAACTTTGGTAAGGTGGTCTACAGCAGCCTTCCCTCGAGGGCAAGTTTAGTGCTACTTCAGAGGTGCGGTCTCTCTGGAGTCTGTACAATGAACGCCTCTGGATCCAGCATGTTTCCATCCTGGTAGGCTGGAAGTTGACTGTCTCTTATTCCTGCATGGATTCCAGTTTTGTTCAGCTTACTGGTCTCCAGTAGTTGGTTTTTTCCTGGTAGTTGTTCTTTTCCCAGTTTCAAGGAGTCACACCCTAAACGAATGAAGACTAATATTCAGCCAAAGACTTAAGAATATCCATATCTTAGAGTCTGGAACTCATTGTTTGTATTCTCTTCCCTCTGATACTCTGCCGTAAAAGTTACATCCAATGCAGTCTTCATGAACTCTGATTCCTCAGTTCCACAGTTGAGCAAAACTGTCCTTCTCTGTTCTGGATGCCTCTCTCAGGGTGAAGCTCCAGAACGTGCCTCCAGGTAGAAAGCTAAGATGACCTTAAGGCTCACTTCACTTGTTTGCTTTGCTTGGTGATAACATTCCTACATCATCTACTGTCCAATACTTGAAAACAATAACTTTCATCTTTTCCCAGCTCTTTCTAGCAGGGCTACTCCGACCAAATGATATATACTGCTATCATAATCTCAAAAGTTTTATTTCAGGAAAATTCTTCTTCAATTATGTATTTTTTAATTTTTTGCAGGCACCGGGAGTCAAACCCAGGTCTCTGGCATGGCAGGCAAGAACTCTGCCAGTGAGCCACCGTGACCCACCCAATTATAGTTTTTTTAACTCTTCGTTTTGTTCGTTGTTCTTGTTTGTTTGTTTGCTTGTTTGTTTTCAGGAACTCCTGTTCATGTTTGATCTTCTTTGCCTGTATTATCTTAACTAATCATCACTCTTCCTCAAATTACTTTATCTCCTTCTTTTTTTGAAATGTCCACAGAACCAAAGTTCAATATTTTATTTGTGTCAAAGTATCATTTCTTCTCTTTGTAATTTCCATTCCCTTCTGTACTCTGTAGAGGCATCTGTCTTCTATTCCCCCACTTCCCAGAGCAGCTCTTTCTCCGACATCCGTTACTTTTCTAAAGCCAAGTTTAAATGAACAACTTGTTATTTATTTCAGCTGCCATTCTAGCTGAATTTCATACTGTTGCACACTCCCCCCTTTTCAAAACCTTCTAATCTTCCACCATCTGGCCCTGGGCTTCTCTTACTAGTGCTCACTTTTCTGGCCACTCCTTGTCAGCCTCCTTCCTGGGCACTCACCGACCCTTCCAGCCACCACTACTTGCTGGGTGTTCCGTTCTTGGCTTAGCTCCAATTACCCCACCACATCTTAAGTGAGTTCATGGACCCCCAAGTATTTGTCAATTCTGTTCAGTTTACAGCTCCACCTCTCCTGCAAGAGTGTACCTCCGGCCTCCCCACGCTCACCTTTGCATCGAACCCTCACTGCCTGTTTTCCGGTCAGACCTCTGGCACAGGCCTGTAAGTGCCTGGCTCAGTTTTCCAGACCTGCTATTTCAATTATCACAGACTCATTGGCGCAAACGATGGGAATGTCTTGTCTCACAGTTTCAGAGGCTAGAAGTCCAAAGTCAAGGTGTGGGCAGGATCTCCCTGCAAACTTGCAGCGTCTTGGCAGCCAGTAGCTTCTGCCACATGGCCCTCTGTGTCCTTTTTATTTAAATTTTTTTATTAATTAAAAAAAATTAACAAATGAACTAAAACATCAACATATATAATCAGTAATTCACAATATCATCACTTAGTTGCATATTCATCATTTCTTAGAACATTCGCATCAATTCAGAAAAAGAAATAAAACGAAAACAGAAAAAAAAGGTTATACATACCATACCCCTTACACCTCGCTTTCATTAGCATTTCATACTAAATTTATTTTAACATTTGTTCCCCCTATTATTTATTTTTATTCCATATGTTCTACTTGTCCATTGACAAGGTAGATAAAAGGAGCATCAGACACAAGGTTTTCACAATCACACAGTCACACTGTGAAAGCTGTATCATTATTCAATCATCCTCAAGAAACATGGCTACTGGAACACAGCTTTACATTTTCAGGCAGTTCCCTCCAGCCTCTCCATTACATCCTGAATAACAAGGTGATATCTACTTAATGCGTAAGAATAACCTCCAGAATAACCTCTTGACTCTGTTTGGAATCTCTCAGTCATTGACACTTTATCTCATTTCACTCTTCCCCCATTTGGTCGAGAAGGTTTTCTCAATCCCTTGATGCTGAGTCTCACCTCATTCTAGGGTTTCTGTCCCATGTTGCCAGGAAGATCCACACCCCTGGGAATCATGTCCCACGTAGACAGGAGGAGGGTGGTGAGATTGCTTGTTGTGTTGGCTGGAGAGAGAGAGAGGCCATATCTGAGCAACAAAAGAGACTCTCTTGGGGGTGACTCTTAGACCTAAATTTTTATCCTTTGTGGGGTTAAGTTTCATATGAACGAACCCCAAGACTGGGGGCTCAGCCTATAGCTTTGGTTGTCCACACTGCTTGTGAGAATATCAAGAATTCAACTTGGGGAAGTTGAATTTCTCCCTGTTCTCACCATTCCCCAAAGGGGACTTTGCAAATACTTTCCACTCACTGATCGAATCACTCTGGAATTCATTGGGGCATCACTCTGGACAAATCAACAAAATCTCATGTTCTACCTGAGATTCCAAGTACTTAAGGTGTTCACTCAAGCTAGCTACATAAGTTATATTAGGAAATGCACTAGTCAAAATATAAATTTTGTACCAAATAAACATTTTTTTCTTTAGTCTCACACATAAGTTGAGATTTTAAAATATTAATTACCATCTATTTTCGGCACCCTGCAGTAATGACATTCCTTTGTTCTTCCTCATGCAAAAACATCTATAAAATTTGTACATTTAGTCACTATTATTATACACTCTAGGCATTCCTAGATTATACCATCTCAATCTTTAACATCTATCTTTCATTCTGATTTCATTTATGCCCCCAGCCCTCCTCCCTCTATAATTCTCACATGCAGCTTCATTCAGTATTTTAACATAATTGTATTACAGTTAGGTAGTATTGTGCTGTCCATTTCTGAGTTTTTATATTCAGTCCTGTTGCACAATCTGTATCCCTTCAGCTCCAATTACCCAATATCTTACCCTATTTCTATCTCCTGGTGGTCTCTGATACCAACGAAATATTCCAAGTTTATTCACTGATGTCAGTTCATATCAGTGAGGCCAAACAGTATTTGTCCTTTTGTTTTTGGCTAGACTCACTCAGCATAATGTCGTCAAGGTCCATCCATGTTGTTACATACTTCATAACTTTATTCTGTCTGAAAGCTGCATAATATTCCATCGTATGTATGTACCACAGTTTGTTTAGCCACTCGTCTGTTGATGGACATTTTGGCTGTTTCCATCTTTTTGCAATTGTAAATAATGCTGCTATAAATATTGGTGTGCAAATGTTTGTTTGTGTCTTTGCCCTTAAGTCCTTTGAGTAGAAACCTAGCAATGGTATTGCCAGGTCATATGGCAATTCTATATTCAGCTTTTTGAGGAATCGCCAAATTTTGTTGATAATGACCATTCTGGTGGGTGTGAGATGATATCTCATTGTGGTTTTGATTTGCATTTCTCTAATGGTCAGGGAAGTTGAGCATCTCCTCATGTGCCTTTTGGCCATTTGTATTTCCTCTTCTGAGAAGTGTCTGTTCAAGTCTTTTTCCCATTTTGTAATTGGATTGGCTGTCTTTTTGTTGTTGAGTTGAACAATCTCTTTATAAATTCTGGATACTAGACCTTTATCTGATATGTCATTTCCAAATATTGTCTCCCATTGTGTAGGTTGTCTTTTTACTTTCGTGATGAAGTTCTTTGATGCGCAAAAGTGTTTAATTTGATGAGTTCCCATTTCTTTCTTTCTTTCTTCAGTGCTCTTGCTTTGGGTGTAAGGTCTATAAAACCACCTCCAAGTATAAGATTTATAAGATATTTCCCTACATTTTCTTCTAACTGTTTTATGGTCTTAGACCTGATGTTTAGATCTTTGAGTCATTTTGAATTAACTTTTGTATAGGGTGTGAGATATGGGTCCTCTTTCATTCTTTTGCATATGGATATCCAGTTCTCTAGGCACCATTTATTGAAGAGACTGTTCTGTCCCAAGTGAGTTGGCTTGACTGCCTTATCAAAGATCAAATGTCCATAGATGAGAGGGTCTATATCTGAGCACTCTATTCGATTCCATTGGTCAATATAGCTATCTTTGTGCCAGTACCATGCTGTTTTGACCACTGTAGCTTCATAATATGCCTTAAAGTCAGGCAGTGTGAGACCTCCAACTTCATTTTTTTTCTCAGGATACTTTTAGCTATTTGGGGCACCCTGCCGTTCCAGATAAATTTGCTTATTGGTTTTTCTATTTCTGAAAAGTAAGTTGTTGGGATTTTGATTGGTATTGCGTTGAATCTGTAAATCCATTTAGGTAGAATTGATATCTTAAGTATATTTAGTCTTCCAAACCATGAACATGGTATGCCCTTCCATCTATTTAGGTCTTCTGTGATTTCTTTTAACAATTTCTTATAGTTTTCTTTGTATAGGTCTTTTGTCTCTTTAGTTAAATTTATTCCTAAATATTTTATTCTTTTGTTGCAATTGTAAATGGAATTCGTTTCTTGATTTCCCCCTCAGATTGTTCATTATTAATGTATAGAAACACTACAGATTTTTGAGTATTGATCTTGTGCCCTGCCACTTTGCTGTACCTCTGTCTCCTTCTGACCCTACTCTTGATTGTGTCCAGATTTTCTCCATGCATTAGGACTAACGCCCACCCTGCTCCAGTCTGATTTTTTGACCTTCAGAAACCATATTTACAGATGGGTTCTCATCCATGGACCCAGGGTGAGGACTTGAGCCTGTCCTCCTGGGGTCTGTCTCCTTCTGATCCCCTCAATACATTCTCCGCAGGAGTACCAGACTGACTGACTCAGAGCACAGATATTACCGTCCAATTGTCCTGCTTAAAATCCTTCAACTGCTCCCCACTGCCTAAATAACAGAATATCTCATGAGGCTCAAAATTCACTTTATATCTGAGCCTTTCACCTCCCTCTCGAGACTATCTCTCACACTTTCAGCTTCCCAATCACACCCTGTAGTGTGGCGACTTCTCATTTCCTCCACACAGCAGGCAACCTTCGTGAGTTTCTCAGCTGACGCCCTGCCTGGTATGCTCCAATCTTATCTTCGCCTTCATTTCTTACTTTAAACTTTGATACAGGCAATGTCTTGTCCAGGGAATGTTCTCAGACACCTGGTCTAGGTAAGTCATCTTCTTCTGCTCAGCCATGAGCCTGGTTTTCTCTGCATCTGAAGCTAGGACACTCTCTACTGTCATTGCTACTCAAGAGTATTTTCCCCTGGGTTGTGCCATCTTGCCGAGACCCACTTTCCTTCTCTAAAGTCTGTTACAGTGCCCGCTTACTGTGCGTTCTCAACAGTACTTGTAGCACTGCACCACTAGAGGCGATGTGCTCTATGCCTCATGATCTTTGAGGTGTAAGGGAGCAAGGGGTCAGCAGGCACAGTCCTCCCATCCCACAAATGAGGAATTAGAGCCCCACTATAAATTCTGGACCAGAACCAGAATGTCTTGCACTTAGATGGTGATCTCCTCAGCAATGTCATGCTGGGTTTGGTTGTAGTTATCAAGACATTTCCTCTTAAGATTCATACATTAGACTCTAGCAGGGTCATGTTGCAGCTCTGGAGTTAATGTCATAGCTTTCCTTAAATTACATTCAATCGTGTTTAAAGCATTATATTTTGTCCTATACTTTCAAATCAATCCAAAGCATAATGTAATTTTGTCCTAAACTGCCTAGACATTTGGCCAAAGTGATAAGGTTTAGGTTTGTCTTAAAACATACTGGCAAAATGTGACTTTTTTGTGTTCTGCACCACTTATAGATATTAAAGAGACTGTTTTCCAAGCAGCAAAATCGTGCTTTTTTCCCAGGAAAGAAACATATCTAGCAAAAATGTTTCTGTTTTTCTTTTCTGAGATATCAGCTCCAAACATGAGCTAATCTGGATTAGAATTGAGAGATTAGAATGTCCAATTACAGAACAGGGAATACTAGGTATAAGTAAATAAATAAACACCATTTTCCTTGCACTAATTATGTTCTAAGTATAAAACTTTCACCTTGCATTGGCAGAGACTATAGTTAAAGGTAGAGCTGAAGGGTTTTAAAAGCCCATCTAAGGAACCGGTCACCTCAGCCAGCTCTGACCTTCCTAGCTCACTGCCCACAACAGGCTGGTTGATGGAATGATTCACCGTTTACCAAAGCAATATATTTGGACTTTATTGACTTAGCTTCTTGAAAAAATATGTGCAGGGATTTGTGATTTAGTATTCTACCCTTACATTTTATTGAGGCTTTGATATCAGAAACAGGTCTATAAAAATCTTCTACCATCTACTGCCGAATGGCTGTGACATTACCTATCCTTTTATACAAAAGCTTACAGTAAATTCTTTGTAGAATTTGAGCATCACAATCCCCTGAATAACAGAGTTTGGTGTTTGCAAAGTCAGTGCAATTCAACCCTAGCCCTTTGCTCTGGAGTCGGGGCTTGCGAGCAATGGAAACACAATGGGCCTCACCTGGGCAAACGGGCTACAACAGCAGATGACCCTGGGCTGTGCAGAAGCCACTAGAGACGAGGTCAGGGCACATTGGAAGGGTTGGAAGCTGAAATGACAGCAACAACATCTTTTCTTACAAGAAGTTCAGTCAATCGTGTGATTAGGGCACTACTTACTTCTTTTGCATTTTGAGCATATACCCAAAGTCGAAACTTTCCAGAAGGAGCTTTTTATTGCCTGGCTGCCCCCAGGGCATTTGGTCGCCAAGCTTGCGTGGTGGCAGATGGCACCAGATTCCCCTTCCCAGACAGAGCACGCCCCGGGGAGGAGGTATGGCGCTCCAGGAGGAAAGCAAGCTCTGAGAAGGAAGAGGAGACATGGAGCTGTCATGACATGACAGTGTCCTCAGTGCCGGACTCTCTTCCAGTTCCTGGTGATGGAGAAAGGAAAAAGTTCTAGGCCACGGAGTTAATAGTCTTATAGGACTTACAAAAAAAAAGAAGGGAAAGAACCAAACCTCAATGAGTGACTACAAGGGAGGGCTATGGCATTAGGGAAGGTCCATGAAAACCACATTATCTTTTTGTCCTGTCCAGCAAGAGCTGAAAGTGGAAAGATTCACCAGCTGCAGTGTTACCATTGCCATCCTCAGCGATTCTATCTCACTAAACTTTCCTTTGGTGCACACAGTGCGTATGCACACGTTTGGGGGTAGAAACCAAGCCAACTACTCTCACTTACTGAGCACCCACGACTCACCAGGCTGTAAAGACACAGCACAGTTCCAAGGGAACTGTTTTCATTCAGAGCTGAAAACGAGAAGAGGCTCGTAGACCCTCAGCACATCGTCCAGAGCCCACAAATGTCCAAGTCTGGGTTCCAGCACATTTGCATGAATCCCCAAACCAAACCAGTTAGTGAGAGACTTGCAAGTAATAAATTGATAGATACACTAATACATAGTAAATCTTTTCTGACATCTGTTACAGAAAAGGGGAAATCCTAAGAGAACACCAGTAAAGGATCCAGGTGAAAAAAAAGGGATTTTTTTCAGGGTTAATGGCAAAAAAAATTGGCTTCTAAAACGTTTTTCCAACAACTGTGATTGAGACTTAAAAGCATACACTGAATTCAGAAAACCAGGGCCCCAGTTCCGGCATCACTAGTTTCCATCTCTGTGGCTCCGAGGAAGTCACGGACCCCATTCGTCTTAATTTACTAGGGCGTCCACAGCAAAGACCCCCACGCTGGCATCAGCTCACAGCTCTGGAGCTTGAAGCAGGAGTGAGTGGCAGCCCCTGGGCTGCAGAGAGGAAGCATGCCGCTTGCCAGATCTATTCCAATAAGGTCACCACCCCTACCTGATTAAGGGCCCCCCATCCGATTGGGACCACCTTTAAATTGCCTAATTCCACCAATAAGGGCCCCACTTCTAAGTAAGGCACATTCAGAGGCCCTGGTGGTCAGAACTTCCCTGTCTTCTGGGGCACAGAATTCAAAGCATTCCATTCAAGTCGCACTGCAACATCAACTAGTGTTAGCACTCTCACAGTCGCTGCTTTACATTTAAATAAGATGATGCAAAAAGCTGCATTGTGAACTGCAGAGGCTACAGAAATGCCCTCCTGTTTACCACCTAACTATTCTCTAGAGAGTAGCAGCAAGTAAATCTTCCCAATGGTTCTCCCTGTTTCTCACCCTTTAAAACTGTGATTGTTTATTCCAGTGACTTAGCAAAAGGATAAAATAACTTTCCTTGAATATCAGAATCATTTCACAGCTCCACTTGAGTGCAACTGGGGTTTTCTCCCAGGCTGTGAAATTTTGCAGCATTTCTTCTGAAATTCACTGCTGGCTTGGACAGCAGACCTGTTTTTCGGTGGGAGGCAGGGAGCTCCTTCTGCTCAGCAGCATTTGCTGGAAGGGGAATCACATCTCCCCCATTTTCCCTCCCTGGTAATCATTTCAGCAGCCTTGGCTCAACATTTGTGCAGAGGTTCTGGGCACTCTGGGACTGTTTCCATTTTCACTTTTGGTAAAAAAAAAAAAAAAAGACCTAAAATCTCTGCTTTCAAAACTGCAGTCACCGTGGAATTTCTCTGTAGGGAGAGAATCTTCATGAGGACAGACTCTGATTCATTGTGTCTGCACAGAGGATTCACGCGGCTCGCAGCTACAGCCACTCACCTCTCGGAGATGAGCAGGTGGTGAAGGGTTGTTGACCCAGAATTCTGTCTGGAAAATAATCTCTCTCTCTTTCGCTACATATTTCACACTTGTGCCCCTCAATAACTTCACATATATATGTTTATTTGAGACTTATGAGGTCCAAATTCCTTAATGTTTTTCTCCTAGACGTGAAGTTTTCCACTTCTCTGGGCTCTGTCCATTGGGTAATTTGCAATATATTTCTAATTTCTTAAGTATGGTTTTTTATTTAGTTTTTGTTTTTTCTTGTTCATTTCATGTTTGTTTTATTCCATTAGGTCTTTGGCCTAATAAAACTCATCATCAAGATTTCTAAGGCTCACGGAGTTCCTGTCCCTTGGTCATCCGTTGAGCTGTGAGCCTGGGTAACTTTCTGCAATTTTCGGGGTGGGCAAGCCTCTGAAGGGGTGCATGACGCGATAAATGCTCAATGCTAGCCACAGAGTCGCGGTGGAAAGCGGGCAGATTTGAGCAACAGATGCTCAGCTCCACTGGGGCTCGCCTTTCCTTGGACACCAGTGGTTTGCTCCTGCCGGCCTCCGGGACGTTCTCCGGAGAGAGATCAGGGTTCTCTGACCACTGGACCGTCCTGGGGCAAGCTAGGAATGCCAGGGGTTAAAGCCCTGAGACACACCCTGCTCCAGGGTCAGAGGGGAGTGGGAAGATGACCTCTGTGCTTGCAAAACCTCAGTGGGCCTCGGTGTCATGGCCCTAGGGTCACCACCTTGCCATCATGGCTTCCATGGGGGCGTCAGTGCAGCGAGCTGCCCGCATGGCCCTTCTACTCACCCCCTCCTTTACTGCTGTTTCCTGGGGTTTCTGCATGAATAAACCACTTTCTACAGATACTTTTGTGAGGTTGAAGCTTCTGACCTTGGGCTTGCTGCCCTCCCGGCAGTCCAGGTTTCCCTGTAGGAGGACTGGAAAGTCACCAGCACCCAGCCGTGGGATACGTGTGGATTGTCTTAGCATCAGGATCCCGGGTATTTGGTTTCAGTGAGGTCCTATTTCCACAAAGAGCAGACAGAGCATTCTGATGCTCCTCTCTCGTTTGCTGCTGTCACCCTGGGAGCTTTCTGACAGCTTCTCTGCTGTGGGTCTCCTTTGACTGAACAAACCAGCTGCCCCTCGGGGAGCGGCCTGCCCTGTGCTGGTTCCTGAGAAGCAGCTGCCCCTGCAACCGCCCAGGCCTGGGGTTTCGCTACCAGCGTGCTCTGGCCTCCTCCCTCTCACTTATCTACTCAGCTTTTTCTGGATCCCGTGAGCCTTGAACTAAGGACCCTTTCACCCCAAGACATGTGTCTGATCAGAATCTGCACGGGTGCAATCACCAGGCTCATGTCACCCACCATAGACTGGACGCCAGGCCACCATGCATCCTGTAGGCCTTTGCCCCAGAAGTCTGGACTGGAAGCCAAGTGTCTCCACCCTCGCCAGAGGCTAAGGTGACCACGGAGGAGAACTAAAGGCGCCACTACCGCACAGCATCTCTGGCCTCCCTTTGCGTCTTCAGCCGAGGGTTCCTCAGACGCTACGCAGCTTTGACGCTCCATTTCACCGGCATCAGCCGGCAGCTTTCATCTCACCGAAGCTGCAGGCAACGCAATGCTCAGCCACAGTATCAGGAGAGCACACCCGAGGGACAACACTCCGTGCCCCGTGTCGGCCCACCCCTCCAGACCAGCACCCTTCCATGAACCCACCCTTCGGGACACTGGGACTCCGTCCCTCCTGAGCCTCCACCTCAAGTTCAGGACTGCCCAGCCAGGGGCCTCATCCCCACAGAGACCCTGTGCAGCCACCGTAGGCACTCAGAAATCAATCGTCCAATCCTAATCTCGTCCCTCCCCTGCCTTCAGTCCTAGAAGCATGTACGTGCAATTGGAGTCTTTATACAGACACACATATCCTGTTATTCCTCGAAACAGGGAAACTAAAGTTGTGTAGTGAGCTAGGCCAGGGGACTTGTTATATCTAGGTGTAAAGTAAGAATCAACAGAATTTGAATGAAGGTCTGAGTGACTTTCTCAGTAACAAAATGTCCTAGGCTATAATCTGAGAACTTTCTGGAGTTTTTTTTCCCTTTTATTAGAGAAGTTGTAGGTCATACAACATTCATGCCCAAAACGCAGGATTCCCACCCACCATCCACTGCCAACAACTTGCTTTGTTGTGGAACATTCGTTGCAATTTTATAACTGCACTATTGACTAAGGTCCACGGTGTACCTTAGGATTCACTGCTCATGTAGTGAAACCATCCATGGTTTCGATGTTTTCAATTTTTATTCTCTACCACATAAACAACCTAAAATTTCCCCCTTTTAATTATATTCAGACATGTTCCCACACGGTTAATTGTGTTAATGTTGCTGAGCTACTTCACTACCACCCCCCACAAAACCTTCCGGCCTCCCAGCAGGGCCTGGCGCCTTTTAGCCCTTAGCACCCCATTCCCTGGCCCACCCCTCCTTGTAACCTCTATTCTAGATTCCCACTCTGAGTTTGCTTATTCTAATGGTTTCTAATCACTGAGATCGGACAACATTTTTCTTTGATGTTTATTATGACTTTTTTTAAAATGCGAGCATTCGTTGTGGTAGCCACGTGTGTGTGCTTTGTTTGGCTGTCTCCTATGGCAGCCTCAGAATGACTTCCTGGCCCTTGGAGACAGTGGAGATTTGGGTTAGCCATCGAAGCTTTCCTTCTTCCTGAGAGCCCAGAGGCTGCTATGCTGGGACCAGGCATCACAGCCTCTAGGTCACAGCCACCCATGAAGCAGCCCTCTCAGCACGATGTCTCCTTGTGAAATGTGGATGGAAAGTGGGCAGCAGTGACATCCCCCCAAGCCCACATCTCAGCCTTTAGGCTGTGCCCCACTCCTGCTCATGCCTGCTTTATAGCACCTGGACACAGCAAGGAAAGGAACTTTAGGAGACTCCCCATAGATTTTGGGTTCCTAGAGGGCAGGGCCTTTCTCTTGTCCATCTCTGTATCTCCAGAGCCAGCTCACAAGGTTTTCCCTGGTGTTTCTGAAATGAAGTCAACATGAGTCTGTATGGACTAATGAAGGACACAGTTTTACCCAACATGTCCAAGGTGAAGCACGTGTGTATGCTGAGATATCCTGAGGTGAGACTGTGGGGATCCTAAGGTGAGGCCATGTGGACCCAGAGATGTCCTGAGATGAGGCCATGTGGACCCCTGAGATGTCCTGAGATGAGGCCGTGTGGACCCCTGAGATGCTGTGAGGTGAGGCCATGTGGACCCCTGAGATGTCCTGAGGTGAGGCTGTGTGGACTCTGAGATTCTGTTGACCACACAGCTACTCAGAGGACATGCCCTCAGACCCAGCTGGAAACCCTCTATCCACAACATGCATTTGCTGATAACAGACCCCTAGTCTTGCTGGCCCTGAGCTTTCATGACTCTTAGGGGCACGAGACAAAACTGCAGACCTTCTAGCACTGTGGTGAAGGTTGGGGATGCTGGGAGAAGCACCTGGGGTCCAGCTTCCTTCCTGCAGGGCAGGTGGCATGACTGGTCCCATGGGAAGGAAGCATTTCACTACGGCGTGTGTCTCCAGCCAGTCACTGGTCAGCTCAGTATACACACCTTCCACTGTGCCCACCCAGTCCCTGGACAGCTACAGCACCCTCGGCTGGGCACACCTGGTCACTGGTCAACTCTGTACACGCAGCACCTGGGCAAACCACTTGGCAGGACTGGCAGTTCAGAAGCATCTTTGTGGGGAAGCACAGCTGTTGTGCTTGTCCTTGACGGTGACTTAAGAAGTGGGCTCAGAATCTGCTTTTCATAATCAATCCTCCCACACTGTCTCTTTTCCTTTCCCCTTTGTTTTCCTTCTCCTTAATTTCCTCTCCTTTTCCTCTGTTTCTTCCTTCACAATAATCTAGTATGAAGGCTTGGGTTAGAGATGGGTTGCCGGCCGTCAGGAAAATGCGTATACTTCCACTTATTAAACAAACTTTACAAACATTCTTCCTTGTTCTCCAGGGTATATGCCGTGTTCAGGCTCTGTAGTCTTACGACTACACCATCTGAGTAGGATACCGTCGATGCTTATTTAAGGGATGGATTTTATTACTATGACAATACAAATGATAAGGGCTGTCACCACTTGTGCAAGAAAATCTTGAGCACTGATTACATGAAATTGCACTTATGACAATTAAAACAGATCATACAAGCCTGAAGGAAAATCTCAGGAGGCTTTTGCAAGTAAAAATATTAGCTAGGAGTTAAAAATGAACAGTTCAGCAAACCGGCAAGAAAATATCTCAATACTGCCTCTTAGGTCACTTTCAGGATTAACTTGGAAGTGACTCTGACATTAAAGGAAAAATGTGGTGATGTCAGGTACTGGAGACGGCCTATCTGAGATGAAGTGGGCACGTTAGGAGCATGCTTCGAGGATCTTGAACATGAACTTCGGATTCTGGAAAGGAACACTTGAGCAACTGGAGAAAGGCCCAAAGCTAAACAAGTTGGAGAAATACATGGATATTTGGTCATTTTATTCAGCGTGTTTAATTTTGAAAGATGTATTTTGCAAAACACATTAACGTTTAAAGTATTGGAGAGCAAAGCAATCTGTGAAAAAATTTATCTTTCAACAAGATTTGTGAGTTTTTTTTTTTTACTTTGGTCCAAATCCAGGCCAGACAGGACCATGGCACTGGCGCAGTGGCCGCTGGGTGGTCAGCAGCCACTTCTATGAGCAACACACTTTGTTCACAAAATACCATCTCCTTTGACTGCTTTGTAATGAAATTGGAAGTAATTCTGGAAGCTGCTCTACAAACGATGTGGGCTGGCTCAACAGAGAAGAGCTGCTTGTGAGACTAGCTGAACTCAGTACTGATTCTTTTTCTTGATGATAAGTGATAAAGATATGAAATGTATTCATTCATTTTTCTCTTGTGTTCATGTAGAAAGTACAAGACTCCCCTATATTGTGGCCCCGCTCCCCTGCTCATACACGTACTTTTCCTTATTAACATTGGCATTAGTGTGGTATTTTTGTTACAATTGATGGAAACAATTGTATTAGAATTATATTACAAGAATATATATTAACACACTACATATAATAATATGTAATATTCGTTTACATTAGGGCTCACACTTTGTGCTGAATATGTGCTATATAGTGCTATATATGCTTTTTTAAATTCTGGCAATATATATACCACATAACAGTTCCCATTTAATCCCATCCATATAAATTCCGTGGGTAGATTACATTCATGACGTGCCGCCTACATGCTGCAACACAGATGGACCTTGAAGAGTTTTCTGTGAGTGAAGTAAGTCCGCTGCAAATGGGCAAGTATCACCTGTTCTCAGTCATAAGCTGGTCACTTTCATCAACAATTTCGAGGCAGAATTGTCAATGTTATGAACAAACCTGATTTGTGGGACTCTGAGTATTCTGATACACTCAGTTCATTTACGTGTGATTCAAATTAGAGTATCAATGATAAACCCAGAAGTGGATCAATCAACTTTCTGCCCTTGGCAGACCTTCTCTAGTAAAGGAAGAATGGAAGCTAGCTCATGGATATATAAAAAAAAGGCAACCATCTATATCACAGAAGATTTGACTTCTCACTGAAAGACAAATAGACTATTTGAAACTTCTATCAAGGAGTCTGCAAACATGGCCTCTTGGCCTCACTCAGGCAGCACGTCTCACAAAGACTGGGCAATGAAAATGAACTACTCCTAGATGTAAGTCTGGGTTTATGCACCATTGGGAGAAAAGAAAAAACAAAGAGAAATTGCCTAATCATAAATCTGGTGCATATTCCTGTTCTCTCTGAAATTCAATATAATCTATATGTTTACTTATAAAACATACATTCAACTTGCATTCTAATAATCAGCACTAAATATTATTTCTTCCGTTAAAACAAATACTTAATGTCCATAGCAAAGAGCTTGTAAACTTAAGGACCAAATTGGATGTGGAGGAAGGAATTATAAAAATGTATATTTACCTACTTCTTTTTGCAAGTTCATATTTGAAAATTTTTGTTACCACGACACATCAAATTTATAGAGAAAATTTTAAGTTTAAAAATACATTTGAGGAGTTTTTAAAATCCAAGTGATATTTTAAAATAAAGCATGAATAAGCAATCATAATAGAAAAGATGCTACACATTTTTGAAAGGTTAGTTTAGGATGTACCCTCAGGCTCTAATGCCATTTTTTCCATTTATTCTCTATCTTTCAAAGAAACTTATTGCAAAATTTGAGAATACTTTAATATGCCCTGCTGACTTTAATTGAAAGTGCTATAAAGGTATATATTCTGTATATACTATTTAATACAGCATATATACCTTTATATGGTATATATATATACCAAAGTCTGTATATATGCCTTTATATATATGTATATATGCAGAGAGTGGGGATGGTCAGTTTGCACTGGCAAAAAAAGTATCATTTTGCTTTCCTAAATCCCTCAGCTGCCCTTTGCCACTCTCTGGCTCCCGCTGAAGTGGTGCCCACCGTTCACCTCTGTTCTGGGCCACTTCTCTCATTCAAACCATCACTCTCATCCTCCAGGTGCTGCCCTTTAAACTTCGCAGGCCGTACTTTCTCTTTGGGGTCTTATCTCTAGTTGAAGAGTCTTCCGTCATTCAGAGACCCCCCAGAGAAACACGTCCATGCCTGAGCTGCCTCATTTTATAAAACCCTCACATGCAAGCAGCTAATCCAAACATATGAACTGACAACCCTAATGTAGTATTGAGTCTTGGTCTGCCAACCGAGGATAAAAGTAATGGGGTGTACACGCATGTGTTCACACGGCTATCATCCCCATATCCATTCTTTCCCTTCGTCCTTAGCAATAGAACCCTCATATTTTCTCGGGCAAATGGCCATTTAGAATAAGGACTTCACCTCCCCAGCCGCCTTTGGATTTCTATATGTTGACATGACGAAGTGATGTTCAATATAATGTAAGGGGAAGAAAAGCTATTTCTAATTCTCTTTCGGCCCGCTGTCCACAGACACAGCAGCCAGAGATGGAGTCACCCCATTGGCACAGAGGGGCCTGGCAGTGACCGTTCATGCTGGAGCCATAAGACAAAAGGTGAAGCCTATTGCACAATGAAGGCCCAGTGCTGCCTTGGGTGACCTACACGGAGAAATAAAATGCTGCCTGATTTAAATAAACTATTTTTGGTTTGCTGTCACTCACACCCAAACTTAATCCTAATTTAAGTAGTCACCTAAAATAATTTCTAAAATATTTTTAGAAAACAAATCTTATGTAAAGTATTTTGGGGCACAATACTTTTGAAGCTTCTTTTCTTTCCATGGCACTTTAAATGAAAACATTTGCTAAAGCAGTGATTTTAATTCTCTGTTTCTTTTCCAGCAGCTTTCCTGGGAGAATGCCTATAGCTGCAACAGCAAACTCTGGGCTGGTCACTCCCCAGTCTGTCATTTCTATCCCATAATCTGGCCGGTGGCTTCTCCAAAACAATCTCTCTGCTGCACTGGGTCTCGTCATCCTTCAGCAGCATGTGCTTTAATAGAGCTCAGACCAGGTGGATGGATGTAGTTTCGCCTGGATGTCTGATGGAATGAGGCCGTCGACTCCCCCCGTGTCCTGTAAGGAAAACCTGCTCTGCCTTCATAAGAGGATGTTTATGGTGAGATGGCGGACGTCATCTCTGAAAATGCGCAGCTTTGCCCACTTTGCCTCAGCATGCTGCACAGGTCTGTGCAGTGGAGTGGGCTCTGGATAGCCCCATCCCTTTTGATATTTTTTATTTCTTCAGGGTCTGTGGTAATGGCCCCCCTCTCATTTCTGATCTTATTTGCATCTTCTCTCTTTTTGTCTTTGCCAGTCTTGCTAATGGCCCATCAATTTTATTGATTTTCTCAATGAACCAACTTTTGGTTTTATTGATTCTTTCTGTTGTTCTTTTGTTTTCCCATTCATTTAATTCTGCTTTAATCTTCATTCCTCTTCTTCTATTTGCTTTGAGGTTAATTTGTTATTGTTTTTCAAGTTCCTGCAGGTGAGCTGTTAGGTCCTCAATTTTTGCTCTTTTTTCTTCTTTAATACAGGCATTTAGAGAAATAAATTTCCCTCTAAGAACAGCCTTTGCCACATCCCATAAGCTGTATTCCCATTTTCAGTCATCTCCAGATAGTACCAATTTCTCTAGCAATTTTTTCTATGACCCACTGGTTGTTTAAGATTGTGTTATTTTATCTCCATATATTTCTAAATATTCTTGTTCTTTCATGGTTATTGATTTTCAGCTTCACTCCATTGTGATCAGAGAAGGTACTTTGAATAATTTCAGTGTTTTAAAATGTATAAAGACCTGTTTTGTGCCCCAGAATATGATCTGTCCTGGGGAGTGTTCCCTGAGCACTAGAGAAGAATGTGTACCCTGGTGTTTTGGGGTGCAACAACCTATATATGTCTGTTAGATCTAATTCATTTATCAGCTTGTTTAATTTCTCTGTTTCCTTGTTGATCCTACCTATAGAGGAGAGTGGTGTATTGAAGTCTCCTACTATTACTGTTGAAGCATCTATTGCTCCCTTCAGTTTTAGCAATGTCTGTCTCATGTACTTTGGAGCTCCTTGATTGGGAGCATAAACATTTATGATTGTTACATCTTCTTGGTAAACTGACCCTTTCATTAGTACATAGTGTCCTTCTTTGTCTCTTATGATGTGTTTACATTTAAAGTCTATTTTGTCAGATATTAGTATAGCTCCTCCTGTTTTCTTTTGGTTATAGTTTGCATGAAACATCTTTCTCCATCCTTTTATTTTCAATCTATTTGTATCCTTGTTTCTAAGATGAATCTTTTGTAAGCAACATGTAGCTGGATTATATTTTTTTAATCCATTCTGTCAATCTGTATCTTTTGAGTGTTAAGTTTAGTCTGTTAAAGTTCAAAGTTATTACTGTAAAAATTAACATCCAAAGTTATTACTGTAAAAGTGTTTCTTGACTCATCCTTTGTATCTGATTTGTCAGATCTATATGTTCTTTTTCCCCCCTTTCTCTTTTTATACTTTAAGTTACTCTTACTGGTACTCATCAATTCTCTGCCCTCCTCCAGAACTCCCTTTCCTGTCTTTTTTTTTTTTTTTCAACTGGCAGAACTCCCTTTAGTATTTCTTCTAGGGCTAGCCTCTTCTTAACAAATTCTTTCAGCATTTGTTTGTCTGTGAAAACTTTAATCTCCCCCTCAGTTTTGAAAGATAATTTGGCTGGGTACAGTTTTCTTGGCTGGAAGTTCTTCTCTTTCAGGATCTTGAATATATCCTCCATGCTGCTTTCTCACCTCCATGATGCCAGTTGCATAGTCTGAACTTAGTTTTATGCAGTTACTTTTGTATGTAGTAGATTGTTTTTCTCTTGGTGCTTTCAGGATTTTCTCTTTCTCTTCAACATTTGACAGACTGATTAGTATGTGTCTTGGGGAAGGCCTATTGGGATTTATTCTATTTGGAGTTCATTGGGCTTCTTGGATGTGCATATTTATGTCCTTTACAAGGGTTGGGAAGTTTTCCCCCATCATATCCTCAACTAAAGTTCTTAGCCCTTTACTCTTCTCCTTCTGGGATGCCAATGGTTCTTATATTTGTGTGCTTTGTTTTGTCCATTGTGTTTGTGAGATCCAATTCAAATGTTTTCATCTTTTTTGCCATTTGTTCTTTTGCATGTTCAAATCACTTGCTTTGTCCTCTAGTTCATGTATTCTTTCTTCTGCTTCTTCAAATCTGCTGTTGTGTGTCTCTAGTATATTTTCAATTTGGTCTGCAGCATCTTAATCTCTGTGATATTTGTTATTTTTTAAAATCTTTTTTATGCTCTTCTAGTGTCTTCTTTTTTTTTATTAATTAAAAAAATTAACAAACAAAACATTTAAATATCATTCCATTCTACATATATAATCAGTAATTCTTAATATCATCACATAGTTGCATATTCATCATTTCTTAGTACATTTGCATTGATTTAGAAAGCGAAATAAAAAGACAATGGGAAAAGAAATAAAATGATAATAGAGAAAAAAAAAACTATACGTACCATACCCCTTACCCCTCGCTTTCATTTACCATATTTCAAACTGAATTTATTTTAACATTTGTTCCCCCTATTATTTATTTTTATTCCATATGTTCTACTCTTCTGTTGATATAGTAGCTAAAAGGAGCATCAGACATAAGGTTTTCACATTCACAGAGTCTCATTGTGAAAGCTATATCATTGTTCAATCATCATCAAGAAACATGGCTACTGGAACACAGCACTACATTTTCAGGCAATTCCCTCCAGCCTCTCCACTACATCTTGAACAACAAGGTGATATCTACTTAATGCGTAAGAATAACCTCCAGGATAACCTCTCGACTCTGTTTGGAATCTCTCATTGACACTTTGCCTCATTTTACTCTTCCCCCTTTTGGTCGAGAAGTTTCTCTCAGTCTCTTGATGTTAATTCTCAGCTCATTCTAGGGTTTTCCTCAGTCCTTTGATGCTGAGTCTCAGCTCATTCCAGGATCTTTGTCCCACATTGCCAGGAAGGTCCACAGCCCTGGGAGTCATGTCCCACGCAGAGAGGGGGAGGGTGGTGAGACTGCTCATCATATTGGCTGGAGAGAGAGAGACCACATCTGAGCAACAAAAGAGGCTCTCTTGGGGGTGACTCTTAGGCCTAAATTTTAAGCAGACTTGACCTATCTTTTGTGGGGTTAAGTTTCATGTGAACAAACCCCAAGACTGGGGGCTCAGCCTATAGCTTTGGTTGTCCACACTGCTTGTGAGAACATCAAGAATTCAACTTGGGGAAGTTGAATTTCTCCCCACTCTCACCATTCCCCGAAGGGGGCTTGCAAATACTTTTCCAGTCACTGATCAGATCATTCTGGGATTCATCGGGGGATCAATCTGGACAAACCAAGAAAATCTCATGTGCTACCTGAGATTCCAAGTACTTATGACATTCAATCAAACTATCTACATGAGTTATATTAGGAAATGCTCTAGTCAAAATCTAAATTTTGTAACAAACATTTTTTGCTTTAGTCTTATACATAATGTGACATTTTGAAGTATTAGTTATCATCTATTTTCAGCACGCTGCAATAATGACATTCCTTTGTTCTTCCTCATGCAAAAACATTTTTAAAATTTGTACATTGTACATTTCACTATTATTATACACTCTAGGCATTCCTAGATTATACCATCTAGATCTTTACCATCTATCTTTCTTTCTGATTTCATTTATGTCCCCAGCCCTCCTCCCTCTATCATTCTCACATGCAGCTTCATTCAGTGTTTTAACATAATTACATTACAGTTAGGTAGTATTGTGCTATCCATTTCTGAATTTTTGTATCCAGACCTGTTGCACAGTCTGTATCCCTTCAGCTCCAATTACCCACTATCTTACCCTATTTCTATCTTCTGATGGTCTCTGTTACCAATAATTACATATTCCAAGTTTATTCACTAATGTCGGTTCATATCAGTGAGACCATACAGTATTTGTCCTTTAGTTTTTGGCTAGTCTCACTCAGCATAATGTTCTCTAGGTCCATCCATGTTGTTACATACTTCATAAGTTTATTCTGTCTTAGAGCTGTATAATATTCCATCGTATGTGTATACCACAGTTTGTTTAGCCACTCATCTGTTGATGGACATTTTGGCTGTTTCCATCTCCTTGCAATTGTAAATAATGCTGCTATGAACATTGGTGTGCAAATGTCTGTTTGTGTCTTTGCCCTTAAGTCCTCTGAGTAGATATCTAGCAATGGTATTGTTGGGTCATATGGAAATTCTATATTCAGCTTTTTGAGGAACTGCCAAACTGCCTTCCACAGTGGTTGCACCATTTGACATTCCCACCAACAGTGGATAAGTGTGCCTATTTCTCCACATCCTCTCCAGCACTTGTCATTTTCTGTTTTGTTGATAATGGCCATTCTAGTGGGTGTGAGATGATATCTCATTGTGGTTTTGATTTGCATTTCTCTAATGGCCAGGGACATTGAGCATCTCTTCATGTGCCTTTTGACCATTTGTATTTCCACTTCTGAGAAGTGTCTGTTCAAGTCTTTTTCCCATTTTGTAATTGGATTGGCTGTCTTTTTGTTGTTGAGTTGAACAATCTCTTTATAAATTCTGGATACTAGACCTTTATCCGATATGTCATTTCCAAATATTGTCTCCCATTGTGTAGGCTGTCTTTTTACTTTCTTGATGAAGTTCTTTGATGCACAAAAGTGTTTAATTTTGAGGAGCTCCCATTTATTTATTTCCTTCTTCAGTGCTCTTGCTTTAGGTGTAAGGTCCATAAAACCGCCTCCAATTATAAGATTCATAAGATATCTCCCTACATTTTCCTCTAACTGTTTTATGGTCTTAGACCTAATGTTTAGATCTTTGATCCATTTTGAGTTAACTTTTGTGTAGGGTGTGAGATATGGGTCTTCTTTCATTCTTTTGCATATGGATATCCAGTTCTCCATTTATTGAAGAGACTGTTCTGTCCCAGGTGAGTTGACTTGACTGCCTTATCAAAGATCAAATGTCCATAGATGAGAGGGTCTATATCTGAGCACTCTATTCGATTCCATTGGTCAATATATCTATCTTTATGCCAGTACCATGCTGTTTTGACCACTGTGGCTTCATAATATGCCTTAAAGTCAGGCAGCGTGAGACCTCCAGCTTCGTTTTTTTTCTCAAGATACTTTTAGTTATTTGGGGCACCCTGCCCTTCCAGATAAATTTGCTTATTGGTTTTTCTATTTCTGAAAAGTAAGTTGTTGGGATTTTGATTGGTATTGCATTGAATCTGTAAATCCATTTAGGTAGAATTAACATCTTAACTATATTTAGTCTTCCAATCCATGAACATGGTATGCCCTTCCATCTGTTTAGGTCTTCTGTGATTTATTTTAGCAGTTTCTTGTAGTTTTCTTTGTATAGGTCTTTTGTCTCTTTAGTTAAATTTATTCCTAAGTATTTTATTCTTTCAGTTGCAATTGCAAATGGAATTCCTTTCTTGATTTCCCCCTCAGCTTGTTCATTGCTAGTGTATAGAAACACTACAGATTTTTGAATGTTGATCTTGTAACCTGCTACTTTGCTGTACTCATTTATTAGCTCTAGTAGTTTTGCTGTGGATTTTTCAGGGTTTTCAATGTATAGTATCATATCATCTGCAAGCAGTGATAGTTTTACTTCTTCCTTTCCAATTTTGATGCCTTGTATTTCTTTTTCTTGCCTAATTGCTCTAACTAGAACTTCCAACACAATGTTGAATAACAATGGGGATAGTGGACATCCTTGTCTTGTTCCTGATCTTAGGGGGAAAGTTTTCAATTTTTCCCCATTGAGGATGATATTAGCTGTGGGTTTTTCATATAGTCCCTTTATCATTTTAAGGAAGTTCCCTTGTATTCCTATCCTTTGAAGTGTTTTCGACAGGAAAGGATGTTGAATCTTGTCAAATGCCTCTCTGCATCAATTGAGATGATCATGTCATTTTTCTGCTTTGATTTGTTGATATGGTGTATTACATTAATTGATTTTCTTATGTTGAACCATCCTTGCATACCTGGGATGAATCCTACTTGGTCATGATGTATAATTCTTTTAATGTGTTGCTGGGTTCGATTTGCTAGAATTTTGTTGAGGATTTTTGCATCCATATTCATTAGAGAGATTGTTCTGTAGTTTTCTTTTTTTTGTAATATCATTGCCTGGTTTTGGTATGAGGGTGATGTTGGCTTCATAGAATGAATTAGGTAGCTTTCCCTCCACTTCAATTTTTTTGAAGAGTTTGAGCAGGGTTGGTACTAATTCTTTTTGGAATGTTTGGTAGAATTCACATGTGAAACTGTCTGGTCCTGGACTTTTCTTTTTGGGAAGCTTTTGAATGACTGATTCAATTTCTTTACTTGTGATTGGTTTGTTGAGGCCATCTATTTCTTCTTGAGTCAAAGTTGGTTGTTCATGCCTTTCTAGGAACTTGTCCATTTCATCTACCTTGTTGTATTTATTAGTGTAAAGTTGTTCATAGTATCCTGTTATTATCTCCTTTATTTCTGTGAGGTCAGTGGTTATGTCTCCTCTTCCATTTCTGATCTTATTTATTTGCGTCCTCTCTCTTCTTCTTTTTGTCAATCTTGCTAAGGGCCCATCAATCTTATTGATTTTCTCATAGAACTAACTTCTGGTCTTATTGATTTTCTCTATTGTTTTCATGTTCTCAATTTCATTTATTTCTGCTCTAATCTTTGTTATTTCTTTCCTTTTGCTTCCTTTGGGGTTAGTTTGCTGCTCTTTCTCCAGTTCTTCCAAGTGGACTGTTAATTCCCGAATTTTTGCCCTTTCTTCTTTTTTGATACAGGCATTTAGGGCAATTAATTTCCCTCTTAGCACTGCATTTGCTGCATCCCATAGGTTTTGATATGTTGTGTTTTCATTTTCATTCCCCTCAAGATATTTACTGATTTCTCTTGTAATTTCTTCCTTGACCTACTGGTTGTTTAACAGTGTGTTGTTGAGCCTTCACATATTTTTGAATTTTCTGGCACTCTGCCTATTATTGATTTGCAACTTCATTCCTTTATGATCTGGGAAGGTGTTGTGTATGGTTTCAATCTTTTTAAATTTGTTGAGACTTGCTTTGTGACCCAGCATGTGATCTATCTTTGAGAATGATCCATGAGCACTTGAGAAAAAGGTGTATCCTGCTGTTGTGGAGTGTAATGTCCTATAAATGTCTATTAAGTCTAGCTCATTTATTGTAATATTCGAGTTCTCTGTTTCTTTACTGATCCTCTGTCTAGATGTTCTGTCCATTGATGAGAGTGGGGAATTGAAGTCTCCAACTATTATGGTAGATGTGTCTATTTCCCTTTTCAGTATTTGCAGTGTATGCCTCATGTATTTTGGGGCATTCTGGTTCGGTGCATAAATATTTATGATTGTTATGTCTTCTTGTTGAATTGTTCCTTTTATTAGTAGATAGTATCCTTCTTTGTCTCTTTTAACTGTTTTACATTTGAAGTCTAATTTGTTGGATATTAGTATAGCTACTCCTGCTCTTTTCTGGTTGTTATTTGCATGAAATATCTTTTCCCAACCTTTCACTTTCAACCTATGTTTATCTTTGGGTCTAAGATGTGTTTCCTGTAGACAATATATAGAAGATCCTGTTTTTTAATCCATTCTGCCAGTCTATGTCTTTTGATTGGGAAGTTCAGTCCATTAACATTTAGTGTTATTACTGTTTTGGGTAGTACTTTCCTTTACCATTTTGCCTTTTGTATATTATATATCATATCTAATTTTCCTTCCTTCTACACTCTTCTCCACACCTCTCTCTTCCATCTTTTCGTATCTGTTTCTAGTGCTCCCTTTAATATTTCTTGCAGAGCTGGTCTCGTGTTCACAAATTCTCTCAGTGACTTTTTGTCTATAAATGTTTTAATTTCTCCCTCATTTTTGAAGGACAAATTTGCTGGATATAGAATTCTTGATTGGCAGTTTTTCTCTTTTAGTAATTTAAATATATCATCCCACTGTCTTCTTGCCTCCATGGTTTCTGCTGAGAAATCTACACAGAGTCTTATTGGGTTTCCCTTGTATGTGATGGATTGTTTTTCTCTTGCTGCTTTCAAGATCCTCTCTTTCTCTTTGACCTCTGACATTCTGACTAGTAAGTGTCTTGGAGAACATCTATTTGGATCTATTCTCTTTGGGGTGTGCTGCACTTCTTGGATCTGTAAGTTTAGCTCTTTCATAACAGTTGGGAACTTTTCAGTGATAATTTCTTCCATTAGTTTTTCTCCTCCTTTTCCCTTCTCCTCTTTTTCCAGGACACCCACAACATGCATATTTGTGCGCTTCATATTATCATTCAATTCCCTGAGCCCCTGCTCATATTTTTCCATTCTTTTCCCTATAGTTTCTGTTTCTTTTTGGATTTCAGATGTTCCATCCTCCAGTTCACTAATTCTAACCTCTGTCTCTTGAAATCTACCATTGTAGGTTTCCATTGTTTTTTTCATCTCTTCTACTGTATCTTTCATTCCCATAAGTTCTGTGATTTGTTTTTTCAGACTTTCCATTTCTTCTTTTTGTTCATTCCTTGCCTTCTTCATGTCCTCCCTCAATTCATTGATTTGGTTTTTGATGAGTTTTTCCATTTCTGTTCGTATATTCAGAATTAGTTGTTTCAGCTCCTGTATCTCATTTCAACTATTGGTTTGTTCCTTTGACTGGGCCATATCTTCAATTTTCCTGGTGTGATTTGTTATTTTTTGCTGTTGTCTGGACATTTAATTACCTTAATTAGTTTATTCTGGAGACTGCTTTCACTTCTCTTACCTAGGGTTTTCTTGCTAGATGAGTTTGTTATCTATCTGTTCATTGACCTTCAATTCAGCTTTTTCTGGGCTTCTAGCTTAAGTTTTGTTTAACAGAGGGTAATTTTTCAGTTCTTGTTTTCTTGTTTCTTGTCCTGCTTGTAATGTGCCTTTTCCCTCCGCACCCTTAGGAGGGTCTACATAGGTGTTACAGACTCCAGCCGGGTTTTTCCAGACTAAGCTGGCCTCCTTTTGGGGGGGAAGGAATCACCTGCGTCAGTTTTCCCTGAGTGTGAGACCCAGCAGGTTGAAAGACTTTCCTGTGAAGTCTCTTGGCTCTGTTTTTCTTATCTTGCCCAGAATGTGGCGCTTGTCTGTCTGCAGGTCCCACCAGCAAAAGATTTTGTGGCTCCTTTAACTTTGAAAGGCTCTCCCTGCTGGGGGCATGGTGGAGACAGAGGAAAGGTTGTAGGCTGGTTTTAATAGCTTCAAATTGTGAAGCCCTGGGGTCTGAATTCCTTGAGAGAGGGATTCCACCTGAGTTGTGTTTCACCCCTCCCGTGGGGAAGGTTCAGGTGGGAGACAGCCCTGAAAGCAGCCTGTTTCTGCGTATGCCTGGGGCAGTTGCAGTGTGTGTAATCTTGCCGCTGAATCCAGAGGCAGCCAAGCCTCTGTAGAAACAGCCTCAGAAGGCTCCATTTCGTCCACCTTGACCAGTTTCGCCTGAGCTGGGGGCCTATTTTTAGTAGTCAGAATTTGTTTATTAATGCCACTATTGGTGTTTGGTTGGACTCAGTCTCTGCTACTATTAGAGTTTCTTTCGTTTCCCTCCTGGAAGCTGCCTGTGGGGGAGGGGCGCCGGGCGCCGGCCCCCAAGGCTTGGGGAAGCACGCAGCCTGCGGAAGTGCGTGCGGCTTGGGGAACTCACTGTTCCGGAGACTCGTAGCCAGTCCAGCTGGTCCAGACTGGGGTACGCTGTTGTCTGGTCACTGTCGTGGCTCCGGGAGCTGTTCTGTACTGTTTCTGGTTATTTAGTAGTTGCTCTGGAGGACAAACTAAAAACGCACGCACATTACTAAGCCACCATCTTGGCCCCTCTTCTAGTGTCTTCTTAATCTCCTTTATGTCATTAGCCATCCCATTGATTTTATTTAGTAGAGTTATATGAACATCTTTGATCAGTAGTTCCAAAGTCTGTGCCTTCTCCGGTGTTTTCTGTGGTCATTAGGTGGGGCTATATCTGTCTGCATTGTGATATGCTTAGTGCCTTCTGTTGCCTTCACGGCATGTAAATATCTTGTAGGGTTACTTTAAAAGTTGCTTTCCTTCAGTAGACTAAAGCTTCAATTTGCGTGATGGTTGTGGAGCAGGTTGTGAGGCAGACACAGCCGGGTGGTCACGGGTTGTGTGCAGGTGTTGGGGACGCGGTGCTGGCACCTGTGAGCATGGGGTGTGGGGTGCAGGGCTGTGGAGGTGCAGGATAGTGGCCTTGGGGGTGAGGAGCAGCTCAGGCAGGCCTCGCGGCGCAGGAGCAGGGTGTGGCCTGGGGGACACAGAGGTAGAGCACGGTGGAAGGCAGATGGGGGGCTGTGTGGATGTGCATGTAGGTGGTATGTGGAGCCTGGTGTCCCAGGTGTCAGGGAACAGGGTTCTGGGCATAGAGGTCAGGGCACAGGGAGGGCAGCCAGAGGGGTCCAAGAGGCCCCAATGCGGCTGCTTGAGTGCTTAGAGTCAGTGCACAGGTCTCGGGGCTGCAGGATGTGGGTCAGGGGCACGTGATGTTGGGTGGGCGGATCTGCGCAGGTGTGGAGGGGACTGGAGCAGGTGTGCACATGTGTGCAGGAGGGGTTATTAGCAGATGCACCTGTGAGCACCTGCCAGGTGTGGGGGTAAGGCATTTGTGCCGGGGGTTGGGGCAAGGGTGTGTATGTGTGTGGGGCAGGGTTTGGGGTCAGGGGTCAAAAGGTCGATGCAGGGACACGTGGGCGCCCAGCAGGGAGGATGTGGCTGTGCGTGTGGGCAGGTCTGTGGGGTGCGTCCCGGCTTGCGCGGGTCTGAGAGGCAGAGCCCTGGTGTGTGCGCAGAGCTCAGGGGCAGCCTGGGATCACCGTGTGGCCCGGAAGTGCAGGTTGGTGCTCAAGGCTAGTACGAGGAGGGCCTTGCGCTGATGGGCACATGGTGCAGGGCTCTGGGGGCTGGACGGGGTTGCTCAGCTGCCTGGGCTGGGGCAGGCGTGGCCAGGTGTGGCCCGGTATGAAGGTGGGCTCCTGCAGAGGGCAGGGAGGGGGGTCGAGGGGTTGGGTGCGGGCGGGGGGAGCCTGTGCGCTTGTGCGGGAGAGGGGGACGGGCTGGGGTAGGCCTGTGGGCGCACGGTGGGGGGTGGCAATTCGTGGGGTGCAGCGGGGGCGCTTGGAGCCCGGTGGGGGCAGGTGATGGGGTGTGGGGGTAGTCTCAGGTCGTGGGGCTGCACTGGGGAGGGGAGCCCTCAAGGACTCCGGCCCAGCTTCCCTGTAGTCCCGCCTCGCGGCCCTGCTCCCCTGAGGGCTCCAGACCTCCTCTGGGAAAGGGGCGCATTGTGCTCTTGGCACCAGCGGGACGGGGTCGGTTCTCTGCGTCTCAGTTCTTCAGCTCCTCCACCCAGTGTGTGGAGTGGAAGGTCCTCCCGGATCACTCGTGCCTGGAGTCGCCGGTCGGGTCGCCCTCCTGTCCCTTCTCCCGCTGTTCCTCGGAGCAGGGTGAATTCCGCCCGTCCTGTTCCACCGTCTTCCCGGAACTTGGAACATAACTTCTTAATTTTAAGATCATTTAACTTAATCTTTTGTGTTACTTTTTGTGTGTCAGTTTAGAAGTTCCCACTTTTTAAACTAGAATCAAAGCATAAAGATATTCTCTTATACTTCTTTCTAAAATTTTAAGTTTTCTTTTTCACATGTGACTCCTTATTCCACCTGGGATTTATCTGTACATTTGGAGAGGGAGGATACAATTCCAATCTTCTTTTGTTTGTTTGGATAACTAATTGTCCCAGCAACATTCGTTGAGTCTTTTCCAAACTGATCAGCAGTGCCACCTATGTGATAGAGCCGTAAATTTTGTCTCTGATGCTGAGCTCATTATTCTGTTTTTTAGGTCAGTTTTATTATTAATCAAAAAACACTGTGTTTTTTTTACTAAAGATTGTAAACTTGCTTGTTCTCTCATGGGACAGTGTCCCTCACGTTAAAAGGACTGCCTTAGACCATCCTCAGTTCTGCTGTACATATAGATTTATGACATTTTATAATACTTTGCTTTATAATATTTGCTATATTACTTTCAGAATGAACTTTTTAAGCCTACCCAACAATAGCAACAATAAAAGTTCTGTGATTTTAACTGGAATGTCATTAAATATAAACATAAAATTTGATGGGAGGGTGGGCCACGGTGGCTCAGTGCAGGGTTCTCACCTGCCATGCAGGAGACCTGGATTCAGTTCCCGGTGCCTGCCCATGAAAAAAAAGAAAAAAATGTGAGGGTAACTGATAACTCCTTAAGCTTTCTCATAAATTACAGTTTATGTGGATTGCATCATATCTTCTAGGTAGACAATCATATCACATAAAAATTATTCAGGGTTTACCTTTTCCCTTTCCAGTTTTGTTTCCTTCTTTTCTTTTCTCTGTACTTCACAGCTAAAATAGCAGGCTTCTTTGTCTTATTCTTAATTGTAAAAATGCTTCCAAGGTTTTCCCAAAAGAATGATATTTCCTTTTGGCTATTAAGTACTAATTTGAATCAGACAGTCCTTGCACTGAGAGCAACAAATAAATCTGAGCAAAAATACGACAAAAACCTTTTTGAACGCTGTGAATCATTACCAAGGCAGAAGAGACTTAGGGGTCCAGATCGCTGAAAAAATGGAAGCTGGAAGGCCGACCCCCTTTTTAATGCTTTCTGCCCCCGGAGGCATTTGCTGGCCCAATGGAGGCCACTGAGAAGCAGACCTTTTAGCCATCCCAGGAGACTGCAAGGCAATAAGTAATGTTCAGCCTGACAAGTAGAAGATGCTGCTCAACACTCTAAGTTTTCATGTGGGACAGCGATGGGCTACACCCTGGGAATTAGAATGAATTGTGTACAAAAGCCCCCACAGCAATCAAAGCCCAACTTTGAAGAAGCCCATTTCCAGACCAGATTACAATGATCTGCCCTCACCACCAGCCTGTGAGAAGAGCAAATCCTCTCCAGAGACAGGTAACATCACAGGTAGCTTCCAGTTATTGCTATAATTTCTCATACACAATATAATAAAAATTGACCAGATATTCAATGGATAAGAACTGATCAAATATCAAGATGAGAAGCAGACAAAAGACCACATAACAGGAACTCCAGATATTAAAAGGATTTAAAACAGCTGTTATTAATAGATTTGTTATAGATGATACATGGAGAATTTCAATAAACAACTAGAAAGTATAAAAACTAAACATAAATTACAATAACTGAAATTCATAACGAAATAGGAGAAATAACATAGTAGATAAACTAAAGCAGTGCAGTAAATTAGCATAAAATTCGTGAAAACATTCTGGTTGAGGTACTAAGAGCATAGTTCAGTAAGAAGTCTAAGAGATATAGGGGTAAAGTGAAATAATCTAGCATTTGTGTAATTGGAGTCTACAGATTTAAGGAGAGAGTAGGGATAAAGCAATATTTGAAGAGAACCTGGCTGAGTGTTTTCCAAGACGGACAAAAGACTCAAGATACAGGTTAAAGAAGTGGTATAAGACCTGGGCAGAAAAATTGCAAAAAAGTAAGCACCAAGTTACATACAGTAGAACTGTTGAAAAATAAAGATGAATATAAAAGCCTTGCAATGGCCAAATGGGGCAGAGGCAGGGGATGTTTCCTTCAAAGGAAACACAGGAAGTTTGGCTGATAACTTTTCAGTAGAAATAATGAAAATCAGAAAATAGCATAAGAGTATTTTCAAAGTTCTGAAAGTATAGTCTCCAAAAGGAGAGTGAAATAAAGTCTTTTAGACAGAAAAACAAGAAGTCATTGCCAGAAGACACAAACAAAATTAAATATTAATGGATATTCTGGCAGACACAAAAAATAATCCTATGTGAAAATATGAGGAGAAAGAAAGAAGCGAAGAACAAGGAAAAGTGTAACTATGTGACTAACTCTGAATGGATTTTTAGTGTAATGTCTTGTAGAGTTTAAAATAAAGAGAGAATTAAAATGACTAGGGCATAAAAAGTGAGAGTTTCAAATACAGGTAAAGTTCTAAGGTCTTTGCATTTTCCAGGAAATACTAAATGTACTAATTTTAATTAGACTTTAATAACTATGTTGGTACATTATAGTCTAGTGTTACCACTTAAAAAAAAGAAAAAACAAATAGAGTTGAGAAATGGAATGCTAGAAATAAATGATGTTTTTAAAAGAAATATAAAGGAGAGAAAGGGAAGTACACTGGAGGTAGAACAAGTTATCATAGATATAAACCCAATCTATCTGTATGATAATACAGGTAAATGGTCTAAATATTCCAATTAAAAGCCCAGTGTTATCAGATTGAATTTAAAAGAATAAAACCAAGTATCACTGCTTACATGAAACACAGCTTTATGTGTTTGAAAGTAAACATATTGAAAGTAAAAGGAATTGAAAGTAAAAGGATGGAAAAAGGGTATATCACTCAAACATTAACTAAAATAAAGCTCGTGAAGATACATGAATGCCGGACAAGTTGGGCTTTAATACAAGAACATTGAAGATGAAGCGAAGCATTACATAATGGTAAAAGGATCAATTCAGCAGGAGATATGACTTAAAAATTTGTGTGCAAGTAGTAGCATGGACTAGATGAATGCAGAATTAAAGTTAACAGAACTAAGAGAAAAATAGTCGATCCCACAAAAGTAAAAAGAAATTTCCAATTAAAGTTGTAGTAAAGCTTTAAAATATCACACACAAAAATGCAGTCGAGGCACAAAGCCAGAGCATAAAGGTGGACCCCCTGGAAGGGCCTTCGGCAGATGGACAGACGGCTGACTAGTCAGGAAGAACAGCAGAGGCCAGAGGACAGGGGGACAATCCCTTCCGTTTGCTCAGAGAAAATACTTACCCACCTGCAACTGCAGCTCACCGACCTTTCACAACCAAAGTAGATAAAGGTGTTATTAGGTGAGGGGAGCCGGGGAGTGTCTCACCAGCAGATTCTCACTGAAGGAGTTTTTAAAAGATGAACCTTAGGAGCAAGAAGGTCCTCCAGGAAAGAGAGCTGGGAGGCAAAAGGAATGCGAGCAGAGAAACGTGGAGATACGCAGTTAGCATCCTCAGTGTCGCCGTGTTCTAATAGTGATGACAATATTAATGTTAACTAGGTAGTAATCATGATAATGGCTGCATGGTCAAGAAAAAAGAGCAGAATTTAAATTCTCTGAGACAGTGTAAAGTTCTGATGTTTTTACATTGCTCACGATGAGAGGGAGATAGAAGATATTCACTAACTTCAGGCTTTTAAAAATGTGCATACTGAAAGTACAAGGTAACTACTATGTCTAATTTCTAAAATAGGGAGGGGTTAAGGTTAAAGAAATAACAAACCAAAAATCAATTAAAAATAAAATGACATAGGGAGAAAAGTGATATGTAGAATAAGTAAGAAAATAGAGATAGAGTAAGATTTTGAGATATGTCCAAATATATCAGTCAAAATAAATTAAAATGGGTTAAACTGGCAAATGTAAAGCTAGAGACTGCTGGCTTTGATTTAAAACAGAAACAAGTGCAGCTATAAACTCCTTCAGGAGGCACAGATAGGGCTTTTTGGGGTCAAGGGTGAGTGTACCCCATCCCCTGAGGACACTTCACTGCAGGGACCATCTTGGGTGGCTCCGGCTCAGACTGTGGAAGTGCTTCTGAGCATCTGCCCTCGAATTCACCTTTCCATTGTTAGCACATATTTCACACTCACATCTCCTTCCTCTGTTTTTCATTTGCTTATTTGTTAGTTTGATTTTTAACCTTTGGAGATTTCTCTTACTTTCTAAGCAGCCTGGTGATTTAAAAGTACGTTTGTTCAAAAGTATGTCTGTGTTGTTTTTGTTTCGTTTACTGAGAGGTCTCTTCTGATGATCAATCTCAACATATTGAGTATTTTCACTCGCTGTATCATCGTAAAAGGCTTCGTGTGTATCAGTCCTTGTGTTGCCCAAAGATTTTAAGGGAAGGAAGGACTATTCCTTCCCTCAGGGAGTTTCCAGTAACTGGAATAAGCTTCCTGAGAGCAGGATCTTCATCTATTTTGAACACGGTGGTTCTCAGTAAACAATTTACAGATATTGGATTGAATCCTGTGGGGTTCTAGGCTATGCCATAATTTCAGCTGTTCAGTTCATGAATGGTAATATGGAGAAAGGAAAGGAAAAATGGCTTGTTAATGATTGAGACTTGGATAAAACATTGTGAAGACAAATAAATAGAAAGATTCTCAAGGAGCTCCTTTTTGCAGGCTTGTGCATCCAGCAAAGCCTATGGCGTCATTTTGAAAAACGTGTGCAGTGCACTGTCACCCAGCTCTTGTAGCCCCCCAGCCCCAATGCCCGCAATGGAGAGAATGCCCCAGGATACCCTTTGCAGCTGTCCCAGTGCCACACAAACTCCCGATGGCTGTGCACCAAGGAGCCACTGCAGGAAGACGCGCTTGTCCTCGCTTTGATTGTGGGACATGCCTGGGTCAGCTCAGAGGTGTGTCCTCCCCCAGTAAGGCAGGTAGGCGGGCTAGAGGGGTGGGGGAAGGAGGCAGGTGTCACTGAGAAGGGCTTACCAAGAAGAAAGAATTACATTTTTTTTCAAAAAAGAGAGTTGAAACCAGAAGGCAAGTTGGCCACTGCCCTAAGTATTAAAAAAGGAGGGAGCAGGCAATGGTGGCTCAGTGCCAGACACCTGGGTTCAATTCCCCGTGCCTGCCCATGCCAAAAAAAAAAAAAAGAGGAGGGCATTCTCAGTGGCCAAGAGAGCTCAGAGGGCATCAAGAAGCTACTCTGAAGGTTGCACTTAGTTAGACATGCTGCTCGCCATGGTTTGCTAAACCCAACCAATGTCACTCCTGTCAGCTCTCAAGAACACCTGGGGCTCGAACTGAGGCTCCCTAAAGGTTTCAGACACTCAGTTTGCCTTCCTGGTACCTGTAATTTCCAGAGGGTTCCTAGGTCAGATAAATCCTGAAACCCAGAGGGACCAGCCTCTCCAGGATTACTAATTAATGCCATCCCACTATCCTCTAGTGTGGACACCCTTTCTCAACATGGAAAAAGTCAGAAGGACATTGCCCAAAGATCCCTATAGGTTGGGAGATGGGACTAAAGGAGAAGGAGGAGATAAACAACAGAGAAATTGGATTTAACAAGTAAGTATGGCTGCTGAATCTCTGTATTAATATTCCTTTAGCCTGCAGTGTTTTGGAGCAGCTGGAATTAAAATCTGAGACCTCGAAATACTAGCCCATGACAACCTCTGAGATCTGTTCGGTAACTACTTGTTGAAGTGTGTTTTGAAAATTATTGTTTGTTTCTTTTTTGCTTTGTATATGTATCATATTATATAATTAAAGAAGAGAGAGAGAAGAGCACTCACCCATGAAAGAGAACTAGGTGAAGAGTGCTGCCTCTGACATTTCATTTCTGTTTCTACAGCTAAATATTGTTACAAGAAATCACCAAGGAAAAAGGATACTGTTTAACGATTGTTTGCCCGTGTCCTGCCTGAAATACCATGATTGTTTATGAAAAGTATCTTTAATAAAGCTGAATACAGTTTGGCTTGGAAAAAAATAAAGCAGAAGTTAAACCCAAGTTTTCTGACTTTAAAGTCCTTGCACTTTTACATCTCATCATTCACTCATGTATTTGTTCACCGTCAGGGAATAAACACTGAGCAGTGACAGAGACACGACAATGGGCTGCGAGCATGATCTTTTCATGTTTCTGATAACTTTGGGCTTGACATTATTTTCTATCTACCTGTAAACTTTTATAGATTCTCAAGAATGTTGGGTCTATATTTTTCCTCTTTCCTTTTGTTCTTGTCAAGTATTGACAGTAAGCTTGTATTAGATGCTTATCTGTTACCAGGAAGAAAAATAAGTTTATGAGTTAGAGAATATCCGTTCTTTGAAAATTCAATAACATTAACTTGTAAACAACATGGGACCCAGGGTTTTTGAGAGAGAGAGTTTACGTTATTTCAGTTTGTGTTACATGGTCAAAAAGTGCCACTTACTTCTGAAAGTCCCACTAGTAAGCTAAAGTGTTCAAGAAAATTGTCCATTTCATTATCTATTCTTTCATGAGTATCTTAACCTCCAATTATATAAACACGTACACCTCGTTTTCATTCCTAATATTATCTGAGTCTTCTCTTTTCAACTCAACTCATTTTGACAGACCTTTGCCTCCTTATTAGTCTTTTAAAAGATCCAGCATTCTTGTTTTGTACACCACCTTTATAATTTGTTTACCATCATATGGCTTTCTGCTTTTATCATTATTAATTCCTGTCTTCTGTTGCCCGTTTACTTATATTTCTCCTCATTTCTTGTCTTCTCTTGGAATGACTTATTGCACATTATTTTTGTAATTATGTATTTGGAAAGTATACATTCATTGATGCATTTCAATTAATTTATTGGTATGCTTTAAAAATCTTATATGTACACGTCAGCAATCCCAAACAACTCTATCCCCTTTCCCCCATGCTAAAAGGAGGTGAGGGTATCTGTGGCTGTCTCATAGGTTATTTTTTATCCCAGTATATTATTTCCCCTGGTTTTTACTTTCCTATTTTTAGTCATTATCATAATCGTTCTATACAATCAGTTTGTTTTTATTGCAGCATATTTTTTTGCGTTTCTCTTCTCACTCCTCCTACTTGATTTCCAGGCCTACTCTAAGGGTTCACTTTTCTCTCTTATGATGTATTTTATTTGTTCTTACCTGTCTTTATTTAGTCCTTATTCTTGAGTACTAGATCAGCTAAGTAAAATTTTCTAGGTTGACAATTCATTTTCTCTCAGCAGTTCAGAAGTTTCATTTTTCTGATTTCTTACATCTCCTGTTGCAGTTGAGAAGTCAGCCCTCAGTCAGTTTGGCATTTCTTTGAAAGCAGTATGTCTTTGCTTTCTGGCTACCTTTTAAGTTTGCTCATGATTAAATCAGCATCTCAAATCAGTGTGGAAAGTTGGAGGTTTAATAAAAGAGTTTGGAAAATTGGATAACCATATGATCCTCAAACCATTTCTCAGGTAAGTCATTACATTTCATATGATGTTCCTTATACCTTATGCTCCAAGTTGTAAATGTTTTTCTCAGTTTTCCTAACAATGAATGCTGCTTCACCTCCATGCTCTTCCTCATGCAACCCCCACCTTTGCATTCTTTGAGTTGCCAATGAAACCAAACTTACTGCAGAAGTAAACTCAACTATAATCTTCTCTGTGAGGTTCACTCAGGAGTTGTTGAATAAATTAATGTTCACTTGCAAGAATAAATTAATAAATATGTGATGCTGATTATAAGAACTATATGGAGACATTTTATGAAGATCAAGTAAGAATTTTACAGTGTCAACTGATGCATTTTAAAATGGAGTAATTTATCCCATATCTAGTATTTATAATTTGTATTATTATATTATAGCTGATTTACAGACATCATTTACATCCCTTGACAAAACAAACTTTTAGGTATGAATTTCCTCATTTATTGATGAGAAAGCTGAAGGTTCATGTGCATATTTAACTTGCCCAATATCATAGCGCTGACAGCCGGCAGGACCGACATTCCAGGCAAGTTTGGCTAATTCAAAAGACCTTGTTCTTTACTCTGCCACTGTGTCTCCTTTTTACGTGCGGGTTATGGGAAATCAATGAAAATACTGTGCTTTGGGGCCTATGAGAAGTTGGCCGGTTCTGTTTGCTCAGGTTTCAGGTTTAGTGGTACTAATGGAAAAAGAGGTTGTGAAATCTTTTCTTGCATCTGAGAGCCTATCAGCAAAGCAGTTTAGGTAGACATAGTAGTACAATATTTAATTTTTAAAAAGTACAATTTTTCATTATACTTTGATTTGTCAATATGCTGGAGACTTTTAAGTTTCCCCCAGGCTGTGAGGTAGTCAGGTATATTAGAAAGAAGTTAGATGTTGAAAATAAAATAAACAGACATAAATCCCACATTTACTATTTTTTGATTCTGTGATTGTATTAACTGCTCTTCATCTCTGTATTATTATTTCTAAATGAAGTAACAATATAGATGGCAAAGAGTTTCAGTTATCATTATTAAGAAATTATGTACAATTATTTAAACACAATGTCTAGCAAAGAGCATGATTTAAGTGAAACTTTAAATCACTCAAAGAACTCACAAAGGAAAGACACTTTGAGAGACTGAAAACAGAAACACAACATACAAAAGCATACATCCTGTTGTTTTTTTAGAGAATTGTAGGTCTACAGGAAAATCATGCATAAAATACAGAGTTCCCACATATTGCCCTACTATCAGCATCTTGTATTTTGGTGGTATATTTCCTGCAAATGATGAAAGAACATTTTAATAAGTGTACTATTAACTATAGCCTATGGTTTGCATTAAGGTTCACTGTGTGTGTTGTACAGTCCTATGTTTCTTTTTCTATGTTAATTCAATTTTTATTTTAGTAACATATATACAACCTAAAATTCCCTACTTAACCACATTCAATATGGTCAATTGATTTTTGGAAAGATAGACAATTCAATCCATCAGAAGATGATGAGAATGTTCTAAATGAGATAGTGGTGACGGATGCATAAATTGAAAATACTGAAAACCACTGAACTGTATACTTTAAATGGGTGAATGCTATGGCATGTAAATTGTATCTCAATGAGGCTAGTTAAAAATGAAGAGGAAGTATCCTTCTCAAGGATATTGGTGCCATTACATATCATTGGCTGTGGCTGGTTCTAATGCTCATCCGTGAAACCAGTACTTCTCCCTGGACAAGACCAGAAGCCCTGCTTGTTCACCTCGGGGCTGTCCCTGCAGGTGATGGAATGCCTGTTCCTCTGGAAGGCCTGTTTGAGGGCATAACTTCAGGTTGCTGACAATTACTGCTGTCCTTTGCTGCTATCAGGTCTGACAGCCGGATTTTCTTATAGCCCAGAAAACTGACAGGCTAACTCAGGGAACTCTTGCAAATTTCACCCTGCATTAACATGTGGCCCCTCAACCATGACCAATACAGGGCACTCATCACTTAGGGATGAGCTGTGGCCCAAATCTCATGAATATCCAATATGACAACATATTAGTACATATAATTGGGTATATGTGGGGGGGGTGAAGGATGCTGACAAATTTATGCAGAAATGAGATGACTTACGGAGCAGGTTTATCTGCAAATTTACAAATATTAAAAATATAAATGAAATATAAGGCCTATTTTTGGAAAAAAATGAATTAATTTACAAACCATCAACAATTTTATAGATAAACATAACTCTCTCAAAGGTGGGGGTAGGCTGTGTCACTGAATCAAAAATATCTCATTTAAAGCAGACTAGTCCAAAATAGGCACTGCTATGTGTACTTTTAAAGCCAGTGAAACAATAAAAAGTATGAAGCTGTTGAGCTTAATAAAGGAAATACTTTTTGTATCTGTGGGTTAAGCCCTTTGGGCTGCATCACCCAGGGTTGCTGAGTAAGAAAGCTCTAGAAGCAAGAGGCTGCACATATCCTCAGTCTGTCCTGTTAGTCCTGGAGAGGTAAACGTGGCCCAAAGTGCATCCTAGGCTTGGGAAGGGTCCCCCCCTTGTTTTGCAGCCCCAACCAGCCTCACTGGAGGGCTCAGCTGCAGTGGACAGAGGGCTGGCCCTGTCCTGCCTTCTGCTATGGAAGGCCTGTCTTCCCACCCACACGTGCAAACACCACCAGTCAATTATGCCCCACGTGCACAAGTTCACCTCCTCGCCTTCCCCTGTTCAACATCGCAGATGGCAAAGGAGCTATTTTGACTCCAGTGCTTCAGAACCCAATTATTTCCAAACAGCTTGATCATGGTAAGAGTGTACATGTATAAAAAGTAGGTACTACTGGGTCCTAGACGAGCTGTAGCATGAGCGCATATAGTGCATGGATGAAGGAGTCAGGAGAGCCAAGTGGATGAATGAATGAATGCATAGACAAGCCAAACCACATTAAAGTTCTAGACTAGCCTCATCCTTTACCTGCAATGCTGCAATGCTGGCATCGTGGCAATTGTGAATGGGCCCAGTGGAAAATCATAGCTCAGATATGTCCTAGAGTAACTCAACATGATAATTTGCCTTGAAGATATCAAGAAATTGGGGAAAGGCCAAAGGCTGATATGAGCGAGTCCTAGATTTTAAGCTAGGTTTTGAATCTTACAAATTTAGCGTTCTTGGAAAAATCCTTTATTAATCTCTAATTCATTCTTCATCAGTAAGATGGAGACAATAACAAATATCTCATAGGATTACAATTAAAGTGATAATATAAATTAATTAGAAATTAATTGGCACCTAGGTGTTCAATTAAAAAAAATTATGGTTATTGAGAAGGCAAGACTTGAGCCTTCTCTCCCCAACTTCCAATTTGAATATTATTGGAGACTAAGGAAAAAAGAAATAAAAAATAACAGGGACTGTTCAGATGGACTGACAACCTAACACCATAATCTGAGAAAAATTACCACTAACACTAAGGGGTTTAGGAGCAGATTGAGGAAAAACTTCCCTGACTGTTTTTCATGAAACAAAAGCTTCTGAAAGAAAGGCACTCTGGCTTCTCCCTGGGTCTAGCCCAAATTTGAAGACTGTCCAGCATTTGAACAATCAGGAGGCTGAGTAGCTTACATCTGCCCTGAGGGAGCTCTCCGAGAGCAGCCTCTGCTGTCATGGCCACATCTCCCTTGGGGCCCGCTGTGCTTGGGGAGGGACAGTCCACGAGAGAGGGGCTACCTGGAATGACATTCCCCACCCCCAACTGCCCAGTAGCTTGGAGGGGCAGTGAGTCCTCCAGGGGTCAGGGCAGCTATCAGTACCAAAGTTTACAGTGGCCAAGCAAATGCCTCTGGATGCCAAGCACTGGAGGAGATGGCCTGTCCACCAGGGGCAGATCTGAGGGGCAGGTAGGCCCTGTTGCTGGGCATGTGGACAAATACTGAGGCTGACAGCAAAATCATGGCAGGGAGCAAAGAAAGGGCAGATGCAGGGGGGACCGTGGCCTGCAGGAGAAAGATACTGCAATGCAGGGGAGAGGAAGCCACCTGGAAAAGTTAGAGAAGGGCCAGCTTCTGAGTGTGATTTAATTCAGAATCCAGGAGAAAATGTCAGGAAGCTGTTTGTCACCCTCGATAAAGAATAAGAAGAAGCAGGCTTACTTTATGAAATAGTAGCATGGAGGCGAGGAGTTACCAGGGAGCCCATGTGGTGTGCTCCACTGTTACCAGGGAAGGTGTGGCCATCTGAAGAGGGGATCTCAATTCACACCCCTGGAGGTCGCGAAAACAGGCTGGAAGCCAGGACAGCAGAGACTGGGGTGAGAGATGCCACATGGTAGGAGGTAGAGATGCAGGCCAAGGAACCAAGGGTTTTAGCAAGCCAGCCCCAGAACCATCCTTTTTTGATTACTTTGTTCTTAAGAGTTCAGTCCTGAGCATATGCATTTCCTCTCGTATGTCACTATAAGCTCAAAGGAGAAGTCGGGCTGCACCTTCCACCTTGGATGTACCTCAGCTAAACATCCATGTACATCACAACACGTGCCACTGTCAATCAGACATCAGAACACAATCTTGCCCTTTTTTCTGCCACACAGATCACCTTTCTTCCAATTTCTAATAGCACATTCTTCATTTTGGTTTCCTACCTACTAAAACAGGACCATGCACTGGGTTGCTTGATAGGAGGAACCCACAGGCTTGCTGCATTTTCCCAGCCAGCACGTCCCAGCTGGTCAGTCCTCGGGGCTCTTGGGCGTCTCCACCATGCTGATGTCCATGGCCGAACCTTCCCCCTCTGCTGCTCTGTTCCCTTGACTTCCCTTCTCTGGCTGCCCCGCGGCTTCTCTCTCTGCCTAACCTTCGCTTTGAAGCTGGGCCACACCTTAGCCAAAGCCACACCTTGAAGAGACCCTGTCTTCAGTGGGGCCACACTGACCAGAATGCAGACCGAGACCCTGTCCACGTAGGCATTTGCAACTCTACCCACCAGACACCCTCACGCAAATCAAGTTCGAGTCGACAAGGAAAGTTGAAAGACAGAGTTTTAAAGGCAAAATCATGACTTTCACAGAAATATAAACTTAATACTTGTCAATGATCTTACTTAACTCATTAATTAATGAGAGGACCAAGAAGATGTTGCAACCAGCTCAGAGGAGACCTCTGGGTTGCTGAAATGAATTTAAAGATAAACGGCAAACTGTCTTCTTCCAGGGGGTAGGAAGGGAAAGCATCTGTCCTCTCTTCCGGACAAAATGTGTTTGCATATCTCCGAAGAAGAATGATATGTATTGTTATTAGTTATCCACAATTTATTAAGAGCTCAAAGACAAAGAATGATACAAAGATGCAATAAAATCAGATCACCTGGAAGTGTGTGCCAGACAACCCATACTTTTCCACTGTAGCCCCTTAATAATGTTTTTGGTCCATTCCAAAGTCTTCCTCAGTTTTTCCCTACGAGTATTTCTCCCAGCAACTCTGAGCTCACTGTGGGTTATTACCATAACAGCTGGAGTAGTGTCCACCTAACCACCAGTGTCAGAAACCCCAGGAATATGTCTTTGCTTTTCCTTCTGTCTCACATTCAAACAGCAGCTCTTCTCTCAATCTGATCTGAGGAATGAATAATTTGTGTTTATGTCCAGCACCCTGTCTCCGGCAAGTGATTTTCCCAGGCTCTTGTCATCTCCTGCCTCTCCCGTGAACCACACACGACTGACAGTAGCATCTGTGGAGCGAGGCTCGCAGACATGAGTAAGAATGAAGGTGGATGTGGCAGCCATGGCTGGCATGTGGAACTGCTTTCCCGCTGTGGTGGCCGCCTCCGGCAGCCTGCCTTGACCTGCCCTGTGGCTGAGACTTCAGTGCTTCCCTCTCTGCTCGAAACCTCTTCCTTTGCCGCTCTCCTTGAGCCCTCTCTCCAGTTTTCCCAAGTTCAGTTTTGTAGGCACCTGTCCTCCTGCATGGCACTAGGTGCTCCTTCAAGACAGGGTCGTGTTTTTATCGTCCTCGTGCCTTCCCCACCCCCACTCAATTATTAGTGAAAATTACTGTATTACGAAGTTTATTGTACAGTATCAAATAAGACCTGGGCATTTAAACTGAAATAAACCACTTTCCTACTGGTGGCTAGAATCAAAGCTAGGCTGTGCTAAGGATGGGAACAGCTATAAAAAAATCTGGGTTCAAGGGCTCACAGAAATGCCAGAGACCCTGAGGTAGCAAACACATTTGAACACCTTCAGAGGTGACCCCATTTCTAAAGGAACATGGTCGTCTGGTGAAACAGGGCCCCCGTGGCTGGGCCCACCCGTCTACACAGTCTCACATCCTCTTTCCCAGGTTCATGTGCAATACTTGCGGTTTCCCGGACGTCTTATGCCTCTTCAAAACCCATGCCTTTGGCTGTCTCTCTGGAATGTCATTTTGCTATTGGAGACCTGGAGGTCAAATGCATGTCCTTTATGAAACTTTCCCTGACTTCCCTTAACACAGTTGAAAACGCTCATTCTTCTGTGCCCTTCCTGCCTCCATACTGAAAATCAAATTAAATGAAGCCCATAAGGGCTCTGGGCTGACTCTTCCAGCTGTTAAAATGGGGCTGTGAATGCAATTGACAGCACCAAATTATATATTTGAATATGTCCAGAAGGGGAGATTTTAGGTTGTAAGAATGTTATTAGAATAAAAATAAGCAACAACATAGAATTGTACACCACAAACAGGGAATCCTAATGCAAAACATGGATTATATAATAGTACAATGAAAAGAATATTCTTTCATCCACTGTCAGAAAGGTACCATACTTATGCATGGTGTTAAAAATAAGGGGGTATATGGGAACTCTGCATTTGCTGCATGATTTTTCTGTAAACCTACAATCTCTAAAAAAAGACTTCCTCCAGCTTCTTCCAAAGAACGCCAAAATCACAGACATTTGTTGGGTGGGCTCCATCTGTCCAGGCGTATTTTCTTCCGTGGGGAAGGCTGGTCCTTTTGGCCCAGGCCTTCTGCTCTGCTCTAAGCACTCGCTGCTCAGGGGAAGTTGCCGCTATCAGCTGTGACTGAGCAGGAGGAAGGAGGAAGGGGTAGTTAAGGCCCCTCGGTCCCTTTTCCCCTTAAGTGCTCACAACCCCAAGAGACAGTCCTGCCCTTCTTGATGCTAAAAATCTTACAGCCCAAGGCCCACTGTGGGGAAGGCCAGAGTTTCCCATGGTGTCTGACAATCCATTATCGTAGCATGCCAAATCTACTTTCTCAAACATCATCTTAATTTCAATTTCTAAAAATAATATCTTGATCCCTGCCTTGCAGGCAGAAAAGAAAGTCAGTGCTCACAGGGTCCCACAACAATCCACAGCGTTGCTCCACAGAACAGAAATTCACTCAGACTCTCAGCTCCCAAATTCTCCTCCGGTTTGGTTTCCACTAGTCTCTGCAATTTCTCGGGCAGGAGGGTGAGAGGATCTGGGAGCAGAGGGGAAAAAGGCCTGGGGGGCTCTCCCGAGCTGGTAAACACTTTGACACTCAATTTCCAGACACTGTTAAGTGGAGGAAGCACTTTATTTCCTTATGTAGCCCACCTCCCTTCACAGCGCGTGAAAGATTGCTGTACGATTACTGCAAGCTGACAGGCACTCACAATCTCCTTAGCAGTAAGTGGCTTCCTCTCCTATTCCCCTTTCATTCTAGAGAGAGGGGTTGACTCAGACTCTCCGTGGCCTCCAGCTGGTCAGGTGCCATCCTCAAGAAGACACAGGCAGGTGCTGTTCAGGGCTCCTGATGTGTCTCTAATTAGAGGCAGAAAGTAAGCTTAGATTGATGTTTCTAGTTTCAATTGTGATTCATTTTGCTCCAACCTAGTATTGACTTAAGCATTTCATCAGATCATTGATGATTTTCTCTCCCTTTTCACCAGGATGGATCGTTAACTATCACCCTACTTTAGCCCAACTCTACTTCCTGACTGTATCCACACAATAATATGAACTTCTACTCAAACAGGCTGGTGTTGTCATTTTTCCAAAGATAACTAGAAAATTCTCCCTGCCCTCCGCTTTACTTTTGCATCTCTTTCCCCCATGGGACACCGCTGCTTTCCTCCACAGGTGCAAACCCACCTTCCAGGCCCTCCTCTGCCCGCCTCCTCCAAGCAGGCATCCCTGCCACTCTGTGCAGCCCCACAACACCCAACTCATCGCGCTTGGGGTGTTTGCAAATGCTGCCTCATGGCCTGTCTGGTTTTATCAGTTACTACTACCATCCTGTTTTTCCCCAATAAAAATGGGAGAGATTTCTAGGGCTCAGAGAACTCAGAATTATCAGAAAAACAAACAGCTAATTACTATAAGGGCAGTAGTATGTTTTGTTGATAGAAGCAAGTGCAGGTGTCTCTGGAAGGATGGGAGAGCTACATGTGCCCCCAGTCAGGAGAAAGGAAAGGCTTCCTGTGCTGAGCACTGAGTGCTGAACGGTGGTGATTAGATGGCTAAAATCCTCTGAGGGAACAGCCTGTGCAAAGCCACGGAGGAAGGAGCCTGCAAGGGTTGGGACCTATCAGCAGGGCAATGGCATGGGCAGAGTGGCAGCGGCGGCATTCGGTGGAAAAGGGGTGAGTACGCCAGCCACGCCAGGGGACAGGTGGTGAAGGTCATGCAGGCTGAGGTGGGGAGTCTGGGGTGGGACGGGGCAGGTTTTAGATTCCAGATCTCCAGGAAGAGTACTTTCAAACAGATGTGATAGAAGAATCAGAAATGGAAATAAATGAGTCTTTAATAATCAGCGAACATTTGCAGAAATCCAAACAAGTGATGAGGAGAGCACAGGAGACTCAAGCTCTTGGTTCTTTCTTGAAGTGAATGCTGACATCACTACATTCCACAAGGGCAAGGACTGAGTCCTACTTATTTCTGCTTTTTTTCGGTCCATTCTGAATGTGCTCAGCAGATGAGCAACGCCTAGTTGGTCCGCAGTGAAAACTGGCTTCTGCCAGGGATGTGTCAGCTAGAGAGCATTCGTCATCCTTTAGCCTCTTCCCCTGACATTTCAGCAGACACAAAACTGGAGGTGGAGTACAGAGATAGGGTCTAAGCATCACATTTACCACTTAGGGTCTGTTTAATATTATTAAGTATTAAGTGCATGCAAAAGAAAAGTTACAATGATAACGGGATGAGCCTCCCACACTCAGCAGCCTGCCAGAAACGGGACATCCTGAGCACCTCAGGTGCTCCTGGGTGACCTCCCTGTCTCATCGCTCCTGCCCCTGCCGCCCCGGTAACCATGATCCCAAACTCCAGGCTTATCATTGTCTTGCTTTTTAGAGTTTGAGCACAGCAGGTTGTGTCCTTGAGCGGTATTCTGTGAGTTTTGCATGTTTTTTCAGCCACATAAAACCAGGTTTGTATTGCATTCTTCACAGGCTTGCCTTTTACAGTCAGTGCTCTGCTCCTCATATTCAGGCATAATGATGCTTTCATTTCACTGCTCTGTGGCATTAACTGCATGGAGCACCGCAGTGTCTTCTGCAGTGCCTGGGGCTCTGCTCTGCCCTGGGAGCTCCTGGGAAGCCCTTTCCCTTGGTCCCAATGGACCTACACCAGCCGCCTGCCCAACCGCCTGCCCTGGAGTCAAATATGTAGACTTCTGGCTGTGGTGACCTCGAGATCAGAAATGTGATGACAACTGTAGAGACGAGAAATGGTTGAAACTGGTGTTTGGGGAATGGAAAGTTTGTTGATACTGCCTTTCTCAATATAATTGAAAGTAAATGGGAGTTTATAGTGTGTTCCCTTTCTCTGACCCTGAGAACACAGCCCCAATAGCACTGTTCGAAATTAGCCTGGCAGGAGTTAGGTAAAAGGAAATATTGCATCTGGTTACCTTGCTTACATATCTTTGTCCTATGCTTACTGATAATTATAAGAAGAAACAAGATCTTCAGAGAGTTTTGACTGCAGACCAGAAAGCTTGTAAATATAACTTTTAGCTACAAATCATGAGATAAGAAAACCTGTATGTGATAGGAAATTGCAGCTAGTCTCTTAAAACATAAGAAGCAGTTGTGCTAAGAAATGGAGTTTTCACCCGCACGCCCACTTATGAGCCTGGGTTGACTTAGTTCACCGCTCTCTGTGCCATGGGTTTTGTTAATCAAAGCACATATTGGCTGGCTGTCACGCAAGCATAAGGCGGGGTCTCTCCCAGTGACCTTGGGCGAGGCAGACTCTCAGCCTCGGAGTCCTTGAACTTCAGCTGGAGTCCCAGCTGCCTTAGCCTCATAAAGCGCTTTGTGGCCGGTAAAACCTGGGCCAACGCAGTAGGGGAGGAGGGTGCAGTGTTGACAATTGGGTTATTATTATAGGAAGAAAGTTTCTCACTGAAAAAATGCCAGAAGGATATTAGGGTTCAATCTGAGTCCTTGAACTGCTCGAAATACTCGATATTCAATCCGTCAAACGTACGTACTTTTGCTCACAATATTATATGATTAAAGGAAATCTTTGGAGTATTTGGTCAGATTTATTAGCACCTTTCAATAGTGGCCAGACCAACATTAATATAAAGGGCTCTTTGGTTATACAGAATTTTTTTGTGGCTAATCAGCATTAAAAATAGTCAACCTCATCATTGTGCAAAGGCTTTTTTAAAAATTCCTTTTTCCCTTAACTGTGAAACAGTTCATTTGCTGTCGCATCCGCATGCTGCTGAGGACCAAAGGACAGCTCTCGTGCCCTCTGGGTAAAGAGAACGGAGGTAAAATCTTTTGTGAACTCAAGTCGGCAAAACACATTAAGGATCATAAAATACTATCTTCAGCTTCTGGGAGTCGACCTAAAGGGAGCAGAGTATGGAATTCTGTTGTGGAATTATAGATAACAAATATTTATTTGGGCATTACTTTTACTATTATAAAATAGGGAATAAGGATGTGGTTAAGCCAACAGAAAACCATTTTTACTTTAGTTCGTTTTAAAAAATATCATTAAGTGACAAACATATGCAAAAATAACTGAAGGATCAGTTCTTGAGTGTGGTACAGGCTCCCTGGGGCACCCAACACCCTTTCGTGGATCTGTAAGGTCACAACTACTGTCACAACAACACTAGGACCCTGTTTGCCTCTTTACTCGCATTATCTCATGGGTGCAGTAGATTTGTCAGAGGCTATCACATCACAGCTTTCTAAAAAAGGCTATTAAAATGCGCCTCCTTTTTCGGTTTCATATCTGTGTGAGGCTTGATTCTCTCCATGTACATCATCCAGATAGTATCTAACAAAGGTGGAGCGCAGAGGCAGATGTGAGGCTGCAGAATGGCAAGCACTAAAAGGAATTGTAAATGATGCCACTCTTCTCATTAAATTTTTGTTGTTTTTGAAAAATACAATATTTTCACATAACTGTTCTATACATGTTCACATTTAATGGGTTCAATATCGCAATTTTAAGTAAATAACTTAATGAATATTGAAAATTTTCTCAGATTTAATATCCAAAAGTAAATATCAATATAAAACACTTAAACAAAATGATTTGGAATCCCCAATAAATTCTGAGATATAAAAAGGTACTGAAATCAAATAGTTTGAGAACTCCTAATACAGAAATTATTTCAACTGTATTTATATGTTATACTATAATTTATACATATATGGGTTTATAATATAGTTTATATATATATATATATGGGTTTGCAGCATCACTATTATTTTAACATCTACTTTTCTGGGTTTATATAATTTTCCATTTCAGCATTCATTTCTTTTAAATTATATAAAGGATAATTTTTTTTTAATTTGCTCTTTCTGTTCTTCATCTTTAAAGAAAATCTCCTTGCCCGAAAGCCATCATTTAGAATCTAGAATCGTAAAGTATCTCATAATTACTCTTGCATAAGAGTCTCAGCTCATAAAATTTTGCCAGATTTAAGGTCTGCAGTCAAATTAGCCACCAGTTACATGGAATGAGAATTTATAAACTTAATCTGCAATGCACCAGCAGTTTCCACACAAATGGCCTTTGAAACACCACTGAACAGAAGACTTATCTTCCAAAGAATATTTTATTTTTTTCTACTTTTTTAAAATTAGAGATGTTGCAGTTTTACATAAAAATCATGTAGAAAATAAAGTTCACATATACACCCCTCTATTTACACCTTTAGTGTGATATCTTGGTTACAGTTGATGAGAAAACATTATAGTTGCGTTAACTATAGTTCACGTTTTACATTAGGGTTCCCTGTTTGTGTTGTAATGTCTTATTTTTTTAATATTCCAGAAGTGTTGTTTTTAGTTTTCATTCTATTAACATATATACAACCCCAAATCTCCCCCTTTTTAACATCTTTTAAATACTGTGCTACCATCAGCACCATCCATTACTAAAACTTTTCCAGTACCTTAAATAAAAACTCTGCACAATTTAGCTCCCCACTCCCTACCCCAGGGGGACTCAAACTTCCCAATCTTAAAACTTATCACAAAGCCACAGTAATAAAAACAGTGAGGTCTTGGCATAAGGACAGACATATACACCAATGGAATTGATTTGAAAATTCAGAAATAAACACCCCCATCTATGGCCAACTGATTTTTGAAAAGAAGGCTAAGTCCACTCAATTGGGAAAAAAATAGTCTCTTCAACAAATGGTGCTGGGAAAACTGGATATCCTTAAACAAAAGAATACCTCACACGATATACAAAAATCAACTAAGAAATGAATCAAAGAGTCCATATGAGAACCAGAACTATCAAGGTCTTAGAGGAAAACACAGGGAAGCAGCTTCAGAACTTGGTGAAATGCAATGGTTTCTTAGATCTTCCACAGAAAGCATGAGCAATTAACAATAGTTAATAAAAATTAACTACTAATAAAAATAATAAACCATATTAATATTAACAAGTTGTGCTTCAGGGGCTTCATTATGAAAGTAAAAAGACAAACTTCAAAATGGGAGAAAATATTTGGAAGTCACATATCCAATCAAGGTTTAATAACCAGGATTTACAAAGAAACCCTAGAAGTCAATTACAGAAAGAAAAACAGCCCAATTAAAAATGAGCAAAAGACTTAACTAGACATCTCTGCAAAGAAGACATACAGATGGTCAAAAATGCGAATCAAAGTCATGATGAGATACCATATCACTAGATCACAAGAATGGCTACTATTTTAAAAAGTAGAAAATTATAAGAGTTGGAGAGGATTTGGAAAAATAGGAACACTCATTCATTGTTGATGGGAATGTAAAATGATATATCTGCTGTGGAAAACAGTTTAGCATTTCCTCAAAAGACTCATATTACCATATTACCCCACAGTCCCAATACTACATTTATACCCAAAAGATTCGAAAGCAAGGACTTAAACAGATATTTATATACCAATGTTCATAAGTGGAATTATTCCCAATTACCAAAGGATGGAAGCACCTTATGTGTCCATCAACAGATGAATGGATAAGCAAAATATGTTGTATACATGCCATGAAATATTATTCAGCCATAGATAGGAATGAAGTTCTGATACATGCAACAACATACATCAACCTTGAAGACATCATGTTAAGTGAAATCAGCCACATATTGTATGATCTTACTGAGATAAAATAATTAGAATAATCATACTCATAGATTCAGAAACTAGAGTACGGGTATTGATATTGCTAAGGCTGATGTAAAATTTCTCTTTGTGTTTCTTTAGAAACTCTATTGCCATGGAGTCTTAGATTCTCAGGCCTTAACTCTCATCCATTTCAAATGCTCACCGGTTGGAGAAGCCCCCTGACAGGTGCTTATCACCTGTTATTCAGAGGCCCCCAAAGACCAAAGATTTGGTCAGTAAATACCATGATTAAATAGCTCTGGTCATTTTTTGAAAAGTCTGCCTGAGATATGAGCTCTTCACATCTACAAATCAAAACTGATCTTGACCCAGTTACACAGGCCAAACAGCAATTTCTTAATTTGTCATAAGACTAAAAATGTATGTTGTCATAGAGCAAATGGGATATGTAACACACTGTGTGAAAATAGAAAGCACTACCTGATATACAGTTGATTCACAATAACAATGATTATTTTCATATTTCCAATTATGCCCAACAGGTACTGGGGCCAGCCAAAATGGCCACCTTGTTCTCTTAGTAACAATCCAATCTGCTTACCTCTTTGCTCAAGCCTGCCCCTGCCCTAGTCCCAGCGTTTGCTTCCACCAGCAAAACTTCTCTTTCCACTGAGGCTTTCTCCCCCTATTCTCAGAACTTCTAGGACATATACTGCTCGTGGTGCCTTCTGTTGCCCCTCTGCATCTGCACCCCAGTTCTTTAACAGACATGACTGTAGACCAAATAAAAAGTACACTAGAGACTCACAACAGCAGATTTGAAGAGGTAGAAGAAAGAATAAGCAAACCAGAGGTCAGGACAACTGATTTTGAACACACAAAAAAGCAAATAACAAAAAAAGATGGAAAAAATTGAATGGGATCTCAGGGAAATGATGGACAAAGCAAAGCACACAAATATAAGAATCATTTGGTGTCCCAGAAGGAGAAGAGAAGAGTAAGGGCTAGGAGGATTAGTTGAGGATATAATGGGGGAAAACTTCCCAACCTTTATAAAAGACATGAATATGTGAATCAAAGAAGCCAAATGAACTCCAAATAAGCCTCCCCCAAAGAATATACTAATCAATCTGTCAAATGTTGAAGAGAAACAGAAAATCCTGAAGGCACCAAGAGAAAAACAATCTACTACATATGAGGGAAACCACATAGGACTGAATTCAGACTACTCAACTGGCATATGGATGTGAGAAGGCAGTGGTATGATATAACTAGATCCTGAAAGAGAATGACTTCCAGACAAGAATTTGGTCCCCAGCCAAACTGTCTTTCAATACTGATGAACAGATTAAAAATTTTGCAGATAAAGGCTGAGAGAATATGTTAACAAGAGATCAGCTCTGCAAGAAATTCTAAAGGGAGTTCTTCTAGCTGAAGAAAAAGACAGGAGAGGGAGGCCTGGAGGAGGGCACAGAACTGAAGAGTACCAGTAAAGGGTAACTTAAAGGATAAAAAGAGAAAAGGGGAAAGAACATATAGATCTGACAAATAAAATACAAAGTTAAGATGGTGGAGTCAAGAAATGCCTTTACAGGGTGGGCCACCGTGGCTCAGCATGCAAGAATGCTTCCTCCCATGCCTGAGGACCCGGGTTTGATTCCCGGTGCCTGCCCATGTATAAAAAAAAAAAGAAAGAAAGAAAGAAATGCCTTTACAGTAATAACTTTGAATGTTAATGGACTAAACCTACCAATTAAAAGATACACATTAGCAGAATAGATTAAGAAATGTAATCCAGCTATATGCTGCTTACAATAGACACAAGGATACAAATAGATTGGAAGTGAAAGGATGGAAAAAGATGTTTCATGCAAAAGAAAGCAGGAGCAGCTATACTAACATTAGACAAAATAAACTTTAAATATAAAGACAGCATAAGAGATTAATATGTAATTACTACATATTAGTAAAAGGGGCAATTCACCAAGAAGATATAACAATCATAAATGTTTATGCTCCTAATCAAGGAACTCCAAAGTGCATGAGGCAGACTTTGGCAAAACTGAAGGGAGCAATAGATGTTTCAATGATAATAGTAGGAGACTTTAAAACACCACTTTCCTCTATAGATAAAAGAACCAGACAGAGGATCAGCAAGGAAACAGAGAGAGTAAACAATTTGATAAACAAATTAGACCTAGCAGACATATATAGGTCATTGCACCTCAAAACACCAGGATACATGTTCTTCTCTAGTGCTCATGGAACACTTCCCAGGACAGATCATATTCAGGGGCACAAAATAGGCCTTTATACATTTTAAAACACTGAAATTATTCAAAGTAACTTCTCTGATCACAATGGAGTGAAGCTGGAAATCAATACCCTCCAAAGAACAAGAACTTTCGCAAAGATACAGAGACTAAATACACTCTTAAGCAATGAGTGGGTCACAGTAGAAACTACTACAGAAGTCAGTAGCTATCTGGAGATGAAAGAAAAAAACATATCAGAAGTTATGAGATGTGGCAAAGGCTGTTCTGAGAGGGAAATTTGTTGCCTTAAATGCCTATATTATAAAAAAAGGAAAGGGCAAAAATTGAGGATTTAGCTGCTCACCTAGAGGAACTTGAGGAAAAATGGCAAACTAACCCCCAAGCAAATAGAATAAGAGAAATAACAAAGATTAAAGCAGAGTTAAATGAATGGGAGAACAAAAGAACAATAGAAAGAATCAACAAAACCAAAAGTTGGTTCTTTGAGAAAATCAAAAAAATTGATGGGCCAATAGCAAGACTGGCAAAAAAAAAAAAAAAAGAGAGAGGATGCAAATAAAATCAGAAATAGAAGGGGGGCTCATTACCACAGACCCTGAATAAATAAATAAAATCAGAAGAGGATACTACAAACAACTATACATCAACAAACTTGGATAAAATGGCCAAATTCCTTGAAACACATAAACAAGAAGAAATAGAAGCTCTCAACAAACCAATTATAAGTAAAGAGATTCAGTCAGTCATTAAAAATCTTCCTACAAAGAAAAGCCAAGGACCAGATGGCTTCAGAGGGGAATTTTATCAAATATTTCCAAAAGAATTAACACCAATCCTGCTCAAACTTTTCCAAAAAATTGAGGGAAAAGGAACATGACTGAATTCATTTCATGCAGCTAACATCATTCTAATACCAAAATCAGGTAAAGATGCTACAAGAAAGGGAAACTACAAACCGATCTTCCTAATGAACATAGATGCAAAAATTCTCAACAAAATATTAGAAAATCAAATCCAAGAACACATTAAAAGAATTATACACGACAACCAAGTGGGGTTTATACCAGGAATGCAAGGATGGTTCAACACAAGAAAATTAATGTAATACAGAACATTAACAAATCAAAAGACAAAATGATATGATCATCTCAACTGACACTGAAAAAGCATTCAACAAAATTCAACATCCTTTTCTGATAAAAACACTTCAAATGGTAGGAATTGAAGGTAACTTCCTGAACATAATAAAAGGCATATATGAAAAATTCATAGCCAGCTTTATACTTAATGGTGAGAGCCTGAAAGCCTTCCCCCTAAGACTGGAAATGAGACAAGGATGCCCACTGGCACCACTATTATTCAACATTATAATAGAAGTTCTAGTTAGAGTAACCATGCAGGAAAAAAGAAATAAAAGGCATCCAAATTGGAAAGGAAGAAGGAAAACTTTCATTATTTGCAGATAACATACTTGGAAAATCCTGAGAAATCTACAACAAAGCTACTTGAACTAATAAACAAATTCAGCAAGGTGGCAGGAATAAAATTAATGTTCAAAAATCAGTAATGTTTCTATACACAAGAAGTGACCTAACAGAGGAGTCAATTAAGGAAAAAATTCCATTCAAAATACCAACTAAATGATTCAAGTATCTATGAATAAACTTAACTAGAGATGTACAGGACTTGTACACAGAAAACTACCTAACATTGTTAAAATAAATAAAAGATCTAAATAGGTGGAAAGACATTCCCTGCTCACGGATAGGCAGGTTAAATGTAGTTAAGATGTTAATTCTACCCAAACTGATGTAAAGATTAAATGCAGTACCAACCAAAATTCCAAAAACCTACTTTGCAGACATGGAAAAGCCAGTTATCAAATTCATCTGGAAGGAAAAGAGACCCCAAGTAGCAAAAAGCATCCTAAAAAAGAAGAATGAAATGAGAAGATTAATACATGCTATTTTTAACACTTATTATAAAGCCACAGGGTCAAAACATCATGGTACTGGCACAAAGACAGAAGCATTGACCAATGGAATCGAATGCAGAGTGCAGAAATAGACCAACAAATCTATGGTCAACTGATTTTTGACAAGGCCCCCAATCCACTGAACTGGGACATAATAGTCTTTTCAATAAGTGGGCATGGGAGAACTGGATATCAATAACCAGAAGAATGAAAGAGGACCCTTACGTTGCACCTTATACAAAAATTAACTTAAATTGATTCAAACACCTAAATATAAGAGCCAATACCACAAAACTCCTAGAAGAAAATGTAGGGAAACATCTTCAAGGTCTAGTAATAGGAGGTAGCTTCCTCAACTTTACTCCAAAGCACAAGCAATAAAAGAAAAAATAGATAAATAGGAACTCCTCAAAATCAAGTACTTTTGTGCCTCAAAGGACTTTGTCAAAAAAGTGAAGAGGCAACCACTCAATGGGAGAAAATATTTGGAAATCACACATCAGATAAAGGCTTGATATCCTGTATACATAAAGAAATCATACAACTCAACAACAAAAGAACAAACAACCCAATTATAAAATGGGCTAAAGATATGAATAGGCATTTTTCTGAAAAGCAAACACAGATGGTTCAAAAGCATATGAACAGTGCTCATTTTCTTCAGCTATAACAGAAATGAAGATCAACACTACAATGAGAGACCACCTCACACCTATAAGAATGACTGCTATTAAACAAGCAGGAAACTACAAATGTTGGAGAGGATGAGGAGAAATTGAGACACTTTGGTGGGAATGTATAATCGTGCAGTTGCTATGGAAGACAGTCTGGCAGTTCCTCAGAAAACTAAATATTGAGTTTCCCTTTGACCCAGCAATACCACTACTCAGCATATCCCCAGAAGAGCTGAAAGCAGTGATACAAACAGATTTGCACACCGATGTTTATAGCAGCATTGTTCACCATCACCAAAAGATGGAAACTATCCAAGTCCCCATTAACAATCAAGTGGATCAACAAAATGTATATGCATGTGATGGAATATTATGTAGCAGTAAGATGAAATGACATTCTGAAAAACATGACAAAATGGATGAGCCTTGAGGACATAATGCTGAGCGAAATTAGCCAGACGTAGAAGGATAGTTACTGTATGATTCCACTTTTATGACCATGGTAAAGGTAAAATCAGAGACTTATAATACAGAATATAGGGGTCCTAGAGATACATGGAAGCTAGAGATGGGTGAACGGTTAGCTAATGAGATTGAACTTAAATGTAAGGGAATAAATAAAAGTGAAGGTGTTTCACTAGTGGGCCTATAAGTAATATTACCATATTGAAAGTGAATATGATTGAAAGGGGTTGTATAAACCCATGTAACACAAACCAAACTTTAAAGTCTGTTCTATAACTACTTGTTAAAATGCACTTGGAAATTTATTGCCTTTTTGTATATATATTATATTTCACAATAAAAAAGTTAAAAAAGAAAGCAACAAAAATACATAATAAAGACAAAAATGAAAAGGAAAAGAACATGCATAACATCCCATACCTTTTATCCCCTATTATTTATTCATTTTTATCCTTATTTTTTTAACTCATCTGTCCATACCCTGGATGAAAGGATCATCAGACACAGGGTTACTGGATATCAATGACCAGAAGAATGAAAGAGGACCCTTACGTTGCACCTTATACAAAAATTAACTTAAATTGATTCAAACACCTAAATATAAGAGCCAATACCATAAAACTCCTAGAAGAAAATGTAGGGAAACATCTTCAAGGTCTAGTAATAGGAGGTAACTTCCTCAACTTTACTCCAAAGCACAAGCAATAAAAGAAAAAATAGATAAATAGGAACTATTTATCAACCACACAGTCACACCATAAAGCTATATCATTATACAGTCATCTTCAAGAATCAAGGCTACTGGAACACAGCTCAAGAGTTCCAGAAACTTCCCTCCAACCACTCCAATACACCATAAACTCAAAAGGGACATCTATATAATGCATAAGAATAACCTCTCAACTCCGAAATCTCTCACCCACTGAAACTTTATTTTGTCTCCTTTCTTTCTTCCCCCTTTTGGTCAAGAAGGCTTTCTCAATGCTGTGATGCTGAGTCCAGACTCATCCCGGGAGTCAGGTCCCATGTAGGGGGGACTTACACCCCCGAGTCCAAGTAGAAGATAGTTACTACCCAGAGCTGCATGGAGAGTAGCAAACAGTCTTACAGGGACGCATATGCAGCTTTGGTCTTCTGAGAACCGAGAGGGTCATATGGGCCAAAGCTAGGTGTCATGGTCAGGCACATGCGTCAACCTGGCCAAGTTGTGATACCTGTTTATCTGGTTGGGCAAGTGCTGGCTTGTCTGTTGCAATGAAGACATTTCATAGAATTAGATCATGATCATGTCAGCTGCATCCACAGCTGATTCCATTTGTAGTCGGCCAGAGGGGAGTGTCTTCTGCAATGAGTGATGCTTAATCTAATCACGGGAAGCCTATTAAGGAGGACTCAGAGGAGACAGGTTCCATTCCTGCGTCGGCTAGTGAGCCTCTCCTGTGGAGTTCATCCAGACCCTCCATCAGAATCATCAGCTTCACAGCCTGCCCCGTGGATTTTGGACTCTGCGTTCCTGCGGTCATGTGAAACACTTTTATAACTTTTATATTTGTAAGTGTTCCCTGTTGATTCTGTTTCTCTAGAGAACCCTAACTAATACACTAGGCTATATGCTAAAACTCAAAGGAGAGAGAATCCAGGTGGCTGCACCTCTCCTACAGTTCTTTCTTCTAGATTACATGGCGTGTTAAGTGAAGGCATATTTGTTAAAAAAAAACAAGACGATGACGAAGAAGAAACATTATTCTGATGGCCGGGATTCAAAGCCACAATGATTTGAAGAGACCAGGCAGTGTTTGTGGGTGGCAGATTTGAAATGTTTTGTGTTTTTATTGCTTTAAATGAGGACTTGGTATAAAATGGAAAATTAGATCTCAACACTGCCACGAGGTAGTGTATGAAACAGTCTCAGATACACAGAGGAAAAAGATTACCTGCTGCCATTCTCCCCCCTCATTCCCTTTTCCCTATGAACCCTGAACTATTTCATCACCTCAGTTTATGGTGGAAAACTTGCCAGCCATTTTCAATAAGGGGAAGGTGTCATTCACACTGCCCAGAACATGGGCTTTCCCACATTTACTCACCAGAGTGGAAGCAGAGAGATGATAGTCAAAGACACTGCTATTTGTGTATTTTTCTGAACTCCTGACAACTTCAAAACTTTCTAGACATCTTGGGCAGACTCTTCCTGAAAGTCTGACTTTCTTGGGTTTCAGTCTCATAATGCCATCCCTCTTTGCTAGAGACCACCAGTTGGCATCTTCCTTGCCTCCTTTATTTCCATCAGTCCCCTCAGCTTATACAGTACAGGCACAAGTGATGCTATTAAGATTACGTAATGTATTCTCAAACATAAGACTCCATTAAGCAAAGTCAGGCCAAGAAATGCCTTAAATATGAATTTAACAAATCTTTCTATACCAACATATTCATTAATGCTTTTGAAATTCATCACATAGTGATGATATGATACTTTGTAACAGTTCCATCTTCTCTCCTTTGTCTTCCTTTAATTCTGCATTGAGGTGTCTTGTGCATTTATTCTGAAAGCACCTGTCTGCATGCATGTGTCATAGGCATGCCTATATTTGTTTATATACATGACCATTTTGTTCACAACATGTGCTTGAAACAGTATGCGAGTGCATGCAGGTGTCACATGTGTGACATGTGTGTATATGTTTGCACACATTTCTCATGTTCCTGTGTTTCTCTTGCCTTAGAACATAAGAAGCTTGAGTTTCTTTTCCCTTGGAAACCAGAGAGCATGTCACATTTCCCCTGTTGTTACACAAGCTGAAGCATTAAAACTCAGTGGACTGATCAGGAAGAAATGGATTTTGCCATTTCATGTGGTTTTGGTTGTTTCTTCCTCATTGGCGCACAGATTCTGGTATCTGCTGAGTCATCACCCTGAGAATGGCGCAGAGTGGGGCTGCTTAGTCAAAGTCACTTTAGAAGGGTGTTCTGATTTGCTAGCTGCTGGAATGTAATATACCAGAAACAGAATGGTCTTTAAAAGGGGGAATTTAATAAATTGCTAGTTTACAGTTCTAAGGCAGAGAAAATGGCCTAATTAAAGCAAGTCTATAGAAATGTCCAATCTAAGACATCCAGGGAAAGATACCTTGGTTCAAGAAGGCCGATGAAGTTCAGGGTTTCTCTCTCAAGTGAGAAGGCACATGGTGAACATGTGCCCTTTCTTGGCTGGAAGGGCACGTGGCAAACATGGCATCATCTGCTAGCTTCCTCTCCTGGCTTCCTGTTTCATGAAGCTCCCCGGGAGGCATTTTCTTTCTTCATCTCCAAAGGTCACTGACCGGTGGACTCTGCTTCTTGTAGCTATGTCATTCTGCTCTGCTCTCTCTGAATCTCCTTCATTCTCCAAAATGTTTCCTCTTTTATAGGATTCCAGAAACTAATCAAGACCTACCCAAATGTATGGAGACACATCTCCCCTAATCCAGCTTACCAACCACTCTTGATTGGGTTACATCTCCAGGGAGATGATCTAATTACAGATTCAAACATGCAGTATTGAATAGGGATTATTCCGCCTTTACAAAATGGGGTTTTGATTAAAACACGGCTTTTCTAGGGTCCATACATCCTTTCAAACCAGCACAAAGGGGTTGTGATATTTTTAAATTCACTCAGGATTATTGATAAAAAGATAGTCTTCCTTGTTCTCTCGAGTCTTGAATGTATTTGGTGGCACTAACAGCTGTATCTATGGAAACTTGCATTTCTTGAGTAGCTGAGCTCATCACAGAAGTAGCGCTTGGTTGTCTTGAGGCTGAGCATGCAGGTCCTGGCGGGCTGCACAGGTCCCTGCACTCAGCAGCTGCTGCTAGTCCTGGGTAGGGAAATCCAATGTCCACCCCAGCCACATGGCCTGGGGGACAACAAGGACACTACTACTCACCACTTCAGCTTTCTTATTTGTGAAACGTGACCAAACATATGAGTCTTGGTGCAGGCAAGAATATCAGACAAAGCTGACAAATTGCAATCTCCAAACACTAACTGCCACAAAAATGCCAGTACAGGAGCAGAGACAGGCCCCAGCTTAGGGGTCAAGAATGGAAGTAAATGGGGTCTGGGACAAAGTTCCCAATGTTGGCAGTGATTCAGTCCACCCCAGCTCAAATCAAAAAAGTCTTCTAAAATATTTTTTCTAGAACACAACTCATATCCATGGACTGTCCTGCACTGATGACTCCAGGGCTCTTCCCTATGGCTGCAGAATGAAATTGTCATGTGTGATCTCCCCTTTAGTCTGCTAATGTGGAAAGAGACATTTCTAGATTTTTCACATTAATTCATTCCCAAGAACCCTTAACATGATTACAGGAGAGCATAAGCTTGAGAAAAATCATGCAAAATAGGTGGAAAATTAAGGAGATCAAAAACATGATAGAGAAAAAGATACCTATATGAAAAAATATACCTAACTTCCAAATGATTGGTTTCTTTAAAAATAAAGAATAGAATAAATGAAACAAAATATATTCAAATATGTAATGGAAAAAAATCCTTTCCTAAAATATAGAAGAAGCTACTTGTGAAGTTTGAAAGCACCCACTAAGTTGCCAGAAAATGTGTTCAGACAACAAAGCTGAGAAATATTCTGGTGAAGACCCTGGACTTCAAGGATTAAACAAATGAAGAGCTAATTCTTTTTTTTTTTTAAAGGCATCATTATATGAATAACTGATAATTTGCAGTAACTCTTTAAACAGAGAATTAAACTATAAACAATATGGAAATTGTGGTACTAGAAAAAGAAACAAAACTTTATAAACCCTATCAATGTAAAAGCAATAGAATTAACAGAAATTAGGAGACTAATGTCCTTAAATAGGAGATTAGTAATTGCATTGATATTGCAATTTTTTTCAGAGGAAGATTTCAACAGACTAGTAAAAGTAACACCGCAGGAAATGCAGGCCTAAACCTATTGCTTATAGTAATAGAGGTAACAACAATTATGCCTGAGAACATATTATACACTTTCTTGAAGGAAAAGCTTGCACACCCATGTGCGGACACACACCCTCATGTGCAGACACATGCACACAACCCCTGCACATGTGCACACCCACACCCACATGTGCTTACATGCATGCCCCCATGTGTGTGTACATGCACACACACATACACATGCACATGCTTATGCATGCACTCCCATGTGCACACACATGCACATATCTCCACGTGTGCACACACATGCACACACTCCCACACATCAGCTGGAGCAACAACAAAGGAAGTGCAAATCATATAACAAATTCCTCTCCCTGTAGCCCCAGATACAGATATATGAATGTATTTATTCATTCAAATATATTTATTTCTTGTATGGGATGCCTGAAATAACACACTCACAGAGTCAATTCTAACTTGGAGGGTGTGAGGACAAATCAGACCTGAGCCATCACATTGGTCTCTCCCTTGTCTGAGTCCCCGTAGCCTCTGCAGTGTGAAATATTTCTCTGAATTCAAGCCCGGAGTGAAAGAGAAGGTAATGATTGGAAATGTCTTCAAACACGGGAAAGTCATTTTGCCTATCTGATTCCATTTCCCTTTGTAAAATGCCTTACTTTATTTTCCGTGTTTCTAGGGTGTGTGTCTTATTTTCTTACCAAGCCCTGTGTCCATGGGAAACTTGGACGTCAGTCTTGAGAAGTCCCTCTTTCCCACGAGGTGCCAGACATGACCTCTCGCTCCTAGCAAGGACCCTCCCTTCAGCTATAATTGAATGAATTAATGCTAGACTATTAGAATGTTAACAACGTTAACAGTTTGCATGTCTTGGGGTTTTGCTCTTTTCCATACATTCTGCTGATCACCTCACATGTGCTGCATAGTTTATGTATCATAGAAATCCTGTAACTACTTTACACCTGGAGCGAAGCATAAAGAGGTTAAGTTTCCCAAGCCAGGCTATGAACTCAGGCAATTCAGCTCCTGGTTGAAAGCGCTGTGCTGCACAGCAGACAGAAGAGGGTGGTATGCTTTTATTCTGGATCTTAAATTGACCAGTGATATGCATTCAAATAATTAGAATGTCTTGTTCACTTCCTTTAGCATGGCCAGCCACCCTGCTGGTGAAGCAGTCACCTGTCAGCAGTGGAGAGCAACCCCGGGTCATCGGGGAGTGGGTGCAGTACAGCAGGGGAGGGTGCTTTGGGGAGAGCCTGCAGAGCAAGTACCACTCCTGCAGACCAGGTCCCACGTGAGGATAATGTGGTAACAGGCTTCACTGCTGCAGAACCAGGTCCAAACGAGGGTAACAGGCGTCACTGCTGCAGGGCCAGGTCCACACAAGGGTAACAGGTGTCACTGCTGGAGACAAGGTCCACATGAGGGTAACAGGGAAACAGGCGTCACTGCTGCAGGGCGAGGTCCACACGAGGGTAACAGGTGTCACTGCTGGAGACAAGGTCCACATGAGGGAAACAGGGAAACAGGCGTCACTGCTGCAGGGCGAGGTCCACACGAGGGTAACAGGTGTCACTGCTGCAGGGCCAGGTCCACACGAGGGTAACAGGTGTCACTGCTGCAGGGCCAGGTCCACACGAGGGTAACAGGTGTCACTGCTGCAGGGCCAGGTCCACACAAGGGTAACAGGTGTCACTGCTGGAGACAAGGTCCACATGAGGGTAACAGGGAAACAGGCGTCACTGCTGCAGGGCCAGGTCCACACAAGGGTAACAGGTGCCACTGCTGGAGACAAGGTCCACATGAGGGTAACAGGGAAACAGGCGTCACTGCTGCAGGGCCAGGTCCACACGAGGGTAACAGGTGTCACTGCTGCAGGGCCAGGTCCACACAAGGGTAACAGGTGTCACTGCTGGAGACAAGGTCCACATGAGGGTAACAGGGAAACAGGCGTCACTGCTGCAGGGCGAGGTCCACACGAGGGTAACAGGCCTCACTGCTGCAGAACCAGGTCCACACAAGGGTAACAGGTGTCTCTGCTGGAGACAAGGTCCACATGAGGGAAACAGGGAAACAGGCCTCACTGCTGCAGGGCGAGGTCCACATGAGGGTAACAGGTGTCACTGCTGGAGACAAGGTCCACATGAGGGTAACAGGGAAACAGGCGTCACTGCTGCAGGGCGAGGTCCACACGAGGGTAACAGGCATTACTGCTGCAGAGCCAGGTACACATGAGTATAACAGGGTAATAGTTGTCACTGCTGCAGACCAGGTTCATGTGAGGGAAACAGAGTAATAAGCATCACTGCTGTAGACCAGGTCCATGTGAGAGGAACAGGGAAACAGGAGTCACTGCTGCAAACTTTCCACATGAAGCTCAGGGTAACAGGCATGGGGTTGCACCTGCCAACCTCTTGCACCCCCGACAGCTGGGAACTTTGTGTGTACCACTCACAGTGCACAGTGGGCTCATTATAGAGAGGTCTCAAAGAAGGAGAGCCTCAGGTAAGTCTCAGCCTTGACGTGCTAGTCCATCCTTGTGTTTTCCATTACCTGGATGTAGCAAACTAGAGAATGATGCGTGATAGTTCTCTTAAAGCATTTGCTGTCTGTTCCAGGTGAAAGTAATCATTATGGCTGCAAAAATGTGTGTGTCTTGAAACTTTCTCTTTTTGTTTAAAATACGCCTGATTTCACTTGCCCATCACTGACTCCTTTGTGTCCCTGTGACCACCCTGGATGCCACATCTATTGTAGCACTTTCTAGAAATTTTCACAATTTTTGTTCTCCAGCTGTTTCCCAGCTAGGCTGTGCTTCTGGAGTGAGGGAACAATATGGTACTCATCTCTTCATCCCCAGCATCTGGAAAAATAGTGCTTGACAACAAGCGGATATCAGTGCATTTGTAAAACAAGTCAATAATGAATCATCTGTCCAGGAACAGTAAAAATCTATCCAATGGAATTGAATCAGTGGGAACTGTTAATCTTCCCAATTGTAAAGTTTATCTTAACGCATTGTCTAGGACTCTTTCTCAAAGCCCAGGCACTCGAACATCCCAGCTTAAAAATGGCCAAAATATTTTAATAGACATTTCTCCAAAGTTGATATACAAATGGTGAAAAAGCACATATTAAGTTGCTTAACATCAGTAACTATTAAGGACATTCAAATCAAAGCCACAATAAATCATTTCACAACAACTGGAATTGCTAATATCTTTTAAAATAACAGAAATCTACAAGGCTTGGACAGGATGTGGCTAAATAACACTCATTCATTGCTGTTTGAGTGTACAATCCTGCAGCAGTTGTGGAAGGCATTTGACTGCTCCTCAGGAAGTTAAATCACCATTTGACCTGGCAATCCTACTTCTAGGTATATACCCAGAAGAATTGAAAGCAGGAATTCAAATCAATATTTGCATACCAGCATTCATAGCAGCATTAGTCACAATTGTCAAAAGATGGAAACAATTCATGTGTCCATCAACCAATGAATGAATTAAGAATACATACAATAGAATATTGTGCAGCTATAGAAATGCATGAAGTACTGTACACATGTCAACATGGGCAAGCCATTGGCACTTCATGCTGGTGAAATCAGCCAGACACCAAAGAACAAATACTGTAAGATTGCACTGATATGAGCTAGTTATAATGAGCAAACTCATAGATCTTGAACTTAAATAAAGATTCCTAGGGGATATATTGGGGTTAGAGTGTTATATATTGGGGCTGATGCTTAATTTTTACAGGATTTCTATTTAGGTTTATCATTAACATTTGGAAATGGATGGTTGTGATGGAAGCACATCGTTGTGAGTGTAATTAACAGTACTTAATTATATAGGTGAATTGGGATAAAAGGGTCTTAAGTGTTACTAGAATAAAAATTAAAGGATGAGTCATAGGACTGTGCAACATAGTCAACTTTATTATAACACTATAGTTCTTTGCTTTTTTTTTTGCACGGCAGGCAGTGAGACTCAAACTCGGGTGTCCGGCACGGCAGGCGAGAACTCTGCACTGAGCCACCATGGCCTGTCCTGGACATTATAGTTTATAACACAAGCATAAGAATGTCCCTTGATGAATTGTAACAAATGCATGACACTGGTACAGCTGTGGTTAAGAGAGTAGTATATGTGAGTAAATGGACAATAGTCAGTAATACTATTTTAATAATCTTTCATCAACTATAATGAAATTGACATTAAACAATACTATAATCATAAAAAGTGCCATCAACAATTTTAACAAGTGTTCCATAACAAGGAGTTGTTGGTGATGTGGCTATGGGAATCTTGTATTTTATATATGATTGTTTTGTAAATCCACAGCTTCTCTATTATTCTCCAATAAAAAATTAAAAAGACAGTTGGTAGTACAAGTCCTTCAAAATGTATTAATAATAATAACAATAATCTTCCATTTATATGTCTCACTTATTACTTTTTCAAATCTGTTTGGCCAAACCTCATTTTCACATTGCATTTTACTATCTTCCTTATTTTTTCAATGAATGTTGGGACATATGCCAAATGCTACTTTCTATTCCAAGTACAAAATTGCTATATATGGACTACTCACCAAAAAATAAAACAGTCCAGGCCACCGACCAAACCTAAAATTTATTAAAGTGGAATTTGAAGTGAACAAGAATATGGGTTATTCTTTGTAGCATTCAGATTAATGTTTAAAATATGATGAGATTCTGGCATAGCCCCCGTGACCTGTGCCCACCCCTACACACTCTTGCATCTGCATCCCGGGACCCTCTGGGCACCTCCCTCTGTGCAAGGACACACCCATGCCCTGCCTTCCCTGGGCCCTGTACCCCACACCCTGATACCCACGACTCCTACAATCCTTGTGCCCACACACATCCTTCCTGTGCACAGATCCCCTAATTCCACACAGCCCCCCACATCCACTTCCCACCATGCCCTACCTCTGTGTCCCCCACAGCTGCACCCTGCTCCTGTGCCCCAAAGGCTACCTGACCTGCACCCTGCACCCACAGTCCACGCACCTCCACAGCCCAGCACCCAGCACTCCACACTCGCAGACACCAGCATAGCATCCCCTACCCACGCCTATACCTGCACTGCAACCCATCACTGCACTGTTGTGCCCCACCCCACATCCTATATCCAGCTCCACAATTATCCTCAAATACAAAGCTTTAGTCTACTGAAGGAAATCAACTTCCAAAGCAACCATACCAAGATATTTACATGGCACAAAGACAACAGAGGATCATGAAGCATATCCTGATGCAGACAGGTATAACCCAGGCTAAGGACCAAATTAAAACACTGAGGAGAAAGAGACTTTGAAACAACTAATCAAATATGTTCATATAACTCTACTAAATAAAATCAATGGGATAGTTAATGACATAAAGGAGATCTGGAAGACAATAGAATGAGTAGATTGAAATATTAGTCAATGAGAGGGAAGGGTAAGGGATATGGCATACATGAATTTTTTTCTTTTATCTTTCTTTTGGTGGAGAGATGCAAATGTTCTAAGAAATGATCATGGTGATGAATGAACAACTATGTGATGACATTGTGAGCCATTAATTGTAACCATGTCAAGAATGTATGTTTGTTTGTTGCTCGTAATAACAAACACACATACACAAAAAGACAATAGAAGATCAAAAAAAGGAATTTCAAAGGAAAAATAGAAAAATAGCAGTAATCACAGAAACTAAGATACTGTAGACAAAATTAAAAATATAGTAGAGACACACAACAGTAGATTTGAAGATGTAGAAGAAAAAATAAGTGAACTAGATAATGGGAGAACTGATTTCAAACACACAAAAGAGAAAATGACAAGAAAAGATGGAAAAGTTTGAACTGGATCACAGGGAAATGATGGAAAAAACAAAGGGCACAAATATAAGAATCATCTGTGTCCCAGAAGGAAAAGAGAACAGTAAAGGGCTAGAAAGATTAGTTGAGGATATAATGGGAGAAAACTTCCCAACCTTTATAAAAGACATACATACACAAATCAAGGAATCCCAATGAACTCTAAATAGAATAAATACAAATAGGTCTACCCCAAGACACATACTAATCAGTCTGTCAAATGTTGAACAGAAACAGAAAATCATGAAAGTTTCAAGAGAAAAAACAATCTACTACATTCAGGGAAACCACATAAGGCTGTGTTCTCAACTGGCACTATGGATGCAGGAAGGCAGTTGTATGATATATTTAAGATCCTGAAAGAGAAAGAATTCAAGCCAAGAATTCGTAACCCAGCCAAATTGTCCTTCAAAACTGCAGGAGAGATTAAAATTTTCACAGACAAAGAAATGTTGAGATTATTTTAAAACCGTTTAAAAATGAACAGAGAGGAAAAAAATGCAAGAGAAAGTGTGGAGAAAGAGATGTACCTATTCAATGTCAGTAGGGAAATGAGAGGTGCAGCCCTTTGGAGGGCAGTGTGGTGGCTCCACAGAAAGCTAGAGGTGGGGTTGCCATACGATCCCTGAAACCCCATTGCTCAGTATATACCTGGAGGACCTGAGTGTGGGGACACAAATGGACATTTGCACATGAATGGACATGGCAGCAGTGTTCCTGATCCACAATGGATGGAGGTGGTCTAAGGGTACATCGACTAAGGAATGGATGGGGAAACTGTGGTGTATACATACAATGGACTACTGAGCAAGAAGAAATGAAGTTGTGAGGCATGCATTTAGGTGAATGAAACTTAAGGGCTGTATGTTGTATGAAATGTCAGAAACAAAAAGACAAATATTACCATGCCTCAATCACATGGACTAATTATAATATAAAAATTCTGCGAACTTCAATGGAAGGCACGGGTTATCAGGTTGGGGCTTTTTGTAAAGAGTCCTAGATTGTAAACTCGTACAGCAGTCACATATACTCACAAGTGGTAGCTGTTATTTCTAAATTCTGAGATACTGAGTGTTTCTTTATAACCTGGTCATTTCCAGAAACTTTGGGTATGTATGTAACACCTGAGACTCAGAGTTAGTGCTTTACCTTGCAGAGGAATGGTTTAAAAAGTTGAAAAAGGCACCTGACTTCAACTAGAGATATGAATGAAACTAATCTGGATAGGACTAAGGTAAATCAAATACAGGGTAAAGGATGATGTTGTCCACATTTTAAAACTTCAACTTCTGTGTGAGACCAAAGGGAGAGATGTTTATTTGGTGCAAAATTTATATTTTGGATCATGCACTACCTAATTTACTTGTATGGTCAGTTTATTTGAACACCATGAGTACATGGAATGTCGAATAGCATGTGAGATCTTGTTGGCTGGTCCAGGTTAGTGTGATGTCCTGATACATTGTAGAGTAATTTGGGCAGTGAATTAAGAAATATTTGGAAGGTTCCCTTGGGGGGCACTGGGGAGGAAGGGGGAAATATTCAACTACCTCATTTGTAGAATTTGTGATATTCTCACAAGCAGTGGTTACAACCAAATGAATAGGCCAAATCCTCCATCTTGGGAGTCATCCCTATGAAACTTATTCCTGCAAAGGATAGGCTAAGCCTACCTAAAATTATGCCTAAGAGTCACCCCCAGAGAACCTCTTTTGTAGCTCAGATGTGGCCTCTCTCTCTAAGTTGACACGGCAACTGAACTCTCTGCCCTCCCCCTCCACCATGTGTAAATCTCCCTGGCAACATGGGACAGAAATCCTGGAATGAGCTGGGAACTGCATCAAAGGAATGAGAAAACCTCTTTTGACCAAAAGGGGGAAGGGAGAAATGAGAAAAAATGAAGTGTCAGTGGCCGGGAGATTTAAAACAGAGTTGAGAAGCTATCCTGGAGGATATTATTACGCATTATATAGATATCCCTTTTTCGTTGATGGTGTATTGGAGTGGCTGAAAGGAAGTACCTGGAATGCTGAACTGTGTTCTAGTAGCCTTGTTTCTTGAAAATAATTGTTTAATGATATATATTTTACAATGTGAATGTGTGATTGTGTCTGATGGTCCTTTTATCTAGGCTATGGACAGATGAGTAAAAAAAATATGTAAAAAATAAACAAATAATAGGGAGAACAAAGGTTAAAATAAATTCGTTAGATGGACATACTAGTGGTCAATGAGAGGGAGGGGTAAGGGTATGGTATGTATGAGTTTTTTTCTTTTTTCTTTTTATTTCTTTTTCTAGAGGGGTAAAATGTTCTAAAAATTATCATGGTGATGAATACACAACTATATGTTGATATTCTGAGCCATTGATTGTACACCATGTATGGAATGTTTGTATGCTAAGAATGTTTGTATGTTTGAATATTAAGATTTATCAATAAAAATATTGTTTTAAAAAAATGAAGGGAGCAATAGATGTTTCAACAATAATAGTAGGAGACTTCAACACACCACTCTGCTGTAAAGATAGAACAACTAGGCACAGGATCAACAATAAAGTAGAGAACTTAAACAATTTGACAAATGAATTAAGCCTAGCAGCATATATATATATATATATATATATATATATATATATATATATATATATATATATATATATATATATAGGTTGTTACACCCCAAAACACCAGGATATACATTCTTCTCTAGTGCTCATAGATCATTGTACAGGATAGATCATATGTTGGGACCTATAAATGTAAAAGCATTGAAATTATTCAAAGCAATTTCTTTGACCACAGTGGAATGAAGTAGGAAATTCATAACCACCAAAGAATGAGAAGTTCCACAAATAGATGGAGATTAAATAATATGCTCATAAACAATCAGTGGGTCAAAGAAGAAATTGCTAGAGAAATTGGTAGCCATCTGGAGATGAATGAAAACAGGAATGCAATATATCAGAACTTATGGGATGCCAGAAAGGCTATGCTAAGAGGGAAATTTATTGCCCTAAATGCCTATATTTAAAAAAGAAGAAAGAGCAAAAATTGAGGACTTAACTGCTTGCTCACCTGGAGGAACTTGAGAAAGAACAGCAAACTAACCCCAAAGCAAATAGAAGAAGAAAAATAACAAAGATTGAAGTAAAGTTAAATGAATAGGAGAACAAAGGAACAATAGAAAGATACAATAAAACCAAAAGTTAGGATGGGGCTTCTTGGAAGATGGTGGACCAGAGTGGAGTGAGTTCCTCCTGTTCTGTTAAACAAGATAGAAGATGGGTGCTAGGAGCTCAGCTTGAGTCTCCTGCATGGTAGTCAGCCATTCTGCCACTGGAGTACCCATGTACCCTGGCCTTCCTTAAAATAGACCCTTAAGTTATATTGTATCCCTTATGAGGATACAATATATCCTGTATGAGGTTTGGACCTTGATTTGGCAAAAAATAGTTGACAAACAAAGTGCAAAAGGAAACAGTCAGCAAAAACTAAGTAAATACAAAACTTTGGAAGAGTGAAGGAAATCAACTTGTGTAACAACCATATCAAGATAATCAAATGCCGTAAACACAACAGAAAATCACAAAACACACAAAGATCCAAGCAGAAATGGCCCAGCCAAATGACCAAATCAAAATTCCAGAGGTGACACAGAATATGGAACAATTACTCCAAGATATTGATAAAGAAATAAAGGATATCAGAGGACATTAGAGGAGCATAAAGAAGAATTTGGAAGGTTAAACAGAAAAATGGCAAGATCTCACAGAAATGAAAGATACAGTAGACCATATAAAAAATATACTGGAGATGACACATGATAGCAGATTCAAAGAAGCAGAAGGGAGAAAAAGTGAGCTAGCAGATAGAACAATAGAACTAGAGCACACAAAAGAACAAATGGCAAGACAAATGGAAAAAAAATGCAACTGACCTTAGGTAATTATGGACAACAAACAGAATCATAAGAATTATTGATGTCCCAGAAGGAGAAGAGAAGAATAAAGGGTTGGGAAAGTTAGTTGAAGATATAATCAGAGAAAACTTCCCAAGCCTTATAAAAGACACAAATATGCACAAAAAAGAAGTCCAGCAAACTCCAATTGGAATAAATCTGAACAAGCCCACTCCAAGACACATACTAATTGTCAGGTGTTGAAGAGAAAATGAAAGTCCTGAAAGCAGCACAAGAAAATCAATGTACTACATACAAGAGAAAACACATAAGACTGACTTCAGAATACTCAACAGGCACCATGAAGTAAGAAGCCAGTGGTATGATATATTTAAGATCCTGAATGAAAAAGGCTTTCAACCAAGAGATCTTTGTACAGCTAAGTTATCCTGCAAAATCGAGGGAGAGATTAAAATTTTCAAAGATAAAGAAAGATTTAGAGAACTAGTCAACAAGAGAACAGCCCTACAAGAAATACTAAAGGGAGCCCTGTCAATTGATCCTCTCAGATTTTTCCTTCTATTTGCTCCAGAATATGGGAGACTGGAAGAATAATTCTTTTTTATCATCACAATTGATTTTTTTCTTTTTTGTGAAAAATAACATATATACAATAAAAGCAATAAATTTCAAAGCACATCACAACAATTAGTTGTAGAACATATTTCAGTTTGGCATTTTGGTGATTGTGAACAATGCTGCTATGAGCATCAATGTGCAAATGTCTGTAAGCGTCATTGCTTTCAGCTCTTTTGGATATATACCAAGTAGTGTTATTGCTGGGTCATAGGGCAGCTCAGTATTTAGTTTCCTAAGGAACTGCCAAACTGTCTTCCATAGCAGCTGCACCATTATACATTCCCAGCAGCCATGCATAAGTGTTCCAGTTTCTCTACATCCTCTCCAACATTTATAGTTCTCTGTTTGGTTAATAGCAGCCATTCTTATAGATGTGAGGTGGTATCTCATTGTAGTCTCGATCTGCATTTCCCTTATGGCCAATGAAAATGAGCATCTCTTCATGTAATTTTGAGCCACCTGTATTTGCTCTTCAGAAAAATGCCTACTCATATCTTTAGCCCATTTTATAATTGGAATGTTTGTTCTTTTGTTGTTGAATTGTATGATTTCTTTGTATATACAGGATATCAAATCTTCGTCTGATAGGTGATGTCCAAATATTTTCTCCCATTGAGTTGCTGCCTCTTCAGCATTTTGACAAAGTCTTCTGAGGTGCAAAAGCATTTGAATTTGAGGAGCTCCCATTTATCTGTTTTTTCTTTTGTTGCTTGTGCTTTGGGTGTAAAACTGATAGGGGTCACATTCTATTCTTTTTGCATAAGAGTATCCCATTATTGCAGCACCATTTGTTAATTGTTTGTTTTTGCTGTCGGTGGTGGTTTCTTTGTTCGGTTCTCGGGAAGCGCATGGACGGGGAATCGAACCTGAGTCTCCTGGTGGCAGGTGAGAATTCTACCACTGAACTACCCTTACAACCCCCCAGGATGTTTTTTTAAGAAAAACAAAAGTGAAAAACCATGTGAATAGCAAGCACTCTAATAGGCATTTAATAATGGGAGGAGATATGTATATATATATATATATATGTCTGTTACATATACATACGTATATGTAAGTACATGTCTAAAATATTAAAAATAAACTACATATTTTACTTTTTTTTTTGTATGGACAGGCACTGGGAATTGAACCTGGGTCTCCAGCATGACCTCTGCCTACTGAGCTACTGTAGCCCTCCTTAAACTATATATTTTTAAAGTTACTTGTAAGGAATGAGGAGAGAGGAAGGTAATACAATGGAGGAAAGAGGGATATAAGCTAGACTTCTTTAAACATACCTTGATTTGTAGGTTTGACTATAGAAAAATGAGAAAAATTTCTGTAATAACAAAAAACTTAAATTTATAAATACTATCCTTAAAATTCAAAAAATTAAATAAATGAAATATGACTTCAGTTGGTAGAATAAAGGTGCATTTTGAATAAAAAATGTATTCTATATAACTTTAAAACCTAGGAATTTGTTTGCACATTCCTAGTGGGATATCTCCTAAGGCAAAAAAATCTACAAAAAAAATTAAAATTGTTTTCAGCTATCATTTATAGTAGTACTGTTCTTATTTTCTTTTAAAGCTGTAGTCCAGCTGAGAATGTAGAAGGGATTATAGAATTAAGAATTAAAATATCACCATTTTACAACTTCTAATTAATTAATGCCTCTAGGTGTTGTGCATTATAGTCAGTAGCATAACTAAAAAGAAACACCAGACATCATGTGCCTCCTGCTGGAAAAACAGGGCAAACACTACCTATGAAAAAGTCTTAGAAAAATCAAAGCTCAAATCTGAGTGTAAAGCATCCAAACTCAACTACAGATGTATGTAGGTGACTGAGGCGTGTTTAACACACCTCCAGATGAAAACAGCCAAATCTAGTCCATCAGAAACCCACAGAAGTGCCCTGTATCATCGACAAATAAACTGCCAAGAGAAACTCAAGGATAGTGTATCTATAGCTTCAAAAGGGCTCGAGTCATACTGACTAATGGCAATGGGACAACTTTCTCTGAATCCTGAATAAAACTATTAATAAGAATATATTTTGACCCCTAGGAGATGATTAGAATGTAGAATATTGACTGAATATTTGCTGATATTGCAGAATATATTTAAATAGTTTTAATGGGAAAATGGTATTTTGTAAGAATGCCAAATAAAACACAGAGCACCCAGCTAAATTTGAATTTCAGATAAACCACAACAAAAACTTTTTTGTACAGGTAGTTCCATGCCATGTGCCCTGTATTTTCATTTGCCATATCTGGGAATTCTGGTGTTATGGTTACACTGAAAGCAATAGTCCCAGTTTCTTATATATATAAACATCTCACACACACACACACACACAGAGTAATATTTAAAGCTATAATATTAGGGTGCCTGGACTTGCTTCAAGATATTTGGGGAGGCAATAACATGTATGAGAGAGAGAAGGAACAAGATTACCGATTCCTAGTTTGTTGACTGCTGGAATGCAATACACCAGAAAGGGAATGGCTTTTTAAAAAAGGAATTTAATTAGTTACAAGTCCACAGTTCCAAGACTGAAATTGTCCAAATCAAACACGTCTATAGAAATGTCCAATCTAAGGCATCCAGACAAAAATACCTTGATTTAAGGAGGCCAACGACGTTCAGGGTTTCTGTCTGGGCTGGAAAGGGATGTGGTGAGCACCGCGTCAATTTCTACTTCCTCTCCAGCTCCCAGGAGCCTTTTCCTTCTTGATCTCCAAAGGTCACTGGCCGGTCACTGGACAGTGGACAGTCTGCTTCATGGTGCTGTGGCATTCTCTGCTCTCTCAGAAGCTCTGGCTTTCTCTGTTGTTATTCAGTAGCTTTTTCTAAAGTGCTTCTTCTTTTAAAGGATTCCAATAAAACTAATTAAGACCCACCTGGAATGGGTGGAGACGCATCTGCACGGAGAAAATCTAATCAGGTTTTCTGCATGCAGTGCTAAATAGTGTTTAAGAGAAATGTTCGCTCCCACAAGATTGGATTAGACTCAAATCATGACTTTTCTAGCATTCATAAGTCCTTTCAAACCAGCACACTGAGTTTCAGCTTTCCTCCACTCAGGGACAACACGAAGTCCCCCTCACACACATACCTTTTTCTTTTTTCCAGAAGGCCTTCCTGCCCCTCTACCAGCTTTTGGTCTCTGCCGAATGCAAGTGATGTTGGATGACTCTCAATAAATACCCTTTGTTTATTCTCATTTGGTGGTGTTTATATCCGCATTTGATAGGAAAAGGGCAGGACATGAACAGTCTCTCTGAAGGCGTGGCCTGGAATCTGCAGCCTGGGCAGTGAGGGAGGCTGCTGCAGGAGGAGAGGATGGCCAGCACCCAGGCTGCAGGCGGCGCCAGGCCCGGGCAGGGAGACAGGGGCGAGCTGGGGAGTGCCGAGTCAGCTCAGGCAGGGCCCTGGAGACTCCCACAAGTCTGGGTTTATTTATTTATTTATTTATTTATTTTGAGGCGTTGAAAGAATCAAGCAGAGAAATGGCTGTGTCTCGTCTACATTTTTGGGTCCTCTGATTTCTGTCTGGAGGATGGCAGGCACAGAGCAAGGGTTTTAGGTTGGGGAGAGAAGCCTTCAGTTAGGACGGCAGCTTGAGCAGGAGAGAAGTGCTCAAATTTTAAGATATTCCGTGCATAGGGAGGGCAGGAACCAATGGGAGATGGGGTAATAGGGTTATGGAGAAGGGAGGCCCTAAGACTGCCCTCAAGTCCTGCCAAAGCCGGTGGTCGGCCATTCACCAGGTAGGAAAGACCAAGGAGAGCTGCAGGTCCCCGGGAAGACGCAGCAGTGCTCGGCACCACCCAACTCGTCTTGCTTTCAGTGGGTGGTGCTAGAAGAAATGGTTCCTATTATCTGACAGTTTAGGTCTATTTGCTTCCCTTGACAACCCATTACCGTTTAAATAAGGCCCTCCAAAAGCTTTTTCAGTCTCATATTCCTATGCTTTTACTGTCCACTTTTCAATAACTAAAAGTTTAGAATCTATGTATGCCTTATTTTAAAAGCCCAAGCGGTAATGAAGGCAAAAATTCCTGTCCAACGGGCATGCTCAGTCTCTTCCCTTCTCTCCCAGATTGTGTAATGTATTTCTAGATCTTTGACAAAAAGTAAAGTGATGACCAGGGCACACTTGTCTCTCCCTTCATTTTTTTTTTCTCAGCTATATCAAACATTAAGTACTTGATTGAACACTTTAGAAATGATACTTGATCAAGCAACACAAGCAGTGGAGAAAGCATTATAATAGGAAATTAAACTTTCCTTTCCTCCTTCAGCACCTCCAGAGGCCCTTGTGATAGAAAGGAAAATAGACATTCCTATTTCAACTTCAGGAGAAAGACAAAGAAGCAGTAGAATGTGGTCAAAAGATCATAAACTCTGGAGGCCAAACTATTTCACATCCAGCATCCATGATTGAGCTGTTTCCAGTAGGAAAAACAAAAGACAAAAAACACATTATCCAAGAAATATGCATTGTATTCTCTATCCCTAATTAAAACACACACACACACACACACACACACACGACAGAGCTTAGGAGGCTGAGGGCAGTTAAAAGAGAAGAAACAGCAGCCCAATACAGATTATTTTCAAATAACTCATTCTTTCATAAAGTCACAATTTCTAACCAATTCGAGGTTTCAATAATATGAAAAATACACCAACTTGGGAGCAATTTACTACACATGTCTGGAAAGTAACTATTTTGAATTTTTTAGCTTGTCTTTCTCTCTATGAATAATACTTTCTTCTATCTGGAGCATCCCGTTGCCCTGGGAAGGCCCTGCAGGCAGAGAGGATGGCGTCCCCATGAGGGACACGCAGACATGACCAGGCCTGCCATGCTTGGTGCACGTGCTGCGGGGCTCTCTGGATGCTCACATCAAACCAAGTCAGGTCCAGAGAAAAGCCTGGAATGTGGTCACCTGAGAAATGGTGAGATACATAGAAGTGTAAATGGCATAAAGAAAAGACTTGGGTTGCCTTCAGCCCTTTGAAGGAAATGTCATGTGAGAAGAAATTATATATATATATAATATATAGCCCAAGACCAAAAAACTCAAAACAATGGTGGGATTTGCAGGGATACACATTTCACCAGCTTTGGCTTAAAATAAGGGCTCCCCTTCTAAGCAGGTGTCCTGCCGGGAGGAAGGTGTGTCCTGAGGTGCCTGCTCACCAGGGCTGGAGACGCGCATCGCGAGGTTGGGGGCTGACCATGTGGAAGGGTCACGACACAGGACACAGGCCCAGGACACAGGACACAGGCGAAGCTGGCCTCTGGGGAGGGAGGGAAGCAATGTGCTTGTTCCAGCAGCTCTCCGCGGCACAGTATTTGGGTTACATTTGAAGAAAGTCTTCAGAGTCTATCTTAAAAGCCTGCAAGAAAAGAAGGATTATTAGTTCAGTTATTCTTTGCTTTTATTGGCTGGGTTTCCTGCACTTGATCACCAGACTTAACTCTGAATAATATTTAGTTGTTTGTCAGCTTTAACTTAAATCAGCTCATGACCTATAATCTAGCCCCCTCATAATACGCAAAAGGCTGATTTTTTTGTTTGTTTGTCTTACTAAAAGAGGATCATAAAAGCAAGCATACGGCCTTCCAAGGTGGCAGTTTTGAACTGTGTCCGCGACTTCTCGCTCAGCGTCAAGCCCCCGGCCGGCGGGTGAGACAATGAGGAGAGACAGAGAGACGCAGACAAATCCGCACTGGTGAGAAACACAGATCCAAGACACGTAGCAGTTGTAAGCACAGACCTTTACTGGAGTTAAGCTTGCATTCTCTGTTACAGGTTCCGCGCGGGACAAAATACCCCGCGGGGGAGCAACCTCTATGCGGCCGTCAGGCACGGCTCCCTGTGGGTCGTCTCCACCCACCCCGTCCGGGTAACCTCTTATATACTGTGCCCAAACCCAATAGGTTAGTGCCACGTATACAGAGGTGATTGGAAGATAGGGTTGGTGGGCGTGTGCGTCATTTGCGGAAGCAGGATGTGAGCGCCATCTTGGCTCACTCGATGGGCGGGGGGAACTCTAGAGCAGGCTGCAGCGTGTCCACTAGGCCAAACCCGGAAAGCGGCTCTCTACATCTCCCCCTTTTTGTTTTTATAAGAGGCATGGTCCGTAGACCGTATTCTTGTACCCAGTATCTCTATTGATGATGGTGCTCCCGTGGGCCTGAGTGGCTCACAACATAGTTTGGTGCTTTGGGGAGTCTGGACTAGGCTCGCGTCATCACACGACGGAGCCTCTGGCACCGACCAGAATGCTCACCTCATATAGAGACCGGAGAGTCCGTGAACTGGATACCACGTGACTCCTCCCTGCAGTGCTTCGCCTCGCAACTGGGTCAAGCGGGGATTATGAGAGCGACAGCCAGGGCATAGGAAACGCTGTGGAGGCCTTGGTGCAATGGCTAGAGCCAAGCCCAGTCTGGCCAGGACTGCGGCCGCAGCTCCACCGTCGAGGCGGCTAGGCGCGCAAAATTAACAGCCTCTGGTGCCTAGCTAAACACGGGTAGTGGCCAGGGAGCCTGCAACAAACCTTGCTGACAAGAGCTTTGCCCCAGGTGATTCAGACGGGCTATCTATCGAGGAGGGACGCACACCCACATTTGACTGGGAAGACATAGCTAACATGGTAGAAACACGTAGTTGCTGCTGTGTCTGGAACAAGCGTTCTAACAAACATTTAACAGTGACTAAGCCCACTAATAGTCCCACTGCCACGAGAATCCAAGTAGTCAAATTGGGCCAAGAGAACCATGAGGTGACTCGGTTCCACAGACTTTGTACAGTCTCGCCCAGTTTGGAAAGGTCGAAGGCAACGGGGGTTATTAAAACTGGTCCCCCTTCTAAACAATCGAAGGGTGACCGGCGCTTTCGTTGCTATCTCGTCAGTCGCCGCCGTCATCAGCAGAGTTGGAGGCCTGATCTGATGGTTCAGGTTGAAGGCTTGTTGGTTTTTTAGGCAACAGCTCCGTGGCCTCCTTGGGCGATGTCACGGTTCTCACCAGTCTTTCCGGAACCCACACTGGCTGACGTCCTGGCTCCTGGGGAAAAACACAAACAGAGCCTCTGGCCCAGCTGAGCACTGGGTCAGGGCCTTGCCATTGTCCTGACAGGACATCCTTCCAACGGACTAGACCTCTATGTGGAGGACTTGGAGTGGTGTGCTGAAGGGCAGGTGTCATTCCTTGTGCATTTTCATTTAAAAAATTATATGTAAATAAGGCTACAGACAGTTGAGCCTTCGGGGACAGGCCGTGGCCTATTCCCCCTTTCTGTTTCTTTAGTAAGTCTTTGATGTCTAAGATGAAAATAGACCAATGCTCTGGCAGAGCTGAGAGAAGGGGCAACCCCATCTGAACAGGTCCTAAGGACTCCATGCAATTATTAACGGCTCTTAAATCATGTAACAATCTCCATCTGCCTGATTTCTTTTTTATGACAAATACGGGTGTGTTCCAAGGCGATGTGGAGGGAATGATATGGCTCTCTTTTAGCTGTATAGACACTAGAGTATGCAATGCTGAGAGTTTTTCCTGTGATAATGGCCACTGAGGCACCCACACCGGGGTACTGGTCTTCCATTTTAGTTTTATAGGTGTGGGTGGGAATCTCCCCTCAGTGGCCCCTAGGAAAAACCCAGGCCTCGTCTGTCAGAATTGGAGACAGCTTGTATAGGCCTTGCGCGCCCGTGCAATGAGGCTCCTAAGCCTTTGCCGGGGACATATCCCATTCCTTTTAACAAGCGCTTAGAAGTTGGAGAGCAGCCACTGTAATTACCTAATTCGGCCACCAGAGGGAGCCCGTGGTGAGGGTTTTTGGCGAGATCACCAAAACCATTCACCGGAAGCTGCCGCGCCCCTGCAGCAGGCGCTGGCGGGGCAGAAGGCTGCGTGGGTGAGACAGGGGGCCTCCCCCAATCGATCAGCGGAGGCGCGTCTGCACCCTCGGTCTCATTACTATCTGACTCCGAGTCAGAGTCGTCCGAACTAACGTCTGACTCTGGCGGCTTGCAAGTTGGCGGCTCACTCTTACAGGAGCCGTCTGCAGACGAAGCCGACCGAGTTTCCTGAAGCGCGTGCCGTGCCTCTAGCAGGGCAGGGAACGGACTAAGGCCCGTAGCAGTTTCTGCCTCAAGACAAGCACGAACGGTCTCCCATATAGGGACCAGGATCGGGTCCATACAAAGGCCCGTCCGGCGCGCCCGTTCTATGTCATTACCAAGTTTTAACCAAGAGGGCAGACTGAGGCTACCGGAATGGGCGAACCAAAGGGCAAAGGTAACAACATCGTCAAGGAACCGCAGGAGGGAACTCTTCTTAACTGAGATGCCCCGCTGCTTCAAAAGGGTTTTTAAAGGGGGTAATAAAGGTGAACTTCCTGACTGCCCCATGCTTGCAGTCGGCACTGTACTTTAATCACTCGGGGAGCTCTCCCGAGTCACCGGGGCTACCTGAAAGCCCGCGGCCCTTAACTCTCACGTAATAGGAAGCACTCACCTTCCCACGGTGATCAGGCGTGGAAAGTCCGCCGCGAACTCAGGATGCGCGTCCTCACCAGCTCGGGGAAAGGCAGCAGAAGGGTCCCCGTATGGGCCACCACTTGTCCGCGACCGTCTCGTTCGGCTTCTGATCCCCGGCCGGCGAAGGGAACAGGAGGGGAGAAAGAGACAGGCGCAGGCAAATCCGCGCTGGTGAGAAACACAGATCCAAGACACGTAGCAGTTGTAAGCACAGACCTTTACTGGAGTTAAGCTTGCATTCTCTGTTACAGGTTCCGCGCGGGACAAAATACCCCGCGGGGGAGCAACCTCTATGCGGCCGTCAGGCACGGCTCCCTGTGGGTCGTCTCCACCCACCCCGTCCGGGTAACCTCTTATATACTGTGCCCAAACCCAATAGGTTAGTGCCACGTATACAGAGGTGATTGGAAGATAGGGTTGGTGGGCGTGTGCGTCATTTGCGGAAGCAGGATGTGAGCGCCATCTTGGCTCACTCGATGGGCGGGGGGAACTCTAGAGCAGGCTGCAGCGTGTCCACTAGGCCAAACCCGGAAAGCGGCTCTCTACAGAACTGGACAACAATGTTTCATTGTCTCTGTCACCATTTTCCTCTCGCTGTGCAGTTGTGCCCAGTGCCTTTGCAGTGACAGCAGCCATCTGCAGTTACCCGGCACGTTGCAGCCCCGTGGACAGCATGCCATATGGGTTAAGCTTCAGAAAAACCTTGTGCTATAGATCAGTCAGTGACCACTGTCCGCATTTCCCAAATAAGAAAATTGAGAGTAAGAGAAAATACGTGATTTCCCCGTGACAATCATCTCAGCCAGGACCTGAACTCAGGGTCCAGGAAAGGTGCTGCAGCTACTTCTGGAAGCTCAGATGCTGTCATCCCACACTAGGGCTCATCTCCTGGCTCTCTCTCTTCTCAGCCACGTGGCACCAACCACGTCATTTAACTTTTATGACCTCACTTCCTTCATCCTCAGAATGGGGGTTAATGCGAGTTTCCACTAGGAAAGGTCGTTGTGAAAATGATAGGATGAAATCTAGGACTGGCCGGTACATGGTGAGGCTCAGTATGGTTTTGCCACTGTGCCTCCCTCTGCCTCTGGTGCCTGTGCCTCTTGCTGCCCAAGGGAGTCACCGGCAGCTGCTGCGACACGCTTCACAGTGTCTGAACCCCAGACTGCTTCGATGCCAATGAAGAGTCAGATGCAGCACCCGGGGGGCAGATCCTCAAAACACACAAAATAGCAAGGTGTCATTGAAAAGGTAAGCAGTGTGATGTGGCCACAAAAGAACAAGCAAAATGGGTAAAGTGACCATATTAAAATCAAGTATGTCTGTATTTCAAAGCATGCCCCAATCATTGTGAAAATAAAAACTCCAGTAAGGGAAAAGATATTCACAAGTGGTAAAAACCAGCAAGGGATTTATTTCCAGAATATATGAAGAACTCATATTCATATTACTTAATACGATAATATTCATATTATTATTCTTTTATTTGACATGTAGTGAGTAAGCTTTTATTATGTTTCAAGAAGTTTTCTGGATATTGACGAGACAAAACCCTTGCTCAGGCAGGACTTACGCTCTAGAGAAGGAAATAATGCACACATAAAGAAAAACAAACGCATTTGTAATGAATTAAGTAACGGAAGGTGCTCTGAAGCAAACTCTAACTAGGTCAGTAGATCAAGATTGTTGGGGCCTGGCTCTTTCAGATGGGGAGGGTGAGGAAGTTTTCTCTAAGCAGGGATAAGGGACAGAGACCTGAATGAAATGAGAAATCTGGTCACACTCTGTGAGAGTAACCCAGGCAGAGACGGCAGAGGCAAAGGTCCTCGGAGCGGGCGCGCTGGACGAGGTAAGAGGTGAGACGGTCGGTTCAGACGGGTGTCAGACCATGTTGCACCTCACAGGCCTTGGAAAGGCATTTGAAAGGTATTCCACGTGGAAGGTGAATCCACTGGAGGATTTGGGGCAGGAAATTCCGGATCTGATTATAATTTTAGAAAAAAATAACTTTGTCAAGAATGTGTATGTATTAGTTAGGTTTCTCTATAGAAACAGAATCAACAGGGAACACTTGCAAATATAAATTTTATAAAAGTGTCTCACGTGACCACAGGAATGCAGAGTCCAAAATCTACAGGGCAGGCTGTGAAGCCGACGACTCCGATGGATGGCCTGGATGAACTCCGCAGGAGAGGCTCACTAGCCAAAGCAGGAATGGGACCTGTCTCCTCTGAGTCCTCCTTAAAAGGCTTCCCATGATTAGATTCAACATCACTAATTGCAGAAGACACTCCCCTTTGGCTGATTACAAATGGAATCAGCTGTGGATGCAGCTGATGTGATCATGACCTAATCCCATGAAATGTCCTCATTGCAACACACAGGCCAGCGCTTGCCCAATCAGACAAACAGGCACCACAACTTGGCCAAGTTGACACGTGTCCCCAACCATGACAGTGTAGAATTGCTTCTGAGAGGTAACGAGGGAAAGCTCTTGTAGTAAAACATTGCGAGGCAGGAAAGAGGCGAGGGTGGGTCTGGAGCTCAGTGGCTATGACTTATATCTTGGAGATAAAGTCAACATTCTATGCTGAGAGGAATAAAAGATGACTCTAGGTTTTACCCAAAGGAATTTGTTGACTGGTGATGGCACTTTCTGAGATGAGGAAATCTGAGAGAGGGACAATTCTTTATTTGGGTGAGGGACAATTAAGAGATGCATTTAGGCAAATTAAATTTCAGATGCCCAATAGATAGCTGAGTAGAAATGTCAAATAGGAAGTTAAAGACATGAGTCTTGGAATAAGATGTGTATTTGACACTGGATGAAATCATGTATGGGGTTTGTGGAGATGAGACCAGAAGAGAAGAAATAGAAGCCAGCAAGGTGAGAGTAATCAGGATACGGGCTGAAAACTAACTCATGTGGAGATGGGAGGCACTTAAAAGAAGCTGAAGTGTTTTAGCTGGGCAGATATGACAATCAGCAAATGTGGCAATGACATGTTAAGAGCACACACCACCGACAGACCCTTCAACTGATGGAGGTAAGAGAAGAAAATTGCATCTACTTCAGAGGATGCCAGAGAGGGACAAAGTCCTCTGGCTATATCCATATTTCAGGTACAAGAAGAGAAGGAAGTCAATATCCTGAGAAGACATTTATAATACAGGTGAATTTACTGATGACGGACTATGAGTTCTAGGACAAAGTAAAAGCTTTGGGGAAGTTGGGAAAGGGTGGGGAATTGAATTAGATTATAGAATATACCCAGTTATTTGGGATCAGAATTCTATGAGGAATTTTGAAAGTGGATGATTTGGGCATCTTAAATTTCTAACTTAGGCAAACTCATTTCGTATTACATCTGACAGCATTCTAGAGGAGGAAGGCTAATCAGATTCCACTCCAGTCTCCTTGGGATGGTCTCTAAGTCAGTTTACTATGTGTGGCATGTGGCAACAGGGGGTTGTGATTTGAGGATTATTTCTAGTAAGCTTGGAATTAGCTGAGCTCTTGTGCCTGCATGGAAATGACTCTTACTCAAGGCATTAAATGGACCAGTTAAGAGTGCTGCTTGTAAGCATGGGTGCAAGGTGAGTTCATTTTGTTTATTGATAACTTGTAAGTGTTGTTTATTGATAACGACAAGATTAATGTTTTGCACCTGAGTTTAGTGAGATCATCCCTGGCTCCCACAGGGTTGGTCCTTGGGGTGGGTATGTAGCAAGAAGTTGCCTGTGTGACCAGCAGGATGTGGGAAGCCCTGGTTGAAACTCCACTTTGAGCTTCTGGTTCCAAGGTGCTGCATGCACCCCTGATCTGAAAAACACTGTGAATGTGGCCCCTCAGAGGGAAGGGAGCTATGCCAGGCCTCCCCAGACCCCTGGCTGCAAGGCAGCCTTGGACTGTGATGCATATGCATATTTCACTGGCCTCCTTTCCTGCAGTAATCGTAGATGCATGCCGTTGTTGTTCATGGTTCTGTGGGTCATCTTTGGCCATCAATCAAGTCTGACTGCCAGCACTGGGCAACTCAAGTCTGACTGAGGGCGGTGAAAAGGTGTAGTAGCCAGGAACAATGGACTCCAAGGACACCCAGGCTTGAATCCCTGGAACCTGTGAATTTCACCTTAAATGGCAAAAGGGACTTGCAGATGTATCAAATTAGGGATCTTCAGATGGGGGGATTGTCATGGATAATTTGGGTGGACCCTACACCTGATCACAAATGTTCTTATAAGAGGGAGAGAGAGGGAAGGGTAAGAAGGCAATGTGACCAGAAGCAGGGAGAGAAAAGGTAGTGACAGGTAGGTTGGGAGTTTCCGAAAGAAATCATCCCTGCCAACACCATGACTTTAACTCACTTCAGCCTTCTGATTTCCAGAGCTGTAAGAAAATAAATTTGTTGTTTTAAGCGACTAAGTTGGTGGTAATTTGTTACAGCAATCATGAGAATCGAAAGCAGAAGGCTACTGTAGAGAGCCATGGCAGCCCTTTTAGCATGCAGAGGGCAGTACCCCATTCCAGGAAGGGAGTCTCACCAAAAGAGGACCCCTAAATCCTTCTCTGTGTTCTCACAGACACTGGTAACAGCACAAGTCAGTAAGGAAAAGACAAATGACCTAATAGAAAAATGGTCAGAAAATGGAAAACAGAAGTCATACAGAAAGACACAATGAAAAATAAACAGAGGAAAAAATGCCCCAACCTTTTGATAATCCCTAAAATGTCCCTTCAAATATCAATAAAGTACAATTCCATTCCAGGTTTGTTGGAAAAAAAAAATGATCTCCATTACCCCAAGCCATGGCATGGAAGAGGAGATATAAGCTCTCTTATAGATTGCCAATGGGAATGCAAATAAGTACAAACAGAACAGTTTATTCCAGGAATTTCACTTCTATTTATCTAATCTGGAGTAATATTTATACATGAGCACAAGGAGACTTATATAAACATATTACTACAGTGTTGGTTGCAATAAAGAAATGTAATAATGAAAAATCACAACTATTTCTATAGAAGAATATATAAAAATTTTTTATTTTTAAATGTGATAAATATTGAAAGAAAAAAATTAGCTTTCACACAAGATGGTGCAAGAAAGGCTGCAGAATAACTCAAATTGGTTTTGCAGGCAGGGAAGGAAAGCACCTCTGATGTAAGCCTAGATTTAGTGCCAAACAGCTGGAAACAAGTCTAAATAATTAACTGCCAGGGTCATTGAAATGTAAAGCAAAATCAAAAGCAGGAAATTTCCACCAGAAATTTGAATTAGATTATCCAGATAGGCTGTAACCTCTGGAGTATCCATTCAGTGGAGAAATAGGGGAGGGTCTGTGAGTGAGGGGCAGGATGTCTCCCCGTGGCTCCTGTATACAATCATCAGTGGGACCAGGACCATGCAGGTCAAAGGACACTGTCATTATAGGGGCTGTTTTTCATTTCTTTAGTAAACAGCTTTATTGAGGTATAATTTGCATACCATAGAATACACCTATTCTAGTGACACTCAAGATGTCTCAAGGACATGTAGTAAGTTAATTGTGCTTGCAACCATCACCTCAATCCAGTTTTAAAACATTTCCATCACCTCAAAAAGTTCCTTCTTGCCCATTTGTGGTCAATCCCTGCACCTGCCCTTTGCCCAGGCAACTACTGCCTCTGTAGATTTGCCATTTGTGCAAAATTTATGTAAATGGAATTATGCAACATGTGGTCTTTTGTGCCTGGTATATTTCACTTACAGTGATGATTTTGAGGTTCTCCTATGTTGTAGCATGATTTTTTTGGTTTATTCCTTTTATCTCTGAGTAGTATTTCTTTGTATGTATAGACCATGTTTGTTTATCTAGTCACCAGGTAATGGACATTTGGATTATTTCCAGTTTTTTTTATCCTATTGTGAAAAATTATAGGAAGATTTGCATACAAATATATATGTAGGGGACTTCCAGAGAAGATGGCGGCTTAGTAAGACGCGCGGGTCTTAGTTCCTCCTCCAGAAAAGCAACTAAAGAAACAGAAACAATATGAAACAGCTCCCGGAGCCACGACAGAAACCAAAAAGACAGCGTACCCCATTCTGGAACGGCTGAACGGGCAGGGAGAATCCGCTGCTGCGGTGAGATACCCGAGGGGCGCGCGTTTTCCCGGCCGGGGCGGCTGGCGACTGGGGTCCCCTCCATGCACGTGGCTCCCCGGTCTGACTGGGAACGTTGGATAGCGGGGCCCTCCGCCACGCTTGGTGTCTCGGGCCAGCTGGGCAATTTGGACTGGCACGCCCCCAAGCCGCGGCGGCCGGCGACCCCCCCTCCACGCGCAGTTTCCCGGGCCGACTGCGAGATTCGGATTGGCAAGTTAAAGGAGCCACAGCATCTTTTACTGGTGGGCCCCGCAGACAGACGAGCGCCACGAGCGCCACCTACTGGGCAGGAAAAGAAAAACAGCCCAGAGATTTCACAGAAAAACCTTTCAACCAGCCGGGTCCCACACCCAGGGAAATCTGATCAAATGCCCAGACACCAGCAGAAAATAATGGATGATGCTCGGAAAATTGAAGATATGGCCCAGTCAAAGGAACAAACCAATAGTTCAAATGAGATACAGGAGCTGAGACAACTAATGCTGAATATACGAACAGAAATGGAAAAACTCTTCAAAAACCAAATCAATAAATTGAGGGAGGACATGAAGAAGACATGGGCTGAACAAAAAGAAGAAATAGAAAATCTGAAAAAAACAAATCACAGAACTTATGGGAGTGAAGGACAAAGAAGAAAAAATGGAAAAAACAATGGATACCTACAATGGTAGATCTAAAGAGAAGCTACAATTAGTGAACTGGAGGATGGAACATCTGAATTCCAAAAAGAAACAGAAACTATAGGGAAAAGAATGGAAAAACTTGAGCAGGGGATCAGGGAACTGAATGACAATATGAAGCGCACAAATATACGTGTTGTGGTTGTCCCAGAAGGAGAAGAGAAGGGAAAAGGAGGAGAAAAACTAATGGAAGAAATTATCACTGAAAATTTCCCAACTTTTATGAAAGACCTAAAATTACAGATCCAAGAAGTGCAGCGCACCCCAAAGAGAATAGATCCAAATAAGCATTCTCCAAGACACTTACTAGTTAGAATGTCAGAGGTCAAAGAGAAAGAGAGGATCTTGAAAGCAGCAAGAGAAAAACAATCTGTCACACACAAGGGAAACCCAATAAGACTATGTGTAGATTTCTCAGCAGAAACCATGGAAGCTAGAAGACAGTGGGATGATATATTTAAATTACTAAAAGAGAAAAACTGCCAACCAAGACTTCTATATCCAGCAAAATTGTCCTTCAAAAATGAGGGAGAAATTAAAACATTTATAGACAAAAAGTCACTGAGAGAATTTGTGACCAAGAGACTAGCTCTGCAAGAAATACTAAAGGGAGCACTAGAGTCAGATACGAAAAGACAGAAGAGAGAGGTATGGAGTAAAGTGTAGAAAGAAGGAAAATCAGATATGATATATATAATACAAAAGCCAAAATGGTAGAGGAAAATATTATCCAAACAGTAATAACACTAAAAGTTAATGGACTGAATTTCCCAATCAAAAGACAGAATGGCAGAATGGATTATGACCCAGCAATACCACTGCTAGGTATCTACTCAAAGGACTTAAGGGAAAAGACACAGACGGACATTTGCACACCAGTGTTTATAGCAGCATTATCTACAATTGCAAAGAGATGGAAACAGCCAAAATGTCCATCAACAGACGAGTGGCTAAACAAATTGTGGCGTATACCTACGATGGAATATTATGCAGCTTTAAGACAGACTAAACTAATGAAGCATGTAATAACATGGATGGACCTAGAGAACATTATGCTGAGTGAGTCTAGCCAAAAACTAAAGGACAAATACTGTATGGTCCCACTGATGTGAACCAACATTCGAGAATCAGCTTGGAATATATCATTGGTAACAGAGACCAGCAGGAGTTAGAAACAGGGTAAGATAATGGGTAATTGGAGCTGAAGGGATACAGACTGTGCAATAGGACTAGATACAAAAACTCAAAAATGGACAGCACAATAATACCTAAGTGTAATGTAACTATGTTGGAACACTGAATGAAGCTGCACCTGAAATATGGTTTTTTGTTTGTTTGTATCTTTTGTTTTTGTTTTTTTTCTTTTTCCTTTATATATATATATATATATTTTTATTAGTATTATTATTTTAATTCTCTTCTCTATATTAACATTCTATATCTTTTTCTGCTGTTTTGCTAGTTCTTTTCCTAAATCGATGCAAATGTACTAAGAAATGATGATCATACATCTATGTGATGATACTAAGAATTACTGAGTGCATGTGTAGAATGGAATGATTTCTAAATGTTGTGTTAATTTCTTTTCTTTTTTTGATTAATAAAAAAATTAAAAAAATATATATATATATGTAGGCATAACTCTTCATTTCTTTTGGGTAGATACCTAAGAGTAGAATGGCTGGATCTTATGGGAAGTAGGGATTTTAATTTTTTAAAAGAAATTATGAAACTATTTTCCAAAATGGCTCTACCATTTTACATTCCCATCAGCAATGTATTTTTTTCTAAGTCCTTGCCAATACTTGGTTTTGCCAGTCTAACCATCCTAGTAAATAGAAAATGATATCCTTTTGTTTCATTTTGCATTTCCCTAATGATTAATAATATAGATGCCCTTATGTCATCGTCTGGTTTTGATATAAAGGTGATACCAGCCTCAGAATGGGTTCGGAAGTGTTCTCTCTTCAACTTCTGAAAATGTCTGCATCAGATTGGCCCCAATTCTGCTTTAAATGTTTAATATAATTTGACAGTCACCCGAGCCTGGGTTTTCTTTCAAGGAAGGTTTTAATCACTAATTCAATTTCTTCGCTTTTCATAGATCTGTCCAGATTATTTATTTCTTCTTGAATGAATTTTGGTGATTTGTGTCCTAAATCGAATTTGTCCATTTCATATCAATTTTTTAATTTGTTCTTAATATTCCCTTGTAATCCTTTTAATGTCTAAAATTTGATAGTGATACCCCATGTTTATTCCAGATTTGGATAATTTGTATCTTTTCTAACTCTCTTTCTTTCTCCTTTTTTTTTTTCCTTAGGTCAGTCTAGCTAAAGTTTTACCAATTTTGGAAAACTTTTGAAAGAATCAACACTTGGTTTCATTTATTTTTTTCTTTATTTTTAAATATTTTCTGTTTCTTTGATTTGTGCTTTGGTCTTTATTATTTTCTTTCTTCTGCTTACTTTAGGTTTAATTTTCCCTTCTTTTTCTTATTTGTTAAGAGGGAAGAGTAAATCATTTTTCCAGACCTTTCTTCATTTCTAACATATGCATTTAGTTCTATAAATCCTCCCCTAAGTATTGCTTAAGCGGTATATCAAAAGTTTTTATTGCTATGTTTCCATTTTCTTTCAGTTTCTAAGTTACCTTTTTGTTTCTTCTTTGACCCCTATCTCAGGAATCATTATCTCAAGTAGCTGGTTTCTTATTTATATATATTTATATCATTTCATGTGTAAGGAAAAATTTGATCGTGATTACCTTGGCCAGAAGTGAACGTTTCTATTTGTTTTTTAAGTATAATTTTGAATTGTTTTCTAAATAATTAAAATTTATTAGCATCATGATTACGTTGGCTGCATCCAAGCTAACTGCATTTGTAATCCGCCAAGGGGGTGTCTTCTGCAATGAGTGATGCTTAATCTAATCACCAGAAGGCTTTTAAGGAGGATTCAGAAGTGACGGTTTCTCTTCCTACTTCAGCCAGCCAGCCTCTCCTACAGAGTTCATCCAGACCCTTAATCCGAGTCATCAGCGTCACAGCCTGCCCTGTGGGTTTTGGACTCTTCATCCCCACGGTTGCCCAGCCAGCCTCTCCTGAGAGTTCTTTGAGGACATTCATTGGAGCTGCCAGCTTGCAGCCTGCCCTCCAGACCGTGGCCTCTACATCCCCACAGTTAGGTGAGACACTCTTACAAATTTTATATCTATGGACATCTCCTGATGATTCTGTTTCTCTAGAGAACCCTCTTTTAGTTACTTTCCTAATAAATTCTATTTTATATCACTGAAGTCTGTATTGTCCTCTAATCCAAGCCTATAAATGAAGTGGCTGCAAATATCACCTCGCCTTTTGTGCAACTGGCCAGGGAGAAGGAGAGGGCACGGGCTGGAGGGAGGTGCAAGACCTCCAAGCCCTGTATCCACCCGGCACTAAGCACAGAGGAGCGTGAGGGCAACAGCTCACATTTCTAGGCCTCTGTTGGGAAATCTTTCAAGTGGGAAGCCATCGCCCACCCTGACAAACCTGCAGGGCACTGTCAGATCAAATCACACATTCTATAAACACCCTGCCGGGACCCTCTCCTCCATGCAGCCCCCAGGCTCTCCAGAGTCTCCCCAACTGGAAAGGTTGCCTGAAGCCGTGACTCAGGCCCCAGAGAGTGCCCCAAGTCTGGAGGGTGGGTGCCGGGATCCCCCTTATTCCAGGGTTGCAGTCACAGCCGCTGTCTGGATTGAACAGGTGGGGCTAGAGATCCAGCTCATCTGTGACAGGTGAAAGAATCCTCAGCTGTCTTTAATCTGCTCGCAAGTTTCTGCTCCTCTACCCATGAAAGATAAGCAGGAAAAAGATTGTTACCGGAAAAGCTACTAAATATTTTGATCATCCCTTTTAACAGGCAAACAAATTGAACAGAAACTAGGCTAACTGGAATTATCAAGGAAAAAGCAAGAAAAGGCACCTGGTGGGGACTGGGCAGTTAAAAAGAGATAATAGCTTGGGGCTCAGCTACCCAAGGCTGAGTCATCCTGAGGCCCCGGTTGTTTATAGCACAGGGTTGCAGGGAAAGTTCATCCAGCTGGTGCCTTCTTCACCATGGCATTTCCTGAGCATTGACTCTAAACAATGTACTGGCCTGGCATTAAAGATCTAAAGATCAATCAGACAAGGGTCCCGCCTTGCACGGATTGCATCTCCTGAGGAAGAAAGACAGAGTGGTCATGGATACAGCATGACATGCCAAAGACTGACAGTGGCATTTTCAGTGACAGCCTTCAGTTAGCAAGACTAATTTGTACTATCTTAAGTTATTTGTGGAATGAAAATAAATAAGTAAAAAGACAAGGTTTACATAGTTCTTTGGGAGAAGAGAACTTTGCAATTATTATTTAAAATATGTCCATCCAAGGGTACTTAGTCTCCTTAGCATTCTGGAAGACTCCAGCATTGGTCATTACTCATGTGCAGTGGACGTTGCTGTTTTCCTGCGGAGTTTCCTGACTCATCCAGCATCAAATGTTCATCGAGGGCCCCGACGTCCCTGCCAGCACCGAGCCTGGGCTATGTACGTGATTCAGTGCCAACCCTGGAGACATCCTCAGTCTGTTTGGTGAGAGAGCCGAGCCAACCCCACGTTCATGGCTCTAACGTCCACTCTGTGACATCCAGCAAACGCTCACTGGGAGCACACTGCGGACCAGGTCCTGTTCCGGACAGCTGTGGACAAGGACTAAGCTCCGCCCCTCGCAGAACTCACGCCCTGGCATGGAGGCTAATGGCTAGGAAGTGAGAACAGCGATAAAGAATTCCAAAAATTCCAAGATAATTCCAAGGCAATTTTGAGAGTGTGCAGAAAAAGCCAGAGGGTAATGTGGGATGTTGGGTAATCTATTTCAGATGGGATGCTCAGGGATGGCTTCTCTTTGGCAATGACATTTGAGCTATTTTTAAATTCCCTGGGCCACTAAAGCACATGGCATGCTCAGCCCATGGCCCAGGACACATGGCATACTTAATAGTTTCAGAATACGCCACTGTGGACGCACCAGCCCCAGGCAGTAATGACTCCTCGTGCTCTGTTCTCTCCTGGATGAAGAGCATTGCGAGAGCACAGACGGTAGTCAACCAGCAGAAGGTGCTGAAATGCTGCAGCCCCTACCCCAGAAATGGTCTAACTTTAGGCCCAATATTGCCTGAGAGCTACAAGAGAGGAAGAACCAGGAATAGAGACCTCAAAGCTTTTCATGTAGAACTGTAAGATTCAGAGCACGTTACAGGAAGAGACTCCTCATTTAGGGCAATTAGATTGTCCTTTGAATCTGGTTGCTGTTTTATTTATTTTCTGGTCTCAGAGATACAAAGTATCAATTGAGCAGGAGTGCCTACTAGTTAAGAAAATTCCAGGGCTGATTCATGCACTTGTGTAAGTAATTAACGCCTCAGAAACCAATCTGGAACTTAATTTTGGGAATTTTGCATTAACTGTTAGTTAATTTGGTAAATACCCTTACATAGCAAGCATGGCCTGTACTGGGAATAAGAGAAAGAGAGAGAGAAGCAGCATCTGCCTCTGGGAAGAGAGTTAGATATATATTCCCAAGTCCTAGAAAGGCCAAGAAAAACAGCAGACGTATTTCAACCACCTACTATGTGGTGGTTTGTATTAGCTGCTTTACAAGTATAATTCCATTAAATTATTTCAATAACCCTGAAAAGTAGGGGCCATTATCCAGAGGCAAAGTAACATGCTCAGTGTCACCCAGCTAGCAAGTGACGAAGCTGTATGAATAGGAAGGATATGCTATTTCCATTACACCAGCTGCCAACGATGTTGAGTGTAACTTTTTAGTGCTGGTCATTTGCCCTCCAATTCTCTGAAAACCACCAAACCAGTTAGCCTTTGCAGCATGAAAAGCCATTCTCAAACTAAGTAGCTTGAAACGAGAATCTTTAATTCAGCTCAGCATCCTTTGGATCAGCTGATTGGTTCTTGGGCTCAGGACCAGCTCAGCTGACCTCAGCCAGGTGAGTCCATGTGCCTGGGTCAGTGGCAGGTTGGGGCCTCTCAGATCTCTGTTCAGCCCCTCAGCATGTAGCTGCATAGACCAGCTGTTGCCAGGTGCTTCCCAGTGTTTCAGTGCAGCAAGAAAGGCTTGCCTCATACTCACTGTCATCCCGAAGACCAGGGTCAGTGTGGCAAAAGTGACACAAGAGTGTGGATACAGGAAGCGGAATTATTGCGGCCTTTTTTTTTTTTTTTATAATCTCATCCACTGTCTATGTTAGACACTATTCCTTGATTCATTTACTCCACCAGCTGAGAATGAGTGCCTCTGTAGCAAGACTTAATCTCATCTGAAAAAAAACAGGGAAACCTTTTAAGATAGAGTTTGCAGTCCAGCAGGAAAGATAAGTACCAAAAAATACCAACAACCTCATAAGCAGTAGCTATCATGTGAAGGACGTAAATAAATTACACAAGTAATGCAGAGAGCCAGGAAGTTACTTTTCACCAGGCACAACTGGAAAACCATCATAAAAGACGTGACAATTAATCTGGACCTTGAAGGACAGCCAGGAATTGTAGGTGCGTGGGCAGCTGAGAGCAGCCAGGCCTTAGGGGCACTACCGTCTCCCGGCTGAGAGCGAGGACCCTGGTCCTGAGGTTGGAAATCCAACCACCAGCCCACGACCCCCTTAACTCACTGGGTGCCCAGACCTGCCTGACCCACCTTACACTCTGTGAGTCCCGAGCCCTCTCTGTGGAGGCCGGTCCGCTTCCTGCCCACCTCCAGCTCTGCTGTGGCATCTCTTGGATCAGGGGTTGCCCGGGGAAATGTGAGCATGAAAGGGAGGAGCGGCACGACGTGTTCCCAAGGCCATGGTCTCTGGGCCCCCCACCGCCTCCCAGACCCGGCAGAGCGACCCAGCAGAGGCTGTACCGGAGCCCGGGGAGGGGCGGTTCCGTCCAGGAGGAGGTGCCGGCCCAGCGGGAGGGGCTGCTGGCGGCTGGGGGTGGGGGCGCGGCCGGCGGGAGTCACAGCTCCAGCCCGTCGGGTCGTGGCGCCGCTGGCCAGGCAGGGAGCAGGTTGCGCGGCGGGTCCCTGGGCCCACCCAGGGGCAGATTCTAGGGCGGCGTTGGCCGCCCGGACACAGGGAAAGCTGGGCTGGGAGGGCGACGGCGCGGGGTAGGGGGTGAAGCTGTAAGTGCGCTACCCCGGAGAGAAAGAAGTTACGGAAGGAGAAGAGGGGCAGAGCGACCCCTCAGAGCGGCAGAGGAGAGGGTGTGCCACACCGCGCAGCCAGCGGCACGCCAGGCTCCCCTCGGTCTAAACTCAGCCCGGACTTTGTCCTGACCCCGTGGCGGTTCAGATGCCCCTGATGGAGACCCGCCGGCACGCGGCGCGGCACGAGCTTCTCCCTGGGCGCCGGGCAGGGCCAGAGCGCAGACCTCAGACCCAGCCTGGGGGTCAGAGACTGGCTGCCCCGACCCACTGTATGAGCGCAGGCAAGTGAGTGACCCTCCTCCCCTGGGTGTGAGGCGAGGCTTGTTCCTACCTCAAAGGGTAATCCGGAGGCTCCTGGTGTCTGCTGATGCCCCCACCTGCGCGAGCACATGCCATGCAGGTGTGCGAGGTCCATGTCCTGGACACATGCACATGAAAAGAAAATGAGCAAACCTGGTCCTGTCTAATGAGCCGTTGTGGTCAAGCTATGGGCCCTGCAGGTCAGCCCAGCAGAGGCCTGTGAGTCACAGCAGGTGCAGAGAGGGTGAGGTGTGGGACCGCAGGAGCAGGCGGTGGCCCACACGCTCCAAGCACTGGTGACAGCAGGAGCGTGCAGGCTCGGGACCGGCACCCCTGGGGCAGAAAGCAGGTGCCAAGTAAAACGACGTTTGTAGCCCAGACCAAACCTGAGAGCTGAGACGGGGATAGAGTTGGCAAAACAGGGCAGCGGGGCCCCTGGGGCACAAGAGGCACCATGACTGGAGGATGGCATCAAAGCATCAAAGGCATCTCAGAGGAAGAAAATGTAAAGATAGCTTTGAATTCATTGAGTTTCTTTGCTTCCAGCTGCTCTGCAGAGCTGGGCTACCTCTGTATTTTCCATCCAGGGAAACTCTGAGAACATCCTCCAAAATTCAGTATTGTTATGTAGGAGTGAGTATGGAAATGTACGCTCAGTGAAGGCGAGAGCTGATGTACTCGGGTGGCATGTCTGTCTGAGCTTGGCTCCTCAAGAAGACTGCTGGCTATCTCACTAGCACACATGCACACACATGCCACTCATATTTCCTTTTTTGATGTGGTCAGCTGGTCGCACACCGCCTGAGGGTCAGTGCCCCTCCTCCACGGGGCTCTCAAGGCTCCCTGGGTCCGGATGCACCTCCTTTCGTCCCGCACCTCCCGAACCCCTCCGCCCGCAGCGGAACTGGCTGCTCCCACTTCGTGGGCATCACGGACGTCCGCGAGATGTTACCTCAGCAGTCCATCCATTTAGTGGATGTTAGGCACGTCAACCAGCCTCCCGGCCTCAGTTTCTTTTTCGGCAAACAGGCATAACAGCCGTCTTGCCGGGCTCCTGAAGAACAAGTGCTGCCCGCCCATGTGCGTCTCCCACTCACGTCGCCGAGCTCGCCGCTAGCCCCTCCTCCATAACGCCAGTTAGCGCTCCTACTGTTATTGCTGCTGTTAACAAAGCTGTTGGTATTTATAAGCATTTTTGTTCATTATGAAGGTTAGAAAAATACAGCAGCAGATTAAAATGCTCCCCACGGGAAGGCCCGGGAGGGCACAGGGATGATGAGGTGGGGGAGGCCGGGCCAGGCCCAGGACGCCCAGACACTTCCCAGAGCAGCTAGACGTCCGCATCGGGAGACCCTGGAGCCCTGACGTGCAGCAAGCCCTCCCACAGGACACGCAGCCACACGGGGAACCAGGCTCTCGTGGGGGTCACCAGGAGCTCACACGCATGGCCAGCGCCGGCCACCTGGCACGCTCAGCACCCGTGCTGGGCACGCGAGCCTTGGCTCTGCACATGGGCCTGGCCTACAGCCTTGCAAGGGGAGGAGACAGATGCCTAGAGGAGACGCACGAAGGAGCCGGGAGAGACCTCTCCTCGGTCAGACGTCAGGATGCAGCAGACAGAGGGTCCCCATCACCCCGTGCCTGATAAAGGGCTCTGTGTAGTGTGGCTCGCCAGTACTTCCCACCCGGTCCAGACAGGCCTGTGGGTGACCCCAGGCCCCTCGGCGGCTCAGCAGGGCCAGGAACTGCTCCCAGGACAGACACTCCCCGCAGCAGCAATTGGAGGGAGGGAGGAAAGCGGGCGGCTGAGCGGAAAGACCGTCTGCCCTTTCCCAAGGAAGGAGAGGACACAGTGCTCCTGCAGCCCCAGGGCTGGCAGACTCCCCGCAAAGGGCGGGAGAGTGAACAGTCAGGGTTTGCAGGTCACTAGGGTCCGCTGCACACTCGTCTCTTTTCACCCCATGAGTCCTCATAAAGGCAAAGGCGGTGCCGGCTGGTGGACTTTCAGCCCCCAGCCCCTCCAGCAGGAGCTGTGTTTTCACAAGCTCCCGGCCGGGACTGAGCAGACCTGCTGGGGCAAACCACGTGGGGAGCTGGAACAACTATTTCTAATCCCAAAAAATATGGAAGCAAGTAAGTGTGGAATGAAGTTTCCCTTTGGCAAGCTGCCCACGTCTGCGCCAACATCCGCCTCATGACGCTGCCCCCCCCCAGCTTACTCCTTTCTCCCCCCTACTAGACTGACACTCCTGGGGAGCAGGAACTGAGCTGAGCTCTGTGGACGTCCACGGGGGTCCTGCTTGCCCATCTGGGCCAAAGTTCCTTCCCCATCGGGATGACTCTTCTGAACTCTCACTCTCCGCTTTGTAAAGTGGGGCTCTAAAGACCTACTGGGGGGCGGGTGTGGCCGGCACTCAGACCCCAGCAAGGGGATGACGAGTGTCCCTTGCAGAGAGTGCTGAGAAGCTTTGTGGGCCGCACTGGGAAAGGACCCCCAGAAGTGCTGTGCACTCCCCCATAAGCACACGGGGCTCCACCTCACCTCCAGCCTCAGGCCACCCTACTGGCACAATGTCCTTGGCCTTGGGCAGCGGATGTCCCCACAGGGAGCAGGGAGAATCCGAGGACGCCAGCACTTGCCACCGATGTGCCCGGGGCCCCCATAACTCCTCACAGGGCAAAAGGAGCAGGCCTGCACTGTGGGGCTCCGCTCCTCCCCAGCTCTGCACTGACAGCCGGCGCAGGATGGCCCCGGACACAGCCAGGAGCTCCTCACAGCCGCCTTGAAGCCCTCGCCCAGCGCCCGGCCCTACTCTGAGCTGTCTCCACCAGCTCATCGTCGTCATAAACAGTAAACTGCAGCAATTCTTCATGCATTTTCTATAAAACCTGGTCCTCAGTCCATCCTCCAGCCCCTGTGCAGGCGTGCTGAGCTCCTGAGATGCGCCAGGCACTGTCCCAGCACTCGGACACTTCGTGAATAAACCTGAGACAATGGTGGGTGAACAGGAGGCGAGTCCCAAGCACTGGGCCTTACTAGAGCTGTAGGGGTCGAGGGGCAGTGGGGCTCAAGGTGTGGAATCACGTGGTTCCCCACACTGGACTGCGGGGCCTGGGCACTGCCGGAGGTCCAGCAGGCAGGCACCCTGCCCCACCCCACCCGGAGCTCCGCCCCCTGAGCCCCCCCAGAGCCCCGCCACACCCCGTCCCTCCCCACCTCCTGGCCCCCTGCCCCACAGAGGCCCCGCAGTCCAGTGCGTGTCTCGTGCCAGCCCGAGGCCCCACCTGAGCTGCCCACCACTAGCGGTGCAGGGCCTGAGCGCGGCCAGAACAAGAGCGCCCAGAGCTGCATTTGGTTCCAGGCTCCGCAGGGCCTCCTCCATCAACAATCTCCCTAGAGAGTGTGGGTAAAGCTGGAAGAGACACCAGCTTTTCCTGGGGCCTCTGAGCTGCGGTGCTGGGAGTAAGGGTGACCAGGAGGAGGGACCCGAGAAGGGTCAGCTTGGGGCTGGAAGGAAAGTGCAGCGGGACATCCTGTCGGTGCCTAGCATGTCCCCTTGCAGAAGGCCCTGAGAAGCCTGTGCCTGCGTCTCCTCAGATGGGCTTCTGCCCTCTCGGGTGCTGCCAGCTCCTTGCTAGTCCGTGCATGCCTATCACTAGGCCAAACACTAATAAATCCTTCCCTTTTGGGGTGCTGTTGTAGACTCCCTGGGAAATGGCCCACATCTCCAGCCCTTCCTTTGCAATGTGACCTTGCAGCTTCTTCTTTCCAGAGGTGGAACCAATTTCCCAGGTCTCTCATTCACCCAGTGGGATGTGGGGAAGGTGACCCAGGACCCTAGTGGGCTTGCCAACTGGCACTCACCCCCAGGCTCCCATGGGCACCACAGAAACGTGCCATGAAGCAAGGGCAGTTGTTTCAGCCGAAACACATAAGAGTAGCCACAACTCACCACCCACTGCACACGCGGATGAGTGGCAATTCAGACCAGAAGAGCTGCCCGGCAATCTTAGGAGTATGGGCTGAACCGAATCACTCTGACGCCCTGCACACACATTTGTAAGTGGAAAAGGGGTACTGTTATTTTAAGACACTGGCATTGGGGTGATTTGTTACACGGCACTAGTGTGGCAAGAGATAACTGATATAGATGCTGAGAAACTCTCTTGAATTTCCTTGGTGTTTTGCGTCAGCTGTAACATGAGTTCATATTCTAGAGAGACTAGAGGAGGAGACTTGAGACAAGGGTTCCCAAGTATTTCACTGTTTTTACGTGTTTGGATCTGGCCTTCTGAAATCATCTTTCATGCTTTAGCCCTTTCGTGGCTAAAACATCCATACAAAGGTGAGCCGCAGCGATTTCATGCCGATGAATGGACAGCTCGTCCATATGTTTGATGCAGCTGACGGCCGTGCACATTGTCCCCTGGGAGACTTAGAGTTGAGAGCGATAACACCACATATGTCCACTGGTGGGCCTGCTCACCGGTCCACAGGGAGACGGCCACAGGGCATTTTCTTCTCTGGCCATGGTCCACTGTGAGGCTTCGCTCTACGAATATATGCCGCACCTGTAACATCGAGCTCTTATCCGCGCTTGTTTTCCTTCTGCAGGAAGTCCTGGAAACACCCAAGTTTCATGATGTGATTTTAGTGAAATCAGACTTGAACATCTCAAAACTGAGTAATTAGTTATATGTGGCTTCTATAAAGACCACTAATTGATTCAAGCCACCAGCAGGACACCAGGCAGTGTCAGCAGCACATCGCAGGGGCCTTGTGGAACCAAAGTCTGGTCGCTAATTAGATTTCCACACTTCACTTTAATTAAATTCTGTTTGACTAAGGTCAGACAGTTTACATTTAGTCTAGGTTGGAAATTTTAATGCCCGGTTTCAAATTAATATTAATTGAAAGACTTACTAAACATAATTAAAAGCAAGAATGAAGTTGAATCTTGGCAATAAGAGGGGGGGTTTTGGTTATAAAAATTCTGTTTATGAAAATTTTAAAGAAAATGTTGGGACAGTTTCACACAACAAAGAATCGACCTCATAACGACCCTGAACCTACAAGGGTCTTGCAGTGGTCACCCCTGAAAGGGAAGGGCTTTCCAGGTTTAAAAAAGAAAGAAAGATCTGTTCCTGTAGAACTACTTCTGATACCAAGATCAGGTTCAACCAGGGAAGCAAAGCCAGTAGAATATATATATACATTTTTTTCTACTATATACAGAATAAATTCTGCCCTCGGGAAGGGCATAGCCTGAAACTCCTGTCTACAGATGGAGCTTCTTCTTCTTGGAAGACTGAGCTCTTTGAGATTTTCTAACTGGTTGAATGAGGCCCACTCAGATTATCCAGGAAAAACTCCTGTACTTAAAGTCAGCTGTGATGGCTCTAAGCGCATCCACAAAGCACTTTCACTGAGACCCTGGGTCAGTGTTGACTGAATGGCCAAGTTGACCTGGTTGATTTGGAGGGGGAAGCAGTGGTGAAGTGTGAGCCACAGACTTCTGGCTTGAGGAACTGGTCAGCGGTGGCATGCACCACGAGAGCAGCTGTGGGAAAAGGCGAGGCTCGGACGCAGGCAGGTGGGTCTGTGAGCTGGAGTGCTACATGGACATCGAGGTGGACATACAGTTGGTGGCCGCTAGCTGGTGGGGACAGAGTCAGGCCTTGGGGAGCAGTGAGGCACCCAGGGTGCAAAGTTTAAGGAGACGTGTGTACAGCCCCCGCTGGGGGGTCCTTACATCCTTCACCCGGGGCCTTACCTGACCCGCCCCCCCAGCCCTGGCCCCTTGGGAAAGAGGGCTGAGCCTCCTTAGATGCTGTCTCCACTTAACAAGCACAGCTCTGCACCAGACGCTGTCCTGGAATCCACCCACACATCCCAACAGAAAAGCACAACTGTCTCCGTGGAGTTTACATTCTAGCAGGGGGAGATGGAAGATGAATAATTAACTTAAGTAAACAAGTTCTATTCCATTTCAAGTGGTGACAAGTGTTCTAGAAACTAAAACAGAAGCAGAGCAGGAAGGGGATTGGGAGTTGCAGGGTCCAGGTGAGACCCTGGGGTGTGAGTCCAGTTTGTCGTTTTAGCAGGTGCTGGAGGGCAGCCTCACTGGGACTGTGGGCAGCGGTGCTGGGAAGATGACCCCAGGTGGAGGAGGCCCTGGTGGGGACAGGGCGAGGAGGGAAGAAGGGCAGAGCCAGTGCTCTGCACGCCGCTGGCTTGGGTAGGGGCTGGGACCCCACACTGCAGGAGAGGAGCATCCTGGTGTGAGCCCAGGGCTGGGGGTGGCAAGCCAGCCTGCAGAGCCCCTCGCGGAGGACCCAGGGCCAGCCTCAGCCAGCACCTCTACCCTAGCAGAAACCTACCTCTGCTCTGCGAGTGTGTGGTTTTGAAAAGATATAAGTTATAAATTAGCAAAGTATGAGCAAGCACTCATTTGAGCCTAAGGAAGAGTCTGCTCGACATGACTACATGCTAGCTTCAGTTTTCAGTCTGCTTCTGAAAACACTGCATTTCCAAGTGCCATTTCCATGTTCTGGCACCAATCCTCACCACACTCTGGGGTTGAAAGCCTCAAGCACGCCCCGTTCCCCTCTGGGGTTGCCCTGCAGTGCCAGCTCTGTGACCATCCAACAGCTGCTTAAGTTTAACCCATGCTGAGGGAGAGGGCAGCAATCATTTGGGACAATAAAGTGGCTTGTGCACAAGGTGAGGGGCTGCCCAAGCACTGGGCCACAGGTTAACATCAAAGCAGAACCAGCCATTACGCCTGGAGAGCACAGCCTGAGTTTGGCCTGAGGCTAGCCAGGGGAGTCACCCAGAGGCAGGCGGGATCAGGAAAGGAGGGTGTACAGGCTCAAAGCCAGGGGCGGCCCAGGGGAGTCCTCAAGGTATCTAAGATTTAGCTTCTCAGAAAAGTTTCAGATGAGAGTTCAGAGTGAAATCCAGATGGCATGCACACTTTTTCCATCAGGTTTGATTATGAAGGGAAAGAGAAATACGGGGCTGTACTAGGAGGAGACAAAGGATGGAAGAAACCTGGGCTAAAGAGAAACATCCAATAAGGGAAAGGGTAAAAAGGCAAGCAGCAGACAGTGCAATCATCGGCAGAACCTTTGAGAAAGTGTGAAAGTAAGGGAGCCAGAGTTTAGAGAGAGCTTTAAAGTTAGAGCACAGAGAGAACAAGGCCCCCTTTTAGCTGCAGAGGAGTATTTAAAGGCTAAGGATGGGTAAGTAGTCGGTAGGTGTGAATGCAGGAAGTAGAGGAAGATGCCTTCTGATGCCATCTATTGTCTCTCTGAGTAGAAGATAAGGTTATCTGCTGGCAAAGAGTGGGAAGTGGTGGGTGGAAAGGTTGAGAATTGTCAAGAGGGTTTTAAATAACCACCTGGAGAAACGGAAGGCCTGCTTGTCTTCGTCAGGGCTGAGACCATGGAGGGTGTGAGGTGGCAGCCTGCACATGGTTTTCAGGAGGTCCTCGAGAGCCCAGTAGGCTCAGAGGCAGTTACATCATGTGGAGTTTGGGATCTGTAAGGGAAACGCAGAAAAGATGGCAGAGCAGGGGCCCAGGGACATTGGCAAGGAAGAGAGTAGAGGGATGAAGGTGCTGGTAGTTTTGATGTACACGAAGGGTAAGAGAAGTATAGGCAGGTGGGTACAGGAGGCTATGGCAGAGCACGTTGACATTTAGAATCTGAGGGAGAGCAGCTCCAGAGGATGGCAGCATCGAAGAGTGAAAAACAGCAACTCCACAGGGCAGGGAAAATGCTGTCTCAGGTCGGGTTCCCCAAAAACAGAGCCTGAGATAAGGATTCCTGGGAAAGTGATTTACAGAGGGGATCTTCTCAGGAGAAGGGGAGTGAGGGAAGAGGCCAGGACAGGGGAAGAAAGCTAAGCAAGGGTCTGGTTTCAGCTGGAGACTAGCTTTAGCCTGGCCCAAGGAAGCTTCGGTCAGACTTGGTCCCACCCTGAGGCCAGGCCCAGCCTTTTGTACCCTGCCACTCCTCTGTTGGCCACTGACACATAGTGGTTGCACTCTGGCAATTCCCTAGAGGAGGCGGCAGCAGTGAGATGTGGGCAGCCTGCTGGCCCAGGCTGGTGAAGGCACAAAGGCAGCCCCACCTCCCACCCTGGGCATGCAGTTCAGACACAGTCAGCAGTGGCCACAAGCACTAGCCCTAGGGGGCCAGAAGGCTTTCACCTCTGGGAGAAGGAATATTTGATGAAGGCTCTGAGGGGACAATGGAAATGGTTTCCCATTGACTGCTGGTCCCAGGAGAAAAGGACAAAGTCTAGTAGGAGAGGCAATGGTAGGGTTTAGGTCAGGTTAAGAGAAGCACAGAGTGGTTGGCACATCACAGAGAGGACAGACGACTCAGAGACTCCAAACTTAGAAAGGAAGAAGGAAGTAAGAGGCCTGTGGGCTTAGCTGACCAGCAAGGTTCTAACTGGACTCACCCAAGCCAGTCCTGGTGGAGCAGGACCCAGGCCTCGGAGATGTCAGCTCACCTGGCCCACCAGGATCTGAGCAACCCTCATCCTGCAAGTGAAGCAACAAGTGGACAGGTTGGCCCCAGGTGCCTACTCATGATTTCTCATCCCCAAGGCCCATCCCAGAGTCCAGCAGCCCCGCGCATCCAGCTCAGTGTGGAGCCAAAGCCTGTCTTTGCTTTGTTTGGAGGGACCTGCAGGTGGCTCGGGCCACAGAAAGGAGGTCTCCATCTGATGCGCTTTCCAGTTGAGCTCAGGCCAGACCTGCCTCCCTGGGGTCAAATCAGACATGGGTTCTGTTCAGGGGAGTCAGAGGCAGTGAGAGGGTGGCCTAAGGAGCTGCACCACAAGACAGAGAGCCTCCCTGTGCCAATCGGTGAGCGCCAGGCCCTTGGAGACCAGGCGAGCAGTGGAGAGGCACAAAGAGGATGAGCTGCAGGTACTTGGAGATTCATTGTCACTTTCTTTTGCTCGGCATGTGAACCTCTCTAAGGACTTGTGAGTAGGCACATTTCTAAATCACTGCAAAGGCCCAGGATCCCAGAGGGCTGGGCTAAGGAAATGGCACTGTTTTTGGCACCAGAGCATGAGGGTATTCTCATTTGTCTTGTGCCATTTGAAACTCACTAGGTATCTCTGGACCAACCTCTGGTGTCCCCCAGCACCACTGTCCCTTCTACAGTTGGGTGATTCCCTCCAACCTCGCCAGCTTCTGCACTCACTGGGCAGTGAGGAAGCTTCTGGGTGCCAGGCCTGGCATTCAGAGCACAGGTCCCTGCTCATGACTGGGACCGAGCATGGCAGGCCCTGAAGACCTGTGCATGGTCACACAGCACGGCTGAGGCAGTGCCCCTGTGGCAGTCCGGCCAGGGGAGAGTCTACTTCCCCGCAGTGCCCTGGCCCTGGCCTTGGTCCTCTTGCACCCCTCAGCTCCCTGATCTGCCCATCTTGAAGATGCCCCGAGGAAGTCTCCTTCTCAGCCGCCTAGGAGTGCCATTTTTTTTTCCCTGGGCAACCTCTGGGCCTAAAAAGAGTTGTTTGGGAAAGCTCATGGGAAGATAGAAACCTCATGATTTCATCTCTCATTATGGTGTCGGTCCCTTAGATGACCGAGGCGGTGAGTGGATGGGGTCTGTGCAGGTGATACTGGTGGCCAGGGCAGTACTGCTGCTCTTCCAGCTCATCAAGGAAGGGCATGAGGTGAACCCCAGAAAAGCCACTGCAGAATCCATGAGGAGGTGGGGCAGGGGCTTCGGTTTTGGTTTTGGTCTAGCCTGTGGATTCCCGTGCAGACATGACTTGCCCCGGTGCTGACCCAGTCCTGGGTCTGAGAAGAAAGAGCAGTGGTTCTGTGCATCAGCACCCACAGTGCAGATCAGGGAGAGGTACTGGCCTGACCCGGAAGCCAGGGCGGGTGAGAGGAAGCAGCTGCAAAGACTATGGGGAAGCAGCAGAACCTCAAGTGGCTTTCAGACTGGAGAAGGACATCTTTGCAGAAACTCTCCAGGGCCTTGCCTCTATCCAGGCCAGTGATAGTGGCAGCTGGAGCCCCGAAGTCTTCTTATGCAGTAGCAGTGCACCGAAGGAGCTGGCACAGGGGAGTGCAGGCAGAGGCCAAGTCTCTCTCCTCCCTCTCGTGACACGCTCTCCGTGGATGCATCTCCCACCACCTCTGCAATGAAGTCCCAGGCTGGGCCTGGAGCTCTCCTGGTCTCCCTCCATAGAAGACACTCTCTTCAGTCTAAAATCAAAGCTCCCAAACGTTTGGTCCAGCTTAAAGTTGCAGTTTAAAAATGCCTCCAACCCTGCATGTCACAGAAACCTTTGTTTCCATTTCCCAGGGAATGTTGTTGCCCACAAGGGCCTGATGATAAGGAAAAAGGGGGGAATAAATCATGTATTGAGGTCAAGGAGAAGAGCTTGGCTTGACAAAACAATCATCTGTCCTCAATACCGCAGTCCATTCCTAGGCCAAGAACTTTGTAACTTCTCCTTCTGCTCTGAGGGCACTTCTCCTCCCCTCGCTGCCCACCTCACTTCCCCCCAACAGAAGATGCTTAATCTCAGGAAGTAGAGCTCCATGTACTCCATCTTCTCAGATCACCATGGGGACGGGGCCCATGGTCCTGTGGAGACAGAGGCACAGCAGCAACCACGGAAAAGCCGCAGAGCAAGAAGCTGTAGGGATGGAAGTTTTCTTAACTCCCAGTTAAACTGAGTTAAATCACTCATGCTCATATGAGTTTTTCTTGATTTTTAAAGGCCTTGGATCCAGAATAAAAGATAAAAGCTCATGCGTTTAGGTAATTCCTGAGACTACCTGTGAAAGTCAGCACTGGGCTGTGTTGCATCTGAGAGTCTGGGTGGTGGCATGACTGGCAGAAGGTGGAGGCCTGACCTCAGCCCCTCTCAGGCCACATCCGGTTGTGCCATCCAGGCCCAGATGGAGGGAGCAAGGAGCCAGGAGTGAGTTGATAAATCTAACACAGACGATGGAGAAAACTAGTGAAGCTTATGATTCCTGACCCCAGGAATTTGATTGTGGCCCCCAAACAGGCTCAATGACACCCCAGATTCTAGGCCAACTGTCCTGTCTTTCCAGCCAGGTGGGATTTTTGAAGCTGGGCCCTGGACTCCCATGCCGAGGGAGACACCTGTGGTGCCGAGAGTCTCCCCATTCAGTGGGAGGTCCTGGGCTCCAGGGTCAGGAAGGCTCAGCTTTGGGCCCAGCCTTGTTCTGACTCTCTGAGGACTTGTCAAGCGTTTCTCCTTCCATGAGGCAGGTGCTGCTGCTGGATTGGGTGTCAATCAGAGCTCAAGCTCACTGCACATTAGGGTGCAGCAGAAATGCCAGTGTCAGGCCCCCCACAGAGCTGTCAGCCACCATCCCGTGTGGTGAAGCGTGGCCAGGTTGGGTAAGCTTCTACTGCTGGTTTTAGTGGGTTTTCAGCTTGAAAGTCAATGGCCTACAGGTGTCCTAGTTGATTTCCAGCTCTGGGCTGTGACTCCACGAGGAACTAAGCAGGAGGAAAGGCCCAAGTGGACCAGACACAGCCATGGCCAGTGGGCCGGAGGCCCCACTGCAGGGACCCTCATGTAGACACAGCTCTGCCTTAGCTCCAGCCCCGCCTCACACCCCCAGCATGGGCACAGCCAGAGCCTGGGGTACTCCTGGACCACCAGTCAAGAGTGCTGGCATGAACAGGCAGGCCCAGGACCTCCTGACGCATGGCTACCATTTCCTCACCTATGAAGTGATGGGGACAGTGCTCTGAAAGGGTTGAAATGCAGGCTCTGATGCTGGCAAGGCCTAACTGTGACCACGAGCAAGTCACTTAACCCCTGACCTTCAAGAGAAACAATGATAGAATTTGGCTCGTGTAACACCTTTAGCAATGGCATCTCAGCAATTATGCCCAGTGGTACTACCAGCCATCCAGGGTCTATGCTGGGCTCTGACGACAGAGGAAGATAATGGACATTGCAGGCAGAGAGGACCAAGGAGTCTGAGAGACCTGAGGATGCCCAGTGATAGCAAATGGGGGTTCAGGTCATTGGGGACAGCGGTAAAGCCAAGGCAGAAAAGAGCTTTGGCCCTGTACAGAAGTTCAGGGGCAGGTTATGGCAGCCTTTGAGTACTAGGATGGGGAGTTTGGGGCTTTTCATGCCAACCAGTGACTCTACACATTTTTAGATCACAACTTCACAAGATCTTCTACAAGCAGTCCAACTGCCTGCAGCACACCAAGCTGGATGTTCAAGCTGCAGCCAGGATGGGCGGTGAGGACCCCCAATCTCATGCTCCTCTTACCACTCTAGAGCATCCCTGGAGTGTCTCAGGTCCTGTGGAACACAGCTCAAAAGCCACCCCAAGGAACAGAGAGTTCCTGGGACACAGGAATCAACTTCTTTAGGTATTGCCCATGAACTGAATTATGCACATCTACAGGCTACATGGAAAGTTGGGGGAAGTCCAGATAAAAACATGATTACTGAGTATCCTATAAAGTCAGAGATGGACCCTGAGCTGTACAGTCTTTGAACGTGAGCAACTGATAGACTGTCAAGCTGGTTTCCACTTGGTGTTTTCCTCCCCTGGAGGAACTAAGAGGCCTACCTGAGCTCACCTTGTTTGAGAGCAAAGGTGCATTATTCAGCTATTGGTGCTCAGCAACTCATAGTCCCCCAGACCTCAATGGCTTATACAACCAGGTATTTATTTCACACTTGCAGGTCTGCAGGGTCAGCTGTGGCTCTATTGGGACCTGCTGAGCTTGGGTAGAATGAGCTGGGACTGGTGAGCTGGGTTCTAGGTAGTGGTTCAGGTTTTGGTCTTTTCCATTCTTCCGCTCATCCTGGGGCCAGCAGTGGACTGGACATTTTCTTTTCATGGTGAAGTGCAGGAGTAAAAGAGAGCAGCAGAGTTTGCCATGAAATTTTCAAATTTCAAATCAAAGGCTCCTGCCGATTCCATCCTACAGCAACAGATTTGAAGAGGCAGAATAAAGGATTAGTGAACTAGAGGAATGGACATCTGAAATCTGAAACACAAAAGAAAATATAGGGAAAAGAATGGAAAAATATCAGCAGGGTCTTAGGGAATTGAACGACAACATGAAGCACATGAATATACATGCTGTGGGTGTCCCAGAAGAAGAAGAGAAGGGAAAAGAAGGAGAAACACTAATACAGGAAATAATCACTGAGAATTTCCCATCTCTCATGAAAGATATAAAATTACAGATGCAAGAACTTCAGCATACTCCAAACACAATAGATCCAAATAAACAGTCTCTAAGATGCTTACTATTCAGATTGTTAATAGTCAAAGACAAAGAATCTTGAAAGCAGCAAGAGAAAAACAATCCATCACATATAAGGGAAGCCCAATAAGACTGTGTGGATTTCTCAGCAGAAACCATGAGGCAAAAAGGTAGTAGGATGACATATTCAAAATTCTATAAGAGAAAAACTGCCAAGAATTCTATACCCAGCAAAATAGTCTTTCAAAAATGAGGGGGTGGGGCGGGCCATGGTGGCTCAGCAGGCAGAGTTCTTACCTGCCATGCTGGAGACCTGGGTTTGTATCCTGGTGCCTGCCCATGCGAGAAAAAAAAAAAAAAGAAAAAGAGGGGGAGATTAAAATATTTTTAGACAATCACTGAGAGAATTTGTGACTAAGAGATGGACTCTATAAGAAATACTAAAGGGAGCACTATAGACAGTTAGGAAAGAGAAGCCTGGCTAAGAGAACAGAAATGAAGACTATCAGTAAAGGTAAAAAGAGAAAAAAAATAGATATGACATACTTGTTATTTTGCAAGCTGCCAGAATGATAAACCAAAAACTGGAATGGCTTTTTTAAAGGGGAATATAAGAAGTTAAAGTTTACAGTTCTAATGAAGTGAAAGTGTCCAAATTAAGGTACCAATAAGAGGTTACCTACACTCAAGAAAGGCCAATGGGTCTAGAACATCTCTGTCAGCTGGGTAGTCACATGGCAGGCATCTGCTGGTTCCTTCTCCTGGGTTCTGTGGCTTCCAGCCTCTGTTCCTATGGGAGTTCCTCATTTTGCTTCTCCAGGGCTTGCTTTCATCTCTTGGCTTCCCCTTGGCTCTTTCCAGTTTCTGGCTTGCTTAACATCTCAAGGCAATGTCTGCTGGCCCCCAAGCATATCCAAACATCCATGGCTCAGTTCTCTGCTCTGAAGCTTCCATTGGCTATCATTTCTGACAATCTAAAATAAAGGATTCCACTAAACTAAACAAGACCGACCTTCAATGGGTGGAGTAACATCTCCATCTAATCAAAGGTCACACCCACAACAGGGTGTGCAGCATCTCTATGGAGATAATGTAATCACAAGTTTCCAACGTGCATTATCCAGTCAGGATTAAGAGAAACAGCTGACTCCACAAGATTGAATCAGAATGAAAACATGGATTTTCTAGGGTATGTAGTATTTGCAAACCAACACAACATATAAAATCTAAAAGACAAAATGGTGGAAGGAAGAACTACCTTTGCAGCAATAACATTAAATGTTAATGGATTAAACTCCCAATCAAAATGCATAGACTAGCAGAATAGATTTAAGAACAGAAGACCCACTGTGGGATATTTGGTGGGGCAAATAATCCAGAAACAAAAGAGTAAATACTGTATGGTCTCATTTAGAAAATACTTTTATGAAAACAGGGGCCTAGATTGTAAGCTCTTATAGCAATCACACTTAGTCCAGAGCAGTATTTGCCATTTCAGAGTTTTGAGAGGCAGTTTTATATATGTATAACCTGGTATTTAGAGATTAAGAAGGAAGCTGATTAGGTTAGGATTGAGGTAATTAAGAATACAGGGGTAAGGAAGACATTGCCTATATTTTAGAACCTCGTACTTTTTGAGACCAAAGGAAGAAAGGTTTACTTTGTTCAGAACCTAAACTTTCTGCAGCACATAATCTAACTCAATCTGTCTGGATAGATCATTTAAGCAATCCAAAGACAGGGAGCCCAGAATAAGAATGAGGGCCTTTATCTGGTATAACTTAACATAATGTTTGGGTACATTCCAGACCATATTAAGCAGGTAATCAAAAGTATTGGCAAAGTCCCTTGATGGATGGGGTAAAAATTATGGATTTATTAAACTTTACCACCAGGGAAAAATCCCTGACAGTGTGTCAAACATTAGGGACACCCAAATCAATAGGCCAAGCCATTGATCTTCAGGCTTGCTCTTTTGAAGATTATGTATGTAGCAGAGAGGACCTCTGTTGTTGCTCAGATGTGCTCTCTCTCTCTCTCCCCAACTCTGCAAGTGAAATCATTGCCCTTCACCTTCATAGGACATGACATCTGGGGTTGAAAGTCTCCCTGGCAGTGTAGGAGGTGACTCCTAGGGATGAGCCTGGCCCTGGCATCAAGCGATCAACAATGCCATCCTTACCAAAAGGGGGAAAAAAGTGTAGTAAATAAGGTTTCAGTGGTTGAGAGTTCAAATAGAATTGAGAAGCTACTCTGGAGGTTGCTCTTATGCAAGCTCAGTTAGAAGCTTGCCAAACCCCAACCAAAACCACTCCTGTCAATCCTAAAGAACGCCTAGGGCATTATATAAGATTCTACAAAGGTTCTGTGCACGAGGGTAACTTTCCAGAAACCTACAACTTCTCAAAGGGGCCCTGGACCTCAATCTTGGTTAGGGTTAGGGTTAGGGGTTAGGGTTAGGGTTAGGGTTAGGGTTAGGATTTAGGGTTTAGGGTTTAGGGTTAGGGTTTAGGGTTTAGGGTTTAGGGTTAGGGTTAGGGTTAGGGTTAGGGTTTAGGGTTTAGGGTTAGGGTTAGGGTTAGGGTTAGGGTTTAGGGTTAGGGTTAGGGGTTAGGGTTAGAGTTAGGGTTAGGTAGTGTTAGGGTTAGGGTTAGGGTTAGGGTTAGGGTTAGGGTTAGGATTTAGGGTTTAGGGTTTGGGGTTAGGGTTTAGGGTTTAGGGTTTAGGGTTTAGGGTTAGGGTTTAGGGTTTAGGGTTAGGGTTAGGGTTAGGGGGTAGTGTTAGGGTTAGGGTTAGGGGTTAGGGTTAGAGTTAGGGTTAGGTAGAGTTAGGGTTAGGGTTAGGGTTAGGTTAGGGTTAGGTTTAGGTTAGGGTTAGGGTTAGGGGTTAGGGTTAGGGTTAGGGTTAGGGCAAAAAAATCATCTTGATGTGGCTAGCCAGTAAACTCTTCAGACTCAAATTTAAATTTCTATTACCTAGATCACCAGTTGTTCGCTCCTAAATTTAAACCTAAAAAATTAAACCATTATAAATACATGTAAGAAAAAATAAAATACTACCAGTTTTAAAAAGAAAGACAGACAAACTAACCACCTGACCTGCAAATCTCCTACCATCACAATATTAATTTAGTTAATTTCACATTTCAGAAAGAATCTAAACTTCTTGATATGGGCACAAGAGGGAGCAATTTGGCCTTGAATAAGACTTGTATCTATAGTTTATTCAGAGAAAACTTGAGAAAAATTTAACCCCATCCTTCTTTCAATGAAGTTTAATCCTAATAGCAGTCAAAGAATCTAATAGCACCACGGAAATCTGAGGATCGAAGCAAATAGAGAAAAATTCCATGCTTTAAAAACTCAGCATACATGGGCTAAGGCAGTAGCATTTAGTCTGAAGAACCAGAGAACTACACTGAACATATTCAGAATTTTAATATAAAGAACTTGGTAACCCGAGCTACAGTTAATTCCTTCTTTCCCCCACCACATAGTGAACTTAAATATTAAATGGAGATCAAAGCGGTCTTCATTTTACGGAAATATCATTTTGGCCTATAGCATTAACAGTGTAAAAAGAGAACTCAAATAACTATGTGGACAATTTTCTGCTTTGATTATATGTGAAGAAACTTTAAAATAAAACATTTTTAAAACATATTAAAATCAAAGCAAGGTTGGCAACAGTGGCTCAGTGGCAGAATTCTCACCTGCCAGAGATTGGGTTCAATTCCCAGTGCCTGCCCATGTTAAAAAAATAATAATAAATAAAGCAAAACCTCAGCATGCAAATATAGTAGTATAAATGATGAAGTTATGTTAATTCTTTATAATTTTCCCACAAATAAAAAGAACAAAGGGTTGACCCTTCAAAAGGAAAGCAAGCTACTTAAAAATTTATACAAGTGATTCAAAACTTTATATTCTTTCATTTATACTAACCACCAGCCAACGTAACAAATTTCCATAGGAACCACATTTCTTGCTTGTTTTTATTTTTTATTGATATATATTATATATTCACATATCATGTAATCATCCAAAGTGTACAAAGGTTCACAATATCATCATATAGCTGTACATTTTATCATCACAATCGACTTTTTATGAAAAATAACATATATACAAAAAAGCAATAAATTTCAAAGCACATTGCAACAATTAGTTGTAGAACAGATTTCAGAATTTGTTATGGGTTTCAATTCCACAATTTTGGGTTTTACTTTTAAGTGTTCTAAGATAATGGAGAGTAAAAGAAATATCACTATAATGAATCAGCAATCATAATCACTTGTTAAACCCTAACTTCTCTGTATACTCCACCATCACCTTTGATCTTTCTCCCACTCTTGAGGGGTATTTGGGCTGTGCCCATTCTAGCTTTTACACGGTGGAAGGGACGACCAAAAACATGGGACAGGGGGATAGAACTAGTTGATGTTGTTCTAGAAGGGCTGGCCTTCTGCATTTCAGGACTTATCTGGTCCATGGAGCCATCTGGAGGTTGTAGGTTTCTGAAAAGTTACCCTAGTGCATGCAAACTGTGTAGAATCTTATATTACGCCCTTAGCTGGTCTTTAGGATTGGCAGGAATGGTTTTGGTTGGGGGTTGGCAAGCTATGATATGTAGCAAAGTCTAACTGAATGACGCTTGTGTAAGAGTGACTTCCAGAGTAGCCTCTCAACTCTGTCTGAAGTCTCTCAGCCACTGATACGTTACTTATAACACTTCTTTCTCCCCCTTTTGGTCAGGACAGCATTGTTGATCCCATGGTGTCAGGGCCAGGCTCATCCCTGGGAGTCATCTCATACAGGGAAACTTTCACTCCTGAATGTCATGTCCCACATAGGAGGGAGGCAATGGTTTCACTTAGAGAGAGTGAGGCCACATCTGAGCAAAAAAATTTACCTCTGAAGGTAACTCAGGGATACCCATAGGTAGGCTAAGCTTCGCCACTACACACATAAGCCTCACAAGAGCAATCCTCAAGATCAAGGGCTTTGCCTTTTGATTTGGGAATGTTTGACACAGTATTAGGGGTTTCCCCAGTGGTAACGTTTAGTAGTTTCATGTTTTATTATCCCACCCTGCAAGAACCTTGCCAGTATTTTTTGATTTTCTGCTTAATATACTCTGGGATGTAACCAGGCATTATATCTAGCTACACAGGATTAAAGGCCCTCATTCTTTTTCTGGGCTCCCTGTGTTTGGACTGTTTAAATGATCTGTTCAGACAGGTTGAGCTAGATTATGTGTTACAGAAAATTAAGAGGAACCACGGTTCTAATCAAATTTCTAACACTTACAATTATCTACACTTGAAGAAAAAAAAGAGGGTTTGTACTACAATCAAATTTTAAAAATTCAATGTTCTTACATTTTAGGAAAGAAGTGAACTCCACAGACCAAAACACACCTTTGGGAAAGCATCTACTCTTGAACTAGTGGAGTAGAAAAAGGTTTGGGGGTGCTGAGCACATAGGTCAAAGAGAACCTTTTAGGTTCTTCTCTGATCTCTTCTCACTTACTGCCCACAATTCCCAAAACCCGAGGAGAACATGAATTCACAGACCAAAATAACTTAACACCTGAAAAGCACATTACTCTGAAAGGGCAGAAAAGGAGATATAAGAATTTAAAATAAGCAACACAACTGTACTTAGATAAGAACAAGATCAAGAAATCAGTGTTTTTAATGGAAATATATCAAAAACAATATGTAATTGTGTTAGGTTGAATCATGTACTTTCTCCCTCAAGAGATATGTTCTTAATACCAATCCATATTTCCCTGGGTGTGAGGCCCGTTTATAAATGGGGCTTTTTGAAGATGTTATTTTTAGTTAAAGTGTGGCAAACTAAATCAGGATGGGTCAACCCGTATTATTGGAGGCCTTTAAGGAGAAGAAACTGAAGTCAGAAATCAACAAAGTCACATAACAAGAAACAAGAAATCAGCACAAACTGAGCAGCAGACACAAGAGAGATTTCCAAACAACGGCGGCAGATCTGCAAGCTGAGGGACCACCAGATTCCAGCAAGCCAGCAGGAAAATGCTACAAACCCTGGAGAGAAAACATTGCCTTAATAGCACCTTGATTTTAGACAACTAGCCTCCAAAACTGTAAGCCAATAAATTCCTTAGTTAATGGCCATGGTGGTTCAGCAGGCAGCATTCTCGGCTGCTGTGCCGCAGTCCCGGGTGCCTGGCTGTGTCAACAACAGCAACAAAAAAATTCCTTTTTTAAGTCAACCTGTTTTGTGGCATTTGTCATAGTAGCATGGCAAACTAAGACTAGCATAGAACACAAAAGATGCGCTAAATAGCAGATTAATACTCACATATAAAGGCAAACTACAAATAAATAGAACCAAATGTGAAAGGTAAGACTAAAATACAACTGCTTAAAAACCTAAGTAATTTGAAGCACAAGTTAGAAGGCCAAAAAAAAAAGATTAACTTGAGTATGTCAGAATTAAGTATTTCTTTTCTATTAATGACATCCAGGACAAAGGTAAATATAGATGACTAATTAGGAGATGGTCTAAAACCAACAAGGCATAATATCTAGAATATCCAAGAAATTCCTAAAAAGTAAGAAGAAGAGATGGAAATCCCAATGGAAATATGGACAAGGACACAAACAAAATGTATAAAAAAAGAAACCCAAAAGGCTAACAAGTTCATAAAGAAATGCTCAAACTGAAGTGATCGGAGAAAAACAAATGAAAAGATATCACTTTATATCTGCCGGACTGGCAAAAACTATAAAGCTGGATGATACCAAGCATTCGTGGAGAAGTAAGCATATGGGAGCTGTTAAACTCCACTGGTGGGAATGCACAGACTGGTGCAGCCATTCTGGAGGGCAATCAAATGTGATAAATTTGCATATCTTACAATTTAGTAATTCTGCTCCTAGCTAGACATACTCAAGAAATTCTCACTCAGATAAAAGTTCAACCCAGTCTGTTGGGACAGTTGAGAGTTAGAGGCAATCTACATATCCATTTACTGGGGGAAGAGACAGTAAGATGCATTAGATGCATTCCATGGACAGTGACAACCAGAAGTAATGGACAATATGTATACACAGCAACAAGGGTAGGTCTTAAAAAACACAGTATCAAGAAAATAAGAAACAGAAAAAATAATTAACATCATGTTATTCATGCAAATGGAAAATATATTTCATATAAACAATATATATACTTCACAAGAATACATATGAGCTAAAGAATATATATTAAATACATTAAAAGGACTGCCAATGAGGAGGAGGAAGGAAATGAGAATGAGAAATTTTTAAAAAGAAATAAACAACTAAAACAAGAAGCTAAGTCTTGTGCAGACTAAGTACGATAATGGCCCCAAAAATAAAGATTATGATTAAATCAATCCTTTGTACTTGAGGTCCCATGAACGTACAGATGGAATATGAATTAAGCTCACTCTGTACTGATGACAAAGGCGATGAAGTGTGCACTAAACCCAGGTGTGTAAAACAGATGTGCCTTAGCCTCCATGTGTCCAAATCTCTTAGCGCCTTACTGCTTATTCCATTTATTTGTCATTTAATCATAAGCTTTCTTAACTGCCAATTATATCTTGCCAATTATACAAAAAAATTTAACAATTAGAAGTCAGAGAATATATTCCTCTATAAGGGTTACACAGAGAACTCATTTACGAATAGAAGTAACCAAAGACTGATAAAGTTGCACACTATTCCTGACAAATATTCTGAGAACCTATCGACTCAAGAAGGTCAGGAGTAGGCCTGCCAAATATGCCCTAAACCTCCTTCTGCCTGGTGTGCCCTTCCTCACTCCCTTAACCATCTGCTACCCTCCACACCTTCCCTACTTCCGCATCCCCACCTAGACCGCCTGACAAACTTCTATTCTTCCTCCAAACTCCAGCTAAAATGTCCTCTCATTTAGGAAGCCTGTCCTGTCCATCCCCCTTCCCCCAGACCTAATGCTTCCTTCCTCTGTTCTGAGTTTGTACCTTATACTTGTTTCTACTGTTCAATTTATTGCATATATCATAATTTGTTTAAATGTTGGTCTGATCTACTAAACTGGGAGTAAACTCCTTAGTTACAGAGATTATGCCTTTTTCTGAATCCCAAGTGCCCAAAACAATGCCAGGCTTATAGCAGGCTCTCAAACGTTTAATAATACATCAATACCTGAAGCCAGAAAAGCATATCACCACATGTCAAAGTAATCTACGAAGCCTACCTCCAAGAATCTACTGACTGCATTTGTCAACTCTCAACTTTTCTTTATCCTAAGCTTATATATAAGGTAGACAAGTTACAAAATATTTACATTTTTTAAGATAAGCAACTGATAGAATTAATTACAGAAATAGAATTAACAGTTTAAACTAATATAGGATACCAAATACATGTGAGACTTGCTCTTTGGGAGAGTCATGAATGGAATTGAGCTCCAAGAATTTCCTTCCCTACAGCACTCTATGACAAAATACTGAACAGATATGAAGGTATTAGTCTACTCCTGCCTAAAAGGCAAGGATATAAGCTAGACAAGCTTTTAAGATCCAAAGATCCTTTTTCAACTCTTAGATTACTTTAATCATTAAGATGCATGGAAACTAGCATCATTTCAATGATATTAAGTACTATCTGATACATAAATGAACTTATTGGATTGGCTAGACAAGTCTCACTGTGGCAGGATGGGCAGAAAAATTCCAAATTTAATAATGCGTGTGGTACACTAAAGAGGTACACATGCCAATCCCCATGACTTGTGTACATGTCACCTTACATGGTAAAAGAATACTTATAGACAAGATTAAACTAAGGATTTTGAGATGGGAAGATTATCCTTGATTATCTGAGTCAACCCAATGGAATCACCAGGGTACTCATGCAGGAGGCAGGAGAGTCAGAGATGTGACAACAGAAGCAGAAGTCAAAGAGAAAGAAATTTAAAGATACCATGAGTTGCTGGCTTTGAAAATGAAAGAAGCAGCCATGAGTCAAGGAATACAGGTAGTCTCCAAACCCTGGAAAAGGTAAGAAAATAAATTCTTCACTAGAGCCTCCAGAAGGCACTAAGACCTGCCAATACCTTTATTTCAGACTTCCGACTTGCAGAATTGTGGTTTGTGTTGTGATGTTTTAAGCAACTAAGTTTGAAGTAACTTGTTACAGCAGGAACAGGAAACTAATACAATACCTAAAGAGTATCCCCTTAGCCCTTAACACATAGTAGCCAAAACTTACCTTCTAAGAGGGAATGATCTGGAACAGCTTCTGCAGCTAAAACAGACTTCCCACAGCCTGCCATTCCGTATATGGTAACCCATCCCAGTTCACTATTCAGTTTGAAGAGCTTCTGCTGAACTGCACTCACCAGCTTCTTCCTGGTAACAAAAACTACTGGCCTCTGTGGTACTCCACCTTCACACAGAACTGTCCTTACTGAAATCCAAAACAAAACAAACATAAATCAACAGAGCTTTGAAATGGTTATTCAAGTAATACCATAAAACCAAAAAGAACAACTGAGACTTCAGCTTCAGAGTTTCCAAGAACACTAAGAAAATGCGGCTAGCACATTAACTTCAACTTTCTGATTTCTCAGAACACCCAGAGCAAAAGTAAGCACATGTCCTTCAAAATAACTATGAACAGTGAAAGTTTTCATATACTTTCATTGTATATGAAATAGGGTTTTCATATACACCCTATTTCTTCTTGATTCTCCAGTCTCTTCCTCATATTAGAGACTGAAGAGTATATAATGGGAACATTTCTGGAGTTCCTTTCAAAAACGTAGACTTAAAGAGTCTTATTATTTCTTATATATGAGCTCTGGAGAAGAACTTAAATAAAGGCCTATAAACTGTCCTATTATCTCAAACAATTAGGGTAAGTATGGCATACCCTCAGCAGCTCACTGGGCAAAAAGAAAATGTGAGGATTAACATGAATGCCAATAAAAGCATTGGAAAACAGCACTATAATTTTTTCACATGTTTTCAGTGGCACACCACAGTCTTCCAGCAGACTCCATCGACAATAAGACTAAACTGCAGTAACATAGTCATTGTGACAGAAGGTATCAAGGATACAAACCATATGAAGTTATTCCACCAACTGAATCTTTGCCACAAGAAGAGACAACAGGAATGCCACTGTGGAGAAGGGCAGCCAGATCGTTATATCCTTCAAGTTGTAGAGCATTGTAGAAAGATATGTAAGGATAATTATCTTTTTTAAGTATCATTTTAATTAGCATAGCTGCTCGTTGCTGTTGAGTGGGCTAAAAAAAAATTAAGTAGTTTAGTATATAAAACAAGGAACATTTTTGCAACAGAAATTAATGGAGATAAGTACAGATTCTGAAATAAAGACTAAAAATATATGTGCCCTTGCCACAAAGACACGCTTTTTCAGACACCTTTGGGGGCAGACGCAATTCCAGGAGTGCGCACGTCACATCCTATCAGTAAATGTTTAGTAACCATAATGACTGCTAATAAAGGTTCTGTCCCCTCTCACCTGAGAAGAACAGCACAGCAGGGCTCTTTGGAAGCTTCTGTGACCTCTGCTGCAAACAGGCTCTCCATGGGCAATTAACAGGTGACTCCAGCTACACAAATTAGATTACCAATATTCATATTTTCAGCTGCATAAACCCAAATGGCATTGACCAAGACCCATGCCAGTCCGGGAGGGAGCCTGAGCAGTCTAATTATGCCAACAAACACTTCTAATTCCTCTATACTTTATACAAAGTCCACGCTAATTTGCCCAACTCCAATATCTGGACCTGAAACTAGAAGGCACCTTGTAGAAAATTCTGGAGAAGAGCACAAAAATCACACATATAAAATGCTTTTAGGCTATAGTACATTTTAGACTATCTGTTGGGTTTTTGTAGGGCCTTGCTTTGTGAATCAAAAGTCAATGCAATTCTCTATTGTCTTTTATTATAAGATCTTATAGTGTCTTCATTCTTCGTATTGTGTAGCATTTAGTAATTCAAATCCTTATTTTCCTGAGAGTCAGGAACTCAGAGTTAAAAAAATTAAGGGTGCAGGGATTAGGGGAAGGATAGGTATTTACTTGCTGACTTTGTGATTGGCTTTTAGGGGAAGAAATTTTACATATGCCAATTCTTCTCCATTATTTAAATATTCTTCTAATTTCACTTAAGAGAATGATTACTACAATATCTATAACTATAAGGGCAAGACAATTAGTTGCCCAATTTTTCTAAGGAAGATATAAAATAAAGGGTGCTATATAGATTAAATATTGGGAGGGAGAAGGAAAGGAAGGTATTCTTATGCATAAATATAAAATTTGTTACTGTTCATATAAATTTGGTTGACAGATGTTAAGCAAAATGTGCTGCCTTTTTATCTTTGGTACAGACCACTGACAATTAATTAAAACACAAATAAACTTGTACATTAGTCAGTAGAAGCAAAATGCTCAAGATAAACTAGATTAATTATGGAGGTAGGGAAATAATCCACAAATACTAGTGAATTCTTTTCCCATGGTCATTTTGATAGAAAGAGAATTGTAATGTGGATGGTACAAAAAGTTTGGGTCAATATTTGTTATAATTTTACAATACATGCACATGCAAACACCGCAGCAGATTTCTCTTAAACCATAAATATGAGCTTATATTCTTGAGGGTTGCTGGAAGCATGCTGTGTCCCACCATGAGTGGCAGCCATTCGATAGCAAATAAGAGCCAATGTCTTCCTCCTGACTCTATGTTCCTTGAAGGAAGAAACAATCTAGTCTTTACTGTTTCTCCAATAATAACTGGTCCATAATAGGTGCCCAATAAATGTCTGTTGAACAATAACTACGGAATGATTAGCTGCTTCCTTCCATTCCTCCGACACTCAACCTGACTCTGGCACATGTGAACCATCCAAACCTCCATCCCCTAAGTTCTTCCTTTATTTCCCAGTCAGTTGTCCTATTCATGATTCTTTCTCCTTCCTTATCCAGGATAAAATCCAGAATTCTGCTTACACCTTCAACACAATACTTCCCTCGGTTTTCCTCTGCTCTGGCCTCGCAGATGCTCCCCCTTCTAATCAAGAGTGAGCCAAATCATGTGTCTTCTCCACCCCACAACCTCAACCTCTGCTGGAGGAAGCCCTGCAGGCAGCCACCACATATTCACCAGGACACCCTGCAGCTGGGCAGCCTGCTCCTTCCCTACTCTTCCTCAGGGTCTCATCTCTAACGTGAGACTCTTGATCTTACATGTTTCAAGCAGAACTCATCATCAACCCCATTTCCTCTTCCTGAATTCCCCACTTGAATGAAATGCCTACCTCCTCTCCCATGCATCTGTCCCTGCCAGAGGAAACTGGGCATCACCATGTTTTCTCTTTCATCTTTAATCCCCACATCCAACCAGTGATTCATTCACCAAATGTCAGCTGAGTGCCTACCATTTACCTGGCATTGTTCTAGAGCGTGGGATAGAAGACTGGAAAAAAGAAAACAAAAACAGTCCTGCCCTCATGGAGCTTATATTCCAACAGGGGAGAAAGACCATAAACAATGAACACAAGCATAATTAGAATAATTAGCGGGTAAATAAATTACACAGGGAAACTAGAGTATGAAAGGACAACAGGAATTCAGGTGTTTGGTGGGAGGGGGGATGGATGGCAGTTTTTAACAACATAATCGGGTAAGCCTCAAGGAGGTGGTATTGAGGAGCTGACGGAGAGACCTGCATAAATATCTGGCAGCAGATGGTTTCAGGTCAGCATAACTCAAAGCCACCATGCTCGTTTGTAGCACTTACACCCCCATCTGTCCATTTCCCTGCCACTGCCTCAGTCCAGAATCTGGTCCTCTCTTGGCTACATTACTGATCTGATGAACTAAGTGGTTTTCTTATGTCCAGACTCACCCCACCCTCATCAATTTCCTATACTGCAGTTAGAGGAGCTTTCAAAAATGCAGATGTTGCTGGATCGCAATCCTTCCATGGCTTCCCATTGCCTGTGGGCTGATGTGTACACTCTTCAAGCAGGGTTTAGAGAGCTCTCTCCCACTGGCCCTAGCTCACTGCTCCAACATCACCTCTTGTGATGTCTCGCCCACCCTAGGGCTCTGCCACTTGGTCCTACATAAGATGGAGTTCTCCCTGGCTCCTATGCCATCATGCATGCTGCTTTCTCTTCGTGGAACACCTCCCACCCCCCTTCATCACTTGTGGCACTCTTTCTTATGCTTCTCGGCCTGGTTAGCTCAGTCCTACCCCCTCTCCCTGTCCATCACTTCCTCCAAAAAGTTTCCTCTGACCTTCTCTCTGGTTGAGGTGTCCCACAACCAGATCTCCCATTGCAGGCTTGGCAGATCTCTAATGCAGCAATTTTACTCTGTATGTTGACAATCTCTTTATTCCTTGGTGTTCCCAACTGGGCTCTAAACAAGAATGGGCATCATGCTTTATTTGAACCCAGCACCAAGAACTTCTCCTGACAACAGCAAATGCTATATAAATGCTAGTTGAATGAATGAATAAATACATGCAAAATTCCCATGCAGAAAGTTAAGGATTATATAGGTGAATAAGATAGAGAAAAAAATAAATGTGTAAGTTGCATATAACCTCCTCTACAAAGGAACTTCTTACAGGAAGAGAAATTCTCACCACAAGGAGGCCATACCAAGGAGTGCTGTGATGATCTATGCTTCTGCAGGGTGAGGGGAGTTTTGGGGTCAAGTGGATTACCCCAATCTCTCTTTAGAGCCATTAGAGTAAACCTCCTGTCCAACCAGGGTAGACTCTTCTAGCACCTGACCTCCTTTGCCCTCTTTAGTCCATACAGTGTGAAACCATCTCCAAACAAAACAGTCCCTTGGGTTTCACAGACAAGAAAAATGTAATCCATTTCCTACAAGGGACAACAAAGAAAATCTAAAATAACATAAAAACGCAATGGTAATATCCACACAGATAAGAAAGGGCTGAATCAAATGAAATATGAACAAATGCAACCAGCAGCGTACAGCAGGAAAAAGGCAGCTGTCATCTTCATTTCTTTCATAAACTACTCAAAGAAAATTATGTCATTTAGAATCTAACTTGGTTTTCTTTCTGGATGTTTCTTCTTAATGCTTTATCTGCTGTTTATGGAAGGCGAAGCATTGCCAGCATTCCCCATCGCAGAAGCTGCTCTGAATTCCATGCAGATGTTGTATTCATTAGGGTCCACCCTCTCTCAGCAGAATAGTGTCCCAAACACCTTTTCCTTCTGTCCCTTATGGAACCACTGATAAAAATGCATTTTGCATTGACAGATTAATAAGCTCAGGGTGCTTGCAGTCTGGAGTAGGCCCAGGCCCAGACTCGGCTACATGAAGCCCTAACTTGCAGCACTGCCTGCCCAGCACCCCAGGGGGCTGGGGGGGCTGCTGAGCGTGGGCTGCACATGGAGCAGGGACACAGGTGTCGGGTGTGGGCTGCCTGCCATGTCCTGGGCGTGGCTGCCGCATGTTCCAGACTAGAAACCCAGCTGTCTGGAGGTGGAAGAGCCCAGGGATGGTGCAGATTGCTGAGACACAGTTCCAAAATCTCTTGCAGGAGGCTCACGTTAGGAGAGAAGGCCCCACAAAAAATTCTACTGGCTTTAAATGAGCACACAGCATTCAAGTATTAGTCGTTATCTGTGTGGAGAAGGTGTTTCTCAAACGATCAAACAAATACTGATGGCATGACTAATGACCCCTTGTTAAAAAACACCAAATATATGAAAACAAAATTCCCTGAATGTGCCAGATGTCTCTTGGAGGGAACAACCAGAGCAGAAGTGAAACCACCAAAAGCGGATGCATGAGTTGGGGATGATATCATTAACAGACTTAGCACAAACCCTGGCCCTGTAGGGTAATGCTCAATAAATGGGGATTACTATGGAGATTTCCCTTTGTTTTTCTAATCTACCAGGTGAGTGCTGGGATGCGAAAGGCTTCATGTCTTAACAAAAGGTTGAGATGGGGGAGTTGCTGCCAGAGAACATTTACTTCGTACCTCGTATGTTTGGGCACTCAGTGAGATGCTTTATGTACTTTTCTCATTTTACCTTCTAAACAGTCCTTTTAGAGATGTGTATTTATATCCATCAGGCAGAGGCAAACTGTCAGTGCTCTGGAGATGCTGGGAAGTGAAGGGATGGCTCCAGGCGCCCACTTCCAAGTCTACAGGAGTCATCCTGGCCTGCTCCACCGCGGCCAGCGCTCTTGGGGGGCTGCCTTTGCACCTGCCCCTTCTCTGACAGTGTCCTCACAGATGCGCAGACTGCAAGCTCCAGGAGCCAGGGATTTCTATGTCATTTTTCCATCATTAATTGTATCCCCAGTGCCTTCCACAGTGCTAGATACTTGGTTGATGGTTCATAAATATTTGTAGAAAAACAGACCGAGGGTCTGGGAAGGCATTTTCTGCCTCCAGCACCACCTTCCAGCATATGAAGGGTGGTTTCCCCATGGGAGGGCCGGCCATAGGCCAGAGGTTCTGGGGGGATGAAACACTGCTTGTTTTGGGGAGCTGAAGGGCTTCGGGGTCAGGCTGAGTCTGGTGTCAACCCAGCTGACAATGGAACAAGGAGACCTGAACAGAGAACAGTCTCTTATCACCTGACAGTGTGGCCGGGGCCCAGTTTTTAGTGTTTAATTTCCAGTTCTGGTTAAAATTAAAATAACCAAAATCGTGGAACTCTAGAGGATCGCAGAACTGTGACAAGCATCTTTAAGAGCCATCAATCCAATTAGAGTTTGGAACATTTTGATTTTGAGCTACAAATGTACAATTAGCATAAAACAAAGGCTTTTAAAATTTTTAAATTATGAGTTTATAAATCAGTTTGCATTTCTGTGGTTGGATTACATAATAAATTTGGATGATAAATGTTCAAAAGACAACTAGAAGTAATAGCTTTGTTTGGGAATATTATTTAATGGTATATATATTAAAGTCTTAAAATGAAAGGAAACCATGCTACTAGTATTTTTTAATAATTTGGTTATTCATTCACTCACTGTTGAGTTCAGTGTGGCTGAACTTCTTTAATTGCATTTCTCTCTGCGAAATGGGGATAAGAAAACCTTCTGCCTCGTATGAAGTGCTCACGATGGAGGAACCTGCACTGAAAACCAGAATGCTTGACTGTGTCCTGCCCCCAGGGTGCAGCGGCTAAGAGGAACAGTCTGGCTGGGCTCTGGACTCTCAGGCAAGGTCCGGAGGGCCTGGGCCTCCATTTCTTGATCTGTGACATGTGCAAAAGCAGATGAGCTAATGTTGATGGAACATGTAAGGTGGGACAGGGCTTACAAATCACGAAACTGAGGAGTAGGAGCTCTGGAGGCCTGCAGAGCAGCTAGGAGGAGCTGCCCGAGTTGTCAGGATGGTCTGTAAGTGGTGTGGGGATGGCCAGGGCTGTCGTGAAGAGTCAGGGCAATCATGCATCTGCAGAACCTAGAGCAGGCGCACAGGTGGTGCTCAGTCGTGGCAGCGTGGGCTTGTGACTTTGCTGGCAGGATCAGCTTGCAACAATCCCGGCCAGCTGCACATGCTTCCAGGGCAGTGGGACGTCAGCACGGGCGGGGGAGGTCTGGGCAGACCCAGACCCACGAGCGAACAAAGGCGGGGGTCCCAGAAGGCATTTTGCCAGACCGAGAGAAACCAGAAGAGAAGAGCCTCTGTGGGTATATCTTCTTTCTTTCTGTCCTTTTTCTCCATCCCTCCCTTTCCTCCTGCTGGTTTCTTCCGTTTCTTTCTCAATAAGCAACAAAATTCCAGGCTGCCTGGGAGAAGCTATTGGGGCAGCTGGCGAGTCCAGCTGTGGGTGATGAGGACACAGGCGGAGGCCCTGCGACTTCATCCCCAGCCGCCCAGTCTGTCCAGGTAACTGGACACGAGATGGACACAAAAGCAAACCCTTGCCTGTCACTGTGTGTCCAGCAGCCTGGCTGGCCACATGTCCTGCTCACTCCACCTGCAGAGGCAGGGCCAGCCCCACAGGGTCAGCGCTGCAGGGGCCTGGGATGGCCCTGCCCACATACCTGTGCATGGCAGGAACAGGGTCCCTTCCGGAACGTTCTGGGCCTGGAGACCCACTCGTGCAGGCTGCGCCGCTCACACGTGGGGTAGGGCAGAGGGGCTATCGCCACTTCATTTCCCTTTTCCTCATCTAATCAAAATTTCCTCCCACTTCTTTGAACTGAGCCTGGGCCTTTTTCCTGTTTAAAAATTTGCCTTTTTTCATTTTACCTTAAGAATGACTTGAATGAAGTACGTTCTAACCTCTTCCTCACATAAGTGATCCGAAAGGTTTCTCACATTGTAAACCCTTTGAATTCCAAATTTCTTTTTTTTTTCTCAGTCGTTTCTCTCTTGGTAGGACATTATTACTTTCTGCCCATATAAATATCATCCTCCCCAATTTTCTCTCTTTCATCATAAAACATGACTTACATTAGCATTTAAAAATAAATTCTGATATTTAAAATCTAAGCATTGCCTTGCATATTAACTCAATACCAGAACTCCTACACGCATACTGCCCTAGATTATAAAATATGAAATAAGCTGGAGACATGTAATCATCTGCACTTGACGGACGAAGGAAGGAAGGCTCTGGGAGGTTAAATGCCTGGCACAAAGCACGAAGAAGTGAGTGGTCCAGCTGAAATGAAAATCGATATCAACCTTTCCTGTCAGATCACAGAAGGTAACATGAGGAAAAGTATGCACATTTTAAATTCTTTCATCTTTAACAAAAACTATCATCTCTCCCCATAAATCAAAGAAGCAGTTACATTTTGTGAGGCGCTATTTTTATTACCATGTTCTTTATCGACTTTGAAAATCTGTATAATGTCCATTGGAATTAAGATAAATGAATTTATCTCTACAGTGGGAACAAATTACTGGAAATTAAGCAATTTAAAGCCGAATCATTTTATCAATGATAATGAACATGATGCAGCTTCCAAGGCAGTGCTGAAAATGTTCATGTACTGTCACATGTTCTTGGCCATTTGGGACAGAATTTCGTATTTAATGAGGATGATTTCTGTAACATTCTATTTCTAAACAGAGCTGTATGGGAAAATCTAGGGCGTTTATGATAACAGTGAGTATACATTACAACATTTCAATTGCTTTGCTCAGCAGATAACAATTCATCATATATCCTTTTAGCTAAGTCAAGTGACTCTGAGGACCAATTACTACATTATCTAAAAGGCTAGCAAAGGCTAAATAGACCCAACACTTATTTTTTCCCTCCCACTTGCACACCTGTGTTCCCACAGAATTTTAGTTTCTCTTAGACCTGCCAAAGACAAAGACGGGGGGACCTGGAAAGAAGAATCACGGTAAGCTGAGACTGGCTATCTCGTGCACATGAGATGCCTTTTCCCTCTTGTCTGTCTGGAAAACTGAATTTGATTTCCCCAGACCTGCAGTTAGAGTCTCCTCTGCAGAGCCCTCATCTTCCCTTGGCACCGCTGAGACACCTTATAAATCCACCTGTCACAGCTCGGGTCACACTGGGCTGGAACGGACCCCACTGCTGCCTCTTCTTTATGAGCCTGTGAATTCTTTGAAAGGAGGGCCAATTTTTTTTTTTTTTGGCATGGTCAGGCACCTGGACTCGAATCCAGGTCTCTGGCATGGCAGGTGACAATTCTGCCACTGAGCCACCGTGGTATCGCCCAGGGCCCATCTTTTTTATTCTAGCATTTGACCCCAGGAAGTAGTCATTAAATGCCTGTTAAATGAATGAATGAATAAATGAATGAAGAAAAAACCTCTATACTCTCTGTAAGCAATTTAGGCCCTAATACCGTTTAAAGGATAGTTGTATTTGTTTGTTGAGGGAAGAAAGATATTGTAATAAAAAGCTAAAGGAAGATGCAATAAAATTCACAGAAAGAAAAGTGCCTATTGATGAACTTATTAACAGAGAAGAAAGTAATCGATGACGAGAAAATGGAAAAGTGGAAGCAGAGGGCTTGGGACAGAATGATACAACTGGCTGATGCTGGTGCAGCTTCAATGAGACAAATGTCCACTTCAGGGACAGAATCATCACAGGGACCATTTCTCTGGACCAGGCCTCACAGCATCCCACGTGTAAACAAGACCTTCACTGTGAAGCTCAAGAACCAAAGACTCAAAGAATATTCCAGGTGACACTGCAAAAAAAAACAGACGTGGCTCAGGAGGTAAAAATAACTGCTTGCTAACAGGCAGAAACAGGGAATGGGGAACAAGCAAATAAACATGAACCATGTGCACTGCCCCTTCTAAAGGGGTGCAGAAGCAGACAAGCTAATGTTAGGGCATCGCATAAGGGGGAAGGGATGGAGTGCAGGCCTGTTGGCGAGTTGAGGACATTCAGGAAGTGGTCAGGATGACGTGTAAATGCTGGGAAGGGATGGCTCAGGTAGTGAGAGGCAGACAGACCACCACCCTCTCCTGCCCTCCCCATTCCCTCCATCCTCTACAAATAAGGAATCTACTTAAAATAAGACATGTGGCAGCAACAGAAACCCAAACATTTAAGTGCCGAGAAAATGAGGCAAAAGGAAAAGCGAGCCCAATTTTCAAACGAGGAGAGTGATCCTGGAAATTGTAATTTGGCAAGTCTGTAATACTGTGAAAGTAATAAAAATCTGTTAACATCTAGAGGGAATAAACCCAAAAGTAATAAGAAGCTGAGCTCTTATGAAGGGGAGGGGAAGCACTCCAAATTTGATTGCTTTTCTGGTGGAATTACAAGATTACTAGTTTAAGGGAATGGAGCAGATGTGATATATTTGAATTTTATTAGAGTATTTGGATAAACGTCTCATAATTTCCTTCACAAAACTACATGACTTTGGACTTTGGACAGACTGAACAGATAATAAATGAAGGCTAATAACAATATATCACAGTCAGTCCAGTGGGAGGAAGATGTTTACGAGCTGACACGCGGGCTGCTGCTGTTTGGACTGGACAGAACCTTCATTTCCATGATCTGTCAAAAAAGGAAGAATGCAGTGGCAGGAAGGAATCATCAGATCTATTGGGCAATGGGATTAGAAACTTGTTTTGAAATATCTAAAAATAGAGAAAAATGGAAGCCAACAAATATATTTTAAAAATTAAGTCTATTTGGAAAAATATTTGCGAAAGCGCCCACATTGGAAGGAGAAACTAAAAGTAACAAAATGGAACTAATGCCTAGGAGAAGCTCTTTGCTATAAACTTGGATTGTAATAGATGTAAAATGTAGGTTTTAATAATTTATACCATGTCATCAAGAGGACACATTACATACCCTGCCCCAAGGTGATTTTTTTAGGTTCAAAAGGGCTGATTTTTACTTACCTGTGGACTTTTATCATTATGAATGCTAACCCTCAAGTTGAGCAATAAAACTGTTAAAACCATCTACACAAGCTATTCTGAGGCAGGGACAACCATTCACAGCCTCTCTCTGGTCCCAAAAGAGGCCCAACTCAGAGGCGACTCTTCCTGGGTAAGATGGACCTTCTTGGATAGTGTGGCCCAAGCACCCCATGAGAACTGGCTGCTGCTTTTGGAAATCTCTTTTGGAAGTTAACATTTTAAAGTTAAAAATCCCTTAAACGAATGATCCTGGGCAGGTTCTGAAACAATAACGCCTGTGTCCTGGACTTGCCCACTTTTCTGCGTGGGTGTTTTGTCCATCATTCTTATCAAAGCGATGGAGAAAGGACACGCTGGAGGCATCACGCCTGGGTGCAAACCCTGGCTCAGCCATGACCTTGAGCAAGTTTCTTCACGTTGGTACCTTAGTTTCCTCATCTAAAAAGAGGACAATAGGGGCCACCTCTTAGATGTACCCGGTAAAATGAATTGTATGTAAATATATAGAGCACACAGTAAGCCCTTTATAAACATTAGCTACTCCAAAACAGACTCACTGTGAGCAGGTAACAATTTAAAAGAGAGAATTTCAGAGAAGAACTTTATATACAGCCCCAAATGCCCATCAGTGACTATTTGCCAAAAACCAAAATATGAATTGCATGTAGCTAGGATTGCATAATCCAATGATGGGTCTTCAAAGCAGACAGTGAGGTCTAGAAGCAAGAAAGGGGGTAGCATTGCAGTCCTGCTCTGCCACATTAGCTGCGTGCTTTTGTGCGTGATTGCTCCATATCTACAAAATGAGGATATGACCACTGTTACAGGTTTTAAAGGAAACATGCTATAAAAGAGATGGAAATACTTTGCAGGGCTGCATACAGTTTATAAAAGGATTTTTACTTTTTGACAAGAACGTAAAAATGAGTCAAGGAGAATGCATCCCTTAGTGTAACTGCCATGTGGCGCTCATCTCCAGACAGAAGGGTCCCCCCTGAAGAAAACCGTGGCATTTACTGACATGCTGAAGCACCTACAGACCATCTTTCTTCCTTCTGGACTTCATCCTCTTACTCCTCCCCAGCGCAGTGAATCATCAACCCCTGCTCGCCGGCTCCCTTACATGGTTCAGGCTTTCCTGCCCATAGATGTTTGCTGGCTTAGAGCGTTCATTATTCCCTACCAGCATTGCAGTTGAGTCCAGGAACAGAGGGAAGCAGAGGCAGTATGTCTGTCTGCAGGCTTGTCCCTCTCCAATCCACTCTCTCTGCTGAGAGAACAATCTTTCAGCAAAGCTGACCATGTTAATCTTCCTTGCTTAAAATCTTCCAGTGACCCTCCACATCCTTCAGCATAGGCTTGGGTTGGGAAAGAACCCTTATGGACCTGGCTCCTTCCAACCTTCTCAGCTCCTTCACCTACCAACTCCCTCGTCTTACCCCACTTACTAGCCTAAACTGTTTCCAGTTCTCGGCAGCTCTTCTGCCCATTTGCCTTGTGCCCCAGCCCTCTTTGCTTCCTCTTTCAGGATGCTGTGCAGAGGCCATCTCCTACAGGCAGCCCTCCTGGTCTCTCTCTTCCCTCTTTCATGTGTCTTTAGTTTCTCAACCCTGGTATTTATTGCACGGTGCTAGAATCATCTGCAGTTCTGTTTCCTCCGGAGCTGTGAGGCAGGAGCTGTCTGCCCAGCCCAGGACACAGAGTGGGTCCCCAGGACAGGCTTGCTGATGGGCCCAGGCCATCACCATACTCAGGGACCGCCCCTGAGGTTGGAGCAAGTCTGGATTTGCGATCAGAAGCCGCACCAGTTTTGTGAGCAACGTACAGGAGGCAAAAATGGTCTGCAAAAAAAGGACTATAGTGCCAACATGCCTTAAACACTGTGCTAACCAGCCAGGGATAGCTGCAGTAAGCAACTGCTACCTGCGGCTCTCAGGCTCAGCCCTGCTCAGTTCATTCGGTCCAGAAACTTTGATAGTTTGAGTCAAGCCTGCGGGAACTGTGATAAAACCAAGGCTGGTCTTTAAATATAAACAGCACAGCAGCAGAAGAGAAATGCAGAGTATCAAAGAGACCCTTCCAAACTACAAATATAATCATGTCACTGTTCTGCTTAAAGTCCTTTCAATAGCTCCCCAATGGTTGGAGCCAAAGTCTAACAGCCTCCTTTCTCTCCTCTTCTTGGTTCACCCATGCTAGCTCCATCGCCAGGGTCTCCCAAAGGGAACTACAAGGGGTGTGCCTCGTGCCTTGGCCCACACTGTTTCCCCCACCAGCAGTGTCCTTCTCCCTCGGCCTCCTCAGGTTTTCCTGGTGAATTCCTGATCAGCTGTGAAGACCCATCTCCTCTGAGAAGTCTTCTGGGACCTTTCCAGGTGAGCTGGGCATGCCTCCCCAGAGGCCCAACACACCTTGTAATCAACCGTGTAACCGAACAACTTTCCATTTACATGCTTGCTCCCCGCAGACGGAAGACCCTCACCCTATATGTCTGTATTCAGGGAGCTCAGCATAATGACTAACTCAGATGAACAAGCTATGGGTGGATCTGGGTTGGTTAAATTCACATGGAAGACGACACTTCTCCAGAGCCTGGAAGGTTGAAGAGTTTGCATTTCATTTGACAGTGGGCGACAGCATCAGGATGGATTAAAACAATCAAGAATGTGCAGAAAGACCACCATAATCAGTAACTACGGGGTCACCAAACTTTTTAGTTAAATAAACTGAAGACAAAAGCAATGGAAGAAAATAGTATTGAATGGCCTTAGGGTACAGGTCGAAGTCACATGATATTTTTATGCTTTCTTTTAAAAAAATGCATCAAAGCATTGTGAAAGGCCAAAACCAACCTTTTAGAGGTGGCATTATACAACAGGTATTTTAATTATATTTTCACTGCGACTTTAGTCAGATTAATGGTACAATAAAGCGATGCACTTGACCTTCAGGTCACTATGCATCTATGGCTAAATTATGCAGTTAGATGACATGTAATTAACCAGAATAGCAACATGGCCAACCTAATGGGGCCAGGTGGGGACTGAGTGACTCATAAAAACATTATGCACTTAAATGAGAGGTCTAAAGAGGTAATGGAAAGGGAAGTCTCAGCCATGAGACTATGCCAGTGGAAATTCTGCCCAAGACAAAGCTGAAGTGTCATCATCTTATCTAAACTTCTAATGAGACAGGAAATCACTCCAAACACTCTGCTGCAGCATTATCAGGTAAACCCTACTAGACATAATAGAAAAACAACATTAGTTGAAACCTATTTTAAATCTTGAAGAAATACTTCCTGACCCATCAGTTGGGGTCATGCAACAGGTTGAGTGCTTAGTAAGTGTAAACTAGTGGCAGAGAAAGCCCAAATTTGCCTTCTTCCTTCTTCTTCAAAGATTTATATGTGACAGGCATAAAGGAATTAATGAAGCCACAAATAAGAAATACTCTCTTTTTTAATGGTCAAGTTTTTCTTTTTCTTTAGGGTGTTGGTTTTGGTTTTGCCTGTTTATTTAAGATGTAGAAAAGAGAATTCTGGATCTTAAAGGATTCAAGCTATGGACAGGAAAACATCCTTCAGGAATTGTCTGCCTACATTTATGTTTATTATGAGGAATCTGGCAAATATCATGCTTACTATGTGGGAACAGATTTTTTTATCTTATTTTTTTAAGTGAGAAAAAAACAGTCCAGCCATTTAATGACAAATGCAACCCTATTCTCCAACACCATTTATTTCATATATATTTATTGAATATAAATATACTAAGCCCAAGTGAGAATGGACGGGTCAGAAGTCTCAGCACCTGCCCTTAAACAGCTTTCAGTCTATGACAGGAAGCAAATCTGGAGTTCAATCTATTTCTTTTTAAAAATGGCTTGAGCATATGCAATGTGCTCTAAAGTTTTAATTAAAATTGTATATGTAAAAATATGAAAGGGTATATACTAAAATGTAATTGGGAGAGAGATAGCAGATTACTTTATTCTTTTTGCATCTCAATATTTTCAAATATTTTTTCTGTAATAGGGATATGTAAAAATGTAGAAAGGAGAACAAAGGAAAACATTTTGCTTTATAAAAGAAGAAGAAAAAAAAACATAACATTAATCCTAACCCTAATCCTAAACCCTAACACTAACCCTAACCCTAACCCTAACCCTAACCATAAACCCTAAACCCTAACCCTAACCCTAACCCTAACCCTAACCCTAACCCCAAACCCAACCCCAAAACCAAACCCAAACCCAAACTCAACCCCAACCCCAACCCTAAACCCTAACCCTAAATCCTAAACCCTAACCCTAACCCTAACCCTAACCTAACCCTAACCCTACCTAACCCTAACCCTAACCCCTAACCCCTAACCCTAACCCTAACCCTAACGCTAAACCTTAACCCTAACCCTAACCCTAACCCCTAACCCCTAACCCTAACCCTAACCCTACCTAACACTAACCCTAACCCTAACCCTAACCCTAACCCTAAACCCTAACCCTAACCCTAACCCTAACCCTAACCCTAACCCTAACCCAACCCAACCCTAACCCTAACCCTAACCCTAACCCTAACCCTACCCTAACCCTAACCCTATCCCTAAACCCTAAACCCTAACCCTAACCCTAACCCCTAACCCTAACCCTAACCCTAACCCTAACCCCTAACCCTAACCCTAATCCCAACCCTAACCCTAACACCACCCTACAGCCGAACCAACCATACACCTTACCCTAAGCACAACCATAACGCTAACCGTAAACCTAACCTTCACCCTAACACTAACCCTTACACTGAGCCTCACCTTAACATAATTTGTTTCAGAAACTGAGTAATGTTCTTACTCCACACATGTCCACACATATTTTTAGCATAAAACAGCATTGTCAAACAAATCTCACCTAATTCTAATTGAACGAAATCTGTGCATGTGTTTTGAGAACTGAGTGACATACTGGTTCCATTTATTTTGATATATGTCTGCATGAAAACTAGCATTTTCACAGAAAACTGCATTTCCTATGCAAATCCCTTACCTATTACATGTTTGAAGGCTAGGAGACTTAAGGGATCCTTTCGCTTACATGCAGTTTTTGGACTGAAAGTACTTTCTTCAAAGAACACTATCCTTAACCTAAACCTATCTGAAACCTAAAACTAACACTAACACTAAGCTGACAACAACCTCAAAACAAACAACAAACCCACACCACCACAAAGATTCACACCAATCTTAATCTCACCCTAAGCAAAACCCAAATCCTAACCCTAGCCTAAGACCACCTCTAACCCACAATTTAACACTAAGCTTATCCCTACATGAACCCTAAATCTAACCCTGAGCCTAACACTAACACTAACATAATGTGTTTCAAAAACCGAGTAATAATAATATCTCCACACGTTTCCATGCATTTTTAGTGGAAAACTGCATTGCAATGTAATGTTTCATAGTAAAATATGAGAACAGTTTGTAAATGTGTTTTGAGAGCTCATTGACATAATGCACCATTCACTTTCAAGCAGTTTGTCAGTGAAAAACAGCACTTCTGCAGAGCACACTGCAGTTATGCAACCCATTACCTAAATATGTTTTGAAAACTTAGAATTGTACTGGTTCCATTAACTGGCATAAGATTATTTGCTAAAATTATGATATTTCAGGGAATGGTCATTTAAACTTAACTTAAACATAACACTAACGCAACCGCAAACAGAAACTCAAATTGAAACACCAAAGAACAAATGCAAGCACGAATCAGAATGACTAAACCCAGTCCCAAAATCAACCTGAAGCCTAACTTCAACCCAAACCCTCACCCTAACCATAACCATAACCTAACCATAACCCTAACCCTAAGCCTAGCCCCACCCCAACCCTACTCTAAACCGAGCCCTAACCCCAATGCCAAGACCAACCCTAAGCCAAAGCTTACCTGTACACCAACCCTACACACAAACCCAACCCTAAACCTAACCCTAACCCCCAAACCAACCCTAACCCCAACACTCACCCTAACCCTAAACCTAACACTGAGCCTCGCCTTAACATAATTTGTTTCACAAACGAGTAACGTACTTGGTCCACGATGTCCATACACATTTTTATCATAAAATAGCATTGTCAAAGGAATCTCACTTTATTCTGGCTGAGAAAAGTCTGTGCATGTGTTTGAGAACTGAGTGACATAAAGGCTACATTCATTTGGATTTATGTCTCACGTGAAAACTAGCATTTTCACTGCAAACTCAACTATTGCGATGCAAATACCTTACCTAATAATGGTTTGAAGGCTAAGAGACTTAAAGGATCCATTCACTTCCATGCACTTACTGGACTGAAAGTACTTTCTACAGAGAACACTATCCTTAACCTAAACCTAACCAAAACCTAACAACTAACACTACCCCTAAAACAACAACCTCAAAACTAACAACAAACCCAAACCAAACCAAATCTTCACACCAATCTTAATCACACCCTAAGCAGAATCCAAATCCTAACCCGATCCTAAGCCTAACTCTAACACACAACCTAACATTAAGTCTATCCCTACATGAACCCTAAACCCAACCGTGAGCCTAACACTAACACTAACATAATCTGTTTCAAAAACCGAGGAATAATAATATCTCCACACATTTCCAGGTATTTTAATGGAAAACAGTTTTGCAGTGTAATGTTTAATAGTAAAATATGAGAAACAGTTTGCAAACGTCCTTTGAGAGCTCACTGACTTACCTGCATCATCACTTTCAAGCAATTGGTCGGTAAATAACAGCACTTCTTCAGAGCATTCAACTACAGATATGCTAATCATTACCTAAACCTGCTTGAAAACTTAGAATTGTACTGGTTCCATTAATTGATATAAGATTTTTTACTAAAACTGCGATATTACAGAGAACCCTCACTTTAAACTTAACCTAAATGTAGCACTAACACAACCACAACCACAACCACAAACAGAAACCTGAAAGAACCAATACCAGCACAAATCCCAAACTCCAAACTCAGTTTCAAATCGAATCCCAAGCTTAACTTCAACCCAAACCCTCACCCTAACCATAATCCTAACCCTAATTCTAACCCTACCCCAACTCTAACCCCAACCCTAACCCTAGCCCTATCTAGGGTTGCCAACACCAACACCAACCTTAATCCCAACCCTAACCTTTACAACAACTCTACACACAAACCCAACCCTAAACCTAACCCAAACCCAAACACCAACCCCAACCCTAATCCCTAACCCCTAACCCTAACCCCTAACCCTAACCCTAACCCCAACCCCAACCCTAACCCTAACCCTAACCCTAACCCTAAACCCTAAACCTAACCCTAACCCTAACCCTACCCCTAAACCCTAAACCCTAAACCCTAAACCCTAACCCTAAACCCTAACCCTAACCCTAACCCTAACCCGTACCCTTACCATAATCCTTGAATGAGTTGCTAGAACTGGGGAGTTGGGGAAGGGAGGAAACTGGCTACCTTTAAACAAACATTGGCAGTAATAAGGGAAAATAAATGTCCCTGTATTTTGGACTAGTTTGTAGTCACAGAATTTCAAAAGCAGCAAGACATGACTCCCTGCATTTCCTGAAAAAAAAGTGAGCCCTGACCCACGTGCATAAACTAGCTCCCACTCCCCTCCCACACTTCAATATATATATTTCCTGTGTTCCTGAGAAGGCCCATATATTGATGAACTCAGAAATACACACACAGAGGTTTCTTTGCTTTTAGCAAATTGTTTACTCTCCTAAACTGTTTAACCATTTATTCATGAAGAGCATGAAGACATTTCTGGGGAAGGGAATGACAGTGCATCGGCCAGGAAAATGCCAATGTAAATTCATGACCAGGATTGAGTGGAAGGTGAATTTAGGAAGCAAAAATGGTCAAAGCAATTAGAATTTGAGAAAGCCTCCATAGGAAAAAACTGGAGTCTAAGCATTTGTACTTCATTTCTAACAAAGTTAGAAGAGTGAAATTTAAGCCCAGTTCAGTTTTTACTTCATGGATACTAAGTAGATTAATGCATAGTTCCCATTGGGAATTAACGTTTCCGCTGCTGGGAGAAGACTAATATACTTTTAAGGACTTTCAGGCTATTCAGTTATAAAAATGTAGTGCTGTTATACACTTATTCTTTGAATTAAAATTTCAGTGGATTTAACAAAACCTGGTACACATAGCTATAAAACTTTCTGTGTGTCTTATTCTCTTTATTCAGAAACTTCTTCCCAGCACCTGCAGTAGTTCCCCTGTCTGTGGGGCAATTCATCTCCTGTTTTTAAATGAAGACCTTGTCTAATCACCTTGACTCCTTCCCTCATTTACTATGTCTTCCCAGTGTACAGATTGCTCTGCTGCCTTCAGTCTTTGTGCCTAATTTGAGTTGCACCTCTTTCATTTGTTTTTTGTTTTGTTTCGTTGTGTGCGGAAGAATCCAGGGATCATGTGCAGTTCCTCTAAAAGAGGAACGTCTGAGATGAAATGGATGAAAATGATTTCTTTGTTAAATTTTTTTATTTCCACATGTGTCAAACCTGAAATAAAAATTTACTTTAAAAATTAGACCACTGAAACAATAATTGCTAAGCCAAGGTGAGGCAATAAAGGTAATGTTTTTTGGGTCTTGTTTCCTTCATGTTTGAGAGCCGGTACTTGTTCCAACTTTGAGAGGTACCTGTGCTTCCTTTTTTTTTCAGTTTCTGTTCTCATCCCTGCTCTCCTTTTCCCTTTCCTTATCCCTTAAAAGAGACTAAGATAAAGCCCACCTGCTTCCCTAAAGTCTTGTTAACATTAACAAGCCTACTCCCTACCCAGGAGAGAGAAGCCTGATGTAGGTATGTTCGCCTCCTCTTTCCATCACTCTCGTTTTCCACCAGATTTGCATTTTGATTTATGGAAACAGTCTATACCCATGAAAGCAATTATAAAATGAAAGGTTGAGGGGATAGCTAGAAATTCTTAACAGCCAGCTTTGCAGAGTTGGTGAGGACCTGGGGTCTAGTTTGGTCCCACGTGCACAGTTTAAGGGCTCTCTTTTTCTAAGTTCAATTCTAAGCAGTAGTGAGTCACTTAAAAGATTAGGGAGAGGTTTAGACAGAAAATTGTTTAGAGGAACTAAGGTGACTTCCCAGTGAAATCAGTTGACCAGATTTTAGGAAGTCTTTTTAATTTATACTATTGCTCACATTTCAAAGCTGTCTAAATTGGCTGGAAATAATTTTTCTTGGTTTATCCTTGCAAACCCTTTGTCATATTTTCATGTGACTGGTTCTAGTGACCAGGGCCTGTGTGTGTGTTGCATGTAATTGTGCCCATGTAGAAGCTGAAATAATGTGCCGACAGCACTGTTTCAAAGTTGGTATTCATTAGGCTGGTTCCTCCTGGGCCAGGGCTACACTAATCCTGACACCGGCTGCCAGGAGAAAACCTCATGGATCACACATCAGACCTTAATAACAGCATCCGTGACCTGCACTCTTAAGTACAGAGTGGGAACCCCAGAGCTAGGAAATGTAGTTGTATATTTTAATGAACTGCTACCCCTGATAAAGAGGCTTCTTTCACTTTTGTGTTCTACAGAAACACCAAGGGGGGTAAGAGGGACAACGCTTTGAATAACTGCTTTCTAACACAGAGTGCAGCAGGCAGGCCAGAGCACATCACAAACCCAGGCAGGGGTGAGGTACAGCAGCTACGAGTGGCCTGGTCCTCCCTCTGCTTGCCCTTTCTTATCTCCAAAGTCCAATTCAAGTGATGCCGGGAAAGAAATGGGCCTGAGCTGGGAAGGGTGGTTCTGAAAGCAAAAGCTACCAAGAAATTAAAGAAGGCTCAGAGGGGTAGGCAGGATGTAAGTCAATAAGCAACCTGATTCAAAAATCTCAAAAGCTAGCAGCTTGATGACAAGTAAAGGATTTATTTCAGCCAGGATAATATATGTGGTACATCATCTTAAGACATTATTTTATGTTGTTATAAATTGAATGTATAATATGTATGTTTTTGGGTGAATATATACATAATATATATTATATATATGAGAGATTTAGTGACTTTTTGATACAGGTTTGGTGCAGGCGAATTTATTACTGAGCCAAATGAGGCACATACCGAGTCAGTAGCTGGAGTCCAGGGCATTCAAGACTTTCTGTGATTTTGTATAACATGCATAGTGCCTGTCCCATACAGTATAGTCGCTGTCATGTCAAATCCAGAACTCATGAGTCAGAGCAGTGATAATTTATTTGTAGACAATCAACTTGAATCTGTAAATTATTACTGGCAGATGATTAGAAATCTGAATCTGTAACATTAACAAATGGAAACCCAGAACAGCTTGGAAAGATGTTTTGTTCCTGGAAGTCTGTAGAACAGCAGTTGTATGTGGTTATGTTAGTCTCAAGATACATAATTTGCTGACCTTATTGCATTGGACAAATTTTGTATGTATTATATTTGTGGAAAGGTAAAATAATGGTTTGAGATTTTTATCAGATATGGAGAGTAGTTATTTATGAAAAACAAAGAAATGTCTATTTTTGTTTCTTTGTTCCCAGTTAATGTAGATAAAAATTTTTAAAATGCATTAAAGCGGAGACTCAGAGAGAGCAGAGAATGCTGCAGCACCATGAAGCAGAGAGTCCACCAGCCAGCGACCTTTGGAGATGAAGAAGGAAAACGCCTCCCGGGGAGCTTCATGAAACAGGAAGCCAAAGAGACCAAGCTAGCAGATGACACTGTATTCGCCATCTGCCTGTCCAGCTGAGAGAGAAGCCCTGACTGTGTTTGCCATGTGCCTTCTCACTTGAGAGAGAAACCCTGAACTTCATCGGCCTTCTTGAACCAAGGTATCTTTCCCTGGATGCCTTTGATTAGACATTTCTATAGACTTGTTTTAATTGGGACATTTCCTCAGCCTTAGAACTGTTAACTAGTAACTGATTAAATTCCCCTTTTGAAAAGCCAAAAAAAAAAAATGCATTAAAGCAATGGTAACAAAGATAAAAAGGTGTCATAGAAGTCTTTTTCTCCTCGTGTGTTTTGGAAAGACACTGCTTTCTAAGAAGATGTGAGGAGTTAGGTGGATTCTAATTTCATAGTCACATTTCTCAGGTGTGCTTAAAACATAAGCAGCAAAGGTTTTATTAGTAAGTGTACTTAATCAAATGCCGGAAGCACAAGTAATTGAAACATATTTTACTTGAATAAGCTTCATAGGTTTCCCTTGCTATTCCTGTGATTGAAGAGATAGGCAGGGAACTACACAGAGGTACAGAGACATTGCCTGAGACTGTGTTCTATTTTATAAACCCTCCTTCTATACTCTCATAGTACTGAGTATTTTAATTTTTAAATACATCTCTAATTGAATAGAGATGGTGCCGTTCATCTGTGTGCGGCAGGAACTCCCAAAACGTTTTCTCGTTTAGCAATTGGGGATTGGCAACTTAGTCAAGTTCTAAATACAAAGCAGGACCCCAGGTAAGAATATGTTAAGTTTTGATTTAGAGTTGACAACTCTCTGATAATCTGGACAGATGCTTCAGAAGCCAGAGATTCTTTTGTTAAAGTACTTTCTACTGGCTGCTGCTTTGGCAAAATGCAAATTCACCACCCAACTGTCACCTACCTCATTTTTTTTTGGTATAGAAAGTTTATTATAATTGATGATAACATTCTTTTGTACTTCTACTGTTTTTCAACAGTAGTTAAATTTTTTACCATTGATGAAATATTATTAACATAATTCTGTATCTGTTGTCCATAATTTATGTAAGGATATTTTCCCCATATTCCAGAGCTACTACTATTATTTTTTCATGCACTTTTTTTTTTTTTTTTACTTTTTTTCCCCACCTACCTCGTGTTAATGCCTGGTATATATGTCGAGGTTCTCCAGCAGTTCTTTGAGGCAGATGTGGGAGAACAGTGGTAATAGTGAATTTAAGATGTTGGGGAGATAAGACAAATCTAGTAAAGAGGTGAATAACTGGGAGTATGTAATGCAATGTTGAAATGAGTGCTATGAACTTGAAGATGGGTATATGAGTTTGGATAGTTGGGAGAGAGAGAATAGAAAATATAGTCATTCAGCTGGATCCTGAAAGAAGAGCAGCTATACCTTATGTGGCAAGGACTCTAAATTCTCATATACTATGTAGAAAAGGTGAGAAAGGGTGAGGTCAAAGACTGGACCAGAGGCAGAGATGAAGGTTGAAGAAGTTGGGATAAATTATGAGTAATAATAATTACTGATATTAGAGCTCTTCATTTAGTTTGCCACGTCCTTTTTACAGGTAGGAAACAGACTTGAGAGACAGAAAGGTTATGAACTTAGACTTGGGAGGCTAGACTGACGGGGTTCAAATCCCAGCTTGGGATTTATGGGCTGTGTGACCCTGGACAATCAACCTCTCAGTACCTCAGCTTTCTCATCTGTGCATAGGGGATAACAGTATTCATATACATAGGGTTGAGAGGATCAAAGGGTTAAATTGAGTTAATGCAAATAAAGCAGCAAGGTTAGGGTAAGTAAGGCAAAGAGGAAGCAGCTGGTTGGACCTGGATGGAAAGGAAATTGAAAGACTAGGTTTGCATTTTAGTCTACATGAGAATCTGAAAATGTGCATTCCTCAATCCAGAAATTGAGATTTGGTAGATCTGGGACTCAAGAAACATTCTTAAGATTTTTGTTTTGGAATAATTTTAAATTTACAAAAAAGCTGCAAAGATAATACAGAGTTCCCATATATCCCATATCCTTTTCCCCCAATGTTAACTTATATTACCATAGTGCATTTGTCAGAACTAAGAAATCAACACTGGCACATTACTGTTAACTCCAGACTTCATTTGGATTTCACCATATTTTCCACTAATGTGCTTTATCTATTCCAGATCCAATCCAGGATATCACACTGCATTTAGAGATGCTTCATTTTTCATAGGCACTCTCAGCTGATGAGAGGGTAGGTGGGCTGAGGGTCACAACTTGAGAAACACTCACTGGGGCATTTAAGGGACTGAGCAAAGACAAACTGCCCTAGCCCCATGCTGCAGAGATGAATGCAGTTTTAAAGCAGAAGGGAATAAATTGGCAGAGGTGGTGGATATAGAACGTTGGTTTTAGAGTTAGGGATAGAATCCCCTTCATTAGATGAAGAACAAAATGAGGCATCTATTTCTAATGCCAGATAGTATGTTAAGTTTTGAGAGTTTGGAAGGTGAGGTTGCCACCTAGTCCTCAGCCTACACTGTATATACACCCAGGGTTGTGGACCGTCAGGTAAGTGTAGTAAGTTGGGAACATAGGAGGGCACACATAGGTGATTAAAAGGGAAGGGGCCAGTTGGCCTTAAAGCTGTCAGTTATATACAATTTTTGGGAACCCTGATAATGCTTTGGAAGTGGGTCAGGAGTAACCAGCATCAAAAAAAGGGTGAAAGCTGGGGATGATCTTGTTGAGGGCCTTACTGGAATGGGGTCAAGCACTGGATGGAAGAGAAGGCAGAGGAAAGCTCTCCCTTTGGAAAAGTTCTCACACTGAGGGGCTGAAGGAAAAAGTTTGCAGAATTGAGAAGGACAAGAAGCTGAATAGATGTATTTTTAAAAACTAGCAGACTAGTTTGGTAGTCCTCTGAGGTCTTTTAAAGTAGAAGCTGGTGTCTTGAGGACCTTAGATTTGGGGACTATCACTGAATCACCCTAGTCACATTCATATTAGCTCCTTCTGCAGCAGTTACCTACCCTGCTTTTTAAAGACTGTTAACCTTTTTTCCCATTGATCCAAAATTCCTCTTAATTCCATCTCACTTTCCTAGTTCTTCCTACATCTTAGAAATCCTAAATCACCACCAAGTATTCTTAGGTTTTCATATTAAGTACACGCTCTCTGTTCAGTATTTGCCAAACCAATTTTAAGTATTTCAGTGGAAATTGCTTTAGAAATCAAATCAGTTGCTCCTGTGTGTTAAAACAGTCTTCTCTGAAAGGCTCTAGACCGCTTTGTATTGCTTGCTGGCACAGCATTAAACCAACCAGGTTGGTAAGTGGCCGAAGGTGTTAGTAGGTAATCTAATGCTTAAACTTGTTGATAAGCGTTGGGTGTAATCTACAGACTCTGCCTAGAAACTAGCACTTAATTGGGAGATTTCCCTGCCAGCTGTCAAGTGCTTTCCAAGTAGCTCTAGTCAAGAATGCAGCTTCTGGGTAAGGGAACAGTCATATTTCAAATGTCAGAGGAAAGAGTCGGGTAATGGAAGATTTTAGCTAACCTATAAGCTGTAGCTAAATTAGTTTCCAAAAATCACAGCAAAACCTGAATATAGAATAAATACAGAATTGCTTTCCAGTTAATACTGGTTTAAGCACTTCTTTAAAACTCAAGAAGTTTTTACTGGAGACAAGAAATTAATCCTAAACTGTTATAAAACCAGGATTTAGTGCTCGTTGGACTTTAATAATGTATAGGTACACTGGGTGCATGAAGAAGAAACGTGAAAGAGCCATTCATTATGGAATCTGGTCTTTTTTTTCTTTAACCAGGAAACACTGGGCCCTAAGTTGTCTTAGAATGAAACGTAAATGTATGAAATTGCTGATAGGCAACCATTTTTGAACTACAGAAAGCAATTTCATTTGGTTCAAACATTTCAGATTGCTCTTTTCCTTGTAATGAAGTCTTGAGCTTACAATATATTAAAGCTCGTTGTAGTCAGTGTTATAATAGGAAAAAAAATGGAAATGAAAATAAATGAGTCCAGGAAATCAGATACTTTTTATAGTGTTATTTTAGGGAACAAATCTTTCCTAGGTATCAAGTATTGAGAAAATTGCCATTTACCAAAATTGCCATTAATGGTATCTGTGGCCCATACTACATGTCCAAGAACCTACTAGCTTTCAGTGATTTTTATATTCTTAACCTAAGTTGGCCCAACTCCCCCACTTATCAAATGTTGTGTTGCTGTCCAGAATTAAAGATAATGGGGGAAAGAGCAGTTTTTCATGATACTACTATTCAACCAACTTGTTCTTGAAGCCACAGATTTACGTCCCATGTCCCTCCTGCAAATTTTTCATTTACCTCTGACCACTCATGTCAGCATTTCTACTTAGTAACTGGCATATTATTATGATGTGAACCATCTTATAAATACCGATTTATATGATAACTTTTTCCCTTCTAAACTACTCTGATATCTTCTACCAGAAACTTATCAAGAACAAAATGTTTTAGTTATCCATTATATGGATAAAATGCCAACATTCACAGGATTTAGTGAGAATTATTGAAGCTGAGTTGTTGAGGCTTTGTTTTATTGTTTTTTGTGGGGGGGGGGCAGGCTTCGAGAATCAAACCCATGTCTCTGGCATGGCAGGCATGAATTCTGCCACTGAGCCACTGTTGCACTGCCTGAGGCTTAGTTTTAAAAAAGCCTTTCTGAGATTTTGTCTAATTGAAACATAAACTTGAAAACAGCATTCTAAAGCTATTTTAGGTGGCTTGTTTAAATTTGCAACCCTCATTCTAGTTCATTTTCTTTCCTGTTTAACTGAAAAGGAAAACTGTTTAAAACGTTTTTAACTGGGTGGGCCATGGTGGCTCAGCAGGCAAGAACGCTTGCTTGCCATGCCAGAGGACCCAGGTTTGATTCCCGGTGCTTGCCCATATTAAAAAAAAAAAAAATTAACTGTTTAACTGCTCAAAATCCTCAAACATTCTCATTCTACACTGTTACTGTAGTAACTTCTACTCTGTACATTTCATCTAATTTTCTCTTCCAATGTGCTCTTTTCCCTCTTAAGCTCAACCACAAACTATTCAAAGATGTCATCTAATACACCATACACTAATTTAATGCTATTCCATATTGAAATTCCACTAAACCCGTATGTATTAAAAAGGCTGCAGAAGCATATGCATTACTCTTAATTTCTATGACTTTGAAGGATTTTAACATTTTAAAGTGCCAGTGATTTTAGTATTTCAGGTTGAAAAAAGCATATAAGCAAAAAAATGCTTAGGATCTATTGGGACTGATTTGAAATGTTGAGGCTCAGACATGAGAATACAGTAATACATTAGCCGTACTTAAATAAAATAGTTTATTAGCTATCTTTTAATATAAACATGAGAAAGAAAACCACTATAGGTTGTAGATTCTTTTCAAATACAATTGCAATCAATACTAAAATCTCCAGGCTCCAAACTCATAAAGCATGTTTTTTGAGGTGATAGACTGTAATACTTTGATATATGATTATTTATGTCTCTGTTCTTTAAAAATGATGGAACTACAGCACTCAATATGAGACGAAGTGTTACAATACTGATAAGTAGTTCTAATACAGAAGTGCTGTTTTTAGGCAAAATTCTACATGTACATTTGATAAGGCAGGAGAAAAAAGAGATTTCACAGAGTTGACAATGATAATTAAAAAAAAATATTTCAAATGTAGGTGACACTTTTATCA